>NC_088395.1:50339166-51653750 GCF_037993035.2 Macaca fascicularis
AAACAAAAAAGCCCTTCCCCTCACTTGTATTTCACCCCATTTTTCTCTGTGGAGGCAAGGTCAAGCTCAATGACTTTCTCCTAGATAATATTAAGGGTTCTCATTCCAAAGAGGGATCCTCTTGGATGGATAGGGACTTCCACTGAGAAGAGAATAAAGCTGGGCTGCTTGCTTGCTGGCAGTGAAAACAGCTTCAAATCTTGGATTTCATCAGGCCAACCTCTTCAGTGTTCCTAATGAGGTCATTACTCTGGACATTGGCATGGGATCTTATAGTGTGAGTTTCTGGGAAAGAGGGAGGGGTAACTGCTGCAGGAGTATGGCTAAAAGAGGACGCATAAAAAAATACATACTTATTCTTTGGGAACTAAACAACAGTGACGAAGGCTAGAATAAGGGAAGAAGACAGAAAGATCCTTACGGCGTCGTGGGCTTGTCTGGTTAATATCTTCTGGGTCATCTTCCAGGAAGAAAGTTGAACTAAAGTTCTTAACAGATATTGTCTGTCTGCTTTCCTCATCCAGAACTATAGAGAAAAGTGGGAGGAAGGAAAGCAAAAAAGAAAGGAGGAAGGGAGGGAGGAAGGAGGGAGGAAAGAAAGAGGGAGAGAAGATGGAAGGAAAGAAAGATTAATTACACTTATTGAACATTTATTGAGCATCTATTTTGTTTAGTTAATGGGTAGATGATGGAGACTCCCATTTGACCATCACGTCTCCTCCATGATACTGTTTGTAGTCTCAGCTTACTTACAGTGTTGCTGTTTTTTCATATTCATGCCTGAGCTTTCTTTGTTTTACTGGTTACTCCTTTTTTTCTGTCACCCAGTACATGTGGTTGTGACTAGAAGTTTGTGGCTGTGGATTGGGGTATCAGCATGGGAAACCCTCTGCTCTTCTACCTCCATTCTATTAGTTGATTCACTTACATGGCTTCTGTCTATAATTGAACCTCTAGGACTGTGCCACTCTTTCACTCGAATGTCTCACTCCACATCTGGAACATTTGGGAAGTCTCTTTTCTTTCACCAGCCTATATGTTGTATAGCTGAGATGCTTAGTCTCAGCCTGTGTCAAAGCTCATAGGCTCAATCTCTACCCCTACCAGGGAGGTCTTTTATTATCTCATAGCCACAAGCTACACCTCTAAATCTAACATATATGCCGATGGAGCAGACTGAGGGTTGGTTGTGACAGTTATGGCTACATCAGTTTAATCTGATCCCCACTGCTTGGAAACTAATTATAGAAATAGAGGCAAATTGACTGTTTAATCCTTCCACTGTGCAGAAGGGAGATTTTTTTTCTTTCTAGGAAACTTGGCTGAGGTTGTACCTGAAGGTACCAAGGCAGGGCAAGGCACCATGACTAAAAGTCAAGGGCCAGCCAAACGGACTTCCTTGCTGCATAGGACTTCTGCTCAGTTCCAATAGCTTAGTTAGAACACACTCAGTCTTATACCACCTTCTGATCTGTTTCTCAAAGTATTGTGGGAAAGAAGTGGTCAGCAAAACATTCAATGAAGAAACTGAGGGAGTTGAAGAGTTTTCATTCTGAGTTGGGAAATTTGCAGACTGTTGTGAGCTCTGGGCAATGGCAATTATGCCAGAACTGTCAGGACCACTCTCAGGGCCCTTGTGCCTGATTAATACTGTACAACACATACAGAGATGAACACCATTTTCTTTCTAAAATAGTCATAGGCTCAGTGGTTGGAAAGAAACAGGAGCAGGAGGAAAAAAGTCTTATGGCTGGTGGTGGAAGCTGATAGAGCTTTGAACCAGGCCACTTAGCATCTATTAATATAATTGTATAGGATGAGTGTTGGTTTCCAAAAATGAGTAGCAGGAGTTGACTGTCTGGGAGATAGGAGGAGGCAAAGGGGCAGCTTAGCAGGACTGAGGTTTTTCAAATCAGTAGTCTGAATATTGACTTCGTATGCAATATGAATGCAGAATCTAGACAACTTTTTGTAGCAGAGTCAGATAGCAAACCTGGAGTCAGTGAGACCAGTAAGTCATCCTCTGGAACTTTTTCTTTCCCCTACCTCAGTCACTACAACCCTGGCCACCTTACCTTGTTCAACTTGGAATATGATGAGTTTCAAGGATTTCTGGAGATTCTGGGCCTTTGTGGCCAGCTCCAACTTGCACTTGGCTATGTGGTCTATTTGAAGAACGAAGGGCTTCCTATCTGCCTTGCTGCTGTCTGCATATACTGTAGCACTTTTCTCAGCAGAAGTAGCTGCTGCCTCCTCAGCCAGGACATCGATCAGGACACTGAGCTTATCATACATTAAGTCACTCTAGATAGAAAGGAAGGAGACAGGTCTTTGTTATGAGCGACCCATGCTTGAGAGGACAGAACGAGGAGTGGTGGTGATATGGGGAAGGGTAGAGAGGGGTAAGAGTTGTCCATAAATGCTGAGCATAGAAAACCACATTTGGGAAGATGAAGTACTTAGAGAAAGAAGTAGGTGGGTAGATGTGATGAGATAACCAAAGTGTGTTAGGAGATCAAACCCATATCATTTGTTTCAGAGTGGCCCCATGCATCAGTGTATATAGCTGAGTCTTTCTTGTGTCAAACTGGCCTATAAAACAATGTGTAACATGCAAACTTGAGGAAAGACAAACATTTCTGGATTTTTATGGGCATGCTCCTCTGGATATGCATGTGCCCCTGCTTAGGTGCTTGGTGGGTGTGTGTCTTTGTATGTGCGTAGGTTTGGGGACCTACATCTGCTGCATGATTTAAGGCCTTGATTCTTAGCTCCATCACTTAATAGTCTGTGATCTGAGGCAAGTTTCTTAACTGCTTTGTGCCTCCATATTCTAGGGTAGTTGTGAGGATTGAATACATTAATACATTAAAAACAGAACAGTCCTCGACACAGAGTAAGTGTTATATACATACATGTTGGCTATTGTTGTTAGAGGGGTGAATGTGAATGTATTTGTAGTGTGTATTCGTATGTACATACTTTCAAGCACGTTCTGGTGTACAGCCATGCACATACCTGCTTGATGTACACTTGTGTCTAGTTGTGGGCAGATGTTTGGCATGTACATGGTATGTGTGTATGCATGTAGAGGGCCATCCTTCATTTAGCAAAAGACGGAAGTTCAATGAGGTTGGACCTTCCTCATCAGGGAGGCTTAATAGCTGCTCCTCCTTTCCTTTCTTTTACAATTCCCAGTGAGAGGCATGTTTGTTTTTTATTCAAAAGGGGCCCCTGGCTGCTCCACAAAGAGTGTAAGACAAAAGGAATGGAAACTTACTTTCAAAATCACAGACACTATTGCTGTATTGTTCTGTTTTATCTGACCCCAGGCCTTTACAATATCAATCACAAAATCTTCCACGGCTGAACACAGGAATCTAGAAAGATAAGATAGATGGCACAATGTTACGTGAACCATGAGGCCCAGAGCCCTTCTCTCTTACGTCATCAGTCCCCATCTTCCTCCTGCTCCTCTCTCTCTCTTTCCTGATCTGTCCTCTCTCTCTCACCCTCTCCTCCCAGCCTTTTTCTCTCTGCTTTTTTTTCTGTACATATTGTGAAATATGTTCCATCCCTACTTTAGTCCAGTTTCATACCACTTCCCAAGTCAAGTACCTAAGAAAGCTTGACCAGCATTTCTTAGTACTAAATTCTGAATTTCCAGAAAAGAGAATTCACTTGGTCCAACTTGGGTCAGGTTTTCACCCAGGGTCAATCAGCTATGTTTCAAGGGCCCAGCTAATTTAGTACAAATGATTATATTGGGAGGACTCTCCCTGTGGGAAGTTTTTCTCAAAGGAGAGTGTAGTCGACTGGGCAGGAGCCCCCTAAGAAGTCCCAGGAAGAACAAATGACCCATATATTTAGAAGGGGGAATGTGTTCCTCAGGTTATGAGAAAGCAGCTATTGGTAGATATTACAGAGACCTTTCTTGATGTAAAAGATGGAAAGCAAGGTGTCTATACTATAGGAAGCTATGCTATGCTCTTAAATGGTCCATAATGTTGTGTTTCCCTACTATAATCCTCTTTCCAAATCTCTGGCTTGCAATTTTGACTTTTTGGAACAGCAGACGACTTCACCTCAATGCCATCTTTCTTTCCTAAACTTTTCATTCAGGGTGCTTGAGTTGGGAGAAATCTGATTTGGGAATATAAACATATATTCTCCTTGGCCTCAACACCCTCAGCTATCAAAATGAGCCCCATGTCTGACCTGGGAACAGCCCCAAACGATGAGAGCCAAAGGAAGACTGACCTGGTTGCGATGATCATCTCTGTGGGGTACTTGGCCTTCAGGATTTTGTTCAACTCGGTGGCTGCAGATTCTAAGTGTTGGATGGCAGCAGCCTAGGGGTAAAAGGAGTTCTTAAGCCCTGGAATCTTAGTACAGTAACACAGTGTGCTGCCGATCCTCATCCCCCGCAGCCTCATTGTTGCTTACTGACTCTACCAGCAACTCAACTGCCTCTCTAGAGATGATAATGATCAAATAATTCTTGTTGAAGGTCAACAGAGATGATCTTAGATCTATGGTCATTCGAAAAATTTAGATGTGTTTCATTTTCTCTTAATAATCACAACCTCCTATGAAGGAGGTACTATTTCTTTCATGTTTCAAATGAACAAACAATCTCATATTACATAGCTAGTAAGGAATAAAGATGGATTCAAATCTACATCTTTCCAATTCCAGAATGTAACGTCTTTAATAATATTACTACCAATAACAACAGCACCCACTTATATAGTACTGACTATGTGCCAGGCTCTGTTCTAAGCTACATGTATATTTCTTCATATAATCCTCATAACAACCTTATGAGATAAAGACTATTATTATCTCCATTTCACAGGCTGAGGCCCAGAGAAGGGAAAGACGATAAGTTTAGAGTCAGGATTCAATTCCAGGTAGTCTGGCTCTTGAGTCTGTGTTCTTAATTACAACTTCTACTCCTTCCTCTCTGTCACCCTTGACATTCAAACATCTACCAAGACCTGATAATTCTATTTTTTCAGTATGTCTCAAATGTATCCACTGCTATGCATCCCTGCTACCACTTTACCAGTCCAAATCATCATCATCTCTTGCCTAGACAATTACAAAATCTCCTAGCTTTTCTCTTTGCCTTTAGTCTTTTATTCCTTCAATTGTTTCTCCACATTCCATGGCACTCCTCTACTTAAACCCCTTCTCTTAGATAGCAGACTGGATAGATGACTGGATATGTGATAAAGCATGCATAGGAAAATGTTAGTAGTAGAACTACCATTTCAACTTTCATCAATGTAGAAATATTCATAATAAGATAAGAAAAAAAATCCTTCTATAATTCTTATTGCTCTTGGGATAAAATCCAAACTTCCTACTGTGGTTTATCAGGCCCTTCCTGGCCTGGCCCCTGATTACTTCTCTAGCCTCATCTTTAGTCAGTCTCCCTGAATGCCCCCTCCCTGGCCCCTATGCATCAGCCATTATGAATGTACTTCAGTTTCATGAATATTCCATGCTCTCTCTTGCCTTTGGAACAATACACGCTGTTCCATCTGTGTGGAAAAACCCTCCCCTTTCTTATTCTCCTGGTTAACTCTCTCTGGATCTCAAGTCTCTTCTGAAATGGCACTCCTCCTGAGAAGCTTTCCCTGAGTTCCCCAGACTCAGATAGATCTTCCTGCTATGTGTTCCCAACCCCCTCTACTTCCTTATGTACAAACACTCATACTACTTGACTAAAACAATTTATTTTTCCATCTCTTCAAGTAGACTATGTCATTCTTCTTTACCCACTAGCATATAAGAACATCTCCTAGAATAATATCTCACATAAAGTAGTTACTCTGTAAATATTTTGAGTGAATAATAAATGGGTGAATGAATTATATCCCCAATGCCTAACATAGTTCTTGGTAAACAGCTGCTGACTGACATGTCACCAACCCTCAATGATCTCATCCTCATCCATGGACAATGCAAACGCTTCTCTCTGGGTTTTGCCAATTATTTCACTGTGTAATAAAGATATTGGTTTGAATTACAGCTGGACAGTAGTTACCTCAAATCGTGGTACATCCATTTCAACCTGTCCTTTTAGCAGTGGGGTTTGTCTGGGAGTCTCACGAATCATCACACTCCATCTGAAATGAATTTCAAAGATGGGTATTTAAGGGTCTGTTTCATCACTGGTAAAAATTAATGCTTCAAAGGTGAAGATAGAAGTAAAAATGTTTATGTGGTGGGGGGAAGTGGGTTGTAGGGGGTGCCCAAGAAATCTCTGGTCACCTGATCTCAAGGTATACCATAAGAGGAACCTCTGTCTCATGACTTCTATAGGCCAGTGTGATGGAAGGAATTCCCTTCCCTTTACAGGGTTCTCAGAGAGCAGTGCTTCTTAACCAGAGGTAACCATCAAGATCATCTGAGGTTCTTTTGTACAATACACATTCCAGGGCCCTGCCATGACCTACTGAATCTTTGTGGTGGGGCCCAGGTTGATGTTTCTAAAAGGCTCCCCAGGAGATCCTTATGGGCAGCAATAAATCAAATGTTCATATATGCACCAGCATAGAAAGTCTTTTTATCCTCAGGAAATAGGATGGTAGTACTCGCTCTTCTCTAGAGCAGTGACAATGTAAGCAAGTTATTTCTAAACTCAACCTTCATCCCTTTTTTAGTTTCTTTGAAAATCTGATGAAATGATAGACTTTTCCCCAAGAGAGAATATGCTTAAACAGATCATTGGCTCTGCAATTTGAAGAAGGTTCACAGAACACTTGAACTTTATCCATGGGGCCCCTGCTCTAGAATCCTTTAGTTTTTTTTGGCGTTTTTGTTTTTGTTGTTGTTGCTTTGTTTTGTTTTGTTTTTTTGAGGCGGGGTCTCACTGTGTTGCCCAGGCTGGAATGCAGTGGCGTGATCATGGCCCACTGCAGCCTTGACTTCCCAGTAGGATCCTTTAGTTTTGAAGAGGGGCTTCAATAATGTTTGAAGGATACATGGTAGACCCTGGCTTCCCAAGAGACAAGCCCAACCCAACCCACAAATCGCTCTGCACTGAAGCCAGAAAGGAAATGAGGCTCTATCAGAGAAGTTAAGGTATTCCTGATTGAGGTGATGTAACTGATGTGGGACAGGAAGAGGCACAAGGGCCTGGTCTTTCGGCCACTTACCTGTCTAGGATCCTCACACTAGCCTGCTCCACTCTGTTGAGGATGTCCAGAGGTGACTTGCTTTTGTTCCAGAATGCACCCCAGCCCAGGACACGAGCCAGATCATTGCCGGTTCCAAGTGGGATGACTGCCAGCTGACACTGCAAGAACAAAAGGAGACACCCTTTTCAGACGGTCTTTCTACCAAGCTTCACCCGTGGAAGAACCTAGAGGGTACTCTTTGGGAAGAATTATGGTCTTAAAGTCAGTGGATTTATGGGACTTCAGATTCTGGGGAAGGTAATGAGAAGATGTTTGCAATTGGGTGAAATTTTCCCTAAGGAGTTGGACCCCAGTGTTAACAACACAGAATCTACTAAGTAAAGGGAAAACTTGCTGGAATATGACAATATTCATGGCCATGCTTATAAAAGAGGAATATAGCTGTGAATTTCTATCTGGGCTGGGCCAAGGAGGTGAAGTACGTCAGGAGACAAAGCTATTGGAGTGAGAAGAGCAAGGGGCTGCCTAGGGACAGCAAGGAGACATAGAGGAAAGTTTCTGCCACTCTTGAGACTCAAGGAAGAAAATCAGTGGGCTCAGGAGGGGAAGGAAATTCGGGACTGAGTTCTGTCTAAGACCACTTCTGTTTTGTTTGCTCTCCTCTACTTCAACTCAACTCTTCACTTTGAAGCCTAGGGAACAGAGCACTGCTCATTCTTTCTGTCAATGTCACACAGATAGACAACCAGAAAATAGTCTAGATGAGCAGGCTTAGATTGGGAATCTACCAGTCAGGCTGAATATGAAACCTGGGGGAAACATATTTTACAGACAGGGAGGGCAAAGACTTGGGACTTCTTGGGATGGGCAGTTACACACCCCTACTCTTTCTAGCAATGGCTAAACTGAGTCACCCAGGGACTTACCTTGTCATGTAATCCAAAGGCATCAATCAGAGATAAGACCCAGCTCACGCTGCCATCTCCACCACAAACCAGAATGCGAAAGCGAGCAAAGTTCTTGAACATAGACAGCCTAGAAGGACAAAAAGGAAAGGGGGTCATTTCATGAACAGCTGAGTTTTGTAACTTTTCCCACAATATAAGATTGCTGCTTTGGCATTCTGCTAACAGACTACCTGCCTTCTTTCCCTTAACCCTTATCTCTCTGTGTATCTAAGACCATAGACAATCCCAGAGATCAGGCTTTGCCTCAACTCATTTTCTTTCTGTGCCCAGCTTTGCTCTGGAAAACACTAGTAACCTAACCAGACCCATTTGCTGAGGCCCAGGAAGATGCCTTGCATGGTGGCCAGTGGGCTCACAGGAACCAGGACTGAGCAGCCAGATGATCCCAAAATAAAACAGGTCTGTAGAGGAGATATATCTATTTGGTCCTGGGAAAGAGAGTGGCAGGAAAAGTAGACAGCAGTGTCCATTTGTCTCTTTCTCTGAGGTTAGGAGGCGTAGTTTTACGTTTTCCAACCAAAAAAGATAAAGCAACTCTGAGAGGGGCTTGGACCTGGGCTTGAAGGGATTTCTGGGAGAGGGCTAAGAGCCTTCCTACCAGCCAACCCAAAAGGCTCTGGAGTTATGCATTTGTGTCCTGACTTGAGAAAATAGATCTTTCCTGCCCAAATACAGAACTGATTCCAAGAAACCTATCCTGGTTTAGAATGTATAGAGGGAAGACTCCCTTACGTACCCAATCATACTCATGGGGTACATGCTTACCCTGCTTCAGGTCCACCCTTCAATAGGTCGAACACTTGAGATGGGTTAAGGTATTGCTTGAATTTTCGGAGGAAGATGATCCCCTGATGATCGCCACTTTTGGAGTTGATGAAGATGAGCAAGGGACATGAACAGGCTGATGACCAATCAAGATTCCAGAAGTCCGAAGATACTACTAATTGGCCTGACACAACGAAAAGAAAAAGAAGAAAAAAAAGAACAGACCCGTTGAGATGGAAACGAGACATAACTTAACATCACATTTTGCAATAACTTTTTGAGTATGAGTCTCAGTTTTTTGCGAATGAGGAGCAGAGTCAAGATACCACCCAGAAGGGCTTAAAAGTATTTGTCCAGCTGTTGTCAGACAAATGACATTTGCTGAGCCACTACTACATGCCAAGCATCATGCCAGATACTGCTAGGGGTATAGTCCTTGCCTTCAAGCTCAGGAGAGAGACTCATACACAACAGTATGTTGGAACATAAGGAATAAAGAAATTGGTGCCACAACCAAGGATTAGTAAAACTGTGAGGAAACTGAGGAAGGAGAGGATTGAGAACCCAGGAAGAAGACCAGCACACAACTAGTCCTTTTTCTGCCCAGGATACCTCAGTTCTTATAGTGAGAAGATACTAGGTCAGGAGAAGGGAGAAGGAAAGGCTGTCATTTAGCCAGGAGCTAAATAACAGAACATATCGATGTGGGATGAAGCAAAGAACTGTAATCACTTCTCTAAGGCTGTTGCAGAGCAATCTGTATTATCTCATCAACTTCCCCGGGGGAAACAAGACTATAGGAAAATTATCTGAACAAGAGAGAGGCTTTTAATAATCCCCAATATTTTAGTTACCCATGGAGAAGTGAGGTTATAGCAGTCTAAATAACCAAGGCCTGCCAACTCATGCTGAGTCTCAGAGCCTGTTGGCAGGGAGACAGGCAGTGTGCAATGGCCCCCTAAGAGATGCTAGACAAATAGTGAGCCCCTAGACCTCGGAGCTGTGGCTTGACAGGGATGCCTCCGCAAAAATAAATACACAGGGCAAAAAGCATGTGGCTCACTCCTCAGCAGGGGTGGGAGGAGGTGGGTTGAGAAGACCCATTTGTTTTAGCTTGGGTGGAAGGGAACCTGAAGGAAATCTACTTGAGTAGATTTCATGACTGGTTTGCCTGGAAAAATCAAAGGCAGGTTTCCTCTATGGGCCAATTCCCACTCACTGGCCAGTGGAGCTTGAAGGCATCCTAAGCCAGCTAGCCAGTCATGCACCAAATTTTTAGGACTTGACAGGCCTGACAGCTACAAGGGAGTCTTACAGAAGCTGGGTCCCCTCATTAGCATAGCTCAGAAGTAGTTACTTTCCCTGAACACGTTATCCAAAAGTAGTACCCCTTCCAACTTATTTTTACTAAAGTAATATGTTGACACAATGGTAGTTAAGACGCATTAATCCCTTCATTCAATAAATATGTATGGAGGGCATTCTCTGTGCCTGCTTTACGTCCTGAGAATATAGTGGTGGACAAGATAGAAATAGTCCCTACCCTTGTGGAACTTATATTTTAATGGAGGAGACAGACCATAACAAATAATTATAAAAAAGAATTTGTCATGAAGAAAAATAAAGTAGGGAAAGCGGGTAGAGATTGTGTTATTTTAGACAGAGTGGTCAGGGATGGCTTCTCTCAGGAGGTGACATTTGAGATGAAACTTGAATGAATGCAGGAGTGAGCAATGCAGATATCTGGGGGAAGAGTTTTTTGGGGGGTAGGAAGAAGAATAAGTGCCAGGACCCTGAAAAGGGAGACTGTCTAGACTGTCTGAGGATCAGTGAAGAGAATAGTATGGTTGTTGTGAAGTGAGTGAGGGGGGAGTGGCAGAAGATGAGGTCAGAGAGGTGACATGGGACAGATTCAATGGCAACAAGATGTTAGAGGAAGTAGTGCAAAAATAAGCGGAAGACTGTTCAGCATGGACTTGAAACATTACGAGTCAGGTCTTAAGATATTTAAATAAAATAGTCGAAAGGTGTTAACTTTTTATGTGCTTGCTCCCCTACCAACCAACAATGCAGGCCCCAATTCATGGCCTAGCCCAAAGCTTACCTCTCCCTTGTTTTAGAACCTGTCTGTGCTCTGTGCTTCCCTTCCTCACTCTGCAACCCTCTATCAACACCCTCTAGGTGAGCATGTGACTTTGGGTATGCACCCTAATTAAAGGACTCATGGAAGCAACTTCTTGCCAACATCTAGTGGCTCTCTGAGGTGTGCTTGGAAGCAAGCACTTTCCCTGCCAGAGGTCCTGGAATAAACCTATCTATGCCCCCAGTGTTTTTGTTTTGTTTAGTGTCAAAGGCCCTTTGGGGGCAGTTCCTTTCTAACGGTGGGACAGCAGTGGCAGTGAGACCAACCACTGTGTACTATTTGGGCCTCAGTTTCCTTATCTTCAAAATGAATCATTCAAAAACTTAGTTTCCCAGTGTTTAGATGAAAATGAACCTTTAAAAGCCAATCATCATGCTCATGAGAAATAGAAATATAACTTGGCTCCTAAAGATGAGAAGATGGTCAAACTTACTCATAACAAGAAATATGCAAATTAAAACTAGACCACGTTACCATTTTTTTTTTCTTGTCTAGAACATTGGCAAAAAAAAAATACAAAAACAAACAAACAAACAAACAAACACACTTGATTGGGGAGGCCATGGGGGAATAGGCACTCTCATAGACTAAGAATGGAAGTGCTGAGTGACACAAGCCCTATGGAGGTGAATTTGACAGTATCTATGAAAACTACAGAGGCATATGCATTTTGACCTAGTAATTCTATTTCTCGGAATTTTTCATATAGACGTGTATGTAAAAGGATATGTATGAGGCTATTCATTGTGGCATTATTTGTAATAGCAAAAGACTGAAAACTACTAAATTATTCATCATAGTGGACTGGTTAAATACATTATGGTATATCCATATAGTGGAATATCTTGCAACTGTAAAAAAGAGCAAGGAAGCAATTTGTTGATATGGAAAAAATCTCCAAAATATACTGTGAAGGAGAAAAAGAGCAAGGTGCAGAACAATATGCATAGTATTAAAAGGGGTGGATAAGAATATCTATTTATATTTACTAGTATATACATGAAGAACTACTGGAAGGTATTTAAGAAAGTAATGGCAGTATTGAACTGTGAGTGAGGATATGGGGGCTGTAGGAGATTGAGAAGATCAGAGAAAAGATAAAAGATAGCAGCAAGAGTTTTCATTAAGTATTATGTGTATATATGTATTTCTTTTTTAAAAAACTGAACCATGTGAATATATTAACTAGACAAGAATTAAATTAAGAAGTAGGAAAAAAGAATTACACTAACGCTGTCCATAAATGAAATAGCCATGAGGGTATAAACTAGAGTGAGCATAGGAAGCTTAGAGAGAAAATTCTGTAATTAAGGCGATTTGAACTTTAGCATCAAACCTCATTTGGTCACAGATGGGAAGACAGTGGGAAGTAGCCCCGGCAGGAAGGCAGTCCCAGGAGACTACAGGGGCAGCCCCATCTAGCATTTCCCCCTGAGGCAGAGAATATCTGAATTTGAGCAAGGCCAAGTTTGTCAAGAGAATCTTGTGAACCAGGTGACAAAGATGGGTGCCACTGAGGGCAGGAATATAATAATGTTAAGAAGATTTATAACCAGTAAACAATCCTTTCCACAAGGTTGCTTTTGAATAGAATGATGTTAATCATAAGGGAGTGTCCAGTATTATTCCACAATTTTAACTGACAATTCACATGGAAACATAGAAGGCTGGCTTATGAACTTTGAAGTACTCAAAGCTGGAGGAAGAGATACTGCATGACAGAATCAAGATTGAAAAATGACCTTGACAGGCTGACAGGTCAAAGTCCAGGGATGAAATGTAAAGGGAATAAATGTGAAGCTTGCCCTTTAGGCTCAAGGACATAAATTGTACCAGAACAGGACAATATGAACTTGACTTGGCAGCATCAAGTGTGAAAAGAGCTTAGGGGATTTAGTTGACTTTAAGCTCCTGATGAGTCAACGGCCTGAAAGAACCTTTCGAAAAAAGCTCATGTTTCTTTGAGCTGCATTAATACAACCACAGCACCCTAAACAGGGAGCCAACTGTCCCACTCAAATTTATTCTGTTCACTCCACAGAAAGACGCGAAATTGGCATAGGTTGGCTTACCATTCTCTTCCTGTACTTTAAAAATCCTCCTTTACTAATGTCAACTAATTTAACCTTCATGACACACCTGAGTACAATTATTATTCCTTATTGGCAGAAAACAAATGACAGATTAATCACAGAGAGGTTAAGTAACTTGTCCAGGGGCATACAGTAAATGATAGAATGTGTTTCTAGGACTAGTAGTATCAGCAGCATCTGGGACTTGTTAGAGATGCAAAATCCTGGGCCCCTCCCAGATCTACTGAATCAAATGCTCTGGGGGTAGTGTTTCAAACTGTCTGAAACACAGAAATCTGTGTTTTAACACGCCTTTCAGATGCTTCTGATACAACAACCACTGCACTTCACTATTTTTTCTCCATATGAGCCAGTGCTGCTATGTTAGTCATCGCTCAGCACTGAGCCTTACATACAGTAATACATTCATTCAGTAAATGTAAATTTATTAATGGATTCATGTAACAAATCTTGGCTGTGCGTATACCACATACCCAGGTCTGAGTCAAGTGCTAAGGATACAGAGAGTTCACAGGCTGGGGTGGAAGATGGACACCATTATAACGTCATGTGTTAGGTGCTTTGAGATATGTGTTCTTGGTTTATAGTCAAAGAAGTAATTGATTTGTTTGGGAGAGTGGGAAGAGGCCATTACAGAAGCTGTTAAACAGAGAAGACAATGTTTGATTTTGAGCTGGACCCTAAAAGATAAGAGAAGGAATTTACCAAGCAGACTGAATAGGAAAAAGGGATAATTTGAAGGAATTCTCAGAAATTAGAGTCTATTGACTGAATAAATACATGTGCGAACAGATGGGTGTGACTCAACGCTAGCAAGGTCTTTCTCAGAAAGTCATGAGCTAGATGCCTTCATGACTTCAGCTGGGTGCTGAAGAAAGGATTCTCTAGCTCAGCCAGGGGGCATTGAACCAGACCATCTTTAAGGACCTTACATCGCTAAGATTCTATGACTGGAAGATGCAAAAGATTCCTCTGGGAAGGGACCTTCCAGTAGGAAACTTACTCATTAAAGGGCACAAGGCCACAGCCAAGAAGCCAGAAAGAAAGAGTCAAGAAGATAGGGAAGCCTTGAAAGACACTTCTAAGAAGTTCCAGGACAAGTAGCGCATGACAGAAAGAAGTGTTGGCAGAGAGGGAGATTCAATTGGATCAGGAATGCAGATCACTAGGAGGAAAAGTTAAAAGCTAACTCATGGGATGTTAAATAAGACACCAAACAAAAAGAATAGATTAGCCCAGGTGCTCCTAAGCAATAATATCGTACTATTGGTGGAAAGAAAAAGAAAGTAACAGTGCCATCATTTGAGAAGCTACAACAAGCATAAGAAGTGATATAGGATAGGAAGAAATAAATTTTAAAAACACCAATGCAAAGACAGGAAACACAGAACACGTTTGGCCCAGTTACAAAGGAGAGGCGGCAACCCTCTTAACAAGTATTTAGGGTCATTTGTGGCATGCTGAGGTGGGCCATCTGCTTAAAGACATCTTTGTCAGGTCCCTGTGGGGGTGGACAAAATGTCTCAGATTCAAAACTAGGTTGATTTCACTACCAGCCTGATTTTGCTTAGCTGACCAGTTTGCTACTTTTCCTCTTGTATCAATTGCATCTTCCCTAGTCCCTCATTCTCCTATCTAGGCAAGTATCTCTTATTTACTAAGTCATGAATCTCATCACCTCTTTGGTCAACTACCTGGTGGGTGACTCCATGTGGATAACTATTTGAGTAGATCTGATAATAATATATGCATGTATACCTGAGTGAATTCAGTTTTGTGTCTTTACATGTTATTATGGGGACATATGAGTATACTTGCCTTCAGAAACCTGTATGAATGGCTCATTCCATGTACTAAGGTCTAGCTATATCTGTGTTAGGGTTGGAAAAATAACTGGAAGGATCTAGAGTGGCTGTGTGTGTGTGCATGAGCATATATATGAGCATGCACATACACATGTGGTATGTCTAGTTCTAAAACTATGTTGTAACGGCTACAGGAATCTTTGCCCCCTTCTGTTCTCTAAGGAAACCATCTACTCTTCTTTCTTTTCCTTTCTCTGCTTCCAGCTAATGCTGGCTCTTCCCTGGCAATGAAGTGAGCAACTAGCATCGATATGGGGATAATTTTTAAGTCAGTGAAATGAGGATTCACTAATCACTCTTGGATCAGTGGATATCCCATATGTCAGAGGTGGACAAATTAGCAAATTAGAGAAATATAGATTAAAACATTCCAGGAAGAATTTGAACTTTCCTCCAGTAAGTGAAATTGACCATATATAGGGTGAAACTAACCATACACAAACTGAAATTTATGAGCAGTGTATCTGTTCTCTGGCTTAGTGAAATAGTAGCATGTCAGTGGTAAGTATATTAGATTTCTAAATTTCTTAGTGTTAGTAAAATAGGTTAGGTCTTTTAAGCTGTGATATGTGATTTTGATCTTGACAGCTCCCACTCTTTAATAATGAGTAATGGGAGAAGCAAATGAACAAGTCAATGGCAAAAAGGAGAGTCTCTCAGAAAAAGCGAAGAAAAAGTAGGCAAGGAGAGGTGAATTCAAAAGGCAAGTGCCAAAGAGTGAATCATCCCTGTGGGGCCTGCATTTTTTATTAGGCTAGGAGACTAGGTATTTAGTTGCCTAAGAAGTCAAGGGATTTAATTTTGTGGTCCATTGAGGTTATGTTTTTAGATACTTAGGCCCTTCACATATTATCATCTATCCTCACAATAGATAGCTTCATTCCCATTTACAGTTGGGGAAAGCAAAGCTCAGAGAATGTAAGTGACTAACCCAACATCACATATCTAGTAAGTAACTAAAGCTCATAATTGCCTGGCTCTTGTTTTTTTCCTTACATCATGATACCTCCATGTATTACTTATTCTTAAACAAACACAAAAACTGTACAAAATACCCTTCCTCTTGGCTCCTGCTTTTTTTGTTCTAACATTGCTAGACCTCTTGATAGAAGACTCTATACAAAGTTTATTCTTGCTGCATTGATTTCATTACTACCTCCTTTCTGCTCAACCTCCTCTAAATGGTTAACATTCCTAAGGTTTTCTCATTTCCAAATGTCTCTACCATTCCCTTGGCACTTAGCATATGACACATTAAATTGTTAATTGTTGTATTATATCAATAGCCCGAATCCACAATAATCAATAGCTCTGGCAATGCCCATGTCTTAGATCTTTCTGTAGCCTTCAGACACCTTGAGAATAGAGTTCTTAATAAATTACTAGTGTCCAGGAATTGACAAAGCATCAATGAAGAGTGTTGGGGTAATGATCATGTTAGTTTCATATTTAGGAACAACATTGGTGTTAGTTTCCATTTTAAAAGTAAAATAACCTGGCCTTCATGAAGTTCTTCCTTGACCACCTGGACACGAACTTATTTCATGACTTATCCAGTGTTTGGAAATCATGAAAAAGCTGAATCAATTCTGATCAGAAACAATTGTGACCGAGCTACAGAGAACGTGCCCACATACATATACATCAGAAAGAACAACATTCACAACCCCAAAGGTAAGAGAATCAGGAGCTATCTATATACACAAGCACATTCCTACTTCCCAAAAATGTTTGACGGTTTGAGGAGAATAATTTAATTGCAGTCCTTCTTCCCAGCCTTTGCACCTTCCCTCCATCCCCAATGTGCTTCTGAGGCTAAGATTTAACTACTCACCATCGCCTTTGGGGTCGCTTAGAGCCGTGGGAGGAATGACTGATGAGCGATGGCTTCCGAAGCAACATTCCTTGGAAAACCGTCTCCTACAGTCATCATGCACCTGAAACGACAAGAGAAGAGCAGAGAAAAAAAAGGAGGGGGAGAGAAAGGATACCATTGATCAGTCTTGAGTTCCAATACCAAGATTTAGATCCTTAGTATTTAATCTCCCTTACTGAGATTTGGTGCCATACATATATCCCTAACTCACCTGAACACCCCCATTCTACTCTGAGCCTACACTGTCCCTCAGTGTGGCCTCAGAACTCTGATCCTTTCAAAGGTAGCTTTCAGAAGATACCCACCTACAGGCACTGAGAAATCACCAGTCCTAAGGTACAACCTTAGTGGCCTACAGAATGGGGAATTTACATGCAGTATAAAAGAGTTAATACTAATAATCTAATATTACACTTCAATCCTTATAACAACAGGTGTGTGAGGTAGAAAAGACATTATTGAATTCATTTTAAAAATGAGGATACCAAAGCTCAGAGAGGTCAAGGGTTTTGCCTAAGGTCAAACAGCTGGGAAGTGACAGCTGAGACTTTGCTGTCTTTTCCACAAGTGGCCATTCTTTCCAGATTTCTGACATCTTCAAGTGCCACTTCCTGGAAAATTACACAGTTTCTAGGGGGCATGAACCTGGCCTGGTTATTCAAAAGCCATTGAAAAAAAAAAAAAAAAAAAAAAAAAAAAAAAAAACAGAGGACAACCGGAGTCTTCTAAGAAGAAGCTCATACTTCAATTTCTTCTTGTCTAGAAAACTCAGTTTTAGAGAAGCATCTAAAATGCTAGAAATCGAGATCAGTGTCTCTCAACTTCAGCATTACTGATATTTTGAGCCAGGTAGTTCTTTGTTATGAGAGGCTGACCTGTGCATTGTAGGAGGTTCAGCAGAATCCCACGCCTCTACCCACTACATGTCAGTAGCACTTCCCTCCACCCTGAGTTGCAAAAATAAAAAATGTCTCCACGCATTGACAAATGTCTCCTGGGGAGCTAAATTACCCCCAGTTGAGGACAGGACCACTGGTTTAGAGGCATGGTAGTGTTGTAGTTAAGAGTGTGGTCAGCTGGGAATGGTGGCTTATGCTTGTAAGCCCAGCACTTTGGGAGGCAAAGGTGGGAGGATCGCTTGAGTCCAGGAGTTTGAGACCAGCCTGGGCAACATAGCAAGACTTAAAAATTAAAAATTTAGCTGGGCATGGTGGCATGTGCCTGTAGTACCGGCTACTCTGAGGAGGCTGAGGTGAGAGGAGCCCACCTCACATGAGCCCAGGAGTTTGAGGCTGCAGTGAACTGTGATTGTGCTACTGCACTCCAGCCTGGGCAACATAGTGAGACCCTGTCTCAAAAACAAAAAACAAAACAAAACAAAAACAGCATAGTCTTTGCAGCATTATGTATGAATCAAGACTCTTGCTTACTGGCTGAATGACCTTGGACAAATCACTTCACGTTTCTGACCCTCACTTTCCTCATCTGTAAAATGGGAACAAATGAGGCCCGGTTTAGGCTTATTGGAAGGACTAAATGAGATCATGTATATTAAGCACTCAGTATATAGTGGCAATAATAATGTGTTAATATTATCAACTATTTTTAATTAATAAAGGTTACAAGTTCCTAGGAAATAGTGAATGAGAAAGGGAGAAGGTTTCTCAAAGGCAGACTCAGAACTTATTTTTTAATTGCCCATACTGCCATTAGAGAGTTCAGCTTTTCCCATTTGTTAGTAGGCCTCACCAACTAAGAAGCAACAAAGATGATCTTAAATCTTTCTCCCAAAGGCTCCATAGCCAGATCTGGAAAGGCAGGATACTAAGCTTTATACTATGGAATCTGTTTAACCTGTTTTGAGATAAGGGTTTCTTAGGTTTCTATCTATGTGTATACATGGTCGAGCTCTAATCCACCCCTTCGCCAGGAGTTAAGTTCTCTAAATATCAAGAAGATGAGAAGAGTCTTACCGTAGAATTACACCACAGGCAGCGGAAGTCTTGAAGTCTTTGATAACTGCCACAGCTCTCATGACATACTGCACACTGAGAGCTAACAGGCATGTTTCCTTCTACCCACTGATGGGGCATGTTCTGCAGAAAGGTAAAAAGACACAGGAGGTAGAAGTTAGAGATATAAGGAGAGGAAGGGCCAATTGGAATAATTGTACTACTCCATGGAGGACATTAGGTAAATGACCCAGGCTCTTCATAGTCCTGCCCTCCCTACTCCAATGCTAGCGAACAATGACAAGAGGGAGGTTCATTCTTCCAGATAAGTTGGATTGTGAGCCTGGGACTTTGCTTATCTGGAGTTAGGAAGAAGTCTTCCTTCCCCTGTGTATCCTGGTTGAAGGGGAGATGGGAGAGGCAGACTGTGGGAAGACATGGCTGGTACTTACTACTTCATCTGCAGGCAGGAGGAGGTCATCAGTGATAGACAATGTATTCCACTTGCAGTCTTTGCTTGCTCTCAAAGCACATAATCTGTGAGATTTCACTTTGCACACTGTGAGAAGAAGAAGAAAAAAGATGGGTGTGAATCTGGTAACAGTGAGGACTCTAATTCCCTTCCCTAAGCTGCTGTGAAAGTTAGAACACAGATGCATTCTATATAGTTCTAACGTACCTCCAAAAACCTATTTCCAATAGAATCCAGTTCCTTTTTATTCTTACTGGCTAATCTTTTTACTATCCAGCTTGAATGAAAATTGATGGTAAGAATGAGGTGATTTCTGTCTTTTTAACACTTGTGATAATATAGTCCTATTCCCCCATACTCATCCCTCTATTTTCATCCCCCTCATGATAGTTTCCTCCCTTTTTCTTTCCTCAGTCAGGGTTAACCTCACACCAGAGTCAGTGACCTAATGTGAGTTAATGATACTAAAGCCACATGAGTTCCTATATCTACCCACTGAGCTTCACTTCCTAAAGGAATCAGAAAGGTACCTTCACAGATGATGGCATCTCTGGATAAGGCAGGAATGCTCTCTCGACAAACATTGCAGTGCTGAGTCCGGTGGCTGTAGCTGGAGTACCAATAGTGCATTCCAACAAGAAAAGGGTTATTTTCTGCTGCAGGTATCTAAAATAAACAAAAGAGAAGAGAGAATAGAGGATGAATCACAGAGAAGGATTAAAGAGGGCCTGAAAATCTGCTGCTAAGTCTAAAATGGCCTACTGTATAGGTGTCAGAGCGTGTGAAGAGGAAGACTGAAAGCTGGAGCCAATACCAGGGACCTGGGATTTTTTTGTGTGTGTTTTTGTTTGTTTTGCCAGTCATTTTCAAAAAGAAAATAATAGAGGGGCAGATCCTGGAATAGAAGCTGAAGTGCAGTGGCTCACTGCAACTTCTGCCTCCTGGATTCAAGTGATTCTCCTGCCTCAGCCTCCCGAGTAGCTGGGACTACAGGCGTGCACCACCACGCCCAGCTAATTTTTGTATTTTTGGTAGAGACAGGGTTTCACCATATTGGCCAGGATGGTCTCCATCTCTTGACCTCATGATCCGCCTGCCTCGGCCTCCCAAAGTGCTGGGATTACAAGCGCAAGCCACCGTGCCCGGCCAGGAGTAATGATCTTTATATTGCTTGGCCATTCACTCTATTGGCTTAGTTCAAGCAAAAATGTGTTCTGTTAGCCTTGGCCTTGGTTCTTTTTAAGTAGTAAGCAAAAGGAGGCATTAAGTTGGAAATTCAGTGATATCCAAATGTTCTAGCCAGGGAATAAAGACAGGAGATAAGGCTCTGACTCTGGGCTAAGGAATATTCTATAAGGCTTTAACTACCTTCTGGAGGTATACACTTCCCTTCCTGGCTGCCAGGTGAGCAGAGCATTGCTTTACCTGGACAACAGTTTCATCTCAGGGGATTCTTTTAGGAATCCCTTGAGTATTCTTTTAGGAATACCACGCTCTGACTGCCTATAGCAGTTTCCTGATTAATCAGCTTAATTCATTCAATAATCCATTAAACAAATATTTACTGAGTAAATACTTTGTGTTCGGCACTTTTCAAAGCATTTGAGATATAGTGAACAAGACACAACCCCTGCCCACATGGAGTGGCATCCTTTTTGGTGTCCTCTTTCATGGTACTGAGTTTGACATTTTTTGTTAACATGCCTTAACATTTTTTGTTAAATGCTGCATTTGTATATCACAGTCTGACTTTCATGACTGTAGGGAAGGCACAGGGTATACCAGCAACAGTTCTGAGATTGAAAGAAGGGAAGGGTGAGCACCAAAAAAAAAAAAAAAAAAAACAAAAAAAAACTCCAAGGACTCTTACACCTTTTCACTAATTCCTGTTAATGTCTGATTTTCTCCTTCTCTGCCTTCCCCTGAAGTTTAGACATAGGCGTACAAAGAGCTTTTCATTCTTGACATTATAATGAGTTGGGTGTATAAAGGCATGACAAGACTTTAAAAAGAACTATATTTTCTTCCTGACATCAGTTGACAGTGGGGGGAGAGAGAGAGAGAGAGAGAGAGAGAGAGAGAGAGAGAGAGAGAGAGAGAGAGAGAAAGCTATTGAGGGCTCTAGCACATTAAGTATTCATTCTTGATCAATTTACAGGAATTAGTTATCCAAGACATAGCCTACACATAGCCCTCTCTGATCACTCCTTCCCACTTCTGGCATGCTGGTTATGTGCTAAGCTACTGTTGATTTGACCTGGAACCTTCTGGAAGGGAAAGCTATTTTGATGAACTAAAGGCTCACATGTTCTGGGATTGCTTTGTGATTGTAATGTTTATTGTATATTAAGGCACTGGAAAGCTCTAGGGTGATTAGAATAGAAGATGGAGAGTCCTAAGGAAGTGACATACTCTTGGCTTTGGCACTTTGAGCTCCTAGAACCTTTCTACTCCCCAAGTCACTAGATTGTAATTCTACAAGCATCTTCTTTTTTTTTCTCCCAGTCTCCTCTCCTTCAATAATTACTAAGAACCTATTATGTATCATCTACCATGGTAGGCACTGGAGATGCAGAGATGAATAAACCGTAGCTGTTTCCATCAAGGAATTTATAGTCTACTGGAGGAAACAAATTCTAAAATCATTCCTGTCTAGAGTGACAAGTGAGCTCTTCTAGAATGTGCAAGCTTTCACAGGACTGCGTGGAAGAAATTCAGAGCTCTGCCTGGGTATAATATTAAATTTCATGGTCCGAATTGCCTACAGAATACATAGGAATATGTAAAATGGACATTGCTTAGGTTCAGCAATTGAGGTAATGGAATTCATATTCCTTGTGTACATCCTATTCTGTAAGGAAACGTTGATGCTTCCCACCCTGGATGAGTATGTGCGGTGATTGAACTGTGTCCCCTCAGAAATGTGTTCAAGTCCTAACCCTTGGCATCTATGAATGTGACCTTACTTGGAAATAGAGGTTTAACAGATATAATCAAGTTAAGATGAGGCCATATTGGATTAGAATGGGCCCTAATCCAATGACTGGTATCCTTATAAAAAAAAGAGGAATTTGGACACAGACACACACACACAAAGAGGAGAACACCTTGTGAAGATACAGAGCACACAGACACAGGGGAGAACACCAGGTGACAATGAAGGCAGAGATTGGAGTGATGCATCTGCAAGCCAAAAAATGCCAAAGTTTGCCTGCTATCACCAGAAGCTAGGAGGAGGCAAAGAAGGATCCTCCCCTAGGGTCACTGGAAAAAGCATGGCTCTGCAGATACCTTAATTTGGGACTTCTAGACTCTAAAACTGTGAGACAGTAAATTACTGTTGGTTTTAAGTCATCCAGTTTGTAGTTATTTTATTATGGCAGCCCTAGGAAACTAATACAGATTTTGGTACTGGGAAGTGGGGTGCTGCTGTAACAAATACCTAAAAATGTGCAAGTGGCTTTGGAACTGGGTAATGGGTAAAGCCTAGAAGAATTTTGAGACACATGCTAGAAAAAGCCTAGATTGCCTTGAACCAAGTGTTTCTAAAAATATGAACATTAAAGGTGTTTCTGGTGAGGCCTTATGTGAATATGTGGAATGTATTGGAAACTAAAGGAAAGGTAATACTTTTATAAGGTAGCAGAGAACATGACTGATTTTGTCCTACTGTTGGGTGGAAAGTAGACTTTATGAGCAATAAACTTGAATATTTGACTGAGGAGATTTCCAAGCAAAGTATAAGAGGTGCATCTTGGTTTCTCTTTGCTGTTTATAGTAGTATGTGACAGGGAAGTGATGCATTGAGGAAAGAAATTGTGTTAGTCTACTCAGGCTGTCATAAAAAAATACCATAGACTGAATGGCTTAAAAACAGAAATCTATTTTCTCACAGTTTACAGCTGGAAAGTCCAAGATCAAGGTATCAATCAGTTCAGTTTTTGGTGAGGGCTTCCTTTCTGGCTTGTAGAAGGCCACCTTCTCACTGTGTACTCTTGTGGTTTTTCCTCAATGTGTGCATGTAGGGAAAGAGAGAGAGAGAAGAAAGAGAGAGAGAGAAAGAGAGAGAGAATATCTATTTCTTTTCCTCTTATTATAAGGCCACCAATCCTATCAGATTAGGTCTCCACCCTATGGCCACATTTAACCTTATTTGCCTCCTAAATGTCCTATCTCCAAAGTCACATTAGGGGTTAGGGCATCAACATGTTAATTCGGGTGGAGGGCACACAATGGAGTCCATAACAGAACTATCAAGCAAAAAGTCACCAGAACTAGAAGATTTAGAAAATTCTCAGCTTATCTATATTGCAAAACACAAGAAAGTGTGCCCTGCAGAGACCACCAAGGGTGTGTCTGGACAAACTTTTGCTGGAGAGATGAGATGTGGGACACCTGGCTCTGATTAACCATTTCAGCAGAACACTGTCAGATTGGACTGAACTTGGACTGAAGGGGACAGATATGGGATAAAATGAAGGAAGGTTGTCAGACTTTATAGGCATGAAACACACTGATAAAGCGACTCAGCTGTGAACATGTGTTATCCTTCAAGAAAATGGAAGAATGACTTCCAGGGGTAGCTCAGAGGCCAGCAAGGTTGCCGAGAGAGGCTCAGAGGCCAGAGACGCTGCTATTGCCCTTATAGGCCCAAAGCATGTGGGCCCAAGGGGCAGGGGCACTGTCTCCTCGGTTCCAGAGGGTGGAGTTGTCTCCTGGGTTCCAGAAGGTGGGGCTACCTCCTTGGTTATGCAGGGGATTGTGGGGGGATTGACACTCCAGTGAGCTAAGTGGGTAGGGTCAAAGAACAGAACACCTAGCCACAGAGAATTATTCTCAGGCCTGGAAAACCTGATGGAATTTGCCCTGGTGAGTTGCCAATTTTTTTAGACCTGCAACCATTTTATTCCTTCCATTTTATCCCTTTCAAAATGGGAATATCTGTCCTACGCCTGCCCCAACATTGTATTTTGGAAGCATATAGCTTGCTTTCTTGGTTTCACAGGTCCACAGACGGAGAGGAATATTGCCCAGGATGGACCATACACAGAGTCTCACTCATACCTGATTTAGATTATTTACAAAATGATATTTTGGACTTAGATTTAATGCTGGAATGTGCTACGGCTTTTGAGGATGTTGAGATGACAGTGAATGTATTTTGCACATTGGAAGGACATGAATTTGGGGGGAATAGGGGGTGAATCTTGTGGATTGAATTGTGTCCCCCCAAGGGATATGTTCAAGTCCTAATGTCCACTATCTGTGACTGTGATTCTATATGGAAGTAGGGTCTTTGAGGATATAACAAATTTAAGATGAGATCATACTATATTATGGTGGCCTCAATCCAATGACTACTATCTTTATAAAAAGAGAAATTTGAACTTAGATACATACAGAGAGGAGAACACCATGTGAAGATACAGAGGGAACAGGCACAGGGGAGAATACTAGGTGATGACGAAGGCAGAGATTGGAGTGATGTGGCAGAAAACTAAAGAACACCAAGAATTACCAGCAACCACCAGAAGCTAGGAAGACACCAAAAAAAAAAAAAAAAAAAAAAAAAGCTCCCCTAAATCTTACAGAGAGATCATGGCCCTGTTGACGTGTTGATTTCAGACTTCTAGGCTCTAGGACTCTGAGAAAATAAATTTCTGTTGCTTTCAGCTACAAAATTTGCAGTAATTTGTTACAGCAGCCTTAGGAAACTAATACAGTATGTCATTATAGGTCTTCTTACTTGTTGACACAGATTAAAAATCCATTTTGAAGACAGATTTAAAACTGTGGCATGTACACAAACCACGGATCTCTAAATGCTAAAGAAAGAGTCTTCTTTAAAGTTTTCAGTGTGTGGTTCTTGGGTTTTTGTGTTTGATTTTTACCCTCTCTAAAATACTTAGGTGAATACATTCATGCAGTCCATTGCTCCGATCAGATTCTTCATTTGCAATGGACTGAATGCTTGTGTACCCCCTTCATATCATATGTTGAAATCCTAACCCTCAAGGTGATGGTATTAGGAGATGGGGCCTTTGGGAGGTGATTAGGTCATGAGATTGGCATCTTCATGAATCAGATTAGCACCCTTATAAAAGAGGCCCCAGAAACCCACCTCACTCCTCTTTCCACCATATGAAGACACAAGAAGACAATTGTCTATGAACCAGGAAGTGGGTCTTCACCAGACACTGAGTCTGCCAGTGGGTTGATCTTGGACTCTCTGGCTTCCAGAATTGTAAGAAATAATGTTTGCTATTTGAAGTCACCTGGTCTGTGGAATTTTTTATAGCAGCCCAAACTGACCAAGACAGGAATTGGTACTGAGAAGTGAGGAGTACTGCTATAACAAATACTTAAAAATATAGAAACAACTTTGAAACTGGGTAATGGGTAGAGGCTAGAAGAGTTTTGAGGTACATGCCAAGAAAGCCTAGATTGTTCTGAATAGAATTTTAAAGGAGATTTTGGTGAGAGCTCAGAAAGGGAAAAGGAGAACTGTAGAGAAAGCTTCTATCTTCTTAGAGTATACCTCAGTAATCATGAACAGAATTTTGGTAAAAATATGGACCGGCCAAGAACATGTTACTGGACAATAAAGAAAAAGTGATTGTTGTTATAAAGTGGCAAAGAACTTGACTGAATTGTGTTTGTATGCTAGTGTTTGATGGAAAGTAGAACTTGTGGATGATGAAATTCAATATTTAGCTGAGGGTATTTGGTTCCTCCTGACTGCTTATAGTAAAATGTAAGATAGAGAGTGACATCAGCAAGATGGCGGAATAGGAGTTCTCCAGCTTCTCTCCCTGCACTACAGAAATCCATATGGCAACTATCCACAGGCCAGAATACCATTGTGAATATCCCAGAACTTGGGAGTGAGGCTGAGGCTCCCCCCTTGGACTACAGAACTGAGAAAAGCCAGGGTCAAATGGTAAGAGGAATGGTTCTCTTTTACTGTGCCACTTCCCCCTCAAGCTGGTGCAGTGCCACAGAGAATTTCCCTGAAGTTATGGTTTCTAAGTGGGAAAAGAGAGTTGAAGGCAGATATTCAACCTCCTCACATTTTGGAACCCTTCACAGGAAATCCACTCCTGTCTTGTCCCACGGGAAACATTGGTAGTACCAGCAGGGCTAGGTCACCTGGGGTCAGTTAGAAGCAAAAAATGGGGTGGGGCTCACAGTAATCAATGTATAGATCTTAGTGGCTGCTCTGTGTTCCTGCCAATGGAAGTACCACATCAGAGGAGCTAGCCAATAGCACCATGCTGCAGGAAACATGGTCCACGGGTCTTCTGGGCTTGAATTCCTAGCTAGCTTCTTCAGACAACCTGGGTGCTCTAACTCTTCCCCAGGCCAAGGGATAACTGTTAGGCCAGCAATTACCCAGAACACCTGGCCCCATCCAACCGTAGTGTCAGGGAGGTGATCCAATAATTCTGATGCTCATTGACAACAAAGCCAGACAAGGACACAACAAAAAGAGAAAACTACAGGCTAACATCCCTGACAAACACAGATGCAAAAATCCTCAATAAAATATTAGCAAACTGAATTTAAGAATACATTGAAAGAATCATTTACCATGATCAAGTGGGATTTATTCCTGAGATAAAAAGATGATGCAACATACATAAATCAATAAATGTGATTCACCATATCAACAAATGAAGAATTAAAATCACATGATAATCTCAGTGATGCAGAAAAAGCATTTGACAAAATTCAAGACCCTTTCATGATTTAAAAAAGAAAAAAACCTCTCAACAGATTAGGTATAGAGGGAATGCACCTCAGCATAATAAAAGTCACATGACAAACTGATAGCTAGTATCATTCTAAATAGTAAAATGTTGAAAGCTTTTCCTCTAAAATCAGGGACAAGGATGCCCACTCTCATCACTTCTTTTCAAATTCTGATAATTCTGATAATTATTACATGTAAAGACCAGAGCAATTAGGCAGGAGAAATAAATAAAAGATATGCTAATAGGAAAGAAACAAGTGAAATTGCCTCTAGTTGCTGATGACATGACCTTATGTACTTTTTTAAAAACCTAAAGACTCCACCAAAAAACTGTTAGAACTGATAAACAAATTCAGTAAAGTTGCAGGATATAAAGTCAACATACAAAAATCAGTAGCATTTTATATGCAGGTTGAGTCTCTCTTATCCAAAATGCTTGGGACCAAAAAGTGTTTCAGATTTCAGATTTTTTTGGATTTTGAAGTATTTGCATTATACTTTCTTGTTGAGCACCCCAAATCCAAAAATCTGACATCTGAAATGCCCCAGTGAGCATTTCTTTTAAGCATCATCTTGGTGCTAAAAACGTTTTGGATTTTGGAGCATTTCGGGTTTGGGATTTTGAAATTTGCAATGCTCAACCTGTACCAATAATGAACTATGTGAAAGGAAAATTAAGAAAACAATCCCACTTACAATAGCAACAACAACAAAAAAATACTTAAGCGTAAATTTAATCAAGGAAGTAAAAGACCTGCATACTGAAAACTTTAAAAGATCAATTAAAAAATGGAAGAAAAAAACAAATAAATGGAAAAATATGCTGTGTTCATGGACTGGAAGAATTAATTTTGTAAAAAATATTCATACTACCCAAAGCAATCTAGAGATTCAATGCAATCCCTATCAAAATTTCTATGACATTTTTGAACACCTTTCCTCTAAGATCATCCAATGTAATTTTTCACACAAATGGAAAAAAATCCTTAAATTTGTATGGAACCACAAAAGACCCTGAATAGCCACAACAATCTTGAGCAAAAAGAACAAAGCTGGAAGTATCACACTTGCTGATTTCAAAACATATGTAAAGTGATTATAAATAAAACAGCATGGTACTGGCATAAAAACAGACACATTGGCAAATGAAACAGGGTGGGAAACCCAGAAATAAATCCATGCATTTACAGTCAACTGACAAAAGTTGACAGCTTTTTACAAAGTTGCCAGGAACACAAAATGGAGAAAGGACAGTCTTTTCAATAAATGGTGTTGGCCGGATAGCCACATACAGGAGAACAAAATTAGACCCTTATATGAGGGGTCCTGAACCCCTGAACCACAGATGGGTACCAGTCCATGGCCTATTACGAACCAGGCTGCACAGTAGGAAGTGACCAGTGGGCGAGTGAGCATTACTGCCTGAGCTCTGCTTCCTGTCAAATGAGCAGTGGCATTAGATTCTCATAGGAGTGCGAACCCTATTGTGAATTGCACATGTGAGGGCTCTAGATTACACACTCCTTATGAGAATCTAACTAATGCCTGATGATCTGAGGTGGAACAGTTTCATCCCGAAGTCCTCCTACCAACCCCCAATCACAGTCCATGGAAAAATTGTCTTCCATGGAAACTAATCCCTGGTGCCAAAAAGTTTGGAGACTGCTGCCTTATACCATATTAAAAAATCAATTCAAAATGGGTTAAAGACTTAAATGTAAGATCTGAAACTGTAGAACTACTGTGATAACACGAGGGCAAAAGCTCCCCAACATTGGTCTGGGCAAGGATGTTTTGGCTTTGACCCCCAAAGCACAGGCAACAAATGCAAAACTGGACAAATGAGATTACATCAAACTAAAAATCTTCTATACAGGAAAGGAAATAATTAACAAAGTGAAAAGACAATCCAGACAGTGGAAGAAAATATTTGTAAACCATACATCTGATAAGGGGATAATATCCAAAATATATAAGGAACTGTAACAACTCAATAGCAAGAAAACAACCCAATTAAAAATGGCAAGGGACCTGAACAGATATTTCTCAAAAGAAGATATACAAATGGCCAATAGGTACATGAAAAAAATGCTCAATATCACTAATCATTAAGGAAGTGAAAAATTAAAATCACATTGAGATATCACACCACACCTGTTAGAATGGCTTTTTAACAAAAAAAAGATGAAAGATAATAAGTGTTGGAGAGGATGTGGAGAATAGGGAACTCTTAAGCATTGCTTGTAGGAGTGTAAAGTAATATAGCCATTATGGAAAATAGTATAGGGGTTCCTCAGAAAACCTAAAAATAGAACAACCATATGATCCAGTAGTTCCATTTCTGGGTATATGTGGAAAGAAACTGAAATCAATATGTCAAAGGGATATTTGCACTCCCAAGTTCATTGCAGCATTATTCACAATAGTCAAGATATGGAAACAGCTTAAGTGTCCATCAACAAATGAATGAATAAATAAAATGTGGTATATATACACAATGGAATGCTATTCAGCATTAAAGAAGAGGGGAATTCTATCATTGGTGACAACATGGGTGAATCTGGAGGGCATTACACTAAGTGAAATAAGCTAGCACAGAAAAACAAATACTGCGTGATCTCATTTATATATGGAATCTGATAAAGTTGAACTCATAGAAGTAGAGAATAGAACGGTGGTTGAGGGAGAGGAAGAGGGAATGCGGAGATGTTGATCAAAGGATACAAAGTTTCAGATAGACAGAAGGAATGAATTTTGCGATCTATTGTGCAGCAGGGTAACTATGGTCAATAACAATGAATTATATAGAGTATATTTAAATAATTAAGAGAGTAAATTTCAAATATCTCACCATAAAAAATGATAGGTAATCGGGGTGATGGATATGTTAATTAGCTTGATTTAATCATGCCACTTTGTATACATATATGAAAACATCACATTTTACTCCATAAATCTGTAATTATGATTTGTCAATCAAAATTAATATTAACAATGTTTAAAAATGAAACATAAATAAATAGCTCATTAATCAGTTTTATTTTGATTATAGTTAAAATTATAATATTGTGCATATATTTGGTTAATAAAATGTTATTAAAATAAAAAATGTGAGAGGAGATAAATGAATTGAGGATGGAATTGTTAAGCAAAAAACCCATAGAATTTAGAGATTTTGGAAAATTCTCAGTCTGTCCACGTTACAAAAAATGAGAAAATATCTTTGAAAAGGTGTGAAAGACCCACTATTTGATAAGGAGATTAGTGTGGATGTCAATCACAGACTTAATTAACCATCTCTACAAAAGCCAGGAATAGAGATGGGATTATAGTAGCAGAACCACTGTCAGCTGAGACTAAAGGAAATTGAGAAAATGGGACGAAGCAAAGGAAGACCCTACAGGACTGGACCGTAGAACTATTCGGATGCGAACTTCTTCAAGACAAGTAAAGAATGATCCCAAAGGTGATTCAGAGATCAGTAGGGCTGCCACTCCCACCACAGGCCCAAAGTGCACAGTTCTAGGTGGCAAGGCTGTCTCCACCTCAATTTCAAAGGGTGGAACCAATGCCCAGCAGAGCTGTGGGGATGGAACAGTCCAGCAGAGCCCTGCGGGCTTGCACCTGTTCCAACAGAGAATCATGCCATGAATAGGGTCACTGTAGAGAGCCACAGCATTGGCACTGCCCTGCTGATCTGTGGGGGTGATGTTGCCACCCGAATAGGTCTGGAAGGCAGAGCATCGAGCTAGAGGATTACAGATGCTCCCAGTTTACTATGGGGTTACATCCTGATGAACCCAGTAAGTTTGAAATATTGTTAAGTCAAAAATGGATGTTTTGTAGACATGATGGGATGCAAAAACGCAAAGTACAATATCCCCCAAAACTTTGGCAACACAGTATACTGTAGGATATGGGTTGTTTACCCTCAAGATTGAGTGGCTCACTGGGAACTGTGGCTTGTGGCTGCTGCCCAGCATGGTACTGCCTATCACTACCTCAGGAAAAGATCAAAATTCAAAATTTTGAAGTACTATTTCTACTAAATGGGTATTGCTTTTGCACCATTGTAAAGTCAAAAAGTTGTGAGTCCAACTATCGTAAGTTGGAGACCATCTTTATTCTCCAACTTTAAGATCTCATGGAGCTTGCCTTGCCAGGTTTTGGACTTGCCTGGGACCTGTCATTCCTTCCTTGTTTCCTATTTCTCCCTTTTAGAATGAGAATGTCTATCCCATGCCTAGTTCACCATTTCTATTTTGGAAGGACATAACTTGTTTGACATCACAGGTTCATAGCTGGAAAGAAATTTTGTCCAAGGCTGTCTCACCCATACCTGATGTAAATGATATTTAGATGATACTTTAGACTTTAGAATTCATGTTGGAATGAGTTAAGACTTTTGGAATTTATAGGTGAAATGAGTGTATTTTACATGTGAGAAGGCCATTAATTTGGAGGTGTGCAGGGGCAGATTGCAATGCACTGAATGCATGCTCCCCACACATTATAGGAGGTGATGGATCCCTCATGAATGAGATTAGCGCTCTTATAAAAGGGACCCCAGAGAGTTTTCTTGCTCCTTTTTCTGCCATATGAGGATACAACGAGAAGACTCCCATCTATGAACCAAGAAGCAGCCCCTCACCAGACACTGAACCTGCCAGCACCTTGATCTTGGACTCTACAGCCTCCAGAAGTGTGAGAAATAAATGTTTATTGTTTAAGCCACCTAGTCTATGGTATTTTTATTATAGCAGCCTGAACTAAGACATCACTGATGTAGGGCAGCTAAGGGTACTTTCCCCACCTCCTGAATTCCTTTCAGTATAATCCAGAAGTCAGATATGTATATTAATTATTTGTCTATTAGTTAAATGAAACCGTATTGACTCTAAAGCACTTTCCAAATGTGAGGATTTAGTAATATTAAGTGTTTGCAAAGTACGTAAAAGTATCAGGTGAAATATCCCACAAGGCACAGTTGGCTACAGATATAATTCCATAAAGGAGCCTTTTTGGGGATGGCTTATATGATAAAAGGTTGAGTTTAGATAAAACGAAGTCAGTGGTTTGTGCTTTAATGTGAACTCAACTGCTCAGTTCTATCAAAGTTTGGGGAATTATAGAATAGTGTTAGGGCCTCCCAGGTTGGCCATTGGTAGGGTGACCATGTTGCCCACATTGGGCCACTTTCCACAGTGAAAGGGGAGCTATTAATACTTATGTTGGGACAAGGGCAAACTGGGCTCAGCTTGAGCAAACCACTAGCCATGGACACACTATGCATGAGCTAGTCATTTTGCCACTTTGAATTTACTTGCTGATCTATACAATTCAGTTGTCTACCTTAGTATTCCTGCCCCATAATCACAAAGGGTGGAAATTAAAGGACAGAAAGAAGATAATTAGGCAGAATTTACGATATCCTCCTGAGAACTTGGATTAAAAATTAAAAGAATTAAGATATTAATTTTGCCAGAATCAACTTAAGATTTTAGGCAAGGCAAATGAAACTTTCTGAGGCTCAGTTTTCTCATCTGCTAAATGAAATCTCAGAATCATAAGCTTTTCAAGTTGAAAGGAATTTTGAAGTTCATCTAGTTTGCCCACTTGAAAAAATCAGTTTTCTGTACAACATCTGACAAGCAGTTGTTCAGTTTGTTTGTTTGTATTACTTCCAATGATAGGGAGTTCTCCACCTCAAGAGCCAGCTGATGCCATTCCTGCAGCTTACAGTGAATGTTAGAAAGTTCTTTCTTCAACTAGGCCAAAGTTTCAGAAAAAAATTTCCAAAATTTAGAGCTTTAGGAACATTAGATGGACTCTTTGGTAAGAAACTTGGTTCCCTACCTTTGGAAGAGTTCAAATAAAGGCCACATGACTTACATCTCCAGATGCTCTAGAACCTAGTATCTGGAGTCCAGATAACTTTTAAGGTCTATTTCTGTTTCCACAGTCAATGATTCCATGACAATTCATTAGGAAGAGCAAACTTTTTAATCTAGTCTTCCAAGCAGCTCCTTATTTCTAACTTTCTCCTTTTATTCTTTCTTTAAATCCCCCAGCCTCACACCTTTCATCTGTCTGTGACTTTTCTACTTCATTTGCCTCTTTCTTATATTTAGGTTATCCCCCACCCCTAACTCAGTATCCACACTTGTCCTCCCTTTCTATCCTCATTTTGGGGCTTGACACTGTCTCGCCATAATTAATCATAGCCTCTTCTCTGAACTTCTGGCCTTCAGTTTTTCCCTTGTCTAATCCATCCTGTATTTATAAAGTATCCCTCTTATCAATTCTCTTCTCTTTTGAATCCATCCTTAAGCTTAACTTTGTATACATTGCAAATCTTCCCCACTCTTTATCCAGGCATTGAAAAATCTCCATAGTCAGGCCCCATCTTCCTCTCAAGACATACTTCTTGGACACAATTTCCTAAACTTTTCTGGTGAAATGGATTCTCCCTTTCACTGTATTCCAAAATGGTCTGTTTTCCTGTTATTCAGCTTTTGCTTATACCAGTTCCATAGCCTAGGACCTCCCACTGCCCCTAATTCCCTGCCACCAATAAAATACAATCTATCTTTCAAGGTCAGTCTTAAATCTCTCCTCTGTTAACTCTAGCCAGAGGACTCCAGCCCATACTTATCTCTTCCTCCTCTGAACTCCCATACCACTTTATTGTCTGTTTCCTTCATCTGGCAATCAATCATGCATTGCCTTGTAACATCTCTGAAAACTGTCATTTATCTTGGGTACTGTCCTTTAACTGTTTCTTTTGTGTATATAGTGTCTCCGTATTACCTACAAAGCTCATTGAGGCTGGGAGCAAGTATTGCATCTTTTTTTTTTCCTACTCTCTATGAAACAGAATTGGGTAACTAGTATGGGATGGCTTATTAATGTGTACTGACTAGTTTCCAATAGATTATCCAATTACTTTGTCACCACTTTAATAGACCACTAAATCCATGATTAATCTTCCCTTGCCCTATTTGTCAGGCATTGGTGGTGACGGAAGATAGAAGGGACCATTAGAGATAAGGCACATATGGGAGAAAGCATATTTGACTATTTAAGCCTCAAGTAAGACAAATTGCTAAGATGCTGGTGCTGAGACGTTTCACTATCAGCTAAAAGTATTCCTTAATAGATTTAGGTCCCTGGAGAAGCTCCACAGAGGTTGTGATTACAACCTGATATAACTCTTCCAAGAGAGTAAACAGGGATTTTTTTTTCCTTTCTAGTTTGTGGTGGGTAATCAATACCTAGGTGTTTAATTCAATGAATTCAGGGATGGTGCACCAATTCTCTAGTAGTCATCAGAATTTCTCTAGCAGTTTTTGCGTTCCTAGAACAATAATTAAAATTCAAAATATCCTAAGTGACCTTTTATGCCAAACTGAAAATGCTATAAGATTCATGAGAAATCCTCCAGTTTGAATAGAGGTTAAGTCACAGGAAGGAAAGATATTGGTCCACAGGGATGAAGATAGGAAAGGAGCATGGAATTCACAACTTTTTATGACTGCCTCTAATGTTGTACTGTAGTGGCCTTATTGGTCGGGGCAGGAGGCGAAAAGGGGATGTGCTTCTCCATTAGGAAAGGAAGAAGAAAATAACAAAGAGGTAAAATTCTGAGTGCTAAATCGTATAAAGATCACCAGCAAATGCTAAGCAAAGGATCTCTCAATTTAAGCATATATAATGTGGGACTGGGGGAGGCCTTAATGATATTGGAGAGGCCTCAAGTCAGCCATCTTGTCATGTTCCCCATCATTGCTATAGGGAGCAGAATGTATAGTTATGAGACTAAGTGGTCAAAAGCTTGAGAAGTACTTGGGGAGTAGGGATGGATGGCTCTTCTCTATGGCATTAGTTTTATTTCTAAACCACATTATCCAAACCACTTCACATACTGCTCCATTCAAATTGCCTAGAACAATCATCTACGCATTGCTAGTTATTTAAGACATTAGGTTATTTTAAAATCTGGATTCACCTTCCCCTTTATCTCTAAGACTTTTACAGCAGAATTTTGCTTCAAGATGAACCATGTATCATTCTCTGTCCAAATCCTGGTTCCAAGATTTCCTGCAGATTCATTTATTCATTCAAAAGATATTTATTGTGCCTTTACTATGTGCCAGAGACTGCTCTAAGTAAATAACTGACACAGATCTCTCTCCTCTTGGAACTTACATAAATTCTAACTGTGGTAGATGTATAGAAGGGCAGGCAGAGTGTATCTCCTGAAGTTTGATTGAACCAGTTACTGCCGGGAGCAGTGGCCAGATATTTGGTACTGCCAGGTTAAAAAGAACCCTGCTAAGCTTTGGAGAGGATACTTCTTGCTCTTCCCTCTGCATTACTTTTGTAGTAGACAGAAAACAGAAAGGCAAAGAGTATAGTGGTCAAGGACATAGGCTTTGGAGTCACATAGCCTGCATTGGAATCCTAGTTTCACTACTGAATAGTGATTCCACCTTGGACTGGTTCCTACCTCTTTCTGAGTCTCAGTTGCCTTAGCTGTTACTATTGTCATTCAGCAGACCCAAGTTAAGACTGCTGATTCCTGTTTTCCTAACCTAAGGGCATCTACATTAGCTGCTCACACACATCTTGAGTGACTCATCTATTGGGCATACATTTACATCTACATATTAAGTGGATATGTATAAAAGTATCTGCACCACATACTTACAAAGGTCTGAGTCCAAGTGAATTACTCCTATTTATGAATAATTCTAAAGAGGTTTTCTGTCTTTAATTCCTAACCAGGTGGTCTCGGCTTCCATCTCATTATTTCCCTGCTGTAAAGGTGGCTTAACTAATGCAATTAATTATTTACCTATTAAGAATTGTGTGGCTTCTCTACTAGTTTCCTTACCTTATAAATTTCTCCCTGTTGGACGGTTTTTATGATGTTAATCCATTCTTCCATGTCTTTCCGGTTGGGTGCAGCCAGAGTGATTTTTCGTTGTGGTGTGATAACCTAAACAAAAAGTCACATTATTAGCTGGTTCTCACTCCATAACTTTGCCTTCAAACAGAGTCTGTGAACTCTCTAAGAAACTACACAGTTGTACCAAGCACAACATAAGGCACTTCTTGAATATAAAACAGACGTTCCCAGAGCCACTGGTAGCTCCTTAGATACCCATCCAAAATAATAATAATGCTAATAGCAATAATTAACATTTTAATGCCACTCACTATGTGCCAGGAACTACTCTAAAGCACTTTATGCATATGATTTCATTCAATCTTCATTACAACCCTGTGAGATGGGCATTGTTATTTTTCCCATTTCATAGCCCAGAAAACCAAGACAAAAAGAGTTAAATGATTTGCCCAGGGTCACCCAGCAGGTAAAAAACTAAACCAGAATTGAAATTCAGATTCTTTGGCTTCAGAATTCATTCTTTTAAATACTAAACCACGTACCATCTATTACTCAAGTTAGTTTGCCTGAAAACCCTACTTGCTTACTGCTACTCTGTCTACTTGAAGTGGTAAAATTGTATGTGGTTCATTAGGGTGTCCCTGTTTCTGTTTAGTGGGAGAGTGAGATGTCTAAAAATCCAGTTTCTTTCTTTCTTATGGTTAGGGACAACCTGAAGAAAATTTTACGGTTGTCTTTCTTAATCCTGCTTGGCACAAGAACCCAGGCAGGAATAATAAGAATGCCACACTGAGAGTCTAGCAGACATAGACCATGAGCAGGACTTGATCTTTTCCCAGAGGGAAGGAGGGATCATGGATAGCTACAGCATCAGTCACTGCTTCCATTGCCCTACTGCCTTTACTATAAGCTCCCCAAGTCTTGAAGCTAGAGCTCACCACACCAACAAGGAATTTGTTTCTTCTTTTGCATGTAGCACAGTGAAATTACGTGGTAGATGGAAATAAGAGCTAGTCGGGATTGTGATAACAGCCACTCCTTTGGTCCAAACCCATTCTTGAGTGGGGCTGATGTTCACTGCTTCTGTGCTTTAATTAGGTTAAGGGGCAGCCTAGCCCTTATGATTTATTTCTTTGTAAAATGGAGACCAAAAACATTAGCCTATAGGCTCATCACCCAAAGGCTCAGCTTTTTGGGATTGGTCAACACAGCCCTCAGCTTTACCCTGTGTCAAGGTGATGTAATGAGAGAGTAACAAAAGCAAAGTCTTCTTCTTAGACCCAGTCACTCTCCTTTCAAGGGAGGATGGAACATGAACCAACCATGGAAGCAGGATATTGGGTCTGCAGCTCTTTAGTCTGTTCGGTACTATCCCCTACCTGCCTAAACAGGAACTCCAGTCTCCATATTCCACCATTGAGGCTGGGAGAGGACAGTTCTGGAAGGAGGTGGGTAGAATTCCTGGACCACCAAGCTTTCTATTTTTCAGTGAGTTTTCTGGTCTGGATTCACTTGAATGACCAAAGCCATGTGACATTTCAGTCACACCAAGCCCTAGATGCTTCCCTAGAAAATCCTCTGCTTTCTCTGAGGCACTTTCATCAGTAATCTCAACATGGGGTAGATTTCACTTTGAATTAGGGCTCTTATCTACTTCATCAGAGGAGAGGATGTCATGTAACTCAATTATCCTGCCATTTTCTATAACATATTAGCAGTGTCTTGAAAGACTCCCAGTGATACGCTTCTAAATCACCTTCACTGGAAGGACTGATTTTTATAAGTCACATACTCCCTTCCCCTTGAAATCAGCTTAGCTTTATACTGGTAATAAGGAAAAAGACCATCACTTTTTTCTTCCCTATCAATGGGCTGCTAGAAAATGTTTGCGTGAATGATAACACTTTGGGATCAAAGGAAATTTTGGAAACCTGAAGTTCAAAGAAGTAAGAAGTGGTTATGGAAAGCTATCTTCCCAGCTAGCCCCTACCCCTGCCCATTCAGTCATTCCCAATCTTACTTACACAAAAACTGTGGCAAAGGTTTCTACAGCTGGTTTCTGCCACAGCGGCTTGAGACAGATCAATCGTTTCAAAGTGTGCAAACTGGAAGGATATAAGAGAGAGAGGGACAAGGAACCGTCTGGTTAATGATGCAAAGAGACATTAAAAGGTATACACACACACACACACACACGCACACACAGACTTGCTGACAGGCATTTGTGGCAGTCATGATCCAATCATTTCTTTGGCTTGAGGGCTAACATTTATTTAGCAACATGATTTTTGTTAATATATCATGCAACAAAAAAAATGAAATCAAAATAAACTTTTTACAGATATTTATGTGGAATTATAGGAAGGCTTGAGTTGGTCAGTTCAGAATTATTTAAACATAAAGGCTTATGCTGGAAAAGATAATGGGATGTGGTTTAACTAGAGTCCTAGAGAAACAGATTGTGATTAACTCCTATTTTATTGGGTGGCAGCCTTTGCAGTGTTGCTAGTCCCATCCAGTTTGAGGTCTGTGTCTCCTTATTAATTGGCCATAGTAGATACCATCTAGCCAGCAGCAGGAAATCAGTATCATGGATACAAGCAAGGCCGGTTTCACCGGTATACAAACTGTGCAGTCACACAGGGCCCCGTGTTCAGAAGGGCCCCACACTTAGTTTAATGCTTTGCTGTTGTCATCTTAAAATTACTTCATAATTTTGTCTTTGTGCATGTGTTTCGTAAGTGAAGTCCAATGGGACAACAGATCATGCATATGAGCAGAGTAGATAGGCGCAATATACATTTCCACCCCATGTCTTGTCACTCCATTTGCATTTGTGATGCCCATGAACATAGAATTCTAGTGGACCCATGAAGAGTGGGAGTTTAGCAAGACTCAAAGCAAGTACAAGATAAGTGTGTTACATCTATGACTGAGTAAGCAGTAGGGGAGCTGACAGCCCTGAGAGGTCATACTTTCTGTTGGAACCAGAACTTGCTTCAGACTTAGAAAAAAGACAATGGTTTCTAAGAAATATGAAAAACCAAGAAGCCCTATTGTATTCTTCCTTGCTCATTACACCCCTGGGTTAGCCAACCATTTCTGCTAAAAATGATGACATGGAAGGAAATGGAAAGATAAGGTAATCCATAGTACTTTCAGTTAGAAAAGTGTTGGTGGAATGTGCAAGTATCGAGAAGTAAAATATGAACAGTTGAGCTAGTTTTGTGCAGTTTTTTATACTGCTGAGAACAAAATACATACACTTGTATGAGCTACTAAACACAAATTGTATAATTTTAGTGATTCTTTATATGAATTAAATGCTCTTACATTTGCATTTAAAACTGGTGTTGTATAGTGTTCAGATGAATAGTGAAATTCATGCTAATTGTTTAAAATTTTATTTTTCTTTACTTAGAATTACATTAGCAAGTAAAAACACCATGACAAGTCTTTGCTTTATATTAATATTTTAGTATAAACATAAAGCATTATATGTTAGTAGCTTTAATACAACTTCCCCCTGCTTTTTGAGTAAAGGGCACTACATTTTCATTTTGCACTGGATCCCCAAAATTATAGTTGGTTCTGGGTGCAGAAGCTAGCTGGGAAAAATACGAAAGGAAAGGGATACAGAAAAGAGAAAGGAGAGAAAAGTATCCCCATTTGACTCAAAAGGGCAAGTTAAAAAAAGCGTAGAGGGCTTCAACTTCCACCCTAATGTTTGCTGACATATCTTTACTTATTAGTCCATCTTCCCGCACAAACGTTTCCTGGCACCCACCCATTAATCTAGTTGACAATATGCTATACATTACCGCGGGATGGTGTGCAAAGTAGAGCTTCTGTCCTTGAACCAGAAAATATCTAAGCTTCCATCTCTTGAAGGAGTTACAGTTCTTCAGCATAGGTCCTTCCTTCAATATTTTCTGAAAGATAGAAGCATGGTGTTGAGCAATTAGATCAATTCATAAGGTCATATCACTTGTTTTCTCAGATGGAAAGAGCAGACATCTAGAAGGCTCTATCTTGTCACATATCTGAGAAATGGCCTGAAGGCCAGGTGAGAACACAGTGAAGCTTGTTCAATCAGAGGAGACATTGGTTACCCTTGGATTACTCATTCAGGATGATATAGGCTTCACGTTTATCAGGCTACATGGCCCAAAAACCATGAAGAATATCTCTATTTGCAGTAGAGGGCAGGAACATGAACACACAAGAACACCATTCCTAGGAAAGAACGCGTGGTAGAGGAAAAGGCTGTAAAGGCAGATTTTCTGGAAGTCTCCTGATTATAGCTCTAGACAGGGCTCGCCTGTCAGCTCTTTAAGAGTGTTCCTTTTAGAATATTAAGTTGGATCGTGTTCCTTCCTTGTTCGCAAGCCTCCAATAGCTTCTCAACACTTTTAGAGCCAAATCCAAAGTCTTTACCATGGTTTGTCTTCAGCAGACTCATGATCTCATGAAGGAGCAAGCACATAAAAAGGAACCACAAGAAAACTACCTTCTGATTACTTTCGTTACATCCCATAGTCTAACTACAGATTTTTCAGTTACCTGCTGAACAGACTGATCCTAACCAAGCATAGAGTCTACTTACTATTTTCATCATTGAGGAAGTTCTCACTTAAGTTACAGGATACAAACCAACATGCAAGACTGCCATTTGGGAGAAGTACTCAACCCCGCCAAGCTGGAATCAAACTCATACTTAATGGACGAAGGGCCAGATTGAGTTTAAAATCACCAGATCAAGGCCCTACCATGAATTCTATCTATCATCTAAAGTAGCATTCACCATTGGGTGGCTGGAGAAGTGTTTTGTTTGGCCTACCTAGTGTTTTTCAAAGTTTTAAATTAGTTGGTAATATTTAAAAGGTAGAAGATTTCATATAAAAATTCAGGTTTCCTGTTCCTTAAAAAAAAAAAAAATAGAACATCTGGTAACATTGAATTTATATTCTCACATGGCAACAGTCTGCAGAAACTGAGTACCAGCTGCCCCCTTCAGATGAGGTGCCTGACTCCAGCAGGAATTTGAGTTTAGGATCCTGATCCAAATAATTATTTGTCATTCCTGTTCTCCCAAATACACACACACATACACATACACACATACACACACACACGTACTCATACACACACATTTATACACTCTTCAATTTTCTAAACAACTGGATAGTACTAGTGGATAGAGCCTCTGTATCTCAACTGAAAAGTCAGTTCATAAGCAGTCATGATTTACCTGAACCCTCTTCATAGCTTATGGGAGTTTCAAGGTTATCGTAACACCCTTGGGATGCAAAAGAATGGTGCTGAGGAGTCAGAACAAAGAGAACAATACGATCTTGTGGGAAGGAGGGAGGTTGCAGAGAGAGAGAGTAAGAAATTATATTTAAATTGTTGAAATTGAGTCATCCAAGAGAAAACAACTGCTGTAAGCATTAAGAATATATTGTTCCTTTCCTCTCTCTGGCCAGGTGGCCTAAAGTACAATTCTCAATAATGGCATTTGGTTTTTTGTATCCTAACCCTCTCACCTCTATCCATATACTTCTCCACACTAAGTCTTCGTATTACCTAGGCAGCCCTATTTACTTCTCTCTGCTAAAGACTTAAATTCCAAAATTTAACGACTCCAATTCTGTACAACTGAATCTACACCCATTATCTCTGCCCTTTTCCCAACTTGTTCTGCTCTGTTAAAATTATTAAATGCTTCCTTTACTCTTCTTATTTTGTCGTATATAATGTCCCCGTACAAGCTCATTTTACAGTTTTTGGTTGGCTACTTTCTCCTTCCCTCCACTTGCAGTTTAAAGTTTTGCAGTTCTGACTGTCAGATATTTACACTACTACATTCTCTTGGCCTGTTCTGAGAAGCACTTACCCTTAAAGAACCATTTTTCAGGCATTGCAAGTCGTGGGCTAGTAAACTAAAATCTCTCAATTTATAACTTGTGAATATGATAGCCCAAGAGGACTCAGATTTTAGCTTATGCATTTGATAAGCTCTTTAATGATAATACTATGAGCAAGAAGGAGAAATGCTATCTTTGTTCAAGTTCCTATTTTATCTGCCTGTAGATCACATCCCCTTCCTCAGCAAGTCATCCTGCTTGGTTATTCAGAGCCTACTCCCAACAAACCAGTAGCCACCCTCAACTCAGGGGACCCCAATTAAGCTCTACCACTCAGGGGACCCTTATAGACAATAGAGCTATATAGGAATAAGTTTTCTATATCTCTCCATAACTAAATTAATACAAATCTGAAATAGATTCTGATAAGATGTATAAGCCCCAGAGTAACAACTAGAAAAATAACTTTTAAAAATTATTAATACATCATAAAGCAACAATTAAATACCACTACACGTGGATTAGAATAGCTAAACCCCAATACAGTGATGATACCAAATGCTGGCAAGAATATGGAGCAACAGGAACTCTCCTTCATTGCTAGTAGGAATGCAAAATGGTACAACTAGTTTGGAAGACAGTTTGGCGGTTTCTTACAAAATCAAACATACTTTTACCATGTGATCTAGCAATTGAAATCTTTGCTATGTACCCAAATGCATTAAAAAATTATGTCCACACAAAAACCTGCACATGAATGTTTATAGCAGTTTTATCCATAATTGCCAAAACTTGGAAGCAACCAAGATGTCCTTCAATAGGTGAATGGGTAAACAGACTATGGTACATCCAAACAATGGAATGTTATCCAGTAATAAAAATAAATGTGCTGTAAAGCCACAGAAAGACATGGAGGAACTTTAAATGTATATTGCCAAGTAAAAGAAGTCAATCCAAAAAGGCTACATACTGTATCAATCCAACTACACGACATTCTGGAAAAGGCAAGACTATAGGGACAGTGAAAAAAACTCAGTGGTTGCCAGAAGCTCAAGGGCAGTTGGGAAGAGATGAATAGGTGGAGCACAGGAGATTTTTAGGGCAGTGATACTACTCTGTATGATACTGTCATGGTGGCTACATGTCATTATACATTTGTCAAAACCCACAGAATGCACAACACCCAGAATGAACCCTGATGTAAACAATGGATTTTAGTTAAGAATAAAACATCAGCCGGGCGCGGTGGCTCAAGCCTGTAATCCCAGCACTTTGGGAGGCCGAGACGGGCAGATCACGAGGTCAGGAGATCGAGACCATCCTGGCTAACACGGTGAAACCCCGTCTCTACTAAAAAAAATACAAAAAATTAGCCAGGCGAGGTGGCAGGCGCCTGTAGTCCCAGCTACTCGGGAGGCTGAGGCAGGAGAATGGCGTAAACCCGGGAGGCAGAGCTTGCAGTGAGCTGAGATCCGGCCACTGCACTCCAGCCTGGGTGACAGAGCGAGACTCCGTCTAAAAAAAAAAAAAAAAAAAAAAAAAAGAATAAAACATCAATATTGGCTCACCAAGTGTAACAAATGCACTGCACTAATGTAAGATGTTAATAATAATAATAATAATAGTCTCAGGACCTTGTTCAGTTTAGTAGCCCCAAGCAGGTAATAGGGGAAACTGGGAGGCGGTGGGTATATGAGTACATTCTTTACTTTCCACTCAATTTTTCTATATACCTAAAACTGCTAAAAATGGTCTATTAATTTTTTTTTAATAAGCAAGCAAAAACAGACTGGGAATTCTGAAAAAGAAGAGTAATTAAGAGGGAACTACCTCCTATTTAGGTTTTAAAACCTAGTATAAAGCTATAGTAATAAAAAAATAATTAAAGGGACTAAAATGTTAAAATTATTAAAGGAACATAAACATATACCCATGTGATATGGCAGGGGCATAAGTATGTAGAATATTCATTGAAAAATACAACAAAAGCTCTGTCTACACCCTGGCTGTTTCTGGGAGTGGTTGTTTGAGTTCTTTAAGGGAAAAAGAGATGGCACAAATGAAGTAATCTCTTTTATACCTGATACCTAAGGTCTGAGGATATGAGAAGGGTAGAGTTTCAATGTGTGTCTACCAGTGGAGATGAGGAAGATTTATTTCTGAAGTGGATGATGAGATTGTGGAGCTACTTTCCAATAATAAATTATTATTATTATTATTATGAACACATTTTAGATTAAGTCTGGAATTACTCTCATAGATACTATGGCTTGTCAACACAAAGTTTATAATCCTTTGGCACCAGAACACGGTTGGTAGCTTGTGGAAACTGTCCTTCTTTTGCCTATCAAGTTACTTTGTTTCTGTCAAAAGCCAAATCACCATCTGGAAACTGGAAACAGGAGGACACAGTCAACCATGACAAGAACAGAATGTCAAGGCTAGGGAGTAGGTAAGCTCTGTGGTTCTAAAATTGTTTAGTGAGATAAACCTCTTCACCAAGTTAAAAGACCCAAGAGGGCATTGTTGGAAGGAACCAAACGAAGTTGTATTGCTTTGAATAAGATAAAATGAAGTTAAAACCTAGTTTTTGTTAATTAAGTTAGAATGCAAATCTTCTTAGGGGATAGGCAAGGGCTCTCCCTTCAATGCCTCCCTTCTCAGGGTGCACAAGAAGAGCTCCTTAAGTTCTAAACAGAGGCTCTATGTCATCAGCTCTGAACTTCTACAAATGCTCAAACCTGGATCTTGGAAAAGATAAAGGGCCTGTAGTCCTTTCCCTTCTGAATTCTGTCCTCCTTCAGGGAAACTTCCCTACTCACCCAATTACTGTTTCTAAATAAACCATTGTTTATTTTGTTAAAATCCCAAAACCAATAGGCAGCCCTAGGAAGCCAGTTTGAGCAGGTAGAAGCTAAAAATCCCTTGTTTGATTGCCCCAAGTCGATAAAATATGCGCATGCAAAACAATCTTTACCTACTTGGGGCTACTAAACTGAACAAGGTCCTGAGGCAAAAATTGGAAGAAGCAAGGTAACAAGCAAATGCATCCTGCCAAGGGGGGCAGTTGAAGGGAGAGACCTTGCCTATCCCCTAAGAAGATCTGCATAGTGCTTCCTGGTCCCTGGCCTCTGGCAGATAATATTATCTCATTGCCTCCTCACCACAACTATGCAGTATCACGTCTGACTTCCAGAAAGTAAATCTGAGGCTTGGTTTCCTTTACTTTGTTCAAGTACCCATAATTACAAAATGCTAGTGGACTCTGTGCTTCCTCTACCCATGATGAGAAAACTGGGAGGGCCTGGTTAATTAGTATGTACACAACAGGGTGAACACAGACCCCACCCCATCCCACTGCCAAACTTTATCCTGAATGACAAGATCATAGATTGCTAAGAATTAAAAAGCATTCTAGGCCGGGCGCGGTGGCTCATGCCTGTAATCCCAGCACTTTGGGAGGCCGAGGCGGGCAGATCACGAGGTCAGGAGATTGAGACCATCCTGGCTAACACAGTGAAACCCTGTCTCTACTAAAAATAAAAAATGGAAAAAAATTAGCCGGGCGTGATGGCGGGCGCCTGTAGTCCCAGCTACTCAGGAGGCTGAGGCAGGAGAATGGTGTAAACCCGGGAGGCGGAGCTTGCAGTGAGCCGAGATCACACCACAGCACTCCAGCCTGGGCGACAGAGCAAGACTCCGTCCCCTCCCCTCAAAAAAAAAAAAAAAAAGTATTCTATGAACAGCTCTGACTATTCCATAATAGAACTCTTAATGAGCTTCCCTCAAAGTGGCAAATGGTATTCCTTGTTTTTCTAAACACCTAACATTCGTTGGCGGGCGAGAAGGGAGTTCTCCAGTTTTTTTAAAGTGATACTCCACGATTGACTGGAAGAGTAATTAGAATTCACATATCGACAACACTTTGTAATTGATAAAGTGCTTTTGCTTCTCATCAGCCCTCTGAAGCAGGTAGTGAAAGGCGTTTTCTAACGCAATTCTGTCCTATGAAAGACACCCTGAAATTAGTATCTTCAAGTGGCTTGCCCGAGGAAATAGTTGAAAGTTTTCCTCTCAAAAAAGATTGCCCATGTTTGTTTTGCAGTTTTGAGACTTTGCAACATCTTGGAGTTAAAATATTTGTCAGAAGAACATCTCTGATATTATTACAAAAGGCAATGATGAATGGGACTCCATATGGGAAGTTTTGCCTTGGTGGCCACATTTATAAGCACACAGCTATTTCATAAGAAGGGACACACATGTAGTCCTCTTGGTCCAAGCTGCCACATTTCTGTGGCAATATCTGTGATGCTGCAGATAGAAATAATTTAGGAAGGGCTGTAGAATCCTTGTACATATTAAAATGTCATGTTACCACTTGATGCTTCTTAAACCACAGCACACTGCAGGCAGGCTTCCTAATCCTTCCTGCCAGCTCTATTAGACATTAAAACCCAAATAACATTATGGTTTCTACTATTAAACCCTCAAGGCTGATTGTTTTGTGGTGAGAGTGAGTATGGTGCTAATTAGTCTATTGTCCTGAATTCAATCACCACAGAGATCAATTGGCTTCATTCAAATTCAAGAATGTAGGACTCCAAGGCATACGTAATTCAGGTCCTGTGTACAGTGTTCACACAAAATGGTCTTTGTCAAAACCATGGCAGCCCCTGCAGAGAAGGCTAAAGCTTTGGAAAACTCTGCTTCAGTTTCATTTTGAATCCTCTTTGAAAAGCCAATACCCAAATCCATTGCTCCCAGAAACTCCCACACCCTGGCACAGGTAGTATCTCTCTCTGGTGCTCTCTACAACTCAGCATGTGTAAATTAATAAATTAATGAGGATAAACATTTCCCTCACTCCATATTTATAAAATATCTTCTATAATATATCTCAACAGAGTTTGTAAAGCAGCCCAATTTCCTGTATATAATTAACACCCGCCTGCTGCTTAATTGGGAAAGGGCAAGTACAGCTGCTGCTGTGACCTTTTCCTATGCTTCTCCCAAGTCCCTAAAGCTTCTACTATCTGCTACATCTGTTTTTCTGTCGCTTGGTGGATTTTTTTTAAGAGACAGGGTCTTGTTCTGTCACCCAGGCGGAAGTGCAGTGGCGCAATCATGACTCACTGTAACCTCAAACTCCTGGCTCAAGTAATCCCCTTGCTTCAGCCTCCTGAGTAGTCAAGACTACAGGTGCCCACCGCCATGTCTGACTAATTTTTTCATCTTTTGGTAAAGACAGTCTCGCTTTGTTGCCCAGGCTGGTCTTGAACTCCTGGGCTCAAGCAATCCTCCCACCTCTGTAATCCCATTACAGAAATGAGCCACCATGTCCAGCCTGCTTTGTTCGTTTTTGATGCATAAGGCTTTGGAGAATTCTTTACCTTTTCCTAGCAGAAGGGTCCCCTGTTACACAGCCAAGTTGAATTCCACCCCCACCCACTCAAAAAGTAGACAAGCATCATGATACGCACCACTACCTGTTATTAGTTGGCTGCTCTTCTGTTTTAATTTCTCTTGTTGCTGTTGTGTAGGAGGCTGGATCAAGTTAGGGGATGAGTAGGCTACACTCCCCAAGTGAGAACTGAACTATTCTGGGAACAACTGAGAAGGCCAGCTTTCTGTCTATGACTCCTTCAGTCCAAAGACCTGGAACATCTATTCTCTTTGCTTGGGTTAGAGTGCTGGGAAGAAAGCCGTTTCCTAACACTGGCTTGCCAAAGTTGATTCAAAGCAACAGTGTTTGATTTGGTTAAAATGCAACTCCGGGTGCTTTAGGCTTTAAGAAAGGTCAGATCCACTGCTCCACTGAAAGCTTCACACTCCCCAGGGTCCTGTTGACATGGCAGGAGTCAGACAGACTGGCTCCAACACTTACTAGCTGTGTGACCTTGGGCAAATCACTTAACCTCACTGAGCCTCAATTTCCTTGTCTGTTAGATGAAGATACCTTACAGAGCATGTGCCTGCCACTCTGTGAGTCCCTTGTCCCTTGTGGATTGTGGAGGCAAGGGCTGCTGCCATTGCTCCGCTCATGCCACTACTGGAATCTTCCCTCCTGGCTAAGGGCTGCAGCAGCAGGATGAGGAATAGGACGACCGACTGTCCTGGTTTTCCCAGGAGTTTCAGCACTACAATCAGGAGGTTTTTGGGCAAACTGGGACCTCGTGGTCACCCTAACACTGAAAAGCCAGATCTTTCTACCACACAGGTCTGCAAGGACTATATCTGCAAATCTCCTCCCACTGCTTCCTGTGCTAAGGAAGAGCTATAGATGAACATCTATGTCCCTGCTCTCTATCAGTGAAATAAAAGAAAGTTGAGCTGCTATACATATTTATTTTTATGAATAGGCAAAAACTTTAACCAGTTCCTTGCATATCACTATAAAGGTATTTTACACACGTGAACAAACATATATACACATATATTCTTTTTTCTTCCTGTAAATAATAGTATTCTATGTGCAATGTTTTGTTTCTTGCTTTCTACACTTAATATACAATGAACCCTTTTAGATATTGATACATATTAAGTGGTTTCCTTTCTTTCTACAATTGCATAGCATTCTACTAAATGAATGTAATGTGATTTATTTAAACAGTTCCCTATTGAAAGACAGTGCTTTCAAATCTTATTTTATTACAAATGACACTGCAGAAACTCTGTATATACATGTCATTTTGCACTGGTCTGAGTACATTGATAAAATAAATATCAAGGGTTGATGACTTTAAAACTGGTCCACTGGGACCATAAAGCCTAAACACCGATAAGTTTTGGGGGAGCCAAAAACATAGAAACAGGAAACCCAGTGAAAGGAACAATATAAATGGAAGTTTAGCCTTTAAGCCTGTGTCTTCTCAAATCTCTCTGCCCCTTCCCCCTTCTTCTTTTCTATTACTGGAATTCCTAGGGAGAGTAAGGATCACTGATTGTTTGGGGTATGGGGAGGAGGTGAGCAATCTGAGCCCAGGCTGACAAAGTTCTGAAAGCAGTAACCTGGCTCTTGGTAATTGACCTGGGACTAGCTGCATCCAGGAAGGAGGAAGAGCTTTGCTGAGCCCTCCCAGAACCGCTTATAGGTTTGCATGTTGGCTTTGCTGCCTACTAGCTGTGCAGCCTTGAACAAGCTATTTCACTGCGAAGAGGGGCCACCGTTAAGTTGGTAGGATGGAGATACAAGCTCTGATCTATGTTAGTTCAAAATCTGTGCTCATGCCACAAAACTGGCCTTTTAACTTTCTGAGCCAATCTTGACCTTAGTAACAAGTAATCTTAGATCTCCCCGCCCTGTTAGAGATTATGAAAATAATGCTCCAAGAGGGGCTGTGCTTACTCAAGTCAAAGAGCAAATTAGTGGTAGAGCATTGGGCCTCAGGCCACCGTATTTCAGTTGTGTTGGGCTCCTCACCGACCTCCCTAAGGTGAGTGAAGGTGCCCTGTAACTGCAGCCGTTGAGTTTTCTCTGTATTGGGAATGCCTTCTGGAATATGTGCACAGTTACAGGGCTAGGGGAATGGCATGGAATGGCATGTGAGGAAACCAGCAGGAAGATGGCTTGACTCTAAGAGTAGGATCAAAAGGAAGGGCTGGGTAAGAGCTTTAGGAGTTTGAGGAGAAAAGTGGCTTATGATAAACCTTCCTGCAGAGGGTTGCCTTTGCTCCACAAATCCAGGGAAGACTCAAGATTCTGAGTAGGAGAAAGAGGATTGTTTCTGACCACTGGGGAGCCAAAAACCTAGAAACAGGAAATCCAGTGAAAGGAATAGTATAAGTGGAAGCTTCGTGGGAGACCCCTATGGCTACAGCAGTAGTTGCTGCTTGCCTAGAAAAGAAGGTTTTTGGTCACACGAATTTACCCCCAAAAGATACCAGGGTATCTTGGACCCTAGTCCTCAACCTAAGCAAGATCACAGAGGTCAGGACATCAATTAGCTTATCTGGTGCCACCATCTTATAAAAAGTGACAGTGCAATGCCTGCTTCCAATTGCCTTCTTTTCCATTCTTTTACCTGACCATAAGTTACCAGAGACTATGGTTCTTCTAACATTCTGTGGATGTTTATTCTCTCAGGGACACTTCCTTCACTGCTTCTAACTAACCCTGGGCTCCCAACACCAAGCAACATGCCCTGTTGATCCTAACCATCTACTATGAGAGCAGTGGCTCCTGTTGTGACTCTGGTGATGGCCCTCATTAGAAGCAGCAGGAATAGCAATTTCTTCTCTAAGTTTCTCTTCAACCCTCCTTCTCCAAAGGAAGAGAGCTGCTTCTGGCTGACAAATGCCTGCTATTTGCCCTTGCTTTACATGCATTATCTTATTTAATGCCCACAGCAACAGTCCTGTGAGGGAAGTGAAGAAGTTGGGGCTTAGAGAGGTTAAGTGTCTAGTTCTAAGTCACAATGAATAGCAGAACTGGGGTTCGAACCCCGATCTCTTTTACTTTACTGTCTCTCCCCACCCTACTCCCATATCAAATAACTACATGATGACAGTTATCATGATCTGACTTGGGTGTCAGATCTAACTTGGGGATCACTTCAGTTCACTTCTTTTTTCCCCCAGGGGCCACTATTTCACCCAGCAGGAAAAGCCATGGACCAGTGATATCTGCAGATTTCCCACTAGTTTAGCTGAATTTCTTGAAGGGGACTATGTACTGCAAACGATTTCACAATAGGGAGGAAAAAAAAAAACACAGTCCTTTAGAGAGGTACCTGAAATGTCATAATCCCAAATTTTGCATATATACAACTTTGTAACAATATGCTGGACCATGCTTGGGAGCTTCTAAATCTGGAGACTTCAGCCCCCAGAGGTATTTAAAAGTGCTTGCAACCTAAGGCCAAAAAGGAAGCTTGTAAATATGCAAATAGAGACATGCCTCACTTAAAGACAGAGATATGTTCTGAGAAATGCGTCATTAGGCCATTTCATCACTGTGCAAACATCAGAGTATGCTTACGCAAGCCTAGATGGTATAGCCTACTACACAACTAGGCTATATGGCGTAGACTATTGCTCCTAGGCTACAAACCTGTACAGCATGTTACTGTACTGTAGGCAATTGTAACACAATGGTATTTGTGTATGTAAACATAGAAAAGGTACAGTAAATATACAATATTATAATATTATGGGACCACCATAGTATATGAGGTCCATCATTGACTGAGACATTGTTATGCAGTGCATAACAATTGTTATGTTAGACATTGTTATGCATGCCTGTATGTAGCTTATTTGGTTACAACTCACTCAGAACAGCAAAGCAGAGAAACTCAATTTTGGTGATTTCTGTGCTCTGGTTTTTAAAAGTACCCATCTCTTTCCTATCATGGCTTTAAATGCCTCTTAGAAGCGGGGATGGTGAGCCCACATCACCTAATCACATGTACTTGGGAAGCACATGTTTACTCCTGAGCTGGAGAGATTGTTTTATTACCAAACTGGACCCATGTAAACAGCTATCTGACGGCCTGAATAATACTTACGAATACATTCACTAAAAAGTTCTCTGGGGAATAAGTGGTTTGATTATAAAGAGGGGATGTGTGGGTTTGGTTTTTACTTTTTCTCAGTTTTATGAAGTGGCATTACCAAGAATCATGAGGAAGGTAGACAGAAATTAATGCTAGACCAGTTGGTTCTGCTTGCTTCTTGCAGCAGTGGTGGTCTAGGCAAGATGAAATTCATTAATTCATTAGGAGTTGTGTATGAGTGGTGGGAAAAGAAGGTGTGTGTGTGTGAGAGAGAGAGAGAGAGAGACTGAGAGACAGAGAGAGAGAGAGAGAGAGAGAGACTGAGAGAGAGAAAGAGAGAGAGAGAGAGAGAATGCCTCTGTCCCACCAGTGGTAGGTGAGAGCAGGAGCAAAGTGTCAGGTAAGGGCACCTCAGGGGTTGGATTGGCTTGGGGGTAGAATGGGTGATGACAGAATAATGGGAGCCCTCACTCAATTCCTAAAGCTGTGGGTAGCCTTGCTGCCTCTGAGCAGAGGATTGTCCCTGGCTGAACACAATTGCCTCACATGGAGTCAGGAGATATGGTAGTTTGACAGCCTATCACACTTGGAGGGAAGAGAGAGGGAAGAGAAGTGACTGCATGAGACACTACTCTTGTCAAAGAAGAGACTATGTTGTGGGCCTTGGGTCCAGAGAATTACTGGCCAGGTGACAAAGCTGAAAAGTTGTGCCAATGTGAATGTATTCTTGGTAACAGGAGGCTATCAGGGACAAGCCTCCTAGAGTAATAATAGTGAAATGAAGTGCTAACAGTTGGTGAGTCCTTACTATGTGGGAAAGACTATGCTAATCATGTTACATTGGTTATCTCATTTGATTTTAGCAACTCTGAAAGGTAGATGCCATGCTAATCTGAGTCTTGGAGAGATGAAGTAGTTTCCCTAATGAGTTAATAAATGGCAGAGCTGAAATCTCTCTTGAGGTTTCACAAGGACATGAATAACTAGTTATCCCTTCAGTGGAAGGAAAACAGGAAGGTTTAAACCACTGGTCCTATTGGAAATTATATCCTATTTTAAGTCAATCGACAGAAGAAGGCAGATTTGGCAGGAGTTTGGTGGTGTGAATCACAGCTTGTTGGTTCAGTTTCGTTTTTGTTTTTAATTTTAAATGCTAAAGTAATTAAAGTAATAATTGTTTAATTTACACAGCACTTTGTAGGTTATAAAGATATTGAAGATTCTCACTTGACTCTGAACATATCCCTGAGGGGTAGGCCAGGTAGGTAATGCTATTGGCCTTTCTTTTTCAGGTAATAATACTGTGACTCAAAAAAGCACAGTGACTTGCCCAAGTAGTAAACTTGTTCTGGCCTTCTGACTTCCAGTACAAGGCTTTTTTCACTGTTGTCTCCACACTTTATATGTTCTGTGTTATTTGATATCATTTTGATTAGTAGTCCATATTTCAAAGCCTAGTTTTACCTTTCCTGTTATCCTGCAATAAAACTCTCTGCCATCATCACTGGTAAAGAGTTATGACAAAATCAAGTGTGCCAGTGGCAGGCGTTCTCTTGGTTAACGAAAGTAATACCACGCTGGACCCAAAGGGAAATTCTCCTCTGACCTGGATAGTTCCTGGTAATAAAAAAATTAACTTGGCCATACAACTACTACACAAAAGCATCACACAAGGATCTCACTGAGAAACACTGAGAGTGCGGCTCTCAGTATTGCCTTCCCTCCCAGGGGGCAACTTCCCACAGCTTGTTCAGATGTTTTACCCTAGAACCTACTGCTACCTTTTTCACAATGTTTCACCTCCATTTATTTCCCTGTTGAAACACCATCCAGATCTGCATCATTTTCCAACTTCTCCCTGCAGGCAAAAACAGCATCCAGATCTGCATCCTTTTCTAACTTCTCCCTGCAGGCAAACACCTGGTAAAATTACCACCCCCCCTCCACTCCTCTCTAGCCAGGCTCTGTTTAAAGGATTAAGGTTGCTCAAATCCTAAATGGCCACTAACTACAGTAATCAAATTCTAACACCTACCAGCCAGGGCTTAGAGCAAGGCTGACTGTTACCATCTGGATTTTGTGCTGCTCAATTCTTGATAACGTATCCAGAAGGGCTGACCATAAACGTACAAATGCAATTAGAGAGAAAGAGAGAGGGGTGGGAGGGAAGGAAGAGATCAGTGGTATTATAACTCAATCTGATAGGCCTGGAAAGGGAGGAGGAAGAGGAGTAGATAATAAATAAGAATAGGATGAGCATGTGGCATTGGAGGGCTAGGGGTGGCAGCAAACACTCGTAGACTTGTAGGTGACAAGGGATGCTTATTTTCCCACAATGACACATGAGATTCCCACTGGTCCTGGAAAGATCTCTGAGCCACCATTTCATCAACTCTGAGATTGTGCCCTAATCCATATGTGCTGCTCCCTGTTTAAAATTTCTGGGAAGAGGCAGTAGTGGCTACTGGGAAGAGAAGGGTTATCAGCTGCAATCTGGGGGACAGCCAGTCTTGAATCGCACACACACACAAAAAAAAACCAAAACAGTGGGCAAAATTGTCTTGTGGGGGAGGGGACTGTCTTTTAATTGGAAACAGGGCCTAAACAACAAAGCTTAATAAAGGGAAGGAGCAAGGGAGATGGCAGGGGAGAGTCCAGTTTGAAACAAACTCACTAACAGCAATGTTCACACCCAAAGTTGAAACACAAATACCATGACACAGCTATCCTTCTCTTGCCCCTTCCACCCCTCCATGCATATAATTAAAAAGTAATGTTCTAATTAGACTGGCATCTGATATCTACACCTTTTCTGAAATATTGTGCTAGGCACTTTGTATACATTAGTGCTAATAGTCACAACAATATGCAAGGTAATTATTGTCCTCGTATTACAGATAAGACACTGAAGCTTAGAATATTCAATAGACTTCTCCAAGACCACACACAGTTACAAAGAGGGATGACTTTGAACTCAAGTCTGTCTGATTCCAAAGCCTAGACACATTTCTACTCATTATATCACACACACTGCCTCTCTTTCCTGGAAAGTGGGGGTGGTTTGAGGTGAGAGAGGGTGAATAGTTTGCAAAACCACGAGACACCTGAATAATACCACTTCACAGAAACATCTGCACACAGGTACAATATGGGCACCAACATGGCACCTGGGAAAGACAGTGGACTTAAAGTATTCTGAACTCCATGGAGTTTAGCCACCAGCAGTAACCAGATGTGTGAGCAAATCTTATCGCTTCTCCAAGCTGCCATCTCCTTGCTAGGAACTATGGTTAAAGATATGAAAATTTGGCACTTGATTCATCAAGGAAAGCCAAGGCATAACAGAAAAAACAAGCTATTAATATCGCTTAGGTCTGTTGCCATAACGTAGCCTCCTACCTAATTTAACACTGCAGGGATAGACCCTGGGCCCGGGAATAGAGATTATTTCAAAACTGAGCAGGCCAGGAAGGCAAACCTCAGCATAAAACTCTCTTGGTAAATCACAAATATGTGTCATAGCCAAGTTATATCTGTCAGGCACAGTGCCCAAAGTGCCACAACTTACCCATAATTAGCACTTGATGAATATTTATAAAGTGAAATTGAATGGGGGAAAACATATCTGGAGAGGACAATGAAAAAGGTGTTCTCAAATGTTCCCAGATTCATTTTTCTATCAACTGGCTTCTAAAAGTCAGTCACTATTGGAAGAAATACACTGAAGATTCTTATATTAATATATCCAAGCACATATATTTATGCAAAACCAATATAGTACAGCAAAAAGGAGTGTAGATTTGGACTCAGATAAACCTGAATTTGAAACACAGCTTCATCACTTATTAGGTGTGTGTCTTTGGGCAAGTCATTTAACTTAAAAACCTTAGCAATTTTATCTGTAAAAATACACATAATGACATTCAACTCTCAGTAGGGATCAAGATAATGCATTAAAGTGCCTAGTGTAAGGTAGAAATGCAATACATATTTCTTCTTTCTTTCTGTGAACATGGTGGCTATATTTTTGACCCTTAAATTAGAACACAAGTCTTGTCAAGTATGAGTGTATATGTGGTTGCAACAGGGTAGTGGGGGCTCGATTTGCCCCAAATTTGGAAGCATAATTTACATAAAAATAGTCCAAGCCCAGAAGGACTTTACTACCAGAGGTTAGGGTGCTTTTGATTTGTGTGGATTAGTCCAGGCAAGCACAGACTCTTTCCTTCCCATGAGTAACAGAGCAAAGATCACTGGGAAAAAGAAACAAAGACAATAAATAGAAAATCAAATTTATGTCTGTGCAAGAATTTGTACTTACTGTCCCTATAAAGACACCCATAGTACTAGGACTCATGAGGTCGCCAGAGAAAAAAACAGAACCTATTACATCAGAAGGGCTTCTGATGATAGGTATGAAGACAAGGTACGTTGAAAGAAATGCTCTATTGAAGCCTGGAAGAGAAACCAGTGTTAGAATAAGAGGGGATAAGAACAATTAGTATTAGTGAACCCAAGTGTTTGTATCTCTTTAAATTTAGCACATAGACATTTTGAATCTAATGCTCTCTAATGTTTATTATTAAAACGTCGAGCCAATTTTTGAAAGCCCCAAAAAAGGGCTGAGTTGAAAATATCCTCTTCTGTTGTATGCCATCAGCCACGGTTATGGGAAACGTAGTTTCAAGAGCTGCTATAATCTGCCATAACTGAGGCATCACCATTTACCTGGTGTCAATGTATTCTAGTCATCGTATATCGTAATTCCGGGCCAATAACCTAGGAGGAAAGCAATAGCTTTTAGAGTCTAACCTTGCAAACCCCAAATTAGTTACATGACATAAAAGTAAATATCACAAGGCCATTTTTCCATGAAACCAACAATGACGAGCAGGGTTTTATCATACCAATGAGTAACATCTATGACTTTACTGGACAGGACCTGGAAGTCTACAATTATATACTACGTAACGGCTTCTGCCATGTACTTAGCCTAAAATAAAAATCCAACCCTTTCTTATTATACTTTGTCATTCATGTGCTTTGGGCTCTCAAGGAAAGTCTAAATGTAGAGTTATAAAATGAAAAATGGCAAATGCATCTTCCTATTTACTGCATGCCTTTGGGAAGCTAAGAGAATTGGAGTAGGTGTCACAGTAAAAAAATCCATCTCCTTGCTCCTGGCTATATGGGATGACTACATAGTTGAGCTATCCCCTCCAAATGGCTGTTCTTACCTTTCTTAGAAGTTCCTCCTCTTCCTTTTATCTTTTATGCAGAGGCAGGAAATGCTAATTCTACTTAGCTCTCAATTCTGTCAGGAGCAGTTAAAGATTTGCTATACCAACATGAGGCCAGTGGAAAACCAAGATAACTTTTAATGTGGGGAAGTGAGTATAGAGTAGGTGGACATAGCTTAAACTCTCTCTGGTTATTATAGAGTAATTAGCTATAAGGGAACTCCCCATTTGCCTTCAATCCTCATGGCTTCCTGGTGAGCAGAACTTCCACTGTAGTGTTCCCAACTTGATGAGCTTTTTGACTTCTCCATGTCTTTCTCACCTGGAGACACAGTGAAACCCTTTTCCAGGCTCATGATTCACTCAACTATTTTTACCCAGGAGTAGCAAGTTGCATAATGAGAAATAACAGGGAAACATAAACTGAAAACCTCATAAACCTTAAGTAAATATGAAAGGGAACAGTCTCTCTGACCTCAAAATGTATAAAGTGTATACACATACTATCTCCTCATTCAAGGACTCAGATGTGCCTTGGAACCCCTGTGGTCAATCGTGGTTACTAATTGATTCCCACATATGAATGTTCTCCAAATAGCATGTTTGGAGGTAAGAGGACATTCTAACTGATGGCCTGAAACTAAGGTGGGTACACAAATATTTGGATTAGAGAAGATAGTTCTGGAGTGAGCGAATAGTAGAATCAAAGAGAGAAGTGGTAAAGGAAAAGCTGTCAGTGAAGGATTTCAGGAAGGCAAAATTCCGTGTATAAAACCTTTTACTGTATGGAGAAAAAGCATCAAGAACACGTTTTCCACGATGTTTAAAATGTTTTCGGCCGGGCGCGGTGGCTCAAGCCTGTAATCCCAGCACTTTGGGAGGCCGAGGCGGGCGGATCACGAGGTCAGGAGATCGAGACCATCCTGGCTAACACGGTGAAACCCCGTCTCTACTAAAAATACAAAAAACTAGCCGGGCGCGGTGGCGGGCGCCTGTAGTCCCAGCTACTCGGGAGGCTGAGGCAGGAGAATGGCGTAAACCCGGGAGGCGGAGCTTGCAGTGAGCTGAGATCCGGCCACTGCACTCCAGCCTGGGTGACAGAGCGAGACTCCGTCTCAAAAAAAAAAAAAAAAAAAAAAAAAAAGTTTTCTACATTCTGCCTGATTTGTCCTTTCAACATCCCACAAAGGTAATGAGAAAGTAGGTTATCATTTTCATAACTCATTGCCTCAGTAGATACACTTACAGAGTGCTTTCTCTTCCCCAAGTTTAAAGTGCAGTAAAATGTCATATTTTCTTAATAGTATCTATTTCTAAGAATGTCAAAGTGTGTTACAGACCGTATTCATTTTGTGTTATTGCCATTTAGACAGTTTTTAACAGAATGTGTGTATAGCTATATATTAGCTTAAGTATAAACCTTTTAATACATTGATATAAATAAATAAAAATGATGTCATCTTATGTCATTTTCCTGGGCCAAAATGCTTTCAGGGTCTCATTGACACACTTCAACAATGGATCTTGAGAAATTTCGTAGATAACATTCCTTGTTCTCTTGTTGAGTTCTGTGCTCTAATGCAACCTACAGCCCCAAAAGAGGCTTCTTGAATCAGAATGCTCAATTAATTTCCTCAAGGTAAATCTCACAAGGCCATTTCTTCACATAACAAACAACCTAGAGCAAGTAAGAGCTAAAAAATATGTGAAATGCAAATTTTCAAGTCTCATAACAGGCAATCTGCTTAAGTTGGGTACTTTGCTTGAGTCTAAGATATAATGCCATCTATTTTCTGAATAGAATATGAAGTCACTCAGGTTTATGTAACTATATTTAAATGAAAGCATAAAACACATTTCAAAAGCCAAATATAAATGTGTTTTGATTAGTCATGCCACAACTGAGAACTGATGATTACAAAATTCTAAACAAACAAACCTATTAAACTTCTTGATTACAGTTTAACAATGGGGCTGTAAAACCTTGGGCTCAGCTGTGTCAAGGTACCCCCTTGACAAATAAGGAGAAGAAACAACACTATTTCAGGACATGGTCACCAGAAACAAAATGTGTGAAGCTACTCTTTTTGACCTCTCTCTGTCTCAGGATGATGAGACAGATTACGGGAAGTAGATCTGTGTAGGTTGTGGCCTCAACTGTAAGTGGGACCTTGCAGGGGATTCATGTATGTATTACGTTTCTATTGTTGAGTAACAAATTACCAAAAACTTAGTGGCTTAAAAAGTAAACCATTTATTATCTCACAGTTTCTGTAGGTTAGAGGTCCAGGCACAGCTTAGATGAGTCCTCTGCTTCAGTGTGTCACCAGACTGAGATCTAGCTATCTTCCAGGACTCTGTTCTCATCAGAAGCTTGGCTGTGGAAAGGTATGCTCCCAATCTCCCTTAGGTTGTTGGCAGAATTCAATTCCTTATGGTTACAAGATTGAGGTCTCAGTTTTTTGCTGCAGGCCATGCTTAGCTCCTACAGGCCACCCACAGTTCCTTGCTACATGGGCTTCTCCAACATGGCCACTTATTTCACGGCTGCTTCTTTCTACAAAGCCAGTGAAAGAGAGTCTGACTAGCTCATCTGCTAGCAACACAGAGTTTATATAGATATATATATAGTAACATTATCACAGGAGTAACATCTCATAACTTCTGTCATATTCTGTTGGTGAGAAACAAGTCACAGAAATTTACAGATCCTGCCTACATTCTAGGGGAGGGTGCTATACAAAAGGGTGAACACCAGGAGGCAGGGATCATTTGAGGTCACTTCAGGGTTTGTTTGCCACAACACACCAAAAATTCTACCCTAGGAAACTTCAAGTCCAGTGGCATAAGTCCTCCCATTTCCACTGTGACATCCCTATGCCAGAGAACTAACATCTTTTACATCAGATGCTGTACTTTTAAATATATTGCACTATATAGTTAAGCACAAAATGACACAGACAGAACCAAAATGTCCTACATATAAAGCAAAAATATTTAGCATCCAAAAGATGTTATCACTGGGGTTTTAAAAAAACACTATTTTAAAAAAATAATTATAGACTCACAGGAAAGAAATGTGCAACGAAATGCAGAGGGCGGTCCTGTGCACCCTTCACCTAGCTCCCCCAATGTTAGCATCCTATATAACTATAGTATGACAGCAAAAGCAAGAGAATGACATTGGTACAATCCATAGAGCTTATTTAGATTTCACCAGTTATACGTGCACTCACTGTGTGTGTGTGTGTGTGTGTGTGTATGTGTGTGTATGTGTGTGTGGGGGTGGGTGGATGTGTGTAGCTCTATGCAATTTTGTCACATGTGTAGCCTTGGGTAACCATCACCACAATCAAAATACTGAACTGTACCATCAACACAAAACTCTCTCCTGCTACCCTTCTATAGCCACACCTACTCCTTCTGGCCCCTCCCATCCCTAATCCCTGGCAACCACAAATCTGTTCTCCTTTTCTGTAATTTGTTAATTCACAATGGTTACATAAATGAAATCATTCAGTCTGTATCCCTTTGAGATTGGCTTTTTACACTCAGTATATTTCCTTTGGGTTCATCAAAGTTGTGTTGCTGAGTAGTATTCCATGATAAGAATGTCCATGCTTTGTATAGCCTATGGGTAGTTTCCAGTATTTGGCTATTATAAATAAAGCTGCTATGAATATTTGTGTGTACATTTCTGCATGAAAATAAGTTCTCGTTTCTCTGGAATATATGCCCAAGAATGTAATTTCTGGGTCATATGGTACATCCATGTTTAATGTTAAAAAAACTGCCAAATTATTTTTCAAAGTGACTGTATCATTTTACATTTCCACCAGCAATTTATTTTTTAACTTTTATTTTAGGTTCAGGGGTACATGTGCAGGTTTGTTATATAAGTAAGCTCATTTCACAGGGGTTTGTTGTACAGACTATTTCGTCACCCAGGTATTAAGCCTAGTACTCAATAGTTACTTTTTTTCTGATCCTCTCCCTCATCTCACCCTCCATCCTCAAGTAGGCCCCAGTGTCTGTTTTTCCCCTCTTTGTGTCCGTGAGTTCTCATCATTTAGCTCCCACTTATAAGTGAGAACATGCAGTGTTTGGTTTTCTGTTCCTGCATTAGTTTGTTAAGGATAATGGCCTCCAGCTCCAACCATGTTCCTGCAAAAAACAATGATCTCATTCTTTTTATGGCTGCATAGTATCATAGTATTCCATGGTGTGCATGTGCTACATTTTCTTTACCAATTTGTCATTGATGGGTATTTAGGTTGATTCTATGTCTTTGCTATTGTGAATAGTGCTGCAATGAACATTTGCATGCATGTGTCTTTATGGTAGAATGATTTATATTCCTTTGGGTATATACCCAGTAATGGGATTGCTGGGTCAAATGGTAGTTCTGTTTTTACCTCTTTGAGGAATTGCCACACTGCTTCCCACAACAGTTGAACTAATGACACTCCCACCAACAATGTATAAGTGTTCCCTTTTCTCCACAACCTCACCAACATCTGTAATTTTTTTACTTTTTAATAGCCATTCTGACTGATGTGAGATGGTACCTCATTGTGGTTTTGATTTACATTACTCCAATTATTAGTAATGTTAAGCATTTTTTCATATGCTTGTTGGTTGTGTATATGTCTTCTTTTGAAAAGTGTCTGTTCGTATCCTTTGCCCACCTTTTTTTTTGTAAATCTGTTTAAATTCCTTGTAGATGCTGGATATTAGACCTTTTTCAGATGCATAGTTTGCAAATATTTTTCCCATTCTGTAGGTTGTCTGTTTACTCTGTTGATAGTTTCCTTTGCTGTGCAGAAGCTCTTAGGTTTAATTAGATCCCATTTGTCAAATGTTGCTTTTGTTGCAATTGTGTTTGGTGTCTTTGTCATGAAATCTTTGCCAAGTCGTATGTCCAGAATGATATTGCCTAGTTTGTCTTCCAGGGATTTTATAGTTTTGGGTTCTACATTCAAGTCTTTAATCCATCTTGAGTTAATTTTTGTATATGGTGTAAGGAAGGGGTCCAGTTTCAGTCTTCTGCATATAGCTAGCCAGTTATCCCAGCACCACTTATTTAATAGGGAGTCTTTTCCCTATTGCTTGTTTTTGTCAGCTTTGTGGACGATCTGATGGTTATAGGTGTGCAACCTTATTTCTAGGCTTTCTATTCTGCTCCATTGGTTTATGTGTCTGTTTTCGTATCTGTACTATGCTGTTTTGGTTACTGTGGCCCTGTAGTAAAATTTGAAGTCAGGTAACGTGATGTCTCCAGCTTTGCTCTTTTTACTTAGGATTGCCTTGGCTATTCGGGCTCCTTTTTGGTTCAATATGAATTTTTACATAGTTTTTTCTAGTTCTATGAATAATGTCATTGGTACTTTGATAGGAACAGTGTTGAATCTCTAAATTTCTTTGGGCAGTATGGTCATTTTAATGATATTGATTATTCCTATCCATGAGCACAGGATGTTTTTCCATGTGCTTGTGTCATCTCTGATTTCTTTGACGAGTGTTTTGTAACTCTCATTGTAAAGATTTTTCACCTCCTTGGTTAGCTGTATTCATAGGTATTTTATTCCTTTTACGGCAATTGTGAATGGAATTGCGTTCCTGATTTGCTCTTGGCTTGGCTGTTGTTGGTGTATAGGAATGCTAGTGGTTTTTCTACATTGATTTTGTATCTTGAGAGTTTGCTGAAGTTGTTTATCAGCTGAAGGAGCTTTGGGGCCAAGACTATGGGGTCTTCTAGCTATTGAATCATGTTGTCTGCAAACAGGATGGTCTAACTTCCTCTCTTCCTATTTGGATGCCCTTTATTTCTTTCTCTTGCCTGATTGCTCTGGCCAGGACTTCCAATACTATATTGAATAGGAGTTCCACCAACAATTTATAAGTGATACAGTTTCTCTACATCCTCTGTAGCATTTGGTGTTGTCATTACTTTTTTATTTTGGCCATTCTAATAGGTGTATAGTGATATCTCAATGTGGTCTTAATTTGTATTTCTCTAATGACTAATAATGTTGAACATCTTTGCATGTGCTTATTTTCTATTGTATATGCTCTTGGATGAAATGTCTGTGTGTGCCTTTTGTCTCTTTTTTAATTGGATTTTTTGTTTTTTAAATGTTGAGTTTTTAGAGTCATTTATAGAGTCTAGATACAAGTCCTTTGTTGGATATGTGATTTGAAAATACTTTGTCCTAATCTGCAATTTGTCTTTTTATCCTCTTAACAAGTTCTTTTACAGAGTAAAGGTTGTAAATTTTGATGAGATATAACTGATCAATTCTTACTTTTGTGGTTCATGCTTTTGATAGCATATTGTTATATATTGCCTTTGGAGAAACATTCTTCATGACATTCTTTCTGCTGTCTTTCATACTTTTGGAAGCTTTTACATGTATGTGCATGCATGTGTGTATATGTATATGTGCATGTGTAGGTGCATGCATGTGTGCGTGTGCATGTATGCTGACTGGTCTAACTAGAAAAGCTTGAGCTTATTGCTCATGCATAATTGCTAATGCATACGTACTACGATGGAATTCATAGAACCATAGCTCCTAGAGCTGAATATAATACTGTAAAAGATATTATCTAGTGAGAGTTTATTTACCATGCCTGATGTGCATGGGGAGGAAATAGCTCATAAAATTACAATTCCTCTTCAAATTATACTGCTCCATTTATAAAAATTAAACAGGGAGGCATGACTATAGTGTATATATATATGATATATATTTATATTTATATAAATCTGTGAAATGTCTTGAAAAGTATGTGGTCATACATAAGTAAAAAATCTAAAATTCATTAATGTCTAGGAGAAGTAGTGTGTGTGTGTATACATATATATATATACTTTCACAGAAGTTGAGATCCAAGGCCACTGTACAACAAATGCATGACACACCTACTTAATAAGGCACCAACATGAATCAAAATTCATTAAACTGGAACTCACTGCAGAACACTGGTTTTAGGTGTTTCATACAAAGACAGTCAGATTCTATGAGCCTACATTGTCAAACACTGACTAGCTATCATTATCAGCCAACTCTTAAAACCCAACTTGGCTTAAGGTAGGGCTAGATTTCTGACACTTTACCTTGGGTTGTACCAATATTTAACCAATTTCTGTTATTTGCATGAGAATCCTTTGTGTTCAGGGCAGAGTCCAAGTGACTGCTTGGATTTCCAGTGAGAAATTCCCTTGGGAAGGAGGGGGAGCAGTAACCCAGATCTTCTGTATTCTTTTCAGAAATCTTTCAGGACATAAATGTTGCTTTTTAATTATTTTTTTTTAAAAAAAGGAGTGACTTAAAGGTGATATAAAAATAGCAAGTACTGAACAAACTGCCCCCACCCCAGTCCACCTCCAGATAAATGTGGTGGACACAGTTTATTTGGGACCCTTAAGCAAAAACATCTGCAAAGATCCTTTGACCCTTTGTTAAATGTCAAATAAATACATCTCCAGCCACCTGGACAACTCAAATGCAAGAGCTATTTGTGTGGTATTTCTAAACACCGAAAGAGAAATTAGGCATCTGGCAGAGGTTACATCCTTTTTTGTGAGGGAATATTTTTAACCTTTTATTAAAGCTCCTTTCTCTCTCTCTCTCTCTCTCTCTTTTTTTTTCCATCCCATACCCAGTACTTCCATCTTGCAGGCTCTAGCCCCAATACCATTTCCTGGATCCCAAATGGCTGATCTGAAATAAGGCTATTTGATCTTCTGGGAGCTCCCCAGATAGTTCTTATTTATTTATTTATTTATTTATTTATTTATTTATTTATTATGATCAGCCCAGTCTGCTTAGGGACATCTGGGGGTGGGAAGTGCTTTCTAAACAAATTGCTCTATTAATTATCTGAGAACACCCCTCACAGGACTTGACTAAAAGACATAATGCTAGACTCCCACACAGAAACACGTAGGAAGAGAAACACACATACATCAGCAGAGGCAAATCCATATGAGTGTGCATAAGTATATACACAGCCACAAATGGACTCAATAATGCATGGAGGGGGTGAGGCAGGGAGTGGTGAGCTTCAAAATAGATTCTCCTGTTCTTCCAAGAGTCTCTAAAGTCTGCATAGCTATCAAGAGCTCACAATGAACACTGGATGACCAGTATGCCTTAATAGTGGTGACTCAGAATATCAGACACCTACTATGAGTCACAGTTGAAGGTGTCCCAACAGTCAGCCAGGTTAAGGGCTTCTATCTGCTTCCTGACCTAGAACTCCCCCTGCAGGATGCCCTAGGAATAATGGTCTTCACTGCCCCAGCGGGACTGCAGGAACCTGTGAAGCAGGGAGGAATGGGGAAGTGCCTCTGTATTCACCCTGATAAAATAATTGTCAGGATATTAGAATGAATTGAGTGGCATCTTTACCTGTGGCAAGTATTGGGGCCTTTTATCCCGGAGCAGGGGCAGGGTAAAGTAGAAGTCATTGTTGTTAGCTTACAGCCTCAACAGCCTGCCCACACTAGCTTGCACACATCAGTTTCCTTCTTTGTTGAGATCACCACTACATTGCAGGAAGACCAAGCTCTGGAATGAGAATTGCATGCTAAATCACATGGTGACACTCCAAAACAAGAACCGTGTGTCCCTTAGGGTGGCAGCCCAGGGAGTAGTCAGAGGGGAGATAGTGGAAGTAACAGCATTTGAGATATTACCCACTTGGAGCCTCCTCTTCTCCCTCACTCCTCCTGTTTTTCCCCTCCTTAAGTGGAACCTGGGAAAGACCCACCCAAAGATGATGAAATGTTCAAATACCTCATCAATAGCCATCCCACAGAGGAAGTGTCTGCTGTAGTGGAAACCTTGATCGAAACAGCTAAGACAGAGTTCAATGGTATTGGGACTAGAAGACACTGAGGAGTGAGAAGGCGGACTACTTTGATTGTTTATTTTTCCTCCTTCTGAGCAGAGATAGAAGCCACATGCCAGAGAACAGAAACTTTATGCTGCCTCTGAGCAAATAATGTAATGGGTCATACAAAGACTCTAGTGACCAGGCTCCCTAGAGAGAAAAGGCAATGATAAAGCACAATGGCCTCAAGAGCTGAGCCGGCTCACAACCACCCCTGTGCTACTGTTTACACCACTAGTACCATGACCTTGCTCAGACACACATGGGGTATAGAGGGCCCCAATAGCTACTAGGACTGAGTTGAAGCTTTCTTGACTGACTTCTCCGGCTACGGTACTTTAACTTTTCCCACAAAAGTCCCCCTGGCAACTAAGAGTCAGTCCCTCGGATTGACTTTAGCCTAGAAAGGATGACTAACTGTACGTGGTGTTTTTAAATATTTTCTGTCTTCTAAATCATAGAAAATGTGTACATTAGCCTTCTGCGAGACAGACTTGAGAAACAACGCACACATTGTTGTCCTTTATGCTGAAATGTAGTACAGGTGAGAGTGATGACTTGTCATGTATACACATGGCTGCAAATAATTGTGAGTGCTCTCTTCCATGCTCTACACACAAACCCTATCCTTGAGGCCAGCCTTATCCACTACTCATGCTAGATATTTTTCATACTTTTGCAACTAAGATTCATATTTGGCTCCATATGTAAAAAGACATTCTGTTTCTGAGAGTTCCTGACTAGAATGGTCTGCACATACACTCTCATTTGCTGGAAGTCCAAGGCCAAGCCATACTGTATTTCAGTGTGTCCTAGAAAGCTTTTCTTCATCCTCTAGGCTTCTGATTACCTCACCACATCATACACTGGCTGTTTAGTCTCCAATTGCCATTTATAAAACACAGAGCACCAACTCAGATGAGTGGAAATGTGATGGGAACTTGGATGTTGCTGCCCTGCCTTTTTTATCTGGCTGACCTTGTTCCGTTGGTGGGCTTCAAGTGGCAGCTTTCCACTGTATACAGAACTTGATCCTGTTACAGGATGACACATAAGCTAGCTTTGCCTCACACTTCCCAGAAGGTCAGTGCTGTCTCTTCACAACCATTTATAATCATTTGTCTGTCTTCTAAGGTGTGTGCTTAGCAAACAGTCATTTGACCACAGCAGTGTCTACATGACTATCCCTGGCATTCATGTTATTTTTAGACTACTGAGTCAAAGTACTTCCCAGAGGACAAGAGGCATGCTCTGCCATGAGCCTCCTCTATGAAATCTCAAGGCTACTTGAGACCATGGATTAAATACCTAAATCTGTCTTAATTTCACCTAGAGATGGAGAGTTGATTATAGATTATATCAACTGTGAGGAGCCTTAGGATCTTGGAGACCTTCTCAGGGTAGCCAAACTTGACATTAGAGCTCAGGCCTCTTAATAGTAGCAGATGTTGCAATGTCAGTGCATAAACAGAATTGCCTTGTTCCCTCCAATTCGTCTCATGGATACAAATTCACCCATCAGAAATTGTGTCTGCCATGTTTGTTATGCTGCAATCTCAAGTTACAAGCCCATCCTAGGAAAATATAGTTGTCAGTGTTCTCAGATCCAGAACAACTCTAATCAAGAGGGGTGGCAGGGAGGAAGGCAACACAAAATAGTTTTCTTTTTCTTTCTTTCTTTCTTTTTTTTCTTTTTTTTTTTTTTTTTTTTTTTGAGACAGAGTCTCGCTCTGTGGCCCAGGCTGAAGTGCAGTGGCGATCTCAGCTCACTGCAAGCTCCGCCTCCCAGGTTCACGCCATTCTCCTGCCTCAGCCTCCTGAGTAGCTGGGACTACAGGCACCCGCCACCATGCCTGGCTATTTTTTCTGTATTTTGTTTAGTAGAGACGGGGTTTCACCATGTTAGCTAGGATGGTCTCAATCTGCTGACCTTGTGATCTGCCTGCCTCAGCCTCCCAAAGTGCTGGGATTACAGGCATGAGCCACCACGCCAGGCCACAATAGTTTTCTTTTCTAAGTGAAAAAATAAAAAAATGGGGCTTTGAAATTTTATGGCATTTCTCTGGTACTCTATGAATGGGAAAAAACTCTATGTAGATACTGAATTAATGCCTCTATCTGCTTGAAAAATCTACGTAGGAGAGACTCCAAGTGAGAAGAGTTCCTTTCAGGACTTAGGTTTCTCCAGTAATTTCTTTAGCGGCTAGAATAAAGTTAATACAAAACTTTGTGAACTCTCATACATTGATCATGAAAGTTCACCGTTATCTTTGCTGAAGGAAGTTTATCATTTTCCAGAATGATGAAAGTTCATCATCATCCTCAATGATTGAAGGCAAGTCACCCAAGTGTTACTAATATTCTTGCTAGAGACAAGTGTAAATGAAATTGATGCCAATGCTATGCATCCTGGAAATTATATATTTATATACAATTTTTAAGTTTAATATATATATGAGATAGTGATTAGTCAGATATTGGTAGCTCAGATGTCAGGAAAGATTAAAATAATTATTGACTGAAAACTTAGGAAATCCTACAGTTACTAATATCAATGAAATATCTGTCACTTTTCTGTGAAAAATTATGGAAAGAGGCAAGAACTTATTATGAAAAAAGTCAGAGAGTCACATACTAAATACTCAGAAATACTTGTTGAATTGAATTGCGGATCTTTCTCTTAACATGCCCCTTTAACCAGAAGAGAAAGAAACAGCAGTAATTAAAGAGGATCTATGACTCTGATGTAAAGATGCATTGTTAAGATAGCCATCTTTGTTGTTCTGACTTTTTCCTTACTCTGCATAGGGCACTCATCCTTTTGAAAGGAAAAGGGACCAGAGGTCATGAGGAGTATAGCATTTGTTTGAAACGAAATCAGTGTTCTCCACATTGTAGGGGCTTCCATAGTTTTAAAGAATCAGTTAGGCACAAGGCACTGAACTAAGAACTTGATATGTCATTTGATCCTTAGAACAACCTTACAGGGTGGGAATTATTAGACTGATATCATAAATGAGGAAAATGAGACTCAGAAAGGTGAGCAAGGGTCTTTGCCCAAGGTCACAGAGCTAGGAAATGACAGAGCTGGGATTGCGACCCAAATGTGTCTGACTCTGAAGCCTGCTATATTATACTCTCTCATTTAGCCTCACACCATACTCTCTGTAGGTAGAAGCAAATCTTAACTCCATTTTATAGACAAGGACATTAAGGCATAGGACAGAGAAGTATTATTCCAAAGAGTCTAAAACATTTCTTCTTTCATATAATCTAGGCTCCAAAGCGGGGAAGTGAAGTAAAAAATTCGCCTTCTTCACTAGGCTTCTACCTTAGAAAAATCTCTACCCAGCAATCAGTCTTAGTGACGTACTGCTCTACAGGAGGCAGTATATAAAATAATCCAACTTGCTGTGACAACACCACATTGTGGCGGAGATGGAAGCAGAACATAGTCCTGAGATGCACTTGTTAAAAAACAGTAGTAGGCAGGCAGAAATCTGGGCTTTAACCCCGTTCCCATGCTCTTTACTGTTATTTGGTGAATGAATTCCACCATGTATTGGTGTCACATTCACTTTAAGGCTATGCAAAGTGCTTTATAGAATTCATAAGGCTTTAAAATACCTTTGAGCCTAGAATTTTAAAGTGCTTCCCAGATATTCTATGGTGGGAAATATGCTTGTTTGCAAATGAATATATAAGAAGTGAGAGGTTAAAAGATGCATCTCAAATCACAAAGGCACAGCTAGGAATAGAGTCAGCCTGTTAAATTTCAATTCTGGGCCCAAAGCACTAGACTGGTGTGTTTTTAATCTCTTAGGAATTGTAGAACCTTTTGAGAATTCTGATCTCAGGAAGTCTCAAACAGTTTAAATGATGAGTCATCATTATAAGCATTTTAAAAGTTTTAAGCCTTTTAAAAAATCAATCATTACAACCACCTTAAAATGGTATCTCATCTTAAGTCTATGGATTTGTTTAGCCCTAAATAAGGTAATTAGTCCTAAAAGGCTGGCAAGTGGCCCCCATTATTCCACTTTGTTTAGAGGAACCTAGATCATTTCTGGGCTCAAAGAGGCTGCTTTGAAAACCTTGTATTAATTATCTTGAGGTGGACTAGGAAGTGGTTTTGTAGTCCGGAACCTTGGGCTTCAATCTTGACTCTGATCCCTAGTTAAGTTTCCTTTAGCTTTAGTTTTCTCATCTGCACAATGGGAATTAAATGAATATCGCTAACTACACAGGATTGGGGTGAGAATACAAGGACATAGGACTTAGGAAATGTATGTGTATAAGGCAGTAGAGTATGATACAAAAATCAAGTGGTAGTCTAGAAAGACAACTACATTTTTTTGGCCATAACATGCCTGATTGGGAAGGTCTCTGAAGGCTCATTCTGCAATATTATAAGCCTACAGAGAAAGATGTAGTATTCCTTACATGCATGACAAGGCCTTCCAAAAGTATGACAAACAGACATATACAGGCAACAAAACTGAGACTGAAAGATTCTCTTGAATACCAAAGACTGAATATAGATGTTCCTTCATGTAGAAATTGGCCCTGTATAAAATGCAAGGGGGAATTAGCTCCCTTCTCAGACATGGACATCTCTGAAAGTCAATCAAGATTTGATGCTCTCATGGCAGAGAAAGATGATACATGGAAATGGGCAACAGAGGGGAAACAAAAACATTGCAGACCCTTGGATGGCAGCCACAAAGAATCCAGATAGCCTGAGAAAAGGGTGAGTTGTAGAGTGGAGAGAAAATGAGACATTATCAACATCCTATGCTACCTCCCCTGACAGTTTCTTTCTCCTTCCACTATTCACTTGTTCTCCCCCACTTCTCTCACATCCTCTGGCTTCCAAAAACAAACAAATGAACAAACAAATGGTTTTCCCATCTCTGTTCCTTTTCTCACACCGTTTTGCTTGCCTAGAATTCCCTTCTCATCACTCCTCTCAGCACCTCCGCCAAAATAAGAAAAATTCTGGAATGTCCTTTTACTCATCGCTGAACCCAAGTCTACCCCATCTTGCTAGGCCCCAGTGAATTCTTATCTCCTTTAAATTTGAGTTTCTCTTGTGGCCACATTCATTTTCTATTTGAGATTACAATTATTTGTATACTTGGTCTTATTTCCTTTACTTGACTGTAATTTCCTTCCTTCAGGCAAATTACAGTTATTGGCACAGCACTCAACACAGAGTAGGCGTTAAATGAATGATTTTAGATTATCATTGCTTGAGGTAAGCAGGCCACCATCATCTCTCACCTTGATTTCTGCAACAGCCCAAGTAATCTTTCTGCATTCTGTATTGTTTCCTTCCAATCTATCCTTTATGCAATCACAATATATATCTTAAGAACAGTACTTTCATTACATTACTCTCCTACTCAAGAACTTTAATTAATGTCCTGCTGTACATAATAAGGTCCAAATCCCTCTGCCTTTCTCTCAGAGCTCTTTGATATCAGCTGAATAGGATTCTTGCTGCTTCCAGGTATTTGTGTATGTTGCTTGCTCCCTTGTAGTGGAATGCTTTCTCCTCTCCACAGATCCAAATTCAATTGATCTCAACTCCATCAGGAAGCCTTCCCAAACTCGAATTTGGAGCTAAATTGTCAGTAGGACTATTCCAAGACTCTCTTTGTGTGAGGACTGAGAAGCAACAGCTAAACTCTGATGTTCCTTTGGCAGTTCAAGTTTTATCTAAAATAGCTTTCTACTAATTACAAGAAAAGTCTCCTCCATCCTTCATTGGTCCTCTTTTATAATTCTACAGCATTATTCTCTGTACCGCATATCCTGTAACAAAATCATATCTTTCCTCATATTGTTATGTACCTGTCTCCAATGTATATGTTTTGTCTTTCAAATGAGATTGCAAAATTTGCATCTATTTTGCTCTTTCCACAAACTGGGGACCTACTAGGTCTTCAGTTCACACTTTTAAACAATTACTGATTTATTCCCTGATTATTCTGTCTGGCCTTCCCTTTGTCTGCAGCCATTTTAAGGAGCTTATTATTCAGTTGATACCTGAAAGACGATGTTGACTTGGTGAGACCAGTTTTTTTTAAGAAAGTCCTCACTTTCCCTCAACATTTTCAGAGCAAATCTTATAATGCTCTAAGCATATTTTAGCTTGCTGTCTTTGGAGATCTTTTAATATCTGTATCTATCTATGTATCTATTTATCTGTCTATCACTGCTTTGTTGTTCATGTTAATTCAGCAGTTATTAAGTATAGGTACTTAATACTTCACACTATGTGTGAAGGACATTAAAATAGAATTTTTATATAGAGAACAATAAATTCTCATTATTTTAATAAAAGAGAAGTATTTTCATGGTCCTCCTATTAATAACTGAATAAATATTAACCTTCATTACTAGTTTCTCTAAACACAGTATATTCCAAGGCTTATAAATAAGCAGTTGTGTAATGAGAGAAAAGGCACTTGCATTCCATCCAATGACAACACATTAACAATATTCCCTCTCCTTTCAAAGCCATTTGGAGAATTTTCATCAACAAAGAGAAAATAGCCAAAGGAAAAATAGAAAAGTTATTGAAAAAATTACTCAGGATCAATCAACCCTTTAAATGAAAATGTTCCTTAAAAAATTACACATTCTTTTCTTTCCTGATTTACTTTCAATACTTCAATCTCGAATTCAGTATTTTTCCCTCCCCTTTTCCCTAAACATTATTTGCCCACATTTGTCTACACTCCCTTGTTGTCACAATATACCAATTTTGTCAAAGCGAGGCACTTAACTGCCATCTGCTAGAAAATTGTCAAAATGAATATATACATCTATGGTGTCTACAATGTGAAAGGTGTCCCCTAAGACATGACACCCTCATGTGGTGCACAACCTGTACAACTTTATGTGGTCATCTTTCCCTGCAGCTATTCTAGAAAGGGCAGAAGTTTTCCTTTTCATTTAAAAGGAAAAGTTGTTCCTTCTGATTGGAAACAAGGTGGCTGTTAGGGTTTCCTGCTCTCTGATTGGAGACTTCATATTCTCTTCCCTGACCAGACCATTTCAAGCTCAGGGTGCTAATCTGATCAGAGGCATTGGTAAAACAAGTTAAGGCTTTTCCTGTAATTAGTAGAAAGCTATTTTAGATAAAACTTGGACTGCCAAAGGAACATCAGAGCTTAGCTGTTGCTTCTCAGTCCTCACAAAAAAAGAGAGAGCCTTGGAATTGTCCTACTGACACCTAGCTCCAAATTCAAGTGCCAGGTACAGGAGAAATTTGACACTAAGGTAATGAGTCAAGAGCTTTTCAGTCAAAGTGAAAAGCCGACCAGAAATAGATTAAATTCTGATTAACAGTTAAGATTAGTGAAAAGGTTACCAAATGGTACTTAGTTATTTGTTTAAACCTGCTCTCCATATAGTACATTTAAATGCAATATTCTTTAGTGTTATTATGCTGGAGTATTTTAATAAATGCGCATTTTGGATTTTTTTAAGAACTGGGTAGATAACTCATCATTCTCACTTTTATTAAAATTAACTATGTTCATGACCGAAGACTAGTAATTCAAGACCACACAATCAATATGGGCCTCCTCCTAGTACATATGATGCCTCTGTGTGAGTTAGAAAAATCTATAATCCTCTGGGAAGATATGAGGCAGTCCTGCTTACACTGCCTACTGGTAATGCAAAAGTTTGCACAGGGTGCTATGGGAACCCTAGGGGAAGGGTGTCTAGCCCAGATGGGATAGCAGTGAAGGCCTTCTGGATGAGACTGCTGAGCTGAGTTAATGGCACATCACTGGCTTCATTTAAGAGACATAAAAGCTAAGTCACAGAAAGATTAAGCAATTTACCCCATATTGCACCACCGTCTTTGGAGTCCACCAAAGTAAAGTGACTCCCAATCTAAGAAAGAGTCCAAACTCTTCAACTTCTTGCTACAAGTTACCAAGGAGCAAAGATTTTTGTGAGAAAATTCCATACTGACATGCCTCACAGACACGAACATTGGCATATTAAAATGCAGGCACACCAAAATAACCCAATCCTGTAGCCTTTTAGGACAGCTCATTAACACCTATACCACAATCCTGGCAACCTTTAGTTCTTCATTTTGTGGTTGCTACAGCTTGCTACAGGAAGATGCATTGTGTCCGCTCAAACTTCCTTGGACACCAACTTTAAGAGGCCTGAGTCATTCAAATCATTCCCCAAAGTCCTTCGACCACCAAAGGCAGCAAACAAAAGTACTGCTAATTAAAAATGTAATTAGAGTTTATTATAACTAGCATACATTTGTTCTAGGTCTGATTCACTCCTGCTTTGAACTGGCTTTGTCCTGTTTTTATTTGTGCTTAATTGTACTGTTTTATGTGCACTTAATTTTGTAAGATACTTCATATCTTTTCTGGATGCAGGCAGAGTGTAATTTCTAAATAAACAACAAACAATGGATTAAAGTTATGTAGAATTATCTCTTTTATGTGCTTCATGTACAGTTTATAGTACACTGAGGCCCCTTACAAATTCAGTGTGGATGGTATGTTTATGCCTGTTTTATAGGACTTGGAACAATTTTGCTGCTTTAAATGATTACAGAGGCTTACAGTTATATACTAGCCTTTACCACATATTTTTAGTTATATCTACAGTTTATTTGGTGTAGTGTCCTTGGTCAGGAACACAATCCCCAATAATAATAACACCCTATAAGCAAAGACAGTGTACATTATGACAACCCACTTTATGAGATAGTTGTAACACATTCCAGGTTAGGAGGAGGGAAGAAAGAAACTTGAAAGAATGGCCATGTTTCCAAGAAAGTATGATCTACCTTCTGGAATATTACAGGCCAAATTTTAAACCCTGACTTCTTTCTTTCTTTCTTTCTTTCTTTCTTTCTTTCTTTCTTTCTTTCTTTCTTTCTTTCTTTCTTTCTTTCTTTCTTTCTTTCTTTCTCTTTCTCTCTCTCTCTCTCTCTCTCTCTCTCTTTCTTTCTCTCTCTCTCTCTCTCTCTCTCTTTCTTTCTTTCTTTTTTTTTTTTTCTGTCCCATGTGCTCCTGCATCACCAGCCTCCTAGGAGCTAGTAATAAACAGGGAGCACAAACTCACTCTCCTATTAGCCTAAAATAAGCAATTGGGAAGCTAAGTTATTTACAAACCCATTTTAGCATAGAAGAGGACTAATAAAATACTGCATGTTTTATGTTAAATGTCTGACTTTCATTTATTATTTCATTGAGAAAAACATGAGATTCTACTGCTAAAAAGGTTTTAAAACCACCTGACTACCTGATCCCCAAAGGCTCTTTCCAGGACATTCTATGGTCTATAATAGTGAAGATAAAAGGCTTCACTGGATTTTCATCATGGTTTCTTACTTCCACTATAGAAAACACTGAAATGAAATAGGAAAAATGTCATGGAGAAAGCAGATGAGACTTTTGTAACTGTGTAATGTGGATAAAAGAGGGCCCAAAACAGTAGAAAAAGGACACTAGATAATATATTTATTTTCTCTCATTTTAGCTTTTGTAGTTTACATTGGAATTTGGCATACAAAGAAATTGAAAGCTGGATAGTTTTTAATTATATGCCCATCAGCCAACCCTGCACTTCAGCCATGTTATACTAATCAACAGCTCTTCAATGATTGCACAACATTAATCAGGTGATATACAAAATTCTGTCGGTTGCTTTTATTCATTTATTTTTCTGAGTCTACTTGCCAGGGAATCTGTTGCCTTTAAAATTTCAATAGGACTTGCCTCATCTACTTTACTTTTTTACAATATTTCAATCAGTACCCTATGATTCCCTGGCCCTGGCCTCACCTGCCCAATTCAAGTATAACCTCACTTCTGATACTTTTCACTGTCACTGCTTAATTTAATACCAGTTTTCTCTCTAGGTTTGAGGGGGATATATTGTTTCTACTTTCCTCAAACAATTTCTTCATTTTTTCCCCTAAACTTCTTACATCAAAGTGAATTTGCTATCAGGCAGTCTCTCATATCTGCACGTAATCCATCTCTGAAAATTTGCTGGATGATGAATTTTGAATTGTAGGAACCTTTGTTCCATTATTTAGGTTGGAAAAGCGATAATGCATTCCCACCACATCTAAAAGTCCCAATATTTCTTCAGATATTGTAAAACACTGTTAAATGCCCAAGTAACAATCCTCCAAATATGTATCATATTATAAAGCATTTAAAACACTAAGTACCTAATTATTGAACACTTAACAGACGAGCAGATACTTTGTGAGATAATACCCTGCTATCCTGGGTACAAAGTACTTCCCACACAAAAAACAACCTTTCAAGCTGTTTGAAATGTTACGTTTGTGTCCCATCATTAGAAAAAAAGGCAGAGAAATTCAAAAAGTTCAGTGCCAGTGAGGAATTGTGGAAAGGCAAAGGAAGGCTTTTTCAGGAATTTCTAGAAAGAGGACTCACAAGTACGAAGGAATATAATAAGAAAACCACGAAGAGAACCACTAATGGGTGTTTTGATTCCATGTGAAACCAAAGTGAAGCTCTCACATACAAACAAACAAACAAAAAACATGTCACCAAGTTAAGTAAATTAAAGCAGAGGAGACCATAACAATGTCAAAATTATCATTTTAATTAGTCTTAACAGTCAAAGAGAGTTAAGTAGAGGTGAGGTAGGGAAGAAAGGGACAGCAATATCCGAATTCTGGGTAAGAGAAAAGTTGTTTTACTCAAGCTCGGCAGGAGGGAAATTGTCACAGTAAGCATTAATTGAGGTTAGTGAGAAGGGTACCAACTTGTTAATTTTCTGAAATCAAGAATCTTGTTCTGCAGCTTCATTTACTGTCCTCTTTATTGTTTATGCTTAGCTGTTTTAATAAAGCTACATCATATTTTCCTCTATAGTGCAAGAGACATGCACAGTGATGTGAATAAACCATGAAATAATATGTTAAAGGTACATAATAAATGCAAGTGACACTTATCAAGGGAAAATTTAAAATCAAGTTTATTATAAAATGGAACTGAGAAACTGCTCTTAGAGTTGGGGTTCAGAGGACAGCACCACGACGCTGGAGCTGACTTGAGGACAGTGAGGACTCAACTGACAGAGCCCAGAGTTAACGAAAACTTTCTGGGTTTCAAGTCTCTTTACTGACAGCCAAAAGGAGCTTAACAATTTTTGCTCATCAGGTACCTTTCATTTCCTGTGTCAAGCTGCAAAATCCCAGAAGAGAACAGGTAGAGACATTTGCTGGGGGAGGAGGCAAATGAATGAACATCCAGGATTTAGTTCTGCAAGCCGTACTTTCATTCCCCTCTACTCCTGGAGGCAGGGAAAAGGCTCAGTCCTCAGACCCACTGCCTCTTGTTTCAGAAGAACACTGCAAAGCTCTGGGTGTGCGAGTGGGTGGGGAGCATTAAGCATATCCCTCAGTATCCTACAGGGGCTTGAGGGAAACAAGGGGTAAGAATCCCTGTCCACAGGGGCCAATATTTCCTTTACAGGCTCTTTAAAGCGAGAGGCTTAAACAATAAATGCCTATAATGCTTTGGAAGATGAAAATCTCTAAAGTGCTAGTGACCAGGCAAGATTCTGATCTTACTCAATAATGCATTACACTTCCCTTTTAAATTACTGATTCAACCTTGGTTGAGTTGTACACAATTTATTAATTCTCTCAATTTTTGATCACACTTGGTTAATGAAAGCTGGATGAATTGAATATTCTATTTCCTTATAATTGTGGATAATGTTCTCATATATTCTTATTTCCCTTCTGGGTATGGCATACCCAGTTTAGCATAATGCTGTAACTTCTTGTTAAAGACACAAAGCCATCACTAATATTTTTTTGGCATATAGTTAAAAGTGACTGAGAGATTTAGATTTTTTCCTTTTGGGAATTTAACAGTGGGAAGATAAGGTTGGTTTTGTTCTGGATCTCCTTCTCCAAGGCCAAGTCACAAAAGCTAGCTGGACAAATAACATCTAAGTGTCCAAAAAAATGCAGTAAGTAAATGTGAGATCAAACTGCATTTGCATATGGGAGCAACTGCAACAATTGTGTCTACATAAAATCTATACACTTATTGCTTCACACAGCAAATATGTCCCTGAAGGGTTGTGATTCAAGCATATGTTTATCAACCAGATCATATAGGAGTTTGACTGGATGAACTTTAAGCTAAAATCAACAAGTGTTTCCTAAATCCAAGGTAGAATAATGAACACGATCTAATAATTAAGCATGTGGGGCTGTGACTGGGGCAGGGTGAAGCCCGAGACACAATTGTGCATTCCCCAAAATCTTACTACAGAAAACAATCAGCAAATACTCAGAGAAAATAAATAAGAAATATAGCAAAATATTAGCAGTGACTATCTCTGAGTGGTGGGGTACTAGATGATTTTTATTTACTTTTTAGAAGCTTTCTCGATTTTCTACATTCTCTGAAATCAGCATGCATTCCTTTATTTTATTACATTGAATTTTAATTTAAGTAGAGGAATGCTGAGAGAACTGACTATTAATAGTGAATACCTTGGCAAAGCATCTGGTAAAACAAATAACCACCATCTGTATATTTGTTTTGGTAATTGAGTCTCTCATTTACCAGTTTTGCTTAAAGGAAGTCTCATCCATGTGATTTTGTTCACTGTAGAATCCTCAGTGCTTAGCACAATGCTAAACACATAGCACATAGAGAGCAGGTATCAGTTTACGTTTTTAAAGAAATAAATGAATTTTAAAATTTGGAAAACATTAATTGAGTCTTAGTCTCTGTTTATAAATATGACTTGCAAATTTTATGGATTTGTGAAAATCAAGCCCTTTTATCACCCTGCAGGAATAGACATCAAAGCCAGCACATAATGAGACATAATGGAGGATGGATCACCTCCATTATTGAGTTGGCTAAGAGTCCTTCCCTGTTAGGTAGGGGTGTCTGACTAATTGGTAGTTAATAGCAAGAGTGTCACTGCTTTTGAGTTTATCATCAATTCTTAATTCTCTGTAGTGTTAGATGGGAACAGTGACGCAGCTAATTCCCAAATCATTTGTTTGGTTTGGAAAAGAGGTACGATTTTTTTCCCCAGCAGGGTTGCCTCCTAATTCTTTTTCCCTTGGACAGTGCCTTTCTTGGGAGTGTCACCTACCTGGATGATGGGGAAGGTAACCAGAAAAAGACTGGGGCAGCGGGAAGCCAGCCTGGGATTAAAATGTATCATCCTTTAGCCTTAGTGCTGAATGTTAGGTTCACTAGTGCCATTTGAGAGGGATAGTACCTTTTCTTTGTACAACACTTCAGAGTCTGTGGAGCTGGTGGGAGAAGTGAGTGGTTTTTTGTTTGTTTGTTTGTTTGTTTTAGAGGTTTTTTTTCTGTGTTTGCTTTTTCTTTTAAAAAATCTCAGGAAGAAAGTTCAATGGTGTTGGAGGGATTATGGCCAACTTGCCTTAGATTAGGAGGATTTCTTCCCTTTTTTCCTCAAATATTTTTTTCTCCTCTTGGATGTGGAGAGGAATAAAGTTCATTGATTTTAATAAAGTTGAAGGTATCTCCTCTTACAATGGAAGATTTTTTTCTTTAAAAATCTCCAGGGGAAAAGATTCATTGCTTTTGGTAGAGCATCTCTCTTTAGGTCTGAAGGATTTCCATTAAAAAATAGGTTTTGTGAAGAGGACCTACAAGGGCAACTTGTTTTAATGAGGCTCGGGAGCCCTCCCTAGTAGGATTTTTCTTTCTTTCCTTTTCTTTAAAAGAAACAGTTTATTGGGAAAAATTAGAATGGGGGACATCTCTCCTGGAAAGATTTTCTTTTCCTTTCCTTGTTTCCTTTTTTTGTTTTTTTTTTTTTGTTTTTGTTTGTTTGTTTGTTTGTTTGTTTGTTTTTAATAAAACAGTGAAGGCTGAAAGATAAATAAGGTCTCTGGGATAGGGTGACATTGGGCACATCCCCCCCCCCCATTTCCCCCCCCCCCACACATTCCCCACTTTGAAGAAGCTTGAGAAAGAGATTTTGTGGGTTTTTTTTTTCCTTATTGTGGGGGATGGAGAGGATAGTCATCAGGAATAATATGCAATGTCTGCAGTAAGGTGGTGGTGCATTTTCCTGGAGAGAATTTCTTCCTTTGATCCTTTAAAAAATAATCCCTTTGTTAATTTTCTTCTTCCTATTTTTCTCACCCCACCTTCTCTACCTCCTTCACTCTATCCTAGCTAGCCCTTTTCCCCTTCCCTTCAAATTTCCCCATCCTCCTTCTTTCTCTCTATCCCTCTCCTTTCCTCCCTCTCCCCTCTTTCTTTTTCCCTCTATCCCTCTCCTCCCTTCTCTCCCCCTCTTTCTTTTTCCCTTTCCCTCTCCCCTTTGTCTCTCTCTCTCTGGCTCCCTCCCTTCCTCTCTCTCTCTCTCCCTCTTTTTTCCTCTCCCTATCTCAGTCTCTCCCTACCCGCTCCTACCTTCCTCTCCCTTCTCCCTGTCCGGCTTTCTCCCTCCCTCCCTTCTTCCCTCCTCCCTCCCTTCTTCCCTCCTCCCTCCCTCCTTCCCTCCCTCTGTTTCTCTCTCTCATTCTCCCTTCTCTTCCTTCTTTCTCCCTCTCTCCTTTTCTTTGTTTCTTTTTTGTTTTCAGAAAAAATATTCCAGGACTTTGGTGAGTTTGGGGGCATCTTCATTCCCTTAAGAAAAATATTTCTGTTTAAAATATACTGTTCATGATCTTCTCTCCCCCGCCCCCCATAATTCTAAACGTATTTGCTTGTTTTGAGAAAAAAAGGGGTTTTGTTGAGGCTGAGAATACTTTTGTTTAAGAGGACTTTCTTGGCTTTGTGTTTCTCCCCTATCTTTTCTATTTATTCTCAAATTACAAAAATTCTATATTAAGAATAAAGCTTTTGGTAAATTATACAAACATATTAAATTATCACATGTACCCTGAAAATATGTATGTCTAGTATGCATCAGTTAAAAATTAATTAAAAATAAATAAATAAAATAAAAAGAATGAAGTTTTTGGGTGAATTTTTGTCAACTCCCATTAGAAGGATTTTATTTTTTTCTTCTTTTAAAAAAAATCGTTTTTTTTTTCTTGGTTGTGTTTTGACAGAAAAATTCATGGGTCTTTGTAACACTGAAGTACTTCCTCTCTTAAGAGGATTTTGTTTTTGTTTCATTAATAATATCCTCTTCACCAACACATATAACTTTCCATTCTTAATTTTATTTTAAATCTTAAAAAAACTGTATTTTAAGAATAAGGTTTATGTTCTTTAGTCATGGAGGAGTGGTATTTCTCTTGTCCCTCCCCTCCCCGTCCCCCACCCTTCTTGGAATTAAAAATTCAGGAGATTTGGTATAATCAGGGACCTATCCTTTAATATTTATTTCTTTTTTTTAAATTAAAATGTGTGTATCTAGAGGGGAGGATTCATAAATTTCATTAACTTTTATGATTTTTGAGAATATCTGCACTTAAAAGGATTTCCTGTTTTGCTTGTTTTCCTTATTTTTTTTTTTTAATTGAAGGGGTGGCAAATAAAGGTTATTATCCTTGGTGAGGTTAAAGATCCTTTAAGAGGATCTCCCTTTCTTTTAGTTCATTTTTTCAATTTTGTTTGTTTTTTGTTTTGGGGAGAATACTAGGTCTCTTATCTTGTGGTTAGAGGGATGGTATCTTTCTTTTAATTATTTTTTAAAATTGAGATGTAATTTACATACCATAAAATTCATCATCTTAACATACAATTCTGTGGGTTTTAATGTATCCACAAGGTTGTGCACTCAACACCATTCTCTGATTCTAGAACATTTTAATCACCCTCAAAAGAAGCCCTGTACTCTTTAGCCATCATTCCCTTTTCCACCTCCCATATTGCCCCACTCATTTCCTTTCCATCTCTAAGGATTTGCCTGTTCTGCACATTTTATGTAATTGGGAAAAATAATGTCAGGAAGCTTTGATGAGGTTGGTGGACCTTCCCTCTATTTTTGCCCCCTTAATTTTCTCAAGAGATTGAGCATGAGCCAGAAGTCAAATAAAGTTTATAAATTTCATGAATATTTTGAGGTTAGAAATACTGTTTAACTTACGATGATTTCTCGTTTTTCATTTTAAAATTTTTCTTTGGGGGATATCAGTTTCATGGGCTTTGATGAGGGTGAGGAGAATTTCCTTTTAGAAGCTCTTTCTTTTTTTTTTTCCTTAAAATAATTTTCAGAGGAGGGGTAAGTTTCATTATCTGGGGTCACTGTCCCTTTCTTTTCCTTTTTAAAATTCATAAATTTGTTTTTATTATTTTGAGAATAAGATCTATTTGCTTTGGTGAGGGTGGGGCATCTCCCTTTAGAATGGCTGCTTGCTTGCTTGCTTTTTTTTTTCCTTTAAAATTATTTTTTTTCCACTGAAAGAATTACAGTGGGTGGGCTTTGGAAAGGTCGGGCACCCTATCCTTAGCAGGATTTCAATTTATTTCCTTTACAAAACACACACACACAAACAAAAAAGGTCTTTGTGAGTGATCGGTTCAGGGTCTCTGCCTCTTCTCCTGTCTTCTCAGGCTCCCCTTCTATGCTGGCCCCCTCTGGGAGCATCAGAAGAGGAGCAGCAACCACCGCTTTGGAAAAAATATCAGAGCTAATGAAATGTCAGCTAAAAGACTGTTCTTAGACAAATGAGGATCCTATGTATCACAAAAGGCCATATGTTAGATTTTGTAAAAAAAAAACTACAATAGAAAATTCAGTCATTACATCCTATAAGCTGTCAAATTTTATTTTTGTCCTCCCCCACCTGCTGCCTTGTTCAAGGAAATAAAAGGGTTAATAATGCAGAGGAAAGCACTCTGCAAACTGTAAAGTGCCATAGGAGCAGAAGGAATTATAGAATCCTTATTAGAATACCCCTGAATGGTTTCCTGGTTTCTATGGATTTTTTTTTTTTTTTTTTTTGCCTTTCCTTGGAGGCACTTTCCCTTTGGGCTGCAGATCTGCAGAATCCCTAGTTGGAGATTTTAATAAATGCATAAGAATTGTACTCTGAGAAACTAAAGACCACTGACCAATACTTCATTATCTTTTCTAGAACATCCTGTAGTGACTGCTTAGGAACTATTAGAATATACCAAATAAATCAGATGGTATCATCAAAACTTGGCAAGGAGGGGGCAAAAACTGAAGAGAAAAGAAAATAATTTCATTCTGACCTTCAACAGGTTAAACATTTGAATCTATAATCCCAAAGCTGTTTACAGTCACTGCAGATACTCTGTTCACTTAGGAAAAAATTTATTATCCCCTGAAGCTAACAATATCATTATTAGTCTGCTGCTGGTGGGACTGCATGGGATAAGGGCACTTTCCAAGCCATTAAAAAAATTGTTAGTAATTTGCTTCTTAATTATAGTTCCAATAACCACTCTGAAAATGGAAAGATTGACTGTATTTCCTTAAGGGCTATATATTCCATGCCATTTAAATAAGCACTTACTTCTCACTCTGAAACCAATGAGAATAATTTTTATTCATTCACAGCAGCAGCCAACACATTGCTGGAAATAGATAGGTTTCAAGCTTCAGCAAGTGTTTATTAAGCAAAACCAAGGAGGGCTGCATTGAACTAGGCACTGAGAAAGGCCACCCCTATTTTTGAGAAGCTCGGAAATCACTAAAATATTCTGATAGGAATCACCAGATATCATATAAACAAATGCTTGCTATTTTGCAAGAAAATGTACAAAAATGCCAGTTTTGTACATAAAAACTGTCCTGATATGGTTTGAGGATAATGGTTATTACTGTGCAGTCATCAGGAGGGATACACAGACCCCTTTTATCTCCCCCAAAAGCCATAAAAGTGTATTTCCCCCCAGATTTTCATCAATCACTTGTATGATGTGATTTTAATTTCATAGACGGTCGAAACCCAATGAATAAACAAAATTTTGTCTTTCTTCAAGCATAGCTGATGGGAGAGAAAGAAACATGGTCTACTTCATATAAGCCCCATCCCTCCCGGGAAGAAAGTTATAGCGTTGCTAAAGAACCAATTCACACATCCTTACTTACACTTGCTGCCACCAGGTGGGAGACCATGGCTCATTTCCTGGGAATTGAAACATTTTAGAAAGAAAAGAAATAGACATGTTTGGTTCACAGACTGACTGTGTTATCCTGGTAGCTATTTGGAAAGAAAACATGAGCCACCTTTTCTCAGTCTCTACCCTCATGCTTGGCATAGAATTGCAGGTTCTGAAACGTTCCTGAAATCCCAAAAGAGGGCAGACTACAAGGCTGGAAAATGTTTTTTTGCTACAATACCAGTCAACAAAATTATCTGGGAGAAACTTGTAGTCACATTCAAACACTTGGTTTTGCTCATTTCATCCTTTGAGTTATCAGGATAGCTTCATGCTTGCTATGGAGGATTTCATTGCATGATGAGACCTGTATTTTGTTTTGTTCCCTGACATTTTGTGCACGTATGTATAGTATGTGCATGTGTGTGTCAGGGGTGTGTGCACGCCTATGCATGTTGCATAGCTGTTTCCCCCCAAGCTTGCCTTGAGGAGGCAGTGTTTGAAAACAACATCACCCCAGCTAAGATGACAACTTGTTTGCCTTGAATGTTAAGGTACAAGCCAGCTGGTTGCAGGTGCCATTTGTCTGAGGAAGATGCAGGAGAGAATGATCCTATCACTGAAGATCAGATGTTTCCAGCTGCACCAGAGAGCAACTGCATAGCAACATTGAGGGTGTTGTAAAAGGGTTTGGCTCCAAGCAATTTAATTTGAGCACGTACCCAGATCCTTTGCATCCTTCAAAATTCTCCAGAGCCACTGATCAGTTAATCTGCATGGCCTTCTTAACGGATGGTCGTGGCTCTTAACCCCATTCTACAGATAAGTGATTCAAACAATATCTGGCTCTACTAAGGGCAAAGTCAAACCCCTGGGATCCTGGTCTCCTGCCAGTGTTGCCAAATGTCCGTGAGTCAGCTAGCCAGCACGTCTGAGTGGGCACTATGTAGAGGAAACTAATCTGATTCCCCTTACCTTAATCCTCCTCATCTGTCTGGCAACAACATTTTCCTGTCAAACAGGTAGGAGATGCTTTCGCATAGGAGCAGGGGATGCTTTTCACTGGGGGAAGGGTCCTGGTCTCCAGTCAGCCTTCCAGAGGCCAAAGAGGAGATGCATTCGCTGGGTATTACGTCCCCACGTGTCAGTTTCACAGCCATGTTCCCAAAATTTCGCTTAAGATGGCCACAGGTCAGGTGATTCCTGCTTGTCTTTTTCCCACCAGCTTAATGCAAACTCTTCCAAAAAGACGAGAGCAATCACCCGGTGGGGGTGAGCTCCCAAATCTAGCCACCCCAACTTTGCCCTTCTTAAGATCACTTCAGGAAAGGGTATTTTCAGGAAAGGGAGGGATACACCCCCTGGTGTGAGAGCTAGGGTGTTGGACTTTTAAAAAAATTGTCAGTCTCCCACCGTCCTGTTTCATTTATTTATTTTTAAACCTCTGCACTTTCTTTTCTCTGTGAAACTTTTCATTTTAGCCGTCTTTTTCAGTCGTTCGTCATTGCAGATATTTTGCAAACTCAAGCCTCCCTACTAAGAACTCAGGAAGCAAGGAGCGCTTCTATTTCGTGATGCCAACCTCTGCCCCCTCCCCTCCTGCATTCTACATTCTATAAGTATGCGGTCCACAGCAGAAGGGTTCCTTATGGTCTGCTAGGCAGCAGGATGGACCGGTATTGTTCGTGTGTTGTGTTATTCGTTTGTGTGTGCGCGCGCGTGTGTGTGTGTGTGTGTGTGTGTGTGTGTGTGTGAATGCGCGCGTGTGTGTATGTTTTCCTGCAGGGGAAGCTAAATTGAGGTGTGTGTGTGCATTATCATGGTTTTCACAGTTTTGTGGAACGAAGTTTAGGGGAACGGAAGAGTAGGGAGAGTGCAGAGAAAGCAGGAAAGACAGGCATACTCGCGCTGAAGAGCAGACGGGGTTTCAGGGTCCAAGGCAAACACGAAAACCTTTTTCCTCCCTACTCCCCCTGGGCGAGTGCCGGAGGATTCTCCACTCATCTTTTCCCGGCCAAGTGTAACGATTTAGAAGGCGTCGCGGTAGACTGGTAGAGATGAAGGTTCCCCTTCACACGTTCTGCAATCCCATCTCCTATTTTCGTGTCTCTAAACGAGGACTCCTGTACCATTCCAGCTGGCCCTGGTGCGGGATGCCAGTTGCCCCGTTTGTGACGCTGCGCATCATTGTATCACTGCGTTTGCACCTACCTGCTGGGAAATCCTGCAGACAGATGGAATGGTGGCTTCCACACACGCATGCTCTCCCCCTCCTCCCGGAGAACCCTGCCCTTCCCCTGCAGTGCGCGTGGGCGCCGCCCATCCCCTAGTCCCCACCGGGAGTACCGGCTCACAGCAGCCGGCAGAGGCGCCGGGCACCTCCCTGGAGCGCCGCCAGTTGCGCCCAGCTGAGGAGCCCCCTCCCCAGTGGAAGGGAGGGGGGCCAAGCAGACGGCGGCTCCGCAGCTTGGGCCTCTGCGGCAGTGACCGCGGCTAAGAGGTGTGTCCCACCGCCCCCACTCAATCCCTCCGCTATGTACTTGGGGCCAGCCTTAAACACTTCTCCAGGTCTCTTGCGCTCCTCGAGGGTATCTTCATCTTCTCTTTCAAGACTCACCGCACTGTCGCTTCTCCTCACGGGGAAAACTGCTCCCACCCCCCTGCTGTCACCCCCGTTTCTAGCCCCAAACAGCCCATTCTCGATTCCCACATGTTGCTTCCCGCCTCCCAACCCCTTCCCATTCCCTCGGGTTCCCCAATCCCTGCATCTTTCTCAGCATCTTGGCCAGCCAGTGCCAGACAAGCGGGATGCAAGGGGTACCCGGAGTCCCGCGGGCTCCATAGCCATCTGACTTCGCCTTGCTTCTTTTCCGCGCTCCAGGGGGTCTTTTGCTTACCTTTATTCTGGACCACGACATTGGCGTTCTGGGCGATGGCAATGGCGATGGCGAGGTCTTTAGACCCCTCTCTCGAATGTCCACCGGACATTGCAATAGACATGGTGCTGGACTCGGACGGGACTCTGGAGGCGCCTCAGGGCAGAACTCTGGGGCCAGCTCTGTCACAGGTTCTGGGGTCGGCTCTGGGGCCGCCTCTGGGGCAACTTCTGGAGTCAGCTCTGGGGCCTGCTCTGGGACCGACTCTGGGGCAGGTTCTGGAGTCGGCTCTGGGGCAGGCTCTATGGCAGGTTCTGGGGCCGGTTCTGGGGCCGGCTCTGTGGCAGGTTCTGGCGCCGGCTCTGTGGCAGGTTCTGGCGCCGGCTCTGTGGCTGGTTCTGGGGTCGGTTCTGTGTACAGTTCTGTGGCTGGTTCTGAGGTCGCCTCCGGACAGGGTCCTGGAGCAGGCTCTGGACAGGGCTCTGGTACGGGTTCTGGCGAAGGCTCGGAGAGCAGTGGTGGAGCCGGCGGCGGAGCCGGTGGTGGTGGCGGCGGCGGCCAAGGCGGCGGAGGCTCTGAAGACTCAGCGGGCTGCTCTCCATCCTGAGGCGGGGCAGTGCCCTGGGCCGCGGCAGCTCCGCGGTCCATGTCCGCACACCGCCTCAGGTCTGGGCAGCCTGCGTCCCTAAGCCTGGAGGGCTAAAGTACCCTCGGGCGCCCCGCCCACTCCAGTCTGGCAGCCCCTCGCAGGGTGCCAAACTTTCCCCCATCCCACTCCATGGCTGGCTGGGCTCTGAGGTCTAACCCGTAGGCGCTCAGCGTCTCCCTGTGCTGGAACACGCCCCTCAGTGAGCGCACACCTCTTCGTAAGCAGCCACGGGTCCGATGGGCGGGAAGCAGAGGGGCTTGCGAACGCGGACTGGGCAGAGTGCTTGATGACTTCCTAGCGACGCGCGGGAGGGGAGGGGAGAGACAAAAAGGGGAGGGGGAGTGGAGCGGCGTGGAGGTTGGGGGGCGGGTTGGAGCCTGGCCGTGTTTAACCCTTTAGTAACACGAATGAAGAGGAAAAAAAAAAAAAAAAAAAAGCCAGAGGCGAAGTTGAGGGTCTTTGCAATTCCCCAACCACTTAGCCATGAGCTGCTGCTCAGAACAGCTTCCATCCTGTGTCTGCTCTCTCCCTCAGCAGCAGGTGAGCTTAGCCTCGGACCAACCTCTTGCCCCCCATCTCCAAGCCTCGATGGGCAAGTAATACTTTTTATCTAAGCCTGGAAAAGAAATTAAGCGGCATGGTGTGTGTGTGTGTGTGTGTGTGTGTGTGTGTGTGTGTGTGTGTGTGGTGGCGGGGGTGGGGGTGTTCAGCCTCCTTTGAAGTACAATTTGCCCCCCTTCGGTTTTTGCGTTTCTGAGCTTTGCCAGATCCAAGCGGTTTGCTGTTGGGTACAGAGTTTGAGGTGATTCAGGAAAGGAGTGTGATGAGGGAGGCTGGAGCCCCGGCGTTCCGCAGCCTACAGCCTCCCCGAGAGCAAGGCGAGAGTGCCCCGGCAGCAGCAGCTGTGCTAGCGCTCGGGAGCTGAGGCTACTCTGGTCTCCGCAGCTATCTGGGCATCTGTCTGACTCGCCTATGCCACAGGAGCCTGCCTTGTGCTTTTAGCTGGATTTCCCAGCCACCGGCAGGAGTTGTTTTTTTTTTCCCCCCCAAACTTGTTAACGCGCGCGCGCACGCGCGCGTGTGTGCGTGTGCGTGTGTGTGTGTGTGTGTGTCTTGGGCTGGGGAAATTCACTGCAACACCCACACCTTTTTCACCTCCTGAAGCAGTCTGACATTAGAGATGGGAGATTCTGTTGCGAAGAGAACGGCTGATGCCTAGCGCAGCACCTTTCCCACCACATCGGGAGACTTTAGAAGCTCTTTCTGTTATAGTCACCTACACATGCATACAAACCATCATCTTAGTCAGACCTAGACTTGAGACGCCAATATCTTGCCAATTGTAATTAAAATTTGAGAAGACTACCCGTTAAGCCACAGCTGGGTGGGGGGATCGGACGGGGGAGAAACACCTGTAAGCCTGATTTGAAATACGAGAATTGAGTTTATCTCCCATACACATAATGCTGCAGTTGTGGGTAGCAGCCCTCTTTCTGCAGCCCCTTCTCTAGCCATCTACTCCCAGACCATATCCTCCACCATTCCCTCTTCTTTTGCCAATGGATTCTGACCTAGCCAGAATTTTCTGGAATCTGCAGCATCTTTCTGTTACCTACACTATGTTTCAGCAATAAATAATACCACAAGAGCACAGTCTCACCTAACTCCCTCCAAAAACCAGAATCTCTGGTGAGGTCTGCATTTCCCAGATCCTTGCTGCAGCATCACAGCCTAAGCCTACCTTTGCAGAGATATGTTACACTGCTTGGCAGCTACTAAGCTAGTGCAGGGACGGTCCTTAAACTCTGGGGATGGGAAGACCAGGAGAGGTGAGCCCTATCCATTCCCTCATATGGTAGTCCTCCTTCCAGTAAGTTCACCTTAGGGGCCCACTCTCTTCACCCTCTCTGGGCTTGTTCTCCTTTCCCCTATCCCACACCTCAAGTAGCCAAGCTGCCTTTAATCTTAAGAGTTCAGGACTGAAATATACAGGTGCCAGAGCTCATTATCGGATCTGGCTCATAAAAGTGCCAGAACTGACCAACCAGTAAGCCCAGGATTGGAGATCACTTCTCTGGCTCTCACACCTTAATGAAATCCCTGTCCTTAGAAGGAGCAGATATCCCACATTTAAATTTTGCTTTTTACTAAACCTGACATGTAGCTAGATGGGCTGAAGGCTGAGCAGTCACAGAGTAAGATGGCCTGTTTGGTTACAGATGGCCTCTTGGGGTTTGGCATAGACAGTGTATTGTCAAGCGGGATACCATCAGGGGATAACTTGGAGTTACTGTTTTATATATGTTTATTGAAACTCTTGTCTATAATTCTACACTGAATTATAATGAGGCCAACATTTATGAGGTAGACTCTTGCTACAAGGTCATTTTGAGGTTGAATGCTAAAATAGTTGTTTGTACATGGCTTTTGCTCCATTAGGGTAGGTTACTGGAGATATGCTGCCTGAACTACATTATGATTAGTTTTGAAGGTTTTAGAAAATTATTTTTCAGCACATCATTAGCTATCTTATTGCTTCATATCATAGTAAGGGTTTTTGTGTGTGGGGAGGGGGCAGGGGAGTTCCTTAGCCCAGTATTGAATACCATGCTTTACATTGGAGGTAGGGTAGAGGGATGGCCAAAATGGTTTATTGGTACCTGGTTTGGGGAGGCACCTTTGCTGTAACTAAGCTACACCTTCCTCTTTCCCATAACCTGATGGTTTCTTAATAAAGTTTTGTTTAGATGCTTCTGTATTTTCCTCACAACCTAACCCAGGGCTTGAGGTCATAGTCAGGATTCAGGAAATGTCTGTTAAGTGGATGATTCATTGTAGGTTACTGGTTAGGATGTATTTTTCTGCATTGTTTTTTAGCAGTATTTGATATTTCAAATGATTAATGATCTCCTAAGAGGCTCTCTTTTAATTAAACAATACTGATTTTTAAAAAGGCCAAGAGGTACATAAGAATTTATTTAACCAGACATTTATGGAATGATGACCATATCCACAAAGGCTTGGATGAACATGGTTCTGGACGTCCCAGGGCAGAAATGGTCCTTAGCCTGGGACTTTGGGCATGTTATATAAGTTACCTGATTGGACTGGATGAAGGATCGATCAGTACAGTAGACTCATATCTTTTGAATATGCGATGCACTACCTCACCCAACTGCCAGCATTTACTCTGATTCTACCCAAAATAAAGTTTATCCAAGCCAGCATGGAGCTCCTTCAGTTTCAGCCATGCTCAGAGTTCTGGAGAGGCAAAGGAGAGAAAAGCTGAGAAATGTGACAAAATTAAAGCTCTTCTCCCTTCTTGTTTTCATTTCATTTTCATTATTGAATGAGAGAGTGGCACTGTACTGCTAGAGTGGAGACATTTCCCCCCTTGATCAGTAGCTTTAAATTCCCTAAGTCCTCCCTTTTAGAGCAATTTGGGAAGAAATCAGTGTCTCTCCCGAGTCTTAGCAGCTGCCAACCTCTCCTACTGTACTACCTCGGGATGTGCCAAGCCAAAATAGCAACCTTTATAATAATCTACTAAATAAAATGAGATGGGATGAAGAACAGACAGCATTTATGGAGAATGTAGAGGATTCAGACAATTAATTTAGCTGGGATTAAAATGCAAACTTGTTAACCTTTACTCACTGTAGTCTCCTAGGATTAATTGATATAGGATTGGAGAGTTAAAAAGTTAATACCTTGCATTTGTATAATGCCTTTTGATTTCTAAAGTAGTTTCACATACATTATCTCACTTCAGCCTCACAACAAATGTGTGAGGCAAGCAAATTTGGACTTCCATCACATACCCCTGCCCTTTACCCTTTAACAGATGAGAAAACACAAGTCCAGTGAGATTAAGTGCCATGTCTTAGGTCACAGAGATAATTAGTGGTGAAACAGACATTTAGAACTTGTGTCACTCAATTCCCAGCTGAGGGAGACCAGAGCACAATACTGAGGGCTGTGAGCTGGGTGCTGTGAGACAGGGTTTATGTAAATCCTCTCCATAGTAGAGTGGGAAGGCTGCCTTAATGCCTGTTTCTTTCTTGGGCCTGTCAAAGAAGTGGAGACTCTTCCATTTTTACCTTGATGTTTCTCAGCTCTCACTCTTTCTGGATAGCAGTTAATGATCTGTAACCAAGCTCACTATAGAAGGTCCCTGTTTAGAGGAACATTTGTGAATATGTATGTAATATAATAATTCAACCGGGGTATACTCATTTTATTGGTTCTGTTTTTATGTTTTCTTGAAGTGAAGCACTCCACAGTTAAGACATATTTACTGCCAGTCTGTGGTGTATACAGCCCTATTAGGTGTCCTGGGGAAGGAGAAAGGGCAGAAATATTAGACATCATCCTTCCCACAACAATTATTCGAGCTTGGTGGTCAAGATAAGCCAAATACAGGCGAAAAGCAATCCGAACACAGACACCAGTTTATGATCATGACACCATACTTTGTACCTTTCTGGGGGGCTGGGGGTGGGTGGGGACTAAGTGTGACAGAGCGGAAAGGAAATTGCAAGGGGAGTCAGGAAATCTGGCTTCATATTAAGGTTCTACCACTAAACTCTCAACATGACCTTATACAGATCATTTAATATCTTTGGGACTTAAGTTTTCTCCTATGAAAAATGGAGGTAGGAATAAAGTTGAACTTGATCATCTAGCTCTAAAGTCTGTTTTAGCACAAAATATCAGGAATCCTGTGAGTGAATCACGGACAGCTTTTTGTAAGGGGACAGATCTTGAAATGGGTCTTGAATGATGCAATTAACATAGATTAGCAAAGAGGAAGTGGAAAGGCATTGCAGACAAGGAGAGAAGCAAAGATAGAAACCTGGTGGCGAGAATGAGCCAGGCTGGTTGAGATAGAGGGACCATACCAATGACTGATGAGAGATGAGATTAGAGTGAAGCGGTGTTTGGTTTTCTGTTCTTGTGATAGTTTGCTGAGAATGATGGTTTCCAACTGCAGCCATGTCCCTACAAAGGACACAAATTCATCCTTTTTTATGGCTGCATAGTATTCCATGGTGTATATGTGCCACATTTTCTTAATCCAGTCTGTCACTGATGGACATTTGGGTTGATTCCAAGTCCGCATGTTCTCACTCATAGGTGGGAACTGAACAATGAGATCACTTGGACTCGGGAAGGGGAACATCACACACTGGGGCCTATCATGGGGAGGGGGGAGGGGGGAGGGATTGCATTGGGAGTTATACCTGATGTAAATGACGAGTTGATGGGTGCTGACAAGTTGATGGGTGCAGCACGCCAACATGGCACAAGTATACATATGTAACAAACCTGCACGTTATCCACATGTACCCTAGAACTTAAAGTGTAATAAAAAATAAATAAATAAAAAAAAAAAAAAAAATAAAGAACACAGGCTCTGGATTTGAAATGACCTGGATTCAAATCCTACACAATTTGCTAGCTCTGTGACCTTGAACAAATTACTTATCTTCTCTCAGCCTCAATTTCTTATAACAGTTAGCTAACAGAGAAATCATGTAGAGTAACTAACATTGTGTTACATAACACACAGTCAAAACTGTAAACAATGAAGAGTAATGGTACAAATATCTAAACAAATCTGACACGTTTTTAGGTAAAAATATAAATTCTGAAAGTAAAAAAGCCTCATAATCTCATTAATTTAAAATATATGTGGGGCCAATAAACACATAAAAAGATGTTCCACATCATTAGTTATCAGGGAAATGCAAATCAAAACCACGAGATATTACCTCACATCTACTAGGATGGCTACAATCAAAGAAATAGATAATAACAGTGTTGATGAAGGTGTGGAGAAACTGAACGCCATACACTGCTGGTGAGAATGTGAAATGGAGCAGCTGCTTCAGAAAACAGTTTGGCATTTCCTCAAATGCTTAAACACAGAGTTACCATATAATCCACCAGTTCTACTCCTAGCTATATATGCATGAGAATTAAAAACAGTTATTCAAAAATTTGTATGCAAATGTTCATAAAAGCATTATTCATAATAGGCAAAGGTGGAAACAATCTAAACGTTCATCAACTGATGACTGGACACATAAAATGGGGTCTATCCATACAGTGAATATCATTAAGACATAAAAGGGAATAAAAAGTAGTGATACATAGAACATGATGAACCTTGAAGACATCATGCTAAGTGAAAGAAGTCAGTCACAAAGAACCACATATTGTGTAATTCAATTTATATGAAATGTTCAGAATAGGAAAATCTATAGAGACAGAAAGCACATTAGTGGTTGCTAGGGACAAAGTGAATGGAGATGGTATGGTGGTGACAGCTAAGGGATGTGGGGTTTCCTTTGAGGGTAACACAAATGTTCTAAAATTATTCTGATGAATGTACAACTCTGTGAATATACTAAAAGTCACTGAATTGTATACTTCAAATGGGTGAATCACAAGGTACATGAATTAAATTTCAGTAAAGGTGTTTTTAAAATAAATACATGTAATATATATTTGCATAATAAAAAATATAGTATAAAAAAAGAGATTAGAGTGAAGCAAGTGGTAGGGAGAAAGGGGGATGTAAAAGGTTTTCAACATCAGATTGAAGAGTTGGAAGATTTGGTTTTAAAGGTAATGGGAACAATGCAGGCTGTTTGAATATAGGTGTACGTGGTAAAACTAACCAGTGAGAAAAAAATTGTCCTTGACTGTGCATTTGGTTCTGGAAGCATCTACAAATCTATTTTGTTCCCCTTGAGCTGATATCCAATTAATTTGAGGTAATTTGTAAAATCATGATTCTTTCTTTATTTTTACTGCAACCTCTAGTTTTGGGTCTGCATTGCCAAGGCTGCTGGCCCAACTGGCTTAACCACCTGCCTATACATTTGGATTTAGTCCATAATGGGTCGTTTGGCTTCCATGGACTCAACATGCTAATAGGATTTCTAATTTAAAATTCTAACTGATGATGAATGACCAGGGGATGAGAGAAAGGTCTTTGTAGGCAGGCAGGAGTGGGATGGTTGTGGACCTGAAAGCAGATTCGAAGATTGAAAATAGTTTGAAGGAAGATAAGAAAAAAATGAATCTTTGCAGAATCTTTAACTCACTGTGGCTTAGATATGGGGGAAAGCTGATGAGAAACAGCCATCCAGTCTAACCTGCCAAGGATCTAAACTCAGCTTGTATTAATAAGAGAAAACAGATTGCTCTAATGGCATAGAGAAAAACGTGGTGGAAATTGGTGTGGCAGATCACAGGTGTGTGTGGGGGGAGCTGAGGGAGAGAATATAGAGCTGATAGTGTCCCTTAGGTGATGGTGTTTAGAAAGAGTGAAAAAGATTATTAGAACCCTCCTGGTGTGGTGTCAGTAATGGAGGCAGGCAGACATTTGTAATACTCATTCTCAATATTTGAATATGTGTATGTGTGTGTATCTTTATCCAAAAAGGAAAAAAGATGATGTTAGTAAGAATTGTCTCTGCACAAAATTACTTTGCTACCTCACCACCCTCTACAAATGCTTTATGACTGACTTTAGGAGGGAAAGTGATGGATATAGGAGGGAGGAACAGATAGAGAAAGGAATTTAGGAAAAAGAGGTGTTGATAGGCAGAACTGCTGTGATGAAAAAGGTTGGGGAAGAAGGTGGCTTTCTTTTCCTCCAAAGAACTGCCAGCAGCCTTTCTGGCTGCCCCTTTTTCTCTTTCTTGTAATTTCCCTTTACTGAGAGTTAGCTCAAAATGCAGAATTAATCAGTTCTGTCATAAGAAGGAATCTCAGGGGAGGGGCTTGACACAATTGAAGCGACTTACAAGGACAAGATATCACATAACTTGGTTGTCTTAGACGGAGATTAAAGCATTCAATAGTCATTTCCAGGACCTCCCTTCTATCATTCACCTTTTGGTTTTAAGTCCCCATGCTCTAGTTATGACCTTTGGGCACAGCCATTTCTGGAAGGGCCTATTCCCTTTAACTACACTTCATATGACAAAACTAGGCTCAGTTTTACCCTTTCTCTTTCTCAGCTTCACTGGTCTCTGCAATAACAAGGCCCTTTCCCAACTGGGCCTCAGAACTTTAACGTGACCCTGGGGCAAAACTGCAGCTTCCTGACCCCCAGGGTTTCTAGGGATTGCATCATTCAATCATCAATTCCACAAATAATTATTGAACATCTACTACATGCTTGGCACTCATTTGAATGCTGAGGAATCACCAAAAAACAAGACAGATATCATCCATGCTCAAACAGCATTTATTGGCTAAGGGATGGGGAAATACAAACATTAAACAGGCATACATACATGAAGACGTTGTTTCAGAAAATAAGTGCAATAAAGAAAACAAAACAGGATGATGTGATAGAAAGTGCCTGGAGGGCTACTTTGGTCAGTCAATTTATTTACTCATTTGCTTAATCCTATAGGACATCCAAAATAGTTTGGAATTACTTCACCAACGCTACTACCAACAACAAACCTACTAAATAAACTTCAAGATTTTTTTTCCACCAACTTCTGATTTGAAAAATTTTCAATCCTACAGAAAAGTTGCAAGGATAATACAGTGATCACTTACATATTCTTTACCAATTGCTAACACTTTATCACATTTACTTAATATCTATAACTCCATCTATTTATCTGCATATCTATCTATTTTTGGCTGAGCCACTTGAACCTTTGTTGCAGACATCATGATATGTCACACTTAAGTATTCAGCATATACATTCAGCATGTATCTCATAAAGAGCAAGGACATTCTCCTTCACACACAATACGATGATCACACTTATGAAATTTAACAATGATACATTAATATTATCTAGAATACAATGCATATGTGAATTTCTCAAATTGTCCAAATAATGCTCTGTATAGCTTTTTTTTCTTTCTTTTTTTTTTTTTTTTGTAAATATGGGGTCAAATCATAGATTGCATTTAGTTCTGTCTCTTTAGTCTCCTTTAATCTAGATTAGTCCTAGCTTTCATTTGTCTTTCATGACATTGACACTTTTGAAGAGTACAGACCAGTTGACTTTAGACTGGATTTCAATTTCAATTTGGGTTTGCCTAATTGTTTGAGATTGGATTGTCATGGAAGGCTTCTGTGAAGAAGCAACTTTCAGTTGAGTCCTGTGAACACAAGGAGGCAGCTGTGAAAATATCTGGGGAAAGGAATTCCAGGCAGAGGGAATGGCAAGTATAAACTCCTGGAGATGGAGACAGGCTTGTGTTTGAGAGAGAAAAAGCAGACCAGAATGACTGGAGCCTAGAGATCAAGGGGGAGAGTCGTATGAAATGAAATAAGATAGGCGGGATTCAGATCATGATGTAGCATATAAGTCAAGGGAAATAGAATATTTTGTTCTAATTGCACTGGTAGGCCACTAAGGGTTTTATGTAATTTGGTGACATGATCTGATTTGAATTTGCTTTTAAAAATAGTTTTTACACCACATGTTCTCACTCATAAGTGGGAGGTGAACAATGAGAACACATGGACACAGGGACGGTAACAACACACACTGGGTCCTGGGGTTAGGTGGGGGTAGGGAGAGCATCAGGATAAATAGCTAATGCATGCAGGGCTTAATACCTAGGTGATAGGTTGATCTGTGCAGCAAACCACCATGGCACACGTTTACCTATGTAACAAACCTGCACATCCTGCACATGTATCCTGGAACTTAAAATAAATACAATAAAGTTGAAAAGAAAAAAGAAAAAAATATAATAAAAAAATTTTAAAAAATAAAAATAGTTTTTATTTTCTAAAGAATTTTGCTTTGTATGCAGTTTAAAGAAACAAATAGGTACATGTCACAGCTGTCAGTCTGCCCCCCTCTCCCATTATCTACTCCCTAGAGGGAACTACTTGGAGCTCCTTTAGCTAAATAGCATGCTTGTAAAGCTAATTCATAATTTTTCAGATTAAAGCACTCTATGGAAGAGGAGAGTTTAGCTCATTATCATCATAAGCCCCCGTGCATGCACAAACACAGACTTCCCATTCCACCACTCTACCAGTACAGTTATGTCATAATTTTGACTAGCTCAATATTCAGTGTTTACATTATTTTGACTCTGGAAATGCTATTCACAGCTGAGTTACATAGCACACTAGGATTACTTTTCCTTTCTTGCACATCTGCTTGTTTTTAATGGAGCTGATAATTGTCTTGTTTATTCTCTTGCTTATTTTTCTACACACTTAACATTAGCTCATCCACAACCTGTTCCCCAGTTGACTAAATATTCTCCCATTATGTGAAGATGCATTGGCTCTTCTGTCAGTTTCATCTTCTGTGAGACATCTTTGAATTGCTCCAATCCGGCCCAATTGCTCTCTAGATCTGTAGAACGCTGTCATCCTGTGATATCCCTAATAATTTTGAAGATATTTCTTCATTGTTTTCTAGCTTCTAACTTTTGAGAAGCCTGAGGCCATTTGGAATCCTGATCTCTTGTAATTTTTCTTTTCTGGAAGCCACTGGGTTCTTTGTTTTGTCTTAGGGTGCAACATCACATTGATATCCCCTGGTGTGTGTCCATTTTCTTTCACTGTGTTGGGTATTCTGTGGACCCTTTCAATCTTAAAACTGTCTTTCAACTCTGGGAACTTTTCTTGAATTATTTATTTAATTTTGTTTTCTCCAGTTTTTCTGACCTTCTCCTTCCTGGAACAAATGTTATTCTTATGTTGGACTACCTGAATAATGTAATTTGCTTACATTTTTCTTATATTTTCTATCTTTCCATATGTTTGTCTGTTTGCTCTACTTCTGGGCTGTTCCCTTAGCTTTATCTTTCATACCTTCTGCATTACTGCAATGCAATTCTGATACTAACAGAGTTAGCAGAGACTCTGTGGGTTAAGGGCACAGTCTCCAACGAACTGTTCTCACTTCAGATGCCAGCTACAAGTTCAGGGTTACCTGCACTTCTGACCAACTGGCTACCAACTTGGGTATTCCAATGAGCACTCAGGTTTGATGATTCTCTAGAATAACTCACAGAACTCAGAAAAGTACCATGTTTATGATTAGTTTTATTACAAAAGATTCAAATCAGGACTAGCCAAATGAAGAGACCTAGAGGATGAGGTCTGGGAGTGCCCTAATTGTGGAGCTTCCATGTCCTTCCCTTGTGGAATCAGGATATGTCACTCCTGGCATATCAATATGTTTACTAACTAGGAAATTCACCTGAGCCTTGGTGTCCAGGGTTTTCACAGGAGTTTCATTATACAGGCATGACTGATTGAATCACTGACCATGTGATTGAATTCAGTCTCCAGCCCTCCTTCTTCCCTCCCCAGAGGTCATCTTCGGCTGATATCATCTGGCACAAAGCCTTAACTCTCTAGTAACACTGTTGGTCTTTACAGCCTCACCAACCCCCATCCTGAAACTACCCAAGAGCCCACCCTAAGCCACCTCATTAGCATAAATTCAGTCATGGGTCCAAAGGCCCATCATGAATAACAAAGACATTCTTATCACTCAAGAAATTTTAAGAGTTTAGAAGCTCTTTCCCAGGAAACTGAGACAAAGATCCTGCAACAAAGACCAGACAAATGTTTCGTTCTACAACATTTTCTAATAAGTTCAAAGCAGGATTTAAAAAAAATTCAACTTTTATTTTAGATTCAGGAGGTACATGTGCAAGTTTGTTACATGGGTATATTGTGTGATGCCAAGGCTTGGGGTACAAGTGATCCTGTCATCCAGGTAGTGAGCATAGTACCCAATAGTTTTTCAACCCTTGACTCCCTCCCTACCTCCTGCTAAGTAGTCCCCACTATCTATTGTTGCCATCTTTATGTCCATGAGGACCCAGCATTTAGTTCCAACTTATAAGTGAGAACATGTGGTATTTGGTTTTCTGTTCCTGTGTTAATTTGCTTAGGATAATGGCCTCCAGCTAAAGCAGGAATTTTTCAGAGCAATTTTTTGCCCTCTGAGTATCATTTTAAATATAATCTTGCTCTTGTTTGATAGATACAATATCTTACCTCTTTGAGCACAATAATGGTTATTAATTTTCATTTCTGTTTCTTTTAAGTTTTTGGTTTATTGGTTGGTTTAGGTCTCTATCTTTGATATTGCAGGCTTTCCTCAGATAGTTTGTCATCCTTGGCTGTTTGCTCATATTTATGAGTAGGTTCCTAAAAAGCTAATTAAAAGGTCAGAGTATTTAGTGAGACTCGTGTGAGTATATCAGTTTTCTACTGTGGCATAACAAGTTGCCACAAATATAGTGGCTTAAAACAATACACATTAATAATCTCATGGTTTCTGTGCATTAGCAGTTCAGGTCTGGGGTAGCTGAGTTCTCTGTCAAGAGTCTTCCCAGATTGTAATCAAGGTGTTGGTCAGGATGTAAATTCATCTGGAGTTTTGACTGGGGAAGAATTTTCTTCCAAGTTTAATCAGGCTGTTGTTGGCAGAATTTATTTTCTAATGACCACATGACTGGGGCCTCAGCTTTTTGCTAAGTGTTGGCTGGAGGCTACTCTCAGGTCTTAGAGGCCATCCACAGCTCCTTAAAGAGATTGGCAGTTACTTGCCATATAGGCTTCTGCAACATAGCCTCCCATTTCATCAAGCCCAGAGAAAGAGACATTAGCTTCTGTCCGCTAAAGCAGAGCCTTTTATAATGTAGCTTAATTATGAGAGTGACATCCCATCACCTTTGCCATATTCTGTTAGGTTAGAAACAAGTCACAGTTCCCATTTCCATTTAAGAAGAGAGAAGTACACAAAGGCATGAGTACGAGGAGGTGGTATCCACTGGTGACTACTGTGGGTCTGTCTACCACAATGGGTTTCACTGCAAGGTGATCTGGCTGGGTCATTTCACTGGACAACCCTTTATATCAACATCTTTAGTTTTTTTTTTCTTTTTATTATTATTATTTTTTTTCTGAGGTTGTTCACATTTCCAAAGAAGAATATTCAAGCCTGGAGGTTGTAAGCCTGACTGTCAGCATTCTAAGAACTAAGTGGGGCCAGGCACGGTGGCTCAGGCCTGTAATCCTAGCACTTTGGGAGGCAGAGGCAGGCAGATCATGGGGTCAGGAGTTCGAGACCACCCTGACCAACATAGTGAAACCCCGTCTCTACTAAATATACAAAAAATAAAAATAAAAATTAGCCAGACATGGTGGTGTGCACCTGTAATCCCAGCCACTCGAGAGGCTGAGGCAGGAGAATCATGTGAACCCAGGAGGTGGAGGTTTCAGTGAGCCGAGATGGCGCCATTGCACTCCAGCCCAGGTAACAGTGTAAGACAACACCTCAAAAAAAAAAAAAAAAAAAAAGAAAAGGAAAGAAAAAAAAAGCACTAAGTGGGATAAGAGGCTAAGAATCTCAAAAATCAATATGTAAACTTCTGAATGTCCTTGTTTTCCATATGGTACTTCTTCCTCAACTGTGCTTCCCCAGTCCAGAGACCCTCTGTTTTACTCTCTCTAGAGAATAAACCTCACATCTGATGGGAGTTGGGGCAGAGACAATCACACAGCTGTGAGGAGTTGTGGAGGAGATCTTAGGATCCAACTGGTTAATAAGAATTTCAACCAATACTCTTGATTTTAGGCTTACTTTCACCTCCACTTCCAGAAGTACTGGTCCTGCCAATTTTTGAGCCTTTTGGAGGTTCTTTGTTGTGAATTGTATTGGTTGTCAGTTTTCCCCAATGCCAGTTTTGGATTCATTTTCTGCAGGTCAGCTGTCAGTTACCCTTGTATATCTATTTTTCTAGCTTTAAATATTGCATTGTTATCTTCTCTCCCCAAATTACTGTCATTTTAATGAGGGCTGGCAGTGAAGTGGAGGTAAATACATGTGTTCAGATTGTCATGGTCAATGGGATGTCCTAATTTACATGTTAAAAAGATTATGGTGACCTTTTTTGTGAAGAAGACTATGAGGGAGGGATAACAGTGGAAGTTGGGAGAACAATTAGGTAGCTAGTTCTAAGAGATGTTTAAGGGAAGCAATGGATAGCACTTGGTAGTAGATTGAGAGTGGGGAGAAGAGAGAGAGAGGGAGGTGTCACCGATGACTCCTAAGCTTGTGTAGTAGGATGGATGGTGGATTTCACCCATTTCGTGATTCATTGTTTTCATGTCATTTTCCAGGGCTGCTATCAACACACTTGTCTCCTTCACTACTACAATTGATGTCACCACAAAACCAGCTCAGAGCAAATCTAACATTGCCAGGAACACAGTTACCATGATAAGAAAGCCCTAATGTAATGACCACCACCAACAACAACTACTACTACACCAGCTCCCAGTTACGAAGTGATCACTGTAAGCCTGGTTCCATATTAAGTACTTTCCATATACTATTTTAATTAACTTCCCCAATAGCCCCGTGAGGTAGATACCCATCTGTAGTTTATTACCATTGAATTCTCCAAGTGAATTCTTTCTGAATCAATCAAGTTCTGGGGAGTATAGTTTCACAAGAAAATATGACAGGGACTCTAGAAGTGGTGGGAGGGCTCATCACATAAGCTGTTGCCATTCCTACTCATTTGCTGTCTACTCCACACCCGTGGTAGGATGCATCCACTCTTTACTCATACCGCCTTGTCCCTCTGGTTAACCACCTCCTCCTATTCTTGTCTCAGAATTTTGCTTCTTTTGAAAATCCTCTCTTATAGTTTGTATTATTGCCCAAAGTGGCAAGAACGTCCCCTTTGCCTCAACTGTAGCATGGAACTACAGCCTTATTCTACTCCACAAGCTCTTCATAGGAGAAATGGAGGCTTGGAGTGGAGATGAGAACTTTGCCCAATCTTCAAACTTATGTGGAATTTCAGGAATAAAACACATAAGGATGGAAATGTCTTGAATTGTTCAAATGAACGTAGCCTAGAAGAGGACAAAAAAGGGGAACAGGAAGAAGTAATTTTAATGCAATTTGAGACTTTCCCCAAGTTTCTTGAGAAATGGAAGACTTAGGGGGACTGGGAACAGACGGTATAAATTACGTTAACTTATTATTAATTACTTGGGATTGTTACCCCTAGGAGAAATCCTGGAACGATGTCTTAGTCGGCTTGGGTTGCCATAACACAATACCATTAGACTGGGGAGCTTAAGCAACAGAAATTTATTTCTCACAGTTCTGGAGGTTGGAAGTCTGAGATCAGGGTGCCCCCATGGTTGGGCTCTAGGAAGGGCCCTCTTTCTGGCTTGCAGATAGCTGCCTTCTCACTGTGTCCTCACATGGTGGAGAGAGAGAAAGAGAACAAATTCTCTGGTGTCTCTTCTAATATGGACACTAATCCTATTGAATTAAGGCCCCACCCTTATGGATTCATTTAACCTTAATTACCTCCTTATAAGCTCTATCTTCAAGTCACATTTGGGGTTAGGGCTTTAACATACAAATATGGGGGGACACAATTCAGTCTATAGCAGAGATTATGCTCTGCTTTGCCAAGTCCTCTAGTGTTAATCAATACAATTGAGAACATAGGACACTGACAACCAAGTCAATCAGCAAACCTAGGTGAGATTTGCCTAGGACCCTGTGTTTCTGTTGTAACATTAGCTCTGACAGTTTCTGTAGAGCTGACGCTCTTTGTCTCTAACCATTTATGTTCTGCTGAGTTCTGGCTGGATTTTTACTCTTCTGTAAATTTCTTTCTACTGTGTTATATTAAGCTTCATCAAGACATACTTCTATGATGATAAATGAGGTGGCTAGATTGACTGACTACGTACTAAAATATCATTGACTTTCCTTCCTTGAAAAATGTTCTTTTTGTATGTGTGACTAGTGAAGGGGGTGATGGTAATTCAGAGGATAGAGTTTGTAAAAGATATTTGACTTCTTTGGAGACAAGAGTGATGAGAGAAGATTTTGTAGTCTTGACGACATCACATGTGTGCTCTTTCTCCTCCATGGAAACAAAAATGTGTGAGTGAGACTGATGAGTCAGCTAATTCTCACTCCCCTCCTCCACTCCCACCTCCACCACTAGCCTAAGGACTAGTGTTTTTCTTCTTCAAGGCCAAGAATGAACATACTAAAGAATAGAAGGGGATATCACAGTGCCATAAGTAACTAAGTAACTTAGTTTCTCAGTTATTATAGTTCTGATTCCTGCTAGAGAGCCTTCTGTTATTGCTCTAAGTACCTTCAGAACAGTGCATTTAGCCACTCACTGTGAACCAAGATGTTTGAGTTTATTATTGTTTTTTCTAAGATATCTTGATATAGCAAGAGGTTTGAACTTTAAATATTCCATGGTTCTCAATGCATGAAAGTCTGTTTCTGAGGATTTTTTTTTTTTGAGGATATATTATATTGGGGTTAGTGTCTTTTTATGCAGCCAATCATATTCATTCTTTCACCAAGCATTTATTGAGCACTTATTGTGTGCCAGGCACTGTGGTACATACTGGAGATTTAAAGACATGCAAGATACAATTTCCTGCTTTTGATGCACTTATAGCTCCACATACAGATCTCTCTTCCAGAGACAGTCCCACATGAATCACCAAAATACAGAATAATAAGTGTGATGATTAGATGCCTGGACAAAGTATGGCTTTTTTTTTTTTCTTCTTTGGGGAACCAGGGAATGTTCGCAAAGGAGGTGACATTTGAGCTACGTTTCTAAGATGGAGAAGAAGGAAAAAGTTATTTTCAGGCATTAGGAAAAGCATATGAAAAGACGCAGAAATGTAAAGGGGTACAGAGTGTTCAAAGGTCTGCAGGAAGTTCATTTTGATTGAGGCAATGTCAGGTGATCTTGCTAAAAAGGAGAGTTAGGGTGATTGTGAAGAACCTCCTTATGCCATGCTAAAGTACTTGGATTTAGCATTGAACATTTTTAGGCAGAGGCATGGCATACTATTATTGGCAATGTATAAAGTTCACTCCAACAACTACATGGAGGACAGTTTGAAAGGAGGCAAGAATGAATGTACAGAGACAGATTAAAAAGCTGTCGCAAAAATCCCAGTGTGAGGACGATAAGGGTCCAAACAAAGGCAGTGACAGTGGAAATGATAAGGAGGGAATATGGTTAAGGGGCGATTCCAAAGAAGATAAAATAGGACTTTGTAGCCAATTGAACATAGTTATTGGAGAGAGGAAAATGTTTTATATGACTCCCAGGTTTCTAATTTAGGTAACTTGATAGATGACAGTGCCATTAATAGAGATCAGTTGGAGACATCCAGGAGACAGTTGCATTTATGGGTCTGGAGTAGGGGAGAGATATGAAAGTCAGAGATAAAAATTTACATATCATCAATGGAGTAGTTGAAGGCATGGGAAAGGAGAAGATTTCCCTGGGCAAGTTTCCAGAATGATATGAAAAGGGCCTTATGAAAAGGGTCTCTGAAAATAGTAACCTTTAAGGGGTAGACACAGGAAGAGAATTTTATGAAGAAGGAGAATGAATAATCAGAGAGATAGGAGGAAAACCTTAGAAGAAGGAAGATATGGTCCACAGTGTCAGATACAGCATAGAGGTCAAGAAAGATGATGGCAGAAGCAGGGCCCACTTGATTTAGCACTCAGGGGTGTTAGTGATCTTAAAGAGGGCATATGCAGTAGAATGGTGCCAGGAGAGCTCAGCCCAAGTAGGCTGAGACACAAATGACACAAATGGGAGGGAAGGAATTGGAGACTGAGAGTACAGACTACTTTCTTTTTCTTTTTTTTTTTTTTTTACTTTGACATGTGGATTCATAAACATTCTAATAACAATGAACCTCATCCTGAGGGTCTCTTGTGCACTGAAGTATACAGCCAGGATGATCAGCAACAGATACTTTTTAGTTGTATCTAATATTAGTATTTATTTGTGTATATTGTGCTGTGGTTTATATACAATATGTATGAATAAGTATACATGTATGAGGGTATCTTTTGGTTCTGATAGGGTAATGAATCAATCACAGTTTTGGAGATCCCTTCTGGAGAGTAAGGTCTGCAGACCTACTGACCCCTTTGGTTCTGGAAAAGCTCCTAACTGCCTCAAAGCAGCCTCATTCCCAGTGCAGGGGAAATGTTATGTAGGGAATGCAACTCTCCTGGAAGCATTTTAATTTACCCATGCCGGGAACATTCCTCTCTCCATATGCCTTTACTGGGCATAAAGATTTGTGTGCAAATGGATCTGGTAAGCACTCCTGAGTCCATCAGGATTCCTCAAGGCAGTTACAAAGACTAAATTCTGAAATCCACAGAGGTGCCATCTTGCCATCTCAGGCAGTGACGGTCAACACTTTTTTCACTTTAACACACCTGAGGAGGCTTGACTCTCACTATCAGTAACAGTAATTTCTTGACAGTGAGCCAGGAGGTGAGATAATAAAGATGGACCACTTTTGTTAAACAGTCAGATACTGTCATCAGCGTTTTACATCAATTAAGTAAACTACTATGTCCCCAGGATACAGGTGTGGAAACTGGTTAAGAAGTGTGGTGGTGAAGCAAGAGAGAAAGTAAAAGAAACACATATGGAGAAGGCAGGTGTGGTTTGCTACTCAACTGAATTCTCATCTGAACTCTGTCCTCTTCTCTGAAGATGTAGACTGTGTACCTGGCCTTGTGTTGGAGCAACTAGGAATGGGTTAGGAGATGAAAATGGCAATGTTCCTAACTTTAAGATGCTTATGTACTGTTTGGCTAGATTTGTTATTTCTTAAGAAAGAAATATATGGAACAATAAAGAATAGGTGGTGTTTTTAAAGCTGGGTTGTAAGGCAGCTGCTTGGAACTTTGAGTTCATTTTACTTTGGGAACTTACTAAAGATATGTACCTTTTATAGGTGGATCCATAAATCCAATTTATCCATGATATAGCTGGAATGCTATACATTTATTAGGAAAATTAATATGAAATAATGTTGTTGTGGTACTAATAATTAAGCAAAATGAACTATCAAGTTGAACAAGAATGAGTTTTAAATGACAGTACTTGAAGAAAAGCTGATTTAATTATGAGTGGTGTAAAGTAGATGAAGAAATATACATGTGGAGATTCTGAATAGGACTTTTGGCACTTTCAAGGACTTTAGAGGATACAAAGTTTCTTTATCATGGTTAATTTTATTTTAAAGCGTATGACTCTTCGTTCTTTAATTTGATTGAATCAGCGCTGCTCTTATACTTGTCAACCATAATTACAGCTTTTGGTTGAATCATGAATGGAACAAAGAAGAAAACGTTAAGGCCACCATAGGTTCATGGCTACCTAGGAGTGGTCACCTTTTCATCTCTTAAACACTTGCCCCTTAATTTCTGTCCATCTTGTTTTCTCCGTATGAGTTAGGATAAGCAATCATAGCTGTCATAATAAACAATCTTAAAATCTGTGACTTAACACAATGAGGATACATTGCTTGCTCATATGACTGTCCAATGTGGTCAGAGAGGAGAGAGATTTTCTGGTCCTCATAGTCATTCTGAAATCAAGTTTCTCCCATCTTGTAATTTGGCCATCTTCCACATATGGCCTCTATGGTCGCTATAGAAGGGAAAGAAAGGGAGCAGAGGGATTTGTTGTAGATTTTAGTGCCCAGACCTAGAAGTAGAATGTGTCACTTTTATTCACATTCCATTGGCCAGAACTAGTCATATTGTCCACCTGTGACTTCTTGTGTGCCCAGGAGAAAAATAGAGTAGTTTGCTGAACATATAGCAATGTCTCTGCCACAATGTCCATCAATACAAAATGGCTAAATGAACTGTGTATGTCTTTTCTATGGAACATTATTCAGCACTTTCAAAAGAAAGAAACGTCTCTATGTGGACTGGTATGGAAAGATCTGCAGAATATTTTGATGATCAGAAAAAATAATTTGGGAATGATATGTTACAATATAGTAACACTGGAATTAAAAAAAAAAAACAAACAATGCCCTATGTAAAAGTACATATTCTGTATATGAATGAACATGTGTAGAAAAAGATTTAGAAGGATACCAAAATTTAAACTGTCAACAATGGTTATTTCTAGGGAGGAGAGGAGTGGATCTTGGTTGTTGATGATATGCAAAATGGACCTTATCTGTAACTTTCAAAATATTTATGAGGAAAATGAATTCATGTGTTATGTGAATAAGTAAAATTTATATAGGAGAGATATATTCGAAAATATGCATATTTGTTATCTGTTCCCAAAACAGATTTCAACTGTGAGCTTAGCTTTTGACTTGTTGAGTTTAAAGAGCTAATGAAATATCTAGGTTGTTGTCAGTGGTGACTAGTCTGGCAGACAGCCACAGATGCACATTTGGAGCTCTGGGGAAAGCTGGAGTTACAGAGTTAATTTGAGTGTGTTTTCTTTGCATAGGGTTGAGTACTGAAGCTAAAAGAGTGTAAGGGACCTCAAAGGTGTTGCTCCTCAAAGCATCAGGCCATGTCAAGAGGAGACACTTGTGGCAGAATGTAATTCATTGCACCGCTTCCTTCACTGAGAAAGTTTTGTTACCAAAAACTACCAGCTGAACTAATCTATGTGTTTAGTGATGTGAGTGATTTACATTCGGACAAGCTCTTTATCTTGTCATGAACCAATAACTGACAGTTTGCTGATGGGCACTGGTACATGGACTACAGTTTGAGTAGCAGCTCTCTGTGGAAGGAAGAATCTAGCAAGAGAAGAGATTTCAGTTGTGAGCCTTTGGATGTGACCACAGTTGGAGGGGATAGAGGAGAAAGAATTGTCAAAAGAAAAAGAAGCAATAAGATACTGAACTAATGTACAGTGTTCCCGAGTCAGGTGAGAGAAATTTTTGAGTGGTCAGCAGTGTCAAATGCCATGAATAGGTAGTGGATGAGAGAGGGAAAGCCACTGGAGTTAGCTCTGTGTGCGTGTGTGCACATGTGTGTGCTTGCTTATATTTAGAAAGACCTACAATGTTATTGAGTTCTTATTCTGTGTCAGGAACTGTGTCATGTGCTCTACAAGTATGACCTCATTTCTTGGTTTGACTGATGAAAAATAAAAGAGTGTATGACAGTGGTAGGGATAGAACCACAGTGCTGGAGGCTAAGGGAAGGGGTGGGTGGGTGGATATAGGCAGTCATTGCAGAGAAGAAAGGTGATGCAAAGAAGGAAACTGAATGTTAGGTAGAAATGTAAGAGGAAGGAAAGTCTAGGGAGCTCACCTAGGATGACTTTGATTTCAGTAAGGTGGAAGGCAAGATTGAGTAGAAGGAGCTTGAAAGAGCAAAGAAAGTATGTGACAGACATTGTGGGGAATGTGATGGGGGAGCCAAAAGCTACATGTGTAAAATGATATAATGGAGACCTCTTCTATCAAGGCTCAGAAGGGTAGAAAACACAAATACAGATGGCAGGGGTTTCTTGTGTATTCGCAAATGTTTAAGGTGGTTGAGAAACTGGTGCTCCCAATCCCCTATTCACTTTTTCTTAATCTTGAATTTACAATAGCTTCATTTCTTTCAAGATCCTATTTCAAAAAGACAATTGTGACAGCTAAAAATCCCTCATCTAGATTGGGATGTCATTGATGTGTTGTCAGAGAAAGCTTTGGAGGCTTCCAGCTCCCCTCTGCCTTCAAGAAATCTGAAAAGAGCCGGGCGCGATGGCTCACTCCTGTAGTCCCAGCACTTTGGGAGGCTGAGGAGGGTGGATCACGAGGTCAGTAGTTAGAGACCAGCCTGCATGGTAAAACCCTGTCTCTACTAAAAATGCAAAAAATTAGCCAGGCATCGTGGCGCACGCCTGTAGTCCCAGCTACTGGGAGGCTGAGGCAGGAGAATTGCTTGAACCCGGCAGGCAAAAGTTGCAGTGAGCTGAGATCGCACCACTGCACTCCAGCCTGGGCAACAGAGCAAGACTCTGTCTCAAAAAAAAAAAAAGAAAGAAATCTGAAAAGAAAACTAACTCATGTAAATAGGTCTATAGGGCCATTGTCTCTGCCCCTCCCTAAGTGGCTTTAATACAGAAAAGATAACAGGGAGTGTGTCTGACCTACAAAAAGATAGAAGATTGGTATAGGGTGATGCTGTCACATGACATAGTCTGGGGCTAGGGACAATTGAAGAGATTATACTGTGGAATGAAGACCAAGCCTGGCTGATTAACAGCAATACGAAGATGACAGCCACTGAGCTCAGGGATCATAAAATTCCCAGTAGTGTTTGCAGTGTGATTCTCAAATCATTTCTGTGCAGATTCTGTCTGGCTAGTGAGTACTGGAAATTTCAGATATTCACAGGTTCTTATCCCCATCTAAGTCTTCGAATAGTTTGAAATCTACTGTGCTTTCTTTTCCCCTCTCCTTGTTTTTCCTTTATCCCTTCCCTTGAGTTCTTTTATAGATTTTTCTGGGTACATTTAAGTTTGTAAGCTACACTGAGAAAGAGCAGTTCTGAACATAGTCATGAGTAAAGGCAATGAATTGGCTATTTCAAGGTTGAACTGGGGAGTCAGCTTTGCTATTAACTGGCCATGTAAGCTTGGACAAGTCATTTCCCTCTCTGGAATTTAGTTTCCACATTTTTTAACTGAAGGGCTTAAACTAGATGAACTAAGGGTGTGTATTAGAAGTGAAAGGCAGTATGTTTTTGAAAATCTGGATATCCAGGCCCCCTTGTTGGAGCCTCATTAGATATGGAGTAGGTCCCAGATATCTGTGGTTTTATAAAGTGACTTAATTCCCCCTTTAACTTCTGCCATGATTGAGGGCTTCCTGAGGCCTTCAGCAGAAGAAGATGCTGGCACTATGCTTCTTGTACAGTCTATAGAACCATGAGCCAAATAAACCTCTTTTCATTATAAATTACCCAGCATTTGGCATTCTTTTATAGCAATGCAAAACAGACTCACAAAAGGGATCTCCAGTTCTAACATAACATGAGGGGAGGGTCAGGGGAGGGGTAGGTAAAGAAAGAGAAAGCACATACACATTTTACTCTCTGGAAAGGAGGATATCTATTATTTACACAATTAAAAACTGGGGAGCCAAGACAATAATGTATACAAGACAATAATGTAGTATTTTCACATTATTAATGTATAGATGTGTTTTGAAAGACTTAGCAGTTAATGCATATGGACACTCACCTACCTTTCCCAAAGAAATAACAAAACTGGAAAAGAAACAGGGCAGAATAAAAGCAGGGCCTTCTTGGGGGAATGAATATAGAGATGCACCAGTCATGGGCTCAACCCTCAAGAAGCTTGAATTTTGTGCCCCACCTTTTCCTAACTTTCTGACACTTGGCAAGAACTCCCAGACTCACTGACACATAGGTATTCAGACTTACTGTGTTTTGAAGTGTTATTCTGCCAGAGAAATTTGCATTTTGAGGAACCTATGCCAAAGAACTGCATTTTGAACCAGTGTTCATGGGAGAAATGTGGGGAAAGTTTGCCTACCAGGAAGTTGAAATCTGGTTTTTGGATGCCCATGATGATGTGGGGGGAACTAAATTGAAAGTCTATAGTGGACATGGATGCCTGCAGTGGGCATCAGGAATAGGGCAGGCAGGAGGCTTTAAGAAGCAGTGGGGAGTGGGCCTTTGTATATACCCTACATGGTGCATTGTTCACTCCAGTAGTAGCTGGACTAGAGATAGGAGGTTAGGGAAATCAATATGGATGCTTCAGGGTGAAGAATTCCTAAGCACAAAATTTGACTTGTGGGACAATTGAGAGGGCATACATATCCAAGTTCCATCCTTTTTGAAATGGATTGTTGATAAGGCAGTATTTCATAGTCGTTCCACTGAAAGGAAAAGTCTATCTCAGCCAAGTGGACTGTAAAATCAGACCTACAGGTTCCTTATCTCCCAGTAACTCCCAAATCTCTAAGGTGTGAGCTCAGGCCTGACCCAGTGCCAACAATGTGGCTTGGATGTGGCTAGAAAAGCCCAAAGCACTCCCCAGGGCTGGCTATTTGCCATGTGGCTCCATTAGCAGTCAAGAGGAGATTCTCCTCTAGGGCCTTCTTGTTGCACAGAGTAGTTGCACAGTCTTGGGATAAAGAGCTGGCTTATAGCTGTTTGTGATTGGAGGGGCAAGTTCTTTACTCTAAAAAAGCGACCCTACTCATTGCCCCTCTCTAGGCAGAAGTGCACTATCTCAGCTTCCATAATTCTCTATTTAAAATGCAGTTGCTCTGCAAGAATTCACACCTTATTATCATCTAAAATCTCTTGAGGTGCTTCTAGATGCTTTTTGAGAGTGAAGCTATGGGTTAACAGTTTAATGCAGTGGTATTTAGCATGGTCTGCAGACCAGCAGAAGCAGTAGCAGCATCACCTTGGTACTTGTTAGGAATGTAAACTCTCAAGCTCTACCCAGACCTAAAACTCTAGAGGTGAAGCACAGTAACTTGTGTTTTAACAAGTGCTCTAGGTAATTCTGATGCATGCTAAGGTTTGAGAACCCCTGATAAAATGAGAGGAATTCAGGCTTTGGAGCCAGACACACCTGGGTTTGAATCTGATCTCCATACTACCTAGGTAACCTAGGATAATGACAAGAGCTAATATTTATTGAACAAACGTGCCATTTATCAGATAATGTGCTAAGCACATTTAAGGACTTATCATGTACATATGTATAGGGATGTGTGTGTGTGTGTGTGTGTGTGTGTGTGTGTGTGTGTGCATGTGTAGAATTCCTATGGATTAAGATATTATTTTTATCCTCAATTTAGAGGTGAAGAAGCTGAGGCTCTGTGGGTGAGTTGCCTGAGATCCCATAGTGGTGGCGCTCAGCTCAGGTAATCTTGCTCTAGAGGCTGAGCTTTTAAATTTCTACTCAACATGAGCCTCAGTTTCCTAATTTGTAAAATGGGGCTAGTATTACCCTACTTTGGAGTTTTGAAGAATAGAAATAATATATCTTGAGACCAGTTCTCACTAGATAGTCTAGAGCAAGTGCTTTTAGAAAGAACCCCTTCTGTAGAATCTACAGCATAGATGGTGCTTTTTCATGAAGATGTCACCCATAGTGTAACTAGGGCAGCAGGAAAGAGACACAGTTGTAGGAAGAGCCACACAAGCTTCAGCTTTAATCCAGGCTAGGCCCCTTCCTGCTTACCATCCCCACCTTTCACCCAGGCCTAGTGGAGTTAAGGGAAGCAGCCTTCTCTATGGAAACTCCTCCTCTGCAGTGATTCAGGTAGACCCCAAGGGATCACCTTACTGCAAAACTGGAGCTGTGCTGCACTCCTCCGTCAGTGATCTCTGGTGAGAACAAGATTAAGATTGACAGAGAGGCTTCTCTCCCGAGACCTACCCTGCAAGCCGTTTAGAGATCCACACCCTGTTAGTGAAAATGAAAAGTGATGTGGGTCTCAGAAAAATGCCTCTTCTTTTCTCATCTTCCTGATAGCTCCTAATTGGCCTGGGGAATAGGTGTAAGAGAGATTCCTTCCTATGCTTCCTATTGAAGGGTTGCCATGGAGACCAGGCCCAGCCTTTGCCTCTGCCCTATTGGCAGTCAACAAATGGTTCCTGGACTGTTATCCTCATTATTGCAAGCCCCCTTTCCAGTGGCTCTCCCTATCTCAATGTTGCATACAGTAGAATGAAAGTAATTCATTCATTTAAACTTTGTTAGTTGAGCATCTACTATGTGCCGGGCACTGTTCTAGTTCTGGAGAGTCAGAGGTGAATAAAACAAATAAATGCCTCTTGAACTAAATTAAATTGAATCAGATTGAATGGCTCATCCCTGGGCAAGACACTGAACTAACTCAGTAGTGCAGAGGATCCCAATTGATTTCACAATAATTCATTTCATAAATATTTATTAAGCACTTACTCTGGACAAAGCACTATTCTAGCTGCTGAGGATACAGCAGTGTCTAAAGCCTTTGCTTTAAGAGAATGTACTTTCTTAAAGAGAAAGACATACAATAAGTAAATATATAAATAGGATAATGATATTAGATGATGATAAGTGCTACGAAGGTAATAATTGAGAAAATGACTAATGGAATATAAGGCTACTTTAAACAAAGAGGTCAGATCTCCTAATGCATCTGATTTGAGATCAGAAAGATGGAAAGCAACTGGCCATGGGAAGATTTAAGGGAAGAGCACTCCAGGCAGGGTAACAGTATTTGCAAAGTCTCTAAGCTGGAAAGACCTTGACTTATTCAAGGGACTGAAAGAAAACTGGAGCAAGGTAAATAGTAAAAAGAGGTAGGCAGAGGTTGCATCATTCAAGGTCTGCTAGATCAAGGTAGTTTAGATTTTGATCTCATGTGATGTGAAGCCATTGGAGAGTTCTAAAGAGTGGACATACATGATATGATTTATGTTTTATAAGAATGCTCTGGAAAGCTGTGTGGAAAATGGACTGTGTGAGGAAATGAGTGGAAGCTGGGAGATCAGTTGAGTAGAGATGGCAATGTTCCGTTTAATTCTTTAAAGTTGTGACCAAGCAAGTATATGATATAAGCAACAAATTACAAAGACTGAATATGCATGCCTTGAGTTTAAATTAGTGACTTACAAAGGTGTCAGGCTATATTCATTATGCTGCCTCTCATCTCAATTAACTAGGACCCTTTCAGTTTAGAGCTGAGACCTAAGAGGTCTCTCTAATTTACAACCCATTTTCCATTTGTAGGTACGTGTGTGTGCATTTGCATATGCACGTGTGGCATCTCAGTGTCTTCTCATGTAGTTCTCTAAAATTAATTCTGACGCCACCTAATTAATATATACCCTGAAGAACAAAATAAGAAAAATTGCAAAATTTAAAGTGATCACAGGGCTATTCTTATACTTGCAGAAAAAATCCCAAAACCCAGTTTATGAAATCTTGGACTTACAAACTAGATAAACTAGAAGATAATTATTCACATTACTCATTATTCTTTCTTATTGTTTGCTTTCCCCAGTCACTAACTTATTCCTTTAAACAGCAATTTCTCTAGCACAGTTAAGTTTTTCATTTACAAATCATGAACCAATTATTACTGATCATTAACTGTGTGACAGTGGGGCTAGAGGGCAGGGAAATTCAATTAAATTCAACGAACATTCGTTGAGGTCTGCTTTGTACATGTAAGAAAGAAGGTAGGTCCTGGGGAAAATACAAAGATAAATAAGGTTAATTCCTTGCCTCCTGGAAGCATGAAACTGTGTGAGGGAAGACAGCCAGCACACAACTAGTTATAACATGAGGCAGCCTAGAATAGAAGTCTGTTTTAAAAAAAAAAAGTGCTACGAAACATGGAAAGAGCAATTTGTTCTGACTGGAAGAATGGGGAAGGCTTCATAGAAAGGAATTTTTTTCATTTATTCATTCAACAGCCTTCATCAAACACCCACTATATGCCAGAAACTGTGATAGATACTGGGACTACCATGGTAAACAAGAGCCTAGGCAAGCAATTACAATCTAGTGTGATCACATAGGCTATGTGAGGGAGAGTGCAGGGTGCTATGGGAATACAAATGAATGGCATCAAGGCTAGCCTTGGACAGGCTTGGATAGGCTTCTTGGAGGGGTTATCACCTAAGCTGAGATAGAAGAGTACAGGTTGGCTAGTTAAGAGCTGTGGTGGGAATTGGGGACAGTGTTCTAGGCAGAAGAAGCAGCATCTGGTAAGGTTTAGTGGTATGCATAGGGAGAGGAAGAAGGGGACAGAAAATAGTAATTTTGAATTACTGAATGAATGAAAATAGTAATTTCCTGATATTTATTTGAATAAGCCATAGCTTGAATCTACTGCAGGAGATTTTTGTAGACCTGCTCCTTAGAAATCAGATTCTTTTCCACTAGCCACTCTTAATGAATTGTCTTTGATTAAGACAGAGAAATACCCAATAATTAATAGTGCAATAGCTCTACCACCCTTCTATATTCCTGACTAGTCCTGAGTAGATCGAGGAAGAAGAGTGAGACACCCATTCTTGGGTATTTGTTTCTTCTGCAGCAGGATTGTATCTTGTCATTAGGCTTCAGATAATGTTCACAGGATCATAGAAGACAGCAACACAAAACTTTTTTTCCCCAGAGATTTGCACCCCAAACCAATCCTTGTGGATCTGCTAGAGGTAACTGCCTTCATTTGGTAGCCCCTTTTATGGGTCTTTTAGATGTTAATGAAGGTCTTAACACTTACTGACATGTTGTTGCAGAGATAATCAAGACAACCAATTGAACAAATTTCAAAAACACTGTCTGGTAATCATTTATTATATTTAACTACTTAAACAGTCTCCACAAGTACACAACTCATTTCAAAAACTGAAAACAACAGAACTTTAAAAAACTTTTGGCCGGGCGCAGTGGCTCACGCCTGTAATCCCAGCACTTTGGGAGGCTGAGACGGGCGGATCACGAGGTCAGGAGATCGAGACCATCCTGGCTAACACGGTGAAACCCCGTCTCTACTAAAAAATACAAAAAACTAGCCGGGCGAGGTGGCGGGCGCCTATAGTCCCAGCTACTCGGGAGGCTGAGGCAGGAGAACGGCGTGAACCTGGGAGGCGGAGCTTGCAGTGAGCCGAGATCCGGCCACTGCTCTCCAGCCTGGGTGACAGAGCGAGACTCCGTCTCAAAAAAAAAAAAAAAAACTTTTTAAAATAAAATATAACAGATATACAGAAAATACATGAAATATAAATGTACAGCTAGCAAATTATTTTAAAGTGAACAACTGGCTAACCCCCACCCTGGTCCAGAAATAGAATGTTGCCAGTATATCAGAAGCCTTTTGTATGTCCCTGACCAATCATAATCTCTCTGCCCACTAAATATAATTGCTATCCTTTTAATGTAATTATTTCACTGTATTTCTTTATAGTTTTACCACCCAACTATGTATTCCAAAACTATATACAATAGTGGATACATAAACAATAAATATATATTGTATATATATAAATAATATACAATTCTGTTTTCTTTTTGAATTTATAATGTAATATACTCTTTTGGCTTATTTCACTCAGCATTGTGCTGATGAAAGTCATCCATGTTGTTGCATGTAGCTGTACAAGTATGCCATTGTGGGCATATACCACAATTTATTTATTCATTCCACTGTTTCCAGGCATGTGGGTACCTTCTGGTCCTCAGTTATTGTGAATAATAGTGCTTTGAAGATTCTTGTACCTGTCTTTTGATGTATATATGCACACGTTGCTTTTGGGTATGTATCTAAGACTGAATTTGCTGGGTTATAGGATGTACGTAGGTTCACATAATGCCAGTTTTCCAAAGTGGTTGAACCTATTTACATTCCCTTCAGTGGCATATGAGAGTTCTTATTGCTCCACACCTTCACGAACACTTCATACTGCCAGTCTCTTTAATTATAGATATTCTGGTAGATATGTAGTGGTAACTGATTGTGGTTTCAACATGCATTTCCCTGATCATTAATATGCTTGAACATCATTTTGTGTGTTTAATTGGCCATTGGAATATCTTATTTTGTGACGCACCTGTTCAAGTCTCTTGACCACATTTACACTAAAATAACGCAGTAATACTTCTGAGTGGATGTTAGAGATTATGCAGAATTTTGTCAAGGATTGTTGAACAACCTTATGTGGCTGGAGTGCAAAGTGTATGTGGGGAACCTAAACCGTGGAAGATGGGAGTGATGTGATCAGATTTGCATTTTAAAATACTTTCTTTGGAAGCAGTGTAATGGATGGATTGGAGGGACTGAGACCAGAGACAGTGAAACCTGTTGGGAGGTTCTTTCAATAATCCTTATAAGAAAATAATGGTGACTAGTTAGGATTGGGGTAACAGAAATGAGGTTTGAGAGTTATTCAGGAGGTAGCAATAAGAGAATTTCTAACTGATTTGTTGGGGGGAGTGCTGGGAAATAAAGGGCCAAAAATGACTCCCAGCGTTTAGAATAGGAAACACAGATGGTAGAGTTGAGATGGGATAGACAATGGATAGCATTTTTGACAAGCTAATGTTGAGGTTTCTGTGAGAAATCTGAATGGATCTCTCCAAACGTCAATTGAAAATATGGATTTGGAGTATGTGTGTGTGTGTGTGTGCGCATGCACATGCATGTGAGCATGTGTGTGTGTATGTGTTTTTCTGTGTGTCACATTTTCTTAAATGAAAAATGGCTGATTACCTAGGCCTAAGAATGACTGTTATTGCTTGGGAATGAAACAGAATATCTGTGTTTGAATGTTTAAGATTTATGACTACTTTAAATCAGGGTTTCTCAATCTTAGCGCTATTGGCATTTTGGGCTGGATAATTCTTTGTTATGGAAGGCTGTTCTGCATGTTGCGAGATGTTTAGCAGCATCCCTGGCCTCTACCCACTGGATGCCAGCGGCAGAATACTTCCCAGTTGTGACAACCAAAAATGTCCCCAGACATTGCCAAATGTCTCCTGTGGGCAAAAGCACCCCCATTGAGAACCAGAGCTTCAAATGTTAATTTGGGTATTATCTGTATGTATTATCCCATATAAAGATAATAGGTGACAGGTGACATATACATATATACACACACACACACACACAAAGATAATATATAGATGACAACTGAGAGCATGAGAATGAATAAAAGAGGCCATTAAAAGCATATAGCAAAAAAAGGAAGTTGGCTAAGGATATAACCTTGAGACCTTGAAAAACGCCTAAATTTAGGGTGTGAGTGAGAAACTAAGAAAGATGAAAGAAGAGGAACAATCAAAGAGGTAGGAGGACAACCAAAAGACACAGAAGATTGGGAGGAAACCCTGTCAATAAGGAGAAAGTGGCTGGTCAACAGTATCAAAGGGTACAGATAAGTAGACCTAGTAAGGCCTGGGAATAGGGGAGGCAAGGAATGGCTGTACTTTGGGGGAATTAATTATTTCACATACATACAGGACAGCGCCAGGCACGATACTGTGGAATAGTCATATGTTATCTCCTAAGGGGGAATGCTGCTGCCAAGGGCATTGTAAAGGAGTAAACTATTAAAATACTTATCTCACTGTGTTGTAATACTTCGTTTATGTTTATTTATTATCTGATCTTCCTTGTGAGTGTCTAGAGATAGTGACTTAAATCTTATTCATCTTTGTATTTTCAATACCTATTGAGTGTGTGGCTTATAAATGGCTCAATAAATATGGGTTGAGTGAAGATATGAAAGTGTGATTTTCTTCCATTGCATTCCTTTAGGGCCAGAGAAATAACCAGAAAAAAATTTTGGCACATAGACCCATGAATTTGGAATAGGCAAAACAACTATGATGAGCTGTTTAATCAAAGGGGCTATGAGACTTTAATCAGATATGGAGACAAAAGACAAATTGGTAAACTGGAAGTAAGGGAGAAGTTCACCATCTTGATGAGGATGAAATGACAGAGATAGAAGGACTGGAAGGAGGTTTTAGTCAGAGAAGAGGTTTTCCAAGAGGAAAGAGTCACTGAGTTCCTAATCTGTGTCAGCACTGTGTTGGATTGGTCACTTACAACTTAGTAAATAAATAAATGGACAAATAAGAAAATTGTCACATATTGTTATAATTTATCCTCATAATGGCTCCATGGAGATGAAATGAGGCTCAAGTGATTAAGTAACTTATTTCACATTCATCCACTGACCCGATATAGGCCGCTTAGTTGCAGCCAAGTGAACGACTGGGCCCTCCCAAAGAAAGCTAGTGGGCCAGAGGGATATGCCAGGCTGTGTTTCAGACTCCTCATGGAGAGGACAGAGAAATTCCCTAAGGAAGGAGCTTTAAATCACAGTTATCAGGAGGGTACGGCAAACTGCAGTGGGACTGGGCAGCTAGAGTTTCTAGGCAGAGTTGATAACTTGCAATATATGCAGGTTCAAATCCTGCATTTGTCATTTCCCAGCAAGTCACTTCAATTCTCCAAACCTCAGTTTTTAATCTGTAAAATTGTAAACTGAACCTTACAGGTTGCCATGAGGGTTATATGTGACAACAGATATAAGGAACTTTTGTAAACTAGAGTGTGTTATGCAAATGTTACGTGTCATTATCATCTCCTACTTCTTTTTCCATTAAGGCAATTCTAGGGATTCTTTCTATCCTGTGCAAGATGGGATCCATCTTGGCAAACTGCATGTAAACCCTTTAATATAATGTGCAGAGATATATTTATTTTCTTGAAAAAAAAATAAAAATAGAAATGCCTTAAAATTGGCATTTGTCCTAAAATGTTAGGTCACACTTTGCATGCACTAGAGCTGTCTTCCTAAGTAGTAGGAACATCTTCAGGGGTTTTTCCAGCAAGGTAGGTTTACTAAGAACAGAGTATTCTGATTTCCAGTATGACCTTTGGGGTCAGGACACTTCCTGGGAGGAGAAGGTGGAAGGAGTGAATAAGCAGCCCTGTCTTGTGTTCTCCAAAGTAATAAGCAACCTTCAGCCATCATTGCTGGAAAGTTGCTGCTCTCCATTTCTATCATAAGGTAGTTCGTTGGAGAATAAGATCAAGCCATTATTTATCTGACGAGTACTTGGAATTTCCAGGTATTTAAACCACTCTGTATGTCTTGAACACCTACTATGTAGCTAGCTTTGTGCCAGGCAGTGTTGTGAATAACGGCTTTCTACCCCTGATGAATGCACAGAAAAGGCAGAAAATCCTTTCATCAGACTCTCGGAGCAACATGGATCCCACAAGCAGGGCAGCTGGAGTCCTGAGAAGGCAGCCATTATTGGGACTTGATATGATCTGCAGGGCAAAGCCTTCGTGAAGATAGAGATAGGAATAAATTTGGCTAGGTTTCTCATATCTCTGTGGAAATTTTAATTTTTTGCTTTCACCCAGCTTTCTATAGGAGTATGCATGCACATGCATGTACACATTCACACATGCACAACTCACATCCTGGATCATACAAATACCTTTCTTGAATACTCAGTATGTGCCAGGCACTGAACTAGGCATTGAGGGCACAATCATGGCCAAAGCTATGCCTCATTTGGCTCTCCACATCAGGCTCTTAAAATAGCTGGACCTCAAGTATTTTTAATCTTCAGCCTTCACAACTTGCTTCTTATTCTTGGCCCCACCCTCCTTAAGGCTTCATTTTCTGGTTTTTCTTTACCCTATCACTTCTTTTTACCATTTGCCCCCACCACTTACTTGTCCTCTTTATTTCGAGCCAATTGACAAATAAATGCAAATATCTGCAGCTTAGCTGCATTCATGTCCCTACAAAGGACATAACTATCGCAAGAACAGAAAACCAAACACCGCATGTTCTCACTCATAGGTGGGAATTGAACAATGAGAACACTTGGACACAGGAAGGGGAACATCACACACCGGGGCCTGTTGTGGGGTGGAGGGAGAGGGGAGGGATAGTATTAGGAGATATACCTAATGTAAATGACGAGTTAATGGGTGCAGCACACCAACATGGCACATGTATACATATGTAACAAAACTGCACGTTGTGCACATGTACCCTGGAACATAAAGTATACTACTAATAAAAAAATATAGCTCAACCTGTAGTTGAGTCATCGACTCAACTGAGTCGCCCCTGAGTCGCCCCTTGCAGTCACTCCAGACTGCGTTCTACCCTAGAGCCCTCTTTCACTGCCTTAGCCCTGCAGCAGGCAGAAAGCAGCACTGCTGGTTTTCTTCTCCGTCTTCATCATTGTTACATCAATGTTCCCAAGTGTCTAAAGTCCCTCTTGCCTCCCTTTTCCCTTCTCCTCCACTCTTCTACTATGTTTGTTAGTTCTTCATCTCTTCATCAAAACTCTCTTTAGCCTCCATGTCTTATTTTTCAGTGGCAATGAGCTTTCAGGCCATCTCATTCTTTTTCTCTGCGTTTTCGTCTAGTTCTCCGATTTCTAGTCTTTTCTCGGCTGGATAGAAAACATGATCTACCTCTGGACAGCTAATACATATATATATATATATATATATATATATATATATATATAGAGAGAGAGAGAGAGAGAGAGAGAGAGAGAGAGAGAGAGAGAGCCTATTTTGCTGCCTGGATTTCATCAGATTACATGTTTATATGTGCCTTAGAGTGCCTTCAGAGAATCAGGTCCATTCTTAATTGTATGTGCTAATTGAGGTTATCATTGGTACTAATAAGCTCAGAATGATGTCCTTTTGACTTGGAGATGTATTTAAGAATTTGTTTTACAGCCACCTCTGTTCCTAATTCTGTTTTTCCTGGGCTGATATTAGAATGAGTTTGCATTTCCCAAGCACACAAGCATTGTTGGCAAAGGGAGGAGGGAGCCTGGTGGTTGAGAGTGGAGGCGCCTGGATGCAGCCTCTGCATTGGAGGAGGGGCAAACTTGGACTCTAAATGACCACAGATAATTCACAAAATAAATGATCCGCAGGCTGATAATCAAGTGGCGAATGTGCTTTAAACACTGCGGCAGGCTTCAAGCCATGATGAAGTGTTTTTTGGAGCTGCTCGTGTTGCAGCTGTGAGGCTGCTTTTCATAACAGAGCAGAGCAGTACTGGGGACACTAACTAGGCTGCAGAGGCCAGCCTCTGAGGGGCCACTAGCAGGTCTAATGTCTAGTTTCTAAAGGGCAAGGCAAGCCCAGACCATCAGAAAAAGCTGATTGAGACTCAGAAGCCCAAAGGGTAAAGGGGTTCTCACAGTCAGGGAATTTTGGAAAATTAACTTATTCACTGTAGTCTCTACTAGGAACTGGAAGGTTCAAAGATCCAGGTCCAGCCTTATCCCTATGGACTAGGATTTGGAGTAGGGCTTTAGGACCAGAGGAATATTCAATCTTAAGAAGGACATGGAGACAGACAGATAGACACTCTGTTGTACTGCCTGAGTTAACATAGAGAAGTTGGAGAAAGTGGGAAGGAGGATAGGGATTAGGGAAGAGCTGTAACTCAGAGGTTATACAAAAACTTTGTGTTTAGCCCTAGCACTGCCAATGAATTGCTGGTGGAGCTATTTTAGGTCCCACCAAGTGGTAGGGCTAAGGATGCAAATACTACCGATATTTCATCAAATTAAAGATTCATGCTTCTCTTTTCTTTGAAGACAAAATTGGTCTTGAAATCAATGACATTTTACAATGGCTCTCAGCCATTTTTCACTTTTGGTGTTTTTGAAATTTGTAGGTAACTTCTACTTGATGCCATTTTAGACTTGAAATGCACTACATACCTTGCCACAATTGGCTCATGATAAGGACAGGGCTGAGCTTGCGGTGACTCTAGCTGTGAAGGGTGGATTAATGAGGGTTGCTGTTCCTTTAGAATTTTGACAGCCACATCCAACTGTTGGCTCAAACAGGGGCACTGTCAAACCAAACCACAAATCTATACAGATCTTACAGGACCACTGGCTGATATAAGACACAGCTCTTCATTCTGCATTGCACCACTGGTCCTTGGGACCCAGGGGGAATCCTTCACATACATTACTGTTAAATTTAATCTGGTTTCATTTAACTCATCATCTCATTCATTCACTCGGCAAGCATTTAATGGGCCAGGTTTTGAGCTGGGTATCGGGATACAAAGATAGCCCATCACCTCCATGTACTATAGGGGAAAAGGTAATAAAGAGACTGATAGATAAATACTAAGTTAGAAGTGTGCTTAGAATTATGTGGAAGCACACAAAAGGAATACTCAGTCTAAACTTAAGTTTGGGAAGGATGAGACTAGAGTGATAGATTCACTTAGCCTCTTACTAGTTGTGTGATCCCTCTATGCCTCACCCTCTTTATGGCTAAAATGGGGTTAATAATAGCACCTACCCATGGACTTGTAGGGATAAAATGAGTTAATTCATGTGGATCTTTTAGAACACTTTTTGGAGTACAGTAAGGGCTATATAAGTGTTAAATGAATGAAGGAAGGCACTTCAGCAACTTGATCTTGAGCATTTGAGCGATTTCGTAAAATATAAGTTGCTTAAAAAGAGCAGGACAAAACCTTTCACGCAGAGTAGGGATAGAAAGGAACATGGTACATTTTGAAGACTTCCAGTTTAGTAGGACAGTATATGAGCTGTGTATTGACAATAATAGGGGTTTGGATTGGACCTTGGCTAGTCTATTACAAGTAACCCCAATACCACACCACCCCTGCCAGGGTGGTGTCAGAAAATGCTAAGTGTAAAACTGAGATTTTAATTTTCACCAGGAGGTAATGAGACCCTCTCTCCATGTGTTAGTGGAAACCACATGAAAAACTTAGATTTTCACTTCCACCTGTGGTAATGAGGGTGATATCAGATGAAGTCTTGTGGAGGGTTGAGACGTTCAACAATGTGCCCCCTGAGTGTCAACGAAGGATTATGGAGAACCTGGGCTTTAATCTAAGTATGGCAGTAACGAAGCAACATCCTCCCTTCCACACAAGAGTAGAGTCAGAGGAGGCCTGCTAAACAAAATATTTAAATAAGATACAAAGTCTCATAATAAAATACTTAAAATGTTCAGATTTCAATAAAAAATAACTCATGATACCAAGAACCAGGATGATCTCCACTTGGTGACAAAAGACAATCAACAGATACCAAAGACAAGATGGCACAGATGTTAGAATTATCTAAAAAGAATTTTAAAGCAACTGTCATAAGTGTTTCAAAGAGCAATCACAAACATGCTTGAAAAAAATAAAAAAATAGAAAGCCTTAGAAAAGAAATAGAAATTCTCAGCAAGAAAGGAGCTATGAAGAAGAACCAAATGGAAATTTTAGAACTGAAAAATACAATAACAAAATTCAAAAACAATGAATGGGCTCAATCACCCATAATGGAGAAGACAGAGGAAATAATCAGTAAACTTGAAAATAGAACAATGGAAAATACCCAATGTAAGTAATAGGCTGAAAAAATAGCCTCAGGGAGCTATGCAACTATAATACAAGATCTAACCCCCATGTAATTGGAGTTCTTGAAGAGGAGGTAAAAAAGGATGGGACTGAAAAAGTGTTTGAAGAAAAATGGCTTAAATTTCTCCAAATTTGGCAAAAGACATAAGCCTACAGATTCAAGATGCTAAGTGAATCCAAAACATAATGAAATAAATCCATGCTAAGACGCATTATAGTCAAACTTTTGAAAACTAAAGACAAACAATCTTGAAAGTAGCCATAGAAAAATGATGCATGTCCTATAAAATGACAGCAAATTTCTTATAAAAACCATAAAGACTAGAAGGAAATGGTACAAGAATTTTTCAGCAGCTGAAAGAAAATAACAGCCAAATGAGAATTCTATATCCAGTGAAAATATCCTTTAGATAGGATGGCAAAATCAAGATATTGTCAGAGGAAGGAAACTAAGAACATTTGTGGCTAGCAGACCTATTTACCTTAAAAGAATGGCTATAGGGAGTTCTAAAAGCAAAAAAGGGGATTACAAAATAAATCTTGGAAGATTAGGAAGAAAAAAACACAGAAAGAGCAAAAATATGAGTAAATACAACAGACTTCATGTTATGGAATGAATTATGTCCCCCTGAAATTTGTATGAAGTTCTAACCCCTGGTACCTCAGAATGTCACTATATTTGGATATTGGGCCTTTAAGGAAGTAATTAGAGTAAAATGAGGTAATATGGCTGTGCCTCAATTCAGTATGAGTGATGTCCTTATAAGAAGAGGGGATTTGGACACAGATATGTGCTCACACAAAGGAAAGACCATGTGAAAAGATAGCAGGAAGCTGGCCATCTATAAGCCAAGCACAGAGGCCTCAGAAGAAATGAAACCTGCCAAAACCTTACTCTTGGACTTTTACCCTCTAGAACTGTGAGAAAACAAATTTATGTTTTTTAAGCCATCCAGTCTGTGGTATTTTGTTATGGCAGCCCTAACAAACAAACACTTTCATTCTCCTTGTGATTTTTATAAATTATATTTGATGGTTGAAGCAAAAATAAAAACACTAAAGTCGTTCCCAATATATAAAAAAATTAAGGCTATTAAATTACAAGCGGGGGAGTTATATGGTTTGGCTTTGTGTCCCCACACAAATTTCATGCCGAATTGTAATTTCCCAGTGTTGTTGGAGGTGCCTGGTGGGAGGTGATTGAATCATGGGGGTGGACTTCCCCTTTGCTGTTCTTGTGACAGATTTCTCAGGAGATCTGGTTGTTTGAAAGTGTGTAGCACCTCCTCCTTCTCTCCCTCTCTCTCCCGCCAGCCATGTGAAGATGTGTTCGCTTCCCCTTTGCCTTTGCCATGATTGTATGTTTCCTGAGGCCTCCCCAGAACCAGAAGCCTGTACAGTCTGCAGAACCATGAGCCAATTAAACCTCTTTTCTTCATAAATTACCCAGTCTCTGGTAGTTCTTTATAGCATTGTGAGAATGGACTAATGCAGGGAGAGCAAAGGGACATAAAGGGAGGTAAGGTTCTTACACTTACCTCTAAATGGAAAAATGTTGACACCAGTAGAATGTGATAAGTTATGTAGGTAAAGTGGAATTAAAAAAAAAACAATTGCTAAAATGCTATACAAAGAGTTAAAATAAAAACTAAACTGAGCTAAAAATGTTCAAGTAACTTACAAGGAAGAAAACTAGAGAACTGAAAAACAGAACAACAGAAAAATAGATGTTAAAAATAAATTCATAGACTTAGGTCCTAACCTATCAATAATTACATCAAATACAAATGGTATAAATGCACAAATTGAAAGACAAAAGTTGGCAGAATGGATTTTTTAAAAACATGACTTAACTAAATGCTATCTATAAGAAATTCACTTTAATTATAATTATATAGGTAGGATGAACATAAAAGGATGGCAAAAGATATTCCATGCAAATGTTAATCAAAAGAAAGCAGGAGTGGCTATTACATTATGTAATAGTCCTTCTTGGTCAACCCACCTAGAAGACATAGCAATCCTAAATGTTTTTGGACAAACCAACAGAGCTGGTTTGTAAAGCAAAACTGATAGAACTGAAAGGAGAAATAGACAAATCCAGAATTATAGTTGGAGATTCAATACCCTGTCTTAACAATTGATGGAACAACTAGACAGAAGATCAGCAAGGATACAGAATAACTCAATAACACCATTGCTGTGGTCAAATGTTTGTCTTCCTTCCAATTCATATGTTGAAACCTAACCCCACACTGATGATATTAAGAGGTTGGGCCTTTGGGAAGTAATTAGATCATGAGGACAAAGCCCTCAAGAATGGGATTAGTGGCCTTATAAAGAGGCTCAAGGAGGTTTGTTCATGCCTTTTGTCACTGAAATTTTTTTAATTTTCTGATTTTGTCCACAGGACCTTTGTATGAATATTGATAGCCACTTTCTGTTCATTTTTAAATAAAATATTTTCCTGGACAGCAATAACAGTTGCAAATAAAATGAAACAAAGTAAAATACCATTACAATCACTCAAAAAAAGAAAATAAGCACATAGGTGTAATTCTAACAAACTATGTACAAGAACCATATGTTGAAAAAATATATAAATTGAGGGACATACTGTGTTCATGGATTGGAAGATTTAACATAGTAAAGATGACATTACCCCTAAAGTGTTAGGTAGGTTTAATGTAATCCCTATCAAAATCCTAGCAAGATTGTTGACATAGACAAATTTATTACAACATATGTATGAAAGGTACAGGTCGTAGAATAGCTAAAACAATCTTTTTGAAATCCTCAAACTGAAAACAACCAAAATGTCTTAAAGCAGATGAATGGGCAAATCATCATATACTCATATTATGGAATACTATTCAGCAATGAAAATGACTGATCTATTGAGATATATATATAACAACTTGGATGAATCTCAAAGGGATCATGCTGAGTAAAAAAAGTCAGTCTCAAAAGGTCACATACTATATGATTCCATTTACATCACATTCTCAAAATCACAAAATAATAGAGATGGAAAAGAGTTTAGTGATTACAAGGAGTTGACAATAATAGGGTTAATGGAGGTGAGTGAGATTATACAAGGGTAGCATGAGGAAGTTCTTTACGGTGATGGTACAGTTCAGTATCTTGATTGCAGTGGTTGTTGCAGGAATCAAAACATATGTTAAAATGACATAAAACTGTCTATATACACTGTAACAATGCCATTTTCCTGTTTTGATATTGTACTATAATTGTATAAGTTGTTATCCTTGTGGGAAACTGGGTGAAGGGTACATGGAACCTCTCTCTACTATCTTTGCAATTTCCTGTGAAGCTGTAATTATTTCAAAGTAAAAAGTTAAACAAATTTTGAAGAAAATGACTTTGTGCCCAGTCGTTAGAGTCCTTTCAAAGAGCTATTTTGGTGGATAGGGAGATGTTGAAGATCCAGAAGACAGAAAAGACAATGAAGCAAGGTTCTTGAGGGAGCAGAGGATGTGGGATCAAGAGCACAGGCCTTGATCCCACAAGAGCTGTGGCCAACGCGCCTTTGCCTGAGTTCTTGTTCTCCGTCCAGGATGAATGAGGTATGCAGATAAGTGAAGTGAGAAGAAGAAGAAGAACAAGGAGAAGGAGAAGAAGGAGAAGAAGAAGAAGAGTTTAGTGTTAGAACAGCTCAGAGGAGTGGGTAGCTCCTCTCTGTAGGCAGGTCCACCTGTTGAGTGTTCAGCTCTTAGCAGATAGGAGACCCTAGAGAGGGTGGCTCCTCTCTGCAGGAGAGGAGCAAGTCATTCGGACATCTCTGCAAATCTCTGAAGCTCTCAGCAGAGACGGTAGCTCCTCTCTGCCAGCAGGTCATCTCTGAAGGTCTCAGTGGAGAGGGTACTCCTCTCTGCAGCTGGTTGTCCCACCTCTCCAGCTATCAGCAGAGAGGGTACTCCTCTCTGCAGCTGGTCATCCCGTTGTCTCTCTATCCTATTCATCCTCTGGCTGTCCTCTGACCTGCTCTAGCTGAGCCCAGGGCTCAGCTGATTGGTTCATGAGTGGCCATGGGTGGGCCGGGAAGAGGCACCATGAGCCCCTACTCCAGTCAGCGGGACTGGCAGCCCAGTCCCCAGCCTTCAGGCCCTCCCTGGTCTGAGAGTGGAGCCTTACTGGGGACCCCGCTCCCTTCCACCCAGGACTCTGTTTGCTTCCCACTGCCATTCATTGCCCTGGGGCTCAGCCCTGACCCCGCTCTGAGACTGGAGCAGGTGCTGACAGTGGAGAGAGGCCAGACAGACAACCCTGAGCCTGCAGAAATGGGGGTGGGGTGGGGAGGGAGTTCATCCTGGGGCCCCCAAGGGTGCAGGCTGCAGAGATACCCAGTTCCGTGAGGACAGTTGCAGCTGTAGGGAGCTCCTACCCCACCAACTCAGAAGAGGCAGGGCTCTGGCTTGTCCCCAGCTCCCGCGTGCTTCATGGAGCGGGAGGCCAAGGTTTGCAGCCGCAGGTCCAGCCACTGCAGCTACACCCAGGAAGGCAGATCCTGCCTGTTCCCGGCTCCCCCAAGAACACACGGAGGCTCAGATCCAGATCCACTGCTGCAGTTTGGGAGGCTGTAGCCCCACCAGGAGGGTGGGGCTCCTGCCCATTCTGTAGAGCAGGAGGCTTGGGTCTGCAGCTGCATTGGGCAGCTGCAGCGGGGACCCAGGGAGCTCCGGTCCCAACTCAGAAGGGGTTGGGCTCCCACCAGCTCCAGGGAGTGTGCAGCCCCAGCCGCGCAGCTGGCGTGATGGCAGCAGCCACTGCCATCAGTAGTTATACACGTACTTGTGTGATTCTTCTCTAGTCATGGACAGCCTGGAATAGGCGAGGAAAGAGCAGGTTAAAGTTTGGTTGTGAGGGAAAAGATGGAAACAGAACAGCAGAGAGAGGAGAATGAAGAGGAGAAGTTATCACTCAGGGGTTCTATGCTGGTTAAGGAAAGTAATTTAAGGTCTCGGAAGGAAGTGGGAGAGTTAGAAGGATAGGAAGGTGTGATCAGAGGGTAGGATATTCAAGTTCAAAGTTTCAGAAATGGAGCAGTTCCAATTACCAACAAAGTCCAGGGTGTGATTACAGTTGAAGCAGAAAAGAGAAGGTCGTCCCAATTAAACAAAGTCAGAAACTGTAAGACCAGGGGCTTGAATGGGTGAATGACCATTGAAAGCCCCCAAAGATGACAGGAGGCTTGAGAGAGAGAGAAAGACAGAGAAATTAAGGATGTGTTCCACAGTCTTTAATGAGTATGGAAGAATGACCAGGAGGTTTTTACATGGCATTGACCACCTACTTGAAGATACGAATCTCAAAAAAAGAGGGCTTTTGGCCGGGCGCGGTGGCTCAAGCCTGTAATCCCAGCACTTTGGGAGGCCGAGACGGGCGGATCACGAGGCCAGGAGATCGAGAGACGATCCCGGCTAACACGGTGAAAGCCCATCTCTACTAAAAAAATACAAAAAAACTAGCCGGGCAAGGTGGCGGGCGCCTGTAGTCCCAGCTACTCGGGAGGCTGAGGCAGGAGAACGGCGTAAACCCGGGAGGCGGAGCTTGCAGTGAGCTGAGATCCGGCCACTGCACTCCAGCCTGGGTGACAGAGCAAGACTCCGTCTCAAGAAAAAAAAAAAAAAAAAGAGGGCTTTTACATGAGGAGTGATTTTTTTTTTTAAGCAACAGTGGAGAACTAGAAAGATACTTGATATCTTTCTAGTCAATATCTAGTCTTGATATCTTTCTGTCAAGTATCTTTACTTGATACTTACTGTAAGGAGGAGTGGAGTTCTTAGATGAGATCCGTTGGTGCACATGTTACTTCATTCATTCAACAAATAATTATAGATTGGGGACCATATAGCCAGGTCTACCTGGGGGACAGTTCTAGTTTATGCTTGTTTTGCTGACATAATTGTTAAAAACGCCCCCTGTTATTCTCAAAACATTCCAGCTTGAATAATAAATTATATAGCATTTATGGCCTGATTGAGAAAAAAGGTCTCTGTGGCTCCTTATTCTGTTTTCCATCATATTTGATATCCTGTCATTTGCATGTTTGGGTATGGTCATTCATCCTGTTGGGAATTCATCAAATTCTACTATCATCCAGCCTCATTTCTCCAGTTGTTGAAAAAGACAGCAGGAAACACTTGCCTGGCACTCATATATGCTCTGCTTATAGGTTTTCTCTAAGTTGGTAAGCCCATAAATAGAGAAAATGAAGTTAGCCTGTCATGGTTAACACTTAGTGAGCTCTGCTTTGCTTTATTTCTTTGCAAAAATAATCTGTTTTTAAACCAGTCCATTAACAATACATTTGGAAATATGGACCTGGATTAACATCAAACACTATGGTCAACAGTTTTCAGAATCATTCTTTTTCCATTTTCTTGAAAGTCAAAATTACAATCCTCCTCCACAAAAAACTTTTAGCTTCCTCCTGCTTCTGACCTTGTAATATACTTAATGCTTGCAAACCCACAATTTAGCACTTAATTGATCTTGAATAACTTTCATATTTTTCTTTGTTTTTGAAACTTTGCACATGTTATTCCCTTTGCTAGGATTATCCTTCCCTCCCCTTCATCACTCTCTTTTTTGCCTACTTGTCCCTCAGTCCCTAGGTTAACCATCATCTCCTTTCAGGAGCCTTTTCAGCCTGCTGAAAGCATAAAAGTGTCCCCTTCTCTATGTTCCTATAGTAGTATTCTATGGTTCAGTCCATGATCACCCTTTCCCTTATATCTGTAATTGTGTGTTTACTTGTCTGTGTCTCTCACCAGACTGTGAACATGACAAAACCAGGGACTGTGTCTTGGTCACAGTTGTATCCCCAGTATCTTGTACAATGCTAACACAGAGCAGGCACCCTGTAAATATATATGTTGAATGAATGTGTGATCCAAATTTGTAACCCAAGTGGTTTAAGACATTGTTTTGCAACTATGAACATACAAAGGGGATCACTTGTGCTGGAGCTATTTTTCCCCATTGACACAGAGATATCCTTTGAGAGAGCAAATTATCATGACTTATTTATATTTCTCATAGCCTCGCATAGTATGGAATACACAGAAGTATCTCAAAAACTACTTTTTGATTTATAAATAATGTTAGAGCATTATTTTGGCTGCATGTGATTTGATGTTGCTTCCATTTAATTAATTCAGATAAAGAGATGGAGAGCCCATTTTTATCTTGCTCTGATGGCCCAGCCTTTCTTACAGGCATTTCCCCCTTTTGTTTATCACTCATTTCAGGATCTCTCCACTTCCTAACTCCCGGAGATGGGGGTGGGAGGTTGCATTTGGCTTGGGTGCCTTTTTGTCCCAATTCTCCTCAGTCCTGGACCCACACAGATGGCACCAGCAAACAACTGTATGGGGATGAGTGTGGGGTCATGGCCTAAAAGCCCAGGTCCCATAGTAATTTATTGGACAAATGTCTCTTCTTTCTGAGCCATGGTGTCTTTATCTGTCAAGGAGATAGTTCAAATAGGTGATTCTTTAGTTCTGAAATGTATCTGATTCTCTCCTTTGTAGGTTTATTTCTAACACCACATGATATGCAGCTGTCCCTGGAGCCTCCAACTTACATCAAATTCTGTCACGCCTCAGATTCGAATCATAGCAAATAGATCCCTGGGAAGCATCCCAATGTATGAATTATTAATGTTCCTACCACACAGTCTCCATGTGAATATTTACTTATATCACTGGGTATCTAATCCTGACAACAAATCATCATTTGAATGGTTTACTGATGTTTTCTCTTCCCCTCAGTGATTCTGCACGTGTCTTCCTTTCACCTTGAGGACTGTGCAATTCTTTCTTTCCCTGTGAGACTCTGACACTGAACAACAAAAAGAATATCAACATCTGAATCCTACCTTCAATGTTTTTCCCTATTCTCTTAGAAATTGTCACATTTCCCCACCTTTATTCTCAATCCCTCTCCATCCCAGACCCCTTCAAGTCATTCTAACATCCAGGATTGTGTCTTTTGCCCTCCCTACTCCATAGCTCTAGCAGGTATAGTCACAGAGCTGCTCAATGAGGTTCTTTTTTATTTGCATTTTAAAATAGTTTTTACTGTGTATATTTGAGGTTTACAACATAATGTTATGGGATATATATAGATAGTATAATGGTTACCATACTGAAGCAGACTAACATATATCGTTACTTTTTGTGACTAGAGCAGCTAAAATCTAGTTGTTTAACAAAAGTTCCTAAGAGAATACAATTTTATTAACTTTAGTCTTCATTTTATCGTTAGATCTCTAGACTTGTTCATCCTTCACATCTGCTACTTTGTAACCTCTTACCTACATCTCTCCCTTTCCTTTTCCCTCCAACACTTGCCCATAGTAACCACTATTTCATTCTCTACCTCTGTATATTTGAGCTCTTTTTAAAAATATTGTGCATATAAGTGAGATCATGCAATATTTCTCTTTCCAGGTCTACTTTATTTCACTTAGCATAATGTTATCCAGGTCCATCCCTGTTGTGGCAAATGGGAGGATCTCATTTTTTGAGGCTGAATAGTATTCCATTGTGTACCTATAACACATTTTATTTATTCATTCATCCATTGATGGACATGTAGGTTGTTTCCATATCTTGGCTATTGTGAATAATGCTGCAATGAATATGGGAGTACAGACATCTCTTTGAGCTACTGATTTCAATTCTTTTGAATAAACACCCAGAAGTGGGAATGTTGGATCATATGGTATTTCTATTTTTAATTTTTTGAGGAACCTCCATACTGTTTTTCTATCATGGCTACACCAATCCACATTCCCACCAAGAGTGCACAAGGGTTTCCTCTTATTCACATCCCTGCTGATATTTATTATTTCAATGAGGATCTTAATATGCTCACAGTCCTAGTTATTTCCCAGAGGGGAAAAAAACCTTTCCAGATATCTCAGTTCTGTGATATGGGACTTGATCAGTAGCTGCTGCATCCTTCATTTTCTCTCTGACCTTGGCTATCCAATATTCCACTCCCTTTACCTTTCCATATGTACCTCTTATCTCCCTTCCCTACCCCTTCCTTCTCCTTCTTTCATTTCCCACAACAGTTGCTGCAGGCTTGGTTTCAGCCAACACTTTTCTCTGCCTACAGGTTGAAGAAGCCCTTTATTCCCCCAGACATCCTCTGAGCTAACTGCCCTTTACCACTTCCATTGGGAGTAGGTGCAACCACATTGATTTAATTAAAGATATAATAAAGTGAAACTGTAGAAAACACTTAGAATGATACTCCTCTGCCTTGATACAAACCACTGTCTGTATTGACTTGCAAACTAGAAAATTTTGGAGGGATCATGTGTATGCTTCATTTCTTAATCATGATAGGATTCGAGATTGCCCACTTCAATTGATGTATGCCTTTCTCTAAGCAGGAGTATCCTAGCCACCTCAGTGGGGGCTATGGCATGATAAGCTCCTTTCCAACTATGTGGAGGGACCTGAGTTGAATGTCATTGAGTGGTATGTCAGTGAGGTACTGGCATGTCAAACAGAAGTGACTTTAGGAAATACAGTCTGGACCAGAGCCATGATATAGGCTCCTGTCTGCTCTATTTGTCTATCCATGAAAACCAACCAACAAGTATTACCGAAACACATTCACTAAAATGACATTATAAATGTTGATGACAGATAGCCAGCTACTTTGTCAAAAAAACAAGGCAACAGAAATGAAAGGTAAGTTGAGTAGTAAAGGGGTAGGATAAGAGGAGATAGTGATTTTGACAACTCATATTAGGACAAATCAAAGGTCTGTTGCTGGAAGGATAGATAATTCTCATGGGACCTCCAGAATATTCTTTCACTTCTTAAGTTGGGTCCCTGAAGCCCAGAAATAGAAAATTCCATGCCTCTCCTCCCCTAGCCTGTGCTTTACTTCTTAACAAAGAGAAAGCAGGGATCTAAATAAGTTCAAACTTCTCTACCCAGGAGTCTTTGCTGATGGTGGTCAGCCTAGTCAGACTCCCAGCTTCCCAGTCTGAGACTATTCCTCTCTGAGGCTCAATATCCCTATTTTAACCCTTTTCTGTCCCCACCACATTGAGAGCATTCTTAAACCACACCTATCCAGGAAAGCTAGAGATGGCTACCAGTTTGCCAATTCTTTCCATTCTGGCAATGGAGATAGAAGAGGCCTCCTTTTGTGTGATTATCCCTGTGTGCTGCTGCAGCTTGACTGTGGGCTCCTGAAAATCATAATTATATCCTGAGAATATTAGTAATAGTGTTAAAGACAGATACCTAACCATAATCCTTAAAGGGAATACCCGTATCACTAGTTAACTCTCTCTGGCTTCCCTCTTTGTCATGATACTCATCTTAGGTGGTAAATAGGGCAAATTGAAGAGAAATTTAAGGCTCTAGCACAGATAAGTGTGCATTTCTCTAGGATAGGGTTGGGAGTTAGTAAGGGGATATCTCCAGAAAGATTGACAGTGCTCTTGTTATACTCAGGGACAGGGATGAGGAAGTAGTTTGTGGCTTCTATGCCCCTATGCTGCCACACATCTACCTCTCTCACCTTGAAATAAATGAGGGAAAGAAAAGAGGCAGTAAGAAATGCTGATTTATTCTGCTGACTCCAGATCTCATTTCCTACTCTCTATTCCACCAATCCCAGCCAGTACCATTGCAGGAACCGTTTGTGTTAATGGCCAGGTAGAAGTAGGAAGGCAGTCTCCTAGCTAACTGGGCCTAACATACTGGGTGCAGTCTAGTGTATATGGTTTAAGAGACAGATGACTCGTGTCTGAATTCTGGCTCCATCATTTTCTTTGTTGTGTGATTTAGGGCAAATTACTCAATTTTCTTGTGTCTCAGTTTCATTATGTGTAAAATAATATAATTGTAGACTCTACTTCATTGGAGGTGTTAGGAAGATTAAATAACTTAATAAATGTAACACCCAAAGAAACATGCTTGGCACATAATATTCTCTACATAATGGTTTGCTACTTGTATTCATGGAAAGAGCACTGAAACTAAAGTCGAATTTATCTTCACCATTTGTAAGTCACTTCACCTTCCTGTCTTTAATGTTATTACTATAAGATGGAAGGAAATACTCACACGATTCCTTTGGGAACTAAATGAAATAACACACAGAAAACATCTAGCACTTAGCAAGCATGCAACGGCTGGGGATAAAGAATAAATAAATTCTTTTTAAATTCCCCTGTCTATTACTTCTTACCACGTATCTATACTTTCAGCTCTGGTAAATCCCATGCCCTTAGGCCTAAAGATCCTTTCTCTAACATGCTTTCACTAAGAATTCTAAAATCAAGTGATCTCTGCCAACTGTATTCTATTTCCATTATTTATTTAGGTAATGGTATTATTACTGCCATTTGTTATGCATCCACTTATTGAAATGGTTCTGCAGTGGCTGCTGAATGGGACTATGACACCTTCTCTGAGAAACCTTCCTCAATACACCCCCTACCCACCACAGCTTACTCATTCAGTTCTTTTCTATATGCTCCCACAACATGCTACGCATACTTTTACCTCTATTATAGTTTGTTGAGTGAATGAATGAATGATGAAAGAAAGACAGAAAGACAAAAAGAAGCTTATCTCAGGTTCCAGAATATGCACACATCACCCTGCCACCGATGACTAATGAAATTGATGATCAAGCCACACTACTTTGCCTAATTTCATCCATAAACATGATTCATGTTTGTTTCTGTTTGATTTCCAAGGTGAAATTGTGAATTAAGTTGGAAGTTGATTCTTATTAAATAGATATTTATGATACCTATTCCTTGCCAAACACTATGCTACTAGGTACACTGGAACTATAAAGATAAATAAGACACAGTTGTTCCCCTCAATTAACTCAGAATCAAACTGGCGAACTGAAAGAAATTTGTGAAGAGAAGCCTGACGCCAGTCAGTGGAGTGAACTGGGAAACAGTATGGTCTTGGAGATCACATGGTCTGGATTAGAACCTTGTGTCCTTCCTTCATTTACTAGCTCATATGGTTTGGATCTGTGTCCCCACCCAAATCTCACGTTGAAATGAAATCCCCAATGCTGGAAATGGGGCCTGGCGGGAGGTGATTGGATCATGGGTGAGGTTTTTAATGGTTTAGCACCATCCCCCTAGAGCTCCTCTCATGACAGAGGTCTCATGAGATCTGGTTGTTTAAAAGTGTGTAGCACCTCCTCCCTCTTCCTCTCTTCCTCCTGCTCTGGCCATGTGAAGTGCTCACTCTACCTTCCCCTTCTACCATGATTGTAAGTTTCCTGAGGCCACCTCAAAAGCCGAACAGATGGCCAGCATCATGCTTCCTGTACAGACTGCGGAACTGTGAGCCAATTAAACCTCTTTTTTGTATAAATTACCCAGGCTCAAATATTTCTTTATAGCAGTGTAAGAATGGACTAATATACTAGCCATGAATAAGTCACTTAGCCTTGCTGAGCCTCGGTTTCCTTATCTACAAAATGAGGCTGATAATAAAAGTACTTGGAGCTGGTCTTGTTGGGAAGATTAAAGTCCCATCCAGTCTTTATATTATAGAAGGCACTGTTTTAAGGATACTATGTGAATGAATCTTTTTAATCCTCATAATGACCTTATCATGAAGGTACTATTATTTTATGTTTTTTATAAGTGAAGGAACGGAGACAGAGAGGGTAATTAACTTAATGTCACACAGATAGTAAATGATAGGCATGATTTGGACCCAAGCCGTTTTTTTTTTTTTTTTTTTAATTTGGAAACCAAGGGGAAAGGAAGCAACATGGCAATATATTGAAATAGAGAAGCTTAAAAACCATGGATGTTTGCTCTTAAGTTTAGGAATACTTTGTTTTGTCTGATATAACCGACTACCCTGCCCTGTAGCTAAATGAATAATAATAATTAAAGTTTATTGAACATCAAGGTTCTATGAATTGGATACTGTTTTATGTCATTTATAAACATTTTTTAAATCACTGAAAACCTAGGAAGTATGTACTATTATCACCATTTTACTGAGGAGGAAATTGAGAAACAGAGAGTGAATTCATTTTTTAAGGCTCATGTGGTAAAACTGAAATTTGAATAGAGTAGCCTGGTTCCAGATACTGTTAACTTAGTCATAACACAAGGTAGTTAATGACAGAGGGGCTGGGCTTTGGAGATACCTTACCTTTAAAAAAACAAAACAATATACAATAAAAGCAACCTGAATGATGGCAAAGCTGGTTTCTTATTTGATATGATTATTCTGGTTTTGTAGTTCATTTTCCTTCCCTGTCTACATGTCTGACATTCCCTCGTCTGTATACCTGGGAGCATTTTAGCATGTGCCTCACATGTCAGAACAGACTTATAAGAGACTAGCATGTGAGAGGGGGTCATCTTTAAAGGAGATTGGAAGGTGCAAAAAAATCAATTCACAGTACCAAAGCCTGACACCTCTTCCATACTCACACGTTGAAGCCATTGTAAATAAGCCTGGCAAGTTGAAGGCTTTGAAGGGTGTATATTGTGGTGTTTGGATCTTTCCCTATTGTAACTGCCTGTCAACTCTATAAAGGCAGTCTGGCAATGCTCAGTTGATGTCTTATCTTTACAAGAATAAAGGAAAATACAACCACTGCCTTGTTGCCATCTACTCCTTTTGTTGGAATAATTTGGAATAATAGCTGGGGTAGTTTAAGGTTCATTTTCACCCAAGAACCTGAAAGTCTGGCTAACTGCATTCTATAGTTATTATTCTATTTTGTTTAAGAAGCTTGAAAGGGAATACAGTCCATGGAAGAGTGAACAAACAAACAAAACTTTAGGTTTGTTAGCTGGTCACCTCAGAAAAGCTGAAAAATTACTTTTAGTCCACTTTGTGTTTGGTCTCTGAGGTTTGAATCACACTCAGGGCCCTGCGACACTGATTAGATGAATTCTAGAGGCCCTTATCTCCGTGATGTGAATTATAAACCTTGCCATAAAGTTGTGAATTGGTTCCATCATTTGTTTCCAGCATATAATTTTAGTTATAAAGTCCATTATTGTTAAGATTCATAGGGCAGAAGCCATCGTTCTTTAACTATATTAAGAAATACATCTCTGTTCTATTTCTTTAATATTCTGATTTGCCCATCTGTGGGAAAAAAACAATATTCTTATTCATGTAGGAACACTCAGGGATTATTTCTGAAGCAACCATTGCAGCTCCATTTCCCTCTCCCTATGACTTCCAGTATTTCTGGGAGAAGAAAAGAAAAAGGACAGGGAAGCACTGGTCTTGAAAAAGTAAATATGTAACTTCAGAAGCATTTGCCTAAATGAGGCTCACTCCATGCATTTTGGAAACCACTGAATCTCTTCTGGAGACAAGAGAAAAACATACTCCCTTACCCTAGCAGTTTATAGTAGTTGAGAAGATCAAACTAATCCGTATGAGAACAACTTTAAAGTCAATGTTAGGTAATTCTGGGAGGAAGATAATATAAGCTGAGACATCCTTCACACCCAAACTTGAGAGACTCTCTGAGAAACCTCAAGATGTGTTCACCATTAATATAATCTAAGTTCAAAAGAAACATCAATACCTATATGAGGTTATGGATATCTTAATTAGCTGGATTGTAGCAATCATTTCACAATATATATGTACATCAAAACATGTTGTACACCTTCAATATATACAGTTTTTATTTGTCAATTATATCCCAATAAAACCAGAAAAAGACTCTCCAATAACTTGTAAATCTGCCAACATTTACTCCTCATACAAATTGTTTTAGATATCTACCCACAAATTCTCCAATGATCTTCATTTTTCAATAGACTTTCTTATTATCCTAGAACATACAAATATTTGTTGAGTAGCAACCATTTTCCAGGCACTGTTCTAGGCCTTGAGGACAAAGCAGTGAACAAAACAGATCATCACCCTTGTTCTTATGAAGCTCATATTCCATTGGGGCTGTGTTAATAATCTTCACCATCACTACCACATAGCAGTACTTTGTGCAAGTGTGCATGCTGCAAACATCTGCTCAAAGAAAAGACATTTCTTTGAAATGAGCAGAAACCTGAATGATGTGAGGGGGTAAGCTGGTGGGAGAGTTTTCTAGGCAGAAGGAAGAGCAAGTGCCAAAGCACCTGCACAGGAGTGTTCAAAGAGCAGGTTAGTGGAGCAGCATGGAGGCTAGTATGGCTGGAAGCACAAAGGAGCAAGGAGACTGAATTCATATTTCTATTGAGCACCCACTGTACAGTGTTCATTTTGCTAAGCATCAGTAATATGATAAAAAGCAAAACAAATCCAGTCCTTGCTCCCCTGGAGCTTATAGTCTAATAAGAGAGACAGTGTATTAGTCTGTTCTCACATGGCTATAAAGAAATACCTGAGACTGGGTAATTTATAAATAAAAGAGGTTTAATTGCCTCATGGCTCTGCAGGCTGTACAGGAAGCATGAAGCTGGCACCTGCTTGGCTTCTCAGGAAACTGACAATCATGGCAGAAGGTGAAAGGGAAGCAGGCAAGTCTTATATGGCTGGAGCAGGAGGAAGAGAGAGGTGGGGAGGTGCTACACACTTTTTAAAGAACCAGATCTCTTGAGAACTCACTCACTATACAGTACCAAAGGGGGATGGTGCTAAGCCATTGATGAGAACTCTGCCCCCGTGATCCAATCACCTCCCATCAGGTCCCACCTCCAACACTGAAGATTACAATTTAAGATGAGATTTGAGGGTAGGGGGACACAAATCCAAACCGTATCAGAGAGATATCAAATAATCACACAGGCAGATCCAAAAGTCCAACTTTGAAAAGTGCTAGAAAAGAAAACTTCCACATGCTGTGAGAGAATAATATGAGGGCCTAATTTAGACTGGCAGATCAAGGAAGATTTCTCAGGAGGAATTGCTAGGTAGTAGAAATCTGAAGAATGAAAAGGAGTTAAGTAGGTGAAGCCTGAAGAATAAGAAAAACATTCCAGGCTGAGGGAGCAGTGTGTTCAAAGTCCTTTTGGATGTAGGAAACATGGGAAGGAGGAAGGACTGAAAGAAGGCTAGCATGGCTGAGTGTAGAGAGTACATGGTATATGCTTTGAGGTGTGATTGGAGATATACTAGGAGACAAACTATGAAAGGCCATGTTAAGAGGTATGGTTTTCTAAAAGCAATGGGAAACCACTGAGGAGTTTAAATAGTGCATGTAACACAATCGGATTGGCTTTCTGTAAAGGTCACTCTGACTGTGGAGTAGAGTGGATTGATAGAAAGTGGCAAATATGCATGTGGAAGGATCTTGCGGTAGCCCGGGTGAGAGATGTTGGTGGATTGGACTATGGAGTAGCAGTAGAGGCCAGCATGGCTGGAGAGAAGTGGATATGTTTGTGGTGTAGAACTCACAAGATTTGCTGATGGCTTGTAAGTGGAAATGAAGGGAAAAAGGTGTCAAGGAAAATCAACCAGTTTTTTTTTTTTTAACCTGGTGTAGATGGGTAGATGGTGGTATCATTCACTGAGATTAGGTACAATGAAAAGATAGACCATAATTTGAAGTGGAAGGCAATGTGTTCCATACACACATACGAAAAGATATGTGTGTGTGCGTGTGTGTGTGTGTGTGTGTGTGTGGCTGTGCATTGCTCTGTGCTCAAGTTGAGAGTACTAACATAGGAGATCACATAAATTCAGGTTCCTTGTGTACATCTGTGTCTTGCTGTGAAGTTCTAGACCCTCACACATCTCTATAATCTGACTCCATTCAACATTTTCCATCTAAGTCATTCACTCCAGCAATGTCTCCTAAATACTTCCTGGGAAATTCCTGTTTTAATGCCCTAGCTCCTGCTGTTTCACTTGCCCAGGATGCTTTCTTATCTCATCTGTAAAAACTCCTCCCAGATTCTTTAATACAGAGGGTTCTTTCCATCTGAATGATAATGGCATTTATAGGCTGCAACATCATCTGACATTCATCAGTCACAAACAGGTCATAGCTAATTTACAAATGGTCTGAGCTGCAAAGTTCATTTGTGTGTCAGGTGTCTGAAGTATGGAATTCATTCTTTCATGTAAAATCTTTTATAAATGGTTGTTAGGTTCCAAGGCTAGTCCATAAAACCAATTTACTCTATAATGTAGCTAAAGTATGGGGACATTTGTGATGCAGAAGAGTAGAAAGTAATATTCTTAAATGTAGATGAGAAAACAAAATTGAACAAGAAGTTCTTTTGTGTATTTGAAATGCTAGTGCTTGAGAAAAATCAGGTTAAATTCAAGAGGTAGATTGAGAATTTCTTGGAAATTCTGAAGAGGACTTCTGGAAAGTTTCAAGGCAATTAGAGCCCGAAGATGCTAATTCTTTAGTATGTTTAATTTCTCTTCAAAACTTTTAAAACAGTTATCCTGGTCTAGGTGTGTTTTTACACTACATTGTATGTGTACCAGCTATGCTTAGGGTGCTTTATTTTTTTCAGTTTGGATTTTTTTCATGGCTCACAACAAAGGCAGTAAATGCATGTAGTTTTTTTATCCAAGGGGTTATCAAATTTCTTTAATCTGGAAAACACAATTATTTGTATTCTGGCTCGGATTCTTTCTATCTGCCCATGGTCCTTCTCTGTGTTTCTGTCTGTCTCTCTCTGACTACTCATGGGCAGTATCATTTACCCTTGGTTTTACAGTCCCACAGCAAGTTGCCTCTTAGGACCAAGTAGCTAAATAAATGACTAGAGTGAAAATTCAGTTCCATGCTCCTACTTTCTGGCTTGCCTTCACACTGACTAGCTTCTCTTACCTGGCATGGACAGATATTTGCCTGAACAAGAACACATTTAGATATTAATTTCATTTTGTAATCTATTCTAAAGTGACAGGTAGACCGTTTTCAAACTACAGTTGATTGAATAAGAAGTAGAGCACAGTACTTTTTGCCATCCAGAGTCTATTTTCTTGCACCATTAACTCATGCACAGATCAATATCTACACTATCAAGGTATGAAATGAGAACCTACCAATTATATCATCCCTTTGTGTGTTTCTTTGACTGTGTCGTTTAGCAACTAGATTTTAGCAAAACTTTTTCCCAAACTACAAATTTGGGGCTGATGATCTGTCTTGAAATTGTTAAAGCATTTCTTCTCTCATTCTGCTATTTCTAACAACCTCAGTCTTATTTTGAATATTGAACGTGGCTTTGATTTTGTTTATTTATAATTCAGAGGTGAGCAATAAATGTACTGTTCAAAGAGAAATATTTATAATCAAGTTATGGAGGTCTGTTTATATTACATTTATACACACTTAGGAGGAGACTATCACCAAAGTTGCTGGTTGGGTGAATTTGAATAAGTTAATGCACATTTAATCAACAGATTGAATGAAAAAGGATTGCCACTTGCTAATTGAATGCAATAACAGAGGAGGAAAATTTCAAAACACACCTCTCTTTTGCCAAAGGAGTAAATCTGAAGAAAGCTCTTTTGCTTTCCTTTTTTAGGCTGAAGTAGCAATTTCTAACCCTTATTGCTTTTGTGGCAAGTGACAAGAAAATGCATTTTTGTGTCCAATTCCTGTTTTTCATTGTTTTGCTGCCATAAAACTTCTGGGTGCCAACTGGGATGTCTTTTCAACAAGAGAAGAAGGGATTCTTGTCTGATAGATAATATCAGTGGGGCAGCTATTATTCTGATTTGCTTATTTGGAAAGCTGAAGTTTACCTGTATGCCTCTTGCCAAGCAAAGAAATTCAGTGAAAGGAAGATGAGGACTGAGAAGAGCCAGAGTTGTGTTAAGATACTTAATTCAGCCTGGGCAACATAGGGAGACCTTGTCTCTACAGAAAACAAAATTATCTGGGCACGGTGGCACATGCCTATGGTCCCAGTGGTCCCAGATACTTGAGAGGCTGAGGTGAGAAGATTGCTTGGTAATGGGAGGTTGAGGTTCTGCACTTCAGCCTGGGTGACAGAGCGAGACTCTGTCTTAAAAAAGATACTTAATTGTCTCTGCACCAGATTTTTTTCTAATAGCATGGTTTCAACTGTTTCCAGAAATATCCAGCTATTCTCTGCCCATGACTCCATATCTTCCAACCTCTTTTAGTTGTAACTATGTTTTAATAACATTATCAAATTTTGCTCCCTAATTCCCTGCATTATATGCAAATTTCCAAATAGTTTGGGGTGCCTTTTATTCAAAACCCCTAACAGCAGTCTGAACTCATATGAGTCAGAAGGATACTTTGCCAATACTGCACTGGTTCCATAAAAAGCATGCAGTTCTCATTAGTGCAGTCAACAGAGAGTCAGCAAAGGGATTATGTGGACAACCATCTATCAGGCTAACCACCCAAGCCTCTGACCAAGACTATATATCCAAAACGCCCTAGAAATGCTCCTATTTTTTTAAATTCTAAAAACGTTTATTTTTCTAATTATAACGGTAGTTGCTTATCATTATAAAAGAAAAAAGGTTGGAAAATACAAAATAAACAAAATCAAAAGCACAAAGAAGATAATACAAGTTACTTTAGCTTAACACATTATCTTACTTTTGGTCTTTCCTGTGTGCAAGGACCTGTTTCAGCTACTGCTGCAAAACTTAGTGGCTTAGAACAATAGATTATTATTTCTAATGCTTCTGTGTGTTGACTTGGCAGTCTTGTTTCACGTGCTGTCAGTTGCGATGGGATAACTGGAAGGTTCAAAATGATCTCATTCACATGGCTAATCAGTTGGTGCTGGCTGTTGGCTGATTGCTCAGCAGGAACTGTGGGCTAAGGGCTTGGGTTTCCTTCATGTGGGCCTCTTCACATAGCTGCTTGGGTTCCCTCACAGCAACAGAGCTGGGTTCAAGAAGTTGTGTACTAAGTGGTGAAAGCAGAAATTTCAGATATTTTAAGACTCAACTTCAGAAGTTACAAAGCATCATTTCTGCCACATTCTATTGGTGAAAATTAATCACAGGGATAGCCCAAAGTCAATGTGGGAAGGTGTGAACACTGACAAGTGTGGTTCACAGTGGGGGTTATGTTGGAGACTAGCTTCCACAGAGCTCTTTCCTTCCCTTCTTTCCTTCCCTCTTTCTCCTCTCCTCTCTTCTCCTCTCTTCTCTTCTCTTCTCTTCTCTTCTCTTCTCTTCTCTTCTCTTCTCTTCTCTTCTCTTTTCTTTCTTGAGTTTCGCTCTTGTTGCCCAGGCTGGAGTGCACTGGCATGATCTCGTCACAGAGCCCTTTCAATCCCCCTGCCCCAGCCACCTTGTCCCTCTGTAGCCACAATGGGGCAGATTTGTGAAATGTGGATGGTGGTGGTGGTGTGTATATGTAAGGGAGTCAGGTTGAGGGGATCAGTTTAATATGCAACTGAGCTCCCCAATGCTGAATGCCTCCTTATTTCTGGTTTTTGTTCTATTTCTAAGTAACTGACCATTGAAAAGTGTGATGAAAATCAGGGTCTCAGCATTTAAGCTGAGTTGGGGTGGAGAAGTTGCAGGAATGGCAGAATAAATGAACTAAGTCATGAAAGAAGAGAAGTTCAACCAATTCCTCAAAAAAGTCTTGAGTGTACACTCTGTTCCCATTTTAACTATGTTCCCCCCATTATTTTTACCTTTGTTTATCACAGTTTTCATAATTTCTAGCTTATGATTTATTTTTTATGTATTCATGTAATTATTTGTTTTATGCTGTTTTGTTCACAATTCCATCAGCCACATGAAATCAGGGAATTAGTGTATATTGTTCAGATAAGCACCTAGCACAGAGCATAATGGAGAGTAGGTGCTTGCTGAATATTTGTTGAATGAATGGGTGACTGAAAGGAAATCTGAATGTCTGTTCTCATCACTCGTTCACTCACACACATGAAACTATAATAATCTAGTCCTGGCTTGTAAATAGGAAGCTCTTAGTAACTATCTTCCTCAAATCTGTTGGAGATAAAGAAAGTGATGCAGGGAAATTTCAATCAAAGTCCTATTGTGACATCTAGTTTCTATAAGAGAAGGCTATTTTCAGGTTCTTTCTATACTGAAAATTGCAGTTTGGTTTCCATACCATTTCACACCATTTCCAGTGACCCCAAATTGCTACCTGAATGTCTCATGTTTCCATTTACTATAACCAGTCCCATTTCAGCATTTGAGATTCAATCTTATCAGCTTTCAATTCTCTGCCATTGATACCATCATGTACCCAGTTATCCCCAATCATCTTTGCCACTTTGTTCATCTCCTCTTTTCTATACACAACCATTTTCCAAGGCCTATTCCGTCTTCTGTTTTCTGTCTTCTATTCTCAGCTTCCATACTACTACATTACTTCATATCCCTACCACCTCTTTTCTGGGTAAATCTCCTTCCTCCACTCTTGTCAGCTCCAATCCATTCTCCACACTGTCTGTAAGAGTGAACTTTCTAAAATGTAAATCTAACCATGTTACTTACTGTCAGTATTAGTCCACTGCTACATAGGTTGAATATTTATTGAATGAATGGGTGACTGAAAGGAAATCTGAATGTCTGTCCTTATGGCTGCTACCATAGGTTGTGGCTCTTTTATTTTATATGCAGAAAAAATGGACAGCCTCATTCATTCTTTAAGTTCAACAAACATTAATTGAGTACTTACTACATGCCAGACACTAAGAAAACAAAAATTTCATGATCAGGTTTCCATCTCTGAAGAACTGACAGTCTCATTGGAGCATATAATGATTCTGTTATTGGAATCTATTAGTGCTATTAGAGACATTTTATTAAAACAGAAGGCAAAGCAACAAACTGGGGGTTTGGAATATGGGGAAGAGTTGGGGTGGAGAAGTTGCAGGAATGGCAGAATAAATGAACTAAGTCATGAAAGAAGAGAAGTTCAACCAATGGCCAAGGAGGAAAAATGTATAAAACAGAGGGAGAAGAGCACTTGTAAAGGCATGAGGATATGAGAAAGCAAGGCACTCATTATGGCTAGAACTTAGAGTGTACAGGAAAAAGAGGGGGAAGATGTGGCCTTAACAAAGGCCATAATCCTATAAGAGCCATGTACTACCTACTGTGTAGTTCTATATTTGAATTGAAGGGCTTTAAGTAGGATGGTGATATAGTTTGGATCCGTGTTCCCACTCTCCGCCCAAATTTCATGTCCAATTGTAATCCCTAGTGTTGGAGGTGTGGCTTCGGGGGAGGTGATTTGATCATGGGGATGGTTACTTATGAATGGTTTAGCACCATCCCCCTTGGTGCTGTGTTGAAATAGTGAGTGACTTATTGTGAGATCTGGTGGTTTAACAGTATGTAGCACCTCCCCTCTCTCTCTTTTCCTCCTGCTTTAGCCATGTGAGATGCCTCACTCCCCCTTTGCCTTCCACCATGATTGGAAGCTTCTTGAGGCCTCCCTGGAAGCAGAAGCTGCTATACTTCCTGTACACTCTGCGGAACCATGAGCTAATTAAACTTTTCTTTGTAAATTATTCAGTCTTATGTATTTCTTTATAGCAATGAGAGAACGGACTAATACAGACAGTAACACGGTTACATTTACATTTTAGAAAGTTTACTCTTATAGAAAATGTGGAGAATGGATTGGAGATGGCAAGAGTAGAGAAAGGAGATTTACCCAGAAAAGAGGTGATGGGAATCTGAAGTTATGTAGTGGTATGGAAGCTGAGAATACAGGACAGAGTGGAAGAATGACATGAAGGAGAGTACTGGAAACAGAAAGACCAGATAAAATTAGGGCTGAAATAGGATTGGTCAATTTTGTGACCCTAGAAAAAGTGGTATCATGTAGTATTGAGACTAAAACCAGATTTCAGTGGGGGAAGTGAGGAAGTAGAGACAGAATAGGCAAACATTTACAGACATTTGGAATAAAGAGTAACAGGATGATGTTTATGAGGAACAACATGGGTGAAGTTGACTCTTGTTAATTTAATATTGTTCTTTAGCAGATGAGATTTTAGGGTATATATTCATTCAGAGGAAAAAGTCCATGGGAACAGATAAGTTGACTTTACAGGAGAAAGACAGGATAGTTGTTGGAGAGGGACCCTAAGGAGATAGAAGGCAAAGATAAAATGGAACTCAAGAGGAGAGTGGTGCACTCATTGCTCACTCTCAGACTACAGTAGTGATGAGGGTGATCTTGAAATCAAATAGGCCTAGATTCAAATCTCAGCTCTGCCACTTGCTATCTGGGTAAACCTGTCAAGCACTTAATCACTCCAAATATCCATTTTCTCAGTTACAAATTGAGGATAACTAAACCTTTCTCACAATGTAGTTGTAAGGATTACATGAAAGAGTAAGTGATAAAAATGGTAGTTATTACTACCAATGAGAACAGAATGGGGGTAAGCTAGAGATAAATTTGGCAGTAGAAAGCCAAGAATGGAAAGGCATTCCAACCTAAGTCCTCTAAATTTCTCAAAAAAAGCTCAGCTGATAAAAATTCAAGCAATGGGGGTGGTTAAAGGGTTGAAGAAAAGTGTTAAAAACTTGGAACCTGCTAAGAGGAAGGAGAGAGCGAGGTTTGAAGAAAAAAAAGATTGCTGATCAGCATCAAGGGCCTTGACTTGATTCCTGTCCTTCAGTCTCTTCCCCTCGAATCCATCTTGCACAGCAGCACTTGATTAATATTCTCAAAAGGATACATTCATCATGTCACTCCAATACATGTCTACTGAATACAGTTCATGCTTCTCTGTTTGGCATTTCAGGACATCTGCATTCAGATGTCTTCCTGCTATGGCAGCTTCTGCAAGCCCACAAACCAGCTAGAATATTTACAGTTCCCCAAATATGTCTTTTGTTTCCAATTCTGAACCTTGTTTGTGTTATTCCCTGTACTCTCAACTGAAGTTCATTTCAAACTTTTATATTGTGCAAGCTTCAGGGTCCTGAAGAGCTGGGTTCCAATATGAACTCTTCCACTAACCAGCCATATGATCTTGGGCAAGGGATTTTGCTTCTCTGTGCCTTAGTTTCCTTGTGTATACAATAGGGTGTCTTAGTCCGTTTTGTACTGCTATAACATAATACTTGAGACAAGGGAATTTATAACGAACAGAAATTTATTTCCTCACAGTCCTGGAGGCTGGGAAGTCCAAGATCAAGGAGCTGGCATCTTACAAGGACCTTCTCACTGCCTCATCCCGTGGTGGAAGGTGGAAGAGGAAAAGAGGGTGAGAGAGAGAGAGGCAAAAGGGGGTTGTATTCATTCTTTTGTAACAAATCCACTACCATGATAATGGCATTAATCTATTTATGAAGGCAGTCCCCTCATGGCCTAATCATCTCTGAAAGGTCCCATCCCTCAATACCATCACAATGGCAATCAAATTTCAACATGAGTTTTTGAGGGGACAAACCATATCCAAACCATAGTATAGAGATAATAATAGAAATCATGTAGTGGTACTGAGAGGATTACATTAACAGATGTAAAAAAAAGAAAGCAATAGTAGATCACCCTGCACATAACAGAAACTCAGCAAGTGGTAACTATCATTCATTTGTTTACTAAACATTTACAGAATACCTGTTCTATGCTAGGCACTGTGCTAGGCCTCATGGATATGGAGACAAACACTAACTACACTTGAAATCCCGCATGCCTCATTTAGTATAGGGACATCATCATGGCCTCAAGGAAAGGTTAGTATTGGTAATGAGTCTTGAAGAACTTGTAGATACTGCCAGGCAGTCAAGAAATGTAAGTGAAATACTCTAACTTTTTTAAAAGCTTATGAAAATACTTGGAAACAATCAAAAGCCTGGTTCATTTGCTGAATAATACAAAGAGATTGGGCATTGGTTGTAATTGTTATTATAAACAACAGAAACTTAATCTGAAGCTGAAAAGGTATTTATTAAAAGTAATTGGGTAGCTTCGAATGCATGATGGGAAGGGATAGAGAAGGACAGGAATTGGTAAGTGATCAGGGACCAGGTCATAAAGAGCTTTATAGAACATAAGAAATTTGAACACTATTCTGTTGGTGATAAGGACCTGTCATAGGGTTTTTGTTGTTGTTGTTTTGTTTTGTTTTGTCTTTTTTTTCAAAGACAGTACCATCATTTGTGTGTTATAGATACATCATTCTGGCTGTTGTGTAAAGAATGGGGAGGTGAAGTGGTTAGACTAGAACATGAAGACCATTATGTCAAGGCCAGACAAGATGACTGCTGAATTAAGGCAGAGAGAATAAGACTAGAGACACAAGGATGAATTACAGAGATCTTCGGAGGATAAAATCAACAGGACTTAGTGACTTTATTGGATTTAAGCGAAATAAGGGATTGAAATTAAGGTTGATTTACAGGCTTATGTCTAGGGGGACTAGGTGGACACTGGTGTAGTTCATTGAGGCTGATAATATAGACAAAGGAGCAGGTTTGGAGGTAGGTAGATGCTGAGGCCAGTTTTGCAGATGTTGAATTTGAAGAGTCAAGAAACAGCTGTGTGAAGATTTGCAGCAGGATTTTGGATGCACAAGTATCAAGTTCCAGGCAAGGTAATATCGATGTAAATTTGGGAGACAGTTTAATATCAGCAGTACTTGAAACCAAAAGGTTGAATTTGATCACCCAGGGAGAGTTTATAGAGTGCAATAAAGAGAGAAATCTGAGAAAACTCAACATTGAAGGAGCAGGTAGAGAAAGAAGATTCTGAAAGACAGAATATCAAAGCATAGTTTGAGAAGTAGGAGACTCAGGAGATAACGGCATCACAAAAACCAAGATGGGAGAGAGTTTCAAAAGGGGATTGGCCCACAATGTCAAACTCTGCTAAGAGTTTCAAATGAAATCAGGACTGCCAAGCCTGCATTGATTTGATAGGCAGCAGGTCATGAGGAAACTTACCTGTGGGGAAAAGTGAGGGCAGAAGCCAGACTGCAATAGTTTAAGGAGGGAATGTAAAGAGGAAATGAGAAACTATGTGTAAACAACTTATTCTATAAAAGTGACTGTAAAAGGAAAGAGAGCATTTCCAACTTCCAGAAGAGCTAAGCAAGCTCAAGAAAATCACCCCAAAAAGATCTAGTACGCTGTTCAAAATTGACAAAGTCTCTGGAGATTGATCAAAGGGTTTTAAAAAGTTGGGAAACATTTATTTTTAAAATTTACAGAAACTTGGTAAGAACAGTGGGAGGTCATGGCATATGGGCTAGGGACTGTACCCATCCCCAGCAGTTATGTCATGCAGAAAAACTGTTTCAGCAAGCTTGGTTGCCACGTGGCAGTTCTCATCTTCCCTGACTCCTGGGGTGGAATAACTATCTTGTGTGCATTTGGCAGTTGGAAAATATCATCATATCCCATTTTCCACAGTTCTGTTCTATGTGAAGCTTATACAGAGTTGTGGAAGCAGCCTGGAGCGGCCTGTTTGCCATCCCCAATTCCCACTCTGTAGGGATAATTCAGACAGGGTAGCTGGTGAAAAGAATAGTCCACTTTTCCCACACATCTCTGTGTTATGGGAAAGCAGCTTCACTGTGTTCACAGTCAAGTGGTAGCTCCAATCTTGCCAAAATTTCCAGGGTGGAAGACCTATTCCTGGTAGAATCAGTCGCCAGTGAAAGTTGAGATCACATCCTCTCCAGCTCTGAGTTGCAGAAGATCTACACTAAGCAGTGTCAGCAGCTGAAGGTGGCACTAGTGCACATGTGCACACACAAACACACATCATCTGCTCCAGAGGAAGGACCTGAGTGAATATACAGTAAACAACGCGTTGGCCATCCCCCATCTCCACACCCCTGCTTCTGATTTGTGATGTAAAATTTCTTCCCAGAGGCATGTCTGAGCAAGCCTAACACCAAGGAACCCAACTACAATTGGATGAGACTGTGGAGCAATTTATGCTGCAGAGCATTGTTGAAAACAATAGAGAAATCAGCTAGAAATTAATAGAGGCTAACAGTTGGTCATAATACTATTAGAATCAGATCAGCCAGAAGCTTAAGAATAACATCAGGTAAAGAGACTGTCAAACAGAGCCAGGCTAAACCATAGTCAAGCCTGGTGGTCTGGAAAACTGTGTGTATGCCTAAGGCTGTACCCTCTGAGGAGCAACAGAAGAAGTTCTGAATTAAGGGGAAATACACTTCATTGAAGTAGTCCAGTTGAGTCATGAAGATGCAATTAAGCAATCAGAAAAAAATCCTGAGAGGGGATCTAGACTGGTTTTAATATACTATCTAAAATATCCATTTAACAAAAATTATGAGACATGCAAAGAAACAGGAAAGTATGAACCATATACAGAAAAAAGGCAATAGAAACTGCATTTAAGGGGACCCACGTATTGAGAAAATAGACAAAGACTTCAAAGTAGCTATTATAAATATCTTCAAAGAACTAATCAAAACCTTGCTTAAAAATTAAAAGAAGGTATGATGACAATATCTCATGAAATGGAGAAATCGATAAAGAGGAATAAATTATACAAAAGAACCAAATAGAATTTCCAGAACTGAAAAGCACAATAACCAAAATGAAAAATTCACTAGATGGATTCAACAAGAGATCTGAGTTGAAACAAGAAAGAATCAATGAGCTTGAAGACAGATTAATAAAGATTATGCAATATGAACGGAGGAAAAAAAGGATGAAGAACAATAAACAGAGGTGCACATAAAACATGTGGGACACAATTAAGCACACCAACATATACATAATAGGAGAACCAGGAGAGGAGAGAGAGAGAGAGAAATGAACAGAAAAGTATTTAAAGAAATAATGGCTGAAAATTTCATAACTTTGATGAAAAATATTAATCTACACATGCAAGAAGCTCAATGAACTCCAATAAAGATAAATGCAAAGAGAGACACACATGGACACATTATAGTTAAAATGTTGAACTCAAAGACAAAGAGAAAAATTTAAAATTAGTGAGGGATAAATGACTCATCATGTACAAAGAAGATGTAGATTACTTCATATCAGCGACAATGGAGTCCAGAAAGCAGTGGTGTGACATCTTCAAAGTACTGAGAAACAAAACCAAACCAAACCACAAAAAGGTGTCAACCAAGATTTTTTGTTTTTGTTTTTGTTTTTTGAGATAGAGTCTTGCTCTGTAGCCAGGCTGGAGTGCAGTGGCATGATCTTGGCTCACTGCAAACTCTACCTCCAGGGTTCAAGTGATTCTCCTGCCTCAGCCTCCCAAGTAGCAGGGACTATAGGTGTATGTCACCACACTCAGCTAATTTTTGTATTTTTAGTAGAGACAGGGTTTCACCATGTTGGCCAGGATGATCTCGATCTCTTGATCTCGTGATCCACCTGCCTCAGCCTCCCAAAGTGCTGGGATTACAGGCATGAGCCACTGCCCCCAACCCCAAGAATCTTGTAGCCGGAATATCTACCTTTCAAAAATGAAGGGGAAACAAAGACATTTTCAGATCAACAAAACCAGAGAGAATTTGTTGTTAGAATACTGGATTTCTAAGAAATATTGAAGAAAGTTCCTCGGGCTGAAAGCAAGTGATACCAGATAGAAATTCAAATCCACAAGAAAAAATAAGCACTGATAAAGGTAATTGTGCAGGTAATTATAAGTAACAGTATAGCCAACTTAAAAGTCAATCACATAAAATATGTATGCATGTAATTGTATTTTGGACTTATATAGAATGCAATCAGTTTGATAATAAAAGGACAAAGCTTGCAGGTAGAAAAAAAGCTGATTTGGAGTAAGAAAATGACACCACATGGTAACATGAATACAAAAGAAGAAACAAAAAGAATCCAAATAGCTAATTAAGAAGGCTACTAAACTGCTTAAAAAATACTTGTCCTTTCTTCTCTCAGCTTCTTTCGAATACATAAATTCATATAACGTAATAATTATAACACTGCATTGTTGGTTTTAAAATATATATAGATATTATCTATCTATCTATCTATCTATATAACAATAATGTCACAGAACAGGAGCAGATAGAGCTGTATAGGAATAATATTTTTATATCATACTAGAAATCAGCTAGTATAAATATGAATTAGATTCTGATAAGTTAAGATGTACGTGGTAAGCCCTAGAGAATATAACTCAAAAAATATAGTGAAGGCGGGGCACAGTGGCTCAAGCCTGTAATCCCAGCACTTTGGGAGGCCGAGACGGGCGGATCACGAGGTCAGGAGATCGAGACCATCCTGGCTAACACGGTGAAACCCCGTCTCTACTAAAAAATACAAAAAACTAGCCGGGCGAAGTGGCGGGCGCCTGTAGTCCCAGCTACTTGGGAGGCTGAGGCAGGAGAATGGCGTGAACCCGGGAGGCGGAGCTTGCAGTGAGCTGAGATCCGGCCACTGCACTCCAGCCTGGGCGACACAGCATGACTCCGTCTCAAAAAAAAAAAAAAAAAATATATATATATATATATATATATATAGAGTGAAAAAATAATTAAAGGAATTAAACTGTTACACTAGGCATATTCACTTAGTGCAAAACAAAGCATTAAAAAGGAAACAGAAAAGACATGAAATATATAGAAAACCAAAAGCAAAATGACAGACATAAATCCAATTTATCAATAATAATATTCAATGTTTATGGATTAAACAACTCAATGAAAAAAGAAAGATTATCTATTGGTTAAAAAACACAGGCTTACTAAAAGATAATACCTAATAAGATTACAGGAGGCTTCACTTTCCTCCACATCTAACCACATTAACAGGGTTCCTTTATAATTATAGTGAATTGTAGCTGAAAAAATCTTGCGGATTCTATTTAGGAAGCAGTTGCTAGGCAAACCCAAAGATATCAGAGAAGATAAAAATAAGGACACTAGAGGAAATTGAAGTTCACCTATATCTACAAAAAACATTAAACAGAGCTTAGTTCCTAGCCAGATAAACATAAAACCTCACCCTAAAGGCATACTTATCTCTGTTCCTATTACTTGATACGTAATATCCGGTTTTCAACAAACAATTACCAGAAGCACTAAAGGGCACACACACAAAAATGCACCAGAATGAGACTCAGATATGGCAGAGATTTTGGAATTATCAGACTGGGAATTCAAAATACTTGTGAATAAAATACTATGGGCTCTAACAGAAAAAGTGGACAACATGCAAAACCACATGGGTAATGTAAGCAGCGAGAAGGAAATTTTAAGAAAGAATTGAAAATAAATTCTAGAAAGAAAAAAAAACATTGTAACAGAAATGAAGAATGCCATTGATGGGCTCATCAGTAGACTGGACATGGTAAGGGAAAAATCAGTGAGCTTGAAGGTGTGCCAATAGAAACTTACAAACCCGCAAAAGAGAAAGAATAAAAAAGACAACTTGGAACAATTAGAAAAGGTAAAACATAAGTGTAATGGGAATATCAGACAAGAGAGGAATAGAAGAAATATTTAAAATAATAATAGCTGACAATTTCCTAAAATTAATGACAAACACCAAAGCACAGATTCAGGAAGCTTGGAGCCCCAACAAGCTGGATAAATACCAAAACATCTACATGTAGGTATATCATATTCAAACTTCACAAAATCAAAGACAAAGAGAAAACTGTGAAAGAAGCCAGAGGAAAAGAAAAGTTGTGAAAGAAGCCAGAGGAAAATAAAAAACCTTACCTACCGAGGAGCAAGTATAAGAATCATATCATTCTTTCTTTCAGAAACCATGCAAGAAAAAAGAGAATGAAGTATAATATTTAAATTTTGAAATGAAAAAATCCCCACCAACCTAGAGTTCTGCATCCTTCAAGAGTGAGGGAGAAATAAAGACTTTCAAAAAGCAACTAAAATTGTAGGACTTTGTCACTAGTAGACCTGTTTTGCAAGAAATGTTAATAGTTCCTCAGAGAGAAGGAACATCTTCAAAGTACTAAGAAACAAAACAAAACAAAACAAAACAAAACCACAAAAAGCTGTCAACCAAGATTTTTTTTGTTTGTTTGTTTTTTTGAGATAGAGTCTTGCTCTGTAGCCAGGCTGGAGTGCAGTGGCATGATCTCGGCTCACTGCAATCTCCACCTCCAGGGTTCAAGCGATTCTCCTGCCTCAGCCTCCCAAGTAGCAGGGACTATAGATGTATGTCACCACACCCAGCTAGTTTTTGTATTTTTAGTAGAGATGGGGTTTCACCATGTTGGCCAGGATGGTCTCGATCTCTTGACCTCGTGATCCACCTGCCTCAGCCTCCCAAAGTGCTGGGATTACAGGCATGAGCCACTGCCCCCAATCCCAAGAATCTTGTAGCCAGAATCCTAAAGTGAGATAGATCAGAAACTCAGATTTACATAAAGGAAGAATGTTAGAGAAGGAATAAATGAAGGTAAAATAAAATCTTTTATTTTTCTTATTCCTAGTTGATCTAAGAGATAACACATTGAAATAATAATAACAATGTATTTGGTGATTGCGGTTTATCAATAAGTGAAATAAATGATAATGTTATGAGTGATGAGGGGGAATTTGGAATTACTGTTATAAAACATCTGCATTACCTGTGAAGTATGCTATTATTTAAAAGTGGACTTATAGTACTTGTAAATTATATTAAATTGTAAATGCATACTGTACACTCTAAGGAAATTAATAAATTATTAATAAAAAGAAGTATAATATGCTATGAAAGGAGAGAAAATGAAATTACGAAATATGTACAATTAAAATCAGAGAAGTCAGAAAAAGAGGGGAAGATAAAAACAAACAACAAGTGCAACAAATATAAAAGAGTTACAGACATGCTAGATATTAATCTAACTATATTGTAATCACTTTAAATGTATATGCTATAACTGCATCAATTAAAAGTCAGAGGTTGTCAGAGTAGATTAAAAAATAAGACCCAACTACATGTTGTCTAAATGAAACCTTTAAATATAAAGAAATAGATTAAAAGTAAAGGGGTAAGATAAAGTAAAGATATGCCATGCTAACTATAATCAAAAGGAATCTGGATTAGCTATATTAGTTTCACAAAGCAGACTTCAGTGCAAGGAAATTTATCAAGGATAAAGATTTATCAAGGATAAAGAAAAGTATTATGTAATGATAAAGAGGCATATTCTCTAAGAAGATGTAACAATCCTGAATGTATATGCATATAAAGACAGAGCATCAAAATATGTGAGACAAAAACTAATAGACCTACAAGGAGAAATAGATGAATTCATTATTATAGTTGGAGGCTTCACCACCCCTCAATCAGTCATTGACAGATTCAGTTGGCAGAAAATCAGTAAGGATATAGTTGAACTCAACAGCACCATCAATCAACTAAATTTAATTGACATTTATAGAATACTTCATTCAACAAGAGCAGAATACACATTATTCTCAAGTTTACATGGAACACCACCAAGATAGACCACATTCTGAGCCATAAAATATACCTTAACAAATTTAAAAGAATATGAATAATACAAAATATACTTAAAGATTACACTGGAATCTTAAACTAGAAATCAGGGATAGAAAAACAGCTGAAAAATGAAAAAAAAAATGGAGATTAAGCAATACACTTCTAAATAATACAGAAGTCAAAAAAAGTCCTAAGAGAAACCTTAAAATATTTTAAACTTAATGAAAATGAAAATACAAATTATTAAAATTTGTGGGATGCAGTAAAATCAGCGTTTAGAGGGAAATCTATAGCATTGAGTGCACAGATTATAGAAGAAAAAAATATAAAATCAATAATCTTTGTTTCCACTTTAGGAAACTAGAGAAAGAAGAATAATATACGTCTGAAGCAAGCAGAAGAAAATAAAAATTAGATCAGTAATCAATGAAATTGAAAACAGGAAATCAATAGAGAAAATTAACAAAATCAAAGGCTGGTTCTTTGAAAAGGTCAACAAAATTGATATATCACTAACCAGGCTAACCATGAAAAGAAAATAAAGGGGACATAAAATACTAATATCAGAAATCAAAGAGAGCCCATGGGTGTTAGAGAGGATAATAAAAGAATATTATGATCAATTCCATGCCCACAAATATGATAACCTAGATAAAATGGACCAATACTTGAAAAAAAACTACCAAAACTCACACAAAGAGAAATAGATAATCTGAATAGGTCTATATCCATTACAGGAATTAAGTCAATAATTCATAACCTCCCAAAAGAGAAAGTAGTAGGCCCAGGTGGTTTTACTGATGAATTCTACCAAACATTCAAGGAAGAAATGATACCAACTCTTTATAATCTCTTTCAGAAAATATAAACAGAAGAGAGCATTTCCTAACTGATCTTATGAGGTCAGCATTATTTTAATACTGAAACCACATAAAGATATTACAAGAACAAAACTGCAGACGAACATCCTTATGAACATAGATACCAAAATCCTCGACAAAATACTAGCAAATCAAATCCAACAATGTATAAAAATAATTGTGTACCATGACTAAATCAAATTTATTCCAAGTATGTATGGCTGGTTAAACATTCAAAATTCAATTAATATAATCTACCATATCAGTAGGCTAAAAAGTAAAAATCATCTGATCATATCAATTCATGCAGAAAAAAGCATTTGATGAAATCTAACACAGATTCATAATAAAAACCCTCAGCAAGCGAGGAAGAGAGGAACTCCCTCAGCTTTTTAAAAATCTACAAAAAGTCTACAACTAAGATTAAACTTAAAGGTGAGAAACTGGATGCTTGCTCCCTGAGTCTGGGAACAAGGCAAGGATGCTCTTCTCACCACTGCTATTCACCATCGTACTAGAAGTCTTAGCTAATGCAATAAGATAAGAAAAGGAAATAAAATGTATACAGTTGGGAAGGAGAAAATAAAACTATCTTTGTAGATAACATAATTGTCTATGTAGATAATCCAAAAGAATAGACAAAAAACTCTTGGAACTAACAATCTATTACAGGAAAGCCACAGGATATAAAGTTAATATACAAAAGTCTATTTCTTTCCTATACAATAGCAATGAACGATTAGAATTTGAAATAGAAACATAACTGTTTACATTAGCACCAAAAAAAATGAAATACTTAGGAATAAAGCTAACGAAATTCCTACAGGATCTATATGAGGAAAACTACAAAACTGATTCAAGAAATCCAAGAAAATATAAATTCATGAGGAGATAGTACATACTCATGGATAGGAATACTCAATATTGTTATGATGTCAATTTTTCCCAACTATAAAAGTTGGAAAAATAACTTGCTAGAATTTAGCAATGGTTACTGACAAACTGATTCTAACATTTATATGGAAGGGCAAAAGATTCAAAATAGTTAACACAATACTGAAGAACAAAAAAGTCGGAAGACTGACACTACCCAACTTTAAGGCTTACTATAAAGTTACAATAATCAAGACAGCATGGTACTGGTGAATTGAATAGATAAACTGACCAATGGAACAGAATAGAGAATTACTATAAGACTACAGTAATCAAGATACTGTGGAAGTGAAAGCAACAGAAAGATAACAACAGGAATAGAAATAGGAAGTCCATAGACACACCCACAGAAATATGGTCATTGATTTTTGACAAAGGTGCAAAAGCAATTTAATGGAGAAAGTATAGTCTTCAACAAATGGTACTGGAACAATTAGACATTCATAGACAAATAAATGGATGTTTACTTAAACCTTACATAAAAATTAACTCAGGTCATAGATCTACCATAAAATTTTAAAGATGAACCACAGGGGAGAATCTTGATGATCTGGGATTAGATGAAAAGTTCCTAGACATGATACCAAAAGTGATATCAGCAAAGGAAAAAAAAGTAGATAAATTGGAATGCATCAAAATAAAAACTTTCACTCTGAAAGACACTGTTAAAGATGAGCTATAGACTGGGAAAATATATTTGAAAATAACATATCCAACAAAGGACTCGTATAGCACTGAATAGTGGCACTTATTCCATGCCTGACTCATTTGGGGCCTCTCAGGTTTCCTGTTTACCTAGCAGAGGAAGATAATAGCACTAGCCATACAATATTTTTCATTCAATGGACTTTATTATAGCCATTTATTCATTCAACATTTCATTATTGACAACAACACTTACATGTTAGGCACTGCAAAACATCCAAATGTGAATAAGACATTATTCCTTCATTCAGGAAGCTTGCAACTTAGTACAGATAATGGTACAAATAGACAAGTGTCTGTAATGCAAGGCAGAAAGTGAAGAAAACTATAAAGGAGATAAGATGATAAAGTAGAAATCTCAGCTTCCTCACTTCTCACTTGTTTGACTTTGGACAAGTTGTTTAACCTTACAGAACCATACTTTCTTCAAATTTAAAATGGAAATAACACTATTTACCATACAGTATCACCGGGATAATTGAATATGATAATGACTATCATAGTGCCTGTGCTAATGTTGAGGTAGTCACTCAACAAAATTAGTTTGCCATGGAGAAACATTTCATGGATAAGGAGACATAGAGACAGTAACATTGGAGTTAGTCATTGGACAATTAGAGAGAACATAGAGAGGCAGAAATAGAGGCAGTCCCCCCTTGACATTTACCCCCCAAAAAAATAAGCCACCTCATGTACTCTTCTAGCTACTGAGCAACCCTCTCATTTATTATTATAATTATTTTTTAAATTTTTTTTTTTTTCGAGACAGAGTCTCACTCCGTCACCCAGGCTGGAATGCAGTGGTGTGATCTCGGCTCACTGCAACCTCCACCTCCCAGGTTCAAGCAATTCTCCTGCCTCAGCCTCCCAAGTAGCTGGGATTACAGGCATGTGCCACCATACCCAGCTAATTTTTGTATTTTTAGTAGAGACGGGTTTTTGCCATGTTGGTCAGGCTGGTCTCAAACTCCTGACCTCAAGTGATCCTCCCACCTTGGCCTCCCAAAATGCTGGGATTACAGGCATAAACCACTGCACCCGACCCTTACTTCTTTTTGTTTTTGTTTTGTTTTGTTTTTTGACTTTTAACTGTTTTATAGAGATATAATTCACATATTGTAAAATAACCCATTGAAAGTATACAATTCAATGCTGTTGAATATATGTGGAGAACTGTACAATCATCACTAAAATGTAAATTTAAAACATTTTAATCACCCCAAAAGATAATGTCTGAATTTATGCTTTGGAAAGATGGAATAGACATAATTTTCATATTCTTCCAATTAAGTACAGATTAAAAATTCTGAACATTATATGGGACAGAAATTTGGAAGTATCTAAAAGGTGCAGGAAAAAAAGGTAAAACAGTTAGGGACCTTGAAACCCAAGGAATAACACCATCTTACTAAATTCCCACCTCCACCCAGAAGTAACAAGAAGTCCTTTCCTGCCAGATATCAACAAACACTGAGTGGAAACCTGGATTTCTACACCCACCTGGAAGTAATAAGGTGGCACCATCTTTCACCTGCAGAGTGGTATCAGAGGAGGCCTTCTAAAACATGAGATTTAAATAAGATGTAGACTTTCATAATACCCCAAATGTCCAAGTTCCAATTGAAAATCACTGACGTGCCAAAAAAAAAAAAAAATGCAGAAAAAAAAAAAAGGTAAAACAGTTAGGGATCTTGAAATTCAAGGAATAACACCGTCTCATTAAATTCCTGCCTCCACCCAGAAGTAACAAGGAGTCCCAGACTCCTTGGAAGTAATAAGGTGGCACCATCCTTCACCTGTAGAGTGGTGTCAGAGAAGGCCTTCTAAAACACAAGATTTAAATAAGATGTAGACTTTCATAATACCTCAAATGTCCAAGTTTCAATTGAAAATCACTGACATGCAAAAAAAACTAAGAAGATTTCAACTTGAATGATAAAAACCAATCAGCAGATGCTAACACATTGACAGATGTTAGGATTATCTGACAAAGAGTTTAAAGCAATTATCATAAAAATGCTTCAATGAGCAATCATAACCACACTTTAAAAAGTTACAAAAAATAGAAATTATCAGCAAAGAAATAGAAAAATTGCAGCAAGCAAATATAATATATAAAAAGAGCCAAATGGAAAATTTAGAAGTAAAAAACACAATAGTTAACTTCGAAATATCAACAATGAACTCAACAGCTGAATGGAGACAACAGAGGAAAGAATTTGAATACAGAATAATAGAAATGACCAAATCTGAATAACAGAGAAAAAATAGTGTGTTAGGAACCTATGAGACTATAACAAAAGACCTAAAATTTATGTTATTTGAGTTTCAGACGGAAAGAAGAAAGAAGAGGGAGGGACTGAGAAAGTATTCAAAGAAATAATGGTTGAAATTTTCCAAAATTTGACACAAGACATAAACCTAAAAATTCAAGAATCAAATGAACTCCAAACATAACAAACCCAAAGAAATCCATGACAAGACACATCACATTAAAATTTATGAAAACTAAAAACAAAAACAAAAACTCTGAAAGCAGCCAAAGAGAAACAACACATTGCCTATAGGGGAAAAACAATTTGAAAGACAACAAATTTCTTATCAAAAACTATGGTGGCCAGAAGGAAGTGTGTGCAACATTTTTCAAGAGCTGGAAGGAACTGCCAACCTCAAATTACATTTTCAACAAAAATATCCTTCAGGAATGAAGGAAAACCCAAACACTCTCAGAAGAAAAACTAAGTGAATTTGTCACTACCAGATCTACATAGCCTAAAAAATTGCAAAAGGAAACTCTTGGAATAGAAAGAAAATGAGAAAACAGGAATCTTCGACTATCTGGAGGGAAAAAGATCAGTGGCAAAAGAAAATTATATAGGGAAATACTATAGATTTTGCTTCTCCTCTTGAATTTTCCAAATTATGATTGATGGCTGAAGAAAAAATAACATTGATATTGTTCTCAATGTATACAGAAGAAATATTTAAGACAATTATATTATAAATGGGAGAAGGGCAAAAGGACATAAAGGGAGGTAAGTTTTCTATGCTTCACTCAAACTGGTAGACTTTTTAAAGATAGAGAGATAGACACAGATGTATAAATATATAAAATATAATAGATGGTACAACCACCAAAAATGTATGCAAAGATACACATCCAAAAACATAATATTTAAATAAAAACAGAATTCTAAAAAATGTTAACCCATAGGAGGGAAGGAAACAAAAAACAGAAAAATGAAAAACAGAGAACAAAAAATAAAAAATAAAATGGCAGGCATAAGCCCCAATACATCAATAATTAAAGTAAATGTAAGTGACCTCTATACAACAGTTAAAAGACAGAGATCAACAAAATAGACTAAAATAGGCTCTATTACATACCAACTTCAAGAAAATCACTTCATAATGATGTATATATGTGAAAAGTAAAAGGATGGAAAAAGATATACTATGCAAAAAGTAATCAAAAAAAGCAGGAGTGGCTAAATTAATTTTAGGTAGAGTAGACTTCAGAGCACAGAAAATAATGAGGGACAGAGACATTACATAATGATAAAAGGATCGATCCATCAAGGAGACATAGAAATCCTAAATGCGTACGCAAAAACAACAGAGCTGCAAGATATATGAAGCAAGAACTGATAGAACTGAAAAGGGAATTAGATAAATCCACAATTATAATTGGAGACTTCAATATCCTTCTCCCAACAAACACTGTTTGTTTCTTTTTTTAACTTTCATTTTAGGTTTAGGGGTACTTGTGAAGGTTTGTTACACAGTAAACTCATGTTACAGGGTTTTGTTGTACAGATGATTTCATCACCCAGGAATTAAGTCAAGTACCCAATAGTTATCTTTTCTGCTCCTCTCCCTCCTCCCACCCTCCACCCTCAAGTAGACCCCAGTCTGTTGTTTCCTTCCTGTTCATAAGTTCTCCTCATTTAGCTCCCACTTATAAGTGAGAACATGTGGTATTTGGTTTTCTGTTCCTGTGTTAGTTTGCTGAGGATGGTATTTTAAAAAATACTAAACATAGAGTTATCATATGACCCATAACTTTCATTTCTGGGCATTTATCCCAAAGAAACAAAAACTTATTTCCATGCAAACACCTGTACACAATTGTTCATGCCACCTTTATTTGCAATAGCCAAAGAAAATTGGAAATAATTCAATGCCCAATGGGTGAATGGTGAAACAAACTGTGGTACATCAATAACATGGAATACTATACAGTAATAAAAACTAATTAACCACTGATACATGGGACAACTTGGATGCATCTCAGTGAAATCACTGAGTCAAAAAAAGAGACACTCTTAAAAGATAACATACTGTATGATTCCATTTATATACCACTCTTGAAATAACAAAACTATAGACATGAGAAACAGATTAGTGGTTGCCAGGGAATGAGGATTTGGGGTATAGAAGAAGTAGGTATAACCATAAAGGGGTAACATGAGGGAGATTTTTGAAGTGATGGAATAGTTTTATATCTTGATTGAGGTGTTTACAGGAATCTGCACGTGATTAAATGACACAGAACTATACACACAGTTTGTAGCAATGTTAACGTCTTGGTTTTGATATTGTACTATAATTATATAATATGTAAACATTAGGGAAAACAGAATGAATGATACATGAGACCTCTTGGTACTATGTTTGCAACTTCCTGTGAATCTGTAGTAGCTTTATATATATGTATAAATTTCCATATGCATTAGCAGTCACTCCCTATCTGCCAACCTCCTCTCCCTTTCCCCAGCTCTAGGCAACCATTAATCTATTTCCTGTTTCTGTAGACTTGACTATTTGGGATATTTCCTATGAACGGAATCGTAAAATATGTGGTATTTTGTGACTAATTCTTTCATGTAACCATGTTTTTAAGGTGTATTCATATTGTACCAGTACCAGTAGCAGTTCATTCCTGTTTATTGACAAATATTATTCCATTGTAGGCATAAACATTTTTTTCCATTCACCAGTTGTTGGACATTTGGGTTGTTTCTGCTTTTTGGCTATTATAGATAATGCTGCTATGAACATTAATTTACATGTTTTTGTGTGGACTTAAGCTTTCAGTTCTCTTAGGTAAATATCTAGCGTAGATTTGCTGGGTCATACAGTATTCCATGTCTAACATTTTGAGGAACTGTCACACTGTTTCTCAAAGTAGCTGAACCCTTTCACATTTCTACTAGCAATGTATAGGTTTTCCAATTTCTCCACATCATTGCCAACACTTGCTATTTTTTGTACTTTTGATTATAGACACCTAGTGTATGTGAGGTGGCATCTTACTGCGATTCTGCTTTGCATTTCCCTAATGACTAACGATGCTGAGCATCTTTTTATGTGTTTACTGGCCATTTGCATATCTTCTTTGGAGAAAGCACATCACTCTCCCTATATCTTCACATCACTTTCCCTCTGTGCATGTCTCTGTGTCCAAACTTATAAGGACACCAGTCTCATTGGATTAGGGCCCAACATAATGACCTCCCTTGATTACTTCTGTGTAGACTGTATCTCAAAATAAAGTCACATCAAGTGTACTGGGGGTTACGACGTCAACATCCAAGTGGACATGAGAGACATAATTCAACCCATTTTAAGTAACAGTTTTGAAGTAGGCCCAGAATGTTATGTTCTCCATAACAAGAGGCTTCCCTTAAGGGAAACTACTTTACCAGAGCCTTATCCAGTATGGGCAAGGGCAATTAGACCACTCCAACCCCTTCTATTCTTCCAGTGTCACCTAAGAAAGAGGAAAAGCTCATAAGCACCTGTAAAGGTCACAGCCTAGAGGAACAGGCCAACTAAGGCTGACACCTAATCACAGGATTATGGAATACTTCCGTCCCCTGCCTCCCACCCCCAACATCAACTGTAGCAATTAGCATTGACTAAGTGCCTACTACTTTTTATGCCAGAACCTATGCCAGAAGCTGCAAGTGCATTTTCTCAATGTAATCCTTACAAATACCAAGAAAAATAGAAATTATTATTCACATTTTACAGATGAGGAAACAGACTTATGAAATGACTTGTTTAAGGTCATAAACAATTATCTGGAAGAACTGAGATTCTAACTCAGGTCTGTCAGATGCCAGAGGCCTGTGCTCATTCTATTATACTTAGCTCAGAAAGGGAGTGACACAGTCAGATTTTAATGTGCATGCAGAAAAGCACATGGGCAATCAAGTCAATAAATTATCACAAATGGAGCACACCCATGTATCAAAAAACAGAACTTGTCTTCCATTCTTCCCTGCCCAAAGTCTTCCTGTGTCTCTTTCCAGGCACTATTACTGATCAAGGATAACAAATATCCTGTTTTGATCACCATATATTCTTGTTTCTTTTTCGAGACAGAATCTCCCTCTGTAGTCTAGGCTGTAGTACAGTGGTGTTATCATAGCTCACTGTAGTTTTGACCTCCTGGGCAGAAGCAATCCTCCTGCCTCAGTCACCTGAGTAGCTGGGACTACAGGTGTGGGCCACCATGCCTGGCTAATTTTTTATTTTTTGTATAAACAGGATCTCACTATGTTGCCCAGGCTGTTCTTGAACTCCTGCACTCAAGCGATCCTTCTGCCTCAGCCTCCCAAAATGTTGGGATTACAGGTGTAAGCCAGTGTGCCCACTCTCGTAACCATATATTATTTTTGTCTGTTACTGAACCTTATATAAATGGAATTATATAATATGTGTTATTTTGTCCCAGAACTTTTGATCAACATTTTATTTTTAGGTTCCATCATTTGTTGCATGCAGGTGTAGTTCCTTCATTTTCATAAGCAGTATAATATTACATTGTATGGCTATATCACAATATATGTATCCATTCTACTGTTGATAGATTATATCAACTTTAGAGGTTTTAAAAAATATTGCTGCTATGAACATTCTTGTACATGTCTTTTGGTGAACATGCTTACAGTTTTACCTTGAGTAACATTCATTGGGTAGTTGGAATTGGTAACAGGGCAGAGAGGGATGGAGGCAGGGAGAACAACTGGAAGGCTGTTGCACAGATCAAGTGTAAAGTTTCAAGAATAAAGAAGAAGATGGTTAGGGTAGGGCCGGAGAGAAAGAGGTGGAGAGGAAAGAGATAAAAGTGTTTGTATTATAGAGTTTAATTGGTCCTTAGGAATAAAGGCAATAGGGAAGTCAAAGATGACACAACATTTTTAATTCCACTGAAAGAGGAAAGAAAGTTGGGCTGGAATGCTCACTGAGAGAGGGAGCTCACAAATTTCATGGTGAAATGTTCAGGGGATGAAGAGGAAGTGAATAGCTTATATGGGACTGTTTCTTGGACATCTGGAATTACAGGAACAAAGTGAGAGGAGGGTGGGGAAAGGAAATAAAGAGAGGGAAAATTTTCTGGAGAGTATTGATTAAAATGCAGTTGGACAATATTCAATTTGGAGAAGCATCACCAATGTGAGGAGAGGCCAAAGAGACTGTAGCGAAGAAAACAAAGAAGACACGGCCTGAGAGGCAGAAGGATTACCAGACTAGAATCCTATTATGGAAGACTAAAAAGAAGAGAATTTGGGGAAGGTGTGTGTTCGGGGGTGGGGGATGTATTATATTAGATTCAGGATAGACAAAAGGGGGACAGGCTTCTGAGAAAGGCCCCTTGAATTTGGCAGCAGAAAAGCTTTAAAAAGAGCAGTTTCCATAGAGTTCTAGTAGCGTTATAGAGTTCCGAAAGGAGTGGGTAGAGAGAGAATGGCTATGGGGCCTCCAAACACCCACTTAAGAAGGGTGGCAATGAACGAAATGATTGAAAGAGAGTGTCAATAGGCTGAGGAAAAGCACCAATGGAAAGAGACAATGAATGGTGTATGTGGGTTTTGAGGAGGAGTTAAGGTAACTGACAGAACAAGGTCACTGGTGTAAGTATATGGAGATGGGGGATGAGCATAGAGACTGAGCTGATTCATTCATTCAACAAATATTTACTGAATATTTCTTGCAAGATATGTACTGTGCTAGGGCTGGGGATACAGAGATTAATAAATATAGTCTCTACCTCGAGTTACTTGTAGTATAGTGGGGGAAACACTTGATCACAGTATAAGTATCAAGTAGGGGAAAAAGACACTGTAGAAACTTCCATAATTTCTGCATAGGCCTAAGAAGGCTTTTGGAGGTGCAGATATCTGAGCTGACATTTGAAATTACGAAGGAAAGATGAGGAAATGGTATTCTGAGACGATGTAGATGTTGAAGCACCATTATTTATAATAACCAAAGGTGTAAACAGTGTAAAAAACCCAAATGTCCATCAATTGATGACAGAGAGCCAGTGGTTAAACATTTACCAGCATAGCAGTGCATGGGAACCATTAATATGGAGGCAGTAGTTAAAACTATGTGAATTAATGCTATCACCCAGGTAGAATACAGAATGGGATGAGAAGAGGGCCCAGGAATTGGACTAGAAAGAGAAGCTTCAGAACCTCAAATTTGAATCCCTCAGTGGTCCTTAGACCAGTAAAAAGGAGGAAAGTTATGCTTTTCCCACTATAAAGCTAAGGTACCTAGTCAGGAAGGCAAAGTGTTGGCAAATTAGCGTTCATCTGTCTCCTGGAGACCAGCCAGAGAGAGAGAAATGAGCAAGTTGCCTGGACAAAAAAATCCCACCCTGAAATCCAAGTCTTGTTAAGCGAAGTTATAAAAAAGGACAGGAATGCTTGCATTGCCTAATTGGGTGTGTGTGTCGCAGGGTGGGTGGTTGGGAGGAATCTTCACATATAAAAAACAGCTAGCAACAAGACTCCTTTATTTATAAATTTGTGCATCTCCACAAGCATTTAATGAGCACCTCCTAGGTTCCAGGCTTAGGCTAGGGACAGTTAACACAAAATAAGTGGGTAATATGTCAAAAGTAAGTACTGCAGAGTTATGGTCAGAAAAATCTTGAGGGAGGTTTGAGCTAGGCCTTGAAGGCTTGCTAAGAAGTACCTGGATGGAAGGAAAAGGATGGGAACTGTTTTCTAAATAAAGCATAACAGAAAAACAGAAATGGGAAAGAAGGTAGGAAAAATAACACTTAACACTTAAAGATGTCTTACTATGTGCCAAACACCATTCTAAGAGCTTTATATATACTATCTCATTTAATCCTCAAAACAACCCTTTGAGATAGGTACATTACCCCAATTTTACAGATGAGAAACAGTCCACACCATAGGTAAATGGCAGAAGAGGCATTATGAACCTAGACAGTCTGGCTCCAGAGCCTACAGTCTTAACTAATATCCCATATACCTCCTGGAGTGTGCAAGGTGTTTTCATGAGGGTGTGTGGTGATAGAGGTTCAATTAGATCACACAGACTGTGAAGCCATGAGTCGAGAGAGTTTGATAGGTAAGAAGGGAGGCAGCTTCAAAGAATCTTGAATTCTAGAGACTTGCATCCAGTGTTGTAGAACAAGCACAGCAGGCCCAACTTTGAATCCTGAATCTGCCATTGATTAGTTATGGGACATGGGCAAAGTCAGTAGTAGCCTTCATTTCCTCATATTTCAACTGGGTATGTCAATGCCAATTTTGAAAGGTTGTTGTAATTATTAAATTAACAAAGGCATGTAAAGTGTCCAGTACAGGGTAGATCACCACAAATGAAAGCTATGACTATTACCACCTTATGACTTGTAGAGTTCTCAGCATAGCCTTCAGAAGAACTATTTTAGTGTTATTAGTCAGTGATCCCTTAAAGGCCCATCTAAATGGAATTCCTAGTGAAAATGCATTTACTTTTTGGGTCACTTCCTCTCCTGGTGGCTTGTGGCTCAGACTACTGTCCCTCTATAGCTTTGGGTTGCTGGTGTCTTCCAGTTGGCAAGTACAACCATAGACAGGCTTGAGTTAGGAAAGCTGTCACACATATGTGGCCACCATTCTTAGGGGGTAGTATGCCACCATTGGGGAGGGAATAGCTAAAAAGGAGTGAGACTATATCTCAACTACTTTTCCTGCTATTGGTCTATATACCATTGCTAGAATTGGGAGATGTCTGCATTGCCCAGTCCCTGTTATCTACACCAGTCCAGACAATTTGGGGAAGCTATGTGTACATGGATAGGATGTGTTACATTAGATTCAGAATAGACTACAGGGGGACAGGCTTTTCCCCATTTCCTAGTACACTCTGCTCTCTGATGAAGTGTTATGCCTCTCCCTTTCAATTTTTGGATCTGCTAAGAAACTTTTAACCTGCCTGATATCTTCCTGGAAATGTAGTTGTTAGAAGGATGCAATTGAAAGCATGACTAGAATTAGCTGGTATTCTCAAGAATTTTCAAACTGTAAATCCTAGTAGACATGACCCAAAAAACAGGGAGTGGGAAGGAGCAAAACCAATTACTTTTCACATGTCTGCAAATGTTTTAACATACAGCTGTCACCCAGAATAGAAAACCAGAGCTTTCTCTCTTCTAGGTTACAAATGTCTGCCTAGAGATCTGAGGCACTTCTTAAAGGTGACTTGCAAAGGGGGTAGAGTGGATTCCCCACCTGGAGTATTATCTATAGGCTGTAAAGTGAGTCTCTGCTGACTGTCTGCAGGGGGGACCAGGGGAGTCACACTCTTTCCTGCTCGGGCCATAATTGCTGCTCACTCAGCAGGCAAATGGGCATGTATGGCCTCAAATTTCAGAATATCCTTTTTTCTTGCAGTGGTTCTGAGGCAGGTGATCAGATTGGCTTAGGGCACATCAGGGCAAGCTGCCTCACCTTCACTACAGTGGCTCTATGATTCTGCTGGCTTCAGCTCTTTTCTATGATCCTCTAGAGGACAACTTCCCAGAGCACATAGCCAACCTGCTAAATATCTTCAGAACTGGACTGAAACAGGAGAAGATAAGAATTAATGGCAGCTGCCTGATTAAAGCAATTCTTAGGCCCAACAGAGAATGTGATGGAGGAGTCTGAACCAGACATTCTTTTCTTTTTTTTGAGACAGTCTTGCTCTGTTGTTCAGGCTGCAGGGCAGTGGCATGATCTCGGCTCACTGCAACCTTCACCTCCCGGGTTCAATGCCTTAGCCTCCCGAGTAGCTGGGACTATAGGCGCGTGCCATCGTGATCGGCTAATTTTTTGTATTTTTAGTAGAGATGGGGTTTCACCGTGTTAGCCAGGATGGTCTTGATCTCCTAACCTCGTGATCCACCCGCCTCGACCTCCCGAAGTGCTGGGATTACAAGCGTGAGCCACTGTGCCTGGCCGATTCTTCTCTTTTTATCACACCCCATAACTGCTCTTTCCTCATAACCAGGTCTACCTTCATAATTTACTCAGAATTTGACCATTCTTTAATCTTTTTCACCACTACCACTTTGTTCTCAGCCACCATTCACTCACCGACCTCCTTACTCATCCCCCTGTTTCCACCCTTGCCTGTCTAGTTTGTTTTCCTCACAGCAGCCAGAGGGATATTTTCTTTCTTTTGAGATGGAGTCTGGCTCTGTCGCCCAGGCTGGAGTACAGTGGCGTGATCTCGGCTCGCTGCAACCTCCACCTCCCGGGTTCAAGCAATTCTCCTGCCTTGGCCTCCTGAGTAGCTGGGACTACAGGCGCACACCACCACGCCGGCTAATTTTTGTATTTTTAGTACAGACGGGTTTTCACCATGTTGGCCAGGATGGTCTCAATCTCTTGACCTTGTGATCCGCCCGCCTCAGCCTCTGAAAGTGCTGAGATTATAGGCGTGAGCCACCACGCCTGGCCCAGAGAAATACTTTCAATGCTGAAGTCAGATATGTCACTTTTCTGCTCCAAATCCTCCAATGACTACCTCATTCAGAGTAAAAGTTAAAATCCTTACAATGGGGGATTCAGGGGATCATGGCAGTCGGGAGATAGGACTAGATTGCAGCTCAAGACAGGGCAGCATGCAGAGGCTTGCACTGTGAATTTTACCTCCATATCGGCTGCAAGAACAAACCAGCAATGCCGAGAGGACTCACAGACCCTCTGAAGGAAGCAGACTGCTCCTGCAAGACCCAGGAGACACTCCAAATACTGTGAGTGCCCCAACGGTGGAAGTGGGAGAGGGTCACCCTCTTCTCCCAAACACACCCCCCACTGGAGAAGCTGAAAGTCTGTTTGTGGGAGAAGTTTCCTACTTTACCTGGAGTTGAGTCAGCTTGGAGAACCGAGGGACATACAGGGGTAGAGGAAGCTGCAGAAAGGCCCCGGGAGCTCGCTGGGTCCCCAAGCAGCCCATGCCTGCCTGGCACCACAGGGATTCATCCAGAGGGTGTCCAGAGGAGCAGGGGGTAAAACTCCACAGGAAGAAGAAATTCTCTAGCTGAACTTTGTAACAATTTGAACAGGGCGAGAAGCCTCCTGGCCAGAACTCAGGGGAGGGAGCGAATCAGGTGTGCAGACTTCACAGGCTTGGGAAGAACTAAAGCCCTTTTCTCTTGCAGCTGGGAGGAGGATAGCCTTGGGCAAATTTTCAAGCCCATCTCCCCCTCAGCCTGGAAACAGACTTGGGGCTGTTGGGGGCAGGCACAATGGGAGTGAAACTTCAGTTTGCGTAGGAGCTGGGTGAGGCCTGTGACTGCCGGCTTTCCCCCACTTCCCTGACAACCTTCATGGCTCAGTAGAGGCAGCCATAATCCTCCTAGGTACACAACCCCAGTGACCTGGGAATCTCACCCCCATCCCCCACAGCAGCTGCAGCAAGACCTACCCAAGGAGAGTCTGAGCTCAGACATGCCCAGCCCTGCCCCCACCTGATGGTTCTTCCCTATACTCCTTGGTAGTGGAAAACAAAGGGCATATAATCTTGGGAGTTCTAGAGCCCCACCTACCACCGGTCCCTCTCCACACTACTACAGCTGATAGTTTCTGAAAAGTGCCGCCTCCTGGCAGGAGGCCAACCAGCATAAAAATAGAGCATTAAACCACCAAAACTAAGGACCCTACAGAGTCCATTGCACCCTCTGCCACCTCCACCAGAACAGGCACTGGTATCCATGGCTGAGAGACCCATAGACAATTCACATCACAAGACTCTGTGCAGATAACCCCTAGTTGGGTAGACTTGCTAGGCGGCTAGATCCAGAAGAGAGACAACAATTACTGCAGTTGGGCTCACAGGAAGCCACATTCACAGGGGATGAGTACTACATCAAGGGAACACCCCATGGGACAAAAGAATCTGAACAACAGCCTTTAGCCCTAGACCTTCCCTCTGACAGAGCCTATCCAAATGAGAAGGAACCAGAAAACCAACCCTGGTAATATGACAAAACAAGGCTCTTCAACACCAGCAACAGATCCAAACCAAGAAGAAATCCCAGATTTACACGAAAAAGAATTCAAGAGGTTAGTTATTTAGCTAATCAGGGAGGGACCAGAGAAAGGCAAGCCCAATCCAAGGAAATCCAAAAAATGATACAAGAAGTGAAGGGAGAAATATTCACAGAAATAGATCAGCTTAAAGAAAAAAACAATAAAAAATTCAGGAAGCTTTGGACACACTTTTAGAAATGTGAAATGCTCTGGAAAGTTTCAGCAATAGAATTGAACAAGTAGAAGAAAGAAATTCAGAGCTCGAAGGCAAGATCTTCAAATTAACCCAATCCAACAAAGACAAAGAAAATTAACCCAATCCAACAAAGACAAAGAAAAAAAGAATAAGAAAATATGAACAAAGCCTCCAAGAAGTCTGGGATTATGTTAAATGACCAAACCTAAGAATCATTGGTGTACCTGATGAAGAAGAGAATTCTAAAAGCCTAGAAAACATATTTGGGGGAATAATCAAGGAAAACTTCCCCAGCCTTGTGAGAAACCTAGACAGCCAAATACAAGAAGCACAAAGAACACCTGGGAAATTCATTGCAAAAGGATCTTCACCTAAGCACACTGTCAACAGGTTATCCAAATTTAAGACGAAGGAAAGAATCTTAAGAGCTGTGAGACAGAAGCACCAGGTAACCTATAAAGGACAACCTATCAGATTAATAGCAGATTTCTCAGTAGAAACCCTACGAGCTAGAAGGGATTAGGTCCTTATCTTCAGCCTCCTCAAACAAAACAATTATCAGCCAATAACTTTGTATCCAGTGAAACTAAACATCATATATGAAGGAAAAATACAGTCGTTTTCAGACAAACAAATGCTGAGAGAATTCGCCATTACCAAACTACCACTACAAGAACTGCTAAAAGGAGTTCTAAATCTTGAACCATATCCTGGAAACACATCAAAACAGAACCTCCTTAAAGCATAAATCACACAGGACCCACGAAACAAAAGTACAAGTTAAAAGGCAAAAACAAAAAAGCAAAACCAAAGTACACAGGCAACAAAGAGCACAATTAAAGCAATGGTACCTCACATTTTAATACTAACATTGAATGTAAATGGTCTAAATGTTCCACTTAAGAGATACAGAACGGCACAATGGATAAGAACTCACCAACCAACTATCTGCTGCCTTCAGGAGACTCACCTAACACATAAGGACTCACATAAACGTAAAGTAAAGTGGTGGAAAAAGGTATTTCATGCAAATGGACACCAAAATCAAGCAAGGGTAGCTATTCTTGTATCAGACAAAACAAACTTTAAAGCAAGAGTGGTTAAAAGAGACAAAGAGGGACAGTATATAACAATAAAAGGCCTTGTGCAACAGGAAAATCACAATCCTAAACATATATGCACCTAACACTGGAGCTGCCAAATTTGTAAAACAATTACTAATAGACCTAAGAAATGAGATAGACAGCAACACAACAATAGTGGGGACTTCAATACTCCACTGACAGCACTAGGCAGGTCATCAAGACAGAAAATCAACAAACAACAGATTCAAACTATACCTTGGAACAAATGGACTTAACAGATGTATACAGAACATTTCATCCAACAACCACAGAATACACATTCTATTCAACAGTGCATGGAGCTTTCTCCAAGACAGACCATATGATAGGCCATAAAATTAGACTCAACAAATTTAAGAAAATTGAAATTATATCAAGCACTCTCTCAGACCACAGTGGAATAAATCTGGAAATCAACTCCAAAAGGAACCTTCAAAACCATGCAAATACATGGAAATTAAATAACCTGCTCCTGAATGAGCATTGGGTCAAAAATGAAATCAAGATGGAAATTAAAAAATTCTTCAAACTGAATGACAATAATGACACAACCTATCAAAACCTCTGGGATATGGCAAAAGAAAAGAAAAGGAAAGAGGAAAGTCATAGCCCTAAATGCCTACATCAAAAAGTCTGAAAGAGCACAAACAGACAACCTAAGGTCACATCTCAAGGAACTACAGAAACAAGAACAAACCAAACCCAAACCCAGCAAAAGAAAGGAAATAACCAAGATCAGAGCAGAACTAAATGAGATTGAAACAACAATAACAAAAAATACAAAAGGTAAGTGAAACAAAAAGCTGGTTCTTTGACAAGACAAATAAAATTGATAGACCATTAGCAAGATTAACCAAGGAAAGAAGAGAGAAAATCCAAATAACCTCACTAAGAAACAAAACAGGAGATATTACAACTGACACCACTGCAATACAAAAGATCATTCAAGGCTAATATGAACACCTTTACGCACATAAACTAGAAAACCTAGAAGAGATGGATAAATTCCTGGAAAAATACAACCCTCCTCGCTTAAAGCAGGAAGAATTAGATACTCTGAATACACCAATAACAATCAGTGAGATTGAAATGGTAATTAAAAAATTACCAACATAAAAAAATCCAGGAACAGACAGATTCACAGCAGAATTCTACCAGACATTCAAAGAAGAATTGGTATGAATCCTTTTGACACCTATTCCACAGGATAGAGAAAGAAGGAACCCCCACTAATTCATTTTATGAAGCCAGCATCACCCAAATACCAAAACCAGGAAAGGACATAACCAAAAAAGAAAACTACAGACCAATATCCTTGAGGAACATAGATGCTAAAATCCTTACCAAAAGACTAGCTAACAGAATCCAACAACATATCAAAAAGATAATCCACCATGATTGAGTGGGTTTCATACCAGGGATGCAGGGATGGTTTAACATATGCAAGTCAATAAATGTGATACACCACATAAACAGAATTAAAAACAAAAATCACATGATCATCTCAATAGATGCAGAAAAAACATTAGACAAAATTGAGCATCTCTTTATGATTAAAACTCTTAGCAAAATTGGCATACAAGGACACACCTTAATGTAATAAAAACCATCTATGACAAACCCACAGCCAACGTAATACTGAATGGGGAAAAGCTGAAATCATCCCCTCTGAGAACTGGAACAAGATGAGGATGCCCACTCTCACCACTGCTCTTCAACATAGTACTGGAAGTCCTAGCCAGAGCAATCAGACAAGAGAAAGAAATAAAGGGCATCCAAATTGGTAAAGAGGAAGTCAAACTGTCACTATTTGCTGACAATATGATCATTTACCTTGAAAATCCTAAGGACTCCTCCAGAGAGCTCCTAGAACTGATAAAAAAAAAAAAATCAGCAAAGTTTTCAGATACAAGATTAATGTACACAAATCAGTAGCTCTTCTATACAGCGACCAAGCAGAGAGTCAAATCAAGAGCTCAACCCCTTATAAAATAGCTGCCAAAAAAAAACCAAAACAAAACTTCAGAATATACCTAACAAAGGAGTCGAAGGACCTCTACAAGGAAAACTACAAAACACTGCTGAAAAAAATCATAGATGACACAAACAAATGGAAACACATCCCATGCTCATGGATGGGTAGAATCAATATTGTGAAAATGACCATATTGCCAAAAGCAATCTACAAATTCAATGCAATCCCCATCAGAATACCACTATCATTCTTCATAGAATTAGAAAAAAAATTCTAAAATTCATATGGAACCAAAAAATAGTCCACATAAACAAAGCAAGACTAAGCAAAAAGAACAAATCTGGAGGCATCACACTACCTGATTTCAAACTATCCTATAAAGCCATAGTCACCAAAACAGCATGGTACAGGTATAAAAATAGGCACATAGACCAATGGAACAGAATAGAGAACCCAGAAATAAACCCAAATAATTACAGCAAACTGATCTTTGACAAAGCAAACAAAAACATAAAGTGGGGAAAGGATACCCTTTTCAACAAATGATGCTGGGATAATTGGCTAGCTACATGTAAGAGAATGAAACTGGAACCTCATCTCTCACCTTATATAAAAATCAACTCAACATGGATTAAGAACTTAAACCTAAGACCTGAAACTATAAAAATTCTAGAAGAGAACACTGGAAAAATCCTTCTAGACATTGGCTTAGGCAAGGATTTCAGGACCAAGACCCCAAAAGCAAATGCAATAAAAATGAAGATAAATAGCTGGGACCTAATTAAACTAAAGAGCTTTTACATGGCAAATGGAAGAGTCAGCAGAGCAAACAGACAACCCACAGAGTGGGACAAAATCATTACCATCTATACATCTGACAGAGGACTAATATCCAGAATCTACAATGAACTCAAACAAATCAGTAAGAAAAAAACAAACAATCCCATCAAAAAGTGGGCTAAGGACATGAATAGACAACCCTCAAAAGAAGATATACAAATGGTGAACAAACAAATGAAAAGATGCTCAACATCACTATCAGGGAAATGCAAATCAAAACCACAATGGGATACCACCTTACTCCTGCAAGTATGGCCATAATCCAAAAATCAAAAGTCAATAGATGTTGGCGTGGATGGGTGAACAGGGAACACTTCTAGGCTGCTGGTGGGAATGTAAGCTAGTACAGCCGCTATGGAAAAGAGTGTGGAGTTTTCTTAAAGAACTAAAAATAGAACTACAATTTGATCCATCAATCCCACTACTAGGTATCTACCCAGAGGAAAAGAAGCCATTATTTAAAAAATATACCTGCACATGCATTTTTATAGCAGCACAATTCACAACTGCAGAATCGTGGAACCAACCCAAATGCCCATCAATCAACAAGTGGATAAAGAAAGTGTGGTATATATATATATGATGGAATACTATGCAGCCATAAAAAGGAATGAATTAACAGCATTTGCAGTGACCTGGATGAGATTCAAGACTATTATTCTAAGTGACGTAACTCAGGAATGGAAAACTAAACTTGTATGTTCTTACTGATATGTGGGAGCTAAGCTATGACGACACAAAGGCATAAGAATGATACAATGAACTTTGGGGACTTGGGGGGAAGAGTGGGAATGGGGCAAGGGATGAAAGACTACAAATATGGTGCAGTGTATACGTGGGTAATGGGTGCACCAAAATCTCACAAATCACCACTAAAGAATTTACTCGGCCAGGTGCAGTGGCTCACGCCTGTAATCCCAGCACTTTGGGAGGTCGAGGCAGCCAGATCACCTGAGCTCAGGAGTTCAAGAGCAGCCTGGCCAACTTGGTGAAACCCTCTCTCTACTAAAAATATTTTTTAAAAAATTGTGGGCGCCTGTAATCCCAGCTACTTGGGAGGCTAAGGCAGGAGAATCGCTTGAACCTGGGAGTTGGAGGTTGCAGTGAGCCGAGATCACACCACTTGCACTCCAGCGTGGGCAACAGGGTGAGACTCTATCTCGAAAAAAAAGAGAAAAAAAAAAGAACTTACTCATGTAACCAAATACCCCATGTACCCCAATAACTTATGGAAAAATAAAAAATAAAAATTATCCATACATATATTTACTATTAAATATATGATATATGTCCAGGCAGCAGTTGGGAAACGTTAGTACCCGTGAGAACTTGTTAAAACAAAGATTGCTATACTCCCTGCCCCAGGGTATGTGGTTCAGTATGTCTAGGGTGAGGTCTAAAATTTGCATTTTAACAAATTTCTAGGCTTCTGGTAGGAGACCACACTTTGAAAACCACTGATTTGAGAGATTAAAAGAAAAACTTTAGGTTTCTTTTTACTTGAAAGAAACCTGAAAAATCATCTAGTTAAATTTCTGTTTGTTATAAGCTTTAAAGAGCAGCTAGTTAGATCTTAAATAAGTATAAATATAAAGAGCATCTAGTTAAATGTTAAGGCCTTGGTAGGCTAAATGGTATATCCAATATTTCACATACAGGGAACAACAAATTGAGAGCTAGGACTCCTTGTTCACTCATACATTTTATTGAATTGTCTCCATTGGTCTGGAGAATGTCTCCTTTTAATGTATCAACTGTTTTTGGCATGATGGCTATGTACTTTTGATGTATATAGGTTAAAAAAAAATGAGATCTGGGAGTTTAAAATGCAAGTACTCAACACAGTATCCTGAGTAATTAGAACTGTGTCTGTTGCAAAATGGCTGATCAATAAATATTTAACAAAATGAAAAAAACATCCTTACAATGACTTACAAATGCCTGCATGGTTTGTCCCCTCATTAGCTCTACAACGTCATATCCTACGACTTTTCCTCATGCTCACTCTGTTCCAGCCACACTGTTGTGTCTGCCTGGAAAAATCTTCCCCAAAATATTCAAATAATTTACTCCCTTACCTCCTTCAGGTCTTAATTCAAAATATGTCCCTTTTCAGTGAGATCTTCCCTGACTACCCTATTTAAAATTAAAGTTATCCATACTGCTTATGCCTCTTCCTCATTTCATTTTTCTTATAGTACTCATCAACATCTAATACATTTATTTCATTAATTTCCTTATAGTCTTTCCCTCTACAATATAAGCTTCATGAGGGCAAGGATTTTTGTCTTTAAAAAAAAACACTGGAAGATGGCCGAATAGGAGCAGCTCCAGTCTCCAACTCCCAGCGCGAGCGACACAGAAGACCAGTGATTTCTGCATTTTCAACTGAAGTACTGGGTTCATCTCACTGGGGAGTGCCGGACGATCGGTGCTGGTCAGCTGCTGCAGCCCGACCAGCGAGAGCTGAAGCAGGGCGAGGCATTGCCTCACCTGGGAAGCGCAAGGGGGAAGGGAGTCCCTTTTCCTAGCCAGGGGAACTGAGACACACAACACCTGGAAAATCGGGTAACTCCCACCCCAATACTGCGCTTTAAGCAAACAGGCACACCAGGAGATCATATCCCACACCTGGCCGGGAGGGTCCCACACCCACGGAGCCTCCCTCATTGCTAGCGCAGCAGTCTGTGATCTACCGGCAAGGCAGCAGCTAGGCTGGGGGAGGGGCGCCCGCCATTGCTGAGGCTTAAGTAGGTAAACAAAGCTGCTGGGAAGCTCGAACTGGGTGGAGCTCACAGCAGCTCAAGGAAACCTGCCTGTCTCTGTAGACTCCACCTCTGGGGACAGGGCACAGTAAACTAAACAAACGCAGCAGACACCTCTGCAGACGCAAACGACTCTGTCTGACAGCTTTGAAGAGAGCAGTGGATCTCCCAACACGGAGGTTGAGATCTGAGAAGGGACAGACTCCCTGCTCAAGTGGGTCCCTGACCCCTGAGTAGCCTAACTGGGAGACATCCCCCACTAGGGGCAGTCTGACACCCCACACCTCACAGAGAGGAGTACACCCCTGAGAGGAAGCTTCCAAAGCAAGAATCAGACAGGTACACTCGCTGTTCAGAAATATTCTATCTTCTGCAGCCTCTGCTGCTGATACCCAGGCAAACAGGGTCTGGAGTGGACCTCAAGCAATCTCCAACAGACCTACAGCTGAGGGTCCTGACTGTTAGAAGGAAAACTATCAAACAGGAAGGACACCTACACCAAAACCCCATCAGTACATCACCATCATCAAAGACCAGAGGCAGATAAAACCACAAAGATGGGGAAAAAGCAGGGCAGAAAAGCTGGAAATTCAAAAAATAAGAGCGCATCTCCCCCGGCAAAGGAGCGCAGCTCATCGCCAGCAACGGATCAAAGCTGGACGGAGAATGACTTTGACGAGATGAGAGAAGAAGGCTTCAGTCCATCAAATTTCTCAGAGCTAAAGGAGGAATTACGTACCCAGCGCAAAGAAACTAAAAATCTTGAAAAAAAAGTGGAAGAATTGATGGCTAGAGTAATTAATGCAGAGAAGGTCCTAAACGAAATGAAAGAGATGAAAACCATGACACGAGAAATACGTGACAAATGCACAAGCTTCAGTAACCGACTCGATCAACTGGAAGAAAGAGTATCAGCGATTGAGGATCAAATGAATGAAATGAAGCGAGAAGAGAAACAAAAAGAAAAAAGAAGAAAAAGAAATGAACAAAGCCTGCAAGAAGTATGGGATTATGTAAAAAGACCAAATCTACGTCTGATTGGGGTGCCTGAAAGTGAGGGGGAAAATGGAACCAAGGTGGAAAACACTCTTCAGGATATCATCCAGGAGAACTTCCCCAACCTAGTAGGGCAGGCCAACATTCAAATCCAGGAAATACAGAGAACGCCACAAAGATACTCCTCGAGAAGAGCAACTCCAAGACACATAATTGCCAGATTCACCAAAGTTGAAATGAAGGAAAAAATCTTAAGGGCAGCCAGAGAGAAAGGTCGGGTTACCCACAAAGGGAAGCCCATCAGACTAACAACAGATCTCTCAGCAGAAACTCTACAAGCCAGAAGAGAGTGGGGGCCAATATTCAACATTCTTAAAGAAAAGAATTTTAAACCCAGAATTTCATATCCAGCCAAACTAAGTTTCATAAGTGAAGGAGAAATAAAATCCTTTACAGATAAGCAAATGCTTAGAGATTTTGTCACCACTAGGCCTGCCTTACAAGAGACCCTGAAGGAAGCACTAAACATGGAAAGGAACAACCGGTACCAGCCATTGCAAAAACATGCCAAAATGTAAAGACCATCGAGGCTAGGAAGAAACTGCATCAACTAACGAGCAAAATAACCAGTTAATATCATAATGGCAGGATCAAGTTCACACATAACAATCTTAACTTTAAATGTAAATGGACTAAATGCTCCAATTAAAAGACACAGACTGGCAAACTGGATAAAGAGTCAAGACCCATCAGTCTGCTGTATTCAGGAGACCCATCTCACACGCAGAGACATACATAGGCTCAAAATAAAGGGATGGAGGAAGATTTACCAAGCAAATGGAGAACAAAAAAAAAGCAGGGGTTGCAATACTAGTCTCTGATAAAACAGACTTTAAACCATCAAAGATCAAAAGAGACAAAGAAGGCCAGTACATAATGGTAAAGGGATCAATTCAACAGGAAGAGCTAACTATCCTAAATATATATGCACCCAATACAGGAGCACCCAGATTCATAAAGCAAGTCCTTAGAGACTTACAAAGAGACTTAGACTCCCATACAATAATAATGGGAGACTTCAACACTCCACTGTCAACATTAGACAGATCAACGAGACAGAAAGTTAACAAGGATATCCAGGAATTGAACTCATCTCTGCAGCAAGCAGACCTAATAGACATCTATAGAACTCTCCACCCCAAATCAACAGAACATACATTCTTCTCAGCACCACATCATACTTACTCCAAAATTGACCACGTAATTGGAAGTAAAGCACTCCTCAGCAAATGTACAAGAACAGAAATTATAACAAACTGTCTCTCAGACCACAGTGCAATCAAACTAGAACTCAGGACTAAGAAACTCAATCAAAACCGCTCAACTACATGGAAACTGAACAACCTGCTCCTGAATGACTACTGGGTACATAACGAAATGAAGGCAGAAATAAAGATGTTCTTTGAAACCAATGAGAACAAAGATACAACATGCCAGAATCTCTGGGACACATTTAAAGCAGTGTGTAGAGGGAAATTTATAGCACTAAATGCCCACAAGAGAAAGCAGGAAAGATCTAAAATTGACACTCTAACATCACAATTAAAAGAACTAGAGAAGCAAGAGCAAACACATTCGAAAGCTAGCAGAAGGCAAGAAATAACTAAGATCAGAGCAGAACTGAAGGAGATAGAGACACAAAAAACCCTCCAAAAAATCAATGAATCCAGGAGTTGGTTTTTTGAAAAGATCAACAAAATTGACAGACCACTAGCCAGACTAATAAAGAAGAAAAGAGAGAAGAATCAAATCGACGCAATTAAAAATGATAAAGGGGATATCACCACCGACCCCACAGAAATACAAACTACCATCAGAGAATAGTATAAACACCTCTACGCAAATAAACTGGAAAATCTAGAAGAAATGGATAATTTCCTGGACACTTACACTCTTCCAAGGCTAAACCAGGAAGAAGTTGAATCCCTGAATAGACCAATAGCAGGCTCTGAAATTGAGGCAACAATTAATAGACTACCAACCCAAAAAAGTCCAGGACCAGAAGGATTCACAGCTGAATTCTACCAGAGGTACAAGGAGGAGTTGGTACCATTCCTTCTGAAACTATTCCAATCAATAGAAAAAGAGGGAATCCTCCCTAACTCATTTTATGAGGCCAACATCATCCTGATACCAAAGCCTGGCAGAGACACAACAAAAAAAGAGAATTTTAGACCAATATCCCTGATGAACATCGATGCAAAAATCCTCAATAAAATACTGGCAAACCAGATTCAGCAGCACATCAAAAAGCTTATCCACCATGATCAAGTGGGCTTCATCCCTGGGATGCAAGGCTGGTTCAACATTCGCAATCAATAAACATAATCCAGCATATAAACAGAACCAAAGACAAGAACCACATGATTATCTCAATAGATGCAGAAAAGGCTTTTGACAAAATTCAACAGCCCTTCATGCTAAAAACGCTCCATAAATTGAGTATTGATGGAACGTACCTCAAAATAATAAGAGCTATTTATGACAAACCCACAGCCAATATCATACTGAATGGGCAAAAACTGGAAAAATTCCCTTTGAAAACTGGCACAAGACAGGGATGCCCTCTCTCACCACTCCTATTCAACATAGTGTTGGAAGTTCTGGCTAGGGCAATCAGGCAAGAGAAAGAAATCAAGGGTATTCAGTTAGGAAAAGAAGAAGTCAAATTGTCCCTGTTTGCAGATGACATGATTGTATATTTAGAAAACCCCATTGTCTCAGCCCAAAATCTCCTTAAGCTGATAAGCAACTTCAGCAAAGTCTCAGGATACAAAATTAATGTGCAAAAATCACAAGCATTCTTATACACCAGTAACAGACAAATAGAGAGCCAAATCAGGAATGAACTTCCATTCACAATTGCTTCAAAGAGAATAAAATACCTAGGAATCCAACTTACAAGGAATGTAAAGGACCTCTTCAAGGAGAACTACAAACCACTGCTCAGTGAAATCAAAGAGGACACAAACAAATGGAAGAACATACCATGCTCATGGATAGGAAGAATCAATATCATGAAAATGGCCATACTGCCCAAGGTAATTTATAGATTCAATGCCATCCCCATCAAGCTACCAATGAGTTTCTTCACAGAATTGGAAAAAACTGCTTTAAAGTTCATATGGAACCAAAAAAGAGCCCGCATCTCCAAGACAATCCTAAGGCAAAAGAACAAAGCTGGAGGCATCACGCTACCTGACTTCAAACTATACTACAAGGCTACAGTAACCAAAACAGCATGGTACTGGTACCAAAACAGAGATCTAGACCAATGGAACAGAACAGAGTCCTCAGAAATAATACCACACATCTACAGCCATTTGATCTTTGACAAACCTGAGAGAAACAAGAAATGGGGAAAGGATTCCCTATTTAATAAATGGTGCTGGGAAAATTGGCTAGACATAAGTAGAAAGCTGAAACTGGATCCTTTCCTTGCTCCTTATACGAAAATTAATTCAAGATGGATTAGAGACTTAAATGTTAGACCTAATACCATAAAAATCCTAGAGGAAAACCTAGGTAGTACCATTCAGGACATAGACATGGGCAAAGGCTTCATGTCTAAAACACCAAAAGCAACGGCAGCAAAAGCCAAAATTGACAAATGGGATCTCATTAAACTAAAGAGCTTCTGCACAGCAAAAGAAACTACCATCAGAGTGAACAGGCAACCTACAGAATGGGAGAAAATTTTTGCAATCTACTCATCTGACAAAGGGCTAATATCCAGAACCTACAAAGAACTCAAACAAATTTACAAGAAAAAAACAAACAACCCCATCAAAAAGTGGGCAAAGGATATGAACAGACATTTCTCAAAAGAAGACATTCATACAGCCAACAGACACATGAAAAAATGCTCATCATCACTGGCCATCAGAGAAATGCAAATCAAAACCACAATGAGATACCATCTCACACCAGTTAGAATGGCAATCATTAAAAAGTCAGGAAACAACAGGTGCTGGAGAGGATGTGGAGAAATAGGAACACTTTTACACTGTTGGTGGGATTGTAAACTAGTTCAACCATTATGGAAAACAGTATGGCGATTCCTCAAGGATCTAGAACTAGATGTACCATATGACCCAGCCATCCCATTACTGGGTATATACCCAAAGGATTATAAATTATGCTGCTATAAAGACACATGCACACGTATGTTTATTGCAGCACTATTCACAATAGCAAAGACTTGGAATCAACCCAAATGTCCATCAGTGACAGATTGGATTAAGAAAATGTGGCACATATACACCATGGAATACTATGCAGCCATAAAAAAGGATGAGTTTGAGTCCTTGTAGGGACTTGGATGCAGCTGGAATCCATCATTCTTAGCAAACTATCACAAGAACAGAAAACCAAACACCGCATGTTCTCACTCATAGGTGGGAACTGAACAATGAGATCACTCGGACTCAGGAAGGGGAACATCACACACTGGGGCCTATCATGGGGAGGGGGGAGGGGGGAGGGATTGCATTGGGAGTTATACCTGATGTAAATGACGAGTTGAGGGGTGCAGCACAGCAACATGGCACAAGTATACATATGTAACAAACCTGCACGTTATGCACATGTACCCTACAACTTAAAGTATAATAATAATAAATAAATTTAAAAAAATTAAAAAAAAAAGCAATTTCCAAGAATTATAATTCAATAAAATTCTCTGAATATTAAAAAAAAAAAAAAAAAAAAACACTGGATATTCCCAGCAGCTAGCACAGGGTCTCCCGTTGGTAGATGCTTAAAATTTTTTGTTAAATAAATTTTCTTAAAAAATGTTCGGCCAGGCGTGGTGGCTCAAGCCTGTAATCCCAGCACTTTGGGAGGCTGAGACGGGCGGATCACGAGGTCAGGAGATCGAGACCATCCTGGCTAACACCGTGAAACCCCGTCTCTACTAAAAATACAAAAAACTAGCGGGGCGAGGTGGCGGGCGCCTGTAGTCCCAGCTACTCCGGAGGCTGAGGCAGGAGAATGGCCTAAACCCGGGAGGCGGAGCTTGCAGTGAGCTGAGATCCGGCCACTGCACTCCAGCCCGGGCTACAGAGCAAGACTCCGTCTCAAAAAAAAAAAAAAAAAAAAAAAAAAAAAAAAAAAAAATGTTCATGGCTCAGAAAAACATTCCTTTCCCTAGCTGGCTCTCAGTTTCGCCTATTGATAGCATAAGGGAGTTGGATTGGGTGATCTCTCAGGTCTCTTGTAGCTCTAGGACTAAATCTAGAGATCGGGTGAAAAGTACAATCTCTGGAGCCAGATTTCTTGGACTTCTCCCCCTGCTGCCTTGAGACAGGTTACTTCATCTCTCTGGGCCTCGTTTTTATATCTGAAAAGTAAAGATGATAAAAATAGACCCTGTCTCAAAGGGTTGCTCTGGAGATTAAATAAGATCATCCATATATAAGAACTTTAACACAGTGCATAGTGTTTAATAAACACTAACTATTGCTTTTAGGGTGATCATTAGCAAGTAGCCACGTTAGCAGCCTTGCTTAGGCTCAAAACCAGCTTCAGTTGCTGATGGTATGAAAAAAAAAAGCAAAACAACTTCCATAACAACAAATTCACCTGAGGTTCATATGCAGCTCATATGCGACTCATATGCATACAGCTGGCCTTTCCCCCTTCCTCCACCCCATTACTAAGACAGAAGAACAGCCTGTTCTCTTGTAACCTGATGTCCCTGGATAAGCGGGAGGGGGAGAGAGGCAACGTGTGATTGCCATGGCCACCCGCTGCATTTCAAGTTCCACAGAGAAGCAGGGCATGGGGGCTTATTCACAATCACCCACAAACCTGGCCATGGGTGCCTTCAACCAGAGTGTGTAGAATACATGTTGTTCCAGTGGCAGAGGCCCATCACAGACGTTCTACTAGGAGGGCAAAGGATGATGTTCAAAGCCATCAGCAGCAGACGTGATTCAGACAGCTGGCCAGGTCTTTGGGGCCAGAGATGCGTGGGCTTGCCAGAGTAAGGCAGGATGTGGATAGGTTACTGGAATGGAAACTAGAAACAGTAACCAATAAAAAAGCCTAATAAAATGATAAGAATATTAATAACAACTTACATTTCTTTTGAATATATTGTGTACCAAATGCTTTGTACGTGCTTTCATTTAATTCTCAGTGAACTCAGTAGTTCTCAACTTTAGCTATACGTTGGACAAACTTGAAAGAAATCAGTGCTCTGGCTCCACTGCACCAATTAAATCAGAATGTCTAGCAAAAAAAATTTAATCTCCCCAGATAATTATAATGTGTAGCCAGGGTTGAGAACCCTCTGTTCACCAGATCTAGGCTTAATGCAGCAACAGCAGTGACATTAGACCATTATTTCTTTAACCATGGTATGCGTACCACTGGCTGTACACAAAATGATTTAGGAGATAAACAGGTGAGCATTTTGAATGTCAATAGTTATGTGTTCATCTTGATGTGTATTAGAAATATACATCTATCTACAATACATACAGCCCATGATTTCACAAACATTGCTTAAACAACGCTAAATTGATTTAAAATATTGAAAAGTGACTTGAGTTAAAGAAATATATGAAATAAATAATAATAAGTTGACATAAGAACACAGCTCCAAAAATTCAGAATAGGATATATGAATGGCTGAAGAGGAATAAACACTATCTGAAGTCATTCATTTTTTCATTCAATCATTTATTCATTCAATAAACATTTACTGGATAATGATTATGTGACAGATATTATGTTAGACACAATGGAGAGACGAGTAAAGAGTAAGAAATGGTTCTTGCCTTCAAGGATCTCACAGAAAAGAAAATATACAATGGCAATTCAGTATAAATAAGCACAGGGTATGGTGGGAGTGTATGGAGCGGGCAGGTTATGGAGACAGAAACAGTGGGGATTTAGGAATATTTCCAAGAAAAGGTGACTGGTCATGTAAAAGGGAGAGGGAGGAAAAGATGATGTCAGGCTGAGGACAGTAGGAACAACGCACAGAAGTGAGAAGCAGCAGGGTGTAAAGATGTAATGGTTGACTTGGGGGAGGAGTGAAGAAGGGAGTATTCAATTACTAGAGCAAAACATACAAGGCAGGGAAGTGAGGAGAGAAAAGGCCAGAAAGATCTGCCTGAATTGGATTATTGCACTCCAAGAACAAGGGTTTGAGCTTTATTCTCTGAACAGGCTTGACTTTATATCTGGGTTAGAGGGTTAATATTCATATCCTAGTTTTAGCACTTTTTTTTTTTTTTTTTTTTTTTTTTTACTGTGTGTCAGTGGGCAAGTTGCCTAACCTTTCTTAGCTTCAGTTTTCTCATCTCTCAAGTGGAAAATTAATAGATACCTTTCTTAGCATTAAGTGTAGGAGGTTAAATGAGATCTCATTTATAAATCATTTTTCATGGTGCTTGGCACACAAAGTAAGTCCCACTTCTTGTCTGTTCTTCCCTGGCAGAAAAAAAGAGCCTATCTCTTGTCAGCAGTGTGTGTTTATAATATGAGTCAATCTGTATTACTCTCTCATTTTATCTCTATATTCAATAAACTTTTAAAAAACATCTGCCATGTAGCAGGCCTTTTGCCTATTTTATTTTACTTAATTTGCACAAGGGCCCTGATGACAGGAAGACTGTGCAGTGAAAAGTCCAGTGAAAAGGGCAGCGTTGTTAATGCTATCTTAACTTCAACTAGAGCAGCTATGCTTTGGCTCCACAATGCTTAAGGTACAATGAATTCCACATTTCTTTATTATTTCTTCATAGATGAGAAAACATCAAGAACTGTTTTCCTGACTCTGGGAGAGAAAAAATAGCTGAAGACATAGGGCCTATATGCTGAGAATGTGCCCCAGTGACCTCTACTAGCCTGAGGGTCTGGAGGCATTATTGGTGTCTTCCAGAATTTGGCTGCTTTGTCTCCTGATATTCTATTTTTGTTTTTTATTTATTGTGGTTAAAAAAAAATACATCATCACATAAAAGTCTAAGATTTGTTAATTTTTTTCTGTAGTTATGTCGTACTTTAAGAAACAGGTTTTTTTGGCCGGGCGTGGCGGCTCAAGCCTGTAATCCCAGCACTTTGGGAGGCCGAGACGGGCGGATCACAAGGTCAGGAGATCGAGACCATCCTGGCTAATATGGTGAAACCCCGTCTCTACTAAAAAATACAAAAAACTAGCCGGGCGAGGTGGCGGGCGCCTGTAGTCCCAGCTACTCGGGAGGCTAAGGCAGGAGAATGGCGTAAATCCGGGAGGCGGAGCTTGCAGTGAGCTGAGATCTGGCCACTGCACTCCAGCCTGGGCGACAGAGCGAGACTCCATCTCAAAAAACAAACAAACAAACAAACAAAAAGAAACAGGTTTTTTTTTAAGTAATGACATTGCATAAAACACCAGTGACTGTTCCAGTTAAGTTATTGGTGAATGATCCAGTTGGCTATAGAAATTAGAGATGATAAGTTTCTTAAATGTAAAACAAAAACAATATATTTTTTAAATGCCCTATACAATTTAGAAAGGGAAAGAAATTAGTTCAATACTAAGACATCTTAACCAGCAGAAAAGAGATCAGAGAGGTCTTCTAGTTCGGGTAAGATGACATACATAGACTCGTTTCTCATTGCTCCTCTCCACTAGGTACAACTATAAATTCTGATAATAAACCTTTTTGTTCCTGTGGGCCTGGAGACTCCCTTCCCTACTGTACTTGGTGGTTAGCAGGTCACCTCTAAGAAGAATCCCTTCAGAACAAGTGACCCAGCCTGGAAGCTTCTTTGTGTCCTTGGGCCTGAGAAGATCCTCTCCCACAGAGACAAGCCAGGTTGCCCTTGTGGTAGGGAGAGTGGATCCTGCACAACATATGGCCAACTGCAGGAACCCTTCTTCCTGGAGACTCCCTTTTCCCACCTAGAGGCATCATAATAACCTAGCCTGGGGAAGCACCTTCTGCCTCCACAGGCTGAATCAGCACAGACCAGTGAAAGCCTCAAAGACACCATGTAAACCAAGCAGATGAAAACACAGTAAAAGTTCTGAAAATTAAACTGTCATTGGAACCACAGCACACAAGAGTAGGCCAGGACTTGCATGCTAAACCTAAACAAGGAGACTTCCTAAAATAGAATATTGACATAGGACTCTCAGATTTCCTAACTCAATAACAAAAGTGTGGATATTTTGTAGAATATATTTAAAAATCACCTGTCATACCAAGAACCAGGAAAATAAGTTGAATGAGAAAAGATAACCAAATGATGCCAATATGGAGGTGGATCATATGCTGGAATTATCTGACAAAAGTTTTAAAGCAGTCAGCATAAAAATGCCTTAATGGGCAATTATGAACATGGTAGAAATAAATTAAAAAATGAAAATTTCAGCAAAGAAATAGAAACTATATAAAAAAAGAACCAAATGCAAACTCAAAAATACATTAATGGGAAAAAACACACCCAAGTAATTATGCTGAGTGAAATAAACCAATTTCAAAAGGTTATATACTGTATGATTCCATTTATATAAAATTGTTGAAATGACAAAATCATTGAACCTGAGAACAATTTAGTGGTTGTCAGGATTTAGAGTTTTGGTTCAGGAGAGGGAAATGTATGTGGTTATAAAAGGGCAAAATGAGAGATCCTGTGGGATGGAACTGTTCTATATCTTGACTATTGTGGAGGATAAACAAACTTACATATGTATTAAATTGTATAGAGCTAAATACACACACACACTTACACATACATAGAAAGGAGTAATACCAGAGAAATCTGAATGAGATCAGTAGATTGTATCAATGTCAATATCATGGCTGTGATACTGTACTATTTCCCACTGGGGGAAACTGAATAAGCGTCCATGCTCTGTATGACTTCTTGCAACTCCATATGAATCTATATCTCAAATCAAAATTTAATTAAAAATTAATCTACATTTTAAGTGCTTAATTAAAATAAAATCGATTCTCTGATTCAAGAAATAGAGAAAATAGTATTTTATTGTGAACTATGGCTTTGCTTTGTTTTATGTAAGTGCTAGTGTTGGCATAAATTTGTAAAACATAAGCTTTGTTAGTATATACATATTTTTGAAAGTTACATTTCGGGGCAATTTTGAGGTGTGGAACCTGAAGTTTAATTGCAGGACTTACTGCAGCTTCAGAATCAGTGCATTTAAAAGCTAGAACAATGTTGGCTTTTAACTCCATATATTAGACTTACCAATTATTAGAAATAAACTGCCATGTATATCCATTTTTAAAAGTGCACTAAAATCTATGTGGATTCAATTAGAAAACAAATAAATCCTATATAAGCTCTCACTCAGCAGAGTTGGCTAGAAGTCTAATATCAATTGCTTTGTGGGATTCTTTCATTTTCATTTGATTATACCCGAATCTTGGGGTTTAGGCAGTACGGGAAGAAAAGAGGAAAGGCCGTGGTTATTACGCTGTGGCAACAAAAATCTCATTGCTCCTCTTCTAGGCTGGTGTGGTCCATTCATTCAAAGGTGAAATTTGTAATTCCCTGCTAAACTCCCTCTATGCTGAGTTCTGCAATGGAGACTTTCACTGGGGTACTTCAGGCTTGCCTAATAACCAAGTCTTCACAGAGCTACCCACCATCCCAGGCCTGTCACCACCAACGTGTTCTGTATGAACAGAAGCAAAACTAGAAACCTGGTGGTTCTAGTTTGTTTCTTCCCCTGAGGGAAGCTGTACAACTTACCAACTCCCCACTCCTCTATCTTGGCAACTCAGCCCCATCCCCATGATGAGCTTATATGAAACTTCAGTGTGTATCACGATCACCCAAGAGCTTGTTAAATATGCTACAACCTAGGACCTGCCCCAAACCTCCTGGTGCCTTTGTTTATTAATCCACTTCACTGAAAAAATAAAGAGCAAGGTATTTGGGCATTAAATTAGTAGTATGTCACCCTGCCATGTACATAAAAATTTTATTTGAAACTGGCTAGCCATATGCAGAAGAATGAAACTGAACCCCCTACCTTTCACCATACACAAAAATTAACTCAAGATGGATGAAAGATTTATTTTTATATTTATATTTATTTTATTTTTCCATAAGTTATTGGGGTATAGGTGACATTTTGGCCACTTTTTCAAAAATTATAAAGAAATTTCAAGGCAGCTACAGCAGCACATTAAACCAGGTGCAAGGCCCTTCTAGGCTTGGGGCCCTGTGAGACTGCACAGGTCACATGCCCATGATGACAGTCTGGAACTTAGCAGAGAGGTCAGGGTGGTAGGTGTGGATTTGGGAGTCACTGGCATGTAGATGGTCTTTTACATCATGAGAGTAGAGGAGATTATGTAAGGAGACCTTGTAGAGTGAGAAAAGCAGAGGAGGTTGAAGATAAACTCCAGGGAACACCAGCAGTATAAGAATAAACAGGAAAGAGCTCTCAGTGGTGTGCAGGCAAAAGAGGTGGAAGAGAACAAATTTTGGATCTAGACTGCCTAGGTTCAAATCCCACCTCTGCCACTTTTCTTGGTGACCTTTTTGTTGCCTCTATTTCTTTACATGTAAAATGAGTATGATAGCAAAGGTATCTATTGTATGGGATTATATGATGTTTAAACAAGTTACTATATGTAAGTACTTAGAATGTTGCCAAAAACAGAAAAAACTGTCATTGTTAGCTATAAGACAAATTTCTTCTTCTTAGTGGCAGTACTAATAGTAGCAAAAGGAAATCCAGGAAAGGAGTATTGTGGAAGCCAATGGTGAGCATTTCAAAGAATTTGATAACTAGTATCAAATACAAGAGAAAGGGCCACAAAGATGACACCTGAAACTTGACCACTGGCTTTAACAATGAGAAAGGAGATCATCAATGAACTTAAAGAGGGTGGGAGGCAGTGAGAGGAAGTATGGAAACCAGATTTCAACTGATTGAAGAGTGAAACGGAGGTAGTGTGTGTGCACATTTATCTCTTAAAGTTTAACTATAAAAGGAGAAGGCTGAGGAGATATGGGGAAAAGAAGAAAAAAAGAAAAATGGCCCAGACTAGATCATTTCAGCGTATTGATAGGATGAAGCAGTGGAATAAAACAAGTTGAAGATGTTGGAGAAAGAGAATAATTGGTGGCAAAAGGGCTCAGAGGAGACAGAAGAGAACCCTTACGTTTGAGGGTAGGGGGGAAAATGCAAGGATGGGTGTACATGCAGAGGCCAGCAAAGGGGTGGCAAGCTGAGAGACTTTTTATGTCCAATAGCCTCCATTTTTTCTTCTGAGGGATTTTTAAAATTGTGAAATGTAAGTGTCATACAGAAAGGTATATACATCATGAGTGTATAGCTTCATGAATGATCACAAAATAAATACACATATGTAACCATCGCTCAAGAAATAAAACAATGTCAGCACCCAGGAAAGCCCTCTACCAGTGTCTCTTTCTATCACATACTCTTCCACCCTGATAAAAGGTAACAGTAATGTGACTTTTGTGGTAATCACCTCCTAGCATTTCTTTATACCTTTACCACCTAGGTGTGCATCTCTAAACACTACAGTTAAATTTTGTCTGTTTTGAAATTTATAAGACTTCAGTAGCATACTATGTCTTTTTTTGTACCTGACTTCTCTTGTGCAAGATTACGTTTGTGGGATTCATCCATGTTGTTTTATGTACTGTAATATCTTTATTTTTGCTGCTGTATAGTGGTTTATTATATGAATACAGAAAAAGTTGTCATCCAACATTGAAGGAAATTTGGATTGTATCTAGCTTTTGCCTGTTATGAATAAAGCTACATATCGTTTGGTGTATATGTACACACATTTCTGTTCTCTTTATTACCCATGATATACCTGCTGTGTCATAGCATAAGCATATTTTTAAATTTAATCAATAATGCCAAACTGTTTTACAAAGTGCTTGTATCAATTTACATTCCCACCAATAGTGTATGAAGGTTATTTTTGATCCACATCCTCTCCTATGTTTGTCATTTGTCATACTTTTAAATGTAGACATATATAAGTCGGTGTATTTTTATGTTTATTCATCATTTGGATTTCCTCTTTTGTGAGGTGACTTTTCAAGTCTTTTCCTTATTTTTCTATTGGGTTGTTTGTCTCCTATTGGTGTGTAAGATTTGTGTATATGTATATTCTGGATATGAGTCCTTTATAGGATGCAAATGTCTTTATATGTTTTGCAAATATTTTCTTCTCACTCCAAGGTTATGAAAATATTCTTCTATATTATCTTCTGCAGCTTTATAAGCTTGCTACTCAATTTTAGGTCTATAATCTACCTGGTGTTGGTGTGAAGTAGTGTTCAAATCTAATTTTGTCTCCCATATGGATGCCCCATTGTTCCAGCACCACTTATTAGAAAAAAATCTTCTTTCTTCCACATTGTATTGAGTGATCCAATTCATGAATATGGCATATCTCTCCCTTATAAAGATCTTCATTATGCCTCTCAATTAATTTTCATAATATTCCCCAAAGTGTTATTGCACATCTTTTGTTAGATTGATGTTAGGTCTTCAATATTTTTTGAAAGAGTGGCTTTTAAGAATTTTGTTTTCTAACGGTTTTCTGATGGAATATAGATATGTAAGCAAGTTTTAGGTTTTATTTTTGATTTGGATACAGTAAAAGTTACTCTTTTTGGTGTGAAGTTCTATGAGTTTTGACAAATGCATAGTATTGCCTTCCCCAGCAACCCTTAACCTCTGTCACTAACTGATCTGTTCTCTATTCCTAGAATTTTGCCTTTTCCAGAAAGTCATATACATGGAATCATACAGTCTGTAGTCTTTTGAGTTTCACTTCTTTCATTTAGTGTAATTCATTTGAGATTCATCCAAGTTGTTTACGTATCAATAATTCTTTCTTTTTCATTGATGAGTAGTATTCCATTATATGGCTGTACTACTGTTCAAATGATGAATGATGTACCATTCATCATTTGAGGGATATTTGGGTTGCTTTCCAGGTTGGGACAATTACAAATAAATCTGCAACAAACATTTATATACAGACTGTTGTGTGAACATAGGTTTTCATTTAACTTGGGTAGTTACCCAGAAGTGGGATTATGGGGTCACATGGTAAGTATATATTTAACTTTAAAAAAAATAATTATTGCAGATTTACTCGTAATTCATGCTACCTGATTTCAAACTATACTACAAGGCTACAGTAACCAAAACAGCAAGGTACTGGTACCAAAACAGATATATAGACCAATGGAACAGAACAGAGGCCTCAGAAATAATGCCACATATCTACAACCATCTGATCTTTGACAAACCTGACAAAAACAAGCAATGGAAAAAGGATTCCCTATTTAATAAATGGTGTTGGGAAAACTGGCTAGCCATATGCAGAAAACTGGAACTGGACCCCTTCCTTACACCTTACACAAAAATTAACTCAAGATGGATTAAAGACTTAAATGTAAGACCTAAAACCACAAAAACCCTAGAAGAAAACCTAGGCAATACCATTCAGGACATAGCCATGGGCAAAGACTTCATGACTAAAACATCAAAAGCAATGGCAATAAAAGCCAAAATTGACAAATGGGATCTAATTAAACGAAAGAACTTCTGCACAGCAAAAGAAACTCATCAGAGTGAACAGGCAACCTACATAATGGGAGAAAATTGTTGCAATCTATCCATCTGACAAAGGGCTAATATCCAGAATCTACAAAGAACTTAAACAAATTTATAAGAAAAAAAGTAGGCAAAGGATATGAACAGACACTTCTCAAAGAAGACATTTATGCGGCCAACAAGCATATGAAGAAAAGCTCATCATTACTGGCCATTAGAGAAATGCAAATCAAAACCACAATGAGATACCATCTCATGCCAGTTAGAATGGCAATCATTAAAAAGTCAGGAAACAACAGATGCTGGAAAGGATGTGGAGAAATAGGAATGCTTTTACACTGTTGGTGTGAGTGTAAATTAGTTCAACCATTGTTGGCGATTGTGGCGATTCCTCAAGGATCTAGAACCAGAAATACCATTTGACCTAGCAATCTTATTACTGGATACATACCCAAAGGATTATAAATCATTCTACTATAAAGACACATGCATACATATGTTTATTGCAGCACTATTCACAATAGCAAAGACTTGGAACCAACCCAAATGCCCATCATTGATAGACTGGATAAAGAAAATGTGGCACATACACACCATGGAATACTATGCAACCATAAAAACAAATGAGTTCATGTCCTTTGCAGGGACATGGATGAAGCTAGAAACCATCATTCTGGGCAAACTAACACAGAAACAGAAAACCAAACACCACGTGTTCTCACTCATAACTGGGAGCTGAACAATGGGAACACATGGACACAGGGAGGGGAACGTCACACACCAGGGCCTGTCCGGGGGTGGGGAGGGGTAGGGGAGGAATAGCATCTGGAGAAATACCCAATGTAGATGATGGTTTGATGGGTGCAGCAAATCACCATGGCACATTTATACCCATGTAACAAACCTGCACGTTCTGCACATGTATCCCAAAACTTAAAGTACAATAACAAAAAAAAAGTAATTGCCAAATTGTTTTTCAAAGTTTCTGTACCATTTTTCATCCCCACTAACAATTTGTAAGAGTTCCAGTTGCTCTGCATCCTTGTCAGCACTTGGTATTGTCAGCTTTTTAAAAAAAGTTTTAGCCATTCTAATAGTGGTATAGTGTTATCTTAATGTGGTTTTAACTTGCATTTCCCTAATGTCTAATAATATTGAGAATTTTTGCACTTTGCCAAGCACCTTTACATTTTAAATAAACTTTACTTTTAGAATAGTTTTAGATTTACAGACAAGTTACAAAGATGGTACAGAAAGTTACCATATCCCCCACACCCAGTTTTGCCTATTATTAATATTTTAAATTAATAAGGTATATTTGTTACAATTATTGAGCCAATATTGACACATTTTTTTAAGTCTGTAATTTATTCAGATTTCCTTAGTTTTTACTGATTGTGCTTCTCCTGATCCAGGATCCCATCTAGGAAACCACATTACATTTTGTCATCATTTCTCTGTAGGCTCCTCTTGGCTCTGACAGTTTCTCTTGTTTTTGATGATTTTGACAGTTTTGAGGAGCACTGGTCAGGTATTTTATAGAATGCCCCTCAACTGAGATTTGTCCAGTACTTTTCTAATGACTACACTAGAGTTACTGGTTTCTACAGAAGACCACAAAGGTAAAGTGCCATTCTCATAACATCATATCAAGAGTACATACTGTCAACACAATCTTTGACAGTTGATGTTAACCTTGATTACTTGGCTAAAGTTAGTGTTTGCCAGGTTTCTCTACTATATTCTTTTTTCCTCCTTTTTAGATCATGCTCTTTGGAAAGAAGTCTCTATGCACAGCCCATACTTAAGTGGAGAGTTATGTTCCATCTCCTTAGGGGTGGAGTATCTGCAGAAATTATTTTGAATTCTTATGCATAAAAGATGTCTTCCCCCATTTGTTTATTTGGTCATTTATATCACTATAGACTTATGGATATTTATTTTATACTTTGGCTTATAGATCAATATTACTTTATTTTGTTGCTCAAATTGTTCCAGCTTTGGTCATTTAAAACTCTTTCAGTTGGTATGTGTGTCCCTTTAGCATGCCCCTATCATTGTGACTTTTTTGAGCACTTCCTTATTTTTTGGAACTACAAGATGCTCCAGGCTTGTCTTATGTCTTTCCTGTCCCAGTCCTAGAATCAGCCATTTCTCCAGGGAGCCTTGGTTCCTTTTATTGGAAAATGATTTTTAAGACTAATATCTGGGTTCTAGGTGTGCCTATTGCTACTACAGTGTCATTGTTTCTAGGCCCTCTCACGGAGCTAGGAAATACATGTATGTATACTAACCATGGATACCCACAATTCTTTCTATATCAGTTTCTATGCTAAGCCAAACATGAATTCATACTGATGTTGTGGACACTAATAGCAATACTACATGGTTCATTCTAGCCTTTCTCTCTTGCTTATCTGTAATATCTCACTCCAACAGTGAGAAACCTGTTTGCCACCATCCACTTATTTGTTCAATCCTGGTGTACATGTACAGTGGTTCCAGAATTGTTAACCTGTGCCCCTGTGAAAAAAATGACTTGTGGTAAAGTGCTTATGTATAGTTTCCGTGGTCTTTAGCTTTGCAGTTTTTGGCCATATTCAAAGTTACTGAGGTCAGTACTTCCTTTTCCCCAACACTTCGGTTAAATTGTGTCATATATTTGTAATACAGTTATATTATTTTGTTACAGTCTACATTCCATCCTAGGATCCCTAACTTCCCAGTTGAGTTTTAAAATTTGTATACATTAAGTTTACTCTTTATGTTGTAAAGTTCTGTGAATTTTGTCAAAAGGGTAGTGTCATGAATCCATCAGTACAGTACCATATATAATATATTTATACGGTACATAAATCTCCTGTGATTCACCTAATTAACCTTTTCTCCTCCCCAAACCCCTGGAAACCACCCATCTGTTTTCAGTCTCTACAGTTTTCCCTTTTCCAGAATGTCATATAAATGTTGTGTAGTATATAGTTTTCTCTGACTGGCTTTTTAAACTTAGCATATGCATTTAAGATTCATCCATGCTATTGCATGATATCTCATACCTTTTAATTGCTAAATAGTTTTCCATAGTATAAATGCACTACAGTTTGTTTATCCGTTCGCCTTGAATGACATCTTGGTTGCTTCCAGTTTTTTGTAACTAGGAATAAAGTTGCTATAAACATTTGCATTGAGATTTTTGTGTGGACATAAATTTTCAAGTCAGTTGGCTAGTACCTAGGAACAAGATTGCTGGATCGTATGGCAAGACTATTTTTATCATTGTAGGAAACTACCAAACTGTCTTCCAAAGTAGCTGTATCATTTTGCATTCCCAACAGCAACAAATGAGAATTCCTGTTGTTCCACATCCTTGCCAGCATTTGGTGCTGTCAGTGTTCTGGATTTTAGCCATTCTAAAAGGTGTGCAGTGAACCATTTTGAGTTTATTTTTGTATAAATAATCTCATTATCATTTTAATTTGAAATTCCCTGATGACATATTATGTTGAGCATCTTTTCTTATGCTTACTTGTCATCTGTATATCTTCTATGATGATTTGTCTGTTAAGATCTTTTGTCCATTTTTAAATTGAGTCATTTGTTTTCTTATTGATGAGTTTTAAGAGTTCTTTATATGTTTGGATACAAGTCCTTTATCAAATATGAGTTTTGCAAATATTTTATGTATCCTGTCTTTTCATTATTTTAATATTGTCTTTCACAGGGAAGAAGTTTTTAATTTTGATGAGGCCCAATTTATCAAATTTTTTCTTTTATAATGTGCTTTCAGTGTGGTATCTAAGAACTCTTGGTCTAACCTAAGGTCACAGATATTCTATTTTTTCTTCTCAAAATATTATAAATTTTACATTTTAAATTTAGCCTTAGGAACCATTTTGAGTTTATTTTTGTGTAAAAATAATTCGGGTTCATTTAAAAAATATATGGATGTCCAAATATTCCAGCACCATTTGTTGAAAGACTACCTTTTCTCTTAAGTTTCCTTTGAATTTTTGTCAAAAATCAGTTGACTCTATTTGTGTTGAACTACTTCTTGGTCTGTATTTTTTCAGTTGATCTATGTGTCTATTCTTCTGCCAATACAATAATTACCTTGATTTTTTATAGCTGAATAATAAGCCTTAACATCCAATAGAGTAATTCCTCCAAATACCCCACTGTGTTGATACAGTTAATAGTCTAAGTCTTGAAATAAGATACTATGAGTCCTCCAACTTTATTCTTTTTGAAAATTATTTTGGATCGCCTAGTTCCTTTGCCTTTCAATATGAATTTAAGAATCACCTGGTTAATATCTAGAAAAAAATCCTGCTGGGATTTTAATTGAGTTTGCATTGAATTTATAGATCAATTTTGGGATAATTAATATCTTAACAATATTGAGTCTTCCAATATATGAACATGGTTCATATCTCCATTTATTTAGTTTTTCATATCTTTCCTATATGTTTCATAGTTTTTAGTATACATATCTTGAACAATTTTGTTAGTTTTCTACCTAAGTATTTCATTTTTTTTGGTACAATTGAAAATTGTACTTAAAAAAAATTTTTGATTTCTAATTGTTCATTGCTAGTATATAGAAATGTAATTAATTTTTGTATATTGACCTTTTATTCAGAGACCTTGATAAACTCATTTATTAGCTTTAATAGTTCTTTTGTAGATTCCATGGAATTTTCCACGAGACAATTTTGTTGTGTATAAATAGTTTTATTCCTTCTTTTATATTCTGTATGCCTTTTATTTCTTTTTCTTGTGTTATTGCACCAGGTAAGATTTCCAATATGATATTAAATAGGAGTGGTGAGAATAGAGATGCTTGTCTTTTCCATAGTCTTAAAGAAAAAGCATTCAATCTTGCATATTAAGTATGATGTTAGTTGTAGATATACTTTATTAGATTAAGGAGGTTCCTTCTACTCCTAGTTAGCTGTGAGTCATTTTAAGAAACAGTTTGATTGAGGTATAATTTACATTCCATAAAATTTACCTATTTAAATAATTTCTAGTAAATTTATAGAGTTATGAAACCATCAAATCCAGTTTTAGAACATTTTCCCCTACTCCCAGTTCCATGAATCCTCAATCCCAGGAAATCTGCTTTCATTGTCTTTTCCTGGACATTTTATATAAGAAGGAAAACACTGCCTTGTATTCCGGTATTTGGTCACTTTTTGTGGAGGAATCACCCCCTTTCAGTGCCGCTAGGCCTTCCAGTGTCTTTAGGTGGGCGAATAGAGTTTCCAATCCACAGAGTACAAAAAACGCTTTCCAGGCAGGACCACTTGCTGTGGTGGGGTCACCCTGTTTGTGCCACTGGGGCCACTGGGTGTCTCTAGGTGAGAAAAGAAACTCTCTGGCCCATAAGAATGAAATGCACTTTCTCTGGTCACTTATCATTACTGGAGCTCCTACTTGATCACCAGGGCCACTGGGCCTAACTGGAGTAATTAGCAGGACTCCCATCCGATCTGGAGAAGGCATGAGCCTGCCTGAGTAGTCTTTATCTGATATGTCAGGGTCAGAAGATGCCAGGCCTAATTGCCTTCTGTTGCTGGGTGAGGGGTGGTAAGACACAATTGCTATGTTGTTCTTCCAGTACTGGGGTCCCCAGCCAGTCCATCTTCCTCTTTCCACCATTCAGAGTCCTCTTATGGTTGCTTCTTGTGTTATGTTATAGTTATACTTAGCAAAGAGAAGCAGAAAGAGATCAGTTTATGTCCTCTTGTCTGGATCAAAGTCCCTAGATCATTTACATTTTAATGGAACTATATGTGTCAGGATTTAAGTCTTCCATTTTGTTGTGTGTGTATATGTGTGTGTGTGTGTGTTCTGTTTGTTCCCTCTGCTTTTCATTTCTGTTTTATTTTTCCTTTGGATCACTTCGATATTTTTTAAAAATTGGTTTTGATTCATCTGTAGTGTTCTTGAGTGTATCTTTTCATATAAATTTTTTGGTGGTTGTTGTAGGCATTACATTATACATACATAACTTATCAACGTCTACAGACATTTTAGCGGTTTGAGTGAGGTATACAAATCGCATATCCCCTTAAATTTCTATTCTTTCCCCCATTTATAATATACTTTTCTCAAATATTTCCTCTGTATACATTAAGAACCACATCAGACAATATTATAATTTTTATTTAAACTATCAAATGGAATTTAGAAAACTTAAGTGGAGAAGGAAAGTCTATTGCATTTACCCATATTTTAACTCTTCCACTGTTCTTTCTTCTTTCCTGATGTCCCCAAATTTGTTCTTTTATCAGTTTTTTATGCTTCAAGAACTTACTTTAGCCATAGCAAAGGTATATTGGTGACAAATTCTCTTAGTTTTCCTTTGTCTGAGAATGTCTTGATTTCCACTTCTTTCCTGAGAAATATTTTCACTGGATATACAGATTAGCCTATAATTTTCTTTTTTGTCATTTTGTTGTCTTCATTTTCCTTTGAAGTAAGACTTAAAGCCCTTGCAGGGCTGCAGTCTAGCAGAACACTAGATTTGTAATTCTCACTATTGTATGTTTTATTTTAGAGCTGTTATTCACATATGAGAGGGTGCCTCTGAAGTTGTGCAAAAGAAACAGCCAACTGCTGAATATAAGAGGAATTGGAGAGGTTTGAGGAATACAACTGGAGATTTTAATAGGCACTGAAAGAATGGGAGAGGGAACTGACAAGTAAAATGATGGCTGAGTGATGTTGAGGGTCCAGCTGAGAAAACAAGCCATCTCTTTGTAGTGGCTTCAATCTGCATAGCTGGGTGGTTTTCTTTTGTAGCCTGAAATAAAGGGTAGTTGGAGGCAGCAGTGAGAGAATAAATTTAAGGAAAGCTTAAAAAACTTTGTTACTGTCTCTCTTCCAATTGCCTACCTACATTATGTACCCTTCACTACAGAAATCAGCAGAATTATCTCCAACCACAGTTACCAGCGTATGGAGCGTATATCAGAGTATATCAGGGCAGCAAAAGAGCCCTGCTTGGTTGAGTGGGAGGCTGTTGAAAACAGATAGGGACTCCCCTGCTCCATTGTTCATTCACTCCTCCACCCTTTTCAAATCCCCAAAGTTGAAGGATTACAACCTGGGACACTGATACCTCCCAGCACTGCTTCTTTCAAACAGGTTTTAAGATGAAGCCTTGATCATAGCAGTTACTTATAGAGTGGCAGCAAATGGGAATTATTAACATGTTCTGCGCTACCTGGGGCTCTTCTTTCCTCACTCTTCAAACACAATGAGGCTGACACAGACTAATACAGAGAAGGTAAAGTGCATGCACATATACACGCACACACACAATCACAGAATTTAAACACAAACTTCTCAAAGTTTTCAGAGAGAAAAATCAAGTCCTCTACAAAGAAAGGAATTAAATTGACAACAGACTTTTAGCAACATTGAATACAAGAAGACAACTAATATTTTTAAAGGACTGGACCTATAATGTTTAAAATGACTTTGCACCTATACTTTTATATTCAGTCATTTTAAAATTAATATATTATTTATTTTCATAAATTTTTTGAGACGGAGTCTCACCCTTTTGCACAGGGTAGAGTACAGTGGCATGATCTCGACTCATTGCCACCTCCACCTCCCAGGTTCAAGCGATTCTCCTGCCTCAGACTCTCGAGTAGCTGGGACTACAGGCATGTGCCACCAGGCCCAGCTATTTTCTTGTATCTTTAGTAGAGACAGGGTTTCACCGTGTTAGCCAAGATGGTCTCCATCTCCTGACCTCGTGATCCACCCGCCTCAGCCTCTCAAAGTGCTGGGGTTACAGGAGTGAGCCACCGCGCCCGGCTAATTTTTGTATTTTTAGTAGAGACAGGGTTTCACCATGTTGGCCAAGCTGGTGTTGAACCCCTGACCTCAAGTGATCCACCACCTGCCTCAGCCTCCCAAAGTGCTGGAATTACAGGCATAAGCCACTGTGCCCAGCCCATTTTTAAATTTAAATGTAGCATAGTAATAAAGATATTCTGTGGCATACACTGTCTCAGAAGGTTTGTCACACAAAAACCCTCATCGAAGACAATTTTGGAGGAGGTGTTCAAATTAGAAAGGAAAAAAATACAGGAGATGCTGCAAGAGACATGGGGAGTAAGGGCAAGTATACAATGGTAGTCTAGTTTATTGCTGACTTGATAACTAAATACTGAGCAGAAAGAAGAAAAAGTGTATATCCACAGTAACTCAGAACAGATATTTTTAAACATTATCAAAGTGATGGGGAAAGTGTGGTGGGACTCAAAGGACATGAGAACATTTTCAAGTACTTGTTAAGAGAAAAATATAGATACTGATAAATTTAAGAAACTAATATAGTTAACATGGGTGTTTGTTAGTTAAGGGCAACTACAATAAGAACTAAAATGGCAGGTATAACTTGTAAACCAGAAAAAGAAAATTCATTCTATTTTGTAGAAAATAGGAAAGAAGAAAAAGACAAATGATTCAAAAATGATTTACAATGTGGATCTTCTCTAAATGTTGAAAACATCCACCGTGTGTCCTGGGTGACAGTGGTTGAAGCGAAATAGAATTGAGGCATTCAACAGAACTGAGAAGTTAAGGTGTTGGGTGACATGTCTGCATGGATACCATTACCAGAGCTGAGAAAAGTTTATCCTCCTTTAAGACTTCTGTCTTTGGATTTTCCTCCCGTCTATCCTTTTGGTAAAACCCTGTAATTTATGGGGAACGAGAAAATTAACAATTTTAATCGGAGAGGGCTGTACGGGAAATAGAATCTTCAGTGGAGTGCCAGGTCTCAATTACAGATGTGCAGGAAATGTTCAAATATGAGGGACAACATTTCTGTATATTTTCATAGGCTGAGCTTATTTTACTGTGCAACAGGGCATCAGGGAGAATTGTGGAAAGGGTTAAAAAGAGGGGATTCTGTGATGGAAGATAGCTGGGGAAGGAATTCATGATTATATTATGAGAGTAGGAAGAGGATAGGTGATAGTGTGAGGAGGTGCTTGCCTTTGGGTGGTGTCTAGGGATTACAAGGATAAAAAGCATAGGTGAAATTGGCTGCTCACAAACTCCCCAATATTACTTCACATTGTTTTATACCCAGAATGAGCTGCATTGTTAGAGGATAAACAACCAGCGCCCCTAACACTGTCCCACCTCCTCACTGTAGTTTACTTGCTGTATTCAAAGCAGAGATAAAGCCTCCTCCAGTCCTCATTCTTCCTTTCATCTCTTTTCTTCCTCTCCCACCTCTCACTTCTCCCTCACATCCCCATATCACATCACTACTTACTGCCTTTGGACAGTTCAGTGGCTAGACAAGATTACACCTACCGTAACCTTATTGGACAACTCATAGGACTTTAGACAAAGGTTGCCACCTTGTGGTCAGAGGCAAAAATAACCAAGGGTCTTGGGTCACCAACTTGAGTGTACATCAGAATCAGCTACAGGGCTTGTTAAAACAGAGTGCTGGGCCTGGATCCCATATTTGCTGATTTAGTAGGTCTGCGGTGGGACTCAACTTGTATTTCTAACATGTTCCCAGATGATGCTGCCATTGTTGCTTCAAGGACCACACTTTGAGAACCACTGCTTTAGACAAATCTTTTTTAGGATAGGTAGACCTCCATTTGGTCATGCAAGATTGGTAGAATTAGAGTTTGAACACAAACATGTTTGAATTAATTTTTTGCTACCTTATTATTAGGATATGCATGTAGTACTGCTTGGGCAACAGCCTCACTTGTTTTCTTTAACCTGGACGAGGTAACCACTAAATAAAGAAAGAAGTAGCATCCATTCTCCCTGTATAGATTGAATATACTATGGTATATGTAACAATTCCAGTGCCAGGCACAGTGCCTCATGCCTGTAATCCTAACACATTGGGAGGCCAAGGCAGGAGGATCGCTTGAGCCTAGGAGTTTGAAGCTGCAGTGCACTCCAGTCTGGGCCACAGAGTAAGACCCCACCTCAAACAAACAAACAAACACAAAAACACCCAATTCTCTTACTGTTGAACATTTAGGTTGTTTCCAAATTTTCACAATTATTAAAAAAATTTAAAGTTAAGCCTCTTGTTCCAAACTCTTCTCTTGTCATTTCCTGAATACCATTGATAGAATAACTTTGATGCAATTTAATGATGCTAAAGTCTCCTAGGTGAGGATGGGTAGGATCAAAGGGAATATGGGAGCCAAAAACCCTGTTCCACCAAAAGTACTACTGTGAGCAAAACTGGACACAGGCTCCTGCTCTCTTGGAGATTACAACCTAGCACAGGATTCAAATATTAATCAGCTATTCATACAAGTAAATATAGAGTTGTGGATGTAAAAATGCTTTGAAGGAAAGATCAACAGTGTGGTAGGCCGCATGATAGTACTTGGGAATTTTGTTCCAAGATTGTAATAATAAACTTTTAAAAATTGGCTACTAACATTTTAATAATAAATTTATTATGATTAATATTTTGACATATTTTCAAATTTATGCCTGTATACTAGAATTTCAATATATAATGAGGATCTTTGGATTTGGCCTTAGTTTTTGCTGAATATTGATTTTGATACCTAGTTGTGGGGGTGTGTTCTGCAGACTTTGACTTAACGATGGATGAATAACATATACTGACACAGATATTTTGCCTATCAGTCTGGCTGAGGGTCTGGGCCACTTATAGACACCAGGAGGGTGGTGTAAAGAGTTGCAGCTGCGGCCCTCACTTGCTGGTGCTACTGGCATTTATTTAGCACACATTAAATGACAAAGGCTTTGAGTCAACACCATTAGAGGGTAATTAACCTGGTAGCCTTCTCCCTGAGAGAGCCATCCTGCCCTTGAATGATCAAAGGTTAGTATTAGGACCACATGAGTAAACAAGTTATTTAGATAAACTCCTCTACATTCCTATGTATCTATGCCCTAAGTTTTTAAGAGAATTCAGCTGCCTTCAGCCAAACACTTTACTGAAACCATGCAAACTCCCAGGCCTTCCAAGAGGGTTTGTGTTTATTTCCTATAATTTTACAATTTCACCCACCATCCTGACTGAACCTCCACACCTAGCCAAGCATCATTTGGCTAAACTGCAGATTAAGTGAACCTCTACCACCTATCTTATACCACTTTGCCTCTCTGTGGGGGACAATTTTTCAGGTGGTCTTTCTGATCCCCACCTCCTGGTATTCACACCCCTGTATAATCCCCTCCCCTTGAGTGTAAGTGGGCAGTGTGGCTTGATTCTAAATAATAGAATATGGCAAAGGTGATGGGATGTCACTCCTGTGATTATAATATATGACTCCATCTTGCTAGCTAATTTTAGAGTCTTTCTCTCTCCATTGCTGGTTTGGAAAAAGCAGCCTGCCGTAAGTCTTTTTTTGTTTTTTTGAGATGGAGTCTCACTTTGTCACCCAGGCTGGAGTGCAGTGGTGCGATCTCGGATCACTGCAAGCTCCACCTCCCTGGTTCACGCCATTCTCCTGCCTCAGCCTCCCAAGTAGCTGGGACTACAGGTGCCTGCCACCACGCCTGGCTAATTTTTTTGTATTTTTAGTAGAGACGGGGTTTCACTGTGTTAGCCAGGATGGTCTCAATCTCTTGACCTCGTGATCCGCCCACTTAGGCTTCCCAAAGTGCTGGGATTACAGGTGTGAGCCACTGCGGCCAGCTGCAGCCTGCCATAAGTCTTAAAGCCACAAGGAAAGGAACTGCTGAGAACTGGAGTGAGCTTGAAAGTGGACCCTTCCCCAGTCAAGCCTCTAAATGAGAGCCCAGCCCTGACCAAGACCTTGATTGCAGTCTTAAGAAGACCCTGCTAAACTGTGCCTTGACATGAAAAACTATGAGATAGTAAATGTGAGTCATTTTAAGCCATTTAGTTGTGGCAGCATAGTAAAGGAATACACCTCCTCAGCACTTCAACCCCTTTCACTTGTATTCAGCATTCTTGGTCTCCCATATGTCACTCCCTCTACCTGGATTGTTCCCTCTCCTTCTTCACTTCACTTTTGCCTAGCTAACTCTTTCAGGTTTTAACTGAATTGTTACTTCCTTTGGAAAGATTATCTTAACCTCCATTTTGGAGATTTTTCTTCCTTGAAAAATTTGGATTGACAAAGTAGACACACTGGTTTTAAGTCATCCTCATAAGATGTGAAAAATTCCCACATAAGATTTTTTTCCTAAAGGAATCATGAAATGATTAACTAAAATTTAATATGCACGTAAAGGTTATTTTGGTTACTGTCATGAATGCTAACACCTCAATCAAGTCTATAGTTTAAAATGATAATATACTTGAATCTCTATTATTTAAAGTTTTAAAAGACTGTCTCAAAATTGATATAACATTCTCCCTAAGGTTATTTAGTGAGTGTGTGCTCTCATAATTTATATTAACTACCAATCTACTTCCATATTTAACTATCTGGAAGTTAAGTTTTGTGGAGATAAATTTAACAGTTCTTACAATCAGCATTACTGTATTTTATTCTTGCAAGGATATACATTTATTTTTCAACGGATTGATATAACTAAAATATATAGAACGTAAGAGATTTTCTCTCCAGTTTTATCTAGAATGCTTAACTATGTTTTAAAGTGAATATTAAAATATTAATAACTCCAAATGACTTCCATTATTCATATTACTGTCATTATTATGCAGTAGCCTAGGTGATCACCTGATCATTGATCATGCACAAGTTTAAGAATATCAGAAATAATGGTTTTGGTAGACTGTATTATTTGTTAAAAATTATTCATTTCTTCCCCACCCTATAGGTAGAGTATACCTTACTGTCCAATTGTCCTTAGGACTGGCTAGTCAGTGACTTGCTTTAGTCAATAGAATGTAAGTAGATGTGATGTGCAGACTCTAGGATGGTCTCCATGTTCCTCACCTCCTGGTATTCATGCCCTGGTACAATCCTCTCCCCTTGAGTGTGACGGGACCTGTGACATGCTTCTAAGTGATAGAATATGGCAAAGGTGATAAAATGTCTAATTTGTGATTATATTACATTCTGTAAGATATAGTCTTACTATCAGACTCACTTTAGAGACTCTCCTTACTAGCTTGATGAAGTAAGCAGCCATGTTGCCATATTATAAGAAACCATGGCAAGGCTTCTAGGAACTCTGAGCAGCATCTAGGAACTGCAGGCAGCCACTAGGAGGTGAGGGTGGCCTTTAGGATCTGAAGGTAATCTTCAGCTGATAGTCAGAAAGCAGTGCCCTCAGCTCTACAGTCACAAGAAAATGTATCTGCCAACAATATGAATGAGCTTGGAAGTGGATTCTTCCACAGTCAAGCCTTCATATGAGATTGCAGCCTGGCTGACACCTTGACTGCAGCTTTGTGAAACTGTTAAGTAGAGGACACAGTTAAGTCATGCCCAGATTTCTGACCCACAGAAACTGTTAGGTAATAAATAAGTGTTGTTGTAAGCTACTGAGTTTGTGGTAATGTTGCAATAGAAAACTAATACAATGGGCATGACATACCCTACATAAGAGCAGCCATTTAAATACCCTTTCATGGTTTGGCTCTCTCTCTTGAGCTTTTGATTTCCAAAAGTAGAAACATGTGCCCAAGAGAGTAGCAGTTCTTTCATCTTCAGTCCCTGAATCAGAAGATTCATGATGCTACCTGAATCCAGCCAAGGCCAGCAAAGTTGTAGCTAGCCATTAGCCTTCATGTGAGATGCAAAGAAAATGTTTGTTGTTGCAAACCACTGAAAACGGAGGGTCATTGGCTGCTGCAGCAAAAGCGAAGTAATTCAATGTTGAAGAAGATATTTGGCTATTCAGTCTTCAAATATTAAAGCCAAAGCTATAAATGAATCTGAAAAGCAGGTTTGCCCAGATAATGAGGTTGAAGCTGATGTTGGTACATCATTAGGCATAGATGGGCATGCACAGCCTCATAGGCAATGGAAAGGGCTTTGAAACTCATTAAAATGACCTAAACAGGAGAAAGGGTGATATAATCATATTTGAGTTTTGGCAAGATCGCCCTGGCTACAGTATGAACAACAGTCTACACAAAGCAAGAAATGGCATAAGAATAGTTAGGCTAATGATGTAGGTCAGAGGATAATAGTTGTGGAAAAACAAGTGAATAGATTTGAGACATATTTAGGAGACAGAATTGATAGGACTTGGTGATCAATTCTATATGGAAGGGGTGAGAAAGAGGAGGATGTCTGGGATTACTCTAAGACTTCTAGCTTTCCTAGTTGGTTGGAGAGGAGTATTAATCACTAAGATATAAAGAACACTAGGGGGAACCAGGTTTGGGAGGGGAAAATCAAATGTTTAATTTTGGATACATGAATATTTGGGTTTTGGGGTGTCATTGAGCCAACCAAACAGATATAAAGTTTTGGAGCTAAGAAAAAATATGAACTGGAGATATAAATTTGGGGGCCAGCTTTATATAGGAGATAAACTAACCATGGGTATGTATGATTAAGAAAGAGAGAGGGTTGGGCAAGAGCATACAGCAAGAAGAGAAGAGGGGTCTAGGACCAAGTTTCAAGAAAGTCCAACATTTAATAATTGTTTTGAGGAGGATGAGCCAGTGTAAGATATCACCAGAAATATGAAGCCTACAGCAAAGCCTCCATGAATTGTTACTACCCTGTATTTCTGAAGTGTTTACTATGAGCTTGGGGCACTGTGCTAAGTGTTAGTGGTATAAATTAGTTTCTGCCCTCAAGAAGCCCACAGCGTAAAAGGAGAGACAGAAAGTATAAACAATGATCATATCCGAATACTATACACTGTTATTAGTATATCAACAGGATGTTTCTGAAGGAGGTGAAATCTGAGTTGACACCAAAGGACCCGCTGGAATTGGCTAAATAGAACTCAGGGAGTGGGGAGTGGGGCGGTGGATTTTCAGGCAGAGGGACTAGCCTTTGTGAGTGCATAGAGGGATGAGACTGCATGACACGTTTGCAGAACTAGCTAGAGCTAAGGATGACTGTGAGAAGGTGTCAGGGGTCATGGCTGGAGAAGCACACAGGAGACAGAACATGAAGGGCCTTATATGCAAGAATCAGGACTTCATCCTCTGGGCAGCCAAGCCAATTAGAGGGAGGTGGGCCAGTGTGCAATTTGGAGGTGAAGTTTGGAGCATGGTGTTATGCAGCTAGGCAGGGTGTTTGTTTTTCAGTTTAATAACCACCAAAATATCCTCTTCACAGAACTGATAAAAGAGCACGAGGTCACAGAGTGAGGAGGGCAGAGCTGCATCCACGTCTAAGAGTTTTGAGTGCCATTCCAGCAAGCTCCCAAAGACACATGGTTTTTCTCACTCAGAGATTGTTTCAATAACAGACGTGGTTTGGGTTATCTTTTGTCAAAACTGGATTTTTTTTTTAATAAAAGGTTTTAGTAACGGTCTGAGTTTTATGACAGGCTTATTTGATAGAACAAAATATCTACCAGCCTGTGAGAAAGTGGCCAAAAGTATGTTCTAAATGCATAGTATTATCTAATTTATCTACAATCTCATTACTCTTCTCTTTTTTTTTTTTTTTTTTTTCAAGACAGAGTCTTGCTCTGTCGCCCAGGCTGGAGTGCAGTGGCCGGATCTCAGCTCACTGCTAGCTCCGCCTCCCGGGTTCATGCCATTCTCCTGCCTCAGCCTCCCGAGTAGCTGGGACTACACGCGCCCGCCACCACGCCCGGCTAGTTTTTTGTATTTTTTTTTTAGTAGAGACGGGGTTTCAGCGTGTTAGCCAGGATGGTCTCGATCTCCTGACCACCTGATCCACCCGTCTCTTCTATCTGCCTCTCCTCACTCTTACCACTGCCCACTTTTCTAAAACCAAAGGTTCCATATTTGTAAAAGGTGCTTAAATATATAGTCATTTATGAGACTTCTAAATAGTAGCTGTTTAAATTTAGTCCAAATAAGAGTTTTCTCTCAATTATAAGTTATCATTTATTGTATCTGCTGAGGTTGGTCTGCTTTTTCATCTTTATCAAATTTAAAAATGAGGAGAAATCAGGGAACAAATTGTTGTTTTTTCAGCACTTTGACTTATTCACATTTAATCTAATGCATTTTCAAGCTGGAAAGATTTTTCACCCATGGCCTTTTCCCAGATTTTTTCCTTTGCAAAAAATAGAATCAACTCAACACCCAGGGAGGTGAGTTTCATTAATTATCCTTTTCAGATAGAAAATAAGTAGCTAGGAGGAAAATGGGAATTCAAAGCCATGTTATGTTACTCTGTTAATGGCAGTAAGCAACTCCAGAATGAAGGGTCATATTGAAGAAACTTAAGCAGTTTACAAACAGAATGTGGTCTGTTAAGGTTTACACTGCTCAGGAGGAGAGGAGTTTTTGCCAGAAACCCTTAGTCTTTGGCCATGTTTGAACGTTGCACAGAATGGGCAAGATTTCCATGTGACATGAACTGATTTCTCTATCAACAGTGGAATTCAACCTTTCTGTCTAAACTACTTTCAAATCCTACCTCTTCAGTGATAGTTTGTCATCTTTTGTTAGACAATTTTTAAAAAATCTCATTGCAAATCCTATTGAGAAAATATCTTTGGTGAAAATCTTTTATTGTATGTATTTAACGTGTACAAATGATGTTTTGACATCCATATACATAGTGAAATGATTGCTACAGTCATGCAAGTTAAATATGCATTTCCTCACATAATTACCCTCTTTTGCAGTAAGAGCACCTGAAATCTACTCTTAGAAAATTTCCAGTATACAATACAGCATTATTAACTATAGAACTTATGCTGTACATGAGATCTCTAGATTTATACATCTTATGTAACTGCAACTTTGTATGCTTTGACCAACATCCTTATTTCTTCCACCTCCATGCCCCTGTGTGTTTGACTTTTTAGCTTCCACATATGAGATAATGCAGTATTTTTCTTTCTGTGTCTGTTTTATTTCACTTAGCATAATACCCTCCGGGTTCATCCATTTTGTCATAAATAGGCTTTTATCAAAAAGACAAGGGATAACAAATGTTGATGAGGGTATGGAGAAAAGGAAACCCTGGTACATTGTTGGTGGGAATGTAAATTAGTACCCCATTTTGGAAAAGAGTGTATATTACTCAAAATATTAAAAATACAAAGACCATATGATGCAGAGATTCTTCTGGGTAAATACCCAAAGGAAATGAAATCAGTATCTTGAAGAGATATCTACACTCTCATGTTCACAGAAACGTTATTCTCTGGCAAAAATTAATGCAAAAAATATTTTAGTTACTGCAGTAGCAAAGAGATTCATGAGTTTAGCCTATTGCACATACCTGAGGAAATCAAGATGTTTTGCATTGCTGTACCAGGGTAAAAAGTGATTGTGTGTGTATTTCTGCATATAAAGTATTATATAATTGTATATTTATACTTATCTATCTATTCCATTAGGATAAAAGCCCCACAAGAGTGGGGACTTTGTCTATCTTGTCCAATTCTGAATCTCTGGAGCACAAAACAAATTATTGGCACATTAGTTAAATGAATGAATGGCAGTGGGCACTTAAAATCCATTTGGTTTAATTTACAAACAGCAAAAATGCTACCACGATTCTGAATTTTGATAAAATAGTGCTTAAAAATCACAGACCTGTTTTAAAGATTAAATGAGGATTTCTGCTTTTAAAACGTACATTTAGATAGAAAAATAGTGTAAGCAAAGATACGTGAAAGTGCTTAACCCAGGATAGGAAACTCAATAACATTTAAGTTGACTTTAAGTCTAAAGATAGGTTTGAGGAGGAGTAGATGTTTTACCTAAACCAGCCTCAAATTGGACCTTAAGTGGTCCACATGCAAAATAGTTCTTTCTCTACTGCTCTGAATGGGGTGTTTTCTTGGGAGTATAGACAGTCATCTTGCAGGCAGCCAACAGACTACATTGTTCTCATCAGATGGTAGTATTGAGCTTGCCAGAAAATTTTACTTCAGTGGGGAACTCCTAAGGCTGAAACATTTTATCTGCAGGTCCAAAAATATCTTGACCTGGTGCACACAGCAGGGTAGGTAAGGAAAGGAACCATCATCTATAGAGAACCTACCATATGAACAGCTCTACCAGAGACTGCATTTGATTCCTACTTTAGCTTTATAATAAAAGTTAACATTCATTGAGTACTTACTGTCCTAAGTACTTTGCATGGATTAACTCAATAATTGCTCACATCAACACAAGGATGTATTTTTGTTTCCACCATTTGACAGAAGAGGACATCCAGGCACAGGGAAGTTAAACATGCTCAATGTTACACAATGTGTAAGTGGTGGAGCCAGTGTGAAAACTTACATGGTGTGGGTTCCAGTGTCCAGGCTTGGAACTGCCTCCATAAGAGAAGGGTTACTATCCTCATTATTTACTAAGGCTCAACAAATAAAGTGACTTCCAAGGTCACATTAACAGAGTTGTCTGACTCCAAAGATGAAGATGCTTTACTTTTCCTTATATTGTTCTACTTCAATCTCACCTCAATAAAAATAAATCTAGCAGCTAACATTTATCAAATACTTACTACATGGCAGATATTATTTTAAGTGCTTCATGTGAATTATCTCATTTAATCATCATAGTAACACTCTGAGGTGGGGCTTTTATTAGCCCCCTTCTGTAGATGAAGGCATTAAGGTTGAGAGGAGTCAAGTAACTTATTAAGGTGACAAAGTAAATTGGTAGAATCAGGATTTAAAACTTGGTTTATTTGCCCAATGAGCTGAAGCTCTTATTCATTCTACCACAATATTTGCCTAGAAAGATTGCCCCTCCTTCCCAATAGTAGTCCCTCCCATCTCTCTTATTTTCACTGAAGTCTTAGTACAAGGCTGAGACTACTCTTTCTCCTTATGTTGCTGGGTCTTCCAGGTCTTCAAGGGGAAGGTTGTAATAGTAAAGTCACTCCCAAATTCAAATGGTGTAAATATTGTACCCTTTGGAGTCAGGAATGAAGTACATGCTCACCATCAACTCAGATTTTTGTCAAGAGGAATGAGACTGATGGAAATAATCAATAGCTTTTTAAAAAAAAACCAAACACTTATTGAGAAATAATTCATATACCATTTAGTGCACCCATTTAAAATGTATACTTCAATGGTTTCCAGTACATTCACAGAGTTGGACAACCATGATGACAATCTAATTTTATAATATTTTCATCATCCCCAAAAGAAACCCCATGCCTATTGTCCCTGAGCCTCCAGCCTTGACAACCACTAATCTGCTTTCCACCTTTATAGGCTTGCCTGTTTGGGACATTTCATATAAATTAAATCATATAATATGTGGTCTTTTGTGATTGGATCCTTTCACTTAGCATATTTTCAAGGTTCATCAACATTGCATGTATCAGTATTTTACCAATTTTTATGGCTAAATAATACCCTACTGTATGGAATATCAAAGTTTGTTTATCCATTCCTCAGTAGATGGACATTTGGGTCATTTCCACTTTTTGGCTATTATGAGTAATGCCGCTTTAAACATTCATGTTCATGCTTTTGTTTGAACACCTGTTTTCGGTCCTCTTGGGTATATAACTAGGAATGGAATTGCTAAGTCACGTGGAAATTCTACGTTTAACATTTGGAGAAACTGCCAAACTATTTTTCAATGAGGTTCATCAATTTACATCCCCATCAGCAATGTATGAGTTTTCCAATTTCTTCATTTCCTCACCAACACTTGTTATTGTTTGGCTTTTTGATTATAGCTATTCTAGTGGGTATGAAGTGGTAACTCACTGTGGTCTGATTTGCATTTCCCTAATGAATAGTAATGCTTGAGAATCTTTCCCTGTGCTTGCTAGCCAGTTGCATACTGCTATAAGCTGAATGTTTGTGTCCTATCCAAACTCATATGCTGAAGCCCTAATCCCCAATGTGATGGTATATAGAGGTGGGGCCTTTGAGAGGTAAATTGGTTTAGATGAAGTCACAAGAGTAGGCATTCATAATGAAATTATAATGCCGTTATAAGAAGGGGAAGAGACCAGATCCCTTTCTGTCTTTGCTGAGGACACAGCCACAAGGTAGCCATCTGCAAACCAGAAAGTGGGCCCTCACAAGGCATTGAATCTGCTGGCATCTTGATCTCAGATTTCCCAGTCTCCAGGACTGTGAGAGATAAATATTTGTTATTTAAGCCAGTCAATCTATGGTAGTATGTTATAGCAACCCAAGCATACTAAAACACATATTTTCTTTGAAGAAATGTCTATTACAATCTGTTAACCCATTTTTAATTGGTTATTTTTATCATTGAGTTGTAGGAGTCCTTTTGTATTTTGAAATATCTGATATGCAAATATTTTCTCCCATTCTGTTGCTTATCTTTTCACTCTTTTAATATGGTATATCTTTAGCACAAAAGTTTTTAATTTTGATTTACTCCAATTTATTTCTATTTCTTGTATCACTGGTGCAAATTGTCTTAACATTAGGAAGACTCACTACAATGTTTTCTTCTAAGAATTTTGTAATTTTGACTCTTATATTCTGTGATCCATTTTGAGTTGATTCTTGCATGTGATTCAAGGAAAACTTCATTTTTTCCCATGTAGATACCCAGTTGTCTCAGCACCATTTGTTAAAAAACGATTTATTCTCTCCTCAATTTCTCTTGGGACCCTTGTTGAAATTAACTAGCCATATACATGAGGATTTACTTCTGGACTCTCAATTTAATTCCATTTATTTATACATCTATCCTTGTGTCTGCACCACACTGTCTTGATTACTGTAGTTTTGCAGTAAGTTTTGAAGTTGAGATGTATAAGCCCTCCAACTCTGTTCTTTTTAAAGATTGTTTTGACTGCTCTGGGTCCCTTGTAATTCCATATGAATTTTAGAATCAGCTTGTCAACTTATGCAAGGAAGCCACTGGAATTCTGATAAGCATTGGATTGAATCCGTAGATCAATTTGGGGGCACATTTCATCTTAACAATCCTAAGTCTTCCAATCCATGAACATGGAGTGTCTTTCCATTTATTTTGATCTTCTCTAATCTCTTTCAACAATGTTTCATAGTTTTCAGTGTAAAAGTTTTGTACTTCTTTTGTTAAATTATTCCTGTTTTTTTTTCTTTTTGATGCTATTGTAAATGGAACTGCTTACTTGCTTGCCTTCTTTCTTCCTTCCTTCCTTCCTTCTTTCCTTCCTTCCTTCCTTCCTTCCTTCCTTTCTTTTTTTTTTTTTTTGAGACAGAGTCTCGCTCTGTTGCCCAGGCTGGAGTGCAGTGGTGCGGTCTCAGCTCACTGCAATCTCTGCCTCCCAGGTTCAAGCAATTCTCCTGCCTCAGCCTCCTGAGTAGCTGGGACTACAGGTGCGTGCCACCACGCCTGGCTAAGTTTTTGTATTTTTAGTAGAGGTAGGGTTTCACCGTGTTAGCCAGGATGGTCTCGATCTCCTGACCTCGTGATCCACCTGCCTTAGCCTCCCAAAGTGCTGGAATTTCAGGCGTGAGCCACCGTGGCTGGCCAGAACTGTTTTCTTAATAACATTTTAGGATTGTTCATTTGATCTCGTTTTTTAACCTTGTATCCTGCAACTTTCCTGAATTCATCCAGGCAGGTAGTTGTGAGCAACATGAGAAGAGCAAGAATATGCCTGGGATAAGGAGAAAATGAATCGAGTAGATCAGGACTATAATAATGGTTACCACGTACTGAATATGTTTTCAACAAGTCAGTACTTTCCACGCTCTAATATGTTCATGAATCTCCTGGAAGTCTAGTTAAAATTCAGACTGCTATCACTGGGTTTGGGGTGGGCCTGGGATTCTGCCTAATAACTTATTGGATTGTTAGTGGCTTTTATTTATTATTTTCAAGTTACAATAACTCTGCAAGCAAAATAATACTGTTCCCATTTTACAGATAAGAAAATGACCTCAGAAGTTGAGCTAGTAGCCCAGGTTCATTGGATAAGTGGCAGAACCAGGATTTGAACACAGTTCATTCCAATGCCAAAGCTGGACTCTTTCTACTCTACCACACTGGATATCTTGAGGAGGAGGAGGATAGTTGGAATGTGAACAGAATATGGATCAGGAAAAAAGAAAGCTTTTCAATGTCAGAGTTGCTACCTGGAATACATTTGAGTCTAATCTTTGAGGTTGCCTTGGAGAGCAGATCAGCAAGGCCCTTGCTTTCCAGGGAGCCAAGCGTGAAGGTGTGAGATTGGACTATCAGCTAGAAGTAAGATGAAACTATTAGATAGAATTCAAGATTGGAAGAAGTCTAGAAAGAACATGGCTTACCTTCGATCAGGCTAGACTCCAGAACTGGACTCTGTATACTGCTTAGGTCTATACCTGAGATTACACCCATTGTTGACTTTTTCTGCATTCTAAACATGGGGTTAGACTGGTTGTGATGTTGTCACTGAGTAACCAGAGAGGAAGAAATATATCCGTAAGCTAAAGGGCAGAGCTGTGATCCTGAGGTCCTTCTAAGTAGAAAAATACCATGTTTCAATACTGTGATAAAACAACAGAAATATCCAATGGCTTGAACTCTGTGCCCTCTACTCAGGATGCTCTTGAAATAGATGTCTAAAAGCTGGTCGCCTAAAAAGGCTATGGCAGATTCTGCTATTTAATTGGGGATGATGAATGGTACAGCATCAATACCATCCCTCAGAGGCCAGGGAAAGGGTTTAGGGATGTGGGTAATGGTCTGGTCATATGTTTATCTGTGAAGGACTATGGATAGGTGACCAAATTCCTTTCCAGTATTTTTCAGCAGAATCTTTAGACTTCCATCACCTGAGTCAAAACACAGGATATATATTTTTTTGTCCTTAGCACCTTTTATTGAAATATGACCCTTGATGACAATCTGGCAGGCATATCTATGTCAGCCAAGAAGGGAGTGGTGGAGGACACAAATGCAGAAACAATAAGATTCGGAAAAAGAATAGCTTCACATGGGATAGATGACCCCCAACAGCTGTACAACCAACATTGGTTCTTCATCTATAGAAACTGCCCCCGTCCCACCCCCCACAAAAGATCTACTAATCTTCAAATAATATAATATGCTGTTGCAGAAATATTATTGGCATAGACAACTCCTCTGGCAAAGACAGTGGGAGTCACCAAGCTCCAAATGGGTGCAAGTGGCCAGAAATGGGCCCAGGTTCCTCCATCTGGGGCCTGCTACTGGCAGAGCAGCACTGTCAGGGAGGGTTGGGTTCAGGATGTGGCTCTGGTGTGCCTGGGCAGCTTTTTGGCACACGAGGTTAAATGGAAAACAGAACCTGAACCTAACCTTGAAAGAGGCTTTTTATCTTTTCACCTCTCCTTTTCTCTGCTTCCAATTTCTTCCTTTCTAGGGCTTTATTTTCAGTGTCTCTGTCTTATTATGTCAGATTCTACTTGGGCATTTACGACTATATCCTGGCTGAGTCTCCAGCTGTGGGACTCAGGGAGATTCAATTATCCAGAGCCCCGGGAGGTGGCAGGAGGGGTTGGGGGGACATGTGATAGTAACTCACGCATTGACTTCTCTATCGATCAACCATCATGCTTGCCTATTACCCATGGGACCTATATAAGTATTTGAAGGGAAAGAGCAGAAGTCAAGACCAATAACTGTCTTTGGGGACCTCCCTTGGCCTGCCTTCCAAACTGCTACTCACCGGCAGGCTGTGGAGGAGGGCTGAGCCCAGGAACTGAGAACAGGGGAGAGACACTGCATCTCAAGTAATACTGGCAGCTTTGCAGCACTATCACACACAATGAGATTGCCCTGGCAGGAGTGTGGCACGCCAGTGTCTGTTTCGCAGTTCACCTTTATCTACCAAGCTTCACTGCAAGGTATACTTTTGGGGTTATTTTTTAAGTGCTTTGGCAACTTTCCCTCCATGTGAAAATGAGCATCCTTGTGTTCTGATTCCTACTCTAGAAAGTAATTTGAGATGGAATTAAGAACAAAAATAATAGAGTTAATAGTTTTTTTTTTTTTTTTTTTGAGATGAAGTCTCACTCTTGTCCCCCAGACTAGAGTGCAATTGCATGATCTCGGCTTACTGCAACCTCTGCCTCCCGGGTTCAAGCGATTCTCCTGCCTCAGCCTCCCGAGTAGCTGGGATTACAGGTGCCTGCCAGCACGCCTGGCTTATTTTTGTATTTTTAGTAGAGACAGGGTTTCACCATGTTGGCCAGGCGGGTCTTGAACTCCTGACCTCAGGTGATCCACCCGCCTCAGCCTCCCAAAGTGCTGGGATTACAGGCGTGAGCCACCGCACCCGGCCTGGAGTTAATAGTATTTTTGGTGTCATAAACTTAAGGTGCAACCAATCACATGCTGACTAGAAAAACTCAGACTACGGCCATAGTGTCCAGGTAAGTGACCATTCTTTTCCCTAGACCCATATTCCCAAAAAGGTGTTCTAGCCAACAAATCGGAGAATGATGAAACATATCAGCCTCATCCTCCCAATAGAGGACATCTCAATTTGCTCATTCTTTGTCCTAGAGCCTGCTCAGAAGAAAAGATGACAACTATGGCCTCCATTGAAAGCACTCCTCTGCCTTCTCAATCTTGGCTGGCTTGTGTAAGCCTCGCCCTTGCAAGCCACCAGCCTTCCTGAATAAAGTAGAATCTTCCACTGGAGGGGAGAATGGCAGGGTTGCCATTCTAACAGTGTTTCTGGCAGCAGTACTAAGAGCAAACCCAGGGCTCCACAGAAAGGCTTACTTACCCCACCCCCCACCCCAGGACACCCTGCTGGCCAAGATTCTCCCATTGTTTTCAAACACAATGAAGAGGAAATGGAAGCTAATGACAAGTATTTGTAACAGCAGCAAAAGTTCCTTGGCAAATTCTTTGGTTGAATGAGACATCCCTGCTGCTACAGTTGACCTTCAAGGACCCTGAGGAACTCAGCAGTAACTAGAAGGGATGCCAGGCCTTGGCTAGGTTGTGTGATACCAAGGATTGGCCCCAGTTAGTGAGGAACAGGGAGCTGAGCTGGATAACAGGGCAGCATTTGGCCATAACCCCCTTCTTGCTATCATCCACCTAAGGGCTGCTTTTCCAGCATAGAAACTAGCTACTGGTGTCAAGGCCTTGGCAACAGCAGCAGTTTTAGTTGTTTGTATGCCTAAGATCCTGGCTGGGTCATCAGTTGCTCTGGGGAGCTGGCTCTGGCTGGAGCTCCCAGCTACCTTGAGTTTTGGTTCCCTTGAGCCAGGCCACAGGCTGAGAAAGCAATGGTTAGAGGAGTTCCTCCTGAGCTCACCTCTACTCATCCCATAGCTTGGAGATGGTAGAGAAATGGCTGAATCTTTCTCCATTTCAGGAGATTTCTTTGGTTTCAAAAAGAAATCAGTAAGAAAAACTTGAACCCTGCTGGGGAATGCTAAACTCACAGTCACTTAGACTTTAAAGGAAGCACAAGACCAGGCCACAGTAGGGAGGCTCTGAGTTCAAGGGGAGAACTCCTTCCTAGACATTGATGGCTATGGTGGGAACAATTCAATGCCTTGGCACTTGCTTACCTAGCCACGGTGGATTCAGGCTGATCTGCAGAAAATGCTTTCCTTCTGGGCTAACTTTTCCCTCTCCAACTCCCCTCTTCTCGCCTTATTAGTTAAAAAAGAAAAATAATAATCAAAACACAAAAATAAATAAAATCAAAAGGCCATTTAAAATATAACAATAAGAACCCCCTCCCCCAATAATGAAACCTATATCTAGAAGTCAATTTTAGTAGAGCTATTAATGGCCCATATGGTGAAGCCCTGGGGTAGGCACCTGGGCTAACCCCCAGCAATGTAAAGGAAAGATGAAACAAGAGGTGGTAGGACCAAAGTCTTAGGACAGGAAGAGGGTCACATTAGCCAGGGCTAAGACTAGGCCTCTTCCCCTGAACTTGCTGCTGGGAAAGGTAAGGGTAGAGCTGATTTAAAACTGGTTCCTTCCTAAGGAGCACCTGGGGGTACTCAACCTTTGCTTTGTTTTTTCAGTGTAATTCCTCCCTCTGTGCTTTCCCCTGCAAAGCTTGGGTGAGGCCCTGAAACTGGTGCCAGGTGAATGCCCTCAAGGTAGCCAGCTCTCCGTGAGAAATGGCTGGGCCACAAGCCCTGGGGCAGAGTAGAGCTGCAAGGCAGCTTCCCTTTGAGCCTTTAGAGGCTGTTGATGATATGGGTGGGTGATGAGCACTTGGTGTCTTTGGTGTCCTAGTACAAAGCAGAATGAAGGCACTTCCTTGGTTCTCTGTGCAGCAAGTACTTGCCCTTGGCAACTGTGGGAAGGAGAGTGTGGTTGTAAGATCACACCTTGCTGCAGCTCCCTTGGGTAGAAGCTTGTGGCTTCCCCAGGGTCTCCTAGCTGGTTAGGACCACTGCTAGGGAAGGGGCAGTGAGAGACATCCAGGGTAGAGGGCTGGAACAAACTGCTAATTGCTATCTACTTGCTGAGAAACTGCTAACAAAGATTGAAAGCACTTCCCACTGTGGCTGGGCAGGGATGCTGTGGCAGAGTGCTGGTAGAATTAGAAATTGCTGGGCCCCAGGAGTAGACTCTCCCTGAGACATTTGAGCTGCTCTTCCCCAAGCTTGATCTTCTCCTCCAGCTCTCGCTGTTCAATGATGAGAGCAGATTTCATCTTGACAAAGTGCTGGTAATCTTGGAGCTGGTCCTGAGGCAGGTAGCGGGAGACCATGCCAAACACCAACTTCTCCCGGCGGTCCACGTGCTCCTTCAGCTCCTTGGCATCTGCCAACTGCCCCGTCAGCTGCTGCTTCTTCTCTATCAGCACCAACTGGGGAAGCAGAGGACCAATTAAGGGCTCTCCCAATTACCAGACATCTGTCCAACAGTGCTGCCTAGTAGTACTCCACCAGAGATGCTGCCACAAAGTGGCTATACATTCTGCTAATTAGTCAGTCCTAGATTTTCTGCCCTGAAGTCCACCTCCATGCAAAAGCCTTTGTTTCCTGTAGCAGGAGGGTAAACATGACAGCAATTCTGGATAGGGGATGTGAAATCACCTCTTTCCATCCCTTTAAGGCTGTCTTCAATGTAGGGACCACCACTGGGCTTGGGGTAGAGGAAGGCTCTGACAAAGCCAGCCTGTGTCCCTTTCATCTGGTGAACAGCTGTCACTGTGGAGGTACTTTCTGTATGGTGTGTGTGTCTGTGTGAGTGGATATGTGTGAGTATATGTGTCCATGTATGTATGTATATGTATGTGGATATGTGCCTTTTGTTGTGGATTCAAAGGTATATCCAGAGCCACTTGTATAGGGAAAGGTGAGGCAATTTTGTTTCAGGAGTATATGCATAGTGACCCAACCTGTGAAACTGACAGCTTTCCAATCTCAACTACTTGATGAGACCTCCCCCTCCAACTCTAGAGTGAGGCAAAACTGCTGCTGCTACTACTACTACTGGGAGTTAGCATTGATTCAGTGTTTACCCTGTCCCAGGCTCTGTTTTATGTAATTAACATAAACTAATTTAATTCTCACAATAATCCCATAAGGCAGGTAGTATGTTCACCTCATTTTATAGATGAAGAGATTGAGGCAGAGTGACATTACGTGAATCGTCCACAGTCACACAGCTAATAAATGGTAGGGCAAGAATTTCAGGGCACTTAAAAGCCAGTGTTCACACTCGTGTTTTTTCTTTTCTTTTCTTTTTTTTTTTTTTTTTTTTGAGACAGGGTCTTGCTCTGTCACCCAGGCTGGAGTGCAGTGGCACAATCTTTGCTCACGGCAGCCTCCGCCTCCCAGGCTCAGGCAAGCCTTCCACCTCAGCCTCCGGAGTAGCTGGGATTATAGGCATGCACCACCATGTCAGGCTAATTTCTGTATTTTTAGTAGAGATGGGGATTCACTAAGTTGCCCAGGTTGGTCTCAAACTCCTGGACTGAAGCAACCTGCCTGCTTTGGCTTCCCAAAGTGCTGGGATTATAGGCATGAGCCACCATGCCCCTCCTCAGTGCTCACACGCTTTTAACCCTATGTTCTACTGTTTCCCATAGTAGCCCAACTTGAAAGAGGGAGCCTTGAGAAGAAATAAATGGCATTTCCCTCTACCCACACCCCAGAGACCCCAACTCTACCTTCTCCTGGTTGGCTTCTGAATCGATGCTGTTGAGAGCATTCTCCACCCGGGCCAGTCGTCCAGAGAGTGACAGCAACAGGTTGACCACTTTGTCCAGGTCCCCAACAAACGAGCGGTACTTTTCAAATTCATTGGATTTGCAGACGGCTTTTAAGTTGGCCTCCACCTCCTCCCCAAGGGCAGAATTGGCATTGATGTCCTCTAGCAGCCCTCGCTGGGCCTCCCGCAAGACAGAAAGTTTTCTGCTGATGCTTTCAATAAGCTGTATCTAGGGGAATTAAATAGGAGAAGACAAAGGATGAGAATGGGAATCAACAGAAACTGATTTGTGCCTGTAACCTCTGTTTTGGAATCCAAGGAACAGATGGTGGGCTCTATCCTAGTCACTGGAAACAAAGGAAACTTGGGCAAGTCATGAGCAACTCCAGTCTTTTGGGCAAGCGCCTTCTATCCATCTGGCAGGGATCTCCATGTCACCACCAAAGTTTTTGGCATTGGGTAAGTGGTACCCATGCACTAAGCTTCATTTACCAAATGCAACTTAATAAATACTTGCTGGGACTTTTTTTTTTTTTTTTTTTTTTTTTTGAGATTGAGTCTTGCTCTGTTGCACAGGCTGGAGTGCAGTGGCACCATCTCAGCTCACTGCAACCTCTGCCTCCCAGGTTCAAGCGATTCTTGTGTCTCAGTCTTCTAAGTAGCTGAGGTTACAAGTGCATGTCATGGATGCCAGGGCTAATTGTGTGTGTGTGTGTGTGTGTGTGTGTGTGTGTATTTTTAGTAGAGATGCGGTTTCATGATGTTGGCCAGGCTGACCTCAAGTGATCAGCCCCCCTCAGCCTCCCAAAATGCTGGGATCACAGGTGTGAGCCTCTGCACCCAGTCCCTTCCTGGGACTATTTAATAAATAGGACCTACAGTACTTGTGAGAGCCTAGGATAGAAAAGCATTTGCCCTAAGGTATTTGCCTATCACTTCATTCATTCTCCTTCAATCCATTTAAGTACCTCTCAAGTTCATGGCACTTTGCTAGATCTTTGCTTCCTTAGCTCGGCTTTTGAGGCCTTTTGGTAGGACTGTGAGTTCTGGAGTTAAAACGACTGGGTTTGACTTATAGCTTTGCCACTTCATAGCTGTGGGACTTTGGGTAACTTGACATTATTGAGCTTCACTTTCTTTATCTGTAGGATGGGGATAATTGCTTTACCCACTGCCTTGAGTCATAATAAGGAGTCAATGTGATTACGCATGCAAAGTGCTTGGCCTATAGTAAGTGCTGCATAAAAGCTAGGCTGCTATTATTTATTACTCAGTCTGGCCCCACCTTGCCATTCTAATGTCCCTCCTCAGAGCCTTTCAGAATTAGCTCCCCACTCTCCTCTGTGTTCACAACGCTCATTTTTGTGTTCCTGAGTAGCTTATGCAGTTCCACCTACTCTTTATCTCTTTCTTCATTTTAGTTACTCCTAAATTTCTTCAGGGGACAGCTCTGCCCCTCCCCTCCCCTCCCCTCCCCTCCCCCACAGGAAGCCCTCCTCTGTAAGTCTTCTCTCAGTGATCTTTTTTTGTCTGCGCTTTTAAGTATTTTAGAATTAGAACTCTACAGTGTAACTTGAAGTTCCTCACTTTCTATTCTGTGTGTGTGTCTGATCCCTCATCTGCTATTGATTGTAAGTTTCTTAAGGGAAGTGCTGTCTGTGTCTTCTGATTTGTCTCCCCTATAGGTGAGTACAGTCACAGGGAAGTACAGTGGAGTTTTAGAATCAGGGACATCTGAATTCCAATTCCACCTCCAAACCCTATGGCCTTAGGATAGATACCTAATCCCACTAAGACTTCTGTTTCCTCATCTGTAAAGTGGACACCTCCCCAACTCCAGAGATTTTCTGATGGTTAAATGAAACCACATAAGTAAAAGACTTAGTATTATGACTGGCACTTAAATGCACAATGCATGTTTACTAATGCTATTATTATTATTAAATTAGTTCTACAACATACTCCAAGCTAATAGATACTCGTCTAGCTGCAAGGTTATGACAAGAATGGCCCTGTCCTAGGCTGCCCATAGCCTCTGTAGCCAGTATTGCTTTGTGGTTAAGAGCACAGAGACTCCAGTGCCAGACTACCAGAGTTTGAACTCCTGCTCTGCCGCAAAGCAGTGGTATTATATACAACCTTGAGCAAATTACTCAACCTCTCTGCACATCAATTTCCACATCTAAAAACTAGGAAAACAAGAGGACCTACCTCATAGAGTTGTTATGAGAATTAAATTAAATTATCTTGTACATAGGAGTATGCTTCAGCGTATGTTTTAATCTTATTCTAGCCCAAGCACTGGGACCACAGGCTTGTAGTTTTCTGGAATGTATTCCTCTCTAGTAGTTCATTTAGAGATGTCCAAAGTGACCAAGACTAAGAAAGCCTCCTCCAGGTTCCAAGACCTGTTGTCATATTTCAGAACTCTTCAAAAGTCAGGAGATCACCATGATCCCAGTCTGAAGTATAATAGGTTTGCATCTGGGGAAAATTCCAAAACCCACTGGGAACTGGGGATCAGTGATATGAATAAGGCAACACAATTAGATGCCAAGAGGCTGCCAGTTATATTCCCACCATCTGCTCTCCCAAATAAAAGTCAATGCTGGGGACAAAGGATGGCTGGGGGCCATCTGGAAAATGATCCACTTGGAAAATCACCTTCCCATCCCAGTTCCCAGGCTCCAGGGATAGATGGAAGGATAAAAGTGGAGAGAGCCCTTTATTTCTTGGAACTTGTGCTCTACAACCTGAACCTCAATCCTGGGGAAGTATGGTAGATAGAGTTGTGGAGTCATCACAGATTCAGCCAGAGCTGAGTTGTTTTTTTTCTGGGACATTGCAAATTGGTGACATTCCTCACCTTTCTTCCTCAGAGACAAAAACTGTCATAGCCCACCCACAATCACTTGAGTTCACTTTCTATTGTTCTGTGCTCTGCCATTTCTGATCATCTTTCTCTTTTCCTGGTCAGACTTCTTTTGTTAGGTTTGTCCCCGTAGACGCCAGGCCCTGAGTAAGCTAGGAGTACCCCTGCTCAGGGAACATGGAATCCAAGGAAGCAGACATCTGCATCAATAAAACTTTAACACCACCGTGCTTCCAATTCTTCCCCTGACATTTTGCTTCAGATGGAAAATTGGAGGAAGGACTCTTGCAAATGGCCCTTTACCTTTCTACGGGTCATGTCCTGAAAGAAATATGGGCAGAAGAACAATTTACAATGAGTTCAGATGTCCACAAAGAGGTAAATTGAGCCTTTGAGGTTGCCATGACAACCCTATTTACTTATGAAATACAATAGGTAAGTGCAGGGAGGGCAAAGTGATTCCAAGAATTCCATTAGAAAACCAGACTAGTGGTACTTAGACAAAGAAAGGAAAGCTTTGGAACAACAACAACATCATCATCTCCACTTAACTATTTTGTACTTTTAAGACATAATTGACTATCCTTGCAAATAAATACCAAAGTTTGCCAGCCTATAATTTGTCCTTATTTTAGTCTCTTCTGTCTCCCAGAAAGTTGCACAAAGAACAAAAACCAATGGCACTGCCATTGGTTAGAAGAGCCCACTGGCAGAAACTCTGATGTGCCCTGGGTAGTGAATTACTTACAAGGCTGGCTTAATTCAGAGAGACAGCATGTACTGCAGAGTAGAAATTCAGACCGTCTTGACTTTAAGTGCTGGATCTACCATTTAGTCTGTAACCCCTGGGCAAATTAGTCCCTTCAACTAGTAAAAAAGGGATAATAATATCTGCCTTGTTGGGCTGTTCTTTTTTTTTTTTGAGACGGAGTTTCACTCTTTGTTGCCCAGGCTGGAGTGCAGTGGCGCGATCTCAGCTCACTGCAATCTCTGCCTCCCGGGTTCAAGCAATTCTCCTGTCTCAGCCTCCCGAGTAGCTGGGATTACAGGTGCCCGCCACCATGCCTGGCTAATTTTTGTATTTTTAGTAGAGATGGGGTTTCACCATGTTGGCCAGGCTGTTCTCAAACTCCTGACCTCAGGTGATCCACCCGCCTTGGCCTCCCAAAATTCTGGGATTACAGGCATGAGCCACCGCACCCAGCCCTTGTTGGGTTGTTCTAAGGATCACAGAGATAATAATGATGATTATGACTGTTATTATTATTATTGACTGGATCAAAAATAGACTGGAATTGGATCTGTGAGAAACCCAGAGAGGCTGTATGATTTCCATACTGAAAATATGGGAATGCAAGATGTTCTAGAGAGTGTAGAAGGCTGGTCATCCTCCAGACACATTCAAGCTAAATTCTGAAAATCTCTAGGGCACATCAAAACACTTTACCTTTTTTTGAGCCAGTTCATGGTCAACTTCCTCCTCTCCTAGGCCAATCTCTGCCATCTCAGGTTGGTCTTTCAGTTTGTTCAGCAGCTCTGCCTTGGCCACAGAAATATTGTAATAAGCCGAGTAAGAGGTAGGGATTGCTGGGGCCCCTGGAGGAGGCGAAAAGGGCTGAAACTCTTGTCTGTGGAAAGAAAGAATGACCATTTGAGCACCTCTGCTGAGAGATTGCTGACATTTCTGCTTTTTACTTACTCCATCTGAAAAATGGAACCCTGCTTCACCAAGGAGCTGAGAAAAATGGAGAAGGCACTGTTCAAACGTAAACAGGCCACATGAAGGCAAACTGGAGTTAAGGCAAGTTTTAAGAACTTAGAAGGCTATTTCCATGCTCCTGACTTCATCGGCTAGGGGGACTTCTTTCGAGATCATATGGTTTGGTCATTAACACTCAATTAAAATCCAGAAAAACTGGCAGGCCCTAAAAGTTCTGGACTTCTGATCACCATCCCTTTGGTGCATGGCCCCAGTATGTGGATCCCAAAGTAGGGGCTAGGTGGTAGAGAAGTATTTGAGACTTTAGCTATTGGTTCTCCAAGCCTGTTGGCCTCCCTCAGACCTACGCCTGGATCTCAACCCATCCTGGCTCTATCTAGTCGTCTTGCATACAAAGGCACCCTGTGGCTTTCCTGGACACTCGCATCATTTTCTCTTTTCCAATGCCACTCCTACTTGAAATGGACCCTCTGCTGCAGATCTCCCATAGCAAAGAGGTCACCCATGACCTCAACAGTGGCCACCATGTTGGAAGCTGTGGTTAGCACCCTGCCAGGGACTTGTCACCGCCCAGCACATATCTCATGAGCTCTTCTGACACTGCCTGCTGTAGGGAAGGCCTTCAGCCTGAAAAGGGATAGCATCTCTCCACTTCTGGCATATTCCCAATGGCTCCTGCCTCCTCCATGGTTGTAGAATGAAATGGGGAAAAAAATGGAACCAGTTGGCACCCAGGGGCTTGACAAGTGTAGCAGCAGACCCTGTTGTCTTGGGTTCACCAAAGCCTGTGGGGCTGAGGCATTGCTTCTCAGAGCCCCAGCTCATGAAATAGAACTTCTCCTCAGGAAAAAAAGTAGTTCTGGTTCCATACTGGCTTGGGTTTGGCCTCTTCTACCATCAAAGCTTCCGGTCTGGTATGAGGAAGGAAGTAGAGAGAAATGCTACAATGTCAGGTCTCAGCGACGGAGGGGCAAATCATTTCGCCCATGGTTTATGCTAGGGAGTGGTCCACCCTCACTATATTCTCACTGCCTGCTAGCCACTCCCATCCTCCACCTGTTTGTGTCACTACCCCTTCACTAACCTCTAGCTGTTTGAAAGGGAAAATAGGAGAAACTCATTAGTCATTTTTGCAGCTATTTGCAATTCTTAGATAAAGGTCAAAAATAATGGTTAAAAGGCTCCACAGCTATTTACTGATTCATGTTATGCTGTCTCCTAATTCATCACACAAAAGAAAGTTTGGCACACCAATATTCTTTATCCTAGGTAAATTCATTTATATGTAAGTTTCAAGCTTGTAACATTGATAAAAGAACAATACTAGTTAACATGCACACCATACTTACCATGCCCCAGAAACCATCCTAAGATAGATACACACACACACAGGTATATAAATATACAATTGAATGTTCATGAAAACCATTATACAGATAAGGAACATGAGGCAACAAGAGGTAAAGTGACTTCCCCAAGGTCACCAGACATTAAATGACAGACCTGCGATTTGCACCTGGACAACCCGACTCTAGAATCTGTGCTTCAAGCCACTATGCCATCCTGCCAAAGGGACAACTTGAGATCATATAAAAGCCTACATGTAAGGAATTTTCTGGCTGGAGTATATCTATGTTAGCAGATAACAGAGAATATTCTGGAGGGAATATGAAGGTCTGAACTTAGGGAATTCCTATCTACAAGAAAAATATCTAGGGTGCGTGTGAAAGTTCTGTGTCAGAAGGTGTTATAAAGGAAAAAAAAGGATGTGCTACTTGGAGACTCAGTTCCCCAGCATAAACATCCCTGCATCATATTATAATATATCATATTAGGCACTATGTTCTAGGGATCCTTTCCTTATCACTTCCATTAACAAGGAACGGATTATAGGTGATCTATGAGAACATAATTGGAATTTGATAGTAAACATCAAAGCAAAAATCGGATTCCTTTCACAGGGCACTGAGAGGAAATGCATAGAGTCCATAAAGCAAGCTATACCTATACCTGAATCAGAGTTATTAGACTTAAATAATACTTGATTATTCCACTAACTGGCTTCTGTGTGTACCCAGCATTTTTTAATAGAATAGTATATAGGTTATATAGGTACTAGAGTTTAACTTGGCTGAAATTAGGATGTCTTTGTTTGCATTTTAGATTCAAAATATTATGCATCTATATGTCCCTTACAAAATCTTAAAGCTGCTTCTTTCTGGCTAGGACACTGTCCTCTCCTAGGGTCTGGAACAGAATCTTCTTCAAGAGCCCAGAGATCCTGGGATGATACAGCAAGCATAGTGAGCTACCTGAGATCTTGTGATAAAGTTACTTTATCTCCCTAGGCCTCACCTTTCTCATCTAAGAAATGGAGAAGATGAATGGTAACTATTTCACAGGTTTACTTTGATGATTAAATCAATTAATACACAAAGTGCTTAGAACAATGCATGGCACATAGTAAGCAATCAAAAAAATATTAGCTATGTTGGGAATGATGCTGTTCCTTAAATTTCCGTCACTCAAAGGAGCATCTAATTGATTTTGTAGCTACAAGCAGAGCTGTGTGCAAACAAATGTTTTCCCTTACATCCCATAGTCATTTAAAATAAATCTCTGGAGCAAGTTACAAGATCTCTAGTAATAGTGATTTCTTTCTGTCTGACCAAGGTGCTAAGGCAAAGTGAGCTACATAAAGAAGGAAGAACCAGGGCCTGTAACTGCTGCCTCTGGCACACCTTGCCCTACAGTAGAGAAGAGGACCCTGTGACTCCTGGCCTATGGGAAGAACAAGATCTCTCTGGGAGAGGCTGCCTAGGAAGGCAAAGTAAGCATTGGCTTTGGAGTCAGACAGCCCTGGCTTTGAATCTTTGCTGTGTAACTTGGAATTAGTTTCCTCATCTGTCAAATGGGGATAATAATGGCTAATAGGGCTATTGGGAGGATTAAATGAAATAATGGACACATAACATCTAGCAGTATCTGGTATATAATAAATACTTAATAAATGTTCATCCATTCATTTATTTGGTCTGTCTTCTTAAATATTTGTTAAGTGCCTACTATTTGGAGGTCATTTTCCCTTTTCCCTGCTATGATAGATAACAATCACAGGTATTTTTCACAAAATGTTTTCTAATTACAATGAGAATGCTCCCCAGGTAGAAGAACAGCTTGAGAAGCAGCCACATGGGATCTAAGGACGGATTCTTACAGTGCCTGGGAGCCAGGCCCTGTAAATGCTGTGCTTATGGCATCTTGGGCTGGAAAACTGATCAACTAGCTCCAGATAGCCAATTCACAGATTTGTCTGTCAATAAAAGACATGATAACAAGGTACTTCTAACCACAACAAGTCTCAGGCAAATTCCTGCTATAAAGAGAGTTAAAGAAAGCACTCATAAGCCACCTGCCTCCCGAACCTCAGCCCTAGCAGAGAGTGGGCTGAGCTCTCCACAGGAGAGCAGGCGGAGCCGGTGACAGCCAGAGCGCTGAGCAATAATAGCAATGATGGTCCTGGAGCTTTTGCTTTGGAGCAAAATAAATTTAAAAAAAAACCAGTCATGCACTATAGGGCATGCAGATGACAACTGGCTCAGTGGAGTGAACAAACACTGGCAGTTCTGCTGCCAGAACACACTCTTGCTTTGGCCTCCCTGCCCAGGCAGCTCACCCTGTCAAATACCACCTATTACCCACCCACGTGAATGCAAAGAGGCAGGTAAACAAGGAGGGGGAGAAAGTGGAAGAGAAAAAGAACGTCCTTAACTATTGTAAGGAATTATCAAGGCATAAAGCACCCAGTCCCAGGAATACCTGTGATGCTGGCGGTTGTTGGGGGAAGAGTTTAGAAGCCCAGGCTACTTGTCCTAGAGCAGAGGCAGGTCAGGTTGCGAGCTGGCCTCTTATTCTGGAGGGCAGTCAGAAGAGAAGACAGAAAAAATGCCCAAGCCAGGTTTCTGGGAAAGACCTAGTACAGGAAACAAGTGTTCAATGCCTTTGGGATCAGGGGCCAGAAATTGATGGTGATGGATACCGTGAAGACACACTAAGGAAAAGTAGAGTATTTTAATAAAGATATTTAGGGATAAGAACATGATATTTACTGAGTATCTGCTATGTGCTAAGCATGGAGCTATATCCTTTATGTAGATTATCTTAATATTCACAACAATCATGTGATGCAAGTATCATTATACCCATTTTCCAGGTAAGAAAACTGAGGCTGGGAGCAGTTTAATTGGCCAGCCTGAGGTCATCCAGTTAGGAAATGGTGGAGGTGAAATTCAAACTTGTGTTGCCTGCCTCTTCAGGGGCCTCATATCTTTCATATGTACTTACTTGGCGGATTCAGCGGCTTCCTGTTCCGATGTCCTCCAAAGCCCACCAATGCCATAGTAGCAAGGGGGCTGAGCCTGCTCAGGTTGAGATCCCAAGTGACCCCTTATTGGAGGCAGGAAGTCACTGGAATGGAGTGCAAAGGATTCTTGCTCTGCTGGGACACTTTGTGAACCCTGTCCCGAGCCCTCCAGGTGGCCAAGGCTGAGGGGTTGTGGCTGCTCCAGGACCTCCTCGGGATTGAGAGCACAGGAACCAGAAGTTTCTGAACTGAAATACTGGGGTGGCAGCTCCTCTTCCTCCTCCTCTGCCTCCTCCTCCTCCTCTTCCTCTTCTTCTTCTTCTTCTTCCTCCTCCTCCTCCTCCTCCTCCTCTTCCTGTTGCTTCTGCTGCTGCTGTTGCTGCTGCTGTTGCTGCTTTTGCTGCTGGGCTGCACGAAAGAGCCTGTACTTCTCCCAGTTGGGAGGAGGAGGGCGAGGAGGAGGAAAGGCCTTCTTCCTGGCTCCGAGAAGATCTGACTGGGTCTCATCGCCTTTGCTAAAGAGCTCCCTCCTATGCTGCCCCCAGGCCCGGGTGCTTTGGGGATCCAAGCTGATGTGACTCTCTGAGAAGGCACGGCTGCGCAGTGGGTGGGGCATGGAGGCAAGGGAGCTCCCCTCCTCATAAACTGAAGTTTCCTCTGATTTTTTCAAAGCATGTTTGAAGTCTCCAAGGAGGTCAAGAGAAGAAATTGCTCGGTAGCTTGACAAGTCCAGTGCTGGGTTCTCAAGGCAAGGATGGAAAGGGGTTGCCCATGAAAAGCTATTCTTGGAATGAGCCATTTCCCTGCAAAACATCAGACGAGTACTGAGAAAAACAAGCAAGTTGCAGATAGGCCCATAGTTTGGATGACAACATTTATATAAAATTTAAAATGTCCACAAAACAATGTAGTATGTGTAGTAAATGTAATAATAATAGTAATAATAATGATAGCTAACACTTACTGAGCATATACTAAATACTAGGCACTGTTTAAGTGTTTTCCATGTCTTCACTTATCTAATCCTTACAATAACCCTAGGAGGTAGCTATTACTATTGCACTGATTTTACAGTTGGGGAAATTGAGGCATAGAGCATTTAAGTAACTTGCCTGGGGTCATAAAGCTAGTACATGGTAGAGCTTGGATTTGAACTTGAACAGTTTGCTCCAAAGTCTGGATATACACATACTACCCCAGTCTGTTTATAGGAGTCAGATTGCATATGCTGTTTTCTGGGGCGTACAAGTCTGGTTATCCTGCCTCATCTGTTGTTTTTGTTTGTTTTTCATTATAAAAATTTCGAATATTTGGCCGGGCGTGGTGGCTCACCACTGTAATTCCAGCACTTTGAGAGGCCGAGGTGGGCGAATCACTAGGTCAGGAGATCGAGACCATCATGTCTAACAAGGTGAAACCCCATCTCTACTAAAAATACAAAAAAAAAAAAAAAAAATTAGCCGGGCGTGGTGGCGGGCGCCTGTAGTCCCAGCTACTTGGGAAGCTGAGGCAGGAGAAAGGCGTGAACCCGGGAGGTGGAGCTTGCAGTGAGCTGAGATCGCACCACTGCACTCCAGCCTGGATGACAGAGCAAGACTCCGTCTCGGAAAAAAAAAAAAAAAATCGAATATTTAGAAATGTACAGAGATTGATTGCTATAATACCCATGTTCCTACCTATCACCCAGACTTAGTAAGTTTGAACACCTTGCCATTTATGTTTCATGAATTTTTCTTAAGAAAAAAGAAATAATACCTACCCTTCACATAACTCTCCACTTCCATTCCCCTACTGTCTCTCTAGATGCAACCTGTATTATGAATTAGATATATACACTTTCCATGTTTTTATACTTGTAACAAAAAACACCAAACAGGTCATTCATAGTTATCTGCTATTTTGGATTTAAAATATCTCTTTCTGGCCAGACACAGTGGCTTATGCCTATAATCCCAGCACTTTGAGAGGCTGAGGTGGGTGGATCACTTGTGTCTAGGCGTTCAAGACTACCCTGGGCAACATAGCAAGACCCTGTCTCTAATTTTTTTTTCTTCTTGTAATTAGCTGGGCATGATGGTGTGTGCCTCTAGTCCCAGCTACACGGGAGGCTGAGATGGGAAGACAGCTTGAGCCTGGGAGGTTGAGGCTACAGTGAGCCATCATTGCACCACTGTACTCCAGCTGGGGTGACAGAGTAAGATCTTGTCTCAAACAACAACAACAACAAAAAACTCCTTCTAATGTAATTCCAATCAGAATTCTCAATAGGAATTTTTAAACTACATTTGACTACAGAATTTTTAGAAAATTAACTTGTAATGAAAGCAGGATATAATATTAAAGAGTATTCTGCTTCAGAAGAAATGGGTGAGGAGGTAAGTAAGGGATAAAGTATATCATAAAATAATTGTAATTAAAACAGTGTGTTATTGATCAACAAAACAGAATAGAAAGTTCAGAAACAAAGCAGACTACCTATAAAAATGTCATATACATAATCTTCCCCCAAAAAGGAGATAAAGAAATATTACTTAATAAATCTTTTTGAGATAACTGCAAAGCAGTGCTTTTTTGAGCTACATCATATCTTATATACCAAAATAAATTCCAGATCAAGAGTCATGGATATGTGTGTGTGTGTGTATATATAATTTTAATATATTATATATGTTATATGTGTATATATTATGCACATACATAACATAAGAAAAACCTATCAGAAAATTAAAAAGACTATCATTTGAAGTGAAATAAGATTCTCATAAGCAATAGAAGAAAATCTCCAAATAAGTCCAGGTTTATTGGAATATACATAAAAATTCAAACTTCTGTATTATAAAGACTGACTAAAGTTAAAAGACATCTCTTTAGTCTCAGAGTATAAAGAGTTAAGCCCTCTAAGCCACAAGATCTGGTTTCCTGCTGTAGCCTGTGAGCAATCAGCATCATGCTAAGTCCTGCCCAGTGACAGGAAATTCCAGGGGTTCAATTAAATCATCATACAGAATATCCATTCAATAATCATGATGAAGATTGGAAATATTTCTTTAAAAAATAAGAATACACATAATGATAGCCAAACTCACACAGAATGGAAGGCAAAATGTCCTTGATTCTCCTCTTATCCCGCCCCCATTCTGGTCAGCTCACCACTCATGTGGATCAGAAATTCATATCCAGACATACCCACTATTTTCTTATTTGGGCCTTTGCAAACCTATAGATCATTAAGATTGTAACAATCCCTTTTGTGCAAACTGTTCCACCTGGCATATTCTCTCTCTCTCTCTCTGACACACACACACACACACACACACACACACACAAAGGTGATGGACAAATGGAAAGTAAAAAAATGACAAACGTGTACCGGGCAGAGAAGCCTTTCCTGACTAGTTTATCAAAAATACAGGCAACTTATATTTAATTATCCTTATTCTACTTCATTTTTTGAGTATTCATCTTCATCCCCACCTAATATCATATCACATACCTATTTTTACTTGATTATTTTCTGTTCCAATCTCTAACTAAAATGTAAGCTCCATGAGGGCAGGATCTTGTCTGTCTCATTCATAGGTTTCTAGTGCCTGGCTCACAGTAGGTGTTCAATAAATATGTTTAACAAAGGAATTATGGTCAAAATTAAAGAAAAAATAAATTATGATACCCATTTAATACATAAGTTGAATTAAAGGCAAAATACAACAAATAAGACAAAGAAGGGCACTATAATGTTAACAACTAGAACACATGATGAAGATCTACCTCCTCTGATCTTTTATGCACCAAAAAACATAGCATAAAAATTCTGAAAGCAAAATCTACAGGAAATGCAAAGGTAGAAAACAAGTAGAAACAAAATATGAGACTGTTTCAGCTGATGACAGATCATGACAGTCAAAAACTAAGATAATGAGAAAGTCTAAATTTCTTCATATACTGAAACAGACTATATTTTTTTAATCAAGGGTCCATTGAGTATATTTTTAATTGGCTATATACTGAGCCAGAAAATGGAAGTAGTACAGACCATATTTTCTAATGACAATATGGTAACACTAGAAATTAATAACAAAATGAAAATTAAAATCTTTAGCATGTAGAGAATAAAGAGGGAAAAAATTCTTCCACTTTAGTCAAAGAGAAAATCTAATTTGAAATTGTTGAATACCTAGAAAATGACAACAATGGAAATATCAGAAGCTAGAGGATATGGTTGACTAAAGCAGTAGTTAAAGAAAAGCTTGTAGACCGGGTGTGGCAGCTCACTCCTGTAATCCCAGCACTTTGGGAGGCTGAGGTGGGTGGATCACTTGAGGCCAGGAGTTCCAGACCAGGCTGTCCAACATGATAAAACCCTGTCTCCACTAAGAATAGAAAAATTAGCCAGATGTAGTGGCATGCGCTTGTAATCCCAGCTACTCGGGAGGCTGAGGCAGGGGAATTGCTTGAACCTGGGAGGCGGAGGCTGCAGTGAACTGAGATCGTGCCAATGTACTCCAGTGCTCTAGCCGGGTTGACAGAGTGAGACTCTGTCTCAAAAAAAAAAAAAAAAAGAAAAGAGAAACTTGTAGCCTTAAATACTTATATTAGTATGTAAGAACGAATTAAAATAAATGAATTAAGCATTTAACAAAAGAAGAAAAGAATCATAAAAATAAACCTAAAACAAAGCAGAAAGATAATAAAACTAATTGCAGAAATTAATATACTAGAAAACAAATGATAGAATAATTAAAGCCAAAACCATTTCCTGAAAAGAAAATAGAAAACAATGAAACAGGTTAACCACTTGCTAATCTAATTTAAAAAACACCCAATTGCACAAAATTAGAAATTGAGAAATAACCACAGTTACAGAGTAAATGAAAAGGGTAAGAAAATACTTTGTTGTATCCCATAAAACAAATTTGAAAACTTAAGGTATTTCTCTACAAAACAAATATTACCAAAACTGATTGCAGAAAAATGAGAATATATAAACCCACCAGTTACCATAGGGAAAAAAAGTATAAATTTGACCAAAAAATAGCTCAATCACACAGTCTTGTGTTAATTCTACCAACCTTCAAGGAAAAAAATCAAACCAATGTTATTTACACTTTCTAGAATCTGGAAATCTAGAGAATAGAGAGAGAAGAAAAGATTCTTGCATTACATTAATACTAAAACCCAGCAAACAGAACAGAAAAGCAAACTAGAGACCAATCTCATCTGAGAATACAGATGCAAAAATCTTAAATAAAACATTAGCAAACAGAATCTAAGAGGATGTTAAGAAATACAATACACCATGATCAAGTGGGGTTCATCCTAGAAATGTAAGACTGGTTCAGTAATAAAAAATCTACTGATATAATTGACAACATTAATAAATCAAAGGATAAAAGGTACATAACAATTTCCCTAATGCTAAAATGTATTTGATAGCAATTCAACATCATTTCCAGATTAAAAAAAAACCTAACAGAAAAAGATGTCTATTTCCATAATACCATCATTATCATCAGACTTTTTTTTTTTAAGTCAAAAGTCAATATTGTGCTTAATGGCAAAACACTAGAGGTATACCCATTAAAAACAAGAACAAGGCAAAGGTGCCCACTTTCCCCACTAATATTTAATACTCTTCTGAAAGCAATAGTGCAATTTGACAAAATAAAGATGTACGCATTGGAAGAAGGGTATATCTTCTCATTATGTATAGATGACACAATTATTTATCTGGAAAATTCATCAGAAACTTTTTTTTTGAGACAGAGTCCAGCTCTGTCACCTAGGCTGGAGTGCAGTGGCATGATCTCCGCTCACTGCAACCTCTGCCTCCCAGGTTCAAGCGATACTCGTGCCTCAGCCTCCCAAGTAGCTAGGACTATAGGCATGCACCACCATACCCAGCTAATTTTTGTGTTTTTAGTAGAGACAGGTTTTGTCATGTTGCCCAGGCTGGTCTCAAACTCCTGGCCTTAAGCAATCCACCCACTTCAGCCTCGCAAAGTGCTAGGATTACGGGCATGCACCCCTGAGCGCAGCCTCATCATAAACGATTTAAAAACGAATACCAACAACAGGAAAATTCAGTAAGGTGTCAGGGTACAAAATTCATATATAGAAATCATCTTTTCTATATAGATGCAACAATTAGTTAGAATATATAATGGAGGGGAAAATCACATTTACTGCAGCAATTATAAAGATAAGATGCGTAGAAATAAACCTAACAAGATATATGCAGGATCTATATGCAAAAACTTTAAAACTTATTGAGAAACATAAAACTAGATGCACATAAATGAAAGGACTCACAATTTCCTAGTGATGATGACTCAACATTGTTAAGATGCCAACTCTAAGTGAATCTATAAAATTAATAGAAACTCAATAAAATTGTCAACAGATTGCATTTTGGAACATTATTGTAAATTTCATATGGGAAAAATAAAATCGTAACTATTATTATGAACAGTATGGAAAAAGTAGAGTAATGAAAGAGGGAAGACCAGCCCTAACAATTATTGAAATAATTTCTAAAGTCAGCAGTAAATAAGGCAGTCTCACAAATAGAAAGGGAGATCCATGGCACAAAACAGAGAACACTAGAACACTGAAGTCAACTCAAATGCATAAGGGAAGTTAGCTTGTGATGAAGCATTTCAAATAGTGGGGGAAGGATGAATTATTCAATACATAGTTTTAGAACAACTGGATAGCCATTGAGACAAAAATAAAGCTGAATCATCATATCACTTTTTACACTGAAATAAAGTTTAGATGTATCAAGACTCAACCGTCAAAAAAATACCATAAAGGTACTAGAAGAAAACATTTTAAAAACTATAAAATAATCTTGGCAGAACAAGTTCTTTCTAAGTAAGACACAAAACATAAAAGTAATAAGGGAAAGTTGATAAATTTGACTTCCTAAAACTTAAAAAATTATGTCCAGAAAAAACATCATAAAGTCTAAAAGTGAAGATATACTGGGAAAAATATTTGTAACATATACAACTAAGACTAAATATCCTTAATATGTGAAGTATGCTTACCAATCAATAAAAGGGACCAATAACTCCATAGGGAAAAAAACGTATAGTTCACAGAAAAATACAAATGACTTATCAATTTACCAAAAGGTGTTTGATCTCACTTAAAATTTTAAAAATGCAAATCCAAACAATAATGAAACTTTTTTAAATAAAAAAAGTTAAATAATTAATGAGGATATAAGGAAACAGGTGATCTTATATGCTGTTGGTGGGAGTTGAAATTAGCATAACTCCTAGGGAGGGCAATTTGGAAGGCAAAGAAGGTAAAATGTGCATTTCCTTTGACCCAGTAGTTCTACTTCTAGGGATTTATCCTACAGACACATTCCAACAAGAACACAAAGAGACATCCATAAGGATATTCACTGTAGATTTGTATGTAATCACAAAAGACTGGAAACCATCTAAATGCCCTTCAATGGGACTAGTTAAATAAAATAGGGAATATCTATATATGGAACACTATGTAGCTGTTAAAGGTGATGCAATAGATCTATGTGTAACATAGAATAATCACTAGAATAAAAAAGCAGGATGTAGAATAGAAAAGATGTGCAATATGTTCCCATTTTTGTAAAAAAGAATGTATATACATACACACACGTTACTTTTCTGGAAGGATACACAACAAACTGCCAGTAATGTCTCTTGTGAAGAAGAGTTGTACTGATGGTTTGGGGTGAGATTCTCTTATTGTGTGTGTGTATGTGTGTGTACACTAAATGCATTTATTACTTTTTTCAATTAGTAAACAGAAAAAGCATAAATCTGATTTTGTCATACATTTTTCTGCTTGAAGCCTACATTATTCATAAAATACAGACCCCTTACTAGGATTTGTAAGGTTCCTTAAAATTCTGCCTTTCCTACACCGCCCACACTTCTTTTTGCCTTTACATGCTCTGTTTCCTCTTTATCCTCTCTTTCCCCGTCTTTATCTGACTTACTTTCAGATTTCCACTGAGATATCATTTCCTTCAGGAAGCCTTCCCTGATTCCCCCAAAGGATGGGATAGGTGCCCAGACTCTCCTTTAACGGCACCCATTAATTTTCCTAGCACACTACTCCTTACTTGTCTGCCCCTTCCACATAACCATATTGAGGGTGAAGGCCATGTAAAGTTCACCACTATGTCACCAGTATCCAGCACAGTGCCTGGCACACAGTGGGTGCTCAGTACGTATTTCTTCAGTGTGAAATAAATGCAGGTTTGTGTGACTATGGAAAAGAAGAAAAGTTAGATCTCTTTTACTGTAATCTCGCAGCCCAGGTTGCTAGGCAATGGGAACAATGAGTAGCAGAGCAGGTAAAGCAGTCGGCAGCTGTCCAATTGCTCCAGAATCTGATTGGGGTTTTTGTGTGGTGGAGGGAGGGGGAGCGGGCTGGGATTTATCTCGAGGCTGTGTTTGCATAGCAAGTCTGTTGTTTTTACCTAAATTGCATATTTCTTTGGGGGTAGCGCAAGCTAATGGAAATTATTTGTTTTGCTCAACCTTATCAAGCTTCCTAATTCTATTACTGGGCTGATTTACCCTACGGTGCTTAAAGAGCACCACACTTCATGAGCTGCATGGAGCTTTGCTGCTTTGATCAAAGCTGGTGCCTTGTCAATGCCGTCCTTAGCTGCACATCTCAAAAGATGAGGTGCTTGTCTCATGTAGGTGCTTTCATAAAATGCTGCTTTCTACTTCAACTGGGTGCCTGGCCAACGCCCTTCAGCCTTGTCCAATCATTTTTTCACTTTTTGGTATCCAAAGATTAAGGATTAATGGGTTATTGATATTTACCTTGAAACCTTTATGGTCAGTTCCCTTTTCCTTCATTCTGGAGGAGTGCTGGGTTTGTAGAAAAATGAGGTCAAGTTTCCACTCTACTGGGCTCTTACCATTCTTTTTTCCTTCTCCCTGAAATGGGATTTCAACCACCTACCCTTTTTTTTTTTTTTTTTGACAGGTCATTTATTTTTTAGTCTAGGGTAGTTGTCTTCACAGAATTTCATTTATATTTGTTTTTTTTCTATTTCTTGCATTTCAAAGTATAAATATGAGGACATTAGCACATATAAGAAATTAATAAATATACTGCCAACATATGTTGAGGGTACATGCTTAAAAAATCTTTCTGAGAAGGGTACATGATCCAACTTTTATTGGAAACCACTAGTCTGGGAAAACAGCTCATAATCAAAGTGGCTCCTCATCAGAATTACCCAGGAAGTTGTTTAAAATGCAAATTCATAGGCCCCAACCCTAAAACTGGGATTTCATACCTCTGTGGTGGGCTCCAGGAATCAGCATTTTAAGCAATTCACCTAAAGGATTCTAACACAGGTGGTTCAGGGACCATATCATGGAAACAAAGGTTCAGAGTAAAAGGGTTGGGAGTGCTATGATTTGGGGGCAGTTATTTGTTCCAATTAGGTTGGTTTCCAAACTATACATTCTGTCCCCCACCCCTCACCACACACACTTGGTTGCCCATTTCTATCTCCTGTCCCTGCCTCTCCCCCGACCTTCATCTCCAATCTAGATTTTATGAAATGCAGCAATATCCTCAAAGGCAACAGTTGGGCTAATGTATTGCAGCTGTGATGAAAACAACCCTGCTCCATGATAACAATCAAATTTACCACATTTTCTTCTTCCCTAACCAGGGCACAGGACAGGCAATAGAGCAAAGCAGAAAGAACACAGTGTTAGAAAGACTTGGGTCTGAATTTCAATAAAATTTAAAAATCTGGCTCTATAACTCAAAAGCTGTATAACCTTGAGCAAGGCATTTCACTTACCTCACTTTCAACAAAATACCTGTCTTACAAATAAGCAGTCATGAAGATGAACTATGTAAAAAGGACCTAGAAATGATGCTAGGAACATGGAAAGTTGCCTTCACAGCTGTATGCTTTAGCCCTGCTCCTTGTTCCCATCAAAAGAATTGGACTGCACTCCCTGATGAATGTTCAACCCTGCTCAATAGCCAAGAAACCAGGAGACCTCAAGTCCCAGCCCAACCACATGGCTGACTAGCCAGGAGGCCCTAGTTTACTAAGGATTTTCAGCCTGGACTCATTCACTCACTTTTCTTATCTACTAAAAAGGCAGATATAATAAAAGGCAAGTTTAGGCTTAAGAGCAGTGTGACAATCAAAAGGACTGGATACTCAAAGTGTCTTGTTTAAGTACTAACTACGTGTGTTAGCCTTAAAAAATCCCTCCCACCCACCCCACCCCGGTAATAAACTCCAGAAACAGCTGGAAGAAAAGAACATGCCCTTCTAGGGACATCTGGTGCCCCAAGTCATGGAACTGTGACCCTATCTGGAGGTACTGGGCACAAGGCAACTTGGGAATTGCTATTCTCTGTGTCAGCCCTCATTTTAAAAGCACTGCCCTCCCAACTCACCTGCCCTGTGTTGGGGCAGCCTGAGACTTGCAGAGTCACTTACTTTGAGCGGGCAGAAGGAGACCAACTCCAGAAGGGGAAGGGCTACCCTTAATGGGATCGTCTGGGCCAATGTGTGTATTAGTCATTCCTTCAACAAATCCTTGCTGAATATTACACTGTGCAAGATAACCAGATCAAAGGGGAGCAAAACTGATATTGCTCCTGTCTTCCTGGCTTTAACAATTGAAGCAAAATGGTGATGGTGAAAGGGAGGCTTCCACTGAAGGGTGTCAGCCTCAAGCCAAGGATATTCGTTGGCCTCTAGAAGTCCTATTTTCAAGGGTATCAGGCCTCCTAAATGTACAGAAATTTGCAACTCTGCTTTGAGACCAAGTAAGGATTCTTTCCTTGGAGTGGACGGCAAGGACCTTCATTAAGGAAAAGCAACTACTCGGTTTCTTTCCTTTTTTTTTTTTTTTTTTTTTCCTGAGACAGTATCTTGCCCAGTCTGGAGTGTAGTGGTACCATCTTGGCTGATTGCAACCTCCGCCTCCCAGGTTCAAGTGATTCTCATGCCTCAGCCTCCCGTGTGCCACCATGCCCGGCTAATTTTTGTATTTTTAGTAGAAACTGGTTTTTGCTATGTTGGCCAGGTTGGTCTCAAACTCCTGACCTCAAGTGATCTATCCACCTTGGCCTCCCAAAGTGCTGGGATTACAGGCGTGAGCCACCATACCCAGCCGACTACTCTGGTTTCTTACTTCTTGCTAAGTGTTGGGCCCCGTGCTAGGTACTTTCATGTATGTATTTCCATTAATCTTCACAACAACCATTATTATCAGTTTGCAGATGAGACTCCTGAGGCTTAAAAAGGATAAATCATTTTCCCAGCTAGTAAAAAGTGCAGTGTCCAGACCTGCCTTGTCTGTCTCTGAGAGATAATCGCAGGGAAGCAAGGACTCTTGGGGTAGAGCAAAAGGTACTTGCGCTACATTCATCCTCAGGCGTCCATGAAGGCTTTAGCTCCTCACTGAGGAAAGGAGAGGAAGCATAAAAGCAAACTATGAGAAAGGGGTTTGTTGACATCAGCAAGGAGACTATATCTCAAAAACAAAAGCAAATTGCCTGCCAAGACGAGGGTTGTTCATCTCTTTTCCTCTTCCATGGGTTGCCTTTTCTTCTGAAGAATAGATTTTGCCTTTTTGTTAAAAAAAAAATATATATATATATATATTTTTTTTGCCTAATAGGAATTGAAAATGAAAACCAGTATTTGCAGAGATTGAAAAGTCTCCTCCCACCTCTTCCTCCACCCTTTTGAAGTTTCTTGTTTGGAAACTTTATTTTTAAGCTCACCACAATAGCTTGGCATTCCAGAATCTCAGTAGCAACAGCACACAGGTCCAAAGCCTCTCACCTTTCCCTTCCCTCAGCAGCCGTGTAAGACTGCTCCAAGAGAAACAGACACTCCCAGGTTATTGCCGAAGGAAATATTTGCAAGATCCAGGATGTAAGACACAAGGAGGATATACCGGGAGGGGAGAAGGACCCAGAGAGCTTGTTGCTGCCACCCCTGCTTGCCCCTGGGTCCACAGAAATTCAAGTAATGAACAATTAGCTTAGCAACAACAAACGCAAGTGGCAGTACTTGCCCTGAACCTTCTCTAGTCCTCAGGAGGCTGATGCAAAGTGTACTGTGAAGAAATCAGAGAAGTCCTTGCTTTATTGGGGCTGGCCCAGGTGAAGCTTAGCTCCTTCTCTCCAGTGACCTCAATCTATATTTGTTGTCAAGTAATACATACATATGCAGTCACTGTGGTAGAGAGAAAATGTGCTTCTTTGTTAATAATGGCACTGAAATGCAAACTAGTGCTAGTGACAGAAATGAAGGGAAATGGAAAAGCCTTAAGAAAGGGATGCTTCTGAGGCAGATAATAAAATTTTTATTGGTGGGGGTGTGTGCGAGGGGGTACTATGTTGTAGTGGTGGTGACAAATTTGGAGATTCGTAGAGGTCTGGTGATGTCAAAGTTCTCGTGGATTTAAGTAAGCAAAAGTGCTAGTGGATGGAGAATTCCAGCAAACCAAATTCTAGCTAGCAGTGAGATTAAGCATGTCTGGTAAGTAACATTGTCTGTCATTGGTACAGGAATTTTTTACAAAGCCCTTGATCTTTAACTTCTCAGGCCTATATCAAACCAACATGGGCCGCCTCTTCTTCAGATTTTCTTTTTAATTATAAATTCCAACAACTTGACATGTACCTAAAGAACACCATGTACGGCCGGGCGCGGTGGCTCAAGCCTGTAATCCCAGCACTTTGGGAGGCCGAGACGGGCGGATCACGAGGTCAGGAGATCGAGACCATCCTGGTTAACACGGTGAAACCCCGTCTCTACTAAAAAATACAAAAAATTAGCCGGGCGCGGTGGTGGGCGCCTGTAGTCCCAGCTACTCGGGAGGCTGAGGCAGGAGAATGGCGTGAACCCGGGAGGCGGAGCTTGCAGTGAGCTGAGATCCGGCCACTGCACTCCAGCCCGGGCGACAGAGCGAGACTCTGTCAAAAAAAAAAAAAAAAGAACACCATGTACATTCATATCTAGCTATTTACATTTTACCAGATTCCTTCCTGAATTTTCTTTGTGTATGGCTACTATCAGATTCAACATGTCGTTTCATATTTTATTATTATTATTATTATTATTATTATATGGAGTCTCGCTCTGTCACCCAGGCTGGAGTGCAGTGGCGCGATCTCGGCTCACTGGAAGCTCCGCCTCCCAGGTTCATGCCATTCTCCTGCCTCAGCCTCCCGAGTAGCTGGGACTACAGGCGCCCGCCACCACACCCGGCTAATTTTTTGTGTTTTTAGTAGAGACGCGGTTTCACCGTGTTAGCCAGAATGGCCTGGATCTCCTAACCTTGTGATCCGCCCGCCTCGGCTTCCCAAAGTGCTGGGATTACAGGCGTGAGCCACCGCGCCCAGCCATATTTATTATTTATTTTTTGTTAATATTACAGCCACTCATTCCTGGGAAAGATCCAACATTTGCATACCTGTCACTGTTAGTGGCTATTCTATTTTGTTCCAAGATGATGATATATTAGATTGGTAAACTCTTTCCATGATTATATAAGCACTACTATGAACATCTTTAAATAAATTATTTTTTCCCTTTTAGGTTATTTCCTTGGGGATATTCTAGGCCAAATAATACGAACACATATTTCCAGATTGTCCTCTAGTAAGACTAAACCCAGAAACACATACTCTTGTCACATTTTTCTAGATTGCCCTCTAGGAAGACTAAACCAATTTATACTGTTTCCAGAAACACATGTTTCCTCACAGCCTTGCCAAGGGTAGCATTTTACAATTTCTATTTATTGATTTTTTTATTGTTGATAGTTTAATAAGCAGATTATGATGCCTTGAAGTTGCTTCTATTTGTACTTCTTTAATTGCTAGAGAGGTGGTACTTTTCCATGCAATGATTTCACTCCCTTTATTGTCTTATGTGTAAATTGCCTGTTCATTTTCCTTACCCACTTATGAAGCTAAATCTGAAAGCTGACCTTCTACATCTCTACCCATTTTTTATATATATTTTTTGGACAGGCAACTGTTGTGAGTGATGCTGATCCCAGACATTTTCCTCATTCTGTTGCTTAGCTTTTTATTACATTTTGTTGTACAAAGGCTTTCCCCCAACCACCAACTTTTAAATATTTGAATCCATCGATCTTGTCTCTGATGATATCCTCCATTTAACAGACATAAATTTATCTTCCATCCACAGCTGGAATAAATATGCGATTCTACTGGTCCACTTTCTGTACAGTATGTGCTATGAATCTAAGTTAATTATTCTCCATGTTGATATCTAAAATTCCCAACAGTTTTTAAAGAAATAGTAATTGCTTTCCCCAGTTCAGGGTTGCTTCCAATGTGTTTTATATTCTTAAAATAGCTTGAGTCTGTTTCTAGAAGCTCTTTTTAAATTTCACTGTTTGACTTTTTTTAACCCACTATCATGTGGTTTTGATAATTGTTGCTTTATGACAGGTTTTAAAATCTGATAGGGTAAGTCTACCATCATTAACTTTTAAAATAAATGTACTCTTTGGTATTTCTGCCCACTTACTTATTCTTCCAGATAAATTTTACTATAAATTTGACAAGTTCTATAAAGTATCCCATGGTGACTCTAATTGGAGTACATTATGTCTACACATTAAACTTAGGGATAATTGTAATCATTACTATATTTAGTCTTCCTAAATTAAGGCAAAGTATATGCTATGCATTTATTCATATTATTTCTCCCGTTAGAGTTTTATAATTTTCTTTGAATAAGTTTTGTGTGCCTGGTGTTAAATTAATACCTAAGTATTTAAATTCACTTAGTTATACTTGTGACAAATCCTTCTGAGCCCCTGAAGGTTGCATTCTTCTTAGGTAGTAAAGGCTTCCTGAAAAGTGTACTCTTCCTAATGAAATCAGATTCAACTCTGAATTACCCATATTCTTCCACTCAATCAGTACATAGGAAATCTGTACTGGGTATTTCACACTCTGCTCATGATGTGATGTGACAAAGGGAAGGAAGAGAACCCTAGGCTGAGAATGGAAAATCCTAAGTAGAGCTCTAGTTTGGTCACTTACTTGCTGTATAATCCCTGTAGTAATGGGCTCTGAAGTCAGATGCCTGTTTGACCTGGGGCAAGTTACTTTAATCTCTTTGTGAGTCAATTTCCTCAACTGCAAAACTGGGTCAATAAACAGTAATGCTCTCATGGGGTCATTATAAATAATAAATAAAATAATTCATGTGAAATGCTTACAACAGTGTCTGACACAGAATAAACACACTCAATAAATGTTAGCTATTATACCTGTTGTTGCTGCTGTTAATAGTATAATACCTTTCCTGAGTCTTGGCTTCCTCATCAGTAAAATGGGAAAAATAAGGCTTAACCTCAGTGTTGTTGTGAGGATTAACCGTGGTCATGCATATAAAAACACCCTACACATTCTAAAGTTCTGTGCAAAGTGAAAAAAAGAGAAAGGGTCACAGCAGGCAATCATAGGTACAGAAAACCAAGAGAGATAATCCAGAAGATAACTTATTTTGGCTTTTAAATATATCACAGTAATGTAGCTTTTTCTCCCAGTAGATCTACTCACCATTTTTCTCCCTCCTGCTAATATTAAAATTTTTACATTCTCTTCGCAGAAAACCAAATAACAGTGGAGGAAGACGACTAAGAGTATAACTACCTGAAATTATCAATTCATTGCAGGCTTCCAGGCAAAGAGAGTGGCTTAAGAATATACATTTGATTTTTCCACCTACACCCATGATTCCAGTTGTGACAGAAATAACATAGTAAATGTTAAAATTTGTGTGTGTGGTGGTGGGGGAAGGTGTGAGGGGAAACTCTATCAGGATTTCTCCTCGCAGATGTCATCTATGCCCTGGACATTTCCTAGTCCTTCTCATGTTTCCTGAGATCTTCAATTGGGACCTGCCTCTTCCATCTTCAGTGTCAATACTTCTTCCTTTTCTGCTGCGCTTTCCTTTCTGTTTTAAACTTAATTCAGTTTTCTAGATCCTGACTGAAGCTTCATTCAAACTGGTGGTTCTGAAACTTAGCTTGTGTCAGAATTGCCTGGAGGGCTTGTTAAAACAGAGATTGCTGGGCCACATCCTCACTTTCTGAATCAGTAGGTCTGAGTATAGCCTGAGAATGTGCATTTCTAACAAGTTCTCAGGTGATACGGAGGTTTCTGGGCCTGGGACCACATTTTGAGAACCACTAAATTAAACCCAATTGCTCCCTCTATCATCCTATTTCTCTCTTTACTTTTCCTAGCTAATTTATTATTTTTAAACATCTTCCTTTTTAAACATTTTTTTTTTCTTTTGAGACAGAGTCTCGCTCTGTTGCCCAGGCTGGAGTGCAGTATCACAATCTTGGCTCACTGCAACGTCCACCTCCCGGATTCAAGCAATTCTCCTGCCTCAGCCTCCTGAGTAGCTGGGATTACAGGCGCCTGCCACCATGCCCGGCTAATTTTTATAGTTTTAGTAGAGACAGGGTTTCACCATGTTGGCCAAGCTGGTCTTGAATTCCTGACCTCAAGGAATCTGCCCGCTTCAGTCTCCCAAAGTGTTGAGATTACAGGTGTGAGCCACAGTGCAAGGCCCCTTTTTAAACATTTTAAAAATCACACAGTAACAATTAATCATTGTATTAAAATTCGCCAAAAGAAACTGGAACTCTCTTTTGCTGGTGGGAATGTAAAATGGTGCAGTTGCTTTAGAGAATGGGCAGTTCCTCAAAAAGTTAAACAATAAAGTTACCGCTTGGCCCAGCAATTTCACTCTTAAATATGTACCGAAGAGAATTAAAAACATAAATCTACACAGAAACTTGTACATGAATGTTCATGGCAGTAATATTCACAATAGCCAAAAAGTTAAAACAACCCAACAATCCATTAGTGGAAGGACTAGTAAACAAAATATGATGCATCCATACAATGGAATATTATTTGGAAATAAAAAGGAATGAAGTACTGATACATGGATGAACTGCTAAACATTATGCTAAGTGAAAGGAGTCAGGCATTAAAAGATCACATATTGTGTGATTTGAGTCATATGGAGTGCACAGAAAAGGAAGATCTATAAAGACAGAAAGTAGATTAGTGGTTGCTTGAGGTTGAGAGTGGGAATGGAAAGCAACGGCTAAAGGGCATGAGGGGTCTTTTTAAGGGTGATAGAAATGCTCTAAAACTAGATTGTGGTGATGATTATACATCACTGTAAATTTAGTAAAGATCATTGAATTGTACACTTAAAACAGGTAAATTTGTGATGTGTAAAACTGCTTGCATTTCTTCTCTTAATGCTTCCCCCTTACAGACCACCATGCCATCTATTTTCTATGCCCACAGCTTTACTGAATTTGCTTTCTTGAAGGTCACTTGTAATTCCAAACTGTTAAGGACATTAACAGTCATCTGCTTATCTTCTACACTGGCAGATTTCTCCTTCTACTACGTTAGCTGCTTGACCCTTCAGTTTCCTTTGTTGATTCTTCTTCCTCATCCTGTCCCCTGGCTGGGTGCTTGACAAGCCTTGAAAGCCTCAACTTGTATCTTCCACTAACTTCAAATACAACATATCCCAATTCAAACTTAGCAGCATCTTCACCAAACCAGCTCCCCTTCTCAACTGCCCCATATATGCCAATAACTTTCTCCAAGTCACTGGGGCTCAGAGTTGTTTTTTATCTTTTTTTTTTTTTTTTTTTTGAGACTGGGTCTTGCTCTGTCACCCAGGATGCAATGCAGTCGTGTGATCACAGCTCACTACCGCCTCGAACTCCTGGGCTCAAGTGATCCTCCCACCTCAGCCTCCTGAGCAGTAGGACTACAGGTGTGCACTATCATGCTTGGCTAAGATATATTTCCTTTTTTCTCCTCAAGTTCTAGTCACCAAGTTTTCTCTACTTTACCCTTAAAAGGTGTCACATATTTGTGAGCAAATAATCTGAACAGATAATTCACATGAGAAGCAATACAGATATTAATATATTAATTAGACACACAAAATATTCAGATATTAATATATTAATTAGACACACAAAATATTCAAACTAGAATGATCAAAGTAAGCAAATTAAAACTATAATAGGTCCCATTAAACTGTATGGCATTAGAAAAAGAAAATTTTCAATGGTGACATAATTTTGGAAAACTGGTATTCTCATATATTGCTAATGGCATGTGAAACATCTCGTGGGGAAAACAGATTGGTAAAATCTATGAAGAACCATAAGAATGTTCATATTCTTTGCACTAGTAATCCCAACTCCACATAATTGTTTTTAATGAGATAATTCAAAATGAGAAAAAAAGCTATAGTGACTCAAAATGTTTCTGCTGCATTACTTTATAATAGCAAGAAATTGGAAACAACCTATTTACCCAACAATTTGGGAATGATTAAGCAAATTCGAGCACATTAAGCTGGTGAAATATTATACAGCCACTAAAAATTATGACTTAAGGAAGCCTGCATAGCAACATGAAAAATTGTTTACCAAGTAATGCTTAGAGAGGAAAAAGAAGTAGGGCACACAAAATTACATCTACATGGTTATTATAATCATGCTTAGAAAAATCTCTATACCTACAGATAAAGCTGACAGGGAAATGAAAATAACCAGGGTGTTACGGTGGTAACAGTAAGGTTATTTTTTTCTTCTATTTTTAATTTCCTGTAATATTGTTTTCACAATAAACAAACTCCCCTCCCCCAAATATCACACATATTTATCTATTCCTTCTGCTCCATTTCTATCGCACCTCTACCTCCCCAATCCAGGGCCACATTCTGTCATGCCCAGATCACCTTCCCTAACTGGTCTCTCTTCAACCCACTTAGGCTGCAAACACTGCAAAGTTGCCTAAAGGGCCACATTTTTCATGTCACTTACCTGATAGTAACCTTTCATTGCTCCCATGTTTATGATCCTACCTAGGTTTACCTAGGCTGGTCTACCTAGGCTGGTCAAGGCCTGCCTAGGCTGGTCCAGTGCTTCACTACTCACCTTTCTTCTCTGCTGCTGCTGTTCTTCTTCCTCCTCATTACAGATAACATTTCCTGAGAGTTTATGATGTCAGGTTTTGCTCTAAATGCTTTACATATATATTAATTCATTTAGTCCTCATAACAACAAACATTTGAGATAGATACTCTTATCCCATTTTATAAATAAGGGGGGAAGGGAAAGAGAGAGAGGGAGAGAGGCAGGCAGGTAGGCACTTGCCAAAGTCACATGGTTAGTGAATAGAAGAACCTGGCTTTGAACCCAGGCAGAAGTGACTCCAAGGCCAGAACTTAACTGGTGGGGATTATTCCTCCAACACACCCTTCTTAGTTTCCTCTATGGGCCTTTCCTCCTGCAGCTACCAACCTCCAGCTGTTTTTACCCTCCAATGAACTTAAATAGTGTACAATAATAGTTACCACATACTGCCCCTTACCAGGTGCCAGGTGCTTCTTAAGCCCTGTATTTGACAGGGTTTCATCTTCTGTCAACTTGTGTGAGAAAGAAAAAGCTGGGCTTAATTCATAGCTTATCCCTTTACTAGCTGTGAGACCTTGAGTAGATTCCTTAGGCTCTCTGACTGTGATCCTTTATCTGAGTTACCAATTCTCAAACTGGATCCCAGGACCAGCTGCATCAGCATCACCCAGATGCTCTTAGAACCTATTAGAGTTACAGGTTTTGAGCTCCACTCCCCCCTTACTGAATCACTCTCAGGGCGCAGGGTGGGTCCAACTGTTTATCTGTGTTTCAATTGCACACTCAAGTTTGAGACCCACCGCCCCAGTTATAATCATATCTACCTGACAGAGTTGTTGGGACGATAAAGCATAACATAGTACGTATAACTCGGCTTGCAGCACATAGGTTGTTTGGCAAGTGGTAATTTATTATTACTGCCATTTAGCTTTGTGTGGGTTAGTCTTCCCTGCTCAAGCTGTGGGCAGGCACTGTGCTTCCTGCTGCTCTCTTGCTCGTATTTCTCACCTTGCCCAGAAAAAGGCAGAACCTATACTAGGTTTTCAATAAAGTCCTCTTATTTCACTGACTAATCAGTGAAAGAACCATCTCAGAGAAACACTGTAATGTAGTATAGTGTCCCTGAAGCGAGACCACCTGGGTCTAGTCAACTGATTAGCTGTGGGACTTTAGGCAAATGAATGTATCTCTGTGTGTGTCTCAATTTCTTCTCTCTGTCAAACGGAAAGACGAATATTACCAACTCCATAAGGTCATAGCGACAAATACATACTTGTAAAATGATTTGAATGGGGTCTAGAATAGAGCACTATGTTCAAGAAACGTTAGCTAGCATTATTACTTTTGTGTCATTTCACCCATTTAATGGTGGAGGAGGTTCCATTTCTTCATTTGGCAAGCAAATGACAAATACCTCTTGAACAACTTCTCTGTATCAGGCACTGCGCTGGGTACAGAGAATAAAGCTATGACCAAGGTATGGTGTCCTCTCTCAAGGGTCTCAGTCTAATAGAGGAAACTTGCACATTCCAAAATGTCCTAGCAATCAGTTTGGTCTGTACCCACCTATCTAGGAGTGCAGGGGGCGGGGGGACAGGCTGAATTATATCTATGGCATCAAGCCCTTAGTCTAGATACCAGGCCAGTTTCCTCAAAGGAAACTAAGCAAACCAAAGACCTTAGCAATTTCTATAGAAGCTCCAGAGGCACCAACTCACCCCAACTCCCTGAGCACTCACTTACCTCCCTGACTGGCTGGTCTTCCTGTTTCCTGTTATTGGATTCCACTTGTCCCCAGGAAATTCCTGTAAAGCAAAATCCTGATAAGTTAGAAAGCTTTGAGCAGCCAGGTATCTAGATGACCTAAAAAATGTGAAGAGGTCAGGAGCTGGTGTCTGGCCTAGCCCCCCAGCTTGTTCCTTCTACTCTGCTATGCAGGCTGATAAACGTGTACCTGGAGTGGCTGCCTTTCTGTCGGGAGGCTTGCTAAACTGCCGCAGGCATGCAGAGACTAAGGGAGCACTTAGTGACCCGGACACCGTGGTCTAGAAATGCTGTTTCCCTCTTTCTCCACTCCCCTCCCAAACCACATTAAAAACCAGTTTAGTATGTTTGCTGTTTGCCCTGGCTCTTGCCTGCATGGAGGGATGGAGGTCTTTTTGTTTGTTCTGCTGGGTGAACCTGCTCATTCCTCCTGCCTCTTCCAACATAGAAAGCATCTTCTTGGGAGCCCTGGTACTTGAGGGGGCTTTGAGGGCAGAAGCTCCTGCTGCAGCAACCCTCTCCCCAGGTGAGGCAGAGGGATAGCAGGTATGTCGGCACGCCTCCAACTGCAGTGGCTCCTCCTTCTCTGCCCACATCTGCTGGCAGGGGATGAGGTGGGCCCATCTCTGGGGAATATGAGTGCATGGTGCCACAGTCCCTACATTACAAGAGTAGACTCTCTACCCTGGGCATTTTTTCCTTAAGGGCCATGTCCAAGCAACTCTTTTTTTTTCTAGACCAAGCCATATGTGCCATTTGTAAAACCGTCCCTGCCTTCCTGTTTTAGCTCCAAACTGAATGCAAATTAGCCTTTCAGATTCTCTCTGACTTTGTATCCAACACTCCGTACCTAGAGACTCAGAGTTTAGCTCAATGGGAATGCACACTTTTTCCTAAAATTCACCGATCTTCCAAATTCCATCTTTCTCCAATGCTGCTATTATTAGCCCCATTCAAAATGTTATTACCTTTGCCCCAGTAGGTCTCCCTACTAGAAGTAAGACACCTGGTGAAGCAGAATAAACAGATCCTTGGTGCAGTCATACTGGCTAAGACACTTAATAGTGGTGTTATTTGAGGTTATTCATATTACCTCCCTGAACCTCACCTCAGTTTCCTATCTGGTGACCAGTAGTGATGATAAATAAGATATGCAGACAGAACTCCTAGCACATTGTTTGGCACATAAGAGGCTCTGGATGTTAGCAGCAATGGAAAAGTTGAGGTTTATTTCTTGGCTTCAGCATTTAAAGGACCAGAGCAGTCCCTACCTATATCTGGCATGTCAGAACAGCTCTAACCACTTGTACTTTAGACTCTGCCTCGATGCCCTTGTGAGATGTTCCTGCCTGCAAAGACACCATTACTTGTTCAACCACAGTGGGGGCCAGGATTTCCTGTCCATGCCCTGTCTAGCCCTGTGGACATGCTCAGTAAATCGCAGTGGCCAAACCAAACAGAGTCCTGCACCAACTCCCAACCACGTTCCGAGGTTCACAGTATTACTCTACTTTTTTTTTCCTAGGCCACATAAGTTCCTGGTACATTGCTTGCATCCTTTGAACCAAGGAGGCAGTTATCCCCACGGCTTGCTGCAAATGGAGATTGCGATGGGAACTTGCTGCCCCAGTGGAATTGATACTGCTAGAGGGCACCCTGCCACACTAGACAGGGCCTGGGCTTTTCAATCAGCTTATGGAGAGGCAGTGTAGCACAATCAGGAGCTTGGCCTCTGGAGCTTGATAGCATGGATTCCAATTGCACACCTGCCTTTCACTTGCAGCCTCAGGCAAGCCACTCAACTTCTCTTTACCTCAGTTTCCCCAACTATATCATAGTATAATCACGATAATAATATTGCTTGAGAACTCAATGACTTGATACATGTAAAGCACCTAGAATAGTACCTGGTGCCCAGTAGACACTCAGATGCTAGTTACTGTCATGTTACTCAAATTCTGGCTCTGCCACTTGCTAAATGTGTGACCTCTCTGAGCCTTGGCTTTCTCAGCTTACTCAGTTGTAAAGTGGGAGATTCTATTATAACTTATCTCATACAATTGGTAGGTGAAATAATTTGACGATGAATGCAAAACAAGCTGGCATGAAGTATGAAGGATGTGAGTGCATGCTGATTTCAGTCTTCACAGCACTGAACAGGAGCCAATTAGCTCACTAACCTCATCCAGGGGCATTAGGAGCAGGATCTCAGCCCTACTTCAGATAGCTACCACCACAAGTACCTTAGTCATCAGAGCTAGAGCATCTTAACCCATGCTGCAAGTTTTTCTCATTTCTTGAGGGGGTGGAGTGGGAGTGGAAGGTTCAGATGACAGGGGCAGAAATGGGCATGTGTTGTCTCCTAGGCAGCTATCCACATGTCTGAATGCCTAGTTTCTAAGCAGACCTGCTTAGCTGGTCTAACAAGCATTAGGAACCCAAGGTATCCCTCCCTCAGAGTACAAAAAATAGAGGCATGGTATAAGCACAGCCTCATCTGCATGCATTACTGCTGCCAATTGCTGCAACCTGCAAATCGTACCTCCTTTTCTTATAGAGTTGCTGGTCCTGGGCTGACATCACTGCAGCCGTCATCTCCTCACTTCCCCCACCCCACTCACCCCCAATCTCAGCCCACTTTTTCTACTGTCTATCTGTGAGTCCTTCTTCCAGCAAAAGTCTCTCAAGCTAAGCCAAAATGTCCCTTTAAGGGATGATAACTCATTTATAAGATGATTACAATCTGGCAGTCACTGCTGTGAGTCTTACACGTGTTACATCACTTAATCCCCAGAACCAACTTATGAAGTAGGTGTTGTTACTACCCCCATGCTTTTAGATGGGAAAGCTTAGGCATTGTAAGTTCGGGGGAAGAAATTCAAAACCAGGCAGTCTGGTGCCCTTAAAACCATTATTTTATATTTCCTCTCCTCTTTTTTTCAACATTATGAATATATTCAGACATAAAAAATGTTGAAAGAAGTTCACAGTGATCACCCATATACCCAGCACCTACATTCCACAATTAACATTTTGATATATTTGCCTTATCATATATCTATTTACCCCTCTATCCATCTACCAATCCATCTTAAATTCTTGGTGCATTTTAAAGTAAGTTGAAAACAACTATATCCTCATAAATTTTAAAATGTAAATGAAATGGACAAATTTCTTGAAAGACACAAACTACTAAAGCTTACTCAAGAAGAAATAGATGACCTAAATGTCCCCATATCTAATAAAGAAATTGAATTTGTAGTTAAAAAGCTTTCTACCAAAAAACTTCCAGGCCCAGATGGCTTCAATGATGAATTCAAGCAAACCTTTAAGGAAGACATTTTTATACAAACTCCTCCTGAATAAAAGAGAAGGGAATACATCCCAACTCATTTTTTAAGGCTAGCATTACCTTGATACAAACAAACAAACAAACAGAAAAAGATGTTATAATAAAACCATAGACTAAAATCCTTGATAAACGTAAAGGCAAAATCCTCAACAAAATATTAGCAAATCTAGTAACATATAAAAGGATAACACATCATGACCAAGTGGGATTTATCCTGGCAATGCTAGGCTTCTATTTATTTTAAAAATCAATCAGTGTCATTCCCCATATCAGTAGACTAAAAGAGAAAAACTATATGATCATCTCAACAGATACAGAAAAAGCATTTGAAAAAAATACAACATCCACTTCTGATGAAAACGCTCAGCAAATTAAGAATAAAAGAGATGTTCCTCAATTAAAGGGCACCTACACAAAAATCCTACAGCTAACATCAAACTTTATAGTGAAAGATTAAGAAAAAAGCAACAACGTCCACTCTTACCATTTCCTCCAAACATTGTATTGAAGGTGAGACAGTGCAATAAGGCTCTTCTCTCTCCCAGAAAAGGGCATGTACAGGAGAAAGGAAGATACAAAATTCTTTTTGCAGATGGCATGATTGTGTATGTAGAAAATGTTTTATAATCCACCAAAAAGCTATTAGAACTAATAAGTGAGTTTGGCAAGGTTGCAGGATACAATGTCAATATACAAAATTCAATTATATTTCTATACAGTGGTAATCAAGAATTTCAACTTGACATTAAGAAAATAATACTCTTTATAATGTCATCTAAAAACATAAAATCTAAGGGACAAATATCCCTGGTGGTTGAGTGGCTAGGATTCGGTGCTTTCATAAAATCTCAGGGTCAAATATAACAAAATATGTACAAGATTTGTATGCTGAAAACATAAAATAAGTTGAATACAGCAGCAGTATACTTCAAAAACACTTCAGCATACATATTAAATAAAGTTTGATATTTGTTTACAACATTTTTAGGCAAAATTTACTTCCAGTGAAATGCACAAATACTAAGTGCATTGGCTGCCTAGGAGCCTTGCTATACATTTGTTGAGTTCTAACAGGTACATATGTTTAACTCAAACTTTTACCAAGATACAGAACATTGTCACCACCCCACAAATTCCCTCATGCCCTTTTCCAGTCAATCTTTGCGCCACCTCCCATTGGCAAGCAGTGTTCGGATTTTTTTCCCCCCATAGAAGAGCTGTTTTAGAATTTCATGTAAAAGGAATTGTAGAGTTCATAGTCTTTTGTGTAAGGCTCTTTTCACTCTTGAAGTTCCTTTTAACCAAGGATATATACTGAGCAAATTCAGATACTAAGTCATTTCAAAAGTGTCTGTGTATGCAACAGCTGAACACAGGAATTAACTTCTGGTTTGAATGCACCGGCCAAAAGATGGCATCAGGGATGCCATGGGGAAGTAATTTGGCAGTGAGTGGGCAAGGACCTAGGGAGTCCTCCCAGAAGTAGCCTGGAGGATAGTGGTGGCTTGTGTTATGGTGATAGGTCATAACTGGGATATCAGAGCAGCCAGTTTAGACCTGGGTCTCCAACAGAGACAGGATGGAGAAAGGGGAAAGGATTTGTCTTTTTAAAAACCCAACTAGTCAGATCTCTGAAAGCAAAGCCTGGGGATATTTGCAAATTTTGCATCTCTAAATACTTCTGAAGCAGAAAATGGGAGGCAATAAGTGATATTTGTATCATGCACTGGGCCTAGAACTCCATAAACACAATCTCATTTGACTCTCACAACTGATCCATGAGGCAGCCATGGTATTCCTCTATTTTAGAGATGAGGTAGTGAGACTCTTCTTAATACTGGCTATTTTATGAGGGAAAATTATTTTTTCCTTTTAGAATCACATACTTCAAATTTGTGTGGTTGAATGACTTGCTTTGGGTCACTCAGATATCAATTTTATAGTCAGGATATAAATCTCGGTTGTGTCCATTTTATGAAGCAAAAGTTACTTTTATCTAACTCTAAAGATGAGACAACTGCAATTTTGGTGGCTGAGTATCTTGTTCATGGTTACTAAGCTAACAACTACTGGAGCCAGTGCTGTACAGTTTCAAGGAATTATAATTGTTATATTTTTAAATGATTTATCTAGCTTTCTCCTCGCAAAGAGAATGATGAAAGTTACCCACCCAAGAACCAAGTCCTCACCTGCACTGTCGGCTTCCTGGGTTTCCAAGTGTTGCCAGGTGCCAAGCTGCTGTCCTCGAGGGTACTGTGCTGAGGATTATGATAGCAAACTGAACACCGAATGCACTGGTGGTGGTGGCACCGGCAGTTGTAGCAATTTGGCATCATATTTCTCTTTAGCAAGGCAGGGCAGATTTCCCCAGAACAATAAATGCAAGGATCATGGACTAGAGCTCCCTGAACGCTGCAGGAGTAAGAGCAGGTCCTGTGGTAATCAAAATCACCACAGTGTAGTGGCTTACAACACATGGAATTTTCTAGACCTCTACTTGCAAAACATTCTGAGTAAGTGGGAGTTTCTGACTGAAGGGGTGACATGGAATGATATGATTGGTCTGTGGCATGATATGGTTGGTCTGCAGAATGATATGATTGGTCCATGGGATGGCGCCTCAATTCCCTATAGTTGGAGCTCACTGGCTGGAAGTTTTGGTCTATAGGTTTTGGTCTCTGGGTAAAAGTCTTGTTGCTATGAGTGGTTAAACCTGGCAAATGAGATGTAGATAAGGATTTGCTACTCTCTTCAAAGAACTTTCTTCTGTCTGCGAAAGGCAAGAGGACGGCATCCTCCCCAGCTTGAGCAGTAGAAGCCTTCAATTCCTTGTTGTCACCTGGGTTGGAAGGGCCTTCCATGGCTACTGCCACAAGTGGCTGTGAATTATGCTCTCGAGACCATCTCCAATGACCTCCATGGACTCCACAGTGAGCACGTGCTTTCTCAGGGTCTGAGGAGGATGGGTCGGGTGCTTTCCACCAGGTGTTCAGGACCAAAGAGGACTGGCCAAGCCTCTGGCCAGGGCTTATTCGTCCCTCTAAGCCTGTCCTAGATTCATGGCTCTCAGGGGCTTGGCTGAGGCACTCAGAAGACCTAGCTCTGAGCATCATGCTTTTGTTGAAGAGCTTGTCTCTGGGGCTAGGAGGTTTTTTACATGAAGATAGAAGAGATGTGTTAGAGGCAGTGAGTGGAGGACTTTCTGGGGGCTCCCGGGTCTCTTCCACTGGCTCCTTAGTGTCACACAGCTGTGACAAGGGACCCTTGCTTTTCTGGAGCTGGGCCTTCCTCCTCTGAATTTCATTACGCAGATTGGTAGCAAAACGCTCACTCTTCCGCCGGTTTTGGATTGAGCGGCCCCGGGTCCCTCCACTTCGCCTACCACCCATCCGGCTGCACTCCTTGTGCTCACTGTCCCCTTCTTCACCTGCCTCTGTGCCACCAGCTACTTTAGTGGTTGAAGAACAGTCTCTGGCTTTTTGAACAAGGGAGCCAGAGGCAGAGGGTTGCTGGTTGGCCAATTCATTGCCTGCTCTGCTTGTTCTGTTTGGGTCCAGTAAACCTTTTTCTGAGGGGTGTCCATCAGCCTCTCCATGTGGGGGACTGCTTTGGCTCTGGTGTCCCAAAACCAAAGACCTGTCATCCATTTGTCTGGTCTTTCTTTCTTTGCTGGACTGGTCATGGGTTCCTCCTGCAGGGGGACATGGACTTTTCTTCCCTTTGTGGCTGCTGTGCAAAGGGGACAGAGTCCACTGCTGCCCATCCTGTCCGGGTGGAAGCTCCATCCCTTTGCTGCCCCTGGTATCAAGGTGCACGTGCTGCAGGTGGGATGCCAGCAGCTGTTCAGGGGCACTATGGCGATGCCCTGTGGGTCCTATGAGATGTGGAGGTCTGCCAAAAGAAGCCTTAGCTAGCTCTGCGGAAGCCTCATTGAGTGGGTTGGAATCCGTGCTGGAAGCTTTGTCACAGGCTTTTGGGGATCCAACAGCTTTGGTTGAGGCCTGCATCAGTAGATGCTCAGAGCCCTGCTGGCTGGATTCAGGAGGCTGACTGAACTCACAGTTCTGATGGCCCTCACTTGTCACTTGGTCATGCCCACTGAGGCAACAGAACCTATTAGGGTTCCTTGCGGGTAGCACAGTCTCTAAGCTCAGTTTCTCCTTCTGTGGCAAGGGGACCACAGGCTCAGATGCCCTGCGCTGCTCTCCATTGAGGAGTTGGGCTCTGGAGGCCTGAAGGCTGTCCCGCCTCACTGGAGGTTGTGGTGGGCCCCTGACTGCCTTGGCAGGCCCTGACTGGTGTCCCTCCTGTGGACGGGATGACATCTGAGAGCTGGGGGTCAGGTGGCCCCCATTGGTGCGCCGACTACCTCCTGAGGTCTCAGCCACATTAGGCCGGCCATTGGGGGCCTTAGTTGGCCCTGGGCCTTGCATGATGCAGTCTGTAGAGGCTGCCTCCTCTGGCCTGAGGGAAAGGGCACAGTCAGAAGCATTTGAGCTGGCCGAGAAGGAGCTGTAGGCAGAGTCACGCTGGTTAGGGTACATGTTCTGGTCAATAGGCAACAGATGGCTCTCATAGGTGGCTTGGCCTGGTTGCTCCAGGCTCTCCATGCTGCCAATGGAGCTGCTTTTCTCGGTGCTGCAATGCCGGGAGAGTGGACACCACTGCACACACACGTCACTGTAAGACACAGGGCATACTGGTTAGTTAGCAAAGTCACCAGATCACTTTCCCTTCATGGCCAGCCCTACCATAGGAGAGGGCAGGCCAGCCCAGAGGTACCCATGCCACAAATGAGAGGAGGGTAGGCCAAAAAAAGGGAAGAAAGGGAAACAGGGAAGAAGATGGACATTGGGGTGCCTCAGGGGCTTAGTAAAATGGGACACAAGATGATATATGGAAAAAAGATGGGCAAACACCCCAAAGACTAAAAATGGGAGAACTCTATGGGGGTTATCCTCTATTTCTTTGACATTACCAAGTCTGAAATTGCTTCTAGGCTGTCCCTGTCCCTAGGGAGTCAGCATGTGGCTCCCTGCCAAAAAAGACAATCACAGAATATCAGCATTCGAGAGGTGCCCTAAAGGGCTGATTCAATTGTAGCCAGACCATTTTGTAAATAAATCAGCGATTCTCAAACTTGAGCATGTGCATTAGAATCACATGGAGGGCTTGTTAAAACACGGGTCACTAGTCCTCATCCTAGAGCTTTAGGTCTCGGTGAATCCTGAGAATTTGTACTTCCAACAACTTCCCAGGTGCTGCTGGTGCCGCTTGCTCATCCAACAATCACACTTTTGAGAACCACTGGTGTAAAGCAAGCCCAGCAAAGGGAAGTGATTTTGAGGTGGTGATTTACTCAAGAACACCCAGCTCTAACTACTGGCACAGACAGGGCTGTAATTCAGGTGTTCCCCTATTCTTTTCTTGATAATAGCAATCCTGACTATTTACTGAGGACCTACAATGTGCCGGACACTTTACAAGGTTTCATTCCAAGCTGAAGAGGACAGATCTTTTTTTTTTTTTTCTTTTCCAACCTTTATTTTAGATTCTGGGGGTACACGTACAGGTTTGTTACAAAGGTATATCACATGATGCTGAGGTGTGGAGTACAATTGAACTCATCACCTGGGAAGTGAGCAGAGTATCCAATAGGTAGTTTTTCCGACCCTTGTCCCACTTCCTTTCTCCCAGCTTTTGTATTCCCCAGTGTCTATTGTTCCCATCTTTATGGGACAGATTATTATCTACACTTTACAATGGAAGAAACTTAAGCTTAGAGAGGTAAAGTAAACTGACAAACACTACGCTGCTAAAGAAGCACAGCTGGAATTTGAATCAGGCCTGAGTCCAGTGTCTTAGCACTACTGCCATATGGCCTTTTAAATAGGAATAATAGTAATAGCTATATCAGAGGGTTGATGTGTAGATGAAAGCAGATAGTAAATGTAAAGTCCTTACCACAGCCCAGGTACCTACCAAGGGTTCAATACATAGCAGCTGCTACTCTCTTGATTATTAGCTTTTGTCATCAGGATCCTCTCTAATACTAGTATTGACAGTATAGGGACCTCTGCCCACCCACGCCTCCCCCAACTCCCACAGCAAAGCCAAACCTGGAAGACCAAGGGAATGGCTAGGATCAGATGCAATCTTCAATTTTAAGTACCATTTCCCACACACAAAGCCAAACTGAGCCAAGTCATGCCAGTAACTCCCTTTGACTAGAACCCCAGAGGTTGCAGGCTGCTCTCAGAAAGGCCATAGTCTAGAAAGCCAGAGTTGAACTGTGGCAGCAGCCCATGAGACCCTCAGGTCAGCTTCTGCTCATTCTTGCTCCCTGCCTTGCCCCTTAGCCAGTCGGCTCACTTGTTCTCTGGGCAAGGAATCCATCAATTTCTTGTTGGCAAGGGAACCTGCTACCCACTCCACCACTATTCTTGCTGAAGAAAACAAAAACAAAAACAAATCCTCACTCAAACAGGAGCCAAGCTCAAGAATGTCAAAGTGTATTTCTGCATATTCTTCCACAACAAAACTGCCTCTGCCCTGAGCCCTTGGTTTCCAAATAAAGTCACCAAATTGGGGTAAACTCAACCCTTAGTTTCTCTGAACCTCCAACAGAAATCTCTTCTTGGAGGGAAGATCTTGTGGAAGGGAAAAGGCAGTGAAGGGCAGCACCTTTGCTGGCTCTCAGCCTAAAGAAAACGTTGTCTGCCTCTTGGGCAACTGTTTCAACAATGGTTATTCAGGGAGGTCCCTATTTTGAAGACTTTGGCTATGTGACAGAGGTAATAAAGACCAGATAAGGGCACCAGTGAGTCACCATTGATAGAGAAGAGGCCAGAACTGAGCCCTGGGGTCCTCCTATATTAAGAGACAGGAGAATGAAAGGAATTAGGAAAAGAGATACGGAGAAAGAACAGCTAGTGAATTAGGATGAAAAGCAGGACAGTGTGGTGTCTTGTAAGCCCAATGAGGTATTTCAAGGAAACGTTGTCCAGAAGGAAAGGGACTAGCCCAAAATCACAGCGAGTTAGCAAGAGACTGGGACTTGAACTCAGGTACTCTGGACTCCCACTTGTTTTTCCGTTATAGTACTTGAGGCTCTAACATCCAACAGGGACTACAGCAGAGGAGGAGGAGTGTCCAAGTTGTCTACCCTCCAGCCTGTCTTGAGGGGAGGGCTCTAGACTCACCTTGTGTTGCAGCCAGAATGCCAGGACAAGCTGAAGGCTTCGGAAGGGAAATGCATGGTGGTGGCTGCTTCAGGGCATCCCTCCAGCAGCTTGGCCACATGCCATGAGTGCGGCCTACTGACAGGGGCGTTCCTCCTACAGCAAGAATGGGACAGGAAGTGGGCTTAAGGAACCAGAGCTGAAATCACTTCCCAGGCAGCTTCCGCCCCACCCCCTCTTTTCTTTCAGTAAAGTAGAACATCTTGCAAGGAACTGGTGTGGGAATCTTAGTGGCTCTCCTGAGCGCCTTCTTCTCAAATCTTCTTCATTCTAGAGATATGGAATGTCAGCTTAATAGGGCTGCTTTGTTCACAACAGTATCCCAAGCATGTATCACAGTGCTGGACACACAGTAGGTGTTCAATAAATATTTGTGGAATAAATGAGTGCTGCTGCCCAATGAACAGTGAGCACATCCTCACTTCTCTTTGAGAAAGAAAATCAATCTGGTCAATCTTCCCATTTTTTCTCTGAGAAAGGAATGGGCAAGTGATTGAAAAGTTTGAACAGGTCAAAACTGGGTTGTCAATTCTCCAATTTTTAGCCATTCATTGAATAAGCTTTTGTTGTATGTTTACTGTGTGTCCTCTATGGGTAACTCTGGGATTACAGAGATGAATCCAATACAGTCTTTGCCCTCGAGAGTTTACAGATTAATGGGAGAGACAGAGCTGGTTCAAACAAAGCATGGGATAGGTAGTGACAGAGTGAAAGATAAGATGGGTACAGAGGTGAGACACCTGAGTTGGTAGGCAAAGTGGTGGCAGGAAGCCCCAACTCCTGTGAGGGAAGATAGAACAAAGTGGCAAATGGCACCATGTTACGCTGACAGAGGAGACTGACTGCTCAGCAGGTCAGGAGTATATAAAGAGAAATAGGTCTAACGCCACGGCCCTGAATGCAGCCACAACTTTTGCACTGACTGCCACATACAGGACCCATCCCTGTCCCCTGGCGTACTTTGCATGAGCAGTTGCCACCCTTGCAAGTGGGGAAGAGTTCTGTGGTGGAGTACATGTGGGGCATGGATAATGCCAGGAGATAAAAAGGTGATTGATGGGAGGGAGAATGACAGAAGGAGGGAGAGTAGAGAGAGAATGGAGAGAGATGGTGGAAGGGCCAGGCAAATGATAGAGATAAGAGGGAAAGATGACAGAGGGGAAAATAAATGACAGAAAAAGAGAAAACTCTGAGAAAGATTGTAGAGAAATACATAGTAGAGAGAAATGGATGAGAGAGAAAGAGATGAATGGCAGAGTACAAGAAACATGATAAATAAGTAGATGATACAGAAGTAAATAGATAAATTATTTTTTCATTGATTTATTCATATTTACTGTGCCAGGGTCCAGACTAGGCACTGGTAGTACAGGGTTGAATAGGATAAGGGCCCCTGCCTTCAACAAGCTTGCTATATCGTGAGATAAAGCAGCTCTCCATCTCCCAGGAGCATTCATGATCACATTCAAGCTGGAAGATTCCATCCTAGCTGGAAATGCCCTTCACCCCAGCAGAAGCACAGAAGATCTCAGTAGTACAAGGCTCTAGAGGGCTAAGGCCTAAAAGGATAGTCCTCGGAAGAATGGCCTTGCTGGGGAAAACAAGGATTGAGTGGTAATAGGCCAGACATAGACCAGGAAGTATAGGAGGAAGGACAGGGGAAGCTGTTTGTCAAAGGCCAGGAAGCAGAGCCACAGGTCAGCAACAGTGGCTAAGATTTAAGCAGAGGAAAGCCAGGTGAAGCCCCTAGCTTTGTAATCACATTGTTCTACTATTGATTTCAGAGTGCCCAGAGGGGAGGCTGAAGGCACAAGGAGACCTTGGGGGCTATGCTTGCTCTGGAGTCCTACACACAAAGCCACACTGCCAGGAAATCTCTCCAGCTGCTCCTACCAGGTAGTTATCTGGTCAACAACTATTTATCAAGCATCTACCAGTAGTAGTACTATGTACCATGGGTATCTACTATGTCCTGCGTTTTTAGGCACTGATGATATAGTGGAAAGCAGGATATCTTTCCTATTTCAAGCCTTTTACCATATTTAGGATTCTTGAGTTCTGAGTTTAAAGTGCGGGCAGTCAGCCTTGGTGCCACCTTCTCCCTAACCATCCAATCCCACACTGAATTCCATTGAGTCTTTTGTTATGATGTTTCTCTGGCCCTGGTTTGCACTCTCTCTCTCTCTCTCTCTCTCTCTCTCTCTCTCTCTCTCTCTTCCCTGCCCCCCACGTCCATTTTCACTGTTGCCATTAGACAGAACCACAGCTCTTCTCCCAGAACCCACCACCAGCAGCTCCTGTTCTAGTCCAGGCCCTTTATGCCCCAAATACTGCAGGAGTCTGCCAGCCTATCTCCGTTGTTCTACCTCCAGTCACCACTTTTAGGTCATATCACGTTAAACACCAACTGAATTGGGGTACTTTCCTATTCAAGAATCTTCACTGGCTCCCTATTTCTTACTCTGTCCCACATCAAACATAAACTAGATCAGAGTTTCAAAGTCTTCAATAAGGTACCTTTACCCATCAGCTCAATCTCTCATGTCTCTGCTCCAATCACACCCTGCAACCAGCTCTGTCCCTTTCTGATTCTGTGCCTTTGCTGTTGATATTCCTGTCGATCTAACACAGGCTCTGGGGCCAGACCACCTTTGTTTGAATCCCAGCTCTGCCACTCCTTAGCTCTGTTGCTTTAGATGGTGACTTCACTTCTCAGAGCCCTAATTTTCATGGCAGTAAAATGGGGACAATAGTACCAAATGGGGTTGTTGAAAGATCAAATGAGACAATGCAAGTGCTTTGAATCAGGCCTGGCAAGGCCTCGACCAATCATAGTTATGACTATGACTGTTCCCTCTGCCAGGAATGCCCCCTTTCCTTTTGTTAACCTAAAACCTACCTGTTCTTCAAGGTACTGCTCAAGTACCATCTCCTCCAGGAAGCTTGCTCTGGGTAATCTAGCCCTCACATTGGGTCTATAATAATATGATAGCTGATATTGCCCATCATCATTTCATGCGTGTCAGTCTCATCTCACTAACCATGCCAAGCCAGTAGGCAATGAGTGAAAAATGAGTGAGACAGATGTAGGTTCAAATCCCCTCTGTCACTTTAGATGTGTGTATCTGTAAGTCGCTTAACCCATCTGAACTTTAGTTTTCTTATCTGAGAAAGGAAACAATTCCTATCTGGCTAGGTGACTGTGGGGATTAGAGATAGTATTCTCAAAGCATCTGGGACACAACCTGATGCACAGCCAGTGGTCAGTAAATAGCAGCTACTATAATAACGGTTATTAGCTCAGACTTGTACTTTTTGATGGTTCAAGAGTACCCACACCTAGGGTACCATCCACTTGCCACACTGTGAAACATACCTTACAAAGACTCTTACTCTTTTTTTTTTTTTGACGAGTCTCATTCTTGTCGCCAAGCCTGGAGTGCAATGGCACGATCTCGGCTGACTGCAACCTCCACCTCCCTGGTTCAAGCAATTCTCCTGCCTCAGCCTCCTGAGTAGCTAGGATTACAGGCAAGCGCCACCATGCCCGGCTAATTTTGTATTTTTAGTAGAGACAGGGTTTCACCAGGTTGGCCAGGTTTGTCTCGAACTCCTGACCTCACGTGATCCACCCACTTCAGCCTCCCAAAGTGCTGGGATTACAGGCATGAGCCGCCATGCCTGGTTGACCCCTTACTCTTTCTAGGGTTTCTCCAGGAGTAGGAAATAATCCCAAAGTAGACAGAAGCGGGAAGTGGGGGCTTTTGGGGCACAGAGAAAACTAAAGGCTAGAAGAACAAAAATCCAAACAGAGGGAGCTGGAGCCAGACCTACAGCCTTCTAACCCTAGTTTGGGACAGGAGAATAAACTGTCTATATGTTCTACTATTTGGCCTATTATTAGTCCTGAATAGCCCTAGACTTGAAGTCAGTGCACACTTGCATTCAAATTGTAGTTGTGTTGCCACGGGCAAGTCACTTCTGTGAGTTGAAGATTTTTTATCTGCAAAATGGGGAAGATCACCATCTGTTTTTCATGAGTTATGTTTTGGATTAAATGCAGTCCCATGTGTGAAATCAATCAGCATAGTGCCTGACATACGGTATAAACTTAAAGAAAACACACAGCAAGGACCACTTATTGAACACTTAAGATGTGCCAGGCACTAAGCACTTCACATGCATTAACTGATTTAATCATCTCTCTAACCTTATGTGAAACAGTTATTATTATTGTTATTATTATTAAGACAGGGCCTCTCTGGCTCTGTTGCCCAGGGTGGAGTGCAATGGCACAATCATAGCTCACTGCAACCTCAAACTCCTGGGCATAAGTTATCCTTCTGTCTCAGCCTCCTGAGTAGCTAGGACTACAGGCTACAGGTACATGCTGCTGTGTCTGGCTAATTTTTTTTGTTTTTTTTTTGTAGAGATGGGGTTTTCACCATGTTGGCCAGGCTGGTCTTGAACTCCTGGCCTCAAGCAATCTTCCTGCCTGAGCCTCCCAAAGTGCTGGGATTACAGGCATGAGCCACCATGTCCAGCGGGTAAAAGTTATTATTATCCCCACTTTACAAATGGAGAACAAGAGACGCATAAAGCTTAAGTGATTTGCCAAGAGCACATAGCTAATAACCAGCAGAATTGGGAATGAAACTCAGATCCTCCAGTTTCTTCCTAGGAGACCACATGACCCCTCCTCTCCAAGGAAGAGTCTGTCTGAAAAAGCCTGTATTCCTGAGGTTTCCCATAGCAATTCCCTCAAGAAGCACTCAGAAAAGGGAGGTCTCATTAGTCCTAGAGCTGAAACCATTCCTTCCATAGGCAGTGGAGAGGGAGAGGAGGAGAAACAAACAGAAAAGTAAGAAAATGCCTATGACCAACCATGCAGCTCTAGGCCAAGATGTGAAGGCAATGACCCCAGTGCTTGCCCTTTCTCCTAAGGCTGGCTCAGGCACTATCAATAAGCACACACCTCATCCCATCCTTCATTACTCCAAAATGCTTTTCTTAGGAAGAAAAAGAAAGAAATATTGAAGGAAGAAAGCAAGAGGGGGAAGAGTGGCAGCAGCCATGGCTACTGGCTGTACCTACCATGGAAGTTGCCCAGGGTGGAGAGATGGCTTGGGAGAGAGCGGGGTATCCGGCTAGCTCAGACTCTCGTTGACAAACCCTCCAGCCAGCGTCCTCCCTTAGCTGGGACCCATCTGCCCTCCAGTTAAGACCTTCTGGGGCGAGGGACCATCAGCCCAAGATGCTGAGTGTGATCCAAGGGGCTCAGGCACAGTCAGATTCCAGTTCTAAGAACAGGAAGGAGTAGTACTGAAGGCAAGGTATGACCATCAGCCTGGGTGGACCTAGATATGGCCACAGCCTTAGGGAATGAAAGCCAGTGTCAAGAGCTGGATAGGAGTGAAGACACTGCTCTAGGAACCAGCCACCCTGGTGGCAAAGGGAAGGACGAAAGGCACTTCCAGCAGCATAAACAGCCCCCCTGCTCCCTACTCCAACCTCCTCTGTGCCCTGGCCCACCCCCTTGGCAGCTCAGAGGCCAATAAGGAAGCTGGGCCCCCAGCCACTGCTAGAACTCAGGAAAGGAGCAAGGAAATGATGTTTGGGAAAGATAAAGCGGGTGTCTAAAAAGAATTTTTAAAAATACACGTAAGTGAGAGAGAAAAATACCCCAGACACATACTCTTAAAAGAATTCCTGTGCTTCCTGGACTGAGTTGACCCCACCCAGCCATCTCTGCAGGTCCTCTGGGCCCCAGAAAAGTACAGATAAGCCAGGACCAGCAGCCTCCAGGTCCAGAGGAGTAGCACTCCAGCTGATTTTATATAGCTGGGGGCAAGTGACTGAGAGATTTTCCAAGGTGAAGGTCCTGGTAAGATACGAAGGCTCACAAACATTTTGGGATGTATTTACAGGGGTCTGCACTTCCTATGGGGACTTGAGCAGATCCAAAGAAAACCCAATTTCACACCACAGACTTCAACTCTAGAAAAGGTGCCAATGCTGGAAATGTGGTGTTTGGGTTTAGTATCCCTGGATCTGCCATGAATTTACTCTGACCTCTGGCGACTTACTCCCACTCTCTGGGCTTCTGTTTCCTCCCTGCAAAATAAAACATTGAATTCAGTCGTCACAAATGACCCTTCCCGCTCTAGCATGCTATGATGTAGTAGTCCTAGGCCCCAGACTGAGGCTCCAAATGATGCCCTAAGTGATTAGCGTAGTAGCCAGAATCCAGAGCAGCCCTATGTGGATTTGCCCAGAATCCTGAGCCCCCTAAGCCCAGGCTCCGACACCAGGATTTAATTTATCTTGGGGAATTAGAGTCAGGGTTTTTCTTTCATTAACACTCCTAATTCCCTACTCCAGTTTCCCTTGGCCTCTGGCCTCAATTCCAGTAATTTCTGACTCCTGAGAGGGCTATGCAAACTCCCTTAGGACATGAAGTATGCTAGGGCCTTTCCTCTCTGGGTAAATCATGCCTGGAGGCCCCTTCCCCTTTCTTCCCTCTGTATCTCACAGGAGAGTCTGGGTTGACTTTTATCAACTATAATGGCCTCATTACAGTTGTAATGTACAACTTTACAGTTGTACAGTTTTATCAACTGTAATGGCCTCATTACAAAGGGGAAAGTTTGGGAGCTTTGAGGAGCATATGGATCTGGCTTACAGTCTCAGCTCTACCACTCACTAGTTGTTTGGCCTTAGGCATGTCACAGAACCTTGGTTTCCTCATCTATAAAACATGACTGGCATGTGACAGGCACTCAGTAAATGCTGTTTTTAATATTACCCGTATGCAAAACAATAATGAGCAAGGTACCAGTAGCAATAAGAAAACTGATTTCTTCGATCCAAATGAAGATAAAAGAGAAAGGACTAGTCTAAGAAGGCTCAAACGCCAAACCCAGTATGCTCTGGAACAGCACGTCTCAAATTGTAGTGGGCATACTCATCACCTGGGGATCTTGTTAAAATGCAGATTTTGATTCAGCGAGGCCCAGGTTCTGACTTTCTAATAAGCTCCAGAGTGATACTGATGCTCCTGGTGTGATAACCACATTTTCAGTGGCAATATACCAGGGCATAATCTGGTCCAAAAAATGCGTCAGGTTAAAATCTCTTCTCATTTCATTCCTCAGGCCTGGGTGTCCAGCCTCCCTTGCTCTTCTGGTCACCAAATGTCTTTCTCCTTTTGCTCAGCGACCCAGCCCATGCAAACGCTTGCCTGAAGAAGCTTGCCAATCCCCACTTCCTAACAAAATAAAGAGCAACTGGTTTGTTATCAGTGTGACCCTGCCAGTGGCCAGGTGAGGCTGAAGAAATTGTGACTAGAGGTGCAAGCATGTTCCTGGGGCTGGCTGAGGTAGGGAGAAAGGGTGTGAAGATGAGAGTTGGGATGTCATCAGATGAGGAGTAGGCAGGTGGGCACAGACAGTGTATACTCAAGAAGTCCTTCATTGAGGGAAGATGAGAGAGAAACTTGAAAGGTTCAGCCAGTTTGGGATTTGGGGAAGAGCTTGGGAGATGTGGTGGAGGGAAAAGGGCATACTCTCCCACTTAGCAGAGCTGAGTTCCAGATAACATGATCAAGTATGACCTCCTATGCTCAGGGGACGGTAAAGATCTTTTCCAAGTACTCAGGAGACGTGAACTTGGCATGGGGGCACAGGAAGGTGGGCACATGCAGCAGAAAAGCCAGAAGCTGGCTCCCAGGAGAGGCCTTATAAAGGCTCTTGTGAGCGGTGAGGGGTGGAGGTGGACCAATTCTGAAAGGAGTCAGTCTCCAGCTGCCCTAGTCAGCTGTCATCCCATATCTTCTGATAGCACTATCTGTCTTTGAGCCTGGCTCCCAGCAGACCCCTGAAGAGATACTTGGGAGAAGATGAGCAGAAAGAGAACCATGGCTCTGCTCTAACGTTAGGGGAAAAAGGAAAATGTGACCCCTGTTGCTTGTGGTTGTGCTCAACCTGAGGCCTGGACCATAACGGAGTGTGGGTACTTTCCTCTTTTTAAAGTATTTGTATAAATAGAAGCACAAAATAACGTCCTTGATTAGCTCTGTTTATTTTCTGTGGCTCTTCCAGCCTCCCTCCAAACAGCACATTCCACCTGCCCCACACGAAGAAGCCCAAGCTCATTCTGGCAAGCTCAGCAGGAAGGGAAGCCCACAGACAAGCCGGGGGACAGAACAATGCATGGCTTGTTTATCTGACAGAAGAGGGGAAAAGCTGCCTGGTCGCCATGGAGGGACACAGAGCTCTGAAGGCCCACCCCCACCCACTGTTGGCTGGGGTCCTTACAGCCTGGTAATCAGGAAACCCTTCCTTATTATAGACCCAACCAAGGGGGGAAGTGTGTGTGTGTGTGTGTGTGTGTGTGTGTGTGTGTGTGTGTGTGTGTGTGTGTGTGTGTAATTTGAAAGAGAACTTTCAGGACAATGGCTTTCTCATCAGTCTGGGAAAGCTATAATCTGGGTCATCTGAGAGATGAATACTTTCTGGAGAAGGGGCTTTTGGTACCCAGCTCTGCCTCCCCGCCTCCCCTCCTCTCCCCCACTCCTTTGAATAGCCAGTTCAAGTTCTTCCATGTAAATCTGCTGGGTCCCCCTCCACACCCTCCACCTCAGAATCCATCCCTGGCTAAAAAGAAACCCAGGGTAGGGAATAAGAAAAGAAGGGAATGTTCGAGTGGAAATAAAGACTCCTCCCAAATGCTGTGGTGTGTGTCAGGGGTGCTCTTTGTCTTTCTGCATAGGGAGTGATAACTTCATCTGGCTAGGGCATTACATTTGACCCTCTGCTTCCATTTCTCCATTTTCACATTGAAATCTTTAAGACACAGGGGAACACCTCTTTTTCCAAAGAAGGTTGGCAGGAAGTAACCATACAGATGACTCGGGAAAGCTCTGCACATGGCAGCGGGTAGGAAATGCTTAGTACTTTAGAAATGCAGTACTCAGGATTTTCTTTCAGAAAGGGCTGGAGAGAAATTTCTAGTTTTTATATATATAGTGTCATAAAACATACCAATCATAGACTTGTTTAACTGATGGAAGAGGGAAAACGCTGGTTAATCTTGTCAATGATCCTAAAGGCAAAGAGGTGGATAGTGAATATTTCGAAGCTTCTAGAAGCAAGGGAAGCAAGTCCAGAATCTGAATAATGAAAAGAGGTTTTTTCCCTCTCCCTTCTATGTACAAAAGTTAAGGGTGCAACACCAGAGGGCTAAGGGAGACTTCAGAGGAGCACATAGGGAAAATGGCATCAAGTTCACAGTGCACCATCTGACTCAACGGATAGCCTTAAAGTTTTTGCCATGATGCCCAGTTTCCTAAACCAACACCCAAAGCGATAAAGAAGGTGGAGGATGTTTGTCCTCCAGCTCTGGTTTCTATCAGTAACATTTATAGCATCCCTTGGGAAAGAGGCTGCAGGAATAATACCAGTTTTTCTTTCTTCCTCCTTGAAGCCCATTATCTCTCTCAGTCCAAACTCACTGTTCGACCTACCACTTTTCAGAGGTCTGATGGAATCCATAAAGGTTTTCCCCAGAGTCAAGTCTCAAAGGCCTCAGAACTACTTCTGGCCACTCCCCAAGTCATCTCTACTACTAAAGACACGGAGCTCTAGGACAATAGCCAAAAACAGTTAGGACCCCAATAGAAACAAGAACACCCAGTCACTCTGCTTTGATACAACTTGACAACCAGGAGGAGCCAACACCCAGCAGGGCTAGAGCACAGTGAGCAAGGTGGACTGTAGTGGGAGATGATATTGGGGAGGTGCATAGGCCAGATCATGGAGTTTCCAAAGGCTGAAACAGTTTGAATTTTATTCTCAGTGAAATGGGAAATTGTAAGAGGTAGTTAAGCAGAAGACTAACATGACGTAAGTTTTTTAAAGGTTTGACTTGGCTGATGGATTTAGCGGGGTGGGTCAAGAGTAGAAGAGAGAACCATTTAAAGGGACTATTATAGGTAAGAGATAATGGTGGTTTGTTCTAGGAAAGTAGCAGTCTGGACAAGAACAAGAGATTTGATTAGAGGTATTTTGGAGAGGTAGGGCTGACAGTATTTGGTGATGGACTAAATATGGAGAATGAAGAAAAAAGAATGAGCTATGACGCTCGAGTCACCTGGCATCTGTACCTTCTTAGCACAGTATTCCTTCCCGAAACTGAGTCATTAGTGGCTCTCAAAAGAAAATTGGCAGTCTTCACTATTGTTTTGTCCAAGCATTTACAGAGCTCCTCTATCTACATTTAAGGCGTTTGGAGAGGTACTAGGCAACATGCCAAAATGAAAAAGAAATAATCCCTGTGCTCAAGGAATTTAGTGTGGTAGAGGATGGACAAAAAATACCTAGAAGACCATTAAGAAGGATGGAATGTCAGAAGTATCAGAAAGGAAATGCTAACAAAATGAGAGTCAAAAGAAGGAGAGAGCACTGCTGCTTGAATCAAGAACAGCATCACAGAACCTCTGAGCTGATTTTGGAAGAGTCAATACGATCACCACTGAAGATGACTGGGAGAGAGGCCATGCCAGATTTGCATGAACAGAAGTAGGAAGCACAGGAATACCATGAAAGAAGAAAACACAGTTTTTATAGGGCACAGAGGAAGTGAAATTAGAATGATACAAGAGCATGGTGGACCTTAAGAGTCAAGTTAGAGCCTTTACTTCACATAATCCAATAGGCAAGAGAGAGCCCTTGGAAGTTCCAGAGTAGGAGAGCAATATGGTACAAGCGGTATTATAGGAAAGTTATTATGGTAACCTTGTGTAGGATAAATTATGTGGATAGATACTGGAAGCATAGAGAAGTGAGTAGGCTAACGGAATAAACACAATAAAAGGTAAAATCAGAGCAATGGCAGTGGGGATGGAGCAGAAAGGAAGAATGTGACAGAGAATCGATAGGGTTGGACTACTGATTACATAAGCAGAGAGAACAGATGGCTGTGAAGCACGTAGAAGGCTGATTTCACTAATCTAAATAGCAAAGTCACAGGCAAGAACAAACTTCAGGAAACATGAGTTTGATTTCAGATATTAGTTTGTTATGCTAGCAAATTCTGTAGGTAGGTGTGCCCAGCGAGCAGCTTAATGTGTGGACTGCAGTACTAGAAAGAGGTTAGGGCACGGTATGGACATGTGGTCACTATCCAGAAAGGCTGTTGCAGTGGATGTGACTGCCCATGGCTAACGTATGCAAAGGAGACAGGGGATGATAGATCTTTGCAGGTCTACAGTTCAGGGAGAAGAGGAAGAAGGGCTGGTAATAGAGACAAAACAATGAAATGCCATTTTCAATGATATTGGCAATACTTTTTAAAGATAAGTGCTGACAAAGTTGTGGGGAAATAGATATACATTGTTGGGTGGGAATGGAAATAGGTACACACTTGCTAAAGGGAATTTTGGCATATGTTATCAGGAGACTTAAAATGTTCCTACTGTGCTTGCTTTGGCTGACATATACTAAAATTGCAATGATACAGAGATTAGCGTGGTTCCTGCACAAGGATAATGTGCAAATTTGTGAAATGCTCCATATTTTTACTGCAATTAGTGGTAATGGTTTCACAACCTTGTGAATATACTAAAACCCATTGAATTACACACTTGAAGTAGTAAATTTTATGGTATGTGAATTATATTTAAGAAATTTCATATCCTTTGATCCAGTTTTTCCACTCCTAGGATTTTATTCTAAGAAAGCCATTAAAGATGTACACACTGATTTACGTACTTGAAGTGTCTTCCACTGCAGGGTTATTCATAATGGTAAAATTTGAAATATCCTAGCTGTCCCACATTTAGCAAGAGTTAGAACATATTGTGTATTTACATGGAGGAATAATAGTTTGTCATTAAAAACCACGTTTTTGAAGACTACTTAATGATCCTGAAAAAGGCTCACAATATAATGGTAAATTTAAAAATTATATACAAACCTGAACATATTACAAGTCCAATTCAAGAAATGTATATGCATATATATCTATATTCTTACACAGACATGCACATATTGAAAGGCTGGATATAAATGTACTAATATTGTACCAGTGGGTATTTACCTTTGTGTGGTGGAATTAAGGGTTATTTTTATTTTTCATACTTTTAAATCATGCCTAGATTTTATACACTACACGTGTATTACCTTTTAAATAAAAAGAGGTTTCTTTTTTTGAGACAGAGTCTTGCTCTGTTGCCAGACTAAAGTGCAGTGGTGTGATCTTGGCTCACTGCAACCCCTGGCTCCCGGGTTCAAGAGATTCCCCTGCCTCAGCCTCCCAAGTAGCCGGGACTACAGGCACGCACCACCACACCCGGTTAATTTTTTTTTTTTTTTTTTTGTATTTTAGTAGACACAGGGTTTCACCATGTTGGCCAGGATGATCTCCATCTCCTGACCTTATGATACGCCCACCTTGATCTCCCAAAGTGCTGGGATTATAGGCGTGAGCCACCACAACCGGCCATAAAAAGAGGTTTCTAAAGAAAAATGTCACCATTCTACATGGACATATCATTTATCCAGGCAACTGTCTGATATAGCTGTCTGACATATTGTTAAATTAGGAATCTGCAATTATACTTGTGATTCCACTTAACTATTTCAAAGATATAGATTTTTCCCTCAGAGAAATCAGCCTAGAGTCCACCAACCTAGCAAAATGCTTTTTTTCCACATAATTTTGCTGCTTGGCAGTGGATTCTTTTGTCTTACTACTTTATAAAAATTCCATCTGACAGCTTTTTACCCTTAATATTAGCACTGGGAGCTATTCTTTGCTGTGAGAGTAGACCAGGGCTGGGAGAACCAGGAGCAAGTTTGAGAGGAGGCCAGGCAAAGGAAAAGGGAAGTCAAGTCAAGGTCAGTATCAAGGCCATGCCCAGTGTGTTGGATAAAAAAACAAACAAACAAACAAAATACACTACTCAGGGTCTTCCTGGCTTTAGTTCTTTTCCAGTTGCCTGATAGACTTGGTGGGACACAGTTGGCTAGAGAGGAACCAAAAGTACAAGAAAATTTAGTGGTGGTGGTGGAGGTGTGGCAGCAAGTACCATTTGTAAAGCCGTCTAACTGCTAATATTTTTATGCAACATTTACAGTTCATAAAGAACTTTCATATACACCACTCCATTTCATTATCATAACCTTACTAACTCCACTCAGAAAAGAAGAAACTCAGGCTTAGGGAGGTGAAATATATCACATAAGGTTTGAACACAAGTTTTTTGCTTCCAAATTTCTATGTCCCCCCAACCCCCAAATAGTGGTTCTCTTAAGTTGTACTATAGACCAGCATCAGCATCACCTGAGAACTTGTAGGAAAGAAAATTCTGGGGACCCATCCTCGACCTTTTGAATCAGAAAACTCTGGGGGTGGGGCCCAGCAATCTGAGTTTTGTTTTGTTTTGTTTTTATACTTTATGTTCTGGAATACATGGGCAGAACATGCAGGTTTTTTACATAGGTATACACGTGTCATGGTGGTTTGTTGCACCCATCAACCCATCATCTACATTAAGTATTTCTCCTAATGCTATCCCTCCCCTAGCCCTCCACCCCTGACAGGCCCCAGTGTGTGATATTTCCCTCACTGTGTCCATGTGTTTTCATTGTTCAACTCCCACTTATGAGTGAGAACATGTGGTGTTTGGTTTTCTGTTCCTGTGTTAGTTTGCCTAGAATGATGGTTTCCAGCTTCATCCATGTCCCCGAAAAGGACATGAACTCATCCATTTTTATGGCTGCATAGTATTCCATGGTGTATATGTGCCACATTTTCTTTATCCAGTCTATCATTGATGGGCACTTGCGTTGGTTCCAAGTCTTTGCTATTGTGAATAGTGCTACAATAAACATATGTGTACATGTGTCTTTACAGTAGAATGATTTATAATCCTTTGGGTATATACCCAGTAATGGGATTGCTAGGTCAAATGGTATTTCTAGTTCTAGATCCTTGAGGAATCGCCACACTGTCTTCCACAATGGTTGAACTAATTTACATTCCCAACAACAGCGTAAAAGTGTTCCTATTTCTCCAAATCCTTTCCAGCATCTGTTGTTTCCTGACTTTTTAATGATTGCCATTCTAACTGGCATGAGATGGTATCTCATTGTGGTTTTGATTTGCATTTCTCTAACGGCCAGTGATGATAAGCTTTTTTTCATGCTTGTTGGCCACATAAATATCTTCTTTTGAGAAGTGTCTGTTCATATCCTTCACCCACTTTTTAATGGGGTTGTTTTTTTTTCTTGTAAATTTGTTTAAGTTCCTTGTAGATTCTGGATATTAGCCCTTTGTCAGATGGATAGATTGCAAAAATTTTCTCCCATTCTGTAGGTTGCCTGTTCACTATGATGATAGTTTCTTTTGCTGTGCAGAAGCTCTTTAGTTTAATTAGATCCTGTTTGTCAATTTTGGCTTGTGTTTCCATTGCTTTTGGTGTTTTAGTCATGAAGTCTTTGCCCATGGCTATGTCCTGAATGGTATTGCCTAGGTTTTCTTCTAGGGTTTTTATGGTTTTAGGTCTTACATTTAAGTCTTTAATTCATCTTAATTTTTGTATAAGGTGTAAGGAAGGGGTCCAGTTTCAGTTTTCTGCATATGGCTAGCCAGTTTTCCCAACACCATTTATTAAATAGGGAATCCTTTCCCCATTGCTTGTTTTTGTCAGGTTTGTCAAAGATCTGATGGTTGTAGATGTGTGGCATTACTTCTGAGACCTTAGTTCTATTCCATTGGTCTATATATCTGTTTTGGTACAGTATTATGCTGTTTTGGTTACTGTGGCCTTGTAGTATAGTTTGAAGTCAGGTAGTGTGATGCCTCCAGCTTTGTTCTTTTGGCTTAGGATTGTCTTGGCTATCTGGGCTCTTTTTTGGTTCCACATGAAATTTAAAGTACTTTTTTCTAATTCTGTGAAGAAAGTCAATGGTAACTTGATAGGGAAAGCAATCAATCTAAAAATTGCCTTAGGCTGTATGGCCATTTTCACGATATTGATTCTTCCTATCCATGATCATGGAATGTTTTTCCATCTGCTTGTGTCCTCTCTTATTTCCTTGAGTGGTGTAGTTCTCCTTGAGGTCCTTCGCATCCCTTGTAAGTTGTATTCCTAGGTATTTTATTCTCTTTGTAGCAATTGTGAATGGGAGTTCACTCATGATTTTGCTGTATTTGTCTATTATTAGTATATAGGAATGCTTGTGATTTTTGCACATTGATTTTGTATCCTGAGATTTTGCTGAAGTTGCTTATCAGCTTACAGAGATTTTGGGCTGAGATGATGGGGTTTCCTAAATATACAATCATGTCATCAGCAAACAGAGACAATTTGACTTCCTCTCTTTCTATTTGAATACCCTTTATTTCTTTCTCTTGCCTGATTGCCCTGGCCAGAACTTCCAATACTATGTCGAATGGGAGTGGTGAGAGAGGCCATCCTTGTCTTGTGCCGGTTTTCAAAGGAAATGTTTCCAGCTTTTGTCCATTCAGTATGATGTTGGCTGTGGGTCTGTCATAAACAGCTCTTATTATTTTGAGATACATTTCATCAATACCTAGTTTATTGAGAGTTTTTAACATGAAGGGGTGTTGAGTTTTATCGAAGGCCTTCTCTGCATCTATTGAGATAGTCATGTGTTTTTTGTCATTGGTTCTGTTTATGTGATGGATTACATTTATTGATTTACGTATGCTGAGTCAGCCTTGCATCCCAAGGATGAAGCCGACTTGATCGTGGTGGATCCTCTAGATGATTCTAATGCATGCTCATAAGTTTGAGAACCATTACTGTACCATACTTTTTAAAACAGATTTTCAAGTGACTTCTTCTAAATACTGGCTGCTGCTATTTTGGTTCTTGTGGGGTGCTGCTTTCCAAGGTAGGCTGGAAACCTACCTTTAGCTGTCAGTGCTATGTGTATAATAGAGGGCAGCTGCTTAAAAAGTATGTAGGTTCCAGGGACAGGAATGTTCTTCTTTAGGGTGAGGAAGCTCCCGGGACCAAGAGAGCAATTCTTGAATCACAGCTGCCCTTGTCAGGGGGAGATAAGTGCTGGTGAGCAGTTGCCATATATGTACTTCCCTGGTAAGGCCTCTTTTCATTAAGGCTTTTGTATGGTTCCACAATGTTCCACATAAGCCCTTGGGAAATTTCTCTTTCTGAGGTATTTATATTCACAAACCTCGAGTTCATCAAGCTGTTCACTTCATTTTCTATACCTTTATTAAGGTTTAGTTGACAAAATTGTACATATTTATAATACACATTTTTTCATATATGTAAACATTGTGAAATGATTAAATAAAGCTAATTTACATATCCATAGCCTCACATACTTATCATTTTTTGTGGTGAGAACATTTAAGATCTACTCTCTTAGCAATTTAAGTATACAATACATTATTATTAACTACAGTCACTATTCTGTATATTAGATTTCCAGAATGTACTCCTCTTGTTCAACTGAAGCTTTGTATCCTTTGATCAACAGCTCATTTCCTGCCCCACCCCTCCATCCCTGGTGACCACCATTCTACTCTCTGCTTCTATGAGTTTGACGTTTTATTATTATCATTATTATTTTTAATATAATTTCGACTTCTATGTTTGATTCAGGGGGTGCATGTGCAGGTTTGTTACATGGGTATATTGTGTGATTCTGAAGTTTGGGGTATGAATGATCCCATCACCTGGGTACTAACCACAGTACCCAATAGCTTTCCAGTCCTTGTCCCCCTCTGTCCTTCCCTCCCCTATCTAGTAGGCCCCAGTGTCCATTGTTGCCATCTTTATGTCCATGAGTACCCATTGTTCTTACTTATAAGTGGGAGTTAAACATGTGGTATTTGGCTTTCTGTTCCTGCATTAATTTGCTTAGGATAATGACATCCAGCTATATCTATGTTGCTGCAAAGGACATGATTTTGTTCTTTTTTATGGCTGCATAGTATTCCATGGTGTATATATACCACATTTTATTTATCCAGTACACCACTGATGGGCACCTAGGTTGATTCCATGTCTTTGCTATTGTGAATAGTGCTGCAATGAACAAACAAGTGCAGGTGTCTTTTTTGGTAGAACTATTTATTTTCTTTTGTATATATACCAAGTAATGGGATTGCTGGGCCAGAGTTCAGCTTTTTTACATTTCACATATGGGATCATGTGGTATTTGTCTTTCCACGCCTGGTTTATTTCCTTAGCATAATGTCCTCCAGTATCATACACATACATGTTGTACAAATGCAGGATTTCCTTCTTTTTTATGGCTGAATAGTATTTCATTGTATATATGTATGTGTGTGTGTATATATATTTATTTCTCTCTCACACACACACACACATATATATATACACATATATATAACATTTTCTTTATTCAGTCATTTGTTGTTGGACACTTAGATTTAGTCCATATCTTGGCTATTGTGAATAATACTGTAATAAACATGGGAGTGCAAATATCTCTTTAACATACTGATTTCATTTGCTTTAGATATATACCCAGAAGTGGGACTGCTGGATTATATTATAGTTCTATTTTTAGCTTTTTGAGAGACCCTCATACTGTTTTCCATAATGGCTATACTAATTTACATTTCTACCAATAGTGTATAAGGGTTCCTTTTTCTTCACACCCTCACCAACAGTTGTCTTTTTGATAATAGACAGTCTAACAGATGTGAGGTGATATGTCATTGTGGTTTTGATTTGCATTTCACTGATGATTAGTGATGCTGAACATTTTTTAAATATACCTGTTGACCATTTATATATATTCTTTTGAGCAATGTCTCTACAGATCTTTGGAACATTTTTCAATCAAGTTATTTGTTTTCTTACTATTGACTTGTTTGATTTCCTTATATGTTTTGGATATTCCTTATCAAATATGATTTGCAAATATTTACTCCAATCCTGTAGGTTTGTTGTCTCTTTGCTCTGTGGATTGTTTCCTTGGCTGTACAGAAGCTTTTTAATTTGATGCAATCCAACCTATTTTTGCTTTTGTTGCCTGTGCTTTTAGGGCCATAGCCAAAAAATCTTTGCCAAAGCCAAATGTCAAAAAGCTTTTCCATATGTTTTCTTGTAGTAGTTTTAGAGTATAAGGTCTTATGTTTAAGTCTTTAATCAATTTTGAATTGGTTTTTATATATGGTATAGGATAAGAGTCCAATTTCATTCTACATGTGAATATCCAGTTTTCACAACACCATTTATTGAAGAGACTGTGCTTTCCTCATTATGCATTCTTGACACTTTTGTTAAAGATCAGTTGGCTGTAAATGTGTGGATTTATTTTTGGGCTCTCTCTTCTGTTCCATAGAACTGTATTTCCGTTTTTATGCCAGTACCATACTGCTTTGATTACTATAGTTTTATAGTATATTTGGGATCAGGTAGTATGATGCCTCCAGCTTTTTTTTTTTTCTCAAGATCTCATTAGCTGTTTGAGGTCTTTTGTGGTTCCTTACAAATTTTAGAATTTTTTATTCCTGTGAAAAAATGTAGTTGGAATTTTGATAGAGATTGCATTCAATCTGTAGATTGTTTTTGGCAGTATGGACATTTTAATGATAGTAATTCTTCTAACCCATGAGCATGGAATATCTTATTTTTATTTATGTCTTATTTATTGTGTCCTCTTTAATTTATTTCATCAATATTTTACAGTTTTTAGTATACAGATTTTTATCTCATTGATTACATTTACTCCTAAGTATTTTAGATTTATTTTGATGCTATTGTAAATGGGATAGTTTTAAAAATTTCTTTCTAAGTTTATTGTTGGTGTATAGAAATGTTATTGATTTTTTACAGGGTAATTTTGTATCCTGCAACTTTACCGAATTCTTTTATTATTTCTAAGAGCCTTTTGGTGAAGTTCTAGGGTTTTCTGTATAAGATCATGTCACCTACAAATAAAGACAGTTTAACTTCTTCCTTTTCAATTGATATGGCTTTTATTTCTTTTTCTTGCCTAATTGCTCTGGTAGGACTTTCAGTACTATGTTGAGTAGAAGTGGGGAAAATGGGCACCCTTGTCTTTTTCCTATTTTTAAGGAAAAGCTTTCAGCGTTCCACCATGGAATATAATGTTAGCTGTGGGCTTCTCATATATAGCTTTATTGTGTTGAGGCACATTCCTTCTACACCTAATTTTTGAACAGTTTTTTTTTTTTTAATCATGAAAGCATGTTGCACTTTGTGAAATTCTTTTTTTGTATCTATTGAGATGATCATATGACTTTTATCCTTCTGCTAATGTGGTATATCACATTTATTGATTTGTGTATGTTGAACTATCTTTGCAGTAAGGAAATGAGGAAATTCAGTGGGGAGTGGGTTGGGAAGGTGGGGGTAGGTGAATCTATGTTCCTCAGAAGGAAAATAATATAGCATTATGGTATGTTTACAATGTTCTCCTGAAGTGTAGAGGACTCATTTTTCATTGTATATGCCTTCTGCAAGTATTGCTTTGAAAAAAAAAAAAAAGAAACACTTAAAAATTAACTTTTACAAACCAAACTAATTCTTTTTTGCTATGGTTTAAATATATATGTCTTTTCAGCATTCATATTGGGACAAGTTGATGGTATTAAGAGATAAGGCCCTTGGGAGGGGATTAGGCATTGAGGGCTCTGCCCTCAGGGATAGTATTAGTGCCCTTATAAAAGGGTTTGAGGAAGAGTTTGCCTCTTTTGCCCTTCTACTTCTTCTGCTATGTGAGGACACAGCATTTTTCCCCTTTGCTCTCCCTCTATGTGAGGACACAGCAACAAGGCACCACCTTTGAAGCAGAGAATAGCCCTCACTGGATATTAAATCTGCTGGTGCCTTGGTCTTGATTTCCCAGCCTCTAGAACTGTGAGAAACAAATTTCTGTTCTTCACAAATTACCCACTCTAAGGTATTTTGTTGTAGTAGCATAAATGAACTAAGATACCTTCCCACTCTTCTGCTGGTGCTGGTGACAGCCTGAATCATTTACTAAGGTGATAAATCTGGTAGACACTCTGGACTCCCTCCTCTTATTTACCCCTCACATCTGTCTAATCAGGCACCAAGACTTATTGATTCTACCTCCTAGACTAGATAATTCTCAAATCTGCCCCTCCACTCTATCCCTAAATCACTTTTAACTATAGCATTCATTTTCTAACTGGTTGACCTGCCTCTTTTCTCCCTGCAAAATGCAAATGAATACATCTTTTCAAATCGCAAATCCGGTCTTGCCACTCTCATGCTTAAAATTCTTCACTGGATTCCTAGTACTTATGTGAAAAGTCCAAATTCATTAGCATGGTAGCCTAGACCTTCCTTGTTCTTAACCACTATTCTAACCTCCCTCCTTTACAGGTACAGGTAGAGGGATAGGAAGGGAACATGATGAACCAGAAATTGATAATAAAAGGGAAAGCCTCCCAGAAATCCTTTGTGACCAGGAAGAGTGCTGAGGGCCAGGAGAGAACTTAGGACAAAGAAAAACCATGAATTAGTCGTGGGGGAGATCTGGAGGAGCAGTCTGCAGGATACTGCATCCATGTTGGGGAGCAGAGGAGTCTATAAGGAATGTGAATGCACAGCATTCAGGCAGGAGTGCTTTGACGCTGGGGACATTTCCTGTGGAACACTGAAGGACCATGAAACTTTAGGTATTCTGACATAATACATAATGTCTACTAATAGTCTGCATCCAGGGGGAAATCCAAATTGAGATCTGGTTGTCAAGGAAGGGTATAAATTGACCCAGATGAAAGGTACTTCTAGAGAAGGAATATTGATAGCATATTAAAATCATGGAAATGAAAGGGGAACAATGGTGTCTTGAGGGTAGGATATATGAGGAGGAGAAGTGGTGAACAGTAAGGCCAGAGAGGCAAACTGGGCCAGAACATGGAGAATGGTAAAATCAGATTCACATTTTGGAAAGTTGTGTCCATTGGCATTTTGTAGGGAGAAAAGATGCAGGTGGATCAGATAGGAAATGAGCACTATACTCCAAGTGATGTATAATTCAGGGATAGAGTAGAGGGGCAAGTTTGAGAAATGTCTGGTCTAGAGGTAAAATCAGTTAGTCTTGGTAGCTGAGACAGATGTGAGGGATAAATAAGAGGGAGTATAGAGTGTCTATCAGATTTTTCACTCTAGTTTGTGATTCAGCCTGTCACTAGCATCAGCAGAAGAGTAGGGAGGAGAATTAGTTCAGTTTTAGAAAAACTGCAGATTTTTAAGTATTTTTAAATTATTTAAAGCAATACTTGCAGAAGGCAAACCATTCAAATAGTACAAAGGCATATACAATGAAAAAGGAATGCCCCATACTCCAAGGGAAACCACTTTTAACAGTTTGTTTATCCCTGAGCAGCAATATGACAGAGTGTGAACACAAGCTCTAGAATAAGACTGTCTGGATTTGAGTCTACCATTTCCAGCTGTATGTCCTTGGGCTAGTTATTTAACCTCTCTACCTCACTTACATTATCTCTAAAATGGGAATTATAATAATGGGACACAGAAAAGGCAAATTAATATACTGCTTGGAACTTTGCCATTGGTGCTTAACAACATATATTGGAGATAATTCCATATCCACATACACTTTTCTTAAATAAATTTTAAATAACTGAATAGTATTTTACCAAGTGATTATTTTTATAGTTTATTTAGCCTTTACTCAAGTAATGAACATGAAGCTGTTTTTGCTAATACAAATAATGTGATTAATACCTTTTTACATGTCTTCACACACATACATCATTATATATTTTATAGAAAGTCCTACAAGTGGAACTATGGGTCAAAAAGTACATAAATGTTTAATTGTGATAAAATATACTAAGATCCAAAGAGGTTATGCTAATTTACACTTCCAACAATGTATTAGAGCAGTGCTTTACAAACTTTCATACGCCTACAAGTCACCTGGGGATCTGATTAAAAGGCAGATTCTGATTTAGTAGATCTGAGATGGAGCTGAATTTCTAAAAAGTTCTCAGTTGATGCAGATGCTGCTGATCCAAGGACCACACTTTGAGTAGCAAGGTATAAGAGCACACGTATTTCTCCACATGTTTGCCCCCCCCAAAAAAATGTATATTAAACGCTCTGATTTTTCCCATTCTGATAGGTGAAAGTTATGTCTCATTGCGTAAATTAATCTATACTGCTTTAATTGTAAGTGTTGAGCGTCTCTCTCTCTTTCTCTCTCTCTCCTCTCCCTCTTTCCATCTCTCCCTCTCTTTCCCTGAGTTAGGGTCTTGCACTGTTGCCCAGGCTGGAGTGCAAGGGTGTGATCACGGCTCACTGCAACCTTAAACTCTGGCTCAAGTGATGCTCTCGCCTCAGCCTTCTCTGAGTAGCTGGGACTATAGGGCGTGCACCACCATGCCTGGCTAACTTTTAGTCTTTTTGTCAAGACAGGGTCTCACTATGTTTCTCAGGCTTGTCTTGAACTCCTGGCCACAAGCAATCCTCCTGCCTTGGCTACCCCCAAATGTTGGGATTACAGGCATGAGACACTGTGCCAACATAGTATCTTTTCATTTGTTGTTAAAAGCCCACTTTCTTTTTGTCTGAACTGCCTGTTCAGGTTCTTTTTTCCTTTTTGAGTGGTTTGTTGGCATTTTCCCGTTATTCTCAAGAGCTCTTTATATATTATATATTAAGGGAGCCAGCCTCTTGCCATATCAGATGCAAAATCTTTTCCCCAGTTTTTTTCTTTGGATTTTATTTTTGTATTTTTCTGGTGCTTTAAATTTTAACTTTTGTGCTGTCAGATTTAACAGTTTTCTGTTTTATGGCTTCCAGGTTTTTTTTTTTTTTTTTTTTGGTTGTTTTTTGTTTTTGTTTGAGACAGGGTCTCATTCTATCGCCCAGGCTGCAGTGCAATGGTGCGATCTCCACTCACTGCAACCTCTACCTCCCGGATTCAAGTGATTCTCATGCCTCAGTCTCCTGAGTAGCTGGGATTACAGGCATGCACCACCACACCTGGCTAATTTTTGTATTTTTTGTAGAGAGACGGGGTTTTGCCATGTTGCCCAGGCTGGTCTCAAACTCCTGAGCTCAGGTAATCTGCCCACCTTGGCCTCCCAAAGTGCTGGGAATACAGGCGTGAGCCACCGCACCTGGCCAGCTCCCAGGTTTTGTGTTTTGCTTAGAAAGACTTTTCATATTTAAAGATAAAATCATATACTAAAAGTTGTATACTAAACAATGTCTTTGAATCATTATGGTTAGACTTCATTAGGGTTTACTGATCAGTCTATTCATGTGCTAGTGCCAAAGTATTTTAATTACTGTAATTTTATAATATGCTTTAACAGGACTAGCCGCTTTGTCTTTTATTTCTCTTTTATTCAGACCTTTCTTGACTAATCTTACATATGTACTTCAGAATCAGTTTGGGCATGTTGGATTGTAGTGTGTCTGGAGCACAACTCTGTGTGTAGAACTCTAACATGCAGTTGAAAATGATCATCTGGAATCTGGGCATGTGGTCTTCCCTAGATATAGAAATCTGGGAGTCATCAGTGGTACCTGAAGCCCCTCGATAAAAGTTCATAGAATAAGAAAATGAGGCTGAGATAGAACTCTAGGTTAATGGTTCTCAAAATTCAGTTCCCACACCAGCAGCATCAGCATTATCTGAGAACTTCTTGAGCTCCTACTAGATCAGAAACTCTGGAGAGAGGGGAGGAGCAGTATGTTCTTTAATATAAACTCTCCAGAGGAATTTAATGTACATTCAAGTTTGAGAATTACTGTTCTAGGGTATATCTGTGCATAAAAGACAAATTAAGGAAAAAGAGCTCAACTAGCAGTAGGAAAACAAGGAAAAAGAAGTGTTATGCACTGGGCGTGGTGGCTCATGCCTGTAATCCCAGCACTTTGGGAGGCCAAAGCAGGCGGATCATGAGGTCAAGAGTTCAAGACCAGCCTGGTCAACATAGTGAAAACCCGTCTCTACTAAAAACACAAAAAAATTAGCCAGGTGTGGTGGGGTGCACCTGTAATCCCAGCTACTCGGGAGGCTGAGGCAGGAGAATCACGTGAACCTGGGAGGCAGAGGTTGCAGTGAGTGGAGATTGCGCCATTGCACTCCAGCCTGGGTGACAATGTGAGACTCCATCTCAAAAAAAACAAAAAGTGTTACGATAATAAAAGAATACAAATTTCTAGAAAGAAGTGCTCAACAGTGCCCAAAGCTGCAATGATGAAGCAAAATAATATTTATTAAGCAACTACTATTTCCAAAGGGCTTATGTATATCAGCTCATTTACTCATGTAATAAAGTAAATATCATTATCCCCATTTTATAGATAAGAAAACTATGATTAAGTAACTTACCAAAGGTCATCTAGCTGATATGTGATTTGACACCAGTTCTACCATATAATAATGGCTTAAAAACTTACTGAAAAATTGCTCATTAGAAAAGGAGAAGAAACTATGCTCCTTGATTTTTTTTTCAATCTGGAAGACATTAATTCACCTTGGAACCATACAGAGGAGAGTGGCATAGTAGTGGTAGGAGTAGAAGGCAGACTGCAGTGAGGAAATGGGAGGTGAGAAAATAGAGCCAATGTCTAAGATGTTTGGCTGTGAAGGAAAAGAAATTGGTAGTTGGATGAGGATAAAAGTTAAGGGCAGATTATGTTTTTAGGATGAAGAGACCATCTGCAAATATTTATGTAGAATTTTGATTAATTTAGATTAGAAATTTCATTCTAAGGCTCCAGGACAATCTCTAGTACTGACCTCTCACTTAAATACCACACCAGTTCTACCTATTCCCTACAACTGCCCATTGGCTTTCTATATTTTCTATCACCTCAAACTAAAAACAACAAAAACCAAACAAAAATTGATACCAAGCCTAGCTCTTTCTATTTTTGTTTTGTTTGTTCATTTTAAATTCTTAAAGGTCTGACTGGCTCAAACTTGGTAATCATTATGTATTCCTCCTCTTCTTCGGCCTTTATACTGAATTAGTCACCAAGTGCTGGCTTTGAAATATCTTCCCCTATTAACTTGCCCTGCCTATTCCTACTGTCACTGCTCCCTGTACTACATAAGCAATCGTGTAGTGTGAGCTCCTTACATCCAATCCAACCCACACCAATTTTCCACAAACACCAATCTCATACTTATTCAACTGCTTGCAATCCTGCAATGGTTCCCCATTGCCTACTAAGTAAAGCTTGCTTTTTCTGGGCCTTCTATAGATTGTTCACATTTATCTCTCACTGAGCCCCCATATAAATCTTAAGTTGGATGGACCTCCTTTATGTTTCCCAAAACTACATTTCTTTTCATCCCTTTTTTATGCATTCCTATAAACTATTTAGGAATTAAGTCAAGCTCCCCCTCTTGTTTGCAAACATAGTGTTATGTTTTCTGCCTCTAATCTTCAAAATCACTTGCTGCTGGCATCACTCATTTTGATAATCACGTACTTCCTTGCTCAAGCATTTTGCCTATGTATGTCTTATCTCTCTCAACTAGAGTACAGGGTTAGAGCATACTCCTATGATCACCACCACATTGCTTAACATACATGCTCAGCACTCAAAAATATTTGTTAAATCAATGAAATTGTATCATGGGACCTTGCCATTTGAAGAGATCATTGGTGAATTAATTTTGGAAAATGCCTTTTTAAAAAACTCTCAAATGCCATATTAAGAACAACAATACACATTCACTGAATATGTAGCCAGTATCAGGTATTTTCTCTTGAAGTACCTATTTAATGCTTACCAGATCCCTGTCAGGTGAAAGTTATTACTCTGAATTACCATCAAGACAAAACTATGAGATGTTTAAAGACCTGCCCAGTATTTCCACTACTTCTACAGAGTACGTATAGCCCGCATTCAAAAACCCCAAATCCATTGTTCTATTCTCTACAACACAGACTTTTTTCTTTCATTTTTATTTTTTAAACAGGGCCACATTGTTCTTACTTGAATTAAAAAGATTATTTTTCTGTACTTTTGATATGAAAATTCTAATTAAGAAAATAGGTAAATAATGAGTATATTTTTATCTCGAGTTTAGTGTCTAATTACAGTTTCTGTGACTAATGAGAGAAAGTACCTTTGTGTCCCCAAAGTAAACTTGTACCATAATGCAAAGGGAGATGAGATGCAGCTGGGTGCTGTATTAACATTCATAATTATGCATCATATGTTCCAAAAATGAATTGTTGTTTGACAGGAAGGGAAATGACAATAGTAAGAATTATAGCAAAAGCACATAAGGTTAATCAATATATAATCGACTCTCAAATATGCACATTTTGGATGTTTTCTTTTATTGGTGTTTATGATTTACTATTTAGAAACACTGTAAATTAATCTACTAGAATATATTTCCCTATTAAAGATGCCTGAATTGAAAACATGCACATATAAAGTGAATACATTTTTAATGACACATAGTAGATATATTACTTAAGGGAGATTTTGCTCCACAAACGCAATAACCTACACATAATGAGGTGTTCTCCAGCAATACTTGGTCTAAAACACACACACACCACACCATACACCCCCCCACACACACAAATACACATACACACACTTTGGGGACAATTTAAACCTATTGGGAGAAAAAGACTAGATTAAAAACTCACTTTTCAGTATCTCCTAATGCATACATTATTAAACATAGCACACCCCAAAGAAACAGGAGGAATGGAGAATACAGATGACAACATTTTTCCACTGACTGAGATCTAGCTTCAAATCAGAAAAGAGGATGCCTTCACCCAACAGATGGCTACTAATGTCTTTTTTTTTTTAATTATTTTTTATTATTATACTTTAAGTTCTAGGGTACATGTGCATAACGTGCAGGTTTGTTACATATGTATACTTGTGCCATGTTGCTGTGCTGCACCCATCAACTCGTCAGCACCCATCAACTCGTCATTTACATCAGGTATAACTCCCAATGCAACCCCTCCCCCCTCCCCTCTCCCCATGATAGGCCCCGGTGTGTGATGTTCCCCTTCCCGAGTCCAAGTGATCTCATTGTTCAGTTCCCACCTATGAGTGAGAACATGCAGTGTTTGGTTTTCTGGCTACTAATGTCTTAACGTAAGGAGCCAAAAATCATCACTTCAGTTGCAAGCAGACCCACACCTAGAACCTTAACCCTCATCCAATCTAAAAGCTAATTAACTCAGTTTATTCTTCTGTGAAGACTGGTGAGCATCTCAGGTCGAGGCAAAGTTAAAGCCTGGGTAACTAAGAAATCCTCAATTATCCTCTCAGACCAATTTACAATTTTTCTCTGGGCTCTACTGGGGCGTCAAGGTTACTACTGAGGATAACACAGGGAGAGGCAAAGGAGAAAGCACGCACAGCTTGATTTTTAAACTCACACAAGGATTTCTGAAGAACCCAGTTAAAATATTTCATTTAAAGCCTCTGAAAATATCACTGAGACAGAGGTAGGTAGGCACATCAGTAGCAACCAGCTGAGGTGCTACAGAGAGCAAACTAGATATGAAGTCAGATAGATCTGGCTGTGAGACAGTGGACATGTCAGTTACTTCATTTCTTCGTACCTCAGTCTCCTTATCTGTAATGTGGGGATATATTTATCCCTACACCTTATAAGAGAGCTGTGCCAATTAAATGACATGATGCATTTGTTAGCTGCCAGCACTGTATTTCGCCCACCATATGTGCTGGGATAGAAGGACAGAACTAACATTTACAGAGTGTCTATTAAACCTGAAAGTAATCATAGTTCTGGCCAAGCCTCTAAGTTAGGTGGGAAGGCACCATGGAAGAACTCTTCATTCTGGATTGAAATCCCTAAGGAGAATTTTGTTTATCTTTTCCTGGTCTTAACATTTTCAGGCCAACTGTTGGGCCAAGGACCGATACAGCACTATCACAGTGAGCTGAAGAATTATGATACTACTAATGAATGGAATTCTCCAAAACTCAGCCCCATTTATATAGGGAAAACAGATGGGATCTGAAGTCAAACACAGAGACTGAATTTGAGTTCCAGCTCTGACACTTATTAGCTTCGTGGTCTTAGACAACTGATGTGTCCATTTGAGCCTTGGTTTGCTATCACTACTGTATTCCATGATGGCATGAGGTCTCAGGCCAAGCAAGCTACTCAGATCCTGGGATATAACATACAGGCAACACAGAGCTACTTTCCCAGTCTATCTGTGACAAACCAATGGTCATTGCAAGCTTTTACCCTGATGAGTTATGGGGAGAGGAAAAGAAATTATTTTTATGGTGATAATTTACTGCGGCATGAAAGGGGCCTCTAGCAATTCTTCTTGTTCTAGGAAATTCATCATAATAGTGATTCTGAATCACATATAATAGACCAGCCATACTCTCCATCACTTCATGAGCGACCTCTCCTACTCATCCTTAAACTTTTCCTTTACTCGACTCCAAGCCTTTCTCAGGAAATAGGAAGTAGAAAAGAATCATACACAGGTACACATACTGAGAGAGACGAGAGAGAGAGGAGGTGGGGAGGCAGGAATATAACAAGAGAAACATTTCTTAATCTCATACAAAATGCATACACCAAAACAAGTTTTTAATTTTTGTTCAAAATATTCCATTCTTTTGGAAGGGCCATGGGTGCTTTAAGAAATATCTTTCTGAAGTGCAAAGAGGGAAAACCTCAGGTAAGTAACCTTCAATGTGTGTAAATTTAAATCATGCCTTTTTTTATGACTGAGAGAAGGGCAGGTGATGTTCTACTCTTTCCCCCAAAGGAAAAGAAAACTACCATGTATAATTTCTCAAAGACTATTCAAAGGCATTCATTAACTTTATACTTAACAAAATTGAGGGATATTCTACACCTTCATCACAGAAAAAAGGAAGAATATATTTCTGCATTAGGAGCCAGAGACAATCATTTTTAGCTGAACAAGGGTGCCAGAACAGCCAACCCATGCTTTCCCTTTGATTAGCTGGAAAGCAATCAATGCACTCTTGTTAGATTGGAGCTTTCACTCAAAATAGAAACTGGCCTGATGTCCAAAAAGTCGGCAGTTCAGAGACTAATCCCCAGAAGGGATCTTGATATTTGCGTTAAGACCCAGAGTTGGCATGCTCATCAGAACCCAAGTTTAAGACAGGCTTGAAGAGGTTGTTAATAGACTGGTGAGGCATATTCAACATCTTCAAAATTCACACGTTTATTTCATCAGCTGAAACAAACAGCTTAGGTACTTAAGGTTTGCTTCATTTAGCTGTTTTAATAAAGATATTGGGTTTTAAAAAACATATTTATTTAACTTTAAAATTTATTAAAGATATGGGGAGGTAATACTTATAAATCTTAGGATTGGGGGCAAAAACATTATTTATTGAGACTTCTGCTTCTGGGTAAATGGAGATGAACTTTCTCCCATTCCTTTCACTAATATAACTAGAACCCTTGGACATTATGTATAAAACAAACATAAGACGACTCTCGGCTGACTGCCTCTGATATCATTCATTAGGAGAAAATATTTGCAAAACATATTTCTGACAAAGGACTAGTATCTAGAACATGAAAAGAAATTTTAAAACTTAGGAGTAAAAGAATAATCCAGTTAGAAGGGTCTTAATGTAATGAAAATGATTTATATTACATTAAGAAGGCAAACCAGTGAGGGACCTTGAGTTCCAAGGAATGACACAGTGATAAGGTCCCTGGCTTTTCTTTTTACCTTCTATAGCCCAGATTAGGAGCTGAGAAGCAACAACTTGGAAATACTTGGGGGCACAGATCAAATAAGCCCTAGAAAGAGCCTGCTCTCACTATCCAGAGGACTGGGACAGGGGTAGACACCAAGACATAAAACTTTTAGATAATAACTGCTCTACTCCATCCAAACAGCACAGGAAAACTGTGGCCCCAGCAGCCCTCATGCCAACGAAGGCTGAGTGGGGAACCTAGACTTCCACTCTGACTAGGCTATTAATAAGGTGTCACAAATCTTCTCCTTCAGGTGTTGGTAGGAAAGACCAAATACAGAGACAGGACTTTCATCCATGCCAGGTGATAACAAGTCTCCTACTCATGATGTTAATGGAGAACACATGGGGAGCACAGGCATCCACTCCCCGCTTGGCAGTAATAAGGAGCCCCTCCTCCCAGCTGAGGTTGTGTTCAGAGGCAGCCTACTGGAGTGTTAGAACCTCCACCACCGACCAGCAGTAAGCAAGCCACTCCCCTTCTCTGTGGTGTCAGAGGAGGCGCTCCCAGCAAAGGAGGTATCAGTGGAAGCCTAGCAGGAACAAGCAGCCTCCCCTCCTCAGGTATCAATAGAGACCAAGTGGAGAGCCCGGACTTTCTACCTCCACATGGCAGTAATCCCACGTGGCAGCGACCCCCATCGCTTGCCAGAGCGGTGTCAGAGGAAGCCAGCTAAAACAGAAAGTTTAAATATGATTCAGAGTCTCAAAACATAATATCCTAAATATCCAGATTTCAATAAAAAAATCATTCATCATGCTGGAACCAGGAAGATCTCAAACTGAATGAAAGAGAGATAATCATGAGACACCAGAAGATCACAGAAATGTTAGAATATGATAAAGCACCCATCATAAAAATGCTTTAATGAGTAATGACAGACATGCATGAAACAAATGAAAAAACAGAAAGACTTACAAAGAATTAGCAAGTCTTGGCAAAGATGTAGAATATATAAAGAAGAACCAACTGGAAATCTTAGAACTTAAAAATACAACATTCAAAATAAAAAACAAAATGAATACAGGCATACCTTGGAGATATTGCTTTGCTTCCAGACCATTGCAATAAAGCAAATACTGAAATAAAGTAACATGAATTGTTTTGGTTTCTCAGTGCATATAAAAGTCATGTTTACACTACACTGTAGTTTATTAAGTGTAGAATAGCATTATGTCTAAAAACAATGTACAAACCTTGATGAAAGAATACTTTATTGCTAAAAAATGTTAATGATCATCTGTGCCTTCGGTGAGTCATAATCTTTTTGCTGGTGGAGGGTCTTGCCTTGATGTTGATGGTTACTGGCTTCTCAGGGTGATGGTTGTTGAAGATTGGAGTAGGTGTGGCAATTTCTTAAAATAAGACAACAATAAAGTTTGCTGCATCAATTGACCCTTCCTTTCATGAGAGATTTATCTGCTGCATGCCATGCTGTTTGACAGCATATACTGACAGTAGGATTTCCCTCTCCTCTCTCCTCTCTTCTCTTTCAGACAGAATCACTCTGTCACCCAGGCTGGAGTGCAGTGGCATGATCACAGCTTTACTGCGGTCTCTACCTCCCTGGGCTCAAGCAATCCTCCTACCTCAGTCTCTTAAGTAGCTGGGACTTCAGACACATGCCACCACACCCAACTAAAATTTTTTTTGTAGAGTTGGGGTTTCACTATGGTGCCCAGGTGGTCCTGAACTCCTGGGATCAAGCAATCCAAATGCCTTGGCCTCCCAAAGTGCTGGGATTATAGGCATGAGCCACCGTGCCTGGCCTGACTTCTTTCAAAATTGGAGTCAATCCTCTCAAACTCTGCCACTACTTTATCAACTAAGTTTACAGAATATTCTAAATCCTTTGTTGTCATTTCAACAGTGTTCACAGTATCTTCACCAGGAGTAGATTCCATCTCAAGAAACCACTTTCTTTGCTCACACATAAGAAGCAACTCCTTGTCTGTTAAGGTTTTATGAGATTGCAGCAATTCAGTCACACCTTCAGGTTCCACTTGTAATTCTAGTTCTCTTGTTATTCCTACCACCTTTGCAGTAACTTCTTCCACAGAAGTCTTGAACCCCTCAAAGTCATTTATGAGGGGTAGAATGAACTTCTTCTAAACTCCTGCTAATATGGATATTTTGATCTCCTCCCTTGAATCATGAATATTTTAATGACATCAAAACGGTGAATCCCTTCCAGAAGATTTTCAATTTGCTTTGGCCACATTCATCAGAGGATTAACTATCTACAGCAGCTATAGCCTTACAAAATGCATTTTTTTTTGCTTTTTAAAATTATTATTATACTTTAAGTTCTGGGGTACATGTGCAGAATGTGGAGGTTTGTTACATAGGTATACACGAGCCATGGTGGTTTGCTGCATCCATCAACCCGTCATCTACATTAAGTATTTCTCCTAATGCTATCCCTCCCCTAGCCCCCCGCTCTCTGACAGGCCCCCGTGTGTGATGTTCCCCTCCATGAGTCCATATGTTCTCATTGTTCAACTCCCACTTATGAGTGAGAACATGTAGTGTTTTGTTTTCTGTTCTTGTGTTAGTTTTCTGAGAATGATGGTTTCCAGCTTTATCCATGTCCCTGCAAAGGACATGCACTCATCCTTTTTTAAGGCTGCATAGTACTCCATGGTGTATATGTGCCACATTTTCTTTACCCAGTCTATCATTGATAGGCATTTGGGTTGGTTCCAAGTCTTTGCTATTGTGAACAGTGCTGCAATAAACATACGTGTACACGTGTCTTTATAGCAGAATGATTTATAATCCTTTGGGTATATACCCAGTAATCAGATCACTGGGTTAAATGGTATTTCTGGTTCTAGATCCTTAAGGAATTGCCACACTGTCTTCCACAATGGTTGAACTAATTTACACTCCCACCAACAGTGTAAAAGCATTCCTATTTCTCCACATCCTCTCCAGCATCTGTTGTTTCCTGAGTTTTTAATGATTGCCATTCTAACTGGCATGAGATGGTATCTCATTGTGGTTTTGCTTTGCATTTCTCTAATGACCAGTGATGGTGAGCTTTTCTTCATATGTTTTTTGGCCACATAAATGTCTTGAGACATGTCTGTTCATATCCTTTGCCCACTTTCTGATAAATAATAAGACTTGAAAGTCAAAATTACTCCCCAATCTATGGACTGTGGAATGGATGAGTTAGCAGGCATGAAAATAACATGAACCTCCTTGTACATATCCATCAGGGTGCTTGGGTGACCAGGTGCATTGTTAATGAGCAGTACTATTTGAAAGGAATTTTCTGAGCAGTAATTATCAACAATGGGTTTAAAATATCCAGTAACCATACTGTAAACAGATGTGCTGTCATCCAGGCTTGGTTCCATTTATAGAGCACAGATAGAGTAGATTTGGTATAATTCTTAAAGGCCCTAGGATTTTTGGAATGGTAAATGATCAATGACTTCAACTTAAAAGTCATCAGCTGCATTAGCCTCTAACAAGAGAGTCAGCCTATCCCATGAAGTTTTAAATTGAGGCACTGACTTCTCCTTTTTAGCTACGAAAGTCCTAGATGGCATCTTCTTCCAATATAACGCTGTTTGGTCTACATTAAAAATCTGTTGTTTATTGTAGCCACCTTTGTCAACGATCTTAGCTAGATCTTCTGGATAATTTGCTGCAGCTTCTATATCAGCACTTGGTGCTTCACCTTGCACTTTTATGTTATAGAGACAGCTTCTTTCCTTAAGTCTCATGAACCAACCTCTGCTAGCTTCAAACTTTTCTTCTGCAGCTTCCTCAGCTCTCTCAGCCTTCATGGAATTGAAGAAAGTTCGAGCCTTGCTTGTGAACAGTGCTGCAATAAACATACGTGTACACGTGTCTTTATAGCAGAATGATTTATAATCCTTTGGGTTATAAGCCTTGCTCGAACTTTCTTCAATTAGGGTTTGAATTAGGGTTTGGCTAAGGGAATGTTGTGGCTGGTTTGCTCTTCTATGCAGATCACTAAAACTTTCTCTATATCAGCAATAAGGCTGTTTCACTTTTTTTTATAATTCATGTGTTCATTGGAGTAGCACTTTTAATTTCCTTTAAGAACTTTCCTTTGCATTCACAACTTGGCTAACTGTTTGGTGCAAGAGGCCTGGCTTTCAGCCCATCTTGGCTTTTCACATGCCTTCCTCACTAAGCTTAAGCATTTCTAACTTTTTACTTAAAGGGAGAGCTATGTGACACTTCCTTTCACTTGAAGACTCAGAGGGCATTGTAGGGTTATTAATTGGTATAATTTCAATGTTGTGTCTCAGGGAATAGGAAGGTCTGAGGAGAGGAGGAGTGACAGAGGAATGGCCTGTCAGTACACACGACATTTATCAATTCAGTTTGCCATCAATTTGACAGTTTGACATCAATTCACTTTGCCATCTTATATGGGCACAATTTGTGGTGCCCCAAACAATTACAATAGTACCATCAAAAAATCATTGATTACAGACCATCATAACAAATATGATAATAATGAAAAAGTTTGAAATATTGTGAGAATTACTAAAATGTGACACAGAGACATGAAGTGAGAACATGCTATTAGAAAAATGGTGCCAATAGACTTGCTTGACACAGGTTGCCTTCAATTTGTAAAACCCACAATTATCTGCAAAGTGCAATGAAGCAAAGTGCAATAAAATGAAGTATGCCTGTACTCTCAACAGTAGAATGGAGAAGACAAAAGAATCAGTACACTTGAATATAGAAAAATATAAATTACCCAATATGAACAACAGAAATCAAATAGACTGAAAAAATAAACAGAGCCTCAGGGATCTTTGGGACTATAACAAAAGATCTAATATTCATAGTACTGAAGTACTAGAAGGAGAGAAGAAGCAGAGCGAGGCTAAAAATATACTTGAACAAATAATACCTAAAACCTCCCCAAATTTGGCAAAAGACATAAACCTGAAGATTCAAGAAGGTAAGAAAATCCCAACAGGATAAACCCAAATAAATCCATACCAAGACACATCTTAGTCAAAAGTCTGAAAGCTAAAGACAAAGAAAAAATCTTGAAAGCAGAGAGAAAGAAGTGACACATTACTGATATGCGAAAAATAATTTGAATGACATCATATTTCTCATCAGAAATCAATGGAGCCAGAGGAAGTGGCACAATATTTTTTTCAACTACTGAAGGAAAAGAACTTTCAATCCAGAATCCTATGTCAAGAGAAAATATCCTTCAGGAATGAAGGAGTCACCAGGACATTCTCAGATGAGGCAAAACTAACAGCATTCACCACTGGTGGACCTATTTTAAAAGTATGGCTAAAGGAAGTTCTGTAAATGGAAAGGACATGACAAAAGAAGGATTCCTGGAATATTAAGAAAGAAGAAATGACATAGAGAATATGTATATATGTATATGGGTAAATAAAATAGATTTCCTTTTTCTCTTGAATTATCTAAGTTATGTTTGATGGTGAAAGCAAAAATTATAACATTGTCTGATGTGGCTCTAAATGTATGTAAAGGAAATATTTAAGACAATTTTACTATAAAAGGAGGAGCATAAAGAGATGTAAAGAAAGGTAAAGTTACTATACTTCAAATTGGTAAAATGACAACATCAATAAACTGTGATACATGATGTATATCTAATACCTATAGCAACCACTAAAAAATCAGTATGAAGAGATATACTCAAAATCTCTAAAGATAAATCAAAATGGGATTCTAATTAATGTTTAAGTAACCCACAGTAAGGCAGAGAAAAAAAGAAAGTAAAGAAAGTAAAAAAGAGAACAAAGAGAAAACAAAACAGTATTTAAGCCCTAACATATTAATAATTATGAGAAATGTAAGTGGTCTAAACACACCAATGAAAGGACAGAGATTGGCAGAGTGCATAAAAACACGATTCAACTATATGCTGTCAATAGTAATTTACTTCAAATAATACAAGCAAGTTGAAAGTACAAGAACAAAAAATATGCCATGTAAATACGAATGAAAAGAAAGAGAGAATGGCTATATTAATAGCATACAAAGTAAGCAACAAAAGAAAGAAAAGGCATTCAGATTTGGAAAGGATAAAATAAAACTGTCCCTTTTTGGAGATAACATATGTTGAAGATCCGAAAGAATCTAAAACAACAAAATCAGTCAAACAAATAAAACAAGTTCTGCAAGTATGAAGCATACAAGATCAATATACCAAAAGCAATCACATTTCTGTATACAAATAATAGACGTGAAAAATTAAAAACAATACCATTTACAGTTGCTGCAAAAAAATGAAATGCTTAGATATAAATCTAACAGAACATGTATAGGATATGCATGCTAAAAACCACATAATACTGAAAAAAGAAAAAAACACAAATAGGAAGACACAGTGTGTTCATGGATTAGGAGACTCAATATAGTAAACATGTTAATACTCTCTAAATTTTATACATATTTAATGCAGTTCCTATCAAAATCTCATCAAGATATTTTCTTGATATAGATACAATTGTTCCAGAAAGGCAGAGCAACTAGGATAAAGTAATTTTGAAAAACAAGAATACAGTAAGAATCAATCTACCCAATTTCAAGACTTTGATAACTATAGCAGTCAAGACTGTATGGTATCAGTAGAGGGTCAGACACATATTATCAATGGAATCAAATAGAAAACACAGAAATAGACCCACACAAATATGCCCAACTTATTTTTGACAAAGTTACAAAAGCAATTCAATGGAAAAAGGATAGCCTTTTCAACATACGGTACTGTAACAATGAGACAACAACGGGTCTAAAAACAAACCTCGACCTAAGTCTTATACTTACACATGCACACAAAACCTCAGAATGGATCATAGACTTATGTAGATGTAATGTAAATGTAAAACTATAAATATTTTAGAAAAAAACAGGAGAAAATATTTGGGATCTAGGACATTGAAAATAGTTTTTAGACTTGACACCAAAAGTATATATTAATTCATCAAAGGAAAAACTGATAAATTGGATTTGAGTTACATCATTCATTCTTTCATTAATTGTTAACATAGACTATTACGTTGTAGATACTGAGACTTTACAGATAATTAAAATGCAGCCCCTGTCTTCAAGGAAATCATAGTTTAGTAGAGAAAAGCAATATCTAAACAGTTATGATGAGATGTGGTTAAGTGCACAGAGGATAGAGTTGTACTGTAGGGATGAGGAACAGTTTGTAATACATAGCAGAAACATTTAACAATGAGCAAAGACTTAGCAGGTAACGGAGTGGAACACTATGCCAAGCAGAGAACAGTATCTGCAAAGGCAGAGTCATGAGAGGACACTGTATTGAGGGAATGGTTAATATGTTCAAGGAGGCTAAGTGCATGAGATTTGTCCATGTGTTCTCATCATTTAGAGAGGGGAACAACACACACTTGGGACTTTTGGAAGGTGGAGGGTGGGAGGAGGGAGAAGTCAACAAAAACAACTAATGGGCACTAGGCTTAATAACTAGGTGATGAAATAATCTGTATAACAAACCACCATAACACAAGTTTACCTATTAAATTTTTACCTATGTAACAAACCTTCACTTGTACCCCTGAACTTACAATAAAAGTTTTAAAAAATGGGATTTGAATGAATACATATCTGAGGTAGAATCAACAGGATTTGGTAACCTGATTTGATAAAGGCGAAGTGGGTAGCTGAGAGAAGAGGGGATCAAGATACTTCTTGAATTCGTACTTTAAAGGACTAGGACCATTAAATGTGATCAGGAACAGGAAAGGAGGAGAGGGCATTCTTGTTTCTGGAGGGGGGAAAGTATTAAAACATATTGAGTTTGAGGTACCTGTGTTTCTTGGCAAAAATGTCCTCCAGACAACTGGAAATATGAGGTTAGTATTGAGAAAATAGTTCTGAACTAGAGATGTAAATGTGATGTGTGAGGCATTGGTATTCAAGTAGTTGATGCTATGGTAGTAAATTATGTTACATACTGAAAGGGCACACTGAGAAGCTGAGTGTCTGAGAGACCAAAAAAAAAAAAAAAAAAAAAAAAATTGATAGAGCAAAGTCCAGTGTTCCTTTTTGACTATTTGCCATTGGTCTTCACAAAACTAGTTTAGATTCCCCTCATTGCATTAACATTTAGAGAACTCTGGCTTGAATAAGACAAAGAGATGAAAAGGCTGCCATTTCTCAGCCATTGCTGCCAACTCTCTTCTCTTCTATCTCCACATAGCATCTCTGGGGAGGTAAGGATCTGCTGAAGTCAGTAAAGAAAATTCCATAACTTTCTTTGGTGAATTATTACTGACTGCAGAAAGTGATTTAGTTCTCTAGAAGACCTAGCTAAAATCCTTCCTGCTACAAATAATACTGTTTCTTCATGTTCTGTCTTAATGGAAAAAGAAAAGGGTTAGATACCCCATTGTATGTATCATGGAATTATGTTTTCCAGTCTGGACAGCATGGGGAAGTAGATTTTTCAAGACAAATAAAGTGGCTGATGGGAGGCCCTGGGTTGACAGGGAAAAAGATGTAGATAAGATTATGGGATTCAATTCTTGGTATTCTAGAAAAGTAGATTTTTTTTCTAGTCCTTAAAAGCAGGTATTAAATCACTTCTTCTTGTCTTACAAAACAAATATATGAAGAATCAAATACACAGTTTATTTATTTTGCAAGGCAAAACTCCCCTATGGACATTAAATTGGCTGTGAAATGAGTCCAGTCGGCAGTTTTGCTTTGATTTTGTTTTGTTTTTGTGTTTGAAACCATCCATGGCAAGTGGCTATTTCTAAGGGCTTGAAAATTTTATCTTCTCTGGGTTGAATAATCTTGATTCTTTTACAAAGCCTTCACTTGAATGACTTTTCAATCCATTAATTATTTTATAGCACTTCCTTGATTGCTCACCAAATTCTTTGTACCCATCTTTAGCTATTATGATAGGATCACTTTAACTCTCTGATCAAAAACTGCATTTAAATATTGTTCAAAACATTCTGTTCTGTGCAAGGGATATAAGCCCTTGAAAAAAACATTTCAGAGAAAAAAAAGTGTCAGGCCCTGTTGTTAAAGGAAGTGAGCTGTACCGGAATATTAATTAAGTCCAGTTATTGTATCCAAATTAAACTGGTGTCTCTTAATTCCAGCTTGAAAAGCAGCAAAGTGGAAGGAATAAATGCAAAGAATAAAGATAGAAAATATTTCCTGCTTAAAGAAAGAGAGACAGGGGATTTTTACATACCTAGTGGCATCACTTCCTTAATGAAGCTATTCCTTTTTCTATAAATTCTATCTGGTGTGGAAGTACAAAGAATGGTGGAAGGAAATCTGAAAGCAAAGATGTTTAACAGGTAAAGTTGGGAGTTTCCCACTGGTAAGCTCCAATAGTCAAGGCTAGGGGAACATATCAATGGCCAACATAGTTCAGCTGTTTATTGTTTTTAAAAATTGTTCTACAGTTGCCAGTGGTGTTGGTTAATGTTAATCTGTCTCACCACCAATATCTAGGATTTTTAATAGATAAAAGACATAATTTTCTCTCTTCCTAATGTAGTAAAACATGAAATTTGACTTGACTGGTGAGATTGAGTCTAGAAAAATAAAGGGGAAAAGACAGCTAATACTTCTAAAGATGCTAAATTCTAAGTATCTGCATGCTCTCATTTAGTCCTCAGTAGAAATCATTGAAAAAGAGATGAGAAAAGGGACTCAGCGATATTAAGGCAGACATCCAACTTATCAGTCCACTGCTAATCTTATATTGGTGATCCTAGGTGTTCTTCCCAAAGTGTCATTCATGCATTCATTCATCGACTATTTGTTTATTCATCAAATACTGTATCCAGGCTCTGAAGCCATGTCCTGGAGATTAATGGTGAAAAACACAAGCCCTTAGCTTTATGGAACCTTACCGGTTCCTGACCAGTTCTCCAAGTTTTAGGTAAGTCTGAGTTCTCTATAAGTCAACCTATTGACTTCCCATTCTACATTCTGTTATCTACCTAATCAGTGGGTATTCTTTTGGTTGTATGGCTGTGATCAACTCAAGTATGAGTCACTCAAAAGAGGAAAAACAAAATGACCAACCTATCTTTTCTCTGACACAATCAACCAAATTAGCATAGGAAAAAGTTATTAGGTCACATCCAGTCCATCCTGGGAACAGAGTAAAACCACTCCTTGCATTATGCTACATTATTTTTCAATGAAATTGTCCTGCCTAATTGTAAATAATTATAAATGACTCAGTGACAACGTTTCCACTATTTCCTCTCAAAGGTTAGCCCACGCTCTGGTAATTTTCAGCATCAAGATGGTTTTTCTGATAGTCAGCCCAAACAGCCCTTGTCCTGATTTCATCTAATTATGCTCTGATCTACCCTGATCTCATTCTATTCAGTTCCTCTTTTGCTGCTGTATTTATATCCTTCAAATATAGCTATATGCCTATCATACCGAATTCTCTCCCCTCTCCACCATGGCTGACTTAATCTTAAGCTAAACTCAGCAGACAAAACTGCAACCCCACCATAACTTCTAGTCATCTCAGTATTTTCTACCCTATGCAGAAAACACTAATTTCTTATAGTTCTGGGGTCAGACCTTCCAGGTCTCTGCCTATACACTGGGCAGTGGGGCAGGTGTGCAGAGACCACAAATTACATTTCAATGACATCCTGTCACTTCCACTCTTCTACTTCTCTAGGGCACAGAAGTACTTCTTCAGTGATTTTTTTCTAACCACATGTTTTGAGGGTGGCAGAACAGATCCAATTCAGAAGAACATCTTAGAAGATTTTGTTGACTCTATCTGGGTGCAGAACTTATTCATTCACTCTCACACTCAACTTTTGTTGAAAACTAGCAGTGTCATACCCTAGTGAATCTGACATGTTCTTTCTCAAGGAATTCAGAGTCTAATACAGGAGATAAATAGGTCCCTCTCCTCAATTTATACCCTGCCACTCTCCTTTTCTAAAGAAAATTGTTTACATATACAATTCCTTACCTCCCATTCACTCTTCACTGAAATTGGGTCTCTGCTCATAATGTTTTAATAAAGCCTTTTCTGCCAAAGTCAACCAGTAACCTCTGAATTAGCAAACTCAATGGTCTCTTTTCAATATTCATCCAACTCGAATGCAAGAATATTTAGCACTATTGATTGCTGGACTGCTTTTTCTTGAAATCCTCTCCCTGTCCTTGGTTTCCATGACACCACTCTCCCACATCTCCTCCTACATTTCTGAGTGCCCTTTCTTTCTCTTCTTTACACCACTTTCTCTGTTTCCTCTCAGCAGACAGCTTCTCCTTATATTTGATTTAAAAAGATAAGCATTGAGAAAATAACTTCCTCTTCTTTCCACCACTGCATCACCAACCTACCTTGCCTTATCTCCTCTTAATATGGGTGAATTATCCTTATTCTTAACGAAGTTCAACTCCCCACTTCTGCTCTGATCTTCCCAAGGACCTTACCTCTGCAATTATTTTTGTCTATACTGTCCATTTCTTTTCTATGCCATCAATTTCTCCCTTGCTACTGAATTATTTCCATTAGCAGTCAGATATTTAATATTTGTGATTTTCAAATTTCCCCTCTTATGTCTAATATACTTTTATTGAATATGTCCCTTTAACATATATATTGTTTTATGTGCATGTATTTTTATAGATAAATAATAATTATACATACTTTGGGGTACGTGATATTGTGATACATGCATATAATACGTAGTGATCAAATCAGAGTAACTGGAATATCTATCACCCAAACATTTATCATTTCTTCATGTTAAGAATATTCCAAATCTTCTCTTAAAGCTATTTTGAAATATACAGTAAGTTATTGATAACTATAGTCACCCTACTATGCTATCAGACACTGGAACTTATTCCTTTCTTTTAAAAATTAATTTTATTAACTGACAAAAATCACCATATATTTATCCCAATTGCTTCTCAAGCTAACACTCTATTTTTCTGTACTCCTTTTACAACTAAACCCCTAAAAAGACTTACTACCTTCACTTCTTCACTGTCCGTTCTTTTATGAAACAATTCATTCAGGCTTTTGTCTCTGGGTTGCCAATGACTTTCACGTTGCCAAAATCAGTAGGTAATTCTCAGAATCAATGTCTCATCAACATTTGACACAGCTGACTACTCCCTCTTTCTTGAATCAGTTTCTTCACTTGCATTGTGGGATACCACTCTCATTTGGTTTTTCTCCTACCTCACTGGTCACTTCTCCTCAGCTTATTCTTTGGGTTTTTCTTCATCTGCCCTATCTCTAAATATTGGAGTATCCCAGCGCTCAATACAAGGACTTCTCCTCTTTGCTGCCTACACTTAAAAAATTAAAGGTGACTTTATTTTATCAAGATTTAATTTCCTCTTAATGTCCATGTTTTTAGCTTCTGCCAAAATTAGAGGCTGCCTCCTCAACTGGTCCAATTTAGATTTAAAAATATTTTTTACCTTGAAATAATTTAAAATGTATGATAGAGTTGCAAGAACAGTACAAGGAATTCCTGTGTAGCCTTTATCCAGAATCACCAACTGATTACATTTTGTCACATTTGCTTTGTCACTCCCTCTCTCTCTAGACATATAAATTAATATGCATGTATGTATTTACTCATCTATTTCAGAGTTAGTTTCAGACCTCATGCCCCTTTACCTCTAAATACTTTAGTTTGTCTTTCCTAAGGACAGAAATTATCTTATACAATTACAGTATTATTACCATATTCAAGAATTTTTACATTAATATAATACCATTTTACAATATACTCAACCCATTAATGTTCTCACCTGGTGTCAAAGCTTTATCAGAGGGTGACTCCAAAATTTAAATATTTAACCTTGACCTGTTTTCTCAATTCTAGACTCTTCTAATTTCTTAGTTAACATTAGCATGTAGCTGTCCAACAGACATGTCATTACATGTACAAAGTTAATGTGTATAAAACCAAGCTACTTCTTTCCTACTTCTTCTGATTACCCATAAAACGTGTTCCTCCTCCAGTCTTTCTCACCTCAGTAACTGATACCACCCAGTTATTCAGGTCAAAACCCAAGGAACCATTTATTCCTTGCCTAGCCATTTCCTACCACAACCCTGCACAATTCATACTTCAGCCATCAGCAAGTCTTCCAAAACGAATCCTAAATCTAACAACTTTTTACCATCTCCATCACTAAAATCCAAATCCAACTCATTACCTTATCTTGCTTAAATTATTCCCAGTAGCCTCCTAACAAGTTTTCCTGCTTCCTCTCTGCCCCCTACAGTCTGTTTCCCATACAGCAGCCACAGTGATCGTCTACCAATCCAAAACTAATCATACCACTGTTCTGCTTAGAACTCTCTAACAGCTTCTCTCTGCAAATAGAACACATTTGAACTTCTTACCAGAGCCTCCAAGGCCCTGTGTGATTATAATCCTTGACTTATTCTCCTTTCATGCTTCCTTTGCTTACCACACTACAGTTTTAAAGCCTTCTTTCTGACCTTTGAATACATCATGTATTTTTTCCATTTAAGCTCTCTTTTACTTGATATTCTTCTGGCTGGAAAGCTCTTCTCCCCAGATCTTTATATGGCTGCCTCTTTCTTACCATTTAATTCTTGGTTCAAATATCTTCATAGAGGTAGAGGTCTTCCCTGAATGAGCTGAAGTCTCCCCTGCCCCTGCTGCTCCTACCACACCCACATTTAGTCATTTTATATGCCTTTGCATTGCTTTATTTTCCTTTATAGCACTTACCACTAATGGATATAATATGTTTGCCTATTTTTGATTATTGTCTACTTCTCCCATTCCTGTTAGAATAGCAACTCCAAGAGGGAAAGGGCTATTTTGTTCACTGATATACCCCCAGTTCCTGAAATAGTACCCAACACAGACTATGGCCCTAGTAAATATTTGTTAGATGAATGAATGAATGGTTCCTCTCTTTGCATTTGGCTCACATATGTCCCCCAGAATCTGGTCCCTGATCATCTTCTTTTCTTCTCTACATTACAGTTTCTGGAAGATACCATCCCAATGGCTTCAATTATCATCGACCCAAATAACTTTCAATTTAATTATTGAGTCCTTTTTTTCTTTGTGTACCCAAGAACCATAGTTACAACTGCCTACTGGTCCTTTATATTTGGACGTCTTACATATGCTTCAAATTCCACATGTCTAAAACTAGCTCATTATTTTGTTTCTTTTTGATATAAAGCATATAAAGTACCGAGTCAAATGCTCAGTGTCTAAGAGGCACTCAATAAATGCTAGTTCTTATAAATAGCATTTGTAACTAGTATCTTTTAACTCCATCCAATTTGGCAAGAAACCTTGCACTCATCTTTGACTCTATCTCTTTCCTTTGCCGAATCCACCATCTCAGCTTTCAAGTATTTGGATGCTTGACAAGCCAATACCCCTAAAAGTCTCAGCCTCTAATCCTCACTGCAATAACCCTTACTGCCCTTGCCTGGCATACATTCATTCCATTCAATTAGCTATTCAATGAGTATTGAGCATGTAACCCTGCTAAGCACTATGATCACTATACTAAAGATACGAGTAAAAACCACACATGGACGCTGCCCAAAATTTACAGGTGGGAAATAGACAAGTAAACAGGCTGTTACGATTCTAGATAGAGGAAATTAAAGGGTGTTGTTTATAGGAGGAAGCTTAATACAGTCTGGGGATATCAACCCTAACACTTCTTAGAAGTGGTAAAGTCTTGAGTGTTGAATAAGACTTAGCTAAACAAAGAAGAGGAAGGAGCAGTCATCATTTTGGGAAGAAGGAGCAGAATGTGAAAAGGCACAGAGATATGAGAGAATATGTTGTAGTTGGATGTGATGGTTAATACTGAGTGTCGACTTGATTGGATTGAAGGATACAAAGTGTTGATCCTGGGTGTGTCTGTGTGGGTGTTGCCAAAGACAATAACATTTGAGTCAGTGGACTGGGGAAGGCAGAACCACCCTTCATCTGGTGGGCACAATCTAATCAGTTGCCAGTGAATATAAAGCAGACAGAAAAACATGAAAAGGAGAGACTGGCCTAGCCTCCCAGCCTACATCTTTCTGCCATGCTGGATGCTTCCTGCCCTCGAATATCAGACTCCAATTTCTTCAGTTTGGGGACTCAGACTGGCTCTCCTTCCTCCTCAGCTTGCAGATAGCCTATTGTGAGACCTTGTGATCATGTAAGTTAATACTTACTAAGCTCCCCTTTATATATATATGTGTGTGTGTGTGTGTGTGTGTATATATATATATCCTATTAGTTCTGTCCCTCTAGAGAACCCTGACGAACACATTGGAGAAATATAAGCAGTTGAATGTGGCCATAACATAAAGTGCAGGCTTGGGCAGAGATGGCAGAGATAAACAGGTGTTCTATTTTAAGGGGCCTGTTCACCAAATTAAGGAGTTTGGATTTTAACCTGAACACAATAGGGAACTTTGAAGGGTTTTGGTGAGTAAAGATTTCACAATGAGGTTTGCATTTTAAAAGATGACTCTGGTTGCACTGTGGAGAATAAATTCACGAGGTCGGGAGCATGGCAAAACTGGAGGTAGGTAAACAAATTGAGAGAGTTGCAGTGAGCCAACAAGAGAGAAGAAGTTTGAGAAATTTTCAGCATATATAAAAATGGCCAAGACTTGCTCAATTAGATATAGCAATAAGGAGCTGAAAAAACTGGGTTCACTGTGAATTGTTCACCTTTATAGAGGCACACAGGAGGAGAAGCAGATTTTATCAGGGTTTGGAGGTAGAAGTTAATGACTTTAACATATAGAGTTTTGGAGATACATGTGGGGTATAAAAATGAAGATACCTAGAAAGAAGTGGTATAAATGGGAGAGAAGTATGGGACGGAGTGAGAGATTTAGAAGTCTTATTTGCTAAATTAAATCATGGAATGAATTAAAATCACCCAGAATGTATCATGTTAGAAGAGTAGAGAAACTTGTGTAGAACTTTGGAGAATATTAATACATAAGGGTCAAGTAGAGGAAGAGGAACCATAAAAAAGGAATAGACAAGAGAAAGCAAAGAAAAACCAGGGGAAGCATAGTGTTACTGGAGCCAAAGGAAGATAAAATTTTTAGAAGACAGTAATGTTCAACAATGTTAAGCTCTGATGAGAAGTTGTACTGAGTTGAATGGTGCCCCTGCAAAATTCATGTTCACCCAGAACCTTTGAATGCAACCCTGTTTGGAGACAGAGCCTTTGCAGATGTAATTAGTTATTATGAAATCATACTGGACTTAGGTAGGACCTAAGTCCAATGACTGGTGACCTTATAAGAAGGCCACATAGACACAGACACACAAAGACACAGGGGAAAAGGCCATGTGAAGATAGAGGCAGAGGTTGGAGTGCTATGTCTACAAGCCAAGGAATGCCTAGGGTTGCTGGTAAACACCAGAAGCTAGGAAGAATCAAGAAAGGACCCTCCCCTAGAGCCTTCAGAGAGAGCGTGGCCCTACCAACACTTGGATTTCAGACTTCCAGTATCCTGAGCTATGTAATCTCTGCTATTTTAAGGTACCTAGTTTGTGTCACTTTGTTGTGACAGCCCTAGGACACTAATACAGAGGTGAAGTAACACAGGAACCAAAAGGAGTTCATTGCTTTAAATAATTAAGAGGTCACTGGTAATTCTGACCAGAGTCACTTGAGGGATATGGTGGGAGACCAAGTTAGATTGTTATGGGTTGTGCTTGTGAATGGAAGGTGAAGGAGTAGAAATAGTGAGCGAAAACAGGTTTTCAAAATAGTTTACCTGTGAAAGAAAAAAAAGGCACAATACCTAAAGATGACTATAGGTCTTGGAAAGGTGTTTTCAAAATAGGAGACCTGAGCTGGTTTGTAGACTTAGGGGAAAAAACTAGGACAAGAGAAGGATAACAGGTTGAAATGCCTGAAAAAGGGAGAGCAGAAATTAAAGGAGCAAGATTTCTTTAAAAAGTGTAGGAGAATGAGGTCCAGGACACCTGTGAAAAAATTGGGTATGTCCAAGTGAGGAGGCAAACTCTTTTAAGATATACCCCTTTGGGTTTCAGAAAGATAAGGATAGAAAAAAGTCATGTAGATCCATCTATACAGGGTCTTAAATGCTGGGATGAAGTATTTAGACTTATTTGTGGAGGCAGTTGGGGTTTTTTTGAGAAAGGGAATGACATGAGCCAGGCTAAGCACAATAGAGACCTCATAACTCATGAGATTTACCCAAAGCACAATTACTGCTGATTGAAATAAATACAGAGATGTACTTTAGGAAGATTAATTTGGCAGAAGTGCAGAGAATGGGTTGGAGGGCATCCAGACAAGAGGTAATGAGTCCCTGGCAGTAGCAGGACGAAAGCAAAGGAAATAGATGAGATGGATATTAGAAACGCTGCAGAGGGAGCTCAGAAAGGACTTGGGGACTGTTGGGAATAAAAGAGGGAATTTAAGAGGATTCTACTATTGTGAGCTTGATTGACAAGGATGGGAAAGATGCCATAGACTGAAATAGAGATATTAGGACACCGGAAGGGGGTGGTTGGGTAAGGGTTAATGTACACCTTGGAATGGAAGTCTGGAGCTCAGGAAGAAGGGAAAGCTGGGGAGAGAGATCTGGCAGTCTTCTATATCTAGGAGAGAGGTGAAACCTTTGGAAGTGGATAAATTCATAAAAGATGAATTGGCAGAGGAAAAAGTTAAGGCAAAGGATAGAATCACAAACTTACTTTAGGTATAGAAAGGAGACATTTCCCTCAAGTACAGAAAGGCTTCCTAGAGGAGGTAGCAAATGTGAAACATCCCAGAAACCATGTAAAGAAACCTTGACTGGTAAGAAGAAGTTGCTGGTTCTAGTCTAATCTACCTCTGTGGCTGTGTGGCCTTAGGAAAGTCCTTACTCATTCCAGTCCTCAGTCTTCTCACCTATAAAATGAGGTCACTGAATACAGTGATTACAGAAACCTCTTTTAGCTCTAGCAGTACATTTTCCTTTGATTGGAGCTTGACTTTGGCCTTTGTTTTGGCAAGAGGGGTACATAACTTTCTAGATCAAGAAATAGTATACAAAGGCAAAGAGGCACATTTAAGAAAAGAGAAATGAATGAATTCAGAACTAGTCATTTTCACAACTTGAGCTATCCAACCTAATGATCATTCTGATTGACAATTATTAGGGTACTATGTGATTGATAATAACACCTGGTCTATGAGTTGTGTAATGAAGTTTTTGTTTGTTTGTTTGTTTGTTTTGAGACAGAGTCTCGCTCTGTCGCCCAGGCTGGAGAGCAGAGCGTGAGATCTCAGCTCACTGCAAGCTCCACCTCCAGGGTTCACGCCATTCTCCTGCCTCAGCCTCCCGAGTAGCTGGGACTACAGGCGCCCACCACCACACCCAGCTAATTTTTTTGTATTTTTAGTAGAGATGGGGTTTCACCGTGTTAGCCAGGATGGTCTCAATCTCCTGACCTCGTGATCTGCCCGTCTCAGCCTCCCAAAGTGCTGGGATTACAGGCACGAGTACCCCCACCCGGCCGGATGAAGTTTTAGCCAGTATTGTACTGTCTGCTAAAATCAGTACTGAAGGATAAGTACTGCCTTCCTTTTACTTAGGAAAAAGAAAAGAGCAGTTACCAAATGGCTACTCTGTTTCAGGTACTTTCATATATTTACCTAAAAGGTAATTTATATGAAGACAAGATTTTCTTTTAAATCTGTTGTATTAACTGACATATCACTAATACCTAAAATAGTGCTTAGCACATAGCACTCAATATTGTTTGAATGACCTGAAAAATATATGAATATATTTTATATATACATATATTTCATATATGTGTGTATATAATGTCATTTGATCATTATAACAAACTTGCAAAAGAGACATTAGTGTTCTTATATGGACGGGAAAAGAATGGCTAAAAGAGGTTATATAAACTTACTCAAAGTCACACAACCTGTAGGTGTTGTGCCAGAGTCAAACACAACAGATTTATAAGCTCCATGTGGGCAGGGAATGTGTCTATGTTCTCCACGGTATCCCCAACAGCTAACTCCATATCTAGATGGAAGTAGCATTTAATAAATATCTTGTGAATAGAAGGAAGCAGGCAAGCAAACACACACTTGTGTGAACCCACATACCATTCATTTTACCCTATACCAACCACATCATTGCCCAAATTCAAAAGAATATTGAATCTCAAGAATCCAGCAGTTTGCCTACCATGTTTGTTGGCTTAAATAGTCTGTGATTTTTTATTCATTCTCACTTGTAGACTACGATGGTTCTCTTTCAGTCTTTTTAAGCTTTAGAGAGAGCCTCAAGGTCTTCTTTTTGGAGAATGCTTTATACCAGGGGCCAGCAAACTTAGTCTGTAAAGGGCCAGGTAGTAAGTATTTTAGGTTTTGTAGACCATATAGTGTCTGTTGCAACTATTCGACTTTGCCATTTTGGTGTTTAAAAAAAAAAAACAAAACCACAGCTATAGACAACACATAGATAGATGAGCATGCCTGCTCCAATTGCTTTTATTCCAATAAAATGTTAATTGGAAAACTGGTTAGCAGGACAGATTTGGCCACAGACCATAGTTTAGCCCACCTCTGTTTTATATTATTTTTATTTTTCTCTCTCTTGCCTTTCCAGGACTTCTCTAACACGGTGCCAACTGTAAACATCTTCCTATCCCTGGTATATTAATACATGGCAGGACAACTTCAGTTTTAACAAGTTTCAACAGTTGTAACCCCTTCCATTTAATTATAGATGGCAGGAGTATTATGACAACAACAAAGACAGGACAGCTAGGGAGGCTGGCAGGTGGCCTACACAAGGCTCAAAGATATGGCAGTTCATTCCTTTATATAATCTTAATGCTGGTCCAAGATCTGGATACCAGGTTCATATAATAAAAACTAGATTGTTTGCTTTTTGATCAGTGTACCCAAAATTGATCAGTTATTTTAAAACAGTCTTACAAATATCCATAATCATAATAAACTGAATGGAATGTCATGTGCCAATTTAAGTGACCATGAAAAATATAACTATCAAGAAAACCAGTTACTCATAGTTCCTACTTCCCTAAATAAGGATGTTAAAAAAAAAATCCTGAGTCCTTCCCATGTGTCATAGAGTGTACTAGGTACTGAGAATGCAACAATGAATACGCAGCACCTGTCCTCATGTTTCTAGTCTAAGGGCCATTTTTTTTTTTTCTGCATAGAGCCAAATAATAAATATTTTAGGCTTTTTGTATCACACAGTCTGCCACAACTCAATTTTGCCATTTTAGTATGAAAGAAGCATGAATAGTACATAAATGTGTAGTTCTGTTCCAATAAAATTTTATTTATGGACACTTAATTTGAGTTTCATATAATTTCACATATCATGAAATACGATTTTTTCCACCAACCGTTTAAAATATATACATATGTATGTGTGTGTATATACATATATCAAAGAGATATCTACACCCCATATCTTTTGCAGCAGTATCCACAATAGCTGAGATATGAAATCAATCTAAGTGTTCAAAAACAGATGAATGGATAAAGAAAATGTGGTGTATATATACACAATGGAGTGTTATTCAGCCATAAAAAGAATGAAATCCTGTTATTTGCAGCAACATGGAGGACGTTATGTTAAGTGAAATAAGCCAGGAACAGAAAGTTGAACACCACATGTTCTCACTCATATGTAGAAGCTAAAAATATTGATCTCAAAGAAGTAAAGAGTAGAACAGGTTACTAGAGGGTGAGAAGGGAGGAGGAAGGGAAGGATATATAAAGATTTGCTAAATAATACAAAAATTCAGTAGATAGGAAGAATAAGTTCTAGTGCTCTATAGCACTATAGGATGACTATAGTCAATATTAATGTATTATATATTTCAAGTAACTAGAAGAAAGGATGCTCCCAACATAAAGAAACAATAAATGTTTGAGATAATGGATATGCTAATTACTCTGATCTGATCACTATACGTTGCACATTGGAAAACCACTATGTACCCCATAAATATGTACTATGTATCAGTTAAAATAAATTTAAAAATAGAAGTGAAAGAATAACCTGGAGGCTGATAAATGACATTGGTAAGGAAATGAGAGTGATAATCCCTGCTTGTTTGAGCTTCAAAAATGAAGGGAATCTTGCATGAGGGTGGAGGAATGATGGTTCAGAAGTTGTCTACGGAGAGCATGGCTAAACCAGAATATGTCAATAATGTACATTCAATTGTATCTTGCCTTTTTGTAAGAAAAAAAAAAATACAGTACCCTAAGACTTTACCCACATCATCAAAAATGACTTGTGTACATTTTCTGTCTGTACATTTTTGTAATTTCCTCCATATAAAACCTCTTTCTTTCATACATATTTCTTAAGGGCATTCCTGATTGCTTATGGGTTTGTTCCCATTAAGAATGGCATATATTTCTCCATATAGCTTCTAATTGATTATTGTGTCTGTTGTTACCTTTAAATTTGTTATTCTTTGACTTCTCCTTTGAACTGATTGTAACACTTTACATTTTCCTCATTAAGGAGTGAAATACAATATTTAACATATGTTCACTTTTTGTCTACATAAGAGTCAAAATTTTGCCTTTTAAAAATTATTTTAATATTTGTAATGAATTGTTACTGTCCTATATTATTGTATTAGATTTCATAGAATTCCATGTATATATTTTGCATCTAAATTTACAAATTGGATAGAATATTCTTTCTTAGAGCAGTCTGTCAGGTTTTGGTATCAGAGTAATGCTGGCTTCAAAAACAATGTGAATAATTCTGCAACATTTTCAATACTATAACATATCTATAGAATTCAACGTGGTTATTTCTAGAAAATTTAAAGGAATTCACAGATAAAAATATCTGTCCCTTAAAGTCCTAAAGTATTTTTGGATGTCCCTAAAGTATTTTTGGAAGTTTCTCTTTGATAATTGTTTTCAAAGTTTCTACTGTTACATGTTCATTTAGTTTTCAACTTCTCAGTAATTTCTGGCATTTAATATTTTATTAGATATTTTTAATTTCTTTGAGATTCTCAAATATATTAAGGTACAATTATAGTAGTGCGCCTTTAATTTAAAAAACCTTTGTTGTTGTATTCCATTTGTCATTTAAATTTTATTTATAATTCATCTTTGTTTTCTTGATTAAATTTGCTAAAGGCTTATCTATTTAATTCATCCATCTGAAAAGAAACCTAGTCCTCGGTTTCATATTATATTGGATTATTAGTCATTTAATTCCATTCTTCATTTTTAACAATAAAATATTTAAGGTTATGAATTTACTTCTGAATATTTTCAAAGTTTTGGTAAGTCATGATCTCATTTTTATTATTGTTAGTCTGCTAGTGTTTCTTTGTGCTAATATTCACATATAAATGTGATCTAAAATATTCAAGTAATTGAAGACTTTAAAATTTGTTTTTAAATTGTAAACATTGTACATTATCATCAGAGATTGCTACTCTTAAGAGTGTGCAGGCTGGGCTTGGTGGCTCACGCCTGTAATCCCAGCACTCTGGGAGGCCAAGGCGGGCAGATCACTTGAGGTCAGGAGTTCAAGACAGCCTGGCCAACATAGTGAAGCCTTGTCTCTACTAAAAATACAAAAATTATCTGGGTGTGGTGGTACACACCTGTAGTCCCAGCTGCTTGGGAGGCTGAGGCAGGAGAATTGCTTGAACCCGGGAGGCAGAGGTTGCAGTGAGCCAAGATCGTGCCATTGCACTCTAGCCTGGGCAACAGAGCAAGGCTCTATCTCAAAAAAAAAAAAAAAAAAAACTTGCAAAGCTTTTCTTTGTGACATACCTATGATCATTTAAAAATATTCTCTCAATATTTGAAAAGAGTATATGCAGTCTATAAACAATTTTCAAAATGTATTAATTAGATCTAATGAATTGTTTTTCATATCTTCTAAGTAGTTTATTTTAGTCTACTTTATTGTCAATTAAATTATGTTAAAGCCTCCCATACAGATGTTTCCATCACTTTTTGTATAGTTGACAGTTTTTTTCTTTATATATTTGGATGCCATGTTTTTTGCAAAAAAAGGTTCATAAATATAATATCTTCAATACGGTTTGTATCATCAATCAATATAAAATGAACATCTTGGGATCAACATGGTTGCGTGGTCATTGTTCCTGATTTTTTTTTTCCTAATAGAGTAGTGACATGTTCAAATACCTATTTAGAGAATGGATTGATTAGGAAAAGGTGAGACTGAAAGCTGAGAAGCCAGTGGGAAGGCTCTTAGAATAGTGCAGGTGAGAAATCATGAGTGGCTGGATTAAGACAAAGGCAACCAAGAGGTCTTTAGCAGGTTAAAAACATCAAGACTTGGAATTAATTGGATTGGAAGTTGGGTGGGGTGAGAGAGGAGTTGAGGGTGACACCTACATTTCTGACTGAGCTGACCATTATCTAGACAGCAATATAGGAGGAAGAGCTGGGTTGGCTTTTCAGAATTGGCTATATTCTAAAGTTCCTTCTGTTTATATTCATACCAAAAGGACTCAAGCCTAGACCTAAAGCTAAGTGTTGGATCTTTGTCAGCTGATTGTTTACTCAAACCAAAGTCTTTCTACCTGTATAAAACACTAGGCTGAATACTCACAAATTTTAGGGTAATCACACTTCTTTTACATGTTAAGAGCTCTTTCATAAAGTTGATGGAAAATTTGGACTAAACGAGAGGGAATTAATTTCCTATACTGTGCCCAGGGTAGTCCACCTGTGAAGGTTAAGTTTTCCACAAGAGGGCAGCATCACCTAATAAATTATGTCATTGAAAGCCTTCACCAATAGGGGCTGAGATGGGGAGGTTAAAAGGGTAGAAAATACAGGTTCTGGGAGCCATAGGACCTGTCACACCACGAAAACCAAAGGGCCCTGCTAGTTCAAGCCCATAATTATAACCACTCCTAAGTGACTGATGGTGGCAGATGTTGCTACGAAAGAGGACATGGAACTCACCCTGTCAAGATGAGTGGGTGAAACACCTGAACCCTCTCATTCTTGTGACTGATTCAGAAGATACTCTAGATAGTGTTCACACTCCCTCTAAGTGCTGGTGTCTCTGTACAACCAGCATCTCACAGGGGCCTTTATTTCCTATTCAGATCATTGCCACCCCTAATGATTCCTTAGCACATCATTCTCTGCAGGTTAGGCTGCAAAGCACATCACCATTCTGATGCTCTCCCAATTTAACAGTGTTTGGTTATTCCAATTATGCTTCTTTTAGACCCTAAGGAAAGAAATGGGAATGAAATTCACTGACAACCCATTATGTGAAAGTCATTTTACATAAATTATCTTATTTAATCATCGCAACAATGCCATTATATACGAATTATTATTTGTCATATAAGAGACCTACGAAGTTGCAAACATGGGAATATCTAGCTCCAAAACAAAAATGCTTCCAAATTCACCAAATTACCCCTCCAAGAAGCCTTATTTAAGACCTAAATCTTGACCAATCCAAGATTTAATCAGTGATAATGTATCTATTATGTAAGGCATTACTTAACATGTCACCTCCTATCCATGTACATGGGCAGGTATGGATTAATCTTAGGTGCCAGCAGGTAATAGAAGTCAAGGGGATCCTATATAACCTCATTCTTCCTAGGTCCAAAGACTTTCCCCTTAAATATTCTCTCTTCAGGATAAATCATTTGGATATAGAACATGAGGACAATGGAAGAATTAAAGATGGCTTCTGTGTTTCTGGCTTAGTTGGCTGAATACATACGTGGTGGTCCTGGTCATAGATAGTTATTTTGAGAGAAGATGATGATGTGTTAGGCATGGGCATGTTGTGTTTGCAATACCTCTGACACATTTAAGTATAAATGTTTAATGGGAAGTTGGTTATATGGTCTAGAGCATAGGAGATACAGAAAATAAGGTGAAGCTAAAGGGCTGGGTGAGATTTTCCAGGGTATATTAAGTTAAAAATGGTGGAACTATGGGGAACACCAACATTTAAGGAATGGTCAGAGGAAGAGCAGGTAATAACGAGCCTGGTTTTTAAAAAATGGACAAGGATGTAGGAAAAGAACAAGGAAACTGATTATCTTGAAAGTAAGAGGTGTGGCCAGGCGCGGTGCCTTATTCCTGTAATCCCAGCACTTTGGGAGGCTGAAGCAGGCCGGATTACTTGAGGTCTGAGGTTTGCAACCAGCCTGGCCAACATAGTGAAACTCCGTCTCTACTAAAAATACAAAAAGTAGCCAGGTGTACTACTGGTACACGCCTGTAATCCAGCTACTCGCAAGGCTGAGGCAGGGGAATTGCTTGAACCTGGGAGGTGGAGGTTGCAGTGAGCTGAGATCACGCCACTGCACTCCAGCCTGGGCGACAGAGCAAAACTCCATTTCAAAAAAAAAAAAAAGGTTTTTTTTTTTTTTATTAACATAATAGTTACACATGTTTTGGGGGTACATGTATCATTCTGATACATATAAAGTGTAACAATGAAATTTGGAAAATTGGGATATCCATCACTTCAAACATTTATCTTTTCTTTATGTTGAGAACATATGAATTCTTCTCTACCAGTTATTCTGAAATATACAATAGATTGTTAACTATAGTTACCCTACCCAAACTATTGAATACTAGATCTTATTCTTTCTATCTAACTGTATTTTTATACCCATCAGTCAACCTCTCTTCAACCTCCCCACTTCCCAGCCTCTAGTAACCACCAGTCTACTCTCTATCTCCATGAGATCTCTCTTTTCACCCTTTACATATGAGTGAGAACATGTAATATTTGTCTTTCTGGGCCTGCCTTATTTTACTTAATGACCTCCAGTTCCATCTGTGTTGTTGTAAATGACAGGATTTCATTCTTTTTATGGCTGATAGTATTCCTTTATATATATATATTCCCCATTTTCCTTATCCATTCATCTACTGATGGATTAGGTTGATTCCATGTCTTGTTTATTGTGAATAGTGCTGCAATAAACATGGGGGTGCAGATATCTCTTTTATATGCTGATTTCCTTTCTTTTGAATATGTACCCAGCAGGGGGACTGCTAGGTCATATGATAATTCTATTTTCAGTTTTTTACTAAACCTCCATACTGTTCTACGGTGGCTGTACTATTTCACAGTCCTACCAACAGTGTACCGGGATTCCCCATTTTCCCACATCCTTCCAGAATCTGGTTTTTTTTAATTTGTTTGTTTTGTTTTTATAAAAACCATTTTAACTGGGGTGACATAATATCTCATTGTGGTTTTTATTTTCATTTCCCTGAAGATTAGTGATGTTGAGCATTTTTTCATATGCCTGTTGGCCACTTTTGTGTCTTCTTTTAAGAAATGTCTATTCAATACTTTGCCCACTTTTTAAGCTGGATTATTTTGGGGTTTTTTTGTTTGTTTGTTTTTTTGCTATTGAGTTGTTGTGTGAGATTTTTGGTATTGAGTTTCATAAAGGAAGGTAGGGGGCAAAATCTAGAGCTATAATGTTAAATGCCATATATGATGAATACTAAAAATAACCCATTGACTTTGACAATTAGGTGATAATTTGTAGCTTTTGACAGAGTAGTTTCAGTGGAGTTCTGAGGGTCAAATTCTGGCTGCAGAGAGTAGAAAGCTAAATGGCAGGTGGAGAAGTAGGGACAGTGAGTATAGACTCTTCCTTTGAGACTGAGTATGAACAAAAGGAGAAAGACGGGGCAGGAGCCAGAGGGACAAGTGAGATTGTGGGAAGGTGCAAACTTAAGATAAAGGAAAAAAAAAAACACACAATAGAAAGGGAGAAGGCTGAGCTCCAATAATACAAAGCAAAGACGCAGCAGCAAAATGAAAGAAAAGCCATGTGGAAAGTTCACCAATAGGTAGATGCTTTTGGTGGTAGCAGAATAACTGTGCCCAAATATGTCCTTCCCTTCCTTCTGCTTATGCCACTGCACTTACCTGCAATGCCTTCCTCTTCTGATGCTTTATTTTTCAAATTATACTCACCCTTTAGCTTAAATTCTACTTCCTCTATGAAGTCTTACCCTATCATTCCCTTCTGCAGTGATCTCTTTCTCTAATAGCAATTTCTGTCTGAACGTTCCATTTGATAATCACACACAAGCCTTTATTGCCTTCTTTAAAAATATATAGCTACTTAGTCACATGTGTATCTTTTCTCCCCTGCTAGACTGTGCAATCCTCAAGGAAAGGGTTTCTAAGAGTTTGCTACAGCCTCCATGGCTGTAGTAGGGGCTCTTTAAGTCTCCATTGATATGTGGTTCAGGAATGACAGTGTATTATAAAGAAGGAGATGGAAAAACACTGGATTAGATAGCCCTTTGGTATATAATGAGTAATTTAGTCCTCTTTATAGCAAATAATGAAACAGTCTTGCAGAGGACAAATAAATTTATCCAAGATTATGTGTCTATGTGGCAGTGCCAGGATTTGAACCAAAGGCTCTTTCTCCTGTGCTATTCTGCTTCAGTTGTCTGCAAAATTCTATTTAAGTGAAACACCTCTTTCCTTTATAATATTGATAGAGACATGACTCTATTGAGCTTTATTACCAACCAAGTTTCAGTGGCCTCTGCTTCTTACAGAGACTCTCCCTGTACCTTACCTCCTGACAATCAGCTTGAGAATCCGGAAGGAGCCTTTGATGAGAATGAGGGCCTCTTGGCGGGAGCCATATAATGGAGTGCCATTGATATTCACCAGCTCATCACCAGTCCTCATCTTCTGGGACAAAGCTGCCTTGCCTCCATCTTCAATCTGTGTTGCAGAGAACAAAACAGAAAGCAGGCAGTGAGGCGACTTTCTCCCCAAAATTCTACTTGTTTCTTCCACCCCTGGAGCCACAAGTAGTACTAGGGAATGGCTCCAGGCAGCTCCTTGGAATAGCTCAGGAGCTGATCACAAGTCATTATTTACTGAAGGCAAAGCTTGAGCAAACCTTTGAGGAAGGAGGCAACATGGAAATAATGCAATCCCTGACTGGAGGAATCAGCAGTCCAACTAGGAAGACTAGCACTTCTAAACAAGAAACTGATGCTTGGAAGGAACCCTAGTGTGTGGCTAAAGCAGCAGCACAGCCTACCAAAACGTGCAGGCAAATTAGAGCCAGAAGAGCTAGGCTCCACCAAAATGACCTTTGGCAAGCTCTTTCCTATCTTTGGGCAGGCTTTGAAGTCTGACAAACTAAGTTTGAATCCTGGCTCCGCTACTTCCTAGCTGTGTGATCCTTAGGAAGTTACTTAACATCTCTGTGTCTCAATTCCCTCCTATGTGACATGTAGATAACAAGACTAGCTACCTCACAGGGTTGTTAGTATAGTAAATATCCAAGAACAGTAAGTCCTCAATTAATATAAGCTCTGATTATTATAACAAGGGGGTTGACTCTGAAGACCAGGAAAATGGCTTCCAGCTCAACATTCTGGGAGTGGAATGGCAAATTCAAAAGATACAGGTAGGTACAATGTAGCTGCTTCTTTATCTATGTCTCTTCAACATGTGCCCAGCACAGTGCTTCTAGTGTCTGACACACAGTGAGCATTCAGAGAAAGCTGGAAATATGGGTATTTACTGTTACAACACGACCTATAGAATTTCCATTAACCAGGGCAATCTGGGGAAGAAGATTGTCAGACTGAGGGGTATTGAAAGCAAAGGCAGAAATAATAGCCACTGGGGCAGGCAAAAGCAAAGCAAAGCAAAGCAGAATGTCCCTGGGGGTCTTTGCTTATGGCTAATATTATACATTCATTTTACCATGAAGGTGAGTTCTACCTATTGGAACATAAATTCTATCCATGATAATCCATGAAAGGAGTCATCTCATCCATCCATTAATCATTCTTTAAGTATTTAAGCACATTTCTATTATGCATAGGACAACATGCTAGAGATATAAAAATGAACAACGTTCCTAATTTCTAGCCTCAGGGACAGGTTACTGCCTACAGCTTATTTATCAACTGAGATGGTCAGGTAAAAAAGGCTCCAACTCACTGATGTAATCAGGAGTTGTTTTTGTTTGTTTCCAGGGAAAGGGAATGTAAGGATAATTAAATTGTATAGTCCTTAGGGGATGGAAGATTCTAAATGGGGCAATTAAGGGCTGGTATTCACTGGAGGTATTTTTACACTTCTACTCTTGTTCCAATCTTTCTCTCAGTCTTTTATAATGTCCCCTCAATCTATCCCCACACCATGGAAGTTATAATATTGTTGAGCTTTAGGTTGGCCAGCTCACGTGCAATTTCGCAGATGAGACCTCCTGGGTGCAGAGAAAAATTTAAGTTCAGGATTTTTTAAACTCCATCAAATAAATTGAACTTCTGAGTTAAATCACAGAATGTTATTATATTTATTGCTGCTAACTCAACTTTTTAAAAAAAAATTAACCTTTGTCTAACAAATCATAGGTTAGCCAAGTGACATTGAATATATATACCTTTGTTCTGGTACCCGGGCCACATTCAACACCAAACAAGCCAATATTGGTAAATGGGGAACAACTCTCAGCAAATTAATCAGGATTATACTCTTATTTCCATTGTCATTATCATTATTACTTCACAGTCACTGCTGCCTGCCGCCAAGAAAAAAGAGAGAGAGAGAGAAAAGGAAAGTGCTGTACTTGAATTTCAGAAGTTCTATTTGAATGACTCATTCCTTTGGCATCCATAGAAGGCCCTTAGCACCAGGCAGAACTTTCAACAGGGATCAGCCATTTGAAAGGGTTTCCCGAGGCTAACAAAGAACCACAAACAGAAGTCTAACTAATGAATGCTAATAGATTTTCCCTGTTGATGTACATTAGTCTTAATTCACTCTACCCATTGTTTTTAATTCATACAACTTAATTATCCATATTACTGTTACCCATAGCAAGTCTTCCCCTCAATATGTATTGATATTAAGTACCATCTTTGGTTAATTAAACACTGTTACAGCAGCAAGATCTCTGTTTATTCTAGGACAAAAGATAAAAGGGAGAAACCTTTTAAACTAAAATGCTTAATTATTGCTGTAGCAAAAGCTCAGGCATTTGGCATTCCTTACTGCTCCTTCAGCTGCCACTTTCTGAGTCCTTGCACAGACTGTTTCTTGGACTACAGCATCAGGCCAACTGTTCATGCCCCTTTTTTCTGTTCCATGCCCCTTCTCAGTCACCAGCATCCTCCTCCTTAGGAGATATGTTAAGTGAAATAATCCTAAATTAGTATAAGTCTGAAGATGCTCAGACAAATACCTAGCAAATTTTGGGTCGCCAGCATAATCTAAGAGTTCAGAAGGGTCCAGATCAGGAAGTAAGACTCCATTTGGTTGAAGATCCCTTCAACTATATCCCAGACTAGCCCTTTTCCAGACCCAGGGTATTTTCTGAGCTGTGCAATGGATTCCATACTCTTCCAGACTTTTTGGTCCTTTTTAAATTACTGCTCACTGGCCTTTCTCCTCCCCACGCTACCTCTAGATTTCTGAGATCTAGTATGTCTTCTATTTATTGTTTGGCCTCCTTACAGCCAGTTCTACAGGTCAATGTCTCAGCCACATATTTGTTTATATGGAAGACAAAGCAGATGTTCATGTTTCTATCAATAAAAAAAGGAAAGGAAGGAAGGGAAGATGAATGAGAGGAAGGGAGAAGGGGGATGGAGGGGGAAAAGATGATATGTATATTCTTCTACAAAAGGTTTTGCTTTCCCCTTCCCACCACCCTCCTCCTAACTCTGGCTGGGGCCCTGGAAAGGTGTGAATCAACAAACTTGTTGAAATTAACATACCCTGTTTGAGGGACTGTATAACAATATATGATGCTATCCATTCAGTAAGGCTGTCAGCTTTCCAGCTCTTCCTGAATCAGACCTTCAGGGTGGCTTTCTTGTTTCAGTTGAAGTGTTGTGAATCCTCAGATTAGACCCAGATGCATTGGAATGTCGGTATAAACACACATCACAAAGCTCAGTGTAAACGATGGTTAACTTATGTGTCATTTTGGATTACCCAAGTGATTGCTGGGCTAGCAGTGAGTGGCCCAAGTAATTGAAAATTGATTACATAGAGGTCATATAACCAAAAGCCAGGTGGTGCCTGGAAAGCTAGGAAAAGCTGATTGACTTTGGACAAGTCCCTTTCCCTTCTTGCAGCCTCTCTTCTCCTACTGGTAAAATGTGTAAGAGGGCCTGACTAGATGATCTCTTGGGGCTCTGACAGCTCTGGGCCTTTTCAGTTCTGACATTCAGTGACCTGTGAACAGTTAGCAAAGTCATGCATTATCCTTCTGCTGACACAGATAATCTCAGCTTTTTGTCCCATTGTACTCTGCCTTCACCCATGTTTCACTCCTTCAAAATTGACTAATTAACATCCATCTCTCAATTCCCCTGGTCTTTATCCACTGTTTCAGAGTGGTCCACCAAGGTTGGAACACTTAATAAGGCCCAGTCAGGACACTGAGAGAGATTCCTGAAACCCTATTTTGTGCTAATGAGCTAGCAATTTGGAAATTTTTGATGGGTCTTCAATGAAGCATGAAGTGCTCTGATAGCTGTCAACAAAGTGACAAGTTGGCCCCTTGTGAGTAAAGGCAAAGAACAATTGACTTAACAGCACTTGCTGGCTTCCTAGTAGCTTTTATTTAATCATGCTAAGAGATACTTGCTTGGGTCTTTTGAATAAATTTAGGAGATGAAAAAGGGAAGAAAAGAAGTATTAAATCAGGTTTATAATTTAAAAATGCATTCAAAGGAGAAACACCATCTGCAACAATAACTGATGGGTACTGAACACCTATTATGTTAGTGTAAGAGCAGCATTAAAAATCAATGACATTGTGAATACCTCTGCCTGCTACAGGAAATTTATTGGAAAAAATGAGCATCAACTGAAACTTTCTTGGTCAGCTCTTGGTCCAAGAGCTTCTGGCCAAATTACCAGCCCATACTGCTACCTCCACCAGCTTGTTTATCGTCTAAAGAAGACAAACAACATAATTGTTTAAATTGAAGTGTTTGTTTTTTGTTTTTGTTTTTTTGTTTCGTTTTGCAAATAGAAAAGGTCCACTCAGAATACTGTAATCCAGTTGTTTAAAGAAATAATATACCCTCTGAATACCTTTTTAGCATCTTAGAAAGATTTTCAAGTTTTTAGTAACACTCTAGGCATCCGTTCATGAATTTGGCCCTTTCTGAGAAAGAATAGAAAATACAGAGCTAGGGTTAAGCTGGCTTTGGGAAGTTTAACTATTAAGAAGTAGGAATATCAAAGAATGAATAAAGTCCTTGCTCATTCTGAAACTTAGTTTGAAATCTTAAGCAAACCACAGGTTGGGGGCTGTCTGTTTCTAATCTACCCTCTTTTTCCTTGTTGGTATCTCTTAGAATCTGATCATGCTAGGAGAAATTAATCAGCGTTCCCTGGACATGGGAGATACAGGCTTTCAAACCTCGGCAGTCTTCTTGCCATGGCTTTCAACACCTAACTTGTCTCTCTCAGCAACTTCTTCCCTTAAAAACTGCTCTCAAATTTCTGAAGCAGTCTAGATTAGAAAAACAAGAAACTCTGTTCCTAATTTCATCTTCCATACTTTACACCAGTTTTCCAAAAGGCAAAACAGACAACAAAAACTTTTCTCTTCAATGAGAATTGGAAAACAATAACCAATTAAAAAGCTGTAAGTAGCCCTGATTCAAAGGAGTAATCCCTATATGTGGACAGAGGGAAGAGGTGGACACCAAGGGAGAAGCCATTCTTTACCTCTACCAGCTAATAAGCAGATGCCCAAATCCTACAAGGAGCTGCCCCAGAGTGTAAAGTTCTGTGAATCAGGCCCAAGGGCTCCCCTGACCTTGAGTCAACGGAACTATGCTGTGCCCCACAGCATGACCTAGCCCAACAGACAGCTTCTTCCTCCCCAGCTGCTTAATCACCATCTAGTTTACTAATCCTCACAACAAAGGCCGTCTAAGCTCCAAATCATTAAATTTCCCTGGGGATTAGCTCCAGTCAAATTCTAAGCACCTTTGCCAAAAACTCAGCCCAGTGCCAAGCTCAGCTCTAGGAATTTGGTGATGAGGACAGGGGAAGAAGACTCAAGAGCACTGTCCCCTGTGTCAGCAACCAAAGGCAAATTTGTCTTTGCTCCTACCAAGTCAGATCGTCCTGCTGTCTCTATAAGCCCGGTAAGCGGAGACAAACATGACAGCACAAGAGTAAACTGAGGGTTTCTTACATTGCTGGCAGATATGCTCACTGGGGCTCTGTCAACTCTAGCCATTTGTTTACACTGAAGTGTTCTTCTGACATTAATGCTATCAGTGTTTGTCACAAATGTTAGTCTTTGGTGGTATAGAACAATAGTGTTCAGAGTGGGGTACATATATCCCAGGCTGTGTACAAGATGATCCACTGGAACTTCTGTTTATATATCTAAAAAATTCAAAAATCAAGCTTTATTAATATATAATATTGGTGGTAATAAATTAGATCATCCGTAAATAAAATTGTGTATACTGGAGACACATACTCAAAACATTTTTACTGATGTACATTTTTACTAAAAATGTTAGCTGGATTACAGACCTAATGAGAGGACTAAAATCATAAGGCTTTTAGAGAAAAACATGGGGCATATCTTTGTGACCTTGAGGTGGGCAAAGATTTTTTGAGCAGGATACAAAAGGTAGTAATCATAAAGGAAAGAGTGATACATTGGAGTTCATCAAAATAAAAAAAAACTTTAGCACTAAAAAAGGGAAAAGACAAGCCACAGACTGGGAAAATATTCATAATACATATTATCTGACAAATAACTTATATCCAGAATATTAAAAGAACTACAAATCAATAAGAAAAAGGCAAATAGCCAGTTAACAGTTGGCAAGGCTTGAACAAGCACTTCACTACAAAAGATAGCCAAATACCCAATAAGCATCTGAAAAGGTGCTCAATATAATTCTTCATTAGGGAAATGTGATTTAAAATTATAGTAAAAGGTCACTACATATCCACCAGAATGGCTAAAATTAAAAAGACTTAAGTATTGGTGAGAATGTATAGCAATTTGATCTCTCTACATTGCTGGCAGGAGTATAAAAATGTAAACCATTTTGGAAATCTGTATGCCTACTCTCAGATCCAGCAATTCCATACCTAGAGACCCCCAAGAGAAATAAGTGCACGTGCCCATAAAAAGATTTGATTGTTCACAGCAGCTTTATTAATAATAGACAGAAAGTAGGAACAACCCAAATGTCCTTCAAAACATACAAAAAATGACATGCTATACAACAATTAAAAAAAATGTAATAAAATGAATGTCAAAAAGATTATGTTGCATGAAAGAGATCAGACAAAAACAATACATACTGTATGACTTCATTTTATACGAAGGTAAAGAAGAGAGGTGATAATTTGAAAAAATGGTTAACTCTGTACTACTGATTGTAAAGGCACATGAGCATAATTTTTGGGGGGTGCTAGAAATGTTCTACATATTTATGTGGCTCCAGATCATATGGGAATATACATAACTAAACATTCATTAAGATTTGTACATTTTACTATATGTAAATTATTCCTTAATTTAAGAAAGAATTAAAAGAATAAAGTCCTCCAGACTATTCAGCTTATATTTCTGAGGTAGGCACCAAGACTCCAGCATCATTTTCACATACTCACAGTTTTAATCAAGGCAAAACATTTCTCTTAAAAACGTTAGCCTTCACAATAGGGCTATAATCTATGAATCTGCCCATTGTTCCTGTCTGCTTTGAGATAGTATTCATCCTCCCTACCTCTTAGAAGGTAGAGGATTTCAGTAAAAAATGAAAATAAAGACCAACACTATTTTACCAGTTGACAGGTAAAGGTGAAAAGTCTTAATGATTTGATTCCATTTTTAATCTCTAGCCAATTTTTGTCTTGACATATTACAAAAATAGAATCAATTCCTCATCCAATGTTGGAGCCATCTACTGCTACTCCTTTTGTCAATCTCAGACATGTTTTTTTCTTATGGTCCCCAGAGTTCATGACACCTACTCCTAGAAGCTGAACTTCATCAGGCCATTGCCACACAGGCAACTAGCCTTTCCTCAGGCACCATTACTGTCCCTGATATGGTTAGGCTCTGTGTTCCCACCCAAATCTCATATTGAATTGTAATCCCCACATGTGGAGGGAGTGACCTGGTGGGAGGTGATTAGATTATGGGGGTGGTTTCCCCAGTGCTGTTCTTGTGATAGTGAGGGAATTCTCATGAGAGCTGATGGTTTTAAGTGTGGCACTTCTCTCTCTCTCTCTCTCTCTCTCTCTCTCTCTCTCTCTCTCTCTCTCACCTGATGCCATGTAAGACGTGCCTTGCTTCCACTTCACCTTCTGCCATGATTGTAAGTTTCCTGAGGCCTCCCGAGCCAGCCATGTGGAACTGTGAGTCAATTAAACCTTTTTTGTTTATAAATTACCCAGTCTCAGGTAGTATGTTTATAGCAATGTGAGAATGAACTAATTCAGTCTCTTTGTTAGATTGCCTATGTTTCTTGACTGTCTAATAAGATACGACTTTCAGTGATACAAATGATCAGAGAACCTTGCAAAGCTGATGTGGTGGAGAGAGTTCAGAGAGAACCAGGGTGGAACAAACTGGAGGAAAGAATATGGTAGAGTGCAAGCGAATTTGCTCCGGACTTCCAGAAGCAGTTGTCAGCAACAGAGTTTTCCCTTGTATAGCATTAAAACAGTCTAGGACAAACCAGAAAGTCCATAATGTCCTCCAGCATTAAGAGAGCACTGTGTACAAATCTAGCGAGCCTTAGGAAGCTGGAAAGACCAATGGTCTTTTACCTACTGCCTAATATAAAAACACTGTAAAGATGACATATCAATTAATTGTCATTTTCAAATTATGCATTAATACTTGTAAGAAATGCCCAAATTAAAACAAGAGGTGTGTTAAATTCCACCAGATTGCTAGTGAGTGATGGGAATAATTCTACTTGGATTAATATAATCTTTATTTCTTCAGTATCAAGTCATTGTTGATGTGAAAACTATTTTCAAGTTGATCAAAAATGCCTTTTCAACTTGCCTACTGAATGTGAATGAGTTAGATACAGTCTTCCAGCCCAAGAGGATGTGATTAACTATCTGGAATCTGAACCATCCCAAAGCCAAGTTCACTCAATAACTCATTGCTGGTTCCCTGAAGCCATTTATTTATAATCCATTATGCAAAAAGCCAAAGACAGTTTCTAAAGAGTACACATACCCAATATTAGTCATTTCTGACTGGAAAAGGACCCAGGGACTAAACACCCTTCAGGGTAGGGACAAAAGGCTGCCTCTGGAAACTACTAGGCCTGCCTGGAAACCACTTGTCCAGCTTACTAGGAGCCTGTATACCCTCCAGCAGATGTGGACGAAGGGAGAGGAGGTTTGCTTTCTATTTCCCAGAGGTGGGCACCTGCATGCCACTCCCAGAACATTGTTTGACCCTGCCCAGGCCCCCTTTCCTTGGCAGTAATTTTAATCTCTGGTCTCCACTTAGACCTCTGACAAGTGGGAGGTGAAAGAGGAGAAAAGAAATTTAACTTCCTCTTATCCTTGTGAATAACTGCTACCAAAGCAAACAGCTCCCAAATAAATAACCTACCAAGGCATACATGTATGTTGCAAAAGCAATAATAATAACATCCTTTACTGAGCCTAGGATAGATCCCACTTTATATTAAATCAGCACACTTGCTGCTGCTTTCACATAGTGCTGCAAATCTGGGAATAAGTCAGCCATCACACAGTCTGTTCCAAGCTACTGTCCTGTTCACATCATGACTGAGAAATGACACACCATCTCTTTCCTGCTCAACAAAATGTGCCAAATAACATAAAACAAAACTGAGTTTTCACAACTGGAAAAAAAAGAGAAAAAAATGCACTCAGTTGCTTATGTGTTAGTGGCGGGAAGGGACTCTTGCATCAGAGATTATTTCCTTTTGCAGTGACAGGATTAGGTTGAGAAGAAAATGAAGGAGGAAGTGACAGGCATTTGAGTTCAAGACCTGGAAAATCAATACGGCAAGCAATGTGAACGCCATTCTCTCTGCTATCAGACCTGCTCTTTAAGTTAAGGCTGGATAAAAAGAGAGGACCAGATTTTTAGCTTCAGTTCCTGCTCATTGTCACTTTTCTAACTTTAAACAAGAGTACATTCCTGCCCCTTCTCCTATAAAGGTTGACCCCTTCTGATAGCAGACTCCACAACCTTGGCACTGAGGGTATTCCTCACAGCCAAGGTCACTCTGGTGCTTTTCTTCCTCCCTCAAACTTTTTCCAACCCTCCCTACACATTCTCTTTTCCACTCCCACCTCTCCCTGCCCCGCCAACCAGGCATTTGAGCTCGCCTTCTCTACTTCATCTTCCCCTTCTGCCCCCCTATCCCACACCCAGACCCTCTCCTTGGGTTTCCTATGGGCAAACTTCAAGCCCTTGTGTCATTAACATCTGGTATGAACATTCATTAATTAAATCAGACAGACCAAAGAATGATTTTTACAATGTAAATAGTAACAGATCAGAAGCTCTACATGATCTGGCCATGCATGCCTTTTTGACCTTATTTCCCATAACCTCTTATCCTCTACACACACTCACACACACACACACACACACGTCATACCAAACTTTCTGTTCTTTAGAGAGGTCAAGCCCATCCCTATCTCAAGATCTTCGTACTTACTGTTCTATCTGTTGAGAACATTCTTCTTCTAGATCCTACATAGCTCCTTTTATCATTGAGGTGTCAGCTCAGATCTTGCCTCCTCAGAGAGGCCTTTCCTGACCACCCACATAAAGAATGTTCCTTGTCTTCTCTACCCACATCTCATCACTCTCTATCACATTACCTGTTTTATTGTCTTCATAGAATTTACCACCATCTTTCATGATCTCATTTATTTCTGTGTATGTTTACTGGATGTCAAGATACATTATAGTGTGGGAGATAGTCAACGACTTTATACAGCTCTGTCACTGTCACCTAGGAAAATATATGTCTGTGTTGAACACATTGTAGTTGCTCAATAAATATTTGTTGAAATTAGAATTAAAAGGGATCTCAAGATATCACCTTATTCATTTGACTGGTTCTGGAGAAGTAACAATATTTTAACTTTGTTTTACATATAACTGAGGTTCAGGGATATTATATGATTGCCCAGGATAGAGCATCTATTAGGTTTAAGATACTTTCTTCTGCAAGGTTGTGACAAAACCTTTTTGTTTTCATGGGTATATTGCTATTCATGATCGTTAACTAGCAATACAAAGAGTTCTTGCTAAAGAGACACTATAAACTTTGTAAAAGACATTATTATTATTGGCTCAGAATATTCCAGAATAATTATCCTTTGCGCTAAATATCCTATTTGTCACAAGGTGCCCCAAGGTGAATGTTAGACTCTCAATTTAGTGGAAGGAATGGAGCCTTTAAGGAAACTGAGGTGTATGGCAATAATAACTTGTATACAGATATGATTCTCCTCAGTTTTTAACATTCTCTGCCTTAGGAAGTTAATTTAAAACACACACAAGCCCTCACAAACAGACCATGAACAGTGGGATATTTAACTACTCCCAGCATCTGGGAATTCAAAGTAACATCGACTCCACCTTCATGTGTACGGACATTACAACAGGCTCTTTCAGTTCACCATCCCTGAAAAATTTAAGAGCAAATCCAGATGATGGGCATAAACCAGATTCTAATTTGATTTAGTGCTTCGTTAACCAGTGCCCTCAGACCCCTAGAAAGTATGTGTGGGGTGGGGGGAACCCTCATCAATGTCCAAACGAGAGTTTGCCCTGACCCAATTTCATGCGACTATAGTTCCTTCCTTAAATACCATTTGTTCAGTGGGTTTAGTATTTTATACCTCTGTGAGTTAGTCATTATACCTTTTGTGAGGCTTTTCATATAAAGAAATTCACAAGTTAGAAAATAAATCCTTTGTCAAGCCAGGTTTTCTGATTGGGATTTAGAAAATATGACCACCATGATATGGCTTTAAAAAGTTTAATATCTGTAGCGTGCATTCAGTGCTAATGGACAATAAGTGATAGTGAAGTTTTGTCAGGTCTGATTCAGATTACCTGTGGCTGCTGTGAGTTATATGGAATTACACAGAGTTTAATGGTTCTCTGGCAATTTGCCTTGGCTCAGGGCCAAGGCAGCTAATGCTTCAATCAAACTGCTCTCCCCACCCCCACCCCAAGACAATTTCAGTTTCTAACTCCTGAGTGGATCTGTGATGAAGCCTTCAATGACACTCTCATACAAATGCCAAAGGGTTTTTTTTTCTCTCTTTCTCTTCCTTCTTCTTTATGGCTGCGTATATTAAGTGCTCCTGTAGCTTTGCCGAGACAAACTGCCTGGCTGGTGTTTATAAAGAGAACAGCTTTTAAGGTTTGATTAAAACAGAGAAGCCAACAGTCAGGAGAACAGGACAATATTCCTTTTTCTCTGCAGTGCCATCAGATATATCCAGTTCACCCTAACATGGGCCCTAGCCCCACCCTGCAGGCCAACTTAAGGCAGCAGCCCTCCCAAATCACTTGAGTAATCGAAGAACATATCCCATCAAAGGCAGATAGCCTGCCTGACAGAAGAATCCCATGCATGGCAAGTTACCCTCCTCTCTTTTAGGAACCCAACTGGCCCTGAAGCTGGGATTCTGCCACAGATTTCTGGCATCACTTTCACATAGTTGAGACAGTGGACAAAGGCCAAGTGAACAAAGGCCAGAAACGTCCTCTACAAACTTGCAAAAAAGGCATGTACAACTCTGAGGTAGAACCATTCTGTGGATAGCAAATATTCTGGGTCCAAACTCTTTCATCAATCGCTGTTCAACCCTGTCCCCTCAACCTCTCCTAAAACCTCCAGTGGTGCTTCAGCACTAGCACCTCCCGCTATTTAGCTAAAGTGACTCCTGGACCCTTTGTCCAACTGATTCCAATGTCACATTTACTGGCTATTCTAGAGAGAATGCTCATTTTAAGAGACTAGCTGCCATAGAAGCAGCAGGAGGGAAGGGCAGAAACCACAGGATTCCTACTTTGCGCTGATTGCCACTAACTCATTTCAGCTGCTAAGGGGAGGCCCTGTTGGGGGAGCCAGGAGAGGAAATGGGTTCCATGTACAGTCCACTTTAAAGTGTTCACAATTGTGTGCTCAAAAATAGTCTCTACTAAACATTTAGCACGCCCATTAGCACAAGCCATAAAGCTTTAGGCTTTGCTGCACTGTTCGCCCAGGCTGCCTAAGCTGCTTTCCTATGGCAAAATGATTAAATGGTTGGCAAGTCAGATACATGCAGGAAGGATAAAGGAGCTCCAAGGATGGTTAAACCTGGACCCAGGAAGAATGGTTTAATATGACTTCTAAGCACATAAAAAAATTTAGAGGGAAGGACCAGCTGTTCTCAATTTTGATTGAAAGCAGAGCAAAGGAAAAGAAACTGATATTGCAATGAGAGGGACTGATATTAGCAAGGAGGAAGAACTTCCTGCCAGGCAAAATAGGTAAATATTAGACCGAGTGGTCAGTCAATGAAGGTTATGGAATTTCCTTCTTTGGAGTGGCTCTTCTCTCTTTGCTATTTCTGTGTGGTCCTTCCAGCGGGGTCGGGGATGGAGGAAAGAGAGGCAGCCAGAGGTCCAATTTAGTCCCTTTCAGCACTCAGAATCTCTTATTTGCAACATTCCAGGATCTGTAACAGGGTAACTGGGACACTTGAAAAGAAGGAAGCAACGAGAAGCTTGCTGGTCATCTCAAACATTTAGATTTTCCCCAACTTTCTATCCCTCACAATGAGCCAAGCTTTTGCCCTGGCCCCCAAAATCCCAAGAAAGAAAGCAATGTGATGTTCACATTGCCAACAAGCAACAATAATATTAACCAAAAGAATCAAAGTCACAGGCATGTTTGGTAGGGGCAGGCACTAGCCCATCAGTATCTCTGCTAATTTAACCTATAATAACTCTCACAGATTTCTCAAACAACTTAAAACTACCATTTGACCCAGAAATCCTACTACTGAGTATCCAAAAGAAAATAAATTGATCTACCAAAAAGACACACTTGTATGTTCATTGCAGCACTATTCACAATAGCTAAGACATGAAAACCACCTAAGTGCCCATCAATGGTGGATCAGATAAAGAAAATGTGGTAAATATATACCATGGAATACTACGCAGCCATAAAAAGAATGAGATCGTGTCCTTTGTAGCAACATGGATGCAGCTGGAAGTCATTATCCTAAGCAAATTAACACAGGAACAGAAAACCAAATACCACATATTCTCACTTATAAGTGGGAGCTAAACAACGGGTACTCATGGACATAAAAATGGCAGTAATAAACACTGGGGACTACCAGAAGGGAGAGGGAGAGGGATGAGGGTTGAAAAACTATTGGATACTATGCTTAGTACCTAGGTGACGAGATCATTTGTACCCTGAACCTCAGCATCATGAAATACACCCACGTAACAAACCTGCACACGTACCTCCTGAATCTAAAAAGTTGAAATTATTTTAAAAAATGTATACACGTATAAAAATCAAATAAAAAATATCTCACAATCCCTGGGTCATGGAATAGTCTGAATCTTACTACATACCCAATTCCTTGAAGCCTGGGTTTCAACAAATCAGCCTGTCTGCTTTGATAAGCTTCTTTCAAATAAGCCAAAGGCCCTTTGGGTTTTTCATCTAAATCCTACTCAGGCAGACACACTCCTTTGAGTATTCTGTGACTATTTTTGCCCTCAGCCTTGATCTAAGTCTCAAGGAACTGACTAGAGCTCACTCTGAGGACCAAGCCAGAAACATTTTATGTTTACCAGACTTATTTTTACTTTTAAACAAACACAGATGAAAGAGTCCCTGCTGAAAAGAACCACCACTTAATGCTAGCCCTTATACCTTAGTAACATTAAATTAAAATAAATTACAACAAATAATCATTGTTTCACATCAGTTTAAGCTGACAAAGTTAACTGCTGCAATCAATGGGCAACCTTTCACAAGCATTTGCTTAAAAGGAAAAGAAATGCTTCCAGGTGAAACTTATCAAACTGAAGGGCACTGAGGACCAAATCTTATTGTATGCCACCTGGTTTTCTCCCAAAGCATCAGTCAAGGAAAGAAAAGAGATCTCAACACAGCCTCCCAGTTAGAATCATTGACTTCTAACCACCAACAGAGATGATGGTTCAGGGAAGGAAGTTACACAGCATGGTTAAAACCAACACACATGAGGGAAATTTCTGGGGTGATGGTAGTGTTCTATACATTAATAGAAATTTTGGATACACAAGTGCATGGGATGTCAAAACTCACCCAATGGTACACGTCAGATTTTGTATTTCACTGTCTGTAAATTTTACCTTTAAAGGAAAAGAACACGTGTAAACAAACATTGAACTCTAGTAAATAATACACATGCTGAAATTTTAGGGGGACCTGTACTGATGTCCTCAACTTACTTGGAAATGTATCAGAAAATAATATAGATGAGTGAATAGAGAAAATCAATACACGAGTAGATATGAAACAAGTATAGCAGGAATAGATTAGTAGAATCTAGGTGATGGGTATATTTAAGTGTTTAATGTAAAATTCAGTTTTTCTGTACATTTAAAACATTCTGTTATAAAATGTCAGAAACACACAAAAACAAGTAAAAATTTGGATTTTTATTGTCCCACAGACCTTTCATTGATGTATGCATTCCAATACGCATTAACTGAAATTGTACTATGTGCGAGGCACTAGTTCAAATCCTGGTTCTGCCATTTAGTGGCAGTGTGACCTTGGGCAAGTCAATTCACCTCTCTGAAACCTGTTTCCTTATTTGTTTAATGGTAAGAATAATAACACCTACCTCACAGGGTGGTTATTGTTGAAATTACACTTCAATTGCTGACCACCTATTGAGAGCTATATTGAGTAGGGAACTTTCAATTAAGTGCTACTTGTTCCTCTCCCCTGTGGGATCTGTAGGGTCTCAACTATGGAAATTCTTTTGTGTCAGCTTCAGCTTGATTGCTAAGCACTTTTTGTTTCATGAAAATTGCAGCCTGGGCCATGGCCTTATATTATGGTGGGTATATAGTGTTCATATGTTTCAACTGACTCCCTGACATTCAATTGAGTTTTGGTTTTCAAACTCCCCTTTGCAAACAAGAAATAAGAAAGATTACCCTTCACAGCCTCTGGTAACCATCCTTCTACAACAGGGTGACTATAGTAAATAGTAACTTCATTGTAAATGTTAAAATAACTAAAATAGTGTAATTGCATTATTTGTAACTCAAAGGGTAAATGCTTGAAAGGATAGCTACCCCATTCTCCATGATGTGATTATTTCACATTGCATGCCTGTATCAAAACATCTCAGGTAACCCATAAACACCTATTATGTACCCCCAAATTAACTGAAAAATAGAAACTTTCTGAAAGGAGTATAAAGCAAAATTTAAGCAAGAGATTAAAGCTGGAGTGTGGTCTAAGGTAGGTCTGCCTACATTCATTTGAACCCATGGTCAAAATACTTGATCATTAACTCATTCTCTTGCTCACCTCTTCTCATAGTTCTGACATCTTTTCCAGTTCTGGGATGACTCCCCGCAAAAAGGGATCCTATCATTTGGAAAACAAGCTCAATCCTTGTTGGTTTCCTTTTCAGTTCATTTCCTGAGAGGATTCTCTCAGCACTCTTCCCCTTGATGCATATCCCATCATTCACTTATTGGTATGAGAGAGGTGAAACAGTCTGCTTTTCAAGGGTAGGTTTATGCTCCTCTGCAAGGGGTGGCCTCTGGCTTTCCTGAGTCCCCTACCTGGTTTGAGGCAACAGGAAGGTTGACTGTTCTGCCAGGAAAGCACTGCCAAACTCTGGGTCTGAGGAAACAACTTGAGAGCAGGCAAGTGGGTATCCACCCCAGGAGATAATAAAGCACAGCAGAGCAGAAACCTAGGCCTGAGAAGCTGTCCAGGAGGGTTCTTTATGAGCCTGTTTAACAGCAGAGCTCTGTGTAGCACAGGAAATCATGCACCCAAAGTGCAGCAGACTTTATAGTGGTCAGACCTAATCAGGCTATAATTAAGGCATTTTAGGAGGCAAAAAGTCTTTGGCAGCAATGATGTCTACACAAGAGAGTGATGTCAAGCAATTATTTGTCACTGAGACTCAACATCTAGCCCAAAGATTTGGGCCAGGCACAGTAGCTTATGCCTGTAATCACAGCACTTTGGGAGGCCTAGGTGGAGGGATTGCTTGAGCCCAGGAGTTCAAGACCAGCCTGGGCAACATAGGGAGGCCCTGTCTCTAAAAATGTTTTTAATTAGCTGGGCATGGTGTCTTGTGCCTATGGTCCCAGCTACTCAGGAGGCTGAAGTGGGAGGATTGCTTGAACCTACCTAGGAGGTTGAAGCTGCAGTAAGCCATGATTGCCCCACTGCACTCCCACCTGGGTGACTTGTCTCAAAAAACAGAAATAAAAATAAATTTAAAAATAACCCTAAGGTTCACCCTGTCCTCACAGTGCCACCCACCATACTGATGGGATTGATTAAAGTAGCACTTGAAAACATGAAAAGATTGCTTTATTTTCTTCCATTCAACAAGTTGTCTCTTCACTGTTTATTGCTTCCTTTTTTGTGCAGAAGCTTTTAAATTTAGTATGGTCCCATTTGTCTATTGTTTTTGTTGCCTGTACTTTTGAGGTCTCAGCCATAAAATCTTTGCCCAGACCAATGTCCTGAAGAGTTTTCCCTAGGTTTTTCTCCAGTTATTTTATACTTTTAGGTCTTATGTTTAAGTCTTTAATTATCTTGATTTGATTTTTGTATATGGTGAGAGATATAAAAATCATTTCATTCTTCTGCATTTGCTCATTGAGCTTTCCAAGCACCATTTATTGAAAAGGGTTTCCTTTCCTCACTGTATGCTGTTAGTGCCTTTGTCAAAAATCTGTTGGCTTTATTTATTTACTTACATGGCTTTATTTCTGAGTTCTTTATTCTTTTCCATTGGCCTATGTGTCTGTTTTCATACCAACAGCATGCTGTTTTGGTTATTACAGCCTTGTAATATATTTTGAAGTTAGGAGGTGATGCCTGAAGCTTTGCTCTTTTTGCTAAGCATTGTTTTAGCTATTTGGGCTTTTTTTCGCTTTCATACAAACTTTAGGATTATTTTTTCCAATTCTGTGAAAAATATTTGCAAACTATTCATCCAACAATGGACAATATATTGTATATTTCAAAGTATCTAGAAGAAAGGACTTGAGATGTTACCAACACAGAAATAATAAATACTCAAGGTATGGATACCCCAAATACACTGACTTGATCATTACACATTATATGCCTGTGTTGTGAGAAAGCCCCCCAAAATCCGACCATAAACTGGCCCCAAACACTGGCCAGAAACAAAATCTCTGTAGCACTGTGTCATGTTCATAATGGCCCTAATGCCCAAGCTGGAACGTTGTGGGTTTACCGGAATGAGGGCAAGGAACACCTGGCCCACCCAAGGCGGAAAACCGCTTAAAGGCATTCTTAAGCCACAAACAATAGCATGCGCATCTGTGTCTTAAGAGCATGTTCCTGCTGCAGTTAACTAGCCCAACCTATTCATTTAATTTGGCCCATCCCTTCGTTTCCCATAAGGGATGCTTTTAGTTAATTTAATATCTATAGAAACAATGCTAATGACTGGTTTGCTGTTAATAAATATGTAGGTAAATCTCTGTTCAGGGCTCTCAGCTCTGAAGGCTGTGAGATCCCTGATTTCTCACTTCACACCTCTATATTTCTGTGTGTGTGTCTTTAATTCCTCTAGCGCCACTGGGTTAGGGTCTCCCTGACCGAGCTGGTCTCGGCAAGTGGCGTCCATTCATGGGGGCTCGAATCCAGATCGAAAGGTCGCTGGAGCAATGGTTGGAATGGAAAACTAGCTGGAGGACACCCGAGTACTCTTAAAGCAATCCCTGTGGTGAGTAAGAAGGGGAGCTCGGAAGCGTCAGGGTAATAATGGGACAGGTATGGGGTCTGGTTCATTCCACCTTGGAACTTTTTCACACTAATGAGGAGGAGGAAGGAGAGTATAGCGAAGTAACAGAAGAGGTTACAGAGCATGTTTATTTACCAGCTAAAGCTAAAGCAGCAAAGGAAGGAGAGGTTCATCACTACCCTTCTGCACCCCCTCATCATTATTTTGAAGAAAATGCCCCCCCAGATCTTTCTTTTCCAGAGGACACTGGGCGAAAACTAGTTGCCCCAGTGACTGTTCGAGCAGCACCTCAAGTGACCACTCTTAGTTCTATTCAGGCAGGAATTCAGCAAGCTAGACGAGAGGGTGATTTAGAGGCTTGGCAGTTCCCTGTTAGAATACACCCCCCAGATCAAGAGGGAAATATTATAGCTACATTTGAGTCTTTTCCTTTTAAATTACTCAAAGAATTAAAACAAGCAATAAATCAGTACAGACCAGGTTCTCCTTTTGTAATGGGACTGTTAAAGAATGTTGCTGTTTCCAGTCGGATGATTCCTACTAACTGGGACACTCTTACTGGAGCTTGTCCAACTGCTGCTTAGTTCTTACAATTTAAAACTTGGTGGGCAGATGAAGCTTCCATTCAGGCTGCTCGCAATGCCCAGGCCCAACCTCAAATTAATATAACTGCAGACCAACTTTTGGGGGTTGGCAGCTGGGCTGGTTTGGATGCAAAACTGGTCATGCAGGATGATGCCATAGAACAGCTAAGAGGAGTATGCATTAGAGCTTGGGAAAAAATCACTTCAGGTGGAGAACAATACCCTTCCTTTAGTGCTATAAAATAGGGACCCAGAGAACCATATGTTGATTTTATAGCTCGGTTACAGGAGTCTCTTAAAAAGATGATTGCAGATTTGGCTGCTTAGGATATAGTACTGCAGTTATTAGCTTTCGACAATGCTAATCCCGATTGCCAGGCTGCTCTGTGACCTATCAGAGGGAAAGCACATTTAGTTGATTATATCAAGGCCTGTGATGGTATCAGAGGTAATCTGCATAAAGCTACCTTGTTGGCACAGGCAATGGCAGGACTGAGAGTGGATAAAGGAAATACTCCATTTCCTAGAGCTTGTTTTAACTGTGGGAAGCATGGTCACATTATGTTCAGATGATCTGAACAAAATGGTCAGATGGTAGAAATGATAAGAAGTATGGCAAAAGTTTCTATTATCTGGAACCATGGCAGTATAGTGGCACCTCAACCTCAAATGATATGGCCCACTCTAGGAGCTAAACATAAGGATTTGTGGAAACTATTAAATGCTCTTAATAAGATCAAAATTTGGGAAAGAATAAAAAAGCATCTAGAAGGACACTCTACAAACTTGTTTTTGGGTATAGCAAAATTTAAAATATATATATTTAAAGCATCCCAGGCACACCTGACCTTAATGCCAGGAACTAGAGTGCTTAAAGGAGCTGCAGACAAATTAGCAGCTAGTAACCCATTTAAATGGATAAAAACACTTGGAAGCTCTGTGATTTCAATGATGACTATGCTTTTAATCTATGTTGTTTGTCTGTGTATAGTCTGCAGATGTGGATCCTGACTCCTGCGAGAAGTAGCTCACTGTGACAAAGCTGCCCTTGCTTTTATCTCTTTGCAAATCAAAGAAGGGAGACACATTGGGAGCAAGCCCCCCAAAATCGGCCATAAACTGGCCCCCAAAACTGGCCATAAACAAAATCTCTGTAGCACTGTGACATGTTCATAATAACCCTAATGCCCAAGCTGGAAGGTTGTGGGTTTACAGGAATGAGGGCAAGGAACACCTGGCCCACCCAAGGCAGAAAACCGCTTAAAAGGCATTCTTAAGCCACAAACAATAGCATGAGCATCTGTGTCTTAAGGGCATGTTCCTGCTGCAGTTAACTAGCCCAACCTATTCCTTTAATTTGGCCCATCCCTTCATTTCCCATAAGGTATACTTTTAATTTATTATCTATAGAAACAATTCTAATGACTGGTTTGCTATTAATAAATATGTGGATAAATCTCTGTTCAGGGCTCTCAGCTCTGAAGGCTGTGAGACCCTTAATTTCCCACTTCACACCTCTATATTTCTGTGTGTGTGTCTTTAATTCCTCTAGCACCACTGGGTTAGGGTCTCCCCAACTGAGCTAGTCTTGGCATGCATGTAACAAATATTCACATGTACCTCTTAAATATGTAGAATATTATGTATCAATAAAAGAAAAAAAGGGAAAAACTGGACAATGGGGTGGGAGATTCCTTTATATTTAAATAATATTTGCTATTTTAAAAATGCACTTCAACCCTTTTAAATTATAACTTTAATTTACAGTATGTTAAGATAGCAACACAGGATAGGAGAGTGCAACTTTTAATGATAGGATATGTGAGACTCTGCAGTCAAATAATCCTTCCTGAAAAAGTTGATACACTTTCCCAACCAGTTATTAGAGGCCCAATCTTCTGCAATTCCCAGAGGATATGCTACAGAAGATCATGAAGCTTCAGAGAATACTGTTCTTCCAGTGAAGGTCCATGTTCAGTGACATTTTGAGACCCTGTTACATGGAGAGTCTTAGTTTTCAGACTGTTGATCAGAAGTGCTAGGGAATATGTGCCAGTCAACCAAAACAGATGGAGAGGAGGGAGAAAAAAGTTCATTACACTGTTATTTACTCATTGTTTTCTATAGACTCTACCCCTTACTGTGTCCATAAAATACAAAATAAGAAGGCTGTTTGGGGGTTTTGCTTATATATGTATCTATGTTATACAGGTTTTCTCAAATCCCTCTTATCGCTTGATATGCTCCTGACATTCTGCCTACCCCTTCCCTGTGAAGCCTGAATAGGTTAGTAATGCCTGTGTACTCCTGGAGCACTCTGCACACACCTCTACTCTTGTGTTCACTTACTAAGTAGTACTGAAGTTGTCTGTTCATAAGTCTGTCTCCCCTACTCTACTGGGCAGGGGGTCTCTCTCATACCTGTGTTCCCAACACCTATGGGTGCTTAGTAGATGTGTGTTGCACTGTTTGGGGAAACTTAAGGTTAGTACTCAGGTTTTATTTTAAACTTTCAATCTAACAGTGCCTTGTACACAGTAGGTGTTATGTCTACACATCCTCTCTGATGATAGTAACTTTTAAAAGGCCTCAGAAAACAAATAACCTGATTAAAAATGGGCAAAAGAACTGCCAAAACATTCCTCAAAAGAAGACACGGCAAATGGCCAGCAGGCATATAAAAATATGCTCAACATCACCAATCATCAGGGAAATACAAATCAAAATCACAATGAGATATCACTTCATACCTGTTAGGATGGCTATTATCAAAAAGACAAGAGCGAAGTGTTGGTGAGGCTGTGGAGGAAAGGTGGTGGTGAGGTGCTGTGGTGAGGCTTGCACAGCGGTGGTGGGAATGTAAATTAGTGCAGCCATTATGAAAAACGGTATCAAGGTTCCTCAAAAAATTAAAATAAAACTACCCTATGATCCAACCATCCTACTTCTGGGTATATATTCCAAAAAAAAAAAAAAAAAAAAAAAGGAAACCAGTATCTTGAAGAGATATCTGCACACCCATATTCATGGCAGCATTATTCACAATAGCCAAGATATTAAGTGTCCATCAATGGATGAATGGATAAATAAAATGTGGTAAATATATACAATGAAACACTATTCAACCTTAAAAATGAAGGAAATCCATCATTTGTGGCAACATGGATGAACCTGGAGGACATTATGTTAGGTGAAATAAGCCAGGTACAGAAAGACAAATACTGCATGATTTCACTCATATGTGAGAGCTTATTAGAACTATTAGAATCAAAGAGTAGAATAGTGTTTACCAGTGGTGGGGGCAGAGAAGCAGGGGGAAGGGGTTTGGGGAAGATGTTGGTCAAAGGATACAAAATTTCAGTTAGATAGGAGGAATAAGTTCAAGAGATGTATTGTACAACATAGTGACTATAATTAGAACAATGTATCATATTCTTGAAAATCACAGAGATTTTAAGTGCTCTCACCAAAAAAATGATAGGTATGTGAGGTAATGTATATGTTAATTCGTTCAATTTAGCCATTCCACAGTGTCTACATATTTCAATACATCCTGTTGTACACCATAAATATATATAATTTTTATGTCAATTAAAAATAATTAATTTTGTACAAAGGTTTCAAAGGTATATGGCACCTTATGTGACTTACCAAATGTCTTCACATTATTTCACATGATCCCTATCAACAGCCTGTTTAGAAGCAAGTCAGATATTATAACAACTGCCATTTGACACATAAGGGAATTGGCTTGGAGCAATTAACTGACTGTCTAAGGCCACACAGCTAATATGAATTCAGTGGATACTTTGAATCTACCCTATTGTTTTCCAGTGCCCATGTTTCTCTCCTTTTTATAAAGATAGAACTGAGAAACTTTGATACCTATATGGTTTCCCGGACTTGTTGTTAGGTTCCTCTCACTTCAGCTAGAGAAGAACAAAGTAATGATGTACCCTGATACCCGCCGGCAGTCATCATGAACAGTTGAATCAACCAATCTTAAAGCCTGCCTCTTCCCTAGAATTCTCGTTATGTGAGATAATACATCTCCTAATTGTTTAAGCCAGTTAGAATCTGGGTTTCAGTTACTTGCAGCCTGAGTCATACCTGACGTATGATGCCTGCTTCCCAGGAAGACTAAATTTCATAAAGATAGGGCTCCAGACATTCTCCCAGTCTAGTCTTCTCTACAGCACTTCCAGGCTGGCTCACTACAAGGGACTATTCTTGTAGGGGTAAGGAGGATCCATCTCAGAGAAAGGGTGCCAGAGGGTTTCCTGAAATAAAAGTTAACTTGTTGCTGAAGGGATCACCAGTTATAAAGCCATGCTTTTTGTTTGTTTGTTTGTTTGTTTGAGACAGAGTCTCACTCCGTCACCAGGCTGGAGTGCGTTGGTGCGATCTCAGTTCACTGCAACCTCCACCTCCCGGGTTCAAGTGATTCTCCTGCCTCAGTCTCCCGAGTAGCTGGGACTACAGGCGCATGCCACCACACCCAGCTGATTTTTTGTATTTTTAGCAGAGATGGGGTTTTACCATGTTGGCCAAGATGGTCTCGATCTATCTCTTGACCTCGTGATCCGCCCACCTCGGCCTCCCAAAGTGATGGGATTACATGCCTGAGCCGCCGTGCCTGGCTTGAAGCCATGTTAATTGGTTGCAGCAGAAGCCAGCAACAAATCAGAAGAGATTTAATGTATTCTCCACCTCAACCCCACACACCAATGTCTCTCTTGGCAATGCTGGGAGAGAAGGGGCAAGAACATTTACATCACTTCCACCAGATAGTCCTTCAGCCCCCTTAAAAAGACTGCAAGCCAGCATCTCCCCAGAAGGCAGCAGTCTTCAATTACTCACATTAGGGCAGCAGTTTTCACCCCAAATCCCAAAAGGCTTTCCGGCACTGTGGGTAAGGAAAAGTTCCAGAGAGATGACTTTATGTCTCAGTTCCATTAAACATTCATTGTGTGGCTGAGATGTACTCTTGGAATACTTCCATTTCCCCAGTAATAGAATGGAAATAATACTTCCTCTTTCCCTCCCTTCCAAGAACACTGGAAATGTGAATAACATTCATGAGGTCTGCATGAAGACCAAGAAAGTGCCCTGCACCAGGTTCAGGCCTAGGTCCTGGAGGTTTTTAAAAGATTACAAACAGAATGGCTCCATCTAACAACAACCTCTATGATAAGCAACAAACATATACTGGGTGTCCACTATGTGCTGGGTCCGGAGCTTGGCTTTGGGGCTACATTGGTGAGGAAGCCACTTGTCCCTACTCTCAAAGAGTTCCCAATATTGTGGTAGAGACAGGCGCATAAATCCAGATATGGAATATAATAATTTCAACGTTGCTGATATCTGTGTGGAAAAGTTGTGAGAGATAAGCTGGAAACATGTGCTGGGATGAGATGAATCATGAATGCAAAAGTAATCCTAAACATATATAAAAACCAGTATAGCAGCAGCAGCACCAACAAGGCAGAATATATGCAGGTTAGTGCATGGAACAATGTCCTCCAGGTCCCTTGCTGTGCTGGGCACTAACCCTTTAGTGGCTGGGTCCAAGAGTGGGGAGAAGCAGCTGGGGCAGCAGGAGGGGTCTTGAAGGGGCTCAAAGAAGCAGCTGGTATCAAAGGATCCCATAATTTTAACAAGAAGCGTGGTCATATCAGTGAATACTAGTTAAATACAGCCCTGCTTCTATGTCATGTGAATGAGCATGAGTGCTACTTTGTGGTCATCCAGGAGCCCCAAAATGTCATTGGGTTGGAAACACACTTTAGCAACAGTGTGGAAGATGGGCTAGATTGGGGCAGCATGAAGTCAGACAGATAAGCAGGAAGGCTTTGTAATACACCAAGGAAGATGGATGATGTCCCGAATTACTGAAGTGGCAGGCCCAAAGATGATTACATAAATCTCCATTTCTATAGATCTTCTTTGTTTCTAAGAATTCTCCAGTCTTTTTATTCTCATGGCTACAATCTCCTAGCCCAATGCAAACTTACACACACACATGCATGCTTGTGTGCAGATCCTGCTTCAGTATGTATACTCAACTAGTGGCTGGCAGGCTGTAATTATGGCAGGCAAGAGGCCTGCCAAGAAAAATTCATTCAAATACTGAGGTCATCCTATTCCCAGCTGCAAGAGAATGGCTATGGTATAAACTCTGCCTTCATAAACCCAAACTATATTTTTGGATAGTCTTCTCTATTTTTCCAAGCACAGTCACACAATTATCTCATTTGTTCTCTTAACAATAGTTCTAGGAGGTCAGTAAGGCTGATATTATTTAGCTCCAATGTAGAGACAGGAAAAGTCCTTCAAAGAGAAAGGACTTGCCTAAGGTCATTCACAATGAGTCAGTAGTGACTCTAGGACTAAGATGCCTTCTACTTCTTGGTCCCATGTTCCTCTCAATCTTCCACATAACCTCCTTCAGATACAATTTCAGATCATTTCTGTTGCAAAATAATATTCATTCTATCTATTCTAATACTCATTTCTAAGAGAATTCTGTGGATAACTCAGAGTCACCAATTTTATCTTCCAAGTCCTTGCTCAGGTCTCACCATTCCCTCCAGGAAATTTTCCCTGGTAACTATAGTTCAGTAACCTCAACCCCTTCTCTAAATATTTACTCTCAGTATTAATGTGTTAGTGCTTTATACTCTCATGTTGTGTTCAGATTACTCCATCTGTGACTTGTCCTTTTCTTCTCCCCGCCTAGCACAAGATTTGGCACATAAGGGAACACTTACTAAAGTGTTGTTAATGGATGGCTTGATCCATTAAAGCCTAACTCTGGCATCAGACTGCCTGCAATTTCCAGTCAACAACAAAGCACTCTGAATATGTGTGTTTGTGTGTGTGCACACATGTGTGTGCATGCGTGTCTATGCACCACTCATCTAGTGACCCCGAGGGTAACTAACTCAATGCTGTCAAGATGCAGCATCAGCACATAGTTATTTTACATTCCAGTAGGAATTAAAGCAAGGAAACTTTTCTCCCTAATTTTTTCAAAATAAATATTGCTCTGGTTCCAAGTGGTATATTTTTGACATCTTGTGTACATTTCTGAAATAGAGTCCAGATGAGAAACCAGCTAATGTGTATGTCCATTCCAATATGAGAACAGTAGATTCCCACTCATAGGCAATTTCATTTCTGAAATCTCAATTGCAGAAAAAAGATTAAGGGGAGCATGTTCGCAGGAAGGAGTAAGGCTGACATGAAGTGACTGCTAAACAATCTGTTTGAGGCTTGGGGGCAAGACAAGGACATGGGGAAGAAAAGAAGGGGATGCAAAAATTTCTTCCCTCTCCTCTAGTGATTGCCTACACAGATTTTTAAGGGACATGAAAGGGAAAGCAGCTGATGGCTGCTCCCAACAAGGCAGGATAATTGCAAAATATCATTTAGACATGAGGGTAACCAAAGGCAGGTGAACCCCAAGAAGACAGGTAAACAGGCCCTAGGGAACACCATCCACTTAGTTGTCTGGTGAGAAACTCCTCCTTAGAGTCCCCAGCTGAGAGTAAAGGAATCATTTTTCTGTTTGTTCTACAACATACAATATTGCCCAAGTACTACTGGGCAATATTGCCAAGATACTACTATGTATCAAGTACTGTGCTTGGCACTTACCAATATAAACCTTTTTGCCTTGTAGTGATTCATACTCCCATTTTACAGATGAAGAAACTGAGAGACTAAGTCTTTTACTCATCATCCCATAGTCTGTCTGACTCTATCATGTAGGTTCTTTCCATTGCACAACTCTGCCTTCCCAAGGTATGTTCAGTGAGATCTGGCAACAAGAAGAAAGCTGAAAACCCCTCGCTAGCAAGCCTAAGGTTTCATAGAGGCACTTAGTCTTAAATGAAGAGTGGGATTATAGCCTAACGGAGAAAAAGAAGGAAAGCGCATTCATTCCCGGCTGAAGGAATAGCAGATGGAAAGGCACTGATGTGGGCAAGAAAAAAAAAGTTCAAGAAAATATAAATAGTTTTGTGGGATCACCTGAGGGTGAGGACAGGTGATAGAATACGAAGCAAGAGCAACTAAGGCCAGATTATAAAGGGTTTCTTTTCATATGCCATGTTAGGGAATGTGGATTTTCTCCTGGAGATGAGACAGACTAGAAGAGAGTATTGATATCGATCTCTGATCTCTGTTTTGAAAAGATCACTGTGGCACTGACTGCATGTAGGGGCACTGAGCCAGGAAAATCTGGCAATAATCAAGGCAAGAGTCATGGGGATGAACCAAGTGAGGCCTAGCTCAGAAACTACTGACTCCAGAACAGTCGCTACCAGAAAGGAGTCTGGATCCAGACCCCAAGAGAGGGTTCTTGGATCTCGCACAACAAAGAATTCAGAGTGAGTCCATAAAGTGAAAGCAAGTTTATTAAGGAAGTAAAAGAATAAGGAATGGTTAATCTGTAGGCAGAGCAGACCCGAGGGCTGCTGGTTGCCCATTTTTATGGTTATTTCTTAATGATATGCTAAACAACGGGTGGATTATTCATGCCTCCCCTTTTTAGACTATATAGGGTAACTTTCCGATGTTGCATGGCATTTGTAAACTGTCATGGTGCTGGTGGGAGTGTAACAGTGAGGACAACCAGAGGTCACTCTGGTCGCCATCTTGGTTTTGGCTGGCTTCTTTAATGCAAACTGTTTTATCAGCAAGGTCTTTAGGACCTGTATCTTGTGCCGACCTCCTGCCTCATCCTGTGCTAAGAATGCCTTAACCTCCTGGGAATGCAGCCCAGCAGGTCTCAGCCTCATTTTACCCAGCTTCTATTCAAGATAGAGTAGCTCTGGTTCAAACACCTCTGACACAGTCACTGCAAATCAGCCTCAATCTTTAACCTCAAAGCTAGGATTCCAGACTTTGTAACATGTACCCCCATAGCCCTTAAATACTGCATGTGTTGCTTTGGCCTAAAAACTAGTAACAAGTCTTGCTTTGTCCTCTGGGGCCTCCTCATTTGTCTCCATTTTCTAAGCTGGCGGCTTTGTGGCTCCCCTGGGCCTAGCCTAGCCCAGCTGGCTGGGGGTGGTGGAGAGAAGTCAGGTAGGATCCAAGCAGAAAGGGCCATGATTAGCACATGTTTCACATTCCCCACATTGCATGGCAATTCCCAACCAAATCCTACAGGATTGTTTTCTTAAATATTTGGGAGGAGTTTGGGGCTTCTTCTCTTTCTTTCTTCTTTGCTTTATTCTGTTTCTGGACTGCAGCTATTTCCTCTGTCCTTGAGTTAAGTAATAGCAGAGAGGGAGTTAAAATGAAAGCTTGCAGCAATGCAGAAAAGATGTTTCTAGAGAAGTCCAGAGGAAGGAGGGAAATCTAGCATGGGGGGCCACAGCAGTATTATGGGAAGGCCAGGGAATGTGGCTGCTGGGGGTGGGGCTTCAGCTAAAGCAAGTGTATAGAAGTTAGGCAAAAACCTAGCTAAGGGAAGGGGCCCCCTGACTCTCAGGCCTGCTTCAGTCCTTGACTTGTCTGCATTTAGCACTCAGTAGATTTTCCTCTGGTTATCAGTACCTGCTAAAACCTCAGCACAGCCCTAAGGTGTGGACTCTCCCTTTAACCAAGGAAATTAAAGCATTAAAATGAACCAAAAGCATTTAATGGGTAAAGGCAACCAGCAGTACACTCATGGGAATCCCACACTCCTAAATAACAGGAGGGTCTTGCAAAAGCCTTCCAGGCTTGCTTCCTTCCTTCCGTCCATCCTTCCTTTCATCTCTCTCTCTCTCTCTCCATGAATTTCTGAAATAGAACCCAGATGAAAAACCAGTTCATGTGTATGTCTGTCCCATCTGAGAACAGTAGATTCTGACTCATGGGCAATTTCATTCCAGAAATCTCAATTGCAGAAAAAAGATTAGAAGAGCAGGTTTTATTTTATTTTCTATCTCCCTCCCTTTCCATCATTTCCCTTGAGATAGCATACATCAATAAGTAGCATGTAGGGAAGTACTGATTGTTTCTTAATTTATAGCTCTATTGAGATATAATTTACACACAATAAAGTTACCATACCATAAAATTTATCCATTTAAGTGAAATGCAATGATTTTTTAGTATATTTAAAGAGTTGTACAACCATCACCACAACCTAATTTTAGAACATCTCCATTGTCCTCAAAAAGAAACTGTAAAGGTATTAATTAAGAAATAATCAGTGCTTCCCTACATGCTACTTATTAACATATGTGATCTCAAGGGAAATGATGGAAAGGGAGGGGGATAGAAAATGAAATAAAACCTGTTCTGCTAATCTTTTTTTCTGCAATTGGGATTTCAGGAATAAAACTCCCATGAGTCTCAATCTACTATTCTCAAATGGGACAGGCATACACATGAGCAGTTTCTCATCTGGGCTCTATTTCAGAAATGTGTGGGGGGAGGGAGGGAGAGAGCGAGCGAGCGAGAGACAGAAACAGAGAGAGAAACAGAGGGAGAAACAAACAGGCCTGGGTGGTTTCTGCAAGACCCTCCTGTTCTTTAGGAGTGTGGGCTTCCTATGAGTGTACTGCTGGCTGCCTTTACCCACTAAATGCTTTTGGTTCATTCTGATGCTTTAATTTCCTTGGTTAGAGGGGAGAGTCCACACCTTGAGGGTATGCTGGGGCTGTAGCAGGTGCTGATGACCAGAGCTTTGAGCTCACATACTGTCAGTCCATGTTCCCACTCCCAGCCCTAAGCAACCACAAATCACTTTTTGCCTCTGTAGATTTGCCTTTTACTATAAATGGAATCATATAGTACTGTATGTGGTATTTTGTGTCTGATTTATTTAATGTAGCATAATGTTTTTAAGTTTCATCCATGTCATTGCATGTAGTTTTATTCTTTTTATTGCTGACAAATATGCCATTGTATGGTGTGGGTATACCACATTTTGTTATCCATTTGCCAGTTGATGGGCATTTGTATATTTCCACATTTTGACTATTACAAATAATGCTGCTATGTACATTTTTGGACAAATTTCTGTGTGGTCAAATGTTTTCATTTCTTTTGGGTAAATATCCAGGAGTGGAATTGCTGGGTCATAGAACAATTTAAGCTAAAATGACAAGGAACTGCCAACATGTTTTCCAAAGGGGATCATTTTATATTCCTACCAATGAGATAGGAGTTAAGAAGAAATTACTTAGGCAGATAATGAGGGTATGGGAGTCCTCGGAAAGGTTTTCCTTTTTAAAGAAAAGTAGCCCCAAAATCATTTTCTAACAAAGAGCAGCCTGTAAAATCGAGCTGCAGACATAGACAAGCAAGCTGGAAGCTTGCACGGGTGAATGCCAGCAGGAAAAAGCTACCTGGGACTAGGCTTGTTCAAAATGGCAGCTCCAACTTCCCTTCCCCCTTTGCTAGCCACACGTACAGTAAGGAGCAGACAAGATGGTGCCGGTCAAGTGGAATGCCAATTTGCATAAGATTAGGGTAGGGTAGCCAGCCTTCCCCATGTTCTATGTAAATGTCACACTTGATTGAACCAATTTGTGGGCCCTAGGTAAATCAGACACCACCTCCTCAAGCCTGCCTATAAAATCTGGCGCACTCCACCACCAGCTGGTCTTTTCCTTTTGGAAGCCCCTCTCACTCCCTAGAGAGAGAGCTCTTCTCCTTTCTTTTTTTTTTTTTTGCTTATTAAACCTCCGCTCCTAAACTCCTCATGTGTGTCCATGTCCTACATTTTATTGGCACGAGATGACAAACCCTGGGTATTTATTGCAGACAATGACACCTCTTCACCAACATATATGAAGGTTGCATTTTTGGTCACATCCTCACCAGCATTTTCTATCATCCATCTTTTTTATTATAGCCATTCCAGTGGGTGAGAAATAGTATGTCATTTTGATTTTGCTTCCATTTCCTTAGTGAATAATTATGTTCAGCATCTTTTCCTGTGCATATTGGTCATTTGTACATTTTCTTTGGAGAGATGTTTATTCACATCCTTGGCTCATTTTAATGGGTTATTTGTCTTTTTATTATTGAGTTGCAAAAGTTCTTTATATTAAGGATACAAGTTCCTTATTAGATGTTTTGCAAATATTTTCTCCTATTCTGTTGGTTGCTGTGATAGTCAGGGCAATGACCTCCATTGATGTCTACATTCTAGTCCCTGGAACCTGTGAATGTGTTACTTTACATGGTAAAAGAGACTTTGCAGATGTGATTATGTTAAGGATCTTGAAATGGGGAGAGTCTGATCACACAAACTCTTAAAAAGGGAGAACCCTTACTGGCTGTGGTCATAGGGAAATGTGACTACAAAAAAAGGTCCAGAGAAATGCAAAGTTACTGGTTTTGAAGATGGAAGAAGACAGCCAGGAGCCAAGGAATATGGGGCAACCTCTAGAAGCTAAAAAAGGCAAGGAAGTTCTCTCCTTGAGCCTCCAGAAAAAAATGAGCCCTGCTGACATGTTAGTTTTAGCTCAATGAGACCCATGTCATATTTCTAATGTACAGAACTGTAAAATGATAAATTTGTATTGTTTTAAGCTACTAAGTTTGTGGTAATTTACTATAACAGCAATAGAAAACTAATATAAATTGTCCTTTCAGTTTCTTTCTTTCTTCCTTCCTTTCTTTTTCTTTTCTTTCTTTTTTTTTTTTTAAAGACGGAGTTTCGCTCTTGTTGCCCAGGCTGGAGTGCAATGGCGTGATCTTGGCTCACCGCAACCTCCACCTCCTGGGTTCAAGCGATTCTCCTGCCTCAGCCTCCCGAGTAGCTGGGATGACAGGCATGTGCCACCACGCCCAACTAATTTTTTTTGGGGGGGGTATTTTTAGTAGAGACGGGGTTTCTCCATGTTGGTCAGGCTGGTCTCGAACTCCTGACCTCAGGTGATCCACCCTCTAGGCCTCCCAAAGTGCTGGGGTTACAGGCGTGAGCCACTGTGCCTGACCCCCTTTCAGTTTCTTGACAGTGTCTTTTAAAGAACAAAAGTTTCTAATTTTGACTAAGTCCAGTATTTATCCATCTTTTCATCACTTATGCCTTTGGTATTGTATATAAGAAATCACTGCCAGTAGAACTTCCAGAATAGGGATATGAGGAGCTCGGTGGATCCTCTCTCCAGAGAAACATTTAGCTAGTAAAAATTACACAAAAACCCAACTATTTAAAGTCTCTGGAAATTGTTCTAATGGCTTATGGAAAGTGAAGAAACGTTTATTCAAGTAAACTAAGTGAATTTTGGTAAGAACAACAGGAATCAGTGGCATCTGAGACATGACCTGTTCCTAACCCATCTCTATCCCAGTTTTATGGATACAAGGCAGATAGATGTGGCTAAAAAAGAGGAAGGCTCCCTTTATCCCCAGCTCATAGTCAAGGCTAAGACCCAGGCTAAGTTTATTCTAGGGTTTTACCCCAGAAGGGGAAATCCACTGGCACCTCTTATCCTCAGTAGGCCCTTGTTATGAAAGTGCTATTCTAGGAAGGTGTAGCTGAGTGGACTGGGTCTCTTTCCCCCACCTAGCTCCACTCAAAAGCCAAGGGCTCTGCTCTGGCAAAGCAGGCCAAGAATACTAGGGCCCCAATCACCTCACCACAACTTGCTCATAGGGCATAGGTTCCATGGTGGGAGGTGCAAGCAGAGAATATCAGGGCCATATCTCCCTCTGATACGGTTTGGCTCTGTGTTCCCACCCAAATCTCATCTCAAATTGTAATCCCCACGTCTTAAGTAGGAACCTGGTGGGAGGTAATTGGACCATGAGGGCAGTCTTTCCCATGACGTTCTCGTGATAGTGAATGAGTTCTCACAAGAGCTGACAAGTTTAAAGTGGGGCACTTCCTCTCTCTCTTTCCTGCTGCTATGTAAGATGTGCCTTGCTTTTCCTTCACCTTCTGCCATGATTGTAAGTTTCCTAAGGCCTCCCCAGCCATGTGGAACTGTGAGTCAATTAAACCTCTTTTCTTCATAAATTACCCAGTCTCAGGTAGTTCTTTATAGCAGTGTGAAAACAAACTAATATAGAAAATTGGTCCTGGGAATGGGGCACCGCTATGAAGATAACCTGAAAATGTGGAAGTGACTTTGGAACTGGGTAACAGGCAGAGTTTGGAACAGTTTGGAGGGCTCAGAAGAGACAGGAAGATGTGGGAAAGTTTGGAACTTCCTAGAGACTTGTTGAATTGTTTTGACCAACATGCTGATTGATGGTTTATGGACAATGAAGTCCAGGCTGCAGTGGTCTCAGATAGAATGAAAAACTTATTGGGAACTGGAGCGAAGGTCACTCTTGCTATGCTTTAGCAAAGAGACTGGTGGCATTGCCCCTGCCCTAGAGGTCTGTGGAACTTTGAACTTAAGGGATGATTTAGTGTATCTGGCAGAAGAAACTTCTGAGCAGCAAAGTGTTAAAGAAGTGACCTGGCTTTTTCTAAAAGCGTACAGTATACGCATTCACAAAGAGATGATTTGAAATTGGAACTTATGTTTAAAAGGGAAGTAGAGCATAAAAGTTTGGAAAATTTGCAGCCTGAGCATGCAGTAGAAAAGAAAAACCCATTTTCTGGGGAGAAATTCAAGTGTGCTATAGAAATTTGCATAAGTAACAAGGAGCCAAATGCTGATCACCAAGACAATGGAGAAAATGTCTCCAAGGCATTTCAAAGATCTTCATGGCAGCCCCTCCCATTACAAGCCTGGAGGCGTAGGAGGGAAAAATGGCTTCATGGGCCGGGCCCAGGGCCCCACTGCATTATGCAGCCTCAGGACATGGTGCCCTGCATCCCAGCCACTCCAGCTCCAGGCATGGCTAAAAGGAAAAAACGTACAGCTCAGGCCATTGCTTCAGAGGGTGCAAGCCCCAAACCTTGGTGGCTTCCACATGATGTTGGGCCTATAAGTGCACAGAAGACAAGAGATGAGGTTCTGGAACCTCTGCCTAGATTTCAGAGGATGTATGAAAATGCCTGGATGTCCAGGCAGAATTCTGCTGTGGGGCAGAACCTCTACTAGGGCAGTGTGGAAGGGAAACGTGGGGTCAGAGATCCCACACAGAGTCCCCACTGGGGCACTGCCTATTGGAGCTGTGAGAAGAGAGCCACTGTCATCCAGACCCCAGAATGGTAGATTCACTGACAGCTTGCACTATACAACCTGGAAAAGCCACAGGCATTCAATGTCAGCCCATGAAAGCAGCCATGGGGGCTGTACCCTACAGAGCCACAGGGGTGGAGCTGCCCAAGGCCTTGGGAGCACCTCCTGTATCACTATGCCGTGGATGTGAGACATGGAGTCAAAGGAGATTGTTTTGGAGCTTTAAGATTTAATGAATACCCTTCTGGGTTTCAGATTTGCATGGGGCCTGTGGCCCCTTTGTTTCGGCCAGTTTCTACTATTTGGAATGGGAACATTTACCTAATGCCCATACTCCCATTGTATCTTGAGAGTAACTAGCTTGTATTTGATTTTACAGGCTCATAGGCAGAGGGAACTTGCCTGGTCTAGCATGGGACTTTGGAATTGGGCTTTTGAGTTAATGCTAGAATGAGTTAAGACTTTGGGGAATTGTTAGGAAGGCATAATTGGTTTTGAAATGTGAAAAGGACATGAGATTTGGGAGGGGCCAGGGCAGAATGATATGGTTTGGCTCTGTGTCCCACCCAAAACTCATCTTGAATTGTAATCCCCATCTGTCAAGGGAGGGACCTGGTGGGAGGTGACTGAATCATGGGGGCAGTCTCCCCCATGCTGTTCTCATGAGAGTGAGTCAGTTCTCACAAGAGCTCGTGGTTTTAAAGTGTGGCACTTCCTCACTCTCTCTCTCTCTCTTCTGCTGCCATGTAAGATGTTCCTTGCTTTCGCTTCACCTTCTGGATGATTTTAAGTTTCCTGAGGCCTCCCCAGCCATGTGAAACTGTGAGTCAATTAAACCTTTTTTCTTCATAAATTACCCAGTCTCAGGTAGTTCTTTATAGCAGTGTGAAAATGAACTAATATACCCTATACTAGAACTTGCTCATATATCAGGGGTGTCAATCTAGAAGAAACAGGCCACTCTTGCTGCATTCAGCTCCAGTGCAATGATCCACAGCTTCTGCCCAGAGGGAGAGACAGGTAATAAAAACAGGAAGCTTTAGCAGTTCTGCCTGAGGGGATTGACTTTATTTGGAACAGAATATGGAGAAGTTTATGTCGATGATGTTATCACATCAATGGAGATCTTGGTGAGCAATTTCAAGAAGGTTGGTAGCTCCATGATACTAGTGAAATGCAAACTGATCAGAAGTTTAAAAGACAGAGCCATGGAAATAGCCAAAATCTGAGCACTTTGGGAGGCTGAGGCGGGCAGATCACGAAGTCAGGAGATCCAGACCATCCTGGCTAACACAGTGAAACCCCATCTCTACTGAAAATACAAAAAATTAGCCGGGCGTGGTGGCGGGTGCCTGTAGTCCCAGCTACTCAGGAGACTGAGGCAGGAGAATGGCGTGAACCCGAGAGGCAGAGCTTGCAGTGAGCCAAGATTGAGCCACTGCACTCCAGCCTGGGCAACAGAGTGAGACTCCATCTCCAAAAAAAAAAAAAAAAAAGAAAGAAATAGCCAAGCAGAGACCTCCTGGGGTCACCAACATCACTGGAAGTCTGAAAGCCTGTGTGCATATGCTAGGCTACACCTACTCAGAAGCAATCAGAGTTAGAAGGAAGGCAGACTTGAAAGTGTTCTCCAAGCCGCACACAGATCCATTAGATCAAGGGGCTTATGTACAACTCCTGATGAAACACTGGCTGAACAATAGGCTATTCTGACCCAGGGGCTGCTTCTAGGAATTCAGGTCTAAAAACAAAGTAAAACTAACCCCTAGTGGTCTGGAACATTGTGTGCATGCCCAAGGCTGCACCCTCATAGAAGAGACCAGAGAGAGAACATCTGGCTAAATGTAAAAAAAATCATAAACACCCTCAACTGTGAAAACAAACTCAAACCTACGCATACATTCAAAAGTAAAGAGTCTAACTGGCTAAGGGGAGTAATCACAATCTTTGGTGATTAAATGGTTCATGTGGGCCCAAGAGTGACCCCTAAGAAGACAGGATAAAAAATAAGAACAAAGAAAAAAAAATTGGGGCATGGACATTAGAGGCTGCATACACTGGTGGAAATAGACTTCACAGAATTAGCCTAGACAAGTCAAAAAATAAACAGACAACCAAACAAATAACAACAACTCCCAGAAATTGGGGGTGGGGGTGGGAGATGGTCATTACTTAAAGCTGCTACACATATCACTGATGTGGCAAAGAGATCACATATTATTTTAAATGTCCAGTTTTCAAAAGAAATTACAACATATGAAACAAAGAGGAAAGCACAGCCCATACATAGGAAGAAAAGCAGGCAAAAGAAACTGCTTTTGACGGAGTCCAAATGTTGGACTTACCCAAGACTATAAAGCAACTATTATAAATACATCTAAACAGCTGAAAGAAAGCATGCTTAAAGAATGAAAGAAAAGTATGATAAAAATCCATCACATAGAGAATAGAAAAAGAGACAGAAATTATAAAGAGAACAAGAGAGCATTCTGGAGTTGAAAACAGAATAACCCAAATGAAATATTCACTAGAGCAATTCAAGAGTAGATTTAAGTTGGCAGAAGAAAGAATCAATAAACTTGAATACAGATGAATGGAGATTATAGAAAATGAACAGAAAAAAAATAAAGAGAAACAGAGTCTCAGAGAAATATGGTACACCATTAAGCACACAAACATACATATATTACAAGTACCACAAGGAGAGGAAATAAAGAGACTCAAAAACATTAGAAAAATAATGACAACGACCTTCTCATATTTGATGAACGAGGCTAATTTACAAATCCAAAAGGTTCAACAAACTCCAGGAGAAGAAACTCAATGATCCACACCCAGATACATCATATTTAAAATATTAAAACTAAAGATAAAGAAAAAATCTTGAGAGCATCAAGCAAAACACTACTAATCATATCTAAAGGAAACCCCAATAAGACTAACAGTGAACTCTCAATAGAAAAATATGGATAACAAAATCAGTGGGATAACAAATTTAAAGTGCTGAATGAAAAAAAAAATACATCAACCAAGTATCATATATTCAGTAACTATCTTTCAAAAATGAAGGCAAAATAATGACTTCCCATATTATAAAAACCTGAAAGACTTCATTGTTAGTAGACCTGACTTACGAGAAAATCTACAGGAAATTCTTCAGGCTAAATCAAAGTGACACCAAGAGTAATTTGAATTTTCATGAAAAAGCATTGTGTTAAAGGTTAATTATGTAGGTAGTGACAAGGAATATATTTATTTGTCTTTTATCTCTTAACTGATTTAAAAAGCAATTGCAGGCTGGGCGCAGTGGTTCATGCCTATAATCTCAGCACTTTGGGAGGCCGCGGTGGGCAGATCACTTGAGGTCGGGAGTTCGAGACCAGCCTGACCAACATGGAGAAACCCCATCTCTACTAAAAATACAAAATTAGCCGGGAGTGGTGGCACATGCCTGTAATCCCAGCTACTCAGGAGGCTGAGGCAGGAGAATCGCTTGAACCCAGGAGGTGGAGGTTGCAGTGAGCTGAGATTGCCCCATTGCACTCCAGCCTGGGCAACAAGAGCAAAACTCCATCTTCCAAACTAATAATAAAATAAATCAAATAAAAAAAATAAAAAGCAATTGCATAGAACATTAACTACAGGCCTGGCACAGTGGCTCAAGCCTGTAATCCCAGCATTTTGGGAGGCCGAGGTTTGTGGATCACCTGAGGTCAGGCGTTCAAGACCAGCCTGGCCAACATGGCAAAACTCCATCTCTACAAAAATACAAAAATTAGCCAGGCATGGTGGTGCATGCCTGTAGTCCCAGCTACTCTGGAGGCTAAGGCAGAAGAATTGCTTGAACCCAGGAGACAGAGGTTGCAGTGAGCCAAGACTGTGCCACTGCACTCCAGCCTGGGTGATAAAGCAAGACACTGTCTAAAAAAAAAAAAAAATTTAGTACATATGACAATAACACCACATAGGAGGGACATCAGAATGAAGCTGTATTGGAGTAAGAAAACGATATCCAATGGTCACTCAAGTTCACAGAAAGAAAGGTGAGAATACAAAATGGTAAATGAGAAGGTTATTTGTTAAAAGCCATACAGATATTTATGTTCTCTTTTTCTCTCTTCTTTAAAAGATACAAGGTCATATAAAATAGTAAGTATAAAATATATTGTTGGGAGTTTGAGTTCTGGCATTACAATATGAGGTGCTCTGTTGACTCTGTGTCCCAGTAAAACAGGTGGACCATTTAAAGCCTCTGGAAATGGTCCTAAGGGCAAAACAGAAAATGAAGAAATACTTACTGAAGAAAATCTATAGAAATTTGGTTAAAAAAGAAAAGCAAGTCTGTGGTATCTGAACAAAAACTGCCTCCTCTCTCCCCTCTTTCCCTCTCTCCTTCTTCCACCCAGCTTAGTGATCTGGGGACTCCACTCCACACTGCTGCAGCTAAGAACACAGAACTCCTTCTCCCCTCAGCTCCCAGCCAGCAGGCTTTCTTCTGAAGGGAACAGGACTTCAGCATTTCTCATTTGTCCCTAAGCTGTCTGTGGCTGGGAATAGGTTCCAGGTGACTGAGATCAAAAGATGGGGATCCTGTCTTCCATCCAATCCCCATTCACGGAAGAGAGGATCTACCATGGTCATGGTGTGTTATGAATACCAGAGAGTTCCAATAGCCCTTCTCTCAGTTCTGAGATGGTAGTTCCACACCAGAAAAGGCAAACCAAGAGGACCTCAGGCTACTGACACCTCTCCCGCCTAGCACTCAGCTCCTACAGTTGTGGAAGTCACGCACAAAGTCAGGTCAGCTCCTACAATTGTCATTGTCCCTACCAGAGCCCAGAAATTTTATCTAAGGGGAGAAGCAGGCTATAAAAATGGACAGCTACTAATCTCTTTTCAGAGAGGCTGACTTCATTTGCAAGACTGCATGGAGAAGTGTAAACCTAAGAACACTCCAAAAAACACCGGAGGTTATGATAAAGAAAATTGGGAGTAGACTTATGAATCTAATGACGATACAGCCAAGACTATAGGCTGGCTAGTTTGCAGGAGAGAATTGGAGAATAAGACAGCTGGTAGGAGCTTTCCTGGGGCCCAAAAAAATTATCAAACACTGACCCCAGAAACTATTTCATGAAAAGAGCCACACTCTGATTAGATAAATTTATAGAATAATTCTTGTCCTAGGGAGTTGTTGTAAACAATAGAATAATTGGCCTTCAATTGGTAGAACTTAACAGCTGGGTGTGGCCAAGGAAAGAGGATAACAGCCCTGCCAGTACCACCATAGTCATTCCAGGGTGATTGTGGGCACACCCAAAGTTGTGCCTAAATGAGGGGCAACATCAAAGACTTAAGACTATGTGTGTGCTGGAGGGGTATACTTCACTAAAATAATCCAGCCAATTACTAAACAGGTAAGCAAATAACAATAACAAGCTCCAGAAGGGAAGGGCTAGTATCCAGAGTTGGTACAGAAAAACAAGAGCACGCTAAAATAAAGTAGAAAGAAGGAAATAATATAAATTACAACAGAAATTAATAAAACAGAGAATGGAAAAACAATAGAGAAAATCAATAAAACCAAAAGGTAGTTCTTTGAAAAGATCAGAAAACTGACAACTCTTTGGCTAGTTTGACCAGAAAAAAAGCAAGACTCAATTATTAGAATCAAAAATTGAAGAGAAAATTATTACTGACTTTACAGAACTAAAAAGCTTATAAAGGAATACTAAGGACAATTATATACCAACAGATTAGATAACTTAGATGAAATGGACAAATTTCTAGGAAGACATAAACTACCAGCACTGACCCAAGAGGTAATAGACAACAACTGAAGAGATTGAATCAGTAATAAAAAGACTACCCACAAAGATAAGCCTAGGCCCAGATATTCACTGTCGAATTGTACTAAACATTCAAAGAAGAATTAATATAAATTCTTAACAAACTCTTCAAGAAAAAAAGCAGACGAGGAAGAAATATTTTCCAAATCATTTCATGAGGCCAGTATTACCCTGACTCCAAAGCTAACAAAGACTTCACAAGAAACCTATAGAACAATGTCTTATTTATATAGATGTAAAAATCTTCAAGAAAATTCTAGCAAACTGAATGTAGCAACATATAAAAAGAATTATAAAACATGAAAAGTGGTATTTATCTGAGAGATGAAGAGTTGGTTGAACATCACAAAATCAATTAATGTAATACATCGTATCAACAGAATAAAAACCAATAATCAATGACCACCTTAATCAACACAGAAAGGGCATTTGACAAAATCCCATACTTCTTCATGATAAAACACTCAATAGTATGGAATAGAAGAGAATTTCCTCAATTTGATAAGATCATCTATGAAAAACCCACACTGCCATGGTTTAAATGTGTACCCCCAGAGCATTAAGTTTTGGAAACTTAATCCCAGTGCAAGAGTGCTCTGATGTGGGGCCTAAAAGGAAGTGATTAGGCCATGAGGGCATTGCCCTTATGAATAAATTAATGCTGTTATCACCAGATTGGGTTCCTTATAAAAGAATGAGTTCATCCAACTCTTGCTGTCTCTCATGCATGCCCTCTCTTTGCCCTTCCACCATGGAATGACACAGCAAGAAAGCCCTCACCAGATGCTGCCCCTCAATCTTGAACTTCCCAGCCTCAAGAACTGTGAGCCAATAAATTTGTTTGTTATAAATTACCTAGTCTCTGCTATTCTGTTACAGTCACACAAAACTGGCTAAGACACATACAATGAAAGACTACAAGCTTTCCTTTTAAGATTAGAAAAAAGATAAGAATGTCCACTTTCATCAAATCCGCTCAACATTGTACTAGATATTCTAGTCAGAGAAATTAGCCAAGAAAGGAAATTTAAGACATCCAAATTGGAAAGGAAGAAATAAAACTTTCTCTTTTCAAGGATGGCATGATCTTATATATAGAAAATGCTAAGGAATCCACTAAAAATCTATAAAATAATAAATAAGGTCAAAAAGTTTGCAAGGTATAAGATCAATATACTGAAATCAATTGTATTTTTATCTGCTTGCAATAAACAATCTGAAAATGAAATTGAGAATAACAATTCTATTTTCAATACCATAAAAAGAATAACATACTTTGGAATAAATTTTTACAAATGAAGTACAAAACTCACACTCTGAAAACTACTAAATATTGTTGAAAGAAATGAAAGGTCTAAATAAATGAAAAACTATGCTACACTCATAAATTGAAAGACCTAACATTTTTAAGATGGCAATACTTCCCAAACTGAGCTATACATTCGAAGCAATTCCTACTAGAATCTCAGCTGATTTGTTTGTACAAATTGACAAGCTGATTCTAAAATTCATATGGGACCCAGAATACTAAAAACAATCCAGAAAAAGAAGAATAAAGTATGAGGGCTCACACTTCTTGATATGGTTTGGCTGTGTCCCCACCCAATCTCATCTTTTTTTTTCTTTTTTTCTTTTTTCTAAATTAATTTATTTTTTTTGAGATGGAGTCTCACTCTGTCGCCCAGGCTGAAGTGCAGTGGTGCAGTCTCGGTTCACTGTAACCTCTGCCTCCCAGGTTCAAGCGATTCTCCTGCCTCAGCCTCCCGAGTAGCTGGGACTACAGGTACCCACCACCACGCCTGGCCAATTTTTGTAATTTTTAGTACAGACGGGGTTTTACCACGTTGGCCAGGCTGGTCTCAAACTCCTGACCTCAAGTGATCTGCCTGCCTCAGCCTCCCAAAGTGCTGGAATTACAGGCATAAGCCACTGTGCCCGGCCCCAATCTCATCTTGAATTGTTGCTCCCATAATTCCCATGTGTTGTGGGAGGGACCCCATGGGAGATAACTGAATCATGGGGCTAGTTTCCCCCATACTGTTGTTGTGCTAGTGAATAAGTCTCATGAATTCTGATGATTTTATAGGCTTCCTCTTTTGCTTGGCTCTCATTCTCTCTTGCCCGCCACCATGTAAGGAGTCCCTTTGCTCTTCCTTCATCTTCTGCCATGATTGTGAGGCCTCCCCAGCTATGTGAAACTGTGAGTCAATTAAACCTCCTTCCTTTATAAATTACCCAGTCTCGGGTATGTCTTTATTAGCAGTGTGAGAACAGACTAATATACTTCCCAATTTAAAGCTTATTTAAAAACAACAGAAAGCAAGACAGTCTGGTAATGACACAAGGACAGACATACAAAGCAATGGAATGGCATTGAGAGTTCAGAAATAGACCAATAAACCTATGTTTAACTGGTGTTTGACAAGGGTGCCAAGACAATTCAATAGAAAATGAACCATCTTTTAAACAAATGTTGCAGGGACAATAGGATACCCATATGCAAAAAGACTTAAACTGGATCCCTATGTCACACTGTATACAAAAATTAACTCAAAATTATCAAAGACTTAAATGTTGAACAATAAAACTACTAGAAGAAAAAGCAGGTAAACTTTAATGACTTTGGATTTGGTAAAGGATTCTTAGGTATGATACCAAAAGCATGAGTAGCAAAAGAAAAAATAGATCAATTAGACTGCATAAAATGCAAAAGTTTTGAGCTTCAAAAGACACTATAAAGTGAAAAGGCAACCCACGGAACAGGAGAAGATATTGAAAAACCATATATCTGATAAGTGATAGTATCTAGGTATGTAAAGAAAATTAGAACTCAATGATAAAGAGAAAAACAAGTCAATGAAAAAACAGACAAAGGATATGAATAGACATTTATCCAAACAATACATATAAACGGCCAAGAAACACATGGAAAGATAGTTGATGTGGCCGGGCGCAGTGGCTCACGCCTGTAATCCCAGCACTTTGGGAGGCTCAGGTGGGCAGATCATGAGGTCAGGAGTTTGAGATCAGCTTGGCCAATACAGTGAAACCTGTCTCTACTAAAAAATACAAAAATTAGCCAGGTATGATGGCGTGTGCCTGTAGTCCCAGCTACTTGGGAGGCTGAGGCAGGAGAATAGCTTGAACCCGGGAGGTGGAGGTTGCAGTGAGCTGAGACCGCACCACTGCACTCCAGCCTGGGTGACAGAACGAGACTCTGTCTTAAAAAAAAAAAAAAAAAAAAAAAAAGAGAGAGAGAAAGAGAAAAGTTGGTTGACATAATTAGCCATCAGGGAAAAATGTTTATCAAAACCACAATGAGATACCACTTCATGGCTAGAATCAAAGAATTAGGTAACAACAAGCATTAGTGAAGATATGGAGAAATAAAAACCCTGTGTATGAGGGTATTTACTCATACACAATAAAAACCCTCATAAACAGGGTTTTTATTTCTCCATATCTCCATACATGCTAGGAATGTAAAATAACCCAACCACTGTGGAAAACAGTCTAATTTTTATTTTTATTTTTATTTTAAGTTCTGGGATTCATGTGCAGGACATACAGGTTTCTTACATAAATGTAGATGTGTGCCATGGTGGTTTGCTGTACCTATCAACCCATCACCTAGGTATTAAGCCCAGCATGCATTAGCTGGTTTTCCTAATGCTCTCCCTCCCCTCAGCCCACCCCCCAACAAGCCCCAATGTGTGTTGTTCCCCTCCCTGTGTCCATGTGTTCTCATTGTTCAGTTCCCACTTATAAGTGAGAACATGCAGTGTTTGGATTTCTGTTCCTGCATTAGTTTGCTGAGGATAATGGCTTCCAGCTCCATCCATGTCTCTGCAAAGGACATGATGTCATTTCTTTTTATGGTTGCATAGTATTCCATGGTGTATATGTACCACATTTTCTTTATCCAGTCTATCGTTGATGGGCATTTAGGTTGATTCTACATCTTTGCTATTGTGAATAGTGCTGCAATAAACATTCACGTGCATGTGTCTCTATAGCAGAATGATTTATATTCCTTTGGGTATATTCCCAGTAATGGGATTGCTGGGTCAAATGGTACTTCTGCTTTTAGGTCTTTGAGGAATTGCCACACTGTCTTCCACAATGGTTGAATTAGTTTACATTCCCACCAACAGTATAAAAGCAATAAATCTGTTTTAAAAAGAGGAAGTAACAGTAGTTACTGGTGAAGACCAGTATGTCTTGCAAAATGTACTTTGGAAAATGATGAAGTATGTAAGTATTCTGTAGAATGAAATATGTACTAAATTTGTATCTTGGATTTTCAAAAGAATATTTTGTTGTGTTTGCACCATATGTAAACATAGTATTACAAAAATAATAGAAAACAGGGAAATGAATGGAACTTTACAAATGTAATATATCTTAATAGGAATTAACTTACTATAAATATGAAGTATATTCTGATAACTTATGATGTATATCATAAGCACCAAAACAACCACAATGAGAATAACTTGAAAATAGTTGAAAATCATTGAAAAATTAAAATGGTACCCCAGAAAATATTCATTAAATACAAAAGGGGATAGTAAAGGAGGTACAGAAGAACAAAGTAGTCATGATACATACAGAAAAAAAAAATAAATTCCACCATATCAATGACATTCAATTTAAGTGGATTAAATAACCCAGTCAAAAGGCATAGATTGTCAGATTGGATAAGAAAACAAGATATAACTGCATGCTATCTACAAGACACATATTTATATATTAAAATACAAACAGATTGGAAGTTTAAAAAAATGGAGAAAGATATACCATGCAGAGTAACCATAGGAGAGTTGAAGTGGCTATACTAATATTAGACAAAACAGACTTTACGACAAAAACTGTTATGAGAGATAAGCATATTTTATAATGATAAAAGGGTCAATCAATTGGGAAGATAAAACAATTACATGAACATCCAAACAAAAAACCACAAAAGATATGACGCAAAAACTGACAAAATTAAAAGGAAGTATAGGCAACTCAACAATAATAGCAGGGGACTCCAATGCTCCACTTTCAATAAAAGATAGAATAACTAGGCAGAAAACTAACAAAGATATAGGATATTTGAACAACAGTCTTGACTTATTCCTGTCAGACCTAACAGACATTTATAGAGCACCTTAGCCTAGAACTGTAGAATACATTCTTCTAAAGCGCACATGGAATATCACTAAGATAGGCCGTATGTTAGCCTATAAAATAAGTTTCAAAAAATGTAAAACAATCAAAATGTGTGATATCAGCAATAAAATTAAATGAGAAAACAATAACAAAGAAATTTGGAAACATGCAAATATGCAAAATTAAACACACTTTTTGCTTTTATTGTCTGCTCTTTTGGGGTCATATCCAAAAAATTGTTACCCAGACCAGTGTTGTACAGCTTTTCCCCTATATTTTATAGTTTCAGGTCTTATATTTAAATCTTTGATCTACTTTGAGTTGATTTCTGTAGATGGTGTGACACAAGAATCCAATTTCATTCTTCCCTATGTGGACAACCAGTTTTCCCAACAGCATTTATTGAAGAGACTGTCCTTTCTTCATTGTGTGTCCTTAATGCCTTTGTTGAAAATCAATTGATTGTAAATGTATGGGTGTATTTCTGGGCTTTCTGTCCCTACAGTTGGTCCATGTGTCTGTTTTTATGCCAGTACCTTGCTGTTTTGATTATAATCACTTTACAATACCGGCTCTCACATGTGGAATCTAAAAACTTGAATTCATAGAAATAGAGAGTAGAATGGTGGTTACTAGAGGCTGAGAAGGGGAAGGGAAGAGTGGGGAAGGGGGCACTGGGGTGTTACAAAGTTTCAGATAGGAGAAATAAGTGTTGAGATCTATGCATAGCAGGGTGACTAGAGTCAATAATAATATTATATATTTCAAAATAAGAGTAAATTTCAAATATCTCATGATAAAAATAGTAGGTAAATGAGGTGATATATATGTTAATTTGTTTTCTTTAATCATTCTACATATATGAAAACATCACATTGTATCCCATAAGTGTATACAATTATGATTTGCCCTTAAAAATAAATAAAAATTAAGGGCATTCTTAGACTGTGAAATAGTATCTCATTATGGTTTTGACTTGCATTTCCCTAATGACTAATGCTATTGAGCACCTTTTCATGTGCTTTTGGCCGTTTGTATAACACCTTTGGTAGGATGCTAGCTGTGGGATTTTACTAGATGCTCTTTATCATGTCAAAGACATTTTCTTATCTTCCTGATTTGTTGTAGGTTGTTACCTGAGTGTTTCCCAGGTTTTTTATATTACTTCATCTAGCAAAATGATCACGTTTTTGCCTTTTATTCCATTAATGTGTTACATTAATTAATTTTTAAATGTTAAACCAAATTTTCAATCCTATTTACATGTTATAAACATATTTTATATGCTAATACAGTTTTATGATTGCTTTCTAATCTAGTGTCTTTAGAAAAAGCTAAAAGAAGATGAGAGAAAAATACATAAAATAATTTTTAAGAAAAATATATACAATTATAAACATTCTTATTTGCCATTTCCAATATTATTTTTGTGTATGAAGTTACCCTCTGGTTTCATTTCCTTACTCTATTATACCTTCTTTCACTTCCCCCCTGCTTTGTGCTATTATTGTCAATATTATACTATTTTATGCTATTGCTTTTTAAATATATGCTTATATTTTCAAATAGTTTTAGATTTAAGAAAAATTTCAAAGATATTATAGAGATTTACCATACACCTCACACACAATGCCCTATATGTTATTAATAACTTATATTAATATGGTACATTTGTAATAATTAATTAACTAATACTGATACACTGATATCATTAACCAAACTCCATACATCATTCAGTTTTCCTTAGTTTTTTCCTCACGTCCCTTTTCTTTGGTTCCAGGATCCCAACCAGCATATGACATTACATTTAGTTGGCATATCTCTTTAGGCTCTTCTTTGCAGTGACAGTTTTTGACTTTCCTTGTTTTTGATGACCATGACAGTTTCCAGTAGTACTGGTCAGGTATTTTGTAGAATAATCTTCGATTAGTATTTCTCTGCTGGTTTCTTTATAATTGGATTGGGGTTATGGATTTTTCAGGGGGGGGCAATCACAGAAGTAAAATACCATTTTCATAACAGCATATCAAGGAACGCACTACCAACATGACTTATCTTATTGATGTTAACCTTAGTTTTCTGGCTGAGGTAGTGTTTGCTGGCTTGCTTCACTATAAATTACAATTTTTTCCTTTCCATACTGTATTCTTTCAAGGAAGTCACTATGCACAGGCCCCACCTAAACAGTGAGAAGTTATGCTCTATGTCCTTGAAGACAAAGTAGCAACATAAATCTTTTGGAATTCTTCTGCATAAAATGTTTGTCTGGTTCACCCCATTTATTTCTTTATTTAACCCATATGGACTCATGGATATAAAATAAATATCTTGGATTATAATCTATTCGTACTTTATTGATGTTTTTTTCTCAAGTTGTTCCAGCTTTGGCCATTGGAACCTCTTTCAGTTGACTCCAGTGTCCTTTTGACATAACAGTGGCGTGTGTGTGTGTGTGTGTGTGTGTGTGTGTGTGTGTGTGTGTGTTTTAGTACTTCCTTACTTCCTGGCACTACAAGATTCTCCAGACTCATGCAGTTCCTGATCCAGTCCTAGAACCAGCCATTTTTTTCAAGGATCCCTGGTTCCTTTCATTGAAAAATGGTATTAGAATCCAAGTTCTGGGCACTAGTTGTGTTCACTGCTGCTTCAGTATGGTTTTGTTTTTCAAATCAACTAAGAGAAGAGAAAGAAGGAATATGTAATTACACTGTCTTAATCACTACACAATTACCTTTACCAGTGCTCTTTATGGATTCAAATTATTGTCTGTTGTCACTTTCTTTCAGGTTGAAGGATTTCTTTTTATTTATTTATGTTTTTGAGACAGGGCCTCACTCTGTCACCCAGGCTAGAGTGCAGTGGTGCCATCATGGCTCACTGCAGCCTTGACCTGGGCTCAAGCGACCCCCACACCTCACCTCAGCTTCCTGAATAGCTGGGACTACAGGCACGTGCCACCACACCCAGCTAATTTTAGAACTTTTTGTAGAGATGGGGCCCACTATGCTGCCCAGGCTGGTCTGGAACTCCTGGGCTCAAGCAATCTTCTTGTCTTGGCCTCCCAAAGTGCTGGGATTACAGGCGCGAGTTACTGCCCCCAGACCGCCTGAAAGATTTCTTTTAGTTTTTTTCATAAGGCAGGTGCTAGCAACATATTCTCCTAATCCTTGTTTATCTGGAAACATCTTTATTTCACCTACATTTTTGATGGCTAGTTTTTCCAGATATAGACATATTGGTTGATTTTTTTTTTCTTTTATGACTTGGAGTATGTCCTCCCCTTGTCTCCTGTTACCCACTTTTTCTGATGAGAAGTCAGCTGTTGAAATTACTGTGATTCCTTCATATGTGATAAGTCATTTTCCTCTTGCTACTTTCAGGATTTTCCCTTTGGCTTTGAATTTCAGCATTTTGACTATGATACATCTAGGTATGGATCTGTTTGAGTTTATCTTACTTGGAGTTCACTGATCTTCTTTGATGTTTAGATTAATGTCTTTCATCATATTTGGGGATTTTAAGCCATAATTTCTGTGACTACATTTCTGCCTTTTTCTCTTCTCCCCTTCTGGTACTCTCATTACATATATGTTGATATGCTTAATTGTTTCCCACACATATATGAAGCTCTGTTCACTTTTCTTCATTCTGTTTTTCTTTCTCTTTCTATTAATATGTCTTCTGCTTCAGTAATCTCTCTTCTGCCACGAAAAAAAATATTGTTGGCCTTCTCTTAAGAATGTTTGTTTTGCTTATTTTATTTTCAAGTCCAGAATTTGCATGTGGTTCTTTTTGAAAAATAAGTTCTATCACTTCATTGATATTCTTTATTTGATGAGTTGTTATCATCACACTTTCCTTTAGTTCATAAAACAGTTTTCTTTAGTTTTTTGGATATATTTATAATAGCTGCTTTGAAGTCCTTGTCTGTCATGTACAACATCTGAGCTCCCTCAAAGGTGATTTTTATTGCCTATTTCCTGTCCATGGTCACACTTAACTTATTTTTTGGCAGTGCTCATAATTTTTGTTGAAGATTTGACATTTTAAATAATATATTGTAGTAACTCTGAATTCTGTTTACCTACCCCATCCCCATAACCTGGGCTTTGTTTTTGTTTCTGTTTTTTCTCTATTTCTTATCAGTGTCTTGCCTGGACTAATTCTCTCTGAAGTCTATTTCATCTGTAGTGCACAGTCTCTGATGTCATGTTTATTTCTCTTCTTTTTTTTAAGTCTGGCTTTCTAGGAGTCATCTTATACCAAAAGGTCACAAGTTTTTCTTAAGTTCCTAGATCCAGTAAAGCTTCTATCCTTTGCCGATGTATCTTTGTATGACTTGGAAAATGCTTTCATACTTCAGGAAGTCTTTAATTTTATCCTGCATTCAAGTAGCGTTTAGCAGCTCATAAATATCATATCTCTGGTAGCTCCCACACAGGTTTAGCCTAGTGCGTGTACAGCCTTCCAGACCAATAGATGAATGTTATCTTAGCAGGGCATTTTTAAACTGTGTCTTTCAACAGGTCTCTCTCTGAAATGTCTGGCTAGTCTGTTTTCTTCTAGCTGCTACTAATATGTAATTCTCTAATGTTCATTACTATAATCTCTACTGTTTTCAACATCAAATTTAGGCATGAGTTCCTTCATGCTCTGTTCTAAAGTCAGTCAGTCCCCATAGGCTGTGTTACTATTTGGAGCTGGATGAGGAGAGAATGATATGGCAGCCTGCTTCTTCTACAGTGACATATCTGCTCTATGAGCCCCCTGAAGTCCTTGTCTGAAAAAAAAAAAAAAAAAAAAAAAAAAAAACTGGGCCCTCGACTTGGAAGCAGGGAAATAGGATCCCTGGTCTTCTCCAACTGCCATTCACAGTTTGCTGCACCTGTGTAGGGTAATGCCTTCATCTTAAGAGTGGGAACTGAGCACGGGATGGGAACCCCCAATCTTTTTGTTTTTTGTAGCCAAGAATAAATCTTGTACAACAGAGAACTGGAGATGGAAGAATGAGAGTCACTAGCAGCCTGCTCATTCTGGAGTGAAACTATAGCTCTATAATCAACAGTTGGTAAGAAAGAGACCCCTCGTCTTCTCGGCTGTACTCACCTGGAATAAATCTTCTACTACATAAAGTTGGGAGGAGGAATGGAAGCAGTTCCTTGCTCAAACGCTAATTGTTCTTACCAAGGTTCCATAGATTTTTCTTTAAAAAATGATTTTCAATTTGTTACATGACCTTAAGCCAGTTTCCAGATATTTTGAATGGTTGTTTTACATCGTCTTCTACCATTTTAATGGTGGTTTTACTGGTGAGAGGGCTTGTTGAGCTCCTCACACTAGAAGTTGGTCTGTTGCAATTGTTAATTCAACACATGTTTAGTGCACACCTACTAAGTACTAGGTGTTATATACATGGCATTTGTTTGAATTAACAGATTTATTAATGTATAGTTGACATACATTAAACTGCACATATTTAAAGTATACAATTTTATTATCTTTGACATATGTACATTCTGTTACTATAATCAAGATGGTGAACTTACCCATTAATTCCAAAAGATTTCTTGTGCCCTTTGTATTGCCACCCAGTTTTCCCTGCCCCCTCCCTCTGGTAACCAGTAATTAGCTTCTGTCACTATAGATTAGTTTTTGCACCTGTTTTTAATTTACAAAGCTGATTGGTGATGAAGTTTCTCTTTTACCAGGGGACCACCCTCAGCCCAATTGCTCTTTTCTTATGAGCAGAACATTTTAGAGGTTTTCTTTTTGCCTCTAGGTCAAAATTACTCAAGAGAAAACAAAGATTCCAGCCACCGCCATCTCCACAAAGGGAGTTTTAGTGACCAGCTCACCAGATTCCCAAGTATATGTTTCCAGACCTCCAAAAAAGGCAACAGCATTTCACTCCTGTTTGAGCTGGTAAATTCAAGTCCTTGAATTTAAGGAGTTATAGGCTACAGCATAAGAAGAGCCTTAGGATTCTTCCCTTACAGTGGAGAAGGGTTGAGAAGTCACCAGGGTTCTTCTCACTGTCTTTGCTTATGTACCACCAAGGGCTATTAAGCAACCCAGTGTTTTCCCATTGTCCTTCACATGAATGATTGTAAACTCCCAGCACAGTCTGAGGGACTCAGGGTGGTCCAGTTTCTACAGAGACCCAGGAATTGAATCCCCAAACTAAACACATGCTATTACTCCTTTCACTCTTCAATAGGAAAATGATATGGCAACTCCAACAGGCTTAGCTGTTATCAACTAGAACTGATCCTAAGAGCAATGGTTTATTGCTTGCCTACCATATATCAAGCACTGGGCTAGGTGGTATAGAATTGTTAATCTCATTTATAATACAACCAATCCACAAAGTTAGTATAATTGTTTCCCACTGCACACAAGGTAAAGCTGAGGTAAAAGGAGGTGAAAGGACTTGTCCCAGATCATATTCATAGTGACTAGCAGAGGAGAAACTGAAACTCAGATCTGACACTTAAGTTACCCTCTATCCACCATACTATTATGTCAGATCGCTAAGCTTAGGGACTTCCCTCCACATCCCAAAACCCTCTCATAAGAGGAGAATCCCAACTATATGGCCTTTCATCAGTGTGGCAATGAATGCCACCTGGGACCCTGTATTTTTATTGCTTTTATACAAGCCTACATCACTCTGTCAAAAGAATTAAAAGTGTTAATTCACATAAATGCCCCTCTTCAAAAAGAGCATGGGAAATATCCAGAAAACCCATGAATGAATTCAGATTCAGGCTGTGACTTTTGACTGTTTACATGACAGTGAACCACAAATGCTGGATTACATTCCAAGCATCTGTGTTTAGCACCTTGGAATCTTGTAATATTAAAAAAAAAAAAAGTTCTCACAAATAGCTATCCATGGAATGTAGAACTCTAACTCATTTATGCTGTGTCAGATATTGGCGAAGATGCTTATTGCAATATTTTTACAAGGGCTATCTTACAAAATTGAGGCCAGTATGCCATCTTCCAGTTTGTGCTGCATCTCATGCAGGTTTGTCATTCATTAAAAGGCTAAAAAGAGATTAAATGGAATAGGGCTACTTGGCTCAAACCAGAAAGAATTCAAGTTTAAAGCAGTTACTGACTCTCCTCAGTAGAGGGCAGTGGTGGGCAGGGCAAGGCAGGCAGGAGGAGAAGGGGGGAACATTAATTTCTGTGGTATTCCCCCAAGTGCTCAGATACAGTGCTTAATGCTTTACAGATAGTATCTCATGAATCATGACAATTACCCTATAAAGGAAGGATTATTGGCACCATTTTAGCCTCAAAGAGGTTAAATGAATTGAACGCAGATCTGGTGCCATCTAGTTCAACCATACCACGCTGTTGCCTGAAAAGCACTGCTTTATTCTAAAGTGTCAAAACTGGGAGCTTATACTGATGAACTTAAAAAGGAGAGTCTCCTAGGATAGAGTAGGTCCCATATATGGTGGTATCTTGAAAGATCGAGGCTGGCTGGAACAATGGAAAACATTTAACAAAGATAACATGTAAAAATTATAAACTTCAGAGCCAGTGACAAGGTGGAAATAATCTACAAGAAGTGGTTCAGAGGATTGGAAAACTGACATATGGGAAACAGCTGAGAGACTTGGAGAAGATTAGACCAGGATGCCTGGCACTAGGGAGGTGTTCATACGTGTTGGAAAAACTAAATGTAGAAAATACATCATGAGAAACCTAACATTGTCTTTTAACTACCTAAAGGGCAGTTAGTTATCAAGAAGGTACATACTGTTTTGTGTGGTTCCAAAGGCTAGGACCTAGATCAGCTGGAGGGAGATTTTAGTTTCTTAAAAGGAATAATCTACTAAAAAACATAAAACTCTAAGAGAGAGAGCAACTCAAAACTGACATGAGTTGCTGTCTGAGATTCAGTTGTAAAGATGACCTCCAGGAACCCTTCCAACTCCAGGAAGTTCAGATTTTGGTGTTGATCAGGTCTCCCAGGATGGCTTCTTTACTCTTGTCAAGTGAAGTTCTTAAAACTTTCCAAGAAAGAACTAGTTGGTCCCCCATACATAGGAGCCAAAGTATTCAGACCATTGGAATAATTCTCCTAAGAGGATCTTATCCACACATCTCCAAAGAAATTACAGGAGAAATTCCGAGACTGCCTCACAAGAGGGAGCCATTGCTGTTCCACTGTAATCTGTACATTGGACCAATTAAAGACTACAAGTGTACCTTTTATTCAAAGAAACAAATAAACACAGTCAAAAAGTTTAACCATTTCATTAAAGAAGAGGTTGGGCACAATGGCTCACACCTGTGATCCCAGCATTTTGGGAGGCCAAGGCTGGTGGATTGCTTGAGCTCTGCAGTTCAAGACCAGCCTGGGCATGTGAAACCCCATCTCTACAAAAAATACAAAAAAAATAGCTGAGTGTGGTGGTGCACACCTGTAGTCCTAGCTACTGGGGAGGATGAGGTGGGAGGATTGCTTGAGCCCAGGAGATGGAGGCTGCAGTGAGCCGTGATCACACCATTGCACTTCAGCATGGGTGCCACAGTGATACCCTGTGTCCAAAAAAAGAAAAAAAGAGAAGAGGCCACTGAAATACACACTTATAAAATATGATACCAAATAAAGCCTAATGATGATGGAATCTAAAGAATCTAACCCTAGCCATATCAGAATAAATAAGTCAATCACTCATCAGCATTTACCTGGTTCATCTTATTATATGCCAGGCTTTGTTCTGACTAATGGAGATAACAGAGAGAAGTTAGAAACAATTACCACCTTTAAAAGGGTTACAGTTTAGTAGTAGAGAGATATCTTCATAGATAATTTACTCCCTGTATAGAGCATTCGGAGGATAGAGATCTATACAACAGGTTGTGGAACCACAGAAGTACTAGGGATGAAATGAAGGAAAGGTTATACAGAGAATATATCATTTGAACTAGACCTTAAAAAATAGATGAGAGTTCACCATGTAGAAAGAGGAAGGGTGCATTCTAGCAAAGGGTACAACATGTGCAAAGAAAAAGAGGTACGGAAGATCTTGGGATATTTAAGGAAGATAGTTAGTTTGTCAGGTATGTGTTGGCTAGGGCATAAGATGTATGAGAAAGTGGTGAATCAATTTCTTCATACTCTTGTTATGGAGAGATTCTCTCTAAAATGGCATGTTCAGCAAGCTTACCAACTGCTGATACCCTGAACTGGCTTCCACTGATGACCACAGACTGGGCTGTATACTTGCCACTAAAAATCTAGTTTTTAGAAGACCTCCATCTACTATCTACCTCTTGAGGATTACCAAAGCCAGAGTGAACTGGAATTGGACAACAGGGAAGCTTCTTGAGGACCTCAACTTGACCACAGCCACTGACACAAGAGGACAGACCTCTTATTATCTTGGCCTCTTCCAGGTGGCACTTATAGGAATGGAATGATTGATATGGAGGTCTTTGCTATAAGCTATGCCCAGATCTTCTTGCCATGAAATCCTGAGACCACAAAAGAATGCCATATGTGCCAGCTCACCTGGCCAACATCAGTTACTAAAGGCCCACACATTTCCAGCAGGAAGTGTCCAAAGGGCTTCAGTCAGGAATCTTTACTCCTATTATTTTTTTGATACGGAGTCTGACTCTATTGCCCAGGCTGGAGTGCTGTGGTGCAATCTCAACTCACTGCAACCTTCGCCTCCTAGGTTCAAGCGATTCTCATGCCTCAGCCTCCCCCGAGTAGCTGGGATTACAGGTGCCTGCCACCATGCCTGGCTAATTTTTGTATTTTTAGTAGAGATGGGGTTTCCCCATGTTAGCCAGGCTGGTCTCGAACTCCTGACCTCATGTGATCCACTCACCTTGGCCTCCCAAAGTGCTGGGATTACAGGCGTGAGCCACTGTGCCGGGTCCCTTACTACTATTATTACAGACCCTTCCTAAAGGGATGAACTTCTGAATTTGCGGGTAGCCTCCTTCTTAAAATGGTTCAATGATCTCCTGTTTCTACTGCTGTGCTTCTCCTGAAGCAGTCAAAACTCCAAATCATTTCTAGCAGTAGATCTGCATTGACCTCAGCTGATTTTAAGATCTATTTGGGAAGCAATCTTATTTATAATATTTATTATCCTTCATCATCCTCAAGCAAACAATCAGGGTGGAAAATGCTAGACAGTAGTACAGTGCTGGGCATTTAACAAAAGTTATCTAACCATAGTTTGATTAAGGTTGTCCTAAAATGGGCTACTAGAAGATGCTGGCCATTAAGATTTGACAAAACATTAACATATCACTTAATATGTCACTCCATATTTAACAATGGGAGTTTGTCTTGCTCAGTAAAAATGGGATGAAATTACAAGGCTTGCCTTCACCATCTTTAACTCAAGGTTTCATAAAGACATACATATAGAAAATGCATTTTTAAAAGCAGTATTAACTTACACCTATCTTTATCCATTTTTGTTAGGGCAGTTAGTTTTGTCAAGAGCTATGAAACAATGATAGAATCCTACCACTCTAATAGAAATCATGGAGTCTATGCCAAACAGAGTCCGCAATGTAGATGAACCCATGTGATACCACCACTTTGGTCAACTGTGAAATTATTGCTCCTAGGGTGATGTGACAATAAAACAACAAAACAATGGAAACTTTATCTTCCAGAACTATCAAGGCATTGAATCTTCAGCTATAGCTCCTAGGGGAACAACAGAGGACTAGTATTTCTTCACCTACCAGTACAACTCAGACATAGCCTTGTCAAAATGGCATTTCTCTATCACTATGGCAAAAAAAAAAAAATTAGCTAAGGAGCTAATGACATTCTGTACATCAGGAAGATCTGGGGTTCACTGTCAGATATTTGGTCCTTTGTGGGGAAGGTTTCTATAATAACGGTATTTTGCAACATGCAGCTGTGTTGTTGACAGCTCCTTGTCTACATTTCTTACTATCCATCATGACACTGACCAACACCATCAGGGAAATACAAAGTCTGCTCTGACCTTAGAACTGTTCCTGATCATGCAAAATACATTTTGTCCTGACTTCATATTAGCAGTGTTTAATTATAATTAATACAGTTATTTCTTTGGTTGTTACTTGAGAGTACAAGTCATGTGTTTTTAGCTAAACAGTAAGATCTAAGACAGTAGTATAGGGCAGTGGGAAGAACACACTTTGGAATAAGACATATCCAAGTTTGAACCACACTCCCCAACTAGCTATGTAAGTCACATAAGTCCTGTGAGTTTTAGTCCCCTCATCTATAAAGTAGGTAAGAGTGCTTGGCACATTTCTGTAAACGAAAGTAACTTTCCCCTTTCCTCTCTACCATCTCTACATCTGATAATACAATACAGGATTTTCTGATCAGGTGTTCACCAAATATTGACTAAACAAAGAGAAGAAACATTTTATTCCATGTTTTTTTGTGCCCAATATTATAAGGATTCCCTGTCCTGATCTCCCTCCAGCTTTAAAGCCAGGTTTAGTCATTCCTGACTGCACATGGTTCTTCAACGGAAGACTGAGTCCTCTGGGAAATGTGGTCCATAAGCACTTCCTATTCTGACAGAGAAGACACGGTAAGTTTCACCCACATCTTAATCCTAAGGAATGTGCCTATTTTCTTCTTTTTTGATACACTAGCTTACAGTCACATATCTCCGGGGAAAACAGACAACACACAATCTGAGATGGCCACCTGCCTTACTTTTCAGATGATTAATCCCATTAGTCAGATTGCCATTACAATCAGACTGAGGGTATGCCTGATACAGCTTAAAGGCTGCTGGGAGGGGTTCTTCATGAAAAATACTACTACTCTCCCATCTCTCTTTTCCTTTCTACCTCAAAAGGTTAAAAAAAAGAAACTTGCCTTCTACGAGGACCCTCTTTGAAACATATTTCTAAGTCTCTAATCAAGGAAGCCTACCTAAAGCGTAAGACAACTTTAAAAGCCCTTTATGTGAGTAAATGGATTTCAAATATTGTGCTCCAAAGGAGAAAAATCAAATTCCAGGTTGGAATCCTCATTTATGCCAGACAGCCCCTGCAACTACAGGGAAATTCTGTGATGAAAATTGTCAGGTCAGCTCAGCGCCTACAGGCCCCATTAATTTATATCTCCTTCTTCTGAGAGGACATGAATTAGGGAGAATCTTTTTACTTGATTATTCATAGCTATGCTTTTGGGGCTGCCAACTCACTCTCCACACTTTACATAGCTGACCCACAACAGCACACACATAATCCCACATAGGGTCACATACCCTCACTTATATAGTTATACATCCCCTAGACTATAGACAGAGATAGGGAACCTCTGAGAGATGGAGTGTCTCGGGAGAAGAGACTGCATGGTGAACAAGGGCAGAGAACAGGGAAAAGAGAAATAATTCCGAGACTAGTAGCTAGTTCTTTGTTGGTCTTTCCTCTAGATTATGTAAAGGACTTGAGTGGCAGGTGCTTCTTCTTTGATGACCCTGAAGTCCCTACCTTAAATTGCTTCATGCCTCAGTTCACAGACACTCTGCAGAGATATGTAATCTCCTTGCCTTGGAGAATATTTACAGAATCAAAATGATGTCCTGCTTTAAGAGGGTTACTCTCCCAAATCCAGTGGAGGAGACTCTGAAGGAGCTTAAAGGACTGTTAATGTTACATCGGGTTTTAATCTCATAATTTGCAACCTATATAGGTAATAATTTAAAGAACAGCTTTCTGCAAAATGAATTATTATTGGGCTCATTGCAGTTTATGTACCTTTCCTCATCACTTCACAGAAAGGTTTCTAATACATTTCAGTATCCCTGGGAGCAAGGCCTAGCACTGAGCTGTCCAGTACAGTAGCCATCCAGTAGCCACGTGTGACTAATGAGCACTTAAATGTGATTGGTGTAAACTGACACACACTTATTAAGTTTAATATCACACCAGATTTCAAAGACTTAATATTTAAAAAGAACATAAAATACCTCAGTAGTAACTTTTATACTGATTCCATGTTGAAATGTTAATATTTTAGATATATTGAGTAGTTAAGTAAAATATGTTATTAATATTTGTCTCCCCTGTTTCTTTTTACCTTTTTAATGTGATTACTTGAAAATTTAAAATGGCATATATGTATTGTTATATTGTTTTATGTTTATGAATTTTGTCATACCTAACTCCTAAAGTTTTTCTTTTTGCTTTCAGTATTTGAGATGCTCCCAAGAAAAGCTAGCTGTGCAGCCTTGGGAAGTCTACTTAAGCTCTCCAGGCCAAATGGGGCTAATTGTCTATTTCATAAGGTTATTAATTTCATAAGGATTTAATGGGCTAATGCATATATAACGCTTATCTCTGCACTCTGTACCTGGCACATAGTAAAAACTCAACAATTGACAGGTATTCTGCCCAAAGATAGTGAAAAGGGCTTTCCAAAGAAATGTTATACATCTTACCTTAACCCAGGTAACATCACTTTTCTTTACATAACTGCTAATGAGATCCTTAGCTGAGAAAAATGTGAGAAGCCTCAGTGTTGGTTCCTCATGGATCTCTGAGATGATGCTTGGTTTTAAGCAGTAGCCAGGCTTAGGAAGGAGCTACAGAACTGGAGGCAAAGAATGTATTCGTCCATGTATTCATCTATCCAATCATTCAACAGTTAATTTATTGAGTCTCAAGCACTGTTCTATAGACAATGGGAATATAACAATAAACAAAACAGGCAAAGATTCCTGCCCTTATAGACTTTTCTTTCTGGTAAAAGTAACTCATAGACTTGTTTTCAAAAGCTCACTCCAATCATTTATATTCTGTGACTTGATTCGGAAACCACTATCTCCAGAGACAGCACTGACCTCTCAAATGGTCATTCTAGGTCTCACCTAGAGCCTGTATGTGTTGGTATGTGTTGCTCCAGCATCTCTGCCACTCCCCAGAATAGTCAAGAATTACTAGCCAATCAATGCAGTCCCCTCCTTAGGCTCAAATCAATTAAAAGGTTTGTAGGCTCCCTCCACATACCATGCATCAGTCTTCACTGATTTCTTACCTGCTGCCACAAAGAGATTAACCCAGTATCCTCTAGTATGTCAAATAGGCTACAAGTGACATGCCAAACCCTCAGAAAGCAAACAATATCCAGAGCACTACCACCAGAAAAGTACATTATCTCACTGTCTCCACTACTAGTTTTGCCCCAGGAGGTGCAATGAAAGTAGCATGGGCTTTGGCACCAAAATGACCAGGCTTCAAATCCTAGTTCTGCAGTGCACTGTGACTTCAGGCAGATCGTTTTAACTCTTTGTTCCTTCATCTGCTCTCCTGTGAAAAAGCTATCTTCCTCACATGATTATGGGAATGAATACCTAACAGACACAGTGCCTGGCATAGAGTTAGTATTCCAGAAGCATTAGTTTTCTTCCCACATTCCTTCCAAGTTGGGTGGTATTTTAGAAACAGCATGAAAGCTATTCTTGTATGGATTAGGACTAAGCAGTTGCCTCTTAGTGGAGGGCTCCCACTGGCTAGCTTTCCAAAGACGTATTCAGTAATATCATGTTAGTAACTTGAAACTGGCCATGGTGGGAGTATATCCACTATAGAAACCACAAGTGCTACAAATTTGGTTTTACTTATTTACTGTTTTTCTGGAGAGCTGGTTTGCCAGCATTCCACTAGCTTTAACCCCAAGACACATGGACAACTCAGGTACAAAGATAAGGCAATTAACACTTGTCATTTTGAAACAGAGACCCTTCAATGGACTGGGCAAAAATTGCCATGAAATATAGCTACTCAGTCCTTCTCTATAGAATCGTTTATGTGGCACATTAAACATACTTATTGCCCCTTAAATTTAAAAATCAGCAACATACGCCACGACAAGTATCATCACAGGGCCATGTACACAGTAGGTGCTCAGTAAACACCTATCAAATACACAAACAAGCCCAGGATAAATTATCTGCCACTTTTCATCAATGAAATAGAAGCAGTGGTTTGAAAACAAATGAAATGAGACTCAGGAGAAAACAACTTTAGGATAGGGGTGAGAGCACAAGCCAGAATGCTGAATGAGAAAGTTCTGGAAGGGTGAACAGGCTCAAGGCAAGGGAAAGGTGGAGCACAGAATCCAGAGAAATGGGTCCATGGTAGGGTACAGGAGAGGTACATAGGGGAAATTGACAAATGGAACAAGGTCCTGAAATAGAAATAGAAATTCATGAGCTATACTTTATCTGGGAAGGAATTTTAGAATTTGTTTTGGTGGAGATATTCTTTATAAAATTATCAAAGTTTTTATCTTCTGAAACCACTGCATTTTAACAGCTTTATTAATACATAATTTACATATGATAAAGTTCACCCATCTAAAGCATAAAATATAATGAATTTTAGCATTTATGGAGCTGTGCAACCATCACCACAATCTAATTTTGGAATATATCCATTATCCTAAACAGAAACCTTGTGCAATTTATATTCAGTCCCCATTCCTAACACCCAGCCCCAAGCAACCACTAATCACTTTCTGCCTCCATAGATTTGTCTTTTTTGAACATTTCATACACAATAAATGGAATCATACAATATGTGGCCTTATGTGTCTTCTTTCACTGAGCATGTTTCTGAGGTTCATTCATATAGTAGCATATAACACTGCTTCATTTCTTTTCACTGCTGAACAATATTCCATTGTATGATTATACCACATATTATTTATCCACTCAGCAGTTGAGGATGTTTGGGGTGCTTCTGCCTTTTGGCTTGTGTGAGTCATGATGCTATGATATGAACATTCAGGTACAACTTTTTGTGCAGACATATGTTTTCGTTTATCTTGGGTATATACCTATGAGTGAAAATTCTGAGTCATACAATAGCTCTATGTTTAACATTTTTAGAAACTGCTAAAGTGTTTTCCAAAGAACTATACCATTTTGCATTCCTACCAGCAATGCATGAGAATGTTCCAATATGCCACATCCTTGACAACACTTATTTTTGTCTAATAAATAGCCATTCCAGTGGATGAGAAATGTTATCTCATCATGATTTTGATTTTCATTTCCCTAATGACTAATGATGTTGAGTATCTATTCGCATGTTTATTTGCCATTTATATATATTCTTTGGATAAATGTCTATTCAAATTCTTATCCTGCTTTTTAATGTATAATCTGTCTTGTTACTGAGTTGTAAGAGGCCTTTATATTTTCTGAATCTAAAGACTTTATAAGATATATGATTTATAGGTATAGTCTCTCAGTCTTTGAGGTGTTATTTCACTTTCTTGATGGTATCTTTAAAGTGTGAAGGTTTTAAATTTTAAGTCCAGCTTAAATCCAGTTTATCATGTTTTTATGACTTGTGGTTTTGTTGTTGTATCTTAGATTTACTTCTATGTTTTCTTCTAAGAGTTGTATAGTTTAAGCTCTTATACTTAGGTATACGATACATTTTTGAGTTAATTTGTGGTATGGTGTGAAGCCAAAGATCAAATTCATTATTTTGCATGTGAATATTCTACTGCCTGAACACCAGTTGTTGAAAAAACTATTTCTTTCCCTTTGAATTTTCTTGGCAAGTTTGCCCAAAATCAGTTGATCATACATGTAAAGGCTTATTTCTGGGATCTCAATTGATTGCCATTATCTATATGTCTTTCCTTATGCCAGGAGCACACTGGCTTGACTATTGTGGCCTTGTCATAAATTTTGAAATTGGAAACTGTGGGTCCTCCAAGTTTGATCTTTTTAAAGACTGTTTTGGCCACTCTGGGTCTCTTGCATTTTTCTGTGTATTTTAGAATCAGCTTGTAATTGTCTGAAATAAAAAAGTCATCTCATCTCAGGCCAGGTGCAGTGGCTCATGCCTGTAATCCCAGCACTTTGGGAGGCCAAGGTGGGTGGATCACTTAAGGTCAGGAGATCGAGACCAGCCTGGCCAACATGGTGAAACCCCATCTCTACTAAAAACACAAAAATTAGCCAGGTGTGGTGGCACAGTCCTGTAGTCCCAGCTACTCAGGAGGCTGAGGCAAGAGAATCTCTTGAACTCGGGAGGTGGAGGTTGCAGTGAGCCAAGGTCACACCACTGCACTCCAGCCTGGGTAACAGAGCAAGACTCTATCTCAAAAAAAAGAAAAAAAAAAGTCATCTGAGATTTTTCTAGGGATTGCATTGAATTTGTAGACCCATCTGGGAAGTACGGCCATTTTAATAATATTATATCTTCTAATTCACAAACATGGGATGTCTTTTTACTTATTTAAATCTTTCCTTTCTTTCACTGGTGTCTTATAGTTTTCAGTGTATAAATCTTATACTTTTTTTGTCAAATGTATTCTTAATTATTCCATTTTTTTGATGCTATTGTGAATGAAAATGTTTTCTTAATTTCATTTTCAGATTATTACTATAAAGACATAGAATTGATTTTTTATGTTGATGTCATATCCTACAGACATGACAAACAATTATGTTTTCCTGTATAAAATATCATGTCATCTATGAATAAAGACAAATTAGCTTTTTTTTTGGTCTAATTGCCTTGGATAGAATCTGTAATACAATGCTGAATAAAACTAGTAAGTGCAGACATATTTGTCTTGTTCCCATCTTAAAGCAAAAGAATTCAGTCTTTCTCTATTAAGCATGATGCCACCTGTAGGGTTTTTGTATATGCCCTTTATCAGCTTAAGGAAATTCCCTTGTATTCCTAACTTGTTGAGAGTTTTTGTCAAGAAAAGGTGTTGGATTGTGTCAAATTATTTTTCTGCATCTATGTAGTTTATCATGCTGTTTTTGTACTTTATTCTACTAATGCAATGTTTATATTCATTGATTTTTTGCATGTTAAAACAGCCTTGCATTCCTAGGGTAAATTCCACTTGGTCATGGTGTATAATTATTTTTATATATTGTTAGATTCAGTTTGCAAGTATTTTGTTCTAGATTTTGCATCTATTTTCATAAAGAATATTGGTCTATAGTTTTCTTTTCTTGTAGAATGAGTTGAAGCTTATTTCCTCCTCTATTTTCTCGGAGAGTTTGTGAGGCATTGGTATTAACTCTTCTTTAAATGTTTGGTAGAATTTATTAGTAAAACTCTTTGGACCTGGGCTTTTCTTTATGGAAAGATTTTTAAACTACTAATGCAATCTTCATACTTATTATAAGTCTATTCGGGTTTTCTATTTTTTCTTGATCAGTTTTCATAATTTGCATTTTCCAGGAATGTATCCATTTTATCTAAGTTATCTAATTTGTTTGCGTACAGTTGTTTAGAGTGCTCCTTTATAATTTTTAATTAATTTTTCTGTAAGTTCTGAAGTGATGTTCCTTCATCAATTCTTGAAATCTGTAATTTGAGTCTTCTCTTTGTCGATATATTTAAATTTTGTTGATTGTTATGGGCTGAACTATGTCCATCCAAACCTCATATGTTGAAGCCTTAACTCAAGAGTATCTCAGAATATGAATGAATTTGGAGACAAATCCTTTAAAGAGATAGTTACATTAAAATGAGGCTGTTAAAATGGGCTCTAATCCAATCTGAAAGGCATCCTTATAAGAACAGAAAATTACAACACATAGTGAGACACTAGACACATGCACATACAGAAAGGAAAGACCAGGTGAAAACATATTGAAAAGGTGAGCCACCTGCAAGCCAAAAAGAGAGGCCTCAGGAGAAGCCAAACCAACTGATATCTTGATCTTGTACTTTCAGTCTCCAGAACTGTGAGAAAATTGATTTCTGTTATTTAAGCCACCAAGTCTGTGGTATTTTGCTATGGCAGCGCTAGTAAACGATCCATTTTGTTGATATTTTCAGACAACCAACTTTTGGTCTCATAGATTTTCTATGTTGTTTTTCTGCTATTTCATTTATTTCAACTCTGGTAATTATATTATTGCTTTCCTTCCACTGGTTTTGCATTTACTTCGCAAAATTCCTTCTGCATCTCCTAGTTTCTTAAGGCAGATTAGGTCATTGGTTTTATATTTTTTCTTCTTTTTAATACAGGAATTTACAGCTTCAAATTTCTCTGTAAGTACTATTTTTCCTGCAGCCTGTAAGTTTTGATGTGTTGTGTTTTCATTTTCATTAATCTTATTTTCTTATTTCTCCTGTGATTTATTCTTTGACCCACTGGTTATTTAGGAGGATATTGTTTAATTCCCACATATTTGTGAATTTCCCAAATTTCCATCTGTTGTTGATTTCTAATTTAATTATATTGTGATCTGCAAATTTACTGCATATGACTTCTATTCTTTTAAGTTTCTTGAGACTTGTTTTATGGCCTAGCATATGGGTCTATCCTGGAGATTGTTCCATATACACTTGAGAAGAATGTATATTCTTCTGTGGTTGGGTGGAGTGGTCTGCAGATGTCTGTTAGGTCTACTTAATTTATTGTGTTGTTCAAGTCCTCTATTTTCTTGTTGATGTTCTAATCATTTTATCCATTATTGAAAATGAGTATTGAAATATCTAGCTGTTATTGTTGAATTGTCTATTTTCTCTTCAATTCTGTTAATTTTTGCTTCATGTATTTTTGGGACCTGTTAAGTATATAAATATTTAATATGGTTGTTATATTTTCCTGATTAATTGACCCTTTTATCATTATAAAATATTTATTTTTTATCTCTAGAAAGATTTTTTTTTTTTTTTTAAGAGACAGGTCTCTGTCACCCAGGCTAGAGTACATGGAGTATAGTGGCACAAACATAGCTCACTACAGCCTCAAACTTGTGGGCTCAAGCAATCCTCCTACATCAGCCTCACAAGTAGCTGGGACTACAGGTTCACACCACCATGTCTAGCTAATTTTCTATCTTTCTTTAGGGAAGGAGTCTTACTATATTGCTTAGGCTGGTCTTGAACTCCTGGCCTCAAGCAATCCTCCTCCCTCAGCCTTTCAAGTAGCTGGGATTACAGACATGAACCAGCATACCTGACATTTTTTTGTTTTAATATGTATTTTGTGTGATAATACAAATAGCTACTCCAGCTGTCCGATGGTTGCAGTTTACATGGTATATCTTTCTCTGTTATTTTAGTTTTAACCTATTTGTATCTTTGAATTAAAGGTACATCTCTTTTAGACAGCATACAGTTAGACCTCAGTTTTTTATCTAGTCTGAGAATTTCTGCCTTTTTATCAGGTTATTTACTCCATTCACATTAACATTATTATTAATACAGTTGAATTAATATGTGCCATTTGCTATTTGTTTTCCATAGGTCATATTTTACAAAATATTTTCTATCCCTTCTTTATCTCCTTGTTTTGTATGAAATAGGTATTTTCCAATGTAGCATTTTAATTTCTTTATTAAATTTTAAACTGTATTTTTTTGACGTTTATTTTAGGTTCAGGGATACATGTGAAGGTTTGTTATATAGGTAAACTCATGCCATGGGGGTTTGTTATACAGATTATTTCATTACTCAGGTATTAAGCCTAGTACCCAATAGTTATTTTTTCTTGTTTTTCCCTCCTCTAACCCTCCATCCTCAAGCAGACCCCAGTGTCTCTTGTTCCCTTGTGTTCATGAGTTCTCATCATTCACCTCCCACTTACAAGTGAGAACATGCAGTATTTGGTTTTCTGTTCCTGCGTTAGTTTGCTAAGGATAATAGCCTCCAGCTCCATCTACGTTTCCTCAAAAGCTATGATACTAATTCACACTCCCACCAACAGTGTATAGGTGTCCCCTTTTCTCTACAACCTTGCCAGCGTCTGTTATATTTTTACTTTTTAATAATAGCCATTCTGACTGGTTAAGATGGTATCTCACTGTGGTTTTGATTTGCATTTTTCTAATGTTCAGTGATATTGAGCTTTTCATTCATCTGCTTGCTTGTTGGCCACATGTATATCTTTTTTTTTTTTGAAACGGAATCTCGCTCTGTCACCCAAGCTGGAGTGCAGTGGCGTGACCTCGGCTCACTGCAACCTCCACCTCCCGAGTTCAAGAGATTCTCTTGCCTCAGCCTCCTGAGTAGCTGGGACTACAGGACTGTGCCACCACACCTGGCTAATTTTTGTGTTTTTAGTAGAGATGGGGTTTCACCATGTTGGCCAGGCTGGTCTCGATCTCCTGACCTTAAGTGATCCACCCACCTTGGCCTCCCAAAGTGCTGGGATTACAGGTGTGAGCCACTATGCCTGGCCCACATGTATGTCTTCTTTTCAAAAGTATCTGCTCATGTCCTTTGCCTACCTTTTAATGGAGTTGTTTCAACTTTATTTTTAAAGTTATATTCTTATTTATTGCTCTAGGAATTATAATATACATCTTATACCCTACTTCAGTTTTATACTAACTTAATTACAGTAAGATAGTTACAAATTTGCTCTACTATAGCTCCATTTTCTCCTTCTTCCTTTGTGTTTTTATTTTCATATATACTTTGTCTATATACAGTACAAACTCAACAGTGCAGTGTTATAATTGTTGCTTTAAATAATCTTATGCTGTTTGAAGGAACAAAAAAGAAATAAAACTATACTTATAAAGTTTTATGTTGAGCTTCTTATTTATGATTTCTGGTACTCTTTGTTTCTTCCTGTGGATTTGAGAGACTATCTGATGTCATTGTCTTGCCCTACTGCAGCTTCCTTCCCTTCACCCTACTCTGTGCTGTCATTGTTAAATATATCTCTATATGTTACAGGCCCCCAATTCAATTATACTGCTATTGTTTTGTGCTATTATTTTTAAATCAATTAAGGGAAGATGAGAATATGTAATTATGCTGTCTTTTATAGTTTCTACATAATTACATTTATCAGCACTCTTAGTTTTCTTTTCATGTGAATATGAATTACTGTGTAGTGTCACTTCCTTTCAGCTTGAAGAACTTCCTTCGATATTTCTTGTAAGGAAAGTCTGACATCAACAAATTATCTCCATCTTTGTTTATCTGAAAATGCCTTCATTTTGCCTATAGTTCTGAAAGGTACTTTTGCCAGATACAGGATTCTTGGTTGATATCTTTATCCTTCAAGCACTTTTATTATGTCATCCCTTTGCCTTCTGCTCTCCATTTTCTTTCTGATGAGAAGTCAGCTATTCATTTTATTGGAGTTCACTTGTACATGATGAGTCATTTATTTTCTTGCTGCTCTTATGACTTTTCCTTTTGTCTTTGACTTCTGACATTTTAACTATAATATACTTAGGTGTATATCTTTATGCCTTTATCCTTCTTGGAATTTCTTGAGGATTTTCCATGTGTAGATTAACATTTTTTCATCATGTTTTGGAAATTTTCAGTTATTAGGCATTCATTTTTTTTTCCTGCCCTACTTATACTCTTCTCCTTGCAGTACTCTTATCATGTGTATGTTGAAGCTCTTAATGGTGTCTCAGATTTCTGGAGCTCTGTTCATTTTCTTTATTCTTGTCTTCTGTTCTTCAGAGTGTATAATCTCTAATTATTTATCTTCAAATTCATTCTTTCTTCTTCCAGCCTTATTTACTGCAGAGCCCCTCTAGTAAATTGCTCCTTTCCATTGTTGTACTTTACAACTCGAGAATTTTCATTTGATTGTTCTTTTGTAATTTCTCTCTTTATTATCTCTTTGACTTGTTATTTTCTCATTTTAGGCTGGTTCCTTTAGCTCTTTGAACATATTTATAATAGCTGTTTTGAAGTGTTTTTGTCTGTCTGATACATTATCTACCCCTACACCCTCACACGTTGTTTATATTGCCTGCTTTTTTCTGTACAATGGTCACACTATTCTGTTTCATTGCATGTTTCATAATTGTTTGAGAACTGGGCATTTTAGATGGTATACTGTAACAAATCTAGATTCTGATTAGCTTTCCCACCACTACCATGGGGCTTGCTGTTTGGTGGTTTGCTGGGACTAATCTTGTGAAGTCTAATTTCCCTGCACTGTGAAATCTCTAATGTTACTGCTCAGTTTTTTTGTCTTCGGTTTGTTTGTTTCTTTGTTACCTCAGAGTACTGGGTCAGTTTACCTTAATATTTACCTAGTGATTGGTCAGAGTTGTGCTTATGCCCCTTAAGCCTTAATGATATAGAACTTTGATGATGGATTTCTGTGTGGCTTGGGGAATATTTATAAATTGGCTCTATGTTCAAGCAGTGACTAGTAGCTCTCAAGTACACTTTCTGGTTGCTTTTGAGTCAATGCAGTGTAGCACATGTGCATGCCATCCTGACCCCCAGTGATCTTAACAGGACTCTTTTTAGCTGTCTCTCTCTTTGATTTCAGTTGAATCATGGGAGCTGGTTTTTCCTGTGCTGTTCTCATGACATTGAAAAAGTCTCATGAGGATCTGATGATTTTGTAAAGGGAAGTTCCCTTGCACATGCTCTCTTGCCTGCTGCCATGTAAGTCATGCCTTTGCTTCTCCTTCACCTTCCGCCATGATTGTGGGGCCTCTCCAGTCACATGGAACTGTGAGTCCACCAAACCTTGATTCTGTCTGTTAAACTTCTGGCTGGTCTGCCATTTAATTTGTTGCTTCTAGTCACATTAACTATTAGCTTCCTACTAGTTGTTCAACATAAAGATCTCTAATGTTCTTGAAACACCTTTAGGAGTGAGTTTTTCCATTCTCTGTTCCAAATATAGTCAGCCCTCAACAGCGCTGCTGACCTGCCAGACTTCCGGTCTTTCCTAACACCCTGAGCAGAATTTTTGTGGTTCCTTACTGGAATGAAGATCTGGTGATAGTCTGATTGTACCTAAGTGACATCACCCTATAAGCAGGAGCTGGAGGATGGGGATGGTAGCCCCATCTTTTTGATCTGTCCCTCCTGATATGGAACTTCTACCCTACAAGTGGGATCTGGGGTGGGGAAGGAACCTCAGTCTTCTTGACTACGCCAACCCAAAATAGAGCTTCTAAAACATGAAGCTGCAAGTCAGGGGAAGAAGACGGCTGGCAGCCTGTCTCTCTCAGGTGAAACTGTAGCCTTATGACTAGCAGCTTGGCATAAAGGAAGCCCCATCTTCTTGGCTATACCTGCCCGAAGTATAGCTTCCATGACACAGAGCTGGGTTGGGGAGAGGTAATGATGGCTGGCTGGACTTCCTTTGTTCTTATTGAGACCTAGTAGATTTTCTTGAATAAATTCATCTCAATATACTGAATTCCCTGAGGTCAATTTCCAGAGACTTTAAATAGTTGTTTTCAATAATTTTCACCAGTTAAGTGGTTGTTTCAATGGGAAGATAATATGTTTAGCTACTCACACAGTCATTCTGGAAGTCCTGCTCCCAAACCACTGATTTTTAAGTCTTTTATTACGCTTTTCTTGGCTTTTGGAAACCAATTTGTATTAGTCCATTTTCATACTGCTATGAAGAAATACATGAGACTGGATAATTTATAAGGAAAAAAAGATTTGGTGGACTCACAGTTCCACATGGCTGGAGAGGCCCCACAATCATGGCAGAAGGTGACGGAGAAGCAAAGGCATTACTTACATGGCAGCAGGCAAGAGAGCATGTGCAAGGGAGCTTCCCTTTATAAAACCATCAGATCCTCATGAGACTTATTCACTGTCACGAGAACAGTAGCACAGGAAAAACCAGCTCCCATGATTCAACTACCTCCCACTGGGTCCCTCCCACAATACATGGCAATTATGGGAGCTACAATTCAAGATGAGATTTGGGTGGGGACACAGCCAGAACATATCACAATCCATTTTCAGATTTGCAGATGAGTTGGATCTGCTTACCAATGGTTTAATTTCTGCAGTGTAGGCTTTATATACATATATACATAGAGCAACAAACACAATGCCCATAACAAGAAAGAAAACATTTCACAAATTCATTAGCTGTATGCTCATGTGAGTGGCTACATTCAAGTTAATTTTGTGTCTCATGCATATAGCCTCCCCATTTTCCAGCAGAAAGTGAGAATGAGTTGTTTTCCTTTAACTGAATATCCAAGACACCCAAACTTTATTCCGTCAAGTATCAGACATTTCATTTTAGTCATCTTGATGAACTCACTCTAAAATATCTCCTTAGTAACTTACACAAAGGCAGGTAATCCTAACTACTTGAAAAGGAGAATGAAGGATTGCTAAAAAGGAACCAGTTACAATATATGAAAGATATCACAAACGTTGCCAATTATAGAGAGAAGTCAGACACATTGATAGACACTGTAAAGAGTAGAATTGATACTGCCAAGGATCCCAAATATCAAAATGGTGCACATGTCTACCTCATTCACATTTCAGTGAAATGTCTGGCAAACAGATAAACAACAGCCTTCCAAATGACATGAACTGGCCTAGAAATCTATTCTGATCATGGCACTGTCATACCCTTAAATCTTCTGCAGGCCCAAACAATGAAAGAACCAATGCCTCCTCCTAACATTTAAAGTCTACTTTAAGAATCAATATCGTGAAAATGGCCATACTGCCCAAGGTAATTTATAGATTCAATGCCATCCCCATCAAGCTACCAATGAGTTTCTTCACAGAATTGGAAAAAACTGCTTTAAAGTTCATATGGAACCAAAAAAGAGCCCGCATCTCCAAGACAATCCTAAGTCAAAAGAACAAAGCTGGAGGCATCACGCTACCTGACTTCAAACTGTACTACAAGGCTACAGTAACTAAAACAGCATGGTACTGGTACCAAAACAGAGATATAGACCAATGGAACAGAACAGAGTCCTCAGAAATAATACCACACATCTACAGCCATCTGATCTTTGACAAACCTGAGAGAAACAAGAAATGGGGAAAGGATTCCCTATTTAATAAATGGGGCTGGGAAAATTGGCTAGCCATAAGTAGAAAGCTGAAACTGGATCCTTTCCTTACTCCTTATACGAAAATTAATTCAAGATGGATTAGAGACTTAAATGTTAGACCTAATACCATAAAAATCCTAGAGGAAAACCTAGGTAGTACCATTCAGGACATAGGCATGGGCAAAGACTTCATGTCTAAAACACCAAAAGCAACGGCAGCAAAAGCCAAAATTGACAAATGGGATCTCATTAAACTAAAGAGCTTCTGCACAGTAAAAGAAACTACCATCAGAGTGAACAGGCAACCTACAGAATGGGAGAACATTTCTGCAATCTACTCATCTGACAAAGGGCTAATATCCAGAACCTACAAAGAACTCAAACAAATTTACAAGAAAAAAACAAACAACCCCATCAAAAAGTGGGCAAAGGATATGAACAGACATTTCTCAAAAGAAGACATTCATACAGCCAACAGACACATGAAAAAATGCTCATCATCACTGGCCATCAGAGAAATGCAAATCAAAACCACAATGAGATACCATCTCACACCAGTTAGAATGGCGATCATTAAAAAGTCAGGAAACAACAGGTGCTGGAGAGGATGTGGAGAAATAGGAACACTTTTACACTGTTGGTGGGATTGTAAACTAGTTCAACCATTATGGAAAACAGTATGGCGATTCCTCAAAGATCTAGAACTAGATGTACCATATGACCCAGCCATCCCATTACTGGGTATATACCCAAAGGATTATAAATTATGCTGCTATAAAGACACATGCACACGTATGTTTATTGCAGCACTATTCACAATAGCAAAGAATTGGAATCAACCCAAATGTCCATCAGTGACAGATTGGATTAAGAGAATGTGGCACATATACACCATGGAATACTATGCAGCCATCAAAAAGGATGAGTTTGTGTCCTTTGTAGGGACATGGATGCAGCTGGAAACCATCATTCTTAGGAAACTATCACAAGAACAGAAAACCAAACACCGCATGTTCTCACTCATAGGTGGGAACTGAACAATGAGATCACTTGGACTCAGGAAGGGGAACATCACACACCGGGGCCTATCATGGGGAGGGGGGAGGGGGGAGGGATTGCATTGGGAGTTATACCTGATGTAAATGACGAGTTGATGGGTGCAGCACACCAACATGGCACAAGTATACATATGTAACAAACCTGCATGTTATGCACATGTACCCTACAACTTAAAGTATAATAATAATAAATAAATTTAAAAAAAAAAGAAAAAAAAATAAATAAATAAAGTCTACTTTAAACTAGCCCCAACCTTTCTTTCCAGACTCAATCTCTACTGCTCCCCAATTTGTAACTTTCTCCAACCACATTTATTTCCCTTTCTACTACCTTCACCTGGTATGTTTCCTTTACCCTCATCACCCTGTCTTGCTAGTCTGAGAGTTCCTTAAGAGAAGGGATTGTGTTTTGTCCATCTCTGCCCCTAGGACCCACCACAAGGCCTGTCAGAATATTCAGTACATGTTTTTTTAATGAATGAAATTCTGCCATCTGAACCCTTAAATGTCACCTCCACCTTGACGCTTTTCCTGGTCTCTCACTTGTTCAAATTCCCACAGCTTCTTGCTTCTAACATCTTTAATGATACCTATCATACTTTTCCTTGTGCTTTGTTATAATTATTTAAATATCTACATTATTACTGCCACCGCTGCTTTTTTCCTCTTCAGAGAAAGAGGGAGAACAAGAGACAGACAGACACACACACACACACACACACACACACACACACACACACAGGATCACAGTCTTAAAGAGCATGAACTTTGCCTCATTTAAAAAAAAAACTTCCTTGTGGAACTTAACACAATGCTTATCACATAGGAGACACAGGAGGAGTTCAAGAAATATTTGCCAAATTGAATTGCTAAAACATTTGGATATCAGTATGGAGATTTTACTTTAGATCCATACCTCATACCATACACTTGAATAAATTCCAGATGGGCCCAAAAATTAAACACAAAAAAGAAAAAACACCCTGGGGGAGTGGGGAAGACAGAATCACATATTTGTCCCAGCTGTTGAGGAGTGGTAAATTTCTGAATATCGAAAAATGAAAGAAACATTAGAGACAGGATGGTCGGATTTGAATATATAAATGTAAAAAGGAATAGTTTTGCATAGTGAAATATGATAAAGCATACATAAAAATGAAAGCAATAAAATTGGAAAAATATGTGACAAATATAAAGGATGAAGCTGACTATCCAAAATATAGAGAATGGATAAAAATATATAAGGTCAATACCCAGATTTTACTTGAGAAGTGGTGAAAGAAGATGAATGAGGAAACAGCAAATTATGACATTAAAAAATGAAAAGCCTCATTACATAAAATTAAAACAAATGGATAGTATACTTATATACCTACTAAACTAGCAAAAAGGTTAAAAATGATAACATTCAGTGCTGCAGGGATCTGTGAAAATAGGCACACTTATACAGTTTAATCTTTTGGGAGTACAATCTGGCAACATGTAACAGCAGCTATAAAACAGCTCATACCTTTTGGCCTGGTTATTATACATTTGGTAAGATACCAGAAAGCAATAACTCTAAACAGAAGAAATGCAATTTGTACAGAAACCATTCACAGCATCCCTTTTTATAACAGTGAAAATTTTAAAATAACTTAAATCTCCAATAATAGAATGGCTAAGCAAAATCTGGCATATCATTACCACATAATCTTATATTTTCGTGTGTAAGGGTATCTACCTATTCCATATTGCCAGGTCTTTGCTTTTATGATTTCTGCATCCTAGGTGTCTGGTACTCAACTGTCACTGTGGCTATTTCTAGAGTAAACTACCTCTTCAAACCCACCCAACCTACCACCCCAAATTCTAATTTGCTGCTATAACTGAGGAAATATCAGGCTCCCATTAAATTAAGGATCAGTGGGTCTCTCTGAGATCAAGACATGAGGGCCTCTTCTCCTGCACCATGGGCTTTCTGGCAGCTGTTTGAAAAATCTCGAAGGCTTCTTTTATCTTTTTAAACTTATTACCAGAGTCCAGGCTGTTCTCTGAGCTTCAGGATAAGTGGGGTATTACTAAAAAATGGTTTTGCTTTAATTATAGGCTCTTAATAAAACTGTTTGCATTTCATGAATGCTATGTATTGAGCAAAACTCCTCTAGTCCATAATAGAAATATTTTCATATGGAAACATGGAAACACCTTTGATCAAGAAAGATAGCCTTAAAACTCTATAAATTATAAGTTCTGTGAATAGATTTGGCTATGTTGTGACAAAAAAAGAAATCTGGGGACAGTAATAACAAATACATCTATTAGAGTCGTGGTAATATGCCTATTGTCAACTAAAATACGTTTCTTAAAACTGAGGTCTTTTTGGTTCATTACAGCTTATTACTGCTTCACAATAATAATGTGCTTAAATTTCATAAATATGTGAAAATTACACAGTCATAATTCTCATCAAGGACTCAATCTCAAACTTATTTTTAAAAACAAACTGTTGGTTCTAAGTTGGAGGTTTTACTTAAGGCCATACATGATTAGCCTTCAAAAATGAAATCAAAGTAGTCCCCAGATATAGATGCTAACATAAACATATTAGAGCCCTTTTGTGAAAGACCTGGATACCATTCCTACCAAAGAAGTCAGTGGACACATTAAAGGCAATTCAAAAGAAATAGAAATAAGAACATTCTGGGTGGGTAAAGCAATTGCTGGCAATGTTAAAAGAGAAGGATACCTTCATTTTGAGCCACAAAACCAACAAAACAAAACACTCAGAAGAAATTTAAGCTGTGAAAACTTGGCTGTGATGAGAAGAAGATAAAAAAAGTGAAGAATTTCCCACCATAGGTCTATTCCCTGGATGGGGCAAAGGGCGTTAAGTCTGCTTGTATGATGTTGGAAATAATAATCTTTATAGTTCTGAAAGAAATCACTAAATGGGATCCATTCTTTGAGTTTGGTCATTCTGTAAATTGCTTTATTTCTTATACATAAAACCTGTATTCATGAATTTGTAAATCTTTTCCCCCACCTATGAACATGAATTGCTTAGTGCTTTTGTCAGCAACAAATAGTGTATACATTATTAATTCAACTTTAATGGGTCCAAAGATTACATATGCTGAGCATCTAAAGTAAAAATATAAAGCAGGTTGATAGGCAGGAAAGGAAAGAGGAATTCATGGAACCTCAGAAGCAAAACCTAGTTTCAGAATCCAGATCTGCTGAGGTCTGGCATCAACAGTCTTGTATACATTTATAGGAATTAGGTTGGCAGGTTGATAGATTTCTCATTACCAAGGCTGGGTTTCTTGAACTCTCAGGAAACTAGAAGAGAATATTTGGAAAACAATCATACCAGCAGCAGGCCAGGAGGGTGAGACTTGAAGGAGATGTTGGCTGAGCCATTTCCTGAGCAGATCCGAAGGAAATGATTTCAATTATTGTCATACAACGAGCCAGATGCTCCCTCTTGCCCTATTCTAACTATTCTCCCAGCTCCAAAACAAAGAGGAAAAGAAGGAGGGGAAAAAAAGAGGAAAGGAAGGGGAGAGGAGGAAGGGAATGAAGGAGTGAAAAAAGGGAGGGAGGGAAGAAAGGGGAAGGAGGGAAGGAGGGGGGAAGGAAAGAAGGAAAAAAGGAAAGAATGGGAAAAAGAAAAGCATTACAATTAAAGCAAGAATTAACAGCTGTAATAAACATAAAGGTTACTTTTGCATAAAATGAAAATAGAAAAGGTCAGTTCAGGAAATGTTAACACACTGGTTCAGTTTCTCTCAGTTCACAGGCCTGAATCATTAGGCGTCGCAGGCCCAGTAGTACCACAGCTTTGTTGCTTGAGCTTTTATGAGGCATATCTGTGCTGGTGGCAGCTAGCAGACTGGCAGGGCTACAAACTGGCATGCCCTCAGGTCATAAACTAATTATGGCACAATCATTCACTTGTTCTTGCCATTCTGCCAATTACTTCATGAGTAGGGTTGGGCGGGACTCTTGTCTAAGGCCTGCTCTGGAAACAAGACCTCCTGGGCTTAAGCCTTCCTTCCTGTGGAGTTCTGTGGGAGTCTGCAGGGCCATCAATAGTCTCAGTAGGCCAACCAGTCTACCCTTCTGCCTTAATAATCCACTCACCAATTAAGTGTCTGTGTTGTACAAGGCCCAGTGAGGAAATGCAAAAATAACAACGTACTCCCGAAGGGCTTAGAGTCTAGGGGTAGGGTGGGGAACATAAGAACCATTCAAAACCTCTGCTTAAGCCCACTTGCATATCTCAAGCCCTGGACTTTCCTGAACAGAAGGGCCCTTTTGAATCTGGACACTGCATTAGTCATCTGAGTTCATCCCACATGTTCTGGGGAAAAAAAAAAAAAAAAAAGATGTTTACTTCCAGAGTCAGTGTAAGCTTCTATCTTTTCCCCAATGATGGTGGATAAGCTTCCATATTCTCCAGAGTACAATTCAATTAAGGTCTTACCAAAGCCTTCCTGTCCAAGAGAAGGGTCAATCACTCTCCTCCAGCAGAGCAACTCCCCTCCAGCACAGCAACTCCACTGCCCCAAGGCCTACCCCCACTGCACTCAATTGAAGTGCCTGACTAGGTACACCCAGAGGAGACAAATCCCTTTATATACAAGAGCCAAAGACTTACAAATAGCCTCGGGGAGCCAGCATGCATTCCCAGAAATACATGTAAACACATGAAAAGGTATGTACACAGGTTTGCTTACAAACAAAGTCAGAAGAAAAGTAAACAGATTGGGAGGGGCAAATTTCACAGCTCAGTGAGCTGAAGACCTGGGTAGAAAGGAGAATGAATAAGTCCAACATACTATGTTTCAAGGCAGCGGCACACATACACAGTCAGCAGTGACAACTGATTTGCTGGGACTGGAAAGCATGGATTTGTAGAGAGAATTCAGGAAACAGTTTGAGGATCAATAGGCCCCATCAGTATGCCAGTGATTTCATACTAATGCAGTCAAGGTCCCAGAGTAAATCATTTCCATGCTTATTACTGCTTATGGCAAACATCACCCAATTCAGACTTAGAGGTTCAAATAGCCCTAGCTCCCTGACAGACATCATTGAAAACATTCCTGCAAGGAGTACCCTTTGTAAGGTGGAGCCTGGCCAAGTACCAGGCGTCTGCTCCTCTCCATGGTCACATAGTCTCCTGCTGCCTTCCACCCTCATATAGGCCCCCAGTCTGTTTGCATTCCCACACCTGGCCCCACCTTCTAGCAGAGGCCAAGAGCATCATTCCTGGATGAATGCCCAGCCTTTGAAGTCAGAGAGAATGCAGGCTGTTAGATGAGGAGATCCAGATTCAAGACTTCTCAACACACACTTCCCCCTACTCAACAATGCTTACAATAAAGTTACACTCAAGAGGCACTCTGGCTGCTAGAAAAACAGGAAGCCAGAGGAGTGGGTAGGTCAGTTAGGCTCTCTAGACTGGCCTGAACGCTGTGGAATGTCAGGCTCACTAGAAAGTTGAATGCCTCCACTGAAGGTGTGATCAAGGTATCCTTAAGATGGAACTGACCAACCACCCTTGTCTTAATAAAAAGGTATTTCTCCCCAAATCTGCCTTCTCCACCCTCCCCGCTTCACACACAAAGAAAGTATCCAGGCCTTCAGTCTTGGTTCTCTGGAGCGTAGCAGAACAACTCAGGCAGAAGCAGCTTGGGAAACCTTGTGCTTCTCTATTCGAGTGCTTTCCTAAAATTTGCGGTTGGCAAAAAATAGGTCTGAACATTTGGCTGGAAGCAGCCATGTTTAAAAACTATTGTTTAATTTCAAGATTGCAAGAACCTTTCTTCATTTTGGCAGTTTGGGAGAGGGAGTGGAAATGTAGATCCATTAGAATAAACAGTAATCACCCATTTGTGTGTATGTGTTCATCTAGGTGTATTCATGGAAATCTGGGAGAAATCAAGCCTTCTGCCTTCTTCCAGCCCATAAGGTCATCCGTCTGCCATACCTCCTGCAATAACAGTTGCAATACAATAACTCATACTTACATAGCACTTGACAGTTTACACAGCATCCTCCCATTCATTATCCCATTTAATAAAGATTAATTCATTATGTGGTGTGACTAATTCCCTTTGACCTAGCAATTCTGCTTTTTCTATAAATATCTCTTAGTAAAATAATCAGATAAGTGTGCAAAGGTGTACGTACACAAATGGCCACTGATGCACTGTTTATATTAGCAAAATGTTAGAAGCAAATTAAATGTAATTAATATGGTACTGGTGAAAATACCTGTAGTATTTATATAGTCATAAAGTGTAATACTGTGATGCCATTAAAGTGATTCTATAGATCTGAAAAGATGTCTGCAACGTATTGTTAGTTGTAAAAACATAGGCTAAAAAACATTACATATGATATGACCTTGTTTTTTTTGTGTGTGTGTATAAACATGGAAGAATGAAGTGTGAGATATGCATACACCTAAATATCAATGCGTATTATCTTTAGGAGGTAGGAATGCGGCTAATTTTAATTTTCTTCTTTAAACGGTTATGTATTTTCTAAGTTAATATTAAAACAACAAACATTATTGCTTTTGATGATGTGGAAAACAATAAAGCTACAGTCATTTTGGAAAGGAGAGAAAATATGTTATCTGGTAACAACAATAATAGTAGCTAACATTTACTGAGCAGTTACTATGTACGTTGGTTTTAAGTACACTTATATTTTGATCTCATAACAATACTTATGAGGTATATAATACTGTTCCCATCTTAGAGATGAGAAAACACTGAGGCTTAAGAGAGTTTAAGGGACTTCCCAAGGACACACAGCTAGAAAGTGACAAAACTAGGATGTGAATTAAGGTTTCTGTTGACTCCAAATCTCATTCTCTTATTTGATGCTCTACCACCTTCCTCTTCAAGGGCCCATTCTCCCTTGAAGTGCTCAAAACAATGTATCAAAGCCAGTTATTATACTTTTGATTACTTATGCCAGAGAGACCCCATTAAGAGCATAACTGTTTCTAGTTCAGAGCAAGGTTTCAAGGAATATGCAGGACTATTAGAGCCTGATGCCAAAAACTCAGGTGACCAAAATCAGCAATAGCTCAAATTGAACCTTCGTCACTTAAATCTCACAAAGGCAAAGACAGTTTATGTTTGATTCAAACTTTTTCTTCCTCCATCCATCCATTCCTTCATTGAATACCTATCATATGCTAGGAACTGTGGGCATACAAAGATAAATAAGGCAGACTCCCTGCCTGCAGATAATGTGCAATCTGATCCTTAGTGGGGTAGCATCACAGGCCCATTCACTTGAGAGGCTTACTTGAAAACAAACTCCAAGTTGAAATGTGACCACTGAGCAAGGGGCCACAGCAGGAAACTTGGGAAGACAGAAAACAGTTTGCCAAATTCTTCTTTACTACACTGACAAAGAATATGGATATATAGATCCAATTAACCAAATCTAGCAAATATTATTGAGCAATGACTACGTACCAGGCTCTGTGTTAGGTGCTGTCACATATCTTATGAGCACTACTATTACTACTATTCATACTACCATTACAAAAAATAACAACTAACATTTTATTAAATCCTTACTGGTAGTGACAGAAACCAGGCTAAATGCTTTACATACAATGTAAGTTTTCATAACCACAAACCTATTAACATGGTTTAAGGTTGAGGCCTAATATGAAATCAAAATGAAACAAATCAACAAACAAAGCATCTAGAATTCTCCACTGTTCCCTTATTCACCATGAGGAATTTGATGGTCATCTTAGAGGTAGAATGGTTTAAATATTCAGACACCTACATAAATATTTCCCATTTGTTCTTTTTTCTAGTTCACCTCACAGGTTAATAAACTTAAAGAATTACTGTATAGAGTTCTACACACAGATACAGTATTCTATTGCAATACAAAAGATTTCCAGGAAGAGTTTCAATGATTCATGATTTTTGTCTTATGTGCTAAATTTGAGTAACTGATTTAGAGAATACATGAGATAATAATGATGCTATAAATAGTATATGACCAATAAATTATAAATGATGCCTTAATATACTAATTTTAACAATAATCATATCAGAGAAATACCCATTGTATAGGTAAGGAAACAAGTTCACGGAGGTTTGGCCCCCATTGCTTCAGTGTGAAAAAGCCAACGTTTAAACCAGGTCTGACTGACACTAAAGGCTATGATTCTTGCACAGCTTTATGAAAGGTACTTTCTTTTTGGCGAATGAATTATGTTTGAGCTAAAAGCAATGACCAGGGTACCATCGGTGAAATCGATCAGAGGAGATGAACATGAACGCAGATCCAAAGAAGAGTGATGAACGGAAAAATGACATTATCAAATGTGGGCTTTGGAAAAATTAACCTGATGGTGGTGACACCTTTTCCCTGAAGCAATGTCATCTCTCTTTTGAGTTGAATACAGGCAAGAAGGGCTAGCCTACAAAATAAGCCACTTTTGCTGGTGGAGGTCTCCAAGGTGCTAAGGCATTCACGTGAACATCGCTTGTCTCCTTGAATTCCCAAACTGAGGATTTAAGAGCTACATTTTTGGAGGTGATCAAGGAAGTTAGGGCCTGGTTCCCTTTCATCAGATGTACAAATGTATTGGTTACAGAGTTCACACTGAAGAAGACACTCCAGCCTTTCTAGGGCCTCAGTATGGTGCTGGGCAGCAACAACACTCTTGTTGACATGTCCAAAATGTGCTGTTTTTCACTTAAACCATCTACATCTAATCTCAGGAAAAAACACCTTGGGACTTCAGAATACGTCTCTTGAAAAGCAAAATACCAAGGAATATGAACAGTTCCCTCTATCTCACCTAAACTAAGCTTGCAGAAGTACTTCTCCCCACAGGGCATGTTGCCCTGTTCAAGGGAGACTGGGGAGTTTCTCAAATACTTTTGCTTACTTCTCAGGATGGCCAAAAATTAAGGATTATAATCCTCACCCACCAGGTGGCCATTTATATTCAAAAAGATTTGAAGCACCTCACAAAAAAATTCTGATGTCACAGGGTCATAAAATTAAAAGAAAGATTTAGGGAAAAAAGAAAACAGAAAATGCCATAATTTTATTTAAAAAGAAAACCCTTTGTTTATATATATGTTCATTGAATGTTCAAATTTGCTCTGAGCTTCCCAGCAGCCAAGACACAAAGGTAAACACTATAGGTTTCAGAACCTTAATCTGATAAAAGGGAACAAGCTAATTTATCAGGAGGCAAACTATTTATGAGCACTGGATTCTACATGCAAACTATAAAAGGAAAAAATTTTAAAAACACAAAAACTAACATTTCTAACATTCTTTTGCCAGAATATACTTTTGTCATATAATCATTCCTTAAATTGACCCTCATGTCTTCAATCACCCTCCCCATGTGAACAATCTTTTTGTTTTTCCTCACTTGCTTCCCAGTACTCCTGATGAAGGGCCTGTGACAGCAAGTGGTGCCAACACCCTCCTGATGCTGCTGCTTTGGATCTGTTCCAAGTTCCTGGATACTTGGTTGGGACCTCCAAAATGCTGAGTTTAGACAGCAGATACCAGTTTGGGTCCGGAATATTTTTAGGGCTGTGTCAGTGTCAACTACCTTAACTAGCAGCCTAGCTTCTTAGAAATGACTGATATTGGGCTCTGGGTATATCAGTCCTACCCATTTGAACATTCAATGAACATATATATAAACAAAAGGTTTTCTTTTTAAATAAAATTATGGCATTTTCTGTTTTTTTTTTTTCCCATTGACTGGGTAGGACAGTCAATGGTATCTAAAGGGCTCTTTCCACTACAGCTCACGTGCCTAATGGATCAGAGGTAAAAAAATAATCAGCACCCAGCAAGCCAAGTCAGAGTCAGGCTCAGTTTGGATCAAAGATCATACTCAGGAGTGAAGAATCCTAGGTGTGAGTACAAAGAGGGAGGTCTGGGGGAAGGGTTAACCAGTAGACAGTCCAGCTTCCAGAAAGAGTACTGGGGTAAGAACTATAAGGCTGGAAAGAATGTTTGGCTTTGATATGGAAAGCCCTTAACACCCACCCAAGTGACCAAGAGGTGGGGTGCTCTGAGGCAAGCAAAGAGAAAGAAATGGCATGCTCACAAGGGCAGGTAAGGGGGATGTTGAAGGAACAGAGTCTGGGAAGTAAAATTCTGAATTGCCTGATGAACAGGACATTTTTACATACTCATGTTAAGAGCCCAACATCTGACTTGGGTGACAAATAAAAGGGGATATTGGGTTTTTTTTGTTTTTTTTTTTTAATTATTATTATACTTTAAGTTCTAGGGTACATGTGCACAACGTGCAGGTTTGTTACATATGTATACTTGTGCCATGTTGGTGTGCTGCACCCATCAACTCGTCAGCACCCATCAACTCGTCATTTACATCAGGTATAACTCCCAATGCAACCCCTCCCCCCTCCCCCCTCCCCGTGATAGGCCCCGGTGTGTGATGTTCAAAAGGGGATATTGTTAACATCCAAAGTCTCACCCAGGTGTGAGATATGAGGGAACTGGTGCTTAACCAAGGCTAGAGAAGCAGTGGAAGGTGTGATATGGCAAAAGCCAGGAGGAAATTCCAATAAGAAAAAAATTTGCACTCAGCCATGGGCCAAATACTGGCATCATTCCATTTAATTCTCCTTATGACAGTCCTGTGACTTAAGTATGATTGCCATTATGACATGTGAGGAAACAGAGATACAGGGAGTTGCTTCCCAGAAATTGCTCAGGGGCACCTGACTAGGAAAGAGCACTTCCAGCCTTTGAGCCAGATGTCTGTGGCTCCAAATCTTGTAGTCTTTCAACTCAATGGCTGCTAAACTAAGGAACAAGGCCCCCAGCACTGGGGCGAGAGGCAGCAGCACCTTTCCCCTGGCAGCCTAGTACCAGAGAAAAGCTGCTTTCCTGAAGTAGGGCCAATCAAAATTGGCTTTCTAGGCTTTGTTAAAATCCTACCTATTGTGTTCTTTCTAAATATAACTATATATACACATTATATATATGTATATTTTAACCTTTTATTTAGATAATATCTGATAATAATAATACAAGGTAGTATTGAGCATTACTGTGTGCCAGACATAGCACTAAATGCTTAGTGGCTTAGATCATTTATTCACATCAGAAAATCTACATATAAATAACACTATCTGCAATTCACAGATGAAGAATGAGGGTGAATAACTTGCACAGGGTCGCATGGAAAATAAATGACAGAATTTCAGTTTAACTCTGTCTGCCTCCAGATCCATGCTACACTGCCTTCCTACCTCTTTGATATAGATACCACAAATATATAAATTAGCAGAAAGAAGAAAACAAAAGCATCCACAATATCATTAACATATTTGCCTTTCTCTAAAGATTTTTTGTTTTTTTTTTTTTTGAGAACGGGTCTGGCTCTGTCGCCCAGACTGGAATGCAGTGGCATGATCATGGCTCACTGCAGCCTCGACCTCCTGGGCTCAAGCCATCCTCCTACCCCGAGCTCCCAAGGAGCTGAGACTACAGGTGCACACCACCACCCCCGGCTAATTTTTGTATTTTTTTGTAGTGATGGGTTTTACTATATTGCCCAGGCTGTCTCAAACTCCTGGGCTCAAGTGATCCTCCTGCCTCAGCCTCCCAAAGTGCTAGGATTACAGGTGTGAGCCACTGCACCCGGCCTCTCTATAGACTTTCAAGTTACATAAACTAGTGTTTTGATTTGACCTGTTCCTTAATAATCCCACAGCTCTTTTTTATGGCTGCATAGTATTCCATGGTGTATATGTGCCACATTTTCTTAATCCAATCTGTCACTGATGGACATTTGGGTTGATTCCAAGTCTTTGCTATTGTGAATAGTGCCGCAATAAACATACGTGTGCATGTGTCTTTATAGCAGCATAATTTATAATCCTTTGGGTATATACCCAGTAATGGGATGGCTGGGTCATATGGTACATCTATTTCTAGATCCTTGAGGAATCGCCATACTGTTTTCCATAATGGTTGAACTAGTTTACAATCCCACCAACAGTGTAAAAGTGTTCCTATTTCTCCACATCCTCTCCAGCACCTGTTGTTTCCTGACTTTTTAATGATTGCCATTCTAACTGGTGTGAGATGGTATCTCATTGAGTTTGAGTCCTTTGTAGGGACTTGGATGCAGCTGGAATCCATCATTCTTAGCAAACTATCACAAGAACAGAAAACCAAACACCGCATGTTCTCACTCATAGGTGGGAACTGAACAATGAGATCACTCGGACTCAGGAACAATGAGATCACTCGGACTCAGGAAGGGGAACATCACACACCGGGGCCTATCATGGGGAGGGGGGAGGGGGGAGGGGGGAGGGGGGAGGGATTGCATTGGGAGTTATACCTGATGTAAATGACGAGTTGATGGGTGCAGCACAGCAACATGGCACAAGTATACATATGTAACAAACCTGCACGTTATGCACATGTACCCTACAACTTAAAGTATAATAATAATAAATAAATTAAAAAAAAAAAAAATCCCACAGCTCTTTCCCCAAAGAGCTGATAAGGCAAGAACTAGGCATTTATTTAGTTTCCCCGCACTGTTTTCCCCCAATGGGTAGTCACACCTGTTGCTGAAGGACCAGAATGAGGAGACCCAAGAAGAGTGATGACACTAGAATGCAGGAGAATTTTCCAAGACATTACTTCCTGAGCCCGGGGGCCCAGTGGGAGTTCACTGTATAATCTGGGACAATGAGATGCTTAGGTAATCACCTCAAGCCAGAGGCTGAGGGGATCCTTTATCAAGCATTAAATCAGATGGTTGTAAATAGATAAGAAGACTTTTTAAAGAGTTGGTAAATTTTTAAGTAAATTATCAGATGCTCAAATGAGTATGTATATACAAAGATGTTTTCTACAATGTTATTTATAATAGCAAAAAATGAAAACCTAAATGGCCGATTACATGGAACTAATAAATTAAACTATAATGCATTCATATAATGGGTTATTATTATGCAGTAATTTTAAATTAAATTTTCAAAACACTTATAATGACAAGGGAAAAGAACCATAATAAGTTAAGTGGAAGAATTGGAGGGAAGGATACAGACAATATGACCGGGAGTATGATCTCAAATATATATTACTTTTATAATCAAAATACATTACTCTGTTAATGAAAAAAAAGTCAATTTTATAAAAACCAAGATGAATAATTCTGACCCTTTCCACAATGTTTTTGCTCTTGCAATTAGGTTTGCTTTTTCTCATAAATGGTTGAATTTGCTGCTTTCATTTGTAAAATGGGGGTGAAAGTAACTACTAATCCCCCACAGTTTCTGTGTTGATGAAATAAGATGATGGATGTGGAAGTGATTTTTTTCAAACTTTAGGGTGCTATTCACTTCTGAGCTATATTGCTGAGGAAATCCTATGTGTGTGATTTTTTGGTGTTCTGTAGTAATCAATCTTTCTTAAAGCCAGGACTTGCTGCTCATTTCTACTACCATCATCACACTTCAGGCCTTTACCCTCCCATTGCCTGAACTTCCATACCAGTCTTCCAGCTGGACATACCCCAGTCTTCTGGTCTCCTCTATCCACCCTCCACAATGTATCAATAATTAGCTTTCTGTTAATCCTTTGCTCAGACTACTGCAGACTCTTGAGTACCCTTCACATGTCACACTAATTTTTTAGCCAATTATTCTATGACATTCTTCAATTATCATCCAAGTTCCCATATAATCAGCTAAAAGTGTTCAACATGTTTTGCTTAACTAGAAAGCACTGCATTACATAGTAGACCCTCAGTGCAAGTTATCTATTGGTAAGTGGCAATGTGGCACCTTGTGTGATCTCTGGACCAGTATCATCAGACTCACCTGGGAGTTTCTTAGACAGACATTATCTCTGACTCCACCCAGACCTATTGAATCAAAGAGTAATCCCTAGGTGATTTATATACATAGTAATATTTCAGAAGCACTAGTCTAGAAGGCCCTAAAGTTGGCAGATGAAGCAAAGTGTTCACAGCTTTTTCACAGATTCATTGACTCATTCCAAGCTGTCCTTGTGTCTTTCACATGTTTATTCATCCCCTTTCTTAGATGTAAGATCATTAAAAAGTATTAACTTATATCTTCATCTTCCTTTGTCTCAACTTCTACCATCCATGCTCTCAATAAGTGCTCATCAACTAAAAATAGTTTTAAAAGTAACCATGATAAAACTTATTATAGCATAGTGGTTTTAATAAAAGGAATCTGGAGCTTGCCAGCCTGAGATCAAGAATCACTTTCCGACACTTCCCAGCTACATGACCTTAGGCACATTACTTGGCCTATATGTGCCTCAATTGCCTCGTCTGTGAAATGAAGATACTAATAATATCTGCATCAAAAGGTTGTTGTAAGAGTTAAATGAGTAGAAAGATGGGAAACTCTTAGAACAGCATCTGGTAGAGTTACCACTGTATAAGTTTTAGGTACTAAATGTTTTTAGAAGGTAATTATAATAAGTATTTCAAAACTTAGGCCACTAATAATCATAACTATAGAATTGTTACACGACAGACTGTGTGCCTGAAATTTAAGTCTCTGGTGTCTGCATAGTCTTACTGAATTCTCACAACTCCTCAGCGAGATTGATGGTAACCTTATTTTACAGAAGGCAAAGTTTACATAGCTTGACTTGACTTCAGGTCTGAGGGATTTCAGAGTCCATGTTCTTTATAAGAAGAGGGCTTTATAGACAACAGAGAAAAAAAAACAGTTTGATTCAAAGATATAATATAGAATGAGGTAAAAGTTGATGGTTTGACTATTTTGGGTGCCCAGATTTTGGAAAAGCAGGATTAGCTTTGTAAGAACTCACAAGCTTAGTGATACAAACAATTAAAATAGTACTGTGGATATTGCATTCAGTGACTTAAACATGAAGTGAACAGTTTGTAAAGAGCAAGCCAAGGATAATCATACGGGTTTGTGGGACTTTCTCCATCAGGATTCTAGGCCAAGAAATGGTTAATGGAAACCTGTCTACATCCCTAGCTACATAGACTGCCCCTGGACAGGAAGTAGGTACAGATATTCCTAAGCTAGAATTAGGGAATTTGGAACATGCAGGAAGAAGAAGAGTCTCACAATGTGCCTCCAACACTCCTCTCCTGGACACTGCTATCTCTGGTTCTTCCTTCCTGCCCTGGGAATTCACCCAGTCACCATCCGCAAAACATACACTGCTCTTAAGAGAAGTCAGAGGGGGATAATGCTTGGGATTAGGGCCAGAGCTAGGAAAATAGTCCTCTTCCTGGAAGGACATTCCTGGAAGGGGAATGTGGGGAATGGTGGCCTTTGGGATTCTTCCAAATTCATAGCAAGCAGTGGCAGCATCTAGTGGAGAGAATAGGCCCAGGGGCCAGAGGCACAGCTGAAGCTCCCAGCATGGTGTTTGGCATATCAGTGAGAACCTCTTTGTGTGGCTGTTAGGTAATAAATCCCTTGGGTAAAAAGTATGCAAAAGAGTCTTGAGTCAGTCAGTACCATGTATTACATGAAAGGAATAGAAATAGACACTGAATTCTCTATGCATACATATGAGAGATTTTAGCTACCTAAATTAATAAGATAATTTTTAAAAGCCAACTAAGTAGTAGCCAGAGTTCATGGGATCTAGAATCAACAATATGGTATGCCAAGCAAAGGGTAAGAAAGTAGGGAAAAAGGAAAATTGCATTGCAACCTCAAAGGATGCTGCAGCTGAAAGTGAGTCAGCGATGGCAGTGATAAGATACAATTGGAAAATTCAAATTTAAGGAGTTGGAGAAACAAAGGTGAGTTCTATCTGAAAAGGAAATCATGAAAAGTGGTATTAATGAAATCACATGGCATGTAAACAGTGCATAAAGTCCCCAGGCTGAGGGAGTAAATGAGAACCTAAGCTCCACCTGCCAAGTCTCATGCCTCAAAACAGGGCTGAATCCACCTGCAGAAAAGAAAGTCTTTTTGTAATTGGCATAAAAGAACTATATGGATTAGTAGCAGCCCTGTAGTCTATGTCTTCGGGGGATTTCATATTGATAAAAACTAGGACTATAGAGACAAATATTAAACTTTTGGCCCCAAATAGATCCAGATATTTTATCTTTCATTTCGAACTCACTCTCTCTCTTTTTAAGTACTCATAGCTGGACATAAGAGTTTCATTTGGTTACCTAAAAATCCAAAACCCCCAGCAGAGTTATGGTCTTTGGTTAATCAGAGTTTTCCAGAGAAACAGAACTAAAAGGATATAAAGACAAATATAGGAAGAGAGATATTATGTGGGATTGGCTCACTGATTATAGAGGCTAAAAAGTTCCACCATATGCCCTCTATAAGCTAGGGGGAAAGCCAGTGGTGTGGTTCCAGTCCAAGCCAAAGGACTGAGAACTACGACAGTCAAAGGTGTAAGTCCCAGTCTGAGTCTGAAGGCCTGAGAAGTAAAAGCACCAATGTCCAAGGGCAGGAGAAGATGGATGCACCAATGTCCAAGGGCAGGAGAAGATGGATGCCCCAACTAAAAAAGAAAGAGAGAGAATTTGCCCTTCCTTTGCCTTTTTTTTTTTTTCCTATTTGGATGGGACCCTGACAGATCCCATGATGACTGCCCATAATGGTGAGGGTGATCTTCTTTACTCAGTCTACTGATTCAAATGCTAATCTCTTCCAGAAACACCCTCACAGACACACCCAGAAATAATGTTGTACCAGCTATCTGGGCATCCCTTAGCCCAGTCAAGTTGACACAAAATTAAACATCATAACCACCATCCAACATTATTCGTTAAGCTCCATATTACACTCACAAAGGGAAAACAAATGTTGGAACCAGAATTTTTAAGGCTGAAAGGGTCCACAGGACACTTCCAGGGAGGCTTTTGTCTGACCCTGACTACTTATGCATATATGCTGAGACCAAGAGGCCTCCCAGCTATTCCAGATACAGACTCAGAGGCTTAGCAGGGACAATTACAAGATAATTAATGCTATTTTTTTTAGGATGGGGAGTGGGGGGATGCAGATTCTGTCGCTGGGAATATGGGCTCCAAGCTATCAGCTCTGAACAAGGAAAGAGATATGAAAGTCACTGTAGACTGTTTCCTGAACACACCAGCCCAAATTGCTATTTCAGCCAAAACAATTATCGGTCTAGTTAGATCAGAAACAGAAAGAAAAAATAAATAAAGACAGAAAATACTCTCTTCCCTCGCTCCCTCACCTCATCCTGCCCCTAAATTCCTTCTTCATGGTTTGCTCTCACCTGGGATATTGTGTACAGGTCTGGTTACCACATCTCAGGGACAATAGCATCAAGCTGCAGATGTTCAAAGAAAAGGCTTAAAAATGGTCAATTTATAACAAATAAAATGGGCCGAGTGCAGCGGCTCATGCCTGTAATCCCAGCACTTTGGGAGGCCAAGGCAGGCAGATCAATTGAGGTCAGGAGATCGAGGCCAGCCTGGCCAACATGGTAAAACCCTGTCTATACTAAAAATGCAAAAATTAGCTGGGTGTGGTGGCACACGTCTGTAATCCCAGCTACTTGGAAAGCTAAGGTGGGAGAATAGCATGAACTTGGAGGCAGAGGTTGTAGTGAACTGAGATCATGCCACTGCACTCCAGCCTGGGTAACAGAGTGAGAATCCATCTCAAAAAACAAAAAACAAACAAATTTAAAAAACCTAATAAAATTAAGTCCAACTGTATATAATTAGTAAACAGAAAGCACATCACTCCCATATAGGGGCTATAATTCTGCAAGGTCCTGTACTAGAAATATTATTCACATTATCTCATTTAATGCTCAAAATAACCCTCTGAGTATGTACTGTTACAGTCTCCATATTGTTGATAAGGAAACTCAGGTTTAAGAGAAGTTACATAGTGAAAACAATGTAAATATCCTACAATAGATGAATGAGTGGAAAACAAAAAGTGGTGTATACATACAATGGATACATACAATGGGATAGTATTCACCCTTAAAAAGTAAGGAAATCTTGCCATATGCAATAATATGGATGAATCTTAAGTATACTATGCTAAGTGAAATAAATACTACGTGATTCTATTTATATGGAATATCTAAAATAGTCAAACTTATAGAAGCAAAGAATAGAATGGTAACTATCAGGGGCTGGGAAGAAGGGGAAATGGGGAGTTGATAAACAACAGGAATAAAATTTCAGTTATGCAAGATGAATGAGTTCTAGAGTTCTGCTGTTCAACATTGTGCCCATAAATAACAATACCATATTGTACATTTAAAAATCTGTTTAGTGAATAGATCTCACATTAAATGTTCTTACCACAATAAAGATGATAAAATAATAAAATAAAATGAGAATTCATATAACATCCAAGTCACATACAGCTGGTTAAAATGAGGTTTGGATACAGATTGGAAAGGAAGTGAAATCATGTTTATTTGTAGATGACATGATCAGCTAGGCAGAAAATTTTAAGGAATCTAGAAAATGTTTACTAGAACCAATAAGAGAGGTTGGTAGGGTTGCAGGACACAAAATTAATGTATATAAATCAAACATATTTCTACATTGTAGTAGGCAACCATCAGAAGGTGAAATTTTAAAATATAAACCATTTATAATAATATCATCAATATGAAAGTACTTAGAGATAAATTTGGCAAAAGATGTACATGACCTAGAGTGAAACTACAAAACATGGCTGAGACAAACCAAATAAGATCTAAATAAATGGAGAGATATACATTGTTGCTAGATTAGAAAAATCAGTATTGTTCAGGCATTAATTCTCCCCCAAACTGATCTATAAATACAGCACAAACCAAATCATAATGCCAGCAGCCATTTTAAATACAAATTGACAAGTTAATTCTAAATTTTTTTTTAGACAGAGTCTTGATCTGTTGCCCAGCCTGGAGTGCAGTGGCGTGATCTCAGCTCACTGCAACCTCCACCTCCCAGGTTCAAGTGATTCTCCTGCCTCAGCCTCCCAAGTAACTGGGACTAGAGACAGGCACCACCATGCCCAGCTAACTTTTGTATTTTTAGTAGAGATGGGGTTTTGCCATGTTGGCCAGTCTGGTCTCAAACTCCTGACCTCAGGTGATCCACCCACCTCAGCCACCCAAAGTGCTGGGATTACAGGCGTAAGCCACCACGCCTGGCCAGATTCTAAACTTTATATAAAAATTCAAACAAGGAATAACCATAACACCTTTAAAAAGAACAAAGTTGGAGGACTTACACTACTTGATTTCAAAACATATTATAAAGCTACAGTAATCAAGACAGTGTGGTTTTGGTATAAAGATAAACATATAGGTTAATGTTACACAACAGAGTCTCCAAAAATAGATCCATATGTAAAAGGCCAATTGATTTTTGACAAAGGTACCAAAGCAATTAAGTGGAAAAAGGATAATCTTTTTGTTTTGTTTTGTTTAAAGATGGGGTCTTTCTCTGTTGCCCAGACTGAGGTGTAGTGGTGTGATTCTAGCTCACTGCAGCCTTAAACTCCTAAGCTCAAGTTATCCTCTCATCTCAGCCTCCTGCGTAGTGGGACTACAGGTGGGCACTACCACACCCAGCTAATTTTAAAAAGTGGTTTTGTTTTGTTTTGTTTGTTTGTTTGTTTGTTTGTTTTGTAGAGATGGGGTCTTGCTATGTTGCCTAGGCTAGTCTCAAACTCCTGGCCTCAAGCAATCCTCCTGCCTCAGCCTCCCAAAGTGCTGGGAATACAAGTGTCAGTCAATGCACCTGGCCTGGAAAAGGCACTTTTAATCAAATAGTGCTGGTACAATTGGATGTTCATCTGCAACAAATAGTGTTGGAATAACTAGACGTCCATATGCAAAAAACAAACAAAACCCCAAAATCCCATAGCCCTTATTTCACAAAACATACATTAACCCAAAATGGATCCTAAACTCAAGTGTAAGAGCTAAAATTATATAACTTCTAGAAGAAAATATAAAATAAAAATCATAGTTACATTAGGCAAGGAAAAATTTCTTAAGTAGGACACAAATGCAGAAATTATAAAAGAAAAGAAAAAATCATTAAACTGGATTTTATGAAAATTCAAAATTAAAACATTTTACTATTCAAAAGTCACTATTAAGAAATGGAAAGGCAAGCCACAGACTGGGAGAAAATATTGGCAAGTCTCATATATCCAACAAAGGACTTATATCTTGAATAAAAAATAACTCTTACAATTCAATATTAGTATTAAAAGCAATAAAAATGTACAAAAGATTTAAATAGGACACTTTACTAAAGATGATATACATATGGCAAATACAGACATGAAAAGATGCTCAACATGATTAGCCATTAGAAAAATATACATTAAAACTACAAAGAAATTCTAATACATACCTATTACACCGGCTAAATTAAAAAAAAATACTTACCATAATAAGTGTTGGTGAGAATGTGGAGGAATGGAACCCTCCTACAATATTGATTTAAGATGTTTACAATCACTTGGGAAAATGATTTGACAGCTTTAAAAAATGATAATGATATACCTACCATATGATCCAGTCATTCTACTCACAGATTTAACCATGATGAGCCATTCTATTCATAGATTTAACCAAGAAAAATGAAAGTATATGTTCACACAGACTTATATGTGACTGTTCATAGCAGCTTTATTCATAATAGCTATGAATAACTATTAATAATAGCCAGAAATAATGCAAATGTTCACCAGGTGAATGAATAAACAAACTATGATATATCTATGCAATTGAGTATTACTCAGTGATATTAAAGAACAAACTGTTGATATATGCAACGACATAGACAGATATAAATATAATTATGCTGAGTAAAAGAAGGCAAAGAAAAATACACACTATATGATTCGATTGGCATAAAATTCTAGAAAATACAAGCTACTGTAGTGATAGAAAGCACATCAGTGGTTGCCTGGGGGTTGTGGAGCTGGATTACAAAGGGGCACAAGGAAACTTTTGGGTGTGATGAACATGCTTATTATCTTAATTATGGTAATAGTTTCACACACATTGTCAAAACTCATCAATTTATATACGTATTTATACATGTGTATGTTATTGTATATCAATTATATCTCAATAAAATGTAAAATTAAGTCAATTTGCCTCAATGTCATAGTGAATATATTAATAAAATAGGACGAATTTTCCAAACAAATAAAAATCAGTATCCTGAGTGACATTAGCAAGATGGAATAGAAAACCCTCAACTCTCCTAACCACATGAACACACAAATTCAACAATAAAACATGGACAAATTCCTTTTTGAAAAATCCAGAAACTACATAAGAGACTCCTGTACGATGAGACTAGCCACATTAAAGCCAGTAGGGAAATCTAAGAGACCCTGTCAACATAATAACTCCCCCCTGTACAGAGTCATACAATTGGGAAGACTCCCTCACCAGATTCTAACTTCTCCCTAGGAAGGGAAGGAGTTAGACCACACATGTTCAGTGCCCCAACTTTTCCAGGAGTTGTTCAGAAAATTGGCTTCAGTTTTGCCTGTCTCAGAGTGATGATGGGATCTAGCATCTAGCCACCTTGGAACCATTGAGATCAGAGACAGTATTTTAGGCTCGCAGTTGCTATAACCCCTCTCCCCAGCTTAGCACAGAGCCAGCAGATGAAAATCCCTAGCTCCTATCTTCTCTCTGGTGAGGAAAGGAGTTGGACCACGGGTCCGGTGCTCCAACCTTTTTTGTCGGGGATGCACAAAGGACTGGCTTATGTCTTGTTTGTATTGAAGTACTGACAGAACCCAGCACACTCTGTTTCAGGACCAGTGTGATCAGAGATGGCGGTTTGGCCTTGCAGTTTCCCTGCTAAGAGCCAAAGAAAGTAGGTTGGAATAGCACAAAGCTTTAAAAGGCCCCCTAAATCTCTAGTTGGCCTGACTGATGAGGGTCTTCTCCTGTAAAAGGCTAGGCCATGAAAACTGGGATAGGAAGACATTTATTTAATGAACAGATACTCACATGAAGAGCCAAGGGACATGAAGAAACAGGGAAATATATCCCAAACAAAGGGACAAAATAAATGTACTGGGATCAATCCTAATGAAATGGAGATATATGATTTACCTGACAGTCAAAACTAACATAAAGATGTTCAAGGAGGTCAGAAGAACAACACATGAACAAAGTAAAAATTCAAAAAAGAGATATAAAAATATATATTGAAAATTCAGGCTGGGCATGGTGGCTCATGCCTGTAATCTCAGCACTTTGGGAGGCTGAAGCAGGAGGATTGCTTGAGGCTAGGAGTTTGAGACCAGCCTTGGCAACACAGTAAGACCTTGTCTCTACAGAAAAATTTTTAAAAAGCCTTGCATGGTGGCACTCGCCTGTAGTCCCAGCTACATGGGAGGCTAAGATGGGAGATCACGTGAGCCCAGGATTTTGAGTCAACAGTGAGCTATGATTTTGCCACTGCATGCCAGTTTGGGCAACAGAGCAAGACCCTGTCTCAAAAAAAGAAAAAAAAAAAAAAACAGAAATCTTGGAGCTGAAGAATATAATAACTGAACCAAAAAATTCACTAGAGGGGTTCAACATGAGACTCAAGCAAAAGAAAGGATCAGCAAACTTGAAGATAAGGCATTGGAAATTATACAGTCACAGGAGGAAAAGAATTACAGAGAGTGAAGAAAGCTGAAGAGACTTAAAGGCCATGACCAAGTAGACCAATACATGCATTAGGGAAGTTCCAGAAGGAGATTAAAAAGAGAAAGGGTTCCAAAAAGCTTATTCAAATAAATAATTGCAAAATACTTTGCAAATCTAGGAAAGGAAACGAACATCCAGATCCATCAGGCTCAATGGATGGCAAATAAGATAAACTCAAAGAAATCTATACTAAGACACATTATAATCAAATTGTCCATAAACAAAGATGAAAAGAGAAGTTTGAAAGTAGCAAAAGAAAAATAACCTGTCACATAAAAGAAACCTCCAAAAGACTATCAGTGGATTTCTCAGCTGAAACCTTGCAGACCAGAAGGGAGTAGGATCATATATTCAAAGTGTTAAAAAAAAAAAAAACAACCCACCAGCAACCAAGACTACTATATCTGTCAAAACCATCCTTCAAAATGATGAAGAGATTAAGCTTTTGCCAGACCAAAAAAACAAACAAACAAAAAAACCCAAGAGAGTTCATCACCACCAGACTTGCCTTAAAAGAAATGTTAAAGAGTTAAAGGGAGTTCTTTGTGCTGAAATGAAAGAACATAAAATAATAATATAAAAAATACAGACAAGTGTAAAATTCACTGGCAAAGTTAAATATATAACCAAATACAGAATAATGCAATGCTGTGACAGCGGTAGGTAAAACATTTTTAATTCTAGTATAAAAGTTAAAAGGCAAAAAAGTATTAGATTGTAAATATAAAATATGTTAATGTTAATGGATACAAAATAAAATGATAGGTAAATTGTGACATCAATAGCATAAAGTGTGTGAAGGGGAAACTGTAGTTTTTGTATGTGATTGATTTTAGGTTGTTAATCAGCTTAAAATAGACTACAATAACTACAAGATATTTTAATGTAAACTCTTGGTAACTACAAAGAACATACCTATTGAAAATATACACAAAAGAAAAAGAGAAATCACTCAATACAAAAATCAAAACACAAAGGAAGACATTACAAAACAAGAAAAAAGAATTATATGACAGAAAATAATAAGCAAAATTGATAAGCCTAAGTTCTTCTCTATTAATAACTACTTTAAATATAAATGGGTTGACTCCCAAATTGAAAGCTATAGAGTGAGTGAATAGATCAAAAAACAAGATCCAACTATATGCTGTCTATAAGAGATTCACTTAAGTTTTAAGGACACACGGGCTGAAAGTAAAGGAATGGACAAAGATATTCCACGCAAATGCTAACCAAAAAAGAGCAAGGTGGCTACACTTATATCAGACAAAATAGGCCAAAACCTGTCACAAGAGACAAAGGACAATGTGTAATGAAAAAAGGCCAATTCACAGGATGGTATAAGAATTGTGCATATATATATGTACACAACATTAAATCACCTAAATATATAAAGCAAACATTGACAGAACTGAAGGGAGAAATAGTTAGCAATACTATAATAGTAGGAGACTTCAATATTCTACTTTCACTAATGGATGGAACATCCAGACAGATGATCAAAAGGAAACAGTGAACTTGAAAAACGCTATAGATCAAACGGACCTAACAGAAACACAGAACATTCCACCCAAAGCAACAAAATATACATTCTTTTCAAGTACACACAGAACATTCTCCAAGATAGATCACATGCTAGGTCACAAAACAAACTGAAGAAGTTTGAAATCATACCATGTATATTTTCTGACCACAATGGAATGAAACTAGAAATCAGTATCAGAAAAAAAAAAAAAAAACTGGCAAATTCAAAAATACGTGAAAATTAAACAATACACTCCTAAATAACCAATGGGTGAAACAAAAAATCAAAAGGGAAATTAGAAAATATTTTGAGATAAATAAAAAATAAAATGGAATGTACAAAACCTATGGAATGCAGCAAAATCAGGACTAAGAGGAAAATTAGAGTGATAAATGCCTACATTAAAAAAGAAAAATCTCAAATAACCCACCTTTACACCTCAAGAAATTAGAAAAATAAGGAAAAAAAAGCTAATCCTAAAGTTACTTAAAGGAAAGAAATAATAAAGATTAGAGCAGAAATAAACAATAGAAAATAGAAAAATAATAGAAAAGATCAACAAAATGAAGTGTTAACTTTTTGAAACAATCAACAAAATCGAAAACCTTTGGCTAGGTTAAGAAAAAAGAGAAAGACACAAATAAATTAAATCATCAATGAAAGAGAAGACATTACAACTGATACCACAATTACAATCATGCATCACCTAACGACAGGATTATGTTCTGAGAAATGTGTCACAAGGTGATTTCATCACTGTGTGACATCACAGAGTGTACTTACACAAACCTAGATGGTATAGCCTATTACACTTAGGCTATATGGTAGAGCCTATTGCTCCTAGTCTACAAACCTATACAGTATGTTACTGTATTGAATACTTTATGCAATTATACCACAATAGTAAGTATTTGTGAATCTAAATATAGCTAAACATAGAAAAGGTATAGTAAAAATATGGTACTAAAATTTTATGGGACCACTGTCATATATGTGGTCTGTCATTGATTGAAACATCATTATGAGATGCATGACTGTATATGCCAACAAAGTGGAAAACTTAGAAGAAACGGAAAAATTTTTAGAAACATACGACTGACCAAGACTGAGTCACAAAGAAATAGAAAAAAATCCGAACAGACCTGTAACTAGTAAGGAGATTGAATTAGTAAATTAAAAATCTCCCAACAAAGAAAAACCCAGGAACAGATTACTTTACTGGTGAATTCTATGAAATATTTGAAAAAGAATTAATGCCAATCCTTCTCAAACTCTCCCAAAAATTGAAGAGAAGGGAACATTTCCAAACTCATTTTATGAGACCAGCATTATACCTGATACAGATAAGGACACTAAAAAAAAAGAAAACTAAAGGCCAATATCCCCAATGAAAATGGATGCGAAAATCCTCAACAAAATGCCAGAAAACGGAATTCAATGGCACAGGAAAAGGATGATACCCTGTGACCAAGTGGGATTTATCTCTGGTATGCAAAGATGGTTCAACATATGCAGATCAATAAATGTGATACAACACATTAGCAGAATAAGGGATAAAAAGCACATGATCATTTTGAGATACAAAAAAAAAGCATTTGACAAATTCAACAGCCTTTCACAAAAAGCTCTCAACAAACTAGAAATAGAATGAAATTACCTCGACAAAATAAAGGCCATATAAGAAAACCCCACAGCTAATGTCACACTCGATGGTGAAAAGCTAAGTTTTTCCTCTAAGATCAGGAACAAGGCAAAAATGCCCACTCTTGCCACTTCTGTTCAACATAGTGCTGGAATCCTTACCCAGCATAATTAGGCAAGAAAAAAAAAAGTAAAGGCATCAAAATAAGAAAGAAACAAGTAAAATTATTTTTTACTTATCAGATAACATGATCTTATATGGAGAAAATCCTAGACACTCCATAAAAAAACTGTTAGAACTAATAAATTCAGTAAAGTTACAGGATACAAAATCAACATGCAAAAATCAGCAGTGTTTCTATACTCTAACAATGTACTATCTCAAAAAAATAAGAAAACAATCCCATTTACTATAGCACCTAAAAGAATAAAATACTTAGGAATAAATGTAACTAAGAAGGCAAAACACTTGTATACTGAAAACTGTAAAACATTGATGAAAGAAATCAAAGAAGACACAAATAAATAAGACATTCATGCTATTGAATGCAACACTTATTGTTAAAAAATGTCCATACTACCCAAAGTGATCTAGAATCAGTGTAATCCCTATCAAAATCTTAATGGCACTTTTTTTTTGAGACAGGGTCTTGCTCTTTTACCCAAGTTGGAGTGCAGTAGCATGATCAAGACTCACTGCAGCCTTGATTGCCCAGGCTCAAGTAATCCTCCCACCTCAGCCTCCTGAGTAGCTGGGACTACAGGCATGTGCTACCATGCCTGACTTTTTTTGTTGTTGTTGTTTAGAAACAAGGTCTCACTATGTTGTCCAGGCTGGTCTTGAAATCCTAGGCTCAAGCAATCCTCTTCCCTCAATCTTCAAAAGTGCTGGGACCCTAATGGCATTTTTTTTACAGAAACAGGAAAAAAAAATATCTGCAATTCACAGGGAATTGCAAAGAACTTCAAATAGCCAAAACAATCTTATAAAAGAAAAAGCTGGATTCCCTGATTTCAATTTATATTGCAAAGTTATAGTAATCAACAGTATGTACTAACATAAAGACAGATACATAGAGCAAGAGCACAGAAGAGAGAGGCCCAAAATAAACTCACCCATATATGGCTAAGTAATCTTTGAGAAGGGAATCAAGATTACAAAATGGGGGAAGGATAGTCTCTTCAATGAATGGTATAGGAAAACTGGATCTCAAACCACTTTCTTACACCATATGCATAAGCATAAGACCTGAAAGTGCAAAACTCGTAGTAGAAGAAAATGTGAGGGAAAAGGCTCTTGACATTAGTCTTGGCCATGGGTTCTTGAATATGACACTAAAAGCACAGGCAACAAAAGCAAAAATAAACAAGTGGGACAACATCAAACTAAAAGGCTTCTGCACAACAAATGAATTTTTTAACACAGTGAAGAGGTAGGCCGGGGGTGGTGGCTCACGCCTGTAATCCTAGCACTTTGGGAGGCCGAGGCAGGTGGATCACCTGAGGTCAGGAGTTCAAGACCAGTCTGGCCAACATGGTGAAACCCCATCTCTACTAAAAATACGAAAAAGAAAAGAAAATTAGCCGATCGTGGTGGTGAGCATCTGTAATCCCAGCTACTCGGGAGGCTGAGGCAGGAGAATCGCTTGAACCTGGGCAGCAGAGGTTACAGTGAGCTGAGATCACGCCACTGCACTCCAGTCTGGGTGACAGAGCAAGACTCCCTCTCAGGGGAAAAAGAAAGAAAGAAAGAAAGAAAAGGCAGCCTATGAAATGGAAGAAAATATTTGCAAAGAAATTATCTGATAAGGGGTTAATATCCAAAACATATAAGGAACTTATACAACTCAACAGTGTAATAACAAAATCCAGTTAAAAATGGGCAAAGGACTTGAGTAAACATTTCTCCAAATAAGACATATAAACAGCCAATAGGCCCATGAAAAGATGCTCAACATCACTAATCATTAAGGAAATGCAAGTCAAAACCACAATGAGATATCACCTGATACCTGTTAGGATGGCCATTTTTTTTTAAAAAAAAGGTAAGTGTTGGATATGGAGAAACTGCAACACTCATACACTGTGGGTAGGAATGTAAAATGGTGCTGCTGCTATGGAAAACAGTATGGAGGTTACTCAAAAAATTAATACTGGAACTACATACTAGATCCAGCATTCCCATTTCTGGGTATTCATCTAAAAGAATTGAAATCAGGATCTTGAAGACATATTTAAAACCACATGTTCACTGGAGCATTGTTTATAATAACCAAGATGTAGAATCAACCTAAACGTCCATCAATGAAAGAATAAAGAAAATGTGGCATAAGACACAGTGAAATATCATTCCAGAGGAAATCTTCCAATATGCAACAACATAGATAAGTCTCGAGGACATTATGCTAAATGAAATAAGCCAGTCACAGAAGGACAAATATTGCATAATTTTGCTTATATGATGTATCTAAAATAGTCAAACTCGGAAGCAGAGGGTAGAATGTTGGTTGCCAGGAGCCAGGGGGAGAGGGAAATGGGGAGTTGCTATTCAAGGAGTATAAAGTTTCAGTAATACAAGATGAAGATGTTCTACAAATCTGCTCTACAACATCGTGCCTATAGTTAACAGTGTGGTATTGTGAATTTAAAATCCTGTTAAAATTGTAGCTCTCATGTTAAATGTTCTCACTACAATAAAAAGTAAGTTAGATGAATGTAAAATTTTAACAAGCCATATGAATACACTTTCTGACATCAAAAATACAAAAGTAAAGACTAGGGGAAAAAATCAGTATCATTGCTTTTTAATCAAATTTTATCCAGTAGGCACAACCCATTTTGGAAGAGGAGACTATTTAATGACTCCCAGACCCTTCTAATCCCGAAGATTTTAGTAAAAACAATAAGGGGTCATGAATGCTGAACACTAATGTATATTGCAGTAACTAGTATCACCCTTTTGGAGAACAGATTTCAGGTGATATCTGAAAGAAAAGAAAAAAGAGGGGTTACTAACTTTGGCTTTGTTGAATGATGAAATTAAAGCAGGGCTACCTGGCCTAAAGTCTTTCAATAGTTAAAAACTAATCTTGGGGCTTTTAAACTCATTTAAGAAGTCATAACCATTATACAAGAAAATAGAAGGAAAAAAAAAAGATGTGTGGTTCCCATATGGTTCAGTAATAATCACAACCAGTCTATGACTTCCTTAAAGAGTCTGATGAAATATGTGAAGGGAGAAAAAAAGGGGCCCTGTGAAAGTTGTATGGGTTGGGGTGGGGGTTGATGAAGATATTATGGGGCCGGAGAGAGAAATCAAGAGCACATTTTGTACTTTACAAAACCAAGTTAGACACCTTGAGGTAGGTGGCTTATACTTATGTAAAATACCAGCCAATGCATCAACATAAATTTGTAAAGTACCCACTAATGATTTATAGTCAATACTTAGTGAACTAGAACACTGAAACTATAACTATTTAATTTTTTTAACTTCTGAAAGATAATTAAATTGGTACACATGGAATTAGCAGTACCGTGATCCTTCAGAGAATGATGTGTTACCCCCCGAATTAGCCTGTCTGGGTAGTAAATCATGTTCTTGTCTAACATGCTAGATGAGCATATCTCACTCAACCAGAGAGCTTGGCAAATTTTAGACAGAACTCATTTACAAGATACACACGGAAAACTACAATCACTATGAAATGAAGAGAAGAAATAGAAAGAAGAGAAGGAGGAGGTTGGGGGAGGGACGTTCTGTAGGATGCAGCATTTTAAAGAGGCTTTCTTAGCACAGAAGACAAGGAAGCTTTGCACTCAGAAAACTGTCCCTCCAACTACCCAACCACCTTCCGTCATTCTCTCTCTCTGACACACACACACACATTCACGGTCTCCAGATTTGCAATCTCTAGATTGTGTGTTGAGGTATCTATCTATCTACCTATCTACCTATTTATCTATCTAGCATAGTAATACATGTTAAGGACAAGGAAGAGGGGAGATCAGAAGTAATAAATATTAAGGAAGTCAGATCGCAGATAAGGGATGTAATGAAATTTCTTTTTTATATTGTTCCTCATTTGGTTCCCAGTATATATATATGTATGAATATGTATATAAATGTGTATATATATGTGTATGTGTCTATAAATATATATGTCATATATATGATATATATGTTGATAACAACATCTATATCTATATCTATATATAATATATATCTATATCTATATATAATATCTATCTATCTATCTATCTATATATATAAAACTATGGATAACAACACTTGTTTTCTGGCCCTGTCACTGACAGTACCTGGGAACAAATGTACAAAACTATGGGGCAATAAACAGAAATGAATTAATAGCCTAAGGAAGAAAGAATTTAGAGCCAGATTTAGAAAGAGGAGATTCATACAACTTAAAAAAAAGAAATCTCAAGTCTTTCAGAAGTTCCTAAAGCCTAGCTCCACTTGTTAAATGCTCTATGGAACATATTTGGGGTTAAAAGCCTAATCCAGCAGTTTATATCTGTGGGCCCTGCCCTCGATGAGCACATCCCATGAAGTATATAAAACAAGCATGCCCAGCTCATTAGAAAGAACATGATGAGCACCAGATGGAAGATGGGGTAGAATGGGACCAGAAGGAAGGGTAATTTCTGATGGGCTTCAAGGAATAGGCAAGATTTAGTCAGGTAGCTGGGACTAGAAATGCATTTTAAGAAACCATGAAAACAAGTCACTGGGCATATTCAGAAAATTGTTGTCAGATTTGAGGCTGACTGTGTATGGCAGTGATTATGGGTATGTGCTCTGGAGATAGCCTTTCTGGTTTAAAATCCTAGCTCTACCATTTACTAACTGTGAGACTCTGGGTAAACAATTTGGATTTCCATATGCCTCATTTTCTTTCTCTATAAAATGGGGAAGAATAATAGAAACTTATATAGTTGCTATGTGGATTAAATAATACATGTAAAATCATTTAGAACAGTGTCTGACATGCAATAAGTGCTGAATAAATATTAGCTATTTTTAAAAATGTGGATGAAGTGCAAAGGAAGTATCCATGATTTCAGTCTACAGGGGAAGATAGGAGCCATGTTTCTGGAGAACTTCGGATGCCAAACCTGAGGGGTTTGAACTTAAATCAAGATGAAGCAAGTTTTTAACAATAGAGTATCATAAAGGCAGATCAGTTGGTGTCAGTTTGTGGTAGGAGACATTGAACAACTCTTGCTATCTGACAATACAAAGGGCTGGCTTATGAGATAATGTCCTCCATCAATGGAAGCATTCAACAGCACAATCTGACCAAACAAATTCAAGGGTGTTATTAATGGCACTCAGGCAGCAGGTTAGTGTTGGTCAGCTTGGATGGCGTGCCTCTAAGATTCCTTTCAACTGTGAGTTAATTTATGATAAAGACTCTGGGACCAATATGGAAGAAAGATTTTTTCAAGGCACTGCTGGGAGCATGCAGCCATAGCGACAATTCAAGTGAGAGAGAACAGTAGAGAGAGTGGAAATGGTGGGAGGTGGGGAGACACTGGGAAGATTTCTGGTCTAGAATGTTAGAGGTGGAAAGGATACAGTTCTGGTCTAGAATGTCGGAGGTGGAAGGAATGGTAGGGTTAGGATTTTAACCCACCTCTGAGACCAACCAGTCAGTCCAGCTTCCTCATTGTATAGACAGGGAAACTAACATTCTTGGATAGAAGAAGTGTCTTATAAGATAAATTTAACAGGAGTGATCTTAGAAGGAGGGAAGCCAGCCAGGAATCCAGAAACCAGACATAAAGTAATAAGAGCTTGGAAGAGGGTGGGAGTAGCAGGAATTGAAAAGAAGCGGGTGGATATAAGGGTTATTGTAAAGGAAGCAAGACTGACAGAATGTGGGATATGGGATGAGTAAGCAATGACTCCATGATTTTAATGCTAGCTGAGTGGGCGGTGGAGAGGCCAAGGAAAGAGCCCATTTTACAAGGGGAAGACAAGTTCCATTTTAGATATACTGGGGTATGAGGTAAAAAAAAAAAAATTCCAGTGGATACTATCAGACAGTGGAAAAGATTAAGACTAGAGATTCAGGAGTTATGAGATCTTATCGTTGCTTTCTTGAGGAAAAGAGGAGAGGGAGAAAGGACAGTGGGAGGCAGAATAGGCAAAGAAGAAACAGAGAAAAGAGTGAGCGGGGAGGGGCTGAGCACTGAGCCTTGAGGCTCCACAGGATGGAGATAAGAGAGGCAGTCGATTCACAGAGGAGAATGGAGAAACAGCAAGAGAAGATGCAGAAACAAGAGAGTTCAGTATTACAGGAGCTATACTGGCAGCAGAGTTTGGAGAAGGTCGAGTCTGAATGGTTTGGAAACAATGCCAATGACTAGCAATACTAAGGACTGTTTAAATAATTAAATACAATATGGCTGTTAAAAAATAGAGATAACCCTCTGTATGCTTGATAGGGAAAGATCTCTAGGATATGTAAGTGAAAAAAGCGAAGTGCAAAAGATTGTTTTAGTATGCTACCTTTTGTATAAAAGGCAAAATAAAGAATCTATATTGACATTTGCTTGTGTATGTATAGAGAGGCTCTGAAAAGACACACAGAAATACCTAAGCACAGTTGGAGGTAGTGGTGAAACTGGACAGATGAGAGACAAGGATGACTGGGAAACTATTCTCTGCCTTTTCATACTAACTAGCTTTTAAACCACATAACTACGTTACCTATTCAATGAATAATTAAAAAACAATAATTCTATAGAGAAAACAAGGATGATGAAAACAGTGAAAAGGCCAGTATATTTGGCCCTCAGGAAGACCTCATTGGAAGCCAGATTGGAGAGGATTCAGAAAGACAGGCAGTGAGGAAATAGAGACACTGAGCATGAATGTATATGAGCATAAACAACATGCCTACATATAATGTATCTTTGGAAGGGTGTCTTTGGAAGAGTACAGAAGGAATTGGTAACAGTGATTGCCACTGGGAAGGGAAATTAGGTGGTTTAGGGAAATGAATGAAGAAAGATGTACCCATTTATATAGTTTTTAAAATTTTGTTCCATGAACATTTATCATCTATCCCCAAAATAAACATTTAAACAAATAAATTGTGCTAGAAGAGAAGGAAGGAGGGGAGAGGGAGAGAGGGAAGCCACCCCTCACTTAAAAAAAAATTTATTGACAGAGAGGGCAAGTAAGAAGGGTAGGTTTGTAGAGGCCAAGAGGGTCAAGTCTGGTTTTTTCTTTATTGCTTACTCCCCTTCTAGTTTGGGAGGCAACCGGAGCATGGGAAAGAACAGGCACTCTAAAATCAGATAAACTGGATTTTGAATACCAGCTCTGCCAGTTACTGGTCCAATGAATTCTGGAAAGTTACTTAACCCTCTTAGCCTCAATTTCAGAATCTTAGAATAGGGAAACTACTAAGTATCTCTTGGTGCATTATATTATTTCATCCTGGGAGTCTAATCTGTGTTTTTTAACAAGCTTCCCAGAAAAGTTGTAAAATGACTGATCTGTGAAACCCACCTTTTCCCAATGCTATGAAACACAGAATATAGTCATAACAATAGTTAACAGTGGTATTAAAAAGACACTATGAAACACAGAAAGGGGCTTTGGGGCTGAAGTAAAATTTTAAGGTATAGTGGGACAAGCATAGGATTTGGGGTCAGGTAGAGCTGGGTTCAAATCACAGCTCTACCACTTACTGGCTTGGTTACTTGGAGAACATTACTTTGTCCCTCTGAACCTCATTATTTCATCTGTAAAATATGAATATTACTACTTAATTTACAGTAAGTAGAAATGAGAAGATTAGAGAGTATGCATATAAAATTCCCAGAAGAAAATATGCATTTAATTAATGGTAACTCTGACCATCACCAGCCTGGAGTTAGGGTTCCCAAGCACATGAAAACAGCAATGCCAATTTTCTACTGTGCTTTTCCATTCCCTTGACCCTCCGAACCAGGCCTGAAAACATAAAAGCACACCAGCTATCCCTTTGATTTTTCAAGCACCTATGAGGTCACCCAAAGAATTCCCTCCTGCCCTTTGAACCGTTAATTCATTCTCAAATGATTTACTGGCTGCCTGGCCTCCAAATGACCATGCTAGCAGCCATGTCCTTCCTATCTGAGGCTCTGTCCCTTTGATAACAACAGTGCCTCTGATGGGGTTTACCATTCCCACACTCTACGAGCCTGCTTCTAAGACAAAATTTTCAATCTTGGAAGGACTTAATACAAACAACAGTAAGGAAGAAGCTAACATTATCTGCTTCTCTCACCAATGCCTGCAAAGGCTGGATCATCTCCTCTCTAAGGCTTTCTCAGTTTGTTTGTACTCCTTTCATACTTATTGTGATCGTGATAAGGACAAACACTTCCTAGGGCCCCTTTTGAGGCCTGTTCCTAAAGTCATTCCAGTGGGTGAACTCTCCAACAGTACCCTGGACAGGAACAAACTAAGAGAAGCCCTATAGTGTGTCTTTTAAACTGTCACAGTACTACTACTGTGAATTTCAACCTGTTCCCTTTAGTGCCCTTACATAACTTAATTGACTGCCACAGAGACAGTTAACCACCAATGAGATTAGACCCCATTTGGAAGGAAGACAGAGTGAGTTCCCTTTGGCCCTTCTCAGCATTCTCAGCTTTGAGTAAAATAGGGAGAATAGCAATGTCATGGTCAAATAATAAGGACACTTAAGACACTGTGTATAAATACCAGACAGTGACTCACATCCAAGGCCAGTCAGACACAACACGTTAGAGCTTGCTTAAGAAAAAGTGAAAACACACACATACACATTCACACATAAACACACAGAGTGTGTTCACCCAAAGCTACTGCCTCTCAGCTAAAGCAGTGAAACACTTGAGTCGGGCAGAAGACACACACTACACTCACCTTAAACACATAGCAACAAGTGGGATGGCTGTTGTTTTAAGAGTCTCACAGCAACGCGTCCCAACAGCATGGGAAATGCTGCAATCATCAGCCAGCTGGCCTCTCCCACATGCAAACTTCGGAACACAGCTTACACGCAGGAACTACAGCAGCAGCATGAAATTCAACTGTTACAAACCAAACTTCAGGCAGCCTGGGGACAAGCAGGTAGCCAACCCCATCCTCTATTGCTCCTTCTTATCCTGGGTTGCCTCTGGGATCCTTCTCAACTTCTGTCCCCACCAATATTTTCTTCTAAGTGTTCCCTCTGCCTCTAGTTCACATGTGTGTGTCATTCAAGGCTCACCCCACTTAGGTGGGGTGTCACACAAAGTTTGGGAAACTTGGCCAGTGTGTCCAGATCATCTAGTCATATTCTCTAATTTAGGCTTGGAAGTGGAAAGGGGAAAGATTACCAATCACTGAGTAAAAAATTTTTGCTTGACTCTTCTTATATATTATATCTAAACCAGCAAACCATGCTGGAGAGTCTACTCTGTGCTGATGATGGAAAATATATAGAAGATACAGCCATTGTCATCTAAGAGATCTTGATCCAGCAAACCAAACATAAGACAGCCAAAGTACCCAAAGATGACTACTGGAAAATCAGAACTCTGGCATTTCAAAGGGGAGTTTCTGATTGCTTCCACCCAGGAGCAATCAGAGATGATGCCCTAGAGGCTTAGAGGTAGGGCTTGAAGGTTAGGTCCTATGGAGAGGGCCAGAGAAGTGAGAAGTCCTTCCAAGGATGTAGTGTGAAGTCTAGCCACTGGAAAGAACATCATGATGAGAAAATTGGAGGCCAGAATTTCCCAGGTGGGTTTGGGGAACAGAGAGATAACCATTCTGCCTGAAAACCTGGGGCCTGGAAGGATTGCTAAGACTAGAGCCAGATGGAGAATGGTCTGTAACACCAGGCAAAAGTAGTTTGGGCTCTATTCTACAGGCAGCAGGGAACCATTAAATAATTTTAAGGGAGGGAGGAGGGGATGATCAAAGGGAAAGAAACCATTGAGGAGGCCACTACAGTAGTGTAGTTGTTCCAAAATGAGGCTTCTTCCTGCCTGTGCCAGCTCTTGCAAGATCCTCCTTCAAAGCTGCCCTTTCCCATCTGAGCTCACTATCTCAGAGCTCATTACTATGCATCTCTTTTGAGTTGAGAGATATATCAACGACGTTTCTTATTCTGAATGAGGCTCCCAATGTTGTATTGAAGTTGGGTCAAGGGCTTGAAAAAAAACAGAAGCTACATCTGAATCTCCCAGTTTAGATGAAAGGGAAGTATGATGCATTATTTCCATTGCTGCAACACAATCAGGTGGCTTGATCCCTGGGGTCACTGGTCTCCCCTAAGATGCCAACGTGGTGGGGAAGGGAGGGAAGGGGAGAGGAAAAGGGAGAGGGGGGGAGAGAGGGGGAGAGAGGGGGAGAGAGAGAGAGAGAGACAGAGAGAGAGAGAGAAAGAGAGAGAGAGAGAATGTACTGCCAGCATGGGGCAAAACCTGATTGTCAAGTGCTTTTCTGGGGCCTGTTCCAGATCACTGTCACTTATAGACTTAGACTAAAGTTCAGCCTTAAATTAGGGCTCCAACCTAGGGGATAGGAGATGGAAGGGCCCCACCTGGGAATTAACTCTCCCTGATCCTTAATTATTTTGGCTTTTACTAGTGGCTAGATGGGGAGAGGGATGTAACCTGAACCCTAATGCAGCTGAGAAGGGCTAAGAGCCAAAACCCTTTTTAAGCAGATACAGTATGTGCAAGGTCTGGACAGGTTTCAGAACACTGCACATTTCCTCAGCCAAAGGCATGGGAAAAACATGCAAATTACATCTTGAGCCCCTTACTTCTAGAAAAGGAGAGTATCACCCTCCCACCAGGGCTCATGCAACAGAGGGAAGTTAGCAAGCAGACGCTTGTGAAAACCAGAGCACTTGGGCAATTTTTTACACAAAAATCTCCCCAGCAGCTACAGATTCAAATCAATTTCAATTATAAATTACAAGCTATTTCATCCTGTCAGAGAGAGGAGCTAGGTAAAGGAACCCATGTGGTCATTAGCCTTTTAGCAAGAACTGAGTTTAGTCTACAAGAAGGTAGGGAAGGAGTTAATTTAGACCAGGTTCCATAGCATAAGCATCTTTACAACATTCAGATTTTCAGTTCTTCACCATGTAGAAAACCAGGTGATGTTGCATAAAAGTGGCAACGGAAAGGCAATCCAAGAAGGATAAAGGGGATGTGGGGAGGACTGGATTGGTCCTAACATTGACAAGTCTATCTGCACATAAAAGGAATCTTTCCTGGGAATTTCACGTAAGTATAAAGGACAGCAGTGCCAGGGTTTGGGGTCAGATAACCACGCCAACTTGCAAAAGTCTCTTAATAATAAAGCAATATTTCCCAACAACATTTGCAACAAATGAATTTGTGAAGTAGATCCCTATTTACCGTTTATTTTAGTGTGGTTAAGACACCACTGTAGGCAATGAAATCACTCTTGAAAGTTTAACAATGCTTTTAAAAAGTCAAATTTAAGAACCAATACTACTGTAGAACATTAACAATGATATCTATGGATTAATAATACTACACTATGGGGAGAGTATAAAACTGCTAACAACAAGAATGCAATACAGACTTGAAACTAGTGCTTTGAGGTTTGCCTTACCAAGCCACCACATTTTGGTTTTCATATAGAGAAAACAGTCCTTAAACATCTTGGCAAGTTAACTGATGTTTTTTAACAGCCCCAAACCATTTTAACATTCCAGTCTGAAGTTTGGCCTTTTGACAGCTTCTTCTATTTTGTTTGTTTGTTTGCTATTTGGACTTTCATATCACTTCAAGTTCTAAGTTATACAAAATGAACTTCAGCCAGTAACACCTCAGTTGACAAGGCATCCCACAGATTGGAGGAGATAGCGAGACAAAGCTATGGCCAGGAAAGCCCATTAAATAACAATGCAGGTCTGTTCTACTATCTTTGGGGCATAAGATTGTCTGGCAATTAACTTGTTTCCACAACAACCAGTAGATTAGTAAATTGTCTGTGTTGATCATTATGTTCCTAAAATAATGTTTTGTTGTTTTCACTGATCAGTGGCCTTAAATAAACATGTTCCCCAACTGCCTAGGGACTTCTTGATTGGCCTACAGACACCTCAGTCTCAGAAGATCCAAAACCGAACTAAACCTGATTGGTCTTCCCAATTCCCGTCATCTCTCAGAGCCTTCTAGATTTTAAATATTAGATTAATCCCTGACTCCTACCTCTTCTTCATTTCTTCAATGGTATGCATTATCACTAACCTCTGGCAACTCACTAATGTATGACAAGTCAGCAAATTGCCAAGATGGCTGATTCCTTCAAAATGCCCTTACCTATCTATTGTTCAGTTCAGGTCTTTCCTCATGGAAGCAATTATGTGACTGGTACTGTGTTAAGTGCTTTATTCTTCTGAGATCAGATGAGATCGGGCACGTTCAAGGTGGTATGACCATAGACTAGGTGCCTTATTCTTAATACACTGATTATCCAAACAACAAAATGGCTACCTACTTCCAACTTGCATCCATTCTATAGCCCAGTTTTCTGGGGAATCCAGAATACCTGGCTCAAATCCACTCACCTTTATATCCCATTACTCTGCAAGAATCAAGAAGATCTCCACTGACTCACTTATGTAGCCATCCACACAAGCAATGACATTGGGCAAGTTACTTAATCTTTCTTCAATTTCCTCATGTGTAAAATGGAGTTAATAAATTAGCTAACATGGTGAAACCCTATCTCTACTAAAAATACAAAAATTAGCCGGGTGTGGTGGCACGTGCCTGTAGTCCCAGCTACTCGGGAGGCTGAGGTAGGAGAATCGCTTGAACCCAGGAGGCGGAGGTTGCAGTGAGCCGAGATCACGCCACTGCACTCCAGCCTGGCAACAGAGTGAGACTCTGTCTCAAAAATAAAATAAAATAAAATAAAATAAAGGAAAATAAAGTACAATAAAATAAAAGACCTAATATGTGTTAAGTTAGAAAACTAGTGCCCAGAATATGTACTATAAAGTATTTGTTAGAAAACAAATAAAAATGACACCTATGGAGCTCTGTGCTAGTTTCATTGGCCATAGGAAGGCTCAGCTCCTAGAACAGGCACTCAATAAAATTTAATTAATGAATTAATCAGTGGATAAATGAACAAACACTACATGCTCTGCCCTTATTCCGTTAGTCAACACACTGTGGAGTGAACAAACTGGTCTCAGTCTTCTGTCTGTGTCTTTAGGACATGCAGGGCTTGTACTAACTGGAATCAATGTCCTTCTTCCTCCCAGGCCTACCTACCTAAATCCTGTATTATCCCTCAAGGCCTAGCTCCAATTCTTCCTTTTTCCACAAAACACCCAGCTACATCAGCCCACAATGAACTATCTTCCCACTGAATAAATGCTGCTCTTAGATCCTACCCCACAGTTTCAGTACTTAAAGCTTTTTGTTTCCTGGGCTTGTGGTAATGCAGCTCTTCAACAAAACTGTCATCTCTTTTGAGAATCCAGGGACCAGGTATTCTATGGTGGCTAACTCTTGTATTCTCTAGTTTAGGGTTAGGCACTTTACAAAGTGCTCAACAAATCTGCGTTGACTGGTTGGTTGGTTAGTTGATCAGTTGATTGATTGATTGACTGATTGGAGTCCTAATTGAGAACTCTTAGGATGTTAGCCTTTCAAAGTGCTGGCTGTTCAGACATTAGCAGAAATCATGTCTGGTCTTCCAACTTCTCGCAGTAGCAGACATTACACTAAAGGTGCCCTGCCTTTTCACACAACTCCCAATGATTAGGTAACTTCATACACTTCAATTTTTAGGCTCAAAATTTTCTTAAGAGAATTCCTGTTTAATAAGGGACACCTGTGGAATGCGCTTGCTTGCTTTCTTAAATCACATATACTGCTAATAATAGTATGAAATACATGATAAAATGAATCTCCCTACTGGACAACAGTGCAGGTTGTATTACTCTCATTTTGCAAATATGGCAATTGAGATACAGAGAGGAAAATGACTTCCCAGGGTCACACAAATGATGAGTGGCAGAGTTAGGACTAAACTTTAGGCTTTCTGAATACTGACCCAGTCCCCTTACCCTGATTTGAGATTTAAAACAAAACAAAGATCTTCCTTTGACCCTGACCTCTGAGGAGCAGATACTCATAATATTATCAGTTTCTGCATCAAACTTCATTTCCCTCATTTCCCTCCCTCCCTCCCCCAACCCCTCATTCTTATCCAGTTCTCTTTTATTTCTCTGTCTTTCACCTGTGTAAACACGCTATTTTAGAAAGACCATGGGATTTGAAGTTGAACAGAAGTAAATTTGAATGTCAGCTGTCCCACTTACTATATGACTTAGAGTCTTTTACTTAACTTCTCCTGAGCCTCAGTTCTTCATCTGCACAATGGAAACACTAACATCTGGCCTCAAAAAGTCACTGTAAAAGTTAAATGAAAATACATGTAAAACACCTAGAAAATAGCAGTATTTGCTATACAGCGGTCCACTACCTCTGCGATCCCACCATGTCTAGGCTTTGACCACCTTTGGGTTCAAGAGGTTGCTGAACTCAGTGAGGCACAGCCACACAACTGAAGTATCCAGATCCTTGCCTGGTCTACTTTTGCTTGTTGTCTTGATCCTTCCTGACTGCCAATTTAAGTTAATACAGAGCTCCAAACTCTGTCAAGTCCTCTAAAGAATGTGAGAGCCATAAATAAGTTGGGGGCGGAGCAAGATGGCCGAATAGTAACAGCTCCAGTCTCCAACTCCCAGCGCGAGCGACACAGAAGACCGGTGATTTCTGCATTTTCAACTGAGGTACTGGGTTCATCTCACTGGGGAGTGCCGGACGATCGGTGCTGGTCAGCTGCTGCAGCCCGACCAGCGAGAGCTGAAGCAGGGCGAGGCATTGCCTCACCTGGGAAGCGCAAGGGGGAAGGGAATCCCTTTTCCTAGCCAGGGGAACTGAGACACACAACACCTGGAAAATCGGGTAACTCCCACCCCAATACTGCGCTTTAAGCAAACAGGCACACCAGGAGATCATATCCCACACCTGGCCGGGAGGGTCCCACACCCACGGAGCCTCCCTCATTGCTAGCGCAGCAGTCTGTGATCTACCGGCAAGGCAGCAGCGAGGCTGGGGGAGGGGCGCCCGCCATTGCTGAGGCTTAAGTAGGTAAACAAAGCTGCTGGGAAGCTCGAACTGGGTGGAGCTCACAGCAGCTCAAGGAAACCTGCCTGTCTCTGTAGACTCCACCTCTGGGACAGGGCACAGTAAACTAAACAAACGCAGCAGACACCTCTGCAGACGCAAACGACTCTGTCTGACAGCTTTGAAGAGAGCAGTGGATCTCCCAACACGGAGGTTGAGATCTGAGAAGGGACAGACTCCCTGCTCAAGTGGGTCCCTGACCCCTGAGTAGCCTAACTGGGAGACATCCCCCACTAGGGGCAGTCAGACACCCCACACCTCACAGGGTGGAGTACACCCCTGAGAGGAAGCTTCCAAAGCAAGAATCAGACAGGTACACTCGCTGTTCAGAAATATTCTATCTTCTGCAGCCTCTGCTGCTGATACCCAGGCAAACAGGGTCTGGAGTGGACCTCAAGCAATCTCCAACAGACCTACAGCTGAGGGTCCTGACTGTTAGAAGGAAAACTATCAAACAGGAAGGACACCTACACCAAAACCCCATCAGTACATCACCATCATCAAAGACCAGAGGCAGATAAAACCACAAAGATGGGGAAAAAGCAGGGCAGAAAAGCTGGAAATTCAAAAAATAAGAGCGCATCTCCCCCGGCAAAGGAGCGCAGCTCATCGCCAGCAACGGATCAAAGCTGGACGGAGAATGACTTTGACGAGATGAGAGAAGAAGGCTTCAGTCCATCAAATTTCTCAGAGCTAAAGGAGGAATTACGTACCCAGCGCAAAGAAACTAAAAATCTTGAAAAAAAAGTGGAAGAATTGATGGCTAGAGTAATTAATGCAGAGAAGGTCATAAACGAAATGAAAGAGATGAAAACCATGACACGAGAAATACGTGACAAATGCACAAGCTTCAGTAACCGACTCGATCAACTGGAAGAAAGAGTATCTGCGATTGAGGATCAAATGAATGAAATGAAGCGAGAAGAGAAACCAAAAGAAAAAAGAAGAAAAAGAAATGAACAAAGCCTGCAAGAAGTATGGGATTATGTAAAAAGACCAAATCTACGTCTGATTGGGGTGCCTGAAAGTGAGGGGGAAAATGGAACCAAGTTGGAAAACACTCTTCAGGATATCATCCAGGAGAACTTCCCCAACCTAGTAGGGCAGGCCAACATTCAAATCCAGGAAATACAGAGAACGCCACAAAGATACTCCTCGAGAAGAGCAACTCCAAGACACATAATTGCCAGATTCACCAAAGTTGAAATGAAGGAAAAAATCTTAAGGGCAGCTAGAGAGAAAGGTCGGGTTACCCACAAAGGGAAGCCCATCAGACTAACAGCAGATCTCTCGGCAGAAACTCTCCAAGCCAGAAGAGAGTGGGGGCCAATATTCAACATTCTTAAAGAAAAGAATTTTAAACCCAGAATTTCATATCCAGCCAAACTAAGTTTCATAAGTGAAGGAGAAATAAAATCCTTTACAGATAAGCAAATGCTTAGAGATTTTGTCACCACTAGGCCTGCCTTACAAGAGACCCTGAAGGAAGCACTAAACATGGAAAGGAACAACCGGTACCAGCCATTGCAAAAACATGCCAAAATGTAAAGACCATCGAGGCTAGGAAGAAACTGCATCAACTAACGAGCAAAATAACCAGTTAATATCATAATGGCAGGATCAAGTTCACACATAACAATCTTAACCTTAAATGTAAATGGACTAAATGCTCCAATTAAAAGACACAGACTGGTAAACTGGATAAAGAGTCAAGACCCATCAGTCTGCTGTATTCAGGAGACCCATCTCACACGCAGAGACATACATAGGCTCAAAATAAAAGGATGGAGGAAGATTTACCAAGCAAATGGAGAACAAAAAAAAGCGGGGGTTGATAAAACAGACTTTAAACCATCAAAGATCAAAAGAGACAAAGAAGGCCATTACATAATGGTAAAGGGATCAATTCAACAGGAAGAGCTAACTATCCTAAATATATATGCACCCAATACAGGAGCACCCAGATTCATAAAGCAAGTCCTTAGAGACTTACAAAGAGACTTAGACTCCCATACAATAATAATGGGAGACTTCAACACTCCACTGTCAACATTAGACAGATCAACGAGACAGAAAGTTAACAAGGATATCCAGGAATTGAACTCATCTCTGCAGCAAGCAGACCTAATAGACATCTATAGAACTCTCCACCCCAAATCAACAGAATATACATTCTTCTCAGCACCACATCGTACTTACTCCAAAATCGACCACGTAATTGGAAGTAAAGCACTCCTCAGCAAATGTACAAGAACAGAAATTATAACAAACTGTCTCTCAGACCACAGTGCAATCAAACTAGAACTCAGGACTAAGAAACTCAATCAAAACCGCTCAACTACATGGAAACTGAACAACCTGCTCCTGAATGACTACTGGGTACATAACGAAATGAAGGCAGAAATAAAGATGTTCTTTGAAACCAATGAGAACAAAGATACAACATACCAGAATCTCTGGGACACATTTAAAGCAGTGTGTAGAGGGAAATTTATAGCACTAAATGCCCACAAGAGAAAGCAGGAAAGATCTAAAATTGACACTCTAACATCGCAATTAAAAGAACTAGAGAAGCAAGAGCAAACACATTCGAAAGCTAGCAGAAGGCAAGAAATAACTAAGATCAGAGCAGAACTGAAGGAGATAGAGACACAAAAAACTCTCCAAAAAATCAATGAATCCAGGAGTTGGTTTTTTGAAAAGATCAACAAAATTGACAGACCACTAGCAAGACTAATAAACAAGAAAAGAGAGAAGAATCAAATCGACGCAATTAAAAATGATAAAGGGGATATCACCACCGACCCCACAGAAATACAAACTACCATCGGAGAATACTATAAACACCTCTACGCAAATAAACTGGAAAATCTAGAAGAAATGGATAATTTCCTAGACACTTTCACTCTTCCAAGACTAAACCAGGAAGAAGTTGAATCCCTGAATAGACCAATAGCAGGCTCTGAAATTGAGGCAACAATTAATAGCCTACCAACCAAAAAAAGTCCAGGACCAGATGGATTCACAGCTGAATTCTACCAGAGGTACAAGGAGGAGTTGGTACCATTCCTTCTGAAACTATTCCAATCAATAGAAAAAGAGGGAATCCTCCCTAACTCATTTTATGAGGCCAACATCATCCTGATACCAAAGCCTGGCAGAGACACAACAAAAAAAGAGAATTTTAGACCAATATCCCTGATGAACATCGATGCAAAAATCCTCAATAAAATACTGGCAAACCGGATTCAGCAACACATCAAAAAGCTTATCCACCATGATCAAGTGGGCTTCATCCCTGGGATGCAAGGCTGGTTCAACATTCGCAAATCAATAAACATAATCCAGCATATAAACAGAACCAAAGACAAGAACCACATGATTATCTCAATAGATGCAGAAAAGGCTTTTGACAAAATTCAACAGCCCTTCATGCTAAAAACGCTCAATAAATTCGGTATTGATGGAACGTACCTCAAAATAATAAGAGCTATTTATGACAAACCCACAGCCAATATCCTACTGAATGGGCAAAAACTGGAAAAATTCCCTTTGAAAACTGGCACAAGACAGGGATGCCCTCTCTCACCACTCCTATTCAACATAGTGTTGGAAGTTCTGGCTAGGGCAATTAGGCAAGAGAAAGAAATCAAGGGTATTCAGTTAGGAAAAGAAGAAGTCAAACTGTCCCTCTTTGCAGATGACATGATTGTATATTTAGAAAACCCCATTGTCTCAGCCCAAAATCTCCTTAAGCTGATAAGCAACTTCAGCAAAGTCTCAGGATACAAAATTAATGTGCAAAAATCACAAGCATTCTTATATACCAGTAACAGACAAACAGAGAGCCAAATCATGAATGAACTTCCATTCACAATTGCTTCAAAGAGAATAAAATACCTAGGAATCCAACTTACAAGGGATGTAAAGGACCTCTTCAAGGAGAACTACAAATCACTGCTCAGTGAAATAAAAGAGGACACAAACAAATGGAAGAACATACCATGCTCATGGATAGGAAGAATCAATATTGTGAAAATGGCCATACTGCCCAAGGTAATTTATAGATTCAATGCCATCCCCATCAAGCTACCAATGAATTTCTTCACAGAATTGGAAAAAACTGCTTTAAAGTTCATATGGAACCAAAAAAGAGCCCGCATCTCCAAGACAATCCTAAGTCAAAAGAACAAAGCTGGAGGCATCACGCTACCTGACTTCAAACTATACTACAAGGCTACAGTAACCAAACCAGCATGGTACTGTTACCAAAACAGAGATATAGACCAATGGAACAGAACAGAGTCCTCAGAAATAATACCACACATCTACAGCCATCTGATCTTTGACAAACCTGAGAGAAACAAGAAATGGGGAAAGGATTCCCTATTTAATAAATGGGGCTGGGAAAATTGGCTAGCCATAAGTAGAAAGCTGAAACTGGATCCTTTCCTTACTCCTTATACGAAAATTAATTCAAGATGGATTAGAGACTTAAATGTTAGACCTAATACCATAAAAATCCTAGAGGAAAACCTAGGTAGTACCATTCAGGACATAGGCATGGGCAAAGACTTCATGTCTAAAACACCAAAAGCAACGGCAGCAAAAGCCAAAATTGACAAATGGGATCTCATTAAACTAAAGAGCTTCTGCACAGTAAAAGAAACTACCATCAGAGTGAACAGGCAACCTACAGAATGGGAGAAAATTTTTGCAATCTACTCATCTGACAAAGGGCTAATATCCAGAACCTACAAAGAACTCAAACAAATTTACAAGAAAAAAACAAACAACCCCATCAAAAAGTGGGCAAAGGATATGAACAGACATTTCTCAAAAGAAGACATTCATACAGCCAACAGACACATGAAAAAATGCTCATCATCACTGGCCATCAGAGAAATGCAAATCAAAACCACAATGAGATACCATCTCACACCAGTTAGAATGGCGATCATTAAAAAGTCAGGAAACAACAGGTGCTGGAGAGGATGTGGAGAAATAGGAACACTTTTACACTGTTGGTGGGATTGTAAACTAGTTCAACCATTATGGAAAACAGTATGGCGATTCCTCAAGGATCTAGAACTAGTTGTACCATATGACCCAGCCATCCCATTACTGGGTATATACCCAAAGGATTATAAATTATGCTGCTATAAAGACACATGCACTCGTATGTTTATTGCAGCACTATTCACAATAGCAAAGACTTGGAATCAACCCAAATGTCCATCAGTGACAGATTGGAGTAAGAAAATGTGGCACATATACACCATGGAATACTATGCAGCCATCAAAAAGGATGAGTTTGTGTCCTTTGTAGGGACATGGATGCAGCTGGAAACCATCATTCTTAGCAAACTATCACAAGAACAGAAAACCAAACACCGCATGTTCTCACTCATAGGTGGGAACTGAACAATGAGATCACTTGGACTCAGGAAGGGGAACATCACACACAGGGGCCTGTCATGGGGAGGGGGGAGGGGGGAGGGATTGCATTGGGAGTTATACCTGATGTAAATGACAAGTTGATGGGTGCAGCACACCAACATGGCACAAGTATACATATGTAACAAACCTGCACGTTATGCACATGTACCCTACAACTTAAAGTATAATAATAATAAATAAATTTAAAAAAAAATTAAAAAAAAAAAAAAAAGAATGTGAGAGTCAAGCCTGCTACTTACCCCCTGAAGCTTCAAGATGTCATCACTCACACTCTTAGTCAGAGTAAGATGCCATCCAAAGCCGCCTACCTGTAGAAGTTTTCAGGGTGGCTTTTACTTATATCAAACACAAACAAAAAGAAATGGAAAACAGCAAGGCGGCCCAACAAAGACAAGGCTTTAGCTTGTCATCCTCTCATAAGTAAAGATGGGGCTACAGCCATGAGACTCTAACTCCTTTCCAGAATAACTAGTCAAACCAGCTTTACTTCTAGCTCTACCTCATCTCACCTCCAACCCCTTCCCCCAAAAGGAAAATCAGTTTCTTATGGACCGTGAAAGGCAGTATAGGAGAACCATTGAAAACTTCCCTGCCAGAGGCTCAGGAAGAAAGAGAGAAGACCATACGGCTAGGAAACTGTTGAGTGGCATTAGGGTGGGGGACAGAAGACACCACAAAGGGGCTGTTCGTAACTGGGTTAACCCTTGATCCTGTCAAATTAGTCCCACCTCCCGCATTCCTCACAGATGTAACATTAAAAGACTTGAGTGAAAGTTAACAGACCATGTCCTCCCTGAGAACATACCAGGAAACAGCCACTTCTAGAAAGATAGGAAGTAGGAGTGTGGAGAAAAGCAATGCACTCCAAGAGCTGCCTGCTGTCAGTCAGCCTTCACACTTCCACAGCCTAGACCAAGTAAGGATCCTGGGGTCCTTAGCAACCCTTCAGTAAAGCAAGAACTTGTCCCATGGAGGGTATGAGAAGAAATAGGAGGGTGTGGTGAGCCAGAATAACATGCCATGACTGTTCAGCAAGTTGATAGAAGAATATAAAGAATGTGACAAAGAGTCTGTCCATCACTGAAAAAGAGAGAGAGATGCAGTGTGAGGAAATTTCCCTCTGATTCTCTCATGATTTGCTGAGTGTTTTCAAACCTATCAACCTCAACTCAGTGAGCTTCTCTCTCCCTCCTCCCTACCCCCACCACGGGAAGCATGGCTGAGCCAAGAGGGAAAAAGCTGGTACAGCAGACTAGAAGGGCTCACTGTGACCAAAAAAGAAAAAAGTTGGGTTTTGGACAGAGGGCAGGGCAGTCAATAAATGAACAAAGGAGCAATGGCACTTGAATGAGACAGTCCAAAATGTAGGCCTCAAGTAACTGGTGCTCTTGGGTGGGGGATGGGAACCAAAGACTTGACATAAAAGAAGGACAGCCTAGATGCATGGAAAATGTGTCTCTGTTGCTACTAGGCAGTACTTGTGTTGTGATATGGTACAGTCAGAGACTCACAGTGAAAGAGGAGGAAGTGGAAGTGAAGTCAAAGGGGAGAGGTTAGAGTTCACTTTGAGAGATCAAGTCATCTTGACTTTTGCAACTTTAGTGCCTGGTCAGGATGGCTATCTGACCAAGTAAACATGCCAGTGTGATGTGAGGAAGAATGGATCATCTGTTGCAACATTAATGCATAAGACAATTTTTCCACTTAGCCTATTTATACTGTATGGGGCAAAGAGGTATAAGGAAACAAACCTCTACCCCTTCCCAGTCCTTGGAACACAATCTTTAGCCAGAAAAAATAGTAACTCAACTTACTCATTAATGATTTTATTGAATTATGTGTGAAGGGAGTATTTCAGGGAGCACCAGGAGACACAAATTTTGGCTTCATAGAAGCTGAGTGAAAGTGATCTTGATACTGACATAACCAATATAAAAAGGTTACTTGCTGATTACAAGATAACTCTCAGAGTAACCCGGAATTCAGTTTCAGAGGGAAATGTAACCATGTACATACATCTGGTCCCAGCATCAAAGGTATGAACACCTTGGGCACTAACGGTAGTAGAATCCCAAACTCCCCCAGAACTGTGTAACAGAGCTATCTAGAGCACTTTTTGTTCCTAACTAACGAATGCATTGTTTCCCAAGAATACCTTCTATAAATAAGCAGCTTGGAGCTTTGAATTCTGTTTCCTGTAGACAGGACATTATAAATGATGGTTAGGTTGTGTAATTTAATCAATGATACACTATGGATTAAATAGGCTTCTCCAGAACTGTTCTGAACGTAACCATTATAAATAACATTGTGTCAGTGAAGACATGTTTCCTAGACCTCTACACTCTCTTCCTTAGACCCCTTACCCTTCAGTAATAATATAGATTAAGCCCCACTCCAATCCACTCCCTGATCAAGGCTTTAGTAGTAAGGAAAGGTATTTTTCCAGCTCAGATGACAACTGGTAAATGTGGGCAGATGGGGAGAAAGAGGCTGTGGATGCAAGACCTCCAGCAGGAATCACTCGTGTGTGTATTCCAGGTACAGACAGAAGAACCCAGAGCTGAAGGATGGCAGCAACAGCAGGCGCTTTTCCAATCAGTGTCAGTGGCAGTATGCAGGGAAATAGGTATCTGACAGTGGATAGGGACAGAGACTGCTGTCTCTATATTCCTACATAGGGGCTCTGTGAATTGAAGAGTGTATGGTACATATGGTTAGCATCTTCCATCTTAGAGACAACTATTCTTTCCAGAAGGGGAAGAAATTAAGTTCAGAGAGGTAAAAAGGAAATAAAAAAGATCTGGAATTCTGACTTTGACACTATTCATTGAATGCCATTTCCTTCTTCTATTACACAAATTCCTTCTCTGTAACTTAATAATCTCTTTGTTTAAACATATATGTTCCTTGAAGTCAGGGCTTATGTCTTCTCTCTCATCTCCCCTACAATGCCTTTACCAAGGCTGGCCAGGGCTAGGGGCAGAGGCAATTATAAATAAATAGTAGGACATGAAATGTGTCCCTTCCAAATCTATTATGTGGCTGTCCCAGATGCCTTCATAGAGACCTTAGGCAGGTATGGCTTAATGGCAGCACAACTACTTCCACTAAAACATTTTGACACGGGGCCTTGGTATGACATGGCCACCAGAAACAGCCAAAGTGATCTTCAGCTGTATTTTTTTTAAAAGAATGTTCATACTCATCTGTGGTCAGATTCTCCTCAGTTACACTATTCAGCTGTGGGATCCATAACTTAAGAGGAACATGGACAAGCTGAAGTGCATCATGAGTGGGAGGAGGAAACAGGAGGAGAGGCTGGAACCTACATCCCATAAGGAACAGCTGAAAGAGCAAGGGCTCTCCTAGAAAAGTGAAACAAGATGATATAATAGTTGCCTTCAGATATCCCAAGGGCTGTCCCAAGACAGAGGAAGCACCCTTGTTCTGTGTGATGCTATCCAGAGGATATAGCTAGGACCTATGGATGATAGCTAAAAGGAAAATGATTGCAGCTTAACAAAGGAAAAGCTGTCCACAGTCAAAACTTTTCAACAACGGCATGGATAGGCTTAGAAGGGAATGAACTCCCCTGTGACTACTGTAGAACAAGCCCAGGGACACTGCACAGGAGGCTCATGAAATGGTTAAGATTAGACTAGGTGACTTCTAAAAGGCTGTCCTCACTCTGAGATTCCTTGACTCCAGGTCTCTAACAATAACAGAATTAGTCTGGGAGCCCTGAGTTAAGTCTCCCCTTGGTGCTTGAGGGGTAGAGGGGCAGGCAGTGAGAGCAGCTCTTCCCATAATCCCTGCTGTTCTTCATTAACTTTTCTCAGATGGGTCAGCATCTTTTTTTCCCCTAGTTCTAAAGAAGCCTAGCTATAAAAGCCATGATGTTCCCTCCAGATAATCATCCATAACCTCCAATCTCAAGTCTGAGTCTCTCTTTTTTCTTTAAAGAAATTCCTGGGGAGGGGGTTGAGGAGGGCAAGGGGGGAAATCATTTTAATTTTTTTAAAGGACAATGTTCAAGTGTCTTCCAGCTGGAGTTGAATTATTTTCTTTGTGTGAGGTTTTGGAGAGGGAAAATCCTCTAATAGGCTTGACCTTTTTTAACTTCAGCAAGCATACATGTGGCTCTCAATGGGGTACCAGGTGTATTATGAAAACTCAGCAGGGCCAAAAGTAGTATCGACTCAAAGCTCAGCCAAGGGTTATCAGCTATACCACCCATCCTTCTTGCTCCACCTCCCTCCAACCTTTTTTGTATCTCTCTGATGGATTTCTAATCCATGCCTCAAAATGCCCTCTACTTTCTGGGACAGGGCAGCAGCTGGGAAACTGAGGTAGTGGACATCTTTGGTGATTCTAGAGGCAGAAATGAGGAGGGAATTCATGTAGGTAACCAGGCTGAGCTAAGCTCCAAAGACGCATACCCTACAAAGGTCCCTTGTGAGTGCCAGGCACTGGTCTGTAACACAGCTCAAAAGATTTCACAGGAACTCTCATTGTTCATATAATACCACCTCTGCACCCAACAAGAATTCAAAATCACAGCTACATTTACTTCCAGCCACAAGACAACCTCAATCTGAGTTTATCCAGATCCTCTTGAAGTCTCAACTGCCTCTCTGTGTGCTTCTAGAAATAAGGTCAGACTAGGAATGGGATACAGACTAAAACAACTTAATGAGCACACCCTGCCACTGTCCTAGGCTAAGGACAGCAAACAGTATTAGAGTTTGCCTAATTCATTGTCACATCATCTGTGATAATAGAGATGGGGCAGTTAAGCCTAGCCTCCACTCTGCAAATAGCGATTTGGGTCTAGAGAGGGTAAAATTATAAAGCAATATCAGAGCACATCAAGTGGATGGGGGTGAAGCTTCTTTCTCCTCCAGGCTACTCCCCTATCCCACCCTGCTTTGTTCCAGGGCAGTAACTAGCCCCCCTTGCTTCACTATGCCAGATAGAAACATCTACCATAAATGAGCCAAGGAAAGGGAAAATATGTAGCATGAGCCTACATATCATCAGACACATCTAATTATCCCCATTCCATCCAGACAGTACTCCTGGGTCAATGAGGTACTGTAACATGTTAACCAAAGGAATCAATAATGCCAATGTCATGGACCCTATTCCTTTAGCGGTCATGTATCTTTTACTTGTTACCATGATCTCACTCGAAACACCACAATATAGGGAAACATCATAAACTATCCCCTATTATTTAGGATAATCAATAGCATTTTATTTTTTAGAGGTGGGGTCATACTATGTTGCCCAATTATGGTACACTACAGCCTGGAATTCCTGGGCTCCAGGGATTCCTCCTACCTAAGCCTCCTGAGTAGCTGTGACTACAGGTGCCAGACACCACATCCAGCAACAGTATTAAAAAAATTTCTCTTTCTTTACCACTTGATTGTCAGGGAGAGACTATACAAGTGTCCATAAATCAGGCAGTTGAATTCCCCATATTCAAGGAAATCATAGGAACCAGCAGGAATTGATGATTTTCCCAACTTGATCATTTCCTGGTCCAAAGGGTCTCCCATGACAACTATGAACTAGACTTTCACACTGCATGCCCTCTTCTCCCACTAATTACTACTTTTTCAAATTCCCCCACTCCCCAGATATCTCCACTTGTGCCACAAGATATCTCTGAGCATGTATGCCACACCATCCCTGATGCAAACCGTTTCTGTGGTTTTTTTTTTTCTGCAAAGGAGGTTCTCTGCCATTTTCCACCATGGTTCCTGCACCTTAACTCTGTCTCTCCCTGACCTGAGATCATCACAAGTGATTTGGAGTCATCAAAACAGTCCTTTCCTACCCTGAACCCAGACTCCATCAGAGTGTACCTACAACCCAGTCCTCACTTAGTGTGGAATTACAGGCTGGCATGGAAAGGGACACTGCATTAGGAGGCTAATAAGATGAGATACATCCCTGAAAGTTATTGCCCTGTACTCCTTCACAAACCACAGTACTAGCAGAGGAATTGGAAACTCTCTTAGTAGGACTGCCACTGACTCTCCATATGATAGACATAGGTAAGCCACTGAATACATCAGTCTCAGTTTTTCCATCAGTTTCCCCACAATCTTTCCTGACTGCCTCACAGTGTGGCTGCAAGAGTAATGAAATAAAGGATGAGGAAGCACATTGTAAATAGTAACACTGTATGCAAATGAAGCAAAGTTTCATTTTCCTCACTCTGCAGCAACACTTCTGAGAAGAAAGCCAGAGCCAGCATAAAAGATTGGCTATTCGGTCAGGCGCGTGGTGGCTCATGCCTGTAATCCCAGCACTTTGGGAGGCTGAGGTGGGCAGATTGCTTGAAGGAGTTCGAGACCAGCCTGGACGACATTGTGAAACCCCGTCTCTACCAAAAATACAAAAAATTAGCCAAGCGTGGTGGTGTGTGCCTGTAGTCCCAGCTACTTGGGAGGCTGAGGTGGGAGGACTGCTTGAGCCTGGGAGGCACAGGTTGCAGTGAGCCGAGCTGGCACCATTGTACTCCAGCCTGAGCCACAGAGTGAGACCCTGTCTCAAAAACAAACAAACAAAAAAATGGCTACTAGATTGTCAGGGTATCATTTAAAGACCACCCACTTGAATGTCACTTTAGACATGGGGATGCCTAGACCCAGGTAAGGCAAGTGATATACCTAGGATTCCAGAAATAGAGAGTGGCAGAAAAAGGATTAGAACCCAAGTTTTTAATCTGCTAACCTAATTATCTTTCTATTCCCTTCCACCCATCCCAATCAGTGTGTACAGACTAAGAAGGCTGTTTTCAAGGAGAAAGATATTTTGTTCTGAATCATAAAAGGAAATAAAATTAAGGTTAAAAAATGAAGAGGGAATTAATGAAATATGCCAAAACAGTGTCTTGTCAAGAAAAACACAATACAGGCAATCATTGTGCTTAAAAAATACCATGGTCCCTTTTTATACTGTTGAGGCCAACCCAGTTATAACTGACTTTTACTGTTATGCAGCCATAAAAAAGGATGAGTTTGTGTCCTTTGTAGGGACATGGATGCAGCTGGAAACCATCATTCTCAGCAAACTATCGCAAGAACAGAAAACCAAACACTGCATGTTCTCACTCATAGGTGGGAACTGAACAATGAGATCACTTGGACTCGGGAAGGGGAACATCACACACCGGGGCCTATCACAGGGAGCGGGGAGGGGGGAGGGATTGCATTGGGAGTTATACCTGATGTAAATGGCGAGTTGATGGGTGCAGCACGCCAACATGGCACAAGTATACATATGTAACAAACCTGCACGTTATCCACATGTACCCTAGAACTTAAAGTATAATAAAAAAAAAAGAAAAAAAAAAAGAACTAGGCTATTTAGGAGGAATGGGAGAAATAATTTTACCCCTTGCATATCTAAATGCATGTCATAATGAGCCTTCATATAATAGGGGTCAACTGCACATTCAGTGGAAAGGGAATCATTAGAAGGCACCCTGCCTCTCAACACATGGAGCACTTCCTCTACAGCTTGGCCAAGGAAACCCTCATCTACCCTCAAATAATCCCCCAGCCAGACCACAAATTGCTGGCTGCCCCATACTTAGTAACACCCCCTGCCATGCTCTCACTGGCTCACAAAATAATCCAGGACCACAGCAGCAAGCACTCTCTGGGGTACTTCTCAAGATGGGTCAGCTCTGGGCAGAGCTGAAAAATGACCTCTCCAAGGCAGGTTGTCTAGGCAGACTGTGGAAATTCTGTGGGCGGTGTGAGGAGAAAAAGAAAGGGAGGAACTGCCAGACCATAGAGGGCTGCATATCCCATTGTGACCTTGGTGGAAAGAGAGGGGAGAGGAGGAGCTTGATTAGAAGAAATTCCTGAAGGCCAGGATTCCCCTCACCAAAGGAGTTGAGTGTTTTTGTTAAAAAAAAAAAAAAAAAAAAAAAAAAGCACATAATTTTCTCCAGAGAACACTGGAGGGAGACTGCCTCAGGAGGGGTTGTGACGGTGGATGACAAAGGCATCTCAGGCTAGTTAAAGTACATGACAAGTATGGGGGAAAGGGTGCTATATGAAGATCTGAGCTAGTTTGGGGAGGCTAATGATCACAGGGGTCCCTGCCAGCCCCCCAAAATGTTGCCTCAGCATACCTCAGACTCCTCAATCTGATTGGTACACCCATGGCAACACTCCAGGGTTCCTAAGAGTGTGGGCCCCAAGGCCTGAAGGATCCCATACACTGGAAGTCAACCAGCGGCTCCAATGCAAGGCGAATGCCGCAAAATGCCGCACAGGTTATTGTGGGTGTGTGTTGCGGGATACATTTGCTGAATCCTCTGCTGAGATGTGACCAATGTTGAACCCCACCCCCCCGCAAAAAAAAAAAAAAGTGATATTTGTTCCCTGCTGAAAAGACACATCTTTCTATTTCCAGCCTCAACCCACATCTACAACTTCAATTGCCATTTAAGCGGGTTGGAAGGGGGAGGGCTTTTCGGATTTGAGGATTTAAGAGAAACAACAACAAAAAAGTGGAATAAAGTTCGTAAAGTCCGTTCACTTGGCAATCTGGCACCTCAAGGTGAGTCGTCCCACAAGTCACTCTTCCTGGTAACAGCTCCAGCTGCCCCTTCCCCTCGCCCTCACCCCTACGGGGGAGGCTCGCTTTGGGGGTTCTGGAGCACTCAGGAGAGCTCCTCTCTCCTGTCCTCAGCTGCAACTTGGTTTCCAGCAGATCACAGACTCCTAAAACAAACAAACCCTGGCGGCGGCGGCGGCGGCGGCGGTGGCGGCGGCGGCGGCAGCAGCAGCAGCAGCAGCTCCAGCACAGCTGCGCTCCATGGCGCAAAAGTTTCCTCCACACTTCTCAACGTGCAGGAAATCTCGCCGGCGCTGGGGCAGGACTCTGGAGGGAGGGAGAGGCCGAGCCGAACCGGCGGCAACAACGCCCCAAGAGCTGAATGGATCTGTGCGCGTCGGCCGTGGGAAGTGAGGCTGGCAAAAGCCACCAGTGCCTCATCTCCGTTCCCACACCGGCCCCTAGCCCTGCAACCTGCCTGGGAGGGACGGCCCGCCCGTCGATGGAGGGGCCAACACTGCCAAGAGAGCTGCCAAGCCGCGATGACTGTCCCTTCAGTCCTTCACTGTCCCGTAGGGACGCAGGGGCCTCCAGGGATAAATCCCCAACGGCCTCCACTTCCTCCAGCCCAAACTGAGGGGAGTAGCCGCCCCGACGTGGGGGAGCAAGGGCTGCCCCAGCGCCCTCGCGAGTGTGTCTGCGCAAGGCTCTAGCTGGGGGCTAGTTGTGCTCCCAGCTTGTGTTCCAGCCACCCTTAGGGGATGTCTGCACCTGGACTGGTGGCAAGACCCCTCCGTGCCGTTCAGAGGGGCTTTCGCTCCTAGCCCTAACTAAGTTTCAAAGTTGGCCTGAGGGCCCCGTTCAGCGGCAGCCTTCGCACCCGCTTGTCCATTCAAAGTTGGGCGCCGTTAGGACAGGAGCCGCCAGTTCTTACCTTAGACACTGTGAGCGGCTCGCAGTGTTCCAGACCCCCCTTAAGGGTGAAGCCCCAGGGTGCCCCCCCTTGCAGCTGCACAGGGACGTACTGGAAGGACCCAGGCCGGTTCTCCATCCTCGGCTGGGCTCAGGCGCCGCCGGGCTCCTTTTCCGAGGGGGCTACGTTGCCTCCGCCCCCAGCAGCTCCGCCACCATCGCCCTCCAGCTCTACGCCACCCCTTACCGCCCTGCTCCGCCTACTCTCCCGGCTGGAGACGCTCAGGCAGCGAGCGAGCGCAAGGAGGAAATGACACGGAGCTGGAGAAAGGGGGAGAGAGGGGGGAAAAGGAGAAGGGAAAAAAAGAAAAGAAAAGAAAGAAGGAGAGGCGGAGGGATAGCGCGTAATGGACAAGAAAACGGAGCAATGGGGAGGGGCAGTCACTGGGACCTCGCCTATAGGATCGCTGGGGAGTGGGAGCGAGGCGAGGCCTCACATCAATTGTTACATTGTTTCATTCAAGCAGGGCCCCTCTTTGGTCCTCCTCTTTACTGCCGGGTTCCCCGCCCCTCCAGCCAGTCCAGGCGAGGGGAGGTGAAAGTCGTTAGTGTGGACGGCCCGCGTGGCTGAGTGGGCTGAAACGCTGGTTTCCTGATTAGCGCGTTCATGTTTCTCTGACTGCCTTTTTCTTCTGAAGGTCCCGAGAACGGAGATCTGGGAGGGTTAAAAGGCTGCTAATTTGTGGACCTTGCCTAGAGGGGTGGAAAGCAAAGCAAGCAGGCCAGCGGACACAGTGAGGCTGTGTGTGTAGGCTGCTCTGTGTGTACGCGCTAGGTGTGTGGGGTCATTATGAAACTTTGCCCCAGAGCATAGTTTAAATAAAGAAGCACTTTGAGGATGCCCCCTGCTCGGGCTTCCCCGCACCCTGGCTCAGTGTTGGCGTCTATGGGTAGCACTGTGCTTGTGTATGTTCCAGTCATCTGGAGTTCCTGGCACGGCCTTGCACTTGCCCCACTGAGATGAGCAAGCCAGCAATCAGCAAACTTTATGACTAGCAGTATTGTCTCTAAACAAACCTACAGGAAAGAGCATCCATTGATAAGCTGGCCAATTAATAATGTTGTGCCTTCGGGAAGAATCAGCTTTTAGACTGGGTCCAGAACATCTCTGCACATCTGTTCGAGCTTGACCTTGTAGTTTCTGAGCTGGGCTTTTATAACAGACCAAACAGCCACAATAATAGTCCTGAAAAGCGAGTTTGTTACTGAATCTTGTGCTGATTTCTCTGCCTTCACTTGGACAGGTTATCGTCTCTCTTTGAGGTGTTTTCTCTGAAGCCACATGCGGGCAGTGAATTTTTAAAGGGCCTCTCACTAGCGGAGAAAGTGTTGACAACTCAGTTGTGACTCAACAGGATGTTCCCACTCTGTCTCGCCTGTTCAGTCCCTTCCCCTGTTCTTGTGCAGCTTCTTCTTCATGGCCAACAAACACACTGCGGCCCCTTCCTTCACAGCCAGCTTTCTGCGGTCAAGGTTTCCACTCTCTACTTCTACTTCCTCACCTGTCACTGCCTCTTCAACAGACTGCAGCCTGCGGTGTGCTGCAGCATGCCACTGAAATGTCTCTCAAAGTCACCCCCCTGCATCAATCCTTTTTTCTCAGCCCCCTGGACTGTCTGCATATTACCCTGACTTTTCTTTAATAAAATGGCAATTTAGGTGTTTATAGCCTGCCTTTTTAAAGTCCTTAGGGATGATTCACATGGGAAACCATCCTCGATCTTTTAGGCTTTTATACCTACAAAGACCGTCTTGATCATGTTTATTGTTTTATATTTTCCTTACTTGAAAGCAGAAAATTTGATAAAATGGCAACTCAACTTGTTGATTCTTACTTGTGTTAACCTATGTTATAACATTCATTTGCCCTGCCCCACCTTGAAACTGAGCATTTTTTTCTTTTTTGGATAATATTTCCATGTCACTTGGTAGAACCCAGCGTGTTTCAGTCCCAGCATATCTGTAAAGTTCAGTTCACAGGATATATAGTCATCACTCAAGGACTATTAGAATTATGTGTCTAGACTAGAGGAAAGACATTTGGAAGCAGTAGACACACATCTGAGCCCTGGTCTTGTCACTAACTAGATGGGTGACCTTGGGCAAATCACTGAGCTAACTCTTTTCAGTCTCCTATTCTTCCTCTGTAAACTTTAGCTAATAAGCCCTGACTTTCCTACCTCCCAGGCCTGTTGAGAGACTAAGATGAAATAATACATATGAAAACACTTTGGTAAGGAAAAAGTAAAAATCATCTCGCAACCTTGTTATGAAAGCAAGCACTGAGCTAGCCTTTAACTAATCTATTTTCATTCCAAGCCTTACTCTACAATGATGTCTTGTTGCACTCTTCAGTTTATCCTTTTCATCATTACAGCAGAACATAAATTACCTAGCCCCTTGTACAAACAGTGCATAAGTAGTAGATATTTTGAACATAAGGTGACTAGATTATCTTGCTTCTTTATTGATAAAAATCAGTGCTGCTAGCAGGCATCTCATTCTTCTTTGGAAGTATACAGTTAGTGGGAGCATGATTGCATAGTGGAAAGGGTACAGGGTAGAACTTGAGATGCCTAGATTCTAAGCTAGTTCTGCCATTAATTCACTGTGCGATATTAAGGATGTCACCCTCTCTGTAAATTGAAGGAGTTGAGCGACTTGATTTCTTAAGTTCCTCTACAGTTTGCAAATTCTGTGACTACTTCCTGGCAAGTGCCTAAACGTAGTATATGTGCAAACAAACTCTTGATGATAGAGTTGAACCAAGTAAAAATAAAGCAACGGAGAACATTTGAGGGGTATATTACTCTGTGTGTGTGTGTGTGTGTGTGTGTGTGAAGTGTGCATGCACACGCTGGAGCCATCAGACAGATGATAAATTCATTCTAAAGTATGTTAAATTGCCTGTGGGGAAAAGGTGGAAAGTCCACTAGGCAGGTAGAAATAGGAAACTGCATATCAAGGAAGGGGTGGTGATTGATAATACACATTTGAATGATAACTGAAGCCATTATTTGTAGTATATAATCTCACCCAGAGAAATTAGAATCTCACCCACAAAGTAGAATCCTGGATTATGCTAATATTTAAAATATTATGCTAATATTCAAAAGTCAGGAAGGATAACAAAAGACCCACAAAGGAGTAGACCCAGGAGGTGGGCAAAAGGCCAACCAGGGACAGATAAATTAAAACCAGGCTAGGTACTTCCACCTCATTAAACATTCCTCTCAGGAGTCTTGTATTCATTCAAAATCTATTGACAAGTTTACATTTTTAGAAGAAGGAAGACTGAAATAGGAGTCCTTCTCTGAACTTTTTTTAAAAAAACTTCCTTGGCTGAATCTTTTTGAAAAACTCAAATTTGAATACAATTTTCCTCATCACAGTGCCTCTAGCTTTTTTGCTGTCGTTATCAGTTTTTTTTTAATTTTTATTTTTTGCTCCCCAGTGGGATCTAATCCAGCTCCTTTTTGAATGAGGAGCCTTTTGAGATTCTATAGAACCTTATGCACTCTCTCCGCCTGAAAGCTACACATGTTCACTCAATGCTGTATATAGTTTGGGCTGAGACGTATAGACCCTAGCTTCAGAATCCTTGCTCTAGGCTTGGCGTGGTGACTCACGCCTGTAATCCCAGCACTTTAGGAGGCCGAGGCGGATGGATCACCTGAGGTCAGGAAAAAAAAAATACAAAAATTAGCCAGGCGTGGTGGCATGTGCCTGTACTTCCAGCTACTTGGGGAGGCTGAGGCAGGAGAATCACTTGAACCCGGGAGGTGGAGGTTGCAGTGAGCTGAGATTGCGCCACTGCACGCCAGCCTGGGCAACAGAGTGACACTCCATCTGAAAAACAAAAACAAAAATATCCTTGCTCTAGAAAAAGACAAGATTTGTTCTTTTTGTGTGTGTGGTAAAAGCAAAAAACAAAACAAAAAACAGAACAAAAAACCACACATATCATGAAGTCTACTCTCATACCAAATTTTTAATTGTACAGAACACTATTTATAACTTTATGTACATTGTTGTACAGCAGATCTCTAGAATTTCTTTGTATTGCATAATTTAATCTATATAAATTGAACAAGAACTCTCGCCTCACACCCAGCCTGTGGCGACCACCATCCTACCTTCTGCTTCTATGAGTTTGACTATTTTAGATACCTCATATAAGTGAAATCATGTAGTATTTGTCTTTCTGTGACTGCCTTATTTCACTTAACATAATGTCCTCCAGGTTTATGCATGTTATCTCGTATGACAGGATTTCCTCTTTTTTAAAGGCTGAATAATATTCAATTTCATATAAAAATACACATTTTTTCTTTATTCATCCATCTGTCAATGAGCATTTCTTCCAGCTTTATTGAGGTATATTTGAAAAATAAAATTGTATATTTTTAAGGTGTACAATATAATGATTTATATTTGCATACATTGTAAATTGATAACCACAATCAGCTAATTAACACATCTGTCACCTCACAGCTGCCATTTTTTGCATGTGTGTGGTGAGAAGACATAAGATCTACTGTCTTAGCAAATTTCAAGTATAAAACACAGCATTATTAACTATAGTCACCATGCTGCACATTGGATTCCCAGAACTTATTGATTTTATAAGTGAAGGTTTGTACCATTTGACCATCATCTTCCCATTTCCCACCCCCCAGTCATATAAGTGAGACCATGCAATAATGCAGTATTTGTCTTTCTGTTTTTGGCTTATCTCATTTAGCATAATATCCTCCCAGTTCATCTATTTTGTCAAAAGTGTCAGGATTGCCTTCTTCTTTAAACGAAGGGGTACACACACGTGTATATAGAGTTATGCATCACTTAATGATGGGGATACGTGCTGAGAAATGCATTGTTAGGCAATTTTATCATCGTGTGAACATCACGGAGTGTACTTATACAAACCTCTATGGTATAGTCTACTACACACCTAGACTATGTAGTATAACCTATTGCTTCTAGGCTATAAACCTGTATGACATGTTGCTATACTGAATACTGTAGGCAAATGTAACACAATGGCAAGTATTTGTGTATCTAAACATATCTAAACCTAGAAAATGTACAGTAAAAATATAGTATAAAAGATTAAAATGGTACATCTGTAAAGGGCACTTATGAAGGGAGCTTGCAGAACTGAAAGTTGCTCTGGGTTAGTCAGTGAGTGAGTGGCGAGTGAATGTGAAGGCCTAGGACATTCCTGTACACTACTGTAGATTCTATAAATAATGTACACTTGAGCTACACTAAATTTATTTAACATTTTTTTCTTTCTTCAATAATAAATTGACCTTAATGTATTGTAACTTTTTTACTGATAAACTTTTAGATTTTTTTATTTTGTAATAACACCTAGCTTAAATCACACATTTTATAGATATACAAAAATATTTTCTTTATGTCCTTATTCCATAAACATTTTTCTATTTTTATTTTTTTACATTTTAAAACTTCTGGTTAAAAACTAACACACAAGCACTCAATTTAGCCTAGACCTACACAGGATTAGAATCATCAAGATGTCACTAGGTGATAGGACTTTTTCAGCTCCATTATGATCTTATGAGACTCCCATTGTACATTCAGTCAGCTGTTGATCAAAATATTATTATGTGTCACATAACTGTGTATGCGTGTGTGTGCATGTGTGTGTATACAAAACATTTAAAATCCATTCTTCCATCAACAGATTCTTAGATTATTTCCATATTTTGACTACTGTGAATAATGCTGCAATGAACATGGCAGTGCAGATATCTTTTCAAAATACTGATTTCAATTCCTTTAAATATATACCAAGCAATGGGATTGCTGGATCATATGGTAGTTCTATTTTTATTTTTTGAGGAACCTCCATACTGTTTTCCATAATGGCTGCAGTAATTTACATTCCTGCCAACAGTGTACAGTGTATGAGGATTTCCTTCTTTACATTCTTGCCAACACTTGTTATCTCTATAGAGTTATCACTATAGAAAACCACCCAACTGCAAAAATAAACAATAAAAGAGGAAGAAAAAAAGAATATACAAAACAACCAGAAAACAAACAATACAATGATAGGAGTAAATCTTCCCCTATCAATAATAACCTTGAATGTAATATGTTTTGAAGTCAGTAAGTGTGAGGCCTCTAGTTTTGTTTTTCTTTCTGAAGATTGTTTTGGATATTTGGCTTCCTTGTGGTTCTACACAGATTTTAGGGATTTTTCTTTTTTCTTTTCTTTCTTTCTTTCTTTTTTTTTTTTTGAGATGGAGTCTTGCTCTGTTGCCCAGCCTGGAGTGTAGTGGTGCAATCTAGGCTCACTGCAACCTCCGCCTCCCAGGTTCAAGTGATTCTCCTGCCTCAGCCTCCCGAGTAGCTGGGACTACAGGCGCCCGCCACCACGCCCAGCTAATTTTTGTATTTTTAATAGAGATGGGGGTTTCACCATATTTGCCAGGCTGGTCTCGAACTCCTGACCTTGTGATCTCCCCCTCTTGGCCTCCCAAAGTGCTGGGATTAGAGGCGTGAGCCACTGTGCCTAGCGGTTTTAGGGATTTTTCTACGCCTTAAAAAAATAAATAAATAAATAAAGCCTTTGGAGTTTTGATAGAGATTGCATTGAATCTGTAGATCACTCTGGGTATATATTAAAAGAACATTTGTTAACAATCAACAAATTGAAGAGACAACCCACAGAATAAAAGAAAATATTTGTAAACTACCCATCTGACAAGGGATTAATAACCAGAATATATAAGGAACTCAAACAACTCAATAGTAAAAAAAAAAACAAAAAACAAAAAACAACAACAAAAAAAAAACGAATACTCCAACTAAAAAACAGGCTAAAGGTCTGAATAGACTTTTCTCAAAAGACATACAAATGGCCAACAGGTTTATGAAAAAAATGCTCAATATCACTATCAGAGAAATGCAAATCAAGATCACAATGAGATATCACATCACCCCACCCCAGTTAAAGTCGCTTTTTTTTTTTTTTTCTTCTTGAGACAGAGTCTGGCTCTGTCGCCCAGGCTGGAGTGCAGTGGCCGGATCTCGGCTCACTGCAAGCTCCGCCTCCCGGGTTCACGCCATTCTCCTGCCTCAGCCTCCCGAGTAGCTGGGACTACAGGCGCCTGCCACCTCGCTCGGCTAGTTTTTTTGTATTTTTGTAGTAGAGACGGGGTTTCACCGTGTTAGCCAGGATGGTCTCGATCTCCTGACCTCGTGATCCGCCCTTCTCGGCCTCCCAAAGTTCTGGGATTACAGGCTTGAGCCACCGCGCCCGGCCTAAAGTCGCTTTTATCAAAAAGGGAGAGAACAATGGATGGGGAGAAAGGAGAACCTTCATATACTGTTGGTTGGAATACAATTTAATACAGCCAGTATGGAAAACAGCATGGAGGTTCTTCAAAGAACTAAAAAAGAACTACCATATGACCCAGCAATCCCACTACTGGTTATTTGTCTGATAGAAAGGAAACCAATATATCGAAGAGATATCTGCACTTCCATGTTTATTTCAGCGCTATTCACAATAGTCGAAATATGAAATCAACCTGAGTGCCTGTCAATAGATGAATGGATAAAGGAAATATGGTATATATACACAATGGAGTATTATTAAATCATAATAAAAGAATGAGGTTGGATGTGGTATCTCATCTCTGTAATCCCAGCACTTCAAGAGGCCAAGGTGGAAAGATTGCTTAAGCCCAGGCATTCAAGACCAGCCTGGGCAACATAGGGAGACCCTATCTCTACAAAAAATAAAATAAAATAAATAGGTGGGCATGATGATGTACACCTTAGTCCCAGGTACTTAGAGATGGTGAGGTGGGAGGATTGTTTGAGCCCAGGAGGTCAGGAGGTTAGGAAGTCAAGGCTGCAGTGAGCCATGATCCTGCCACTATAGTCCAGCCTCCACGACAGAGTGCAATACCTTTCTCCAAAAATAAAAAATAAAAATAAAAGAATGAAATCCTTTCATTTGCAGCCACATGGATGGAACTGGAGATCATTATGTTAAGTGAAATAAGCCAAGTGCAGAGAGACAAACATCACATGTCATCACTCTTATGGGAGCTAAAAAAAAAAGTGTATCTCTGCTGGGTGTGGTGGTTCACACCTGTAATCCCAGCACTTTGGGAGGATGAGGTGGGTGGATCGCGAGGTCAGGAGATCGAGACCATCCTGGCCAACATGGTGAAACCCTGTCTCTACCAAAAATAAAAAATAAAAAATAAAAAAAAATTAGTTGCGTGTGGTTGCGCATGCCTGTAATCCAGCTACTTGGGAGGCTGAGGCAGGAGAATCGCTTGAACCTGGGGGGTGGAGCTTGCAGTGAGCCAGGATCCAACCACTGCACTCCAGCCTGGGCAACAGAGTGACACTCCGTCTCAAAAAAAAAAAAAAAAAAAAAAGGGAAGGAGTATCTGATGAAGATAGAGAGTACATTTTGGTCACTAGAGGCTGGGAAGGGTAGAGGGAAGAGGGAAATGAAGAGAGGTTTACTAATGAGTAAGATTATACAATGTGATAAAAGAAATAAGTCCTAGTGTTTCATGGATCAGTAGAGTGACTATAGTTTAAAATAATCTATTATATATTTCAAAATAGCTAGAAGAGAATAATTCAAATGTTCCTTGCTTAAAGAGAAGACAAATTAAGGTGATGGATATCCCAATTATACAGATTTGATTTCTACAAATTATATGAATGTATTAAATTATCACATGTACCCTGAAAATAGCACACATCTATTATATATCAATAAAAAATGAAATTATTTTGTAAGGTACTTTTAAAGAGCTTACATATTTACCGAGCTAATCTTTCTTTCTTTCTTTTTCTTTCTTTCTTTCTTTCTTTGTTTCTTTCTTTCTTTGTTTCTTTCTTTCTTTGTTTCTTTCTTTCTTTCTTTCTTTTTCTTTCTTTCTTTCTTCTTTCCTTCCTTCCTTCTTTCTCTCTCTCTTCCTTCCTTTCTCTTTTCTTTTCCTTTCCTTTTTTTCTTTTCTTTTCTTTCCTTTCCTTTTCTTTTCTTTTCTTTTGAGACAGGATCTCACTCTGTCACCCAGACTGGAGTGCAGTTTTGCGATCACAGCTCACTGCAGCCTCTAATTCCTGGGCTCAAGTGATCCTCCCTTCAGCCTCCTAAGTAGCTGAGACTACACACATGCACTACAATGCATAGCTAAATTTTGTACTTTTTGTAGATATGGAGTCTTTTATATTGCCCAGACTGAAACAATGTTTCAACAGGAAAAAATATTCACCGTAGGGTGCGGTGGCTCACACCTGTAATCCCAGCACTTTGGGAGGCAGACGCGGGTGGATCCTGAGGTCAGGATTTCGAGACCAGCCTGGCCAACGTGGTGAAACCCCGTCTCTACTAAAAATACAAAAACTAGCCAGACATAGTGGTGGGCACCTGTAATCCAGCTACCTGTGAGGCTGACGTAGGAGAATCACTTGAACCAGGGAGGTGGAGGTTGCAGTGAGCAGAGATTGTGCCACTGCACTCCAGTCTGGGCGACAAGAGTGAAACTCTGTCCCAAAACAAAAAACAAACAAACAACAACAACAACAAAAATAAACAACAAAAAAAAGGAAAAGGTATTCACTAAGTAAGTTAAATTTGCCCTAGACTGAGAGCACGCTTGCTAAGCACTGGGTACTGTGCAAGGTATGTTCCATATATTATTGGCAAGTATTACAATAGCCCTACAAAGTAGGCATTATTAAGTCTGTTTTCCAAGTGAGGAAACTGCTCCATGAAGTGGTAGAACCAGGATTATAAGGCAGGGAGGTTGCAGAAGCATCCTGTGATAACTTTATTTATCATGTCTCTGTCATAGTCCCCTCTTTTGCAGAGAAGGAAGGGGTTTGGAGTCCTCCGTTTTGTTCTCCTCATGTTTCCACTTGGGATGACTTCTGTTAGAATAACGCTCCTGGCCTGTCTCCCCACCCTTCATGTGATGGGTGAGTTGGCAAGTCTGTACCGCTAAGTGTAGGGAGTATTAGGAAGCCTATTATGGCAGACTTTCTATTCCCTATCTTCCAATACAGACTTTAACCATAATAAACTGATATTTTTAATCTCTCTTTATTTCTTTCCTGTGTCTATCAGTTGGTTCTGAACTTGGGAATGAATGAGAGGTGTGCTACTATTCACTACTATTTCAAAATGTATCTCTTCAACCCATTTTCTACCCAGCCTGAGTCCTTCTGTCCACTTCTCTATTCCATATTGTCTCCTGAGTGTCTATGTGAGCCTGTCTGTGAATATACTTCTGATTGCCTAGATACCTATAACAGGAAGTGTGTGGGGGTATTAGGCCAAAGCTCCATGTGGTCCTAAGGAAAATGATCTACATGTCCATGGGAGAAAGAGGGAGAGGGAATGAAGGTGTGTTCCTTGAATTTGGCTCTGAGGGCTACCCTCACATAACTATCATGTTTTTTGTCCTTCTCTATTAGAAGCAGGCTCTACCAGAAAAGAATGCTTAAAGCCCATTTCTTTTCCTATTGTTTCATTCTGCGACCACAGACCTTCCTCTTCTCATCTCTGTGCTAGCAGTGTCAGAAGAGGGAGAGCAGTCACTATTTCAGAAGCCTTTTCTGTGCTTACTCAAAGATTGAAGATTGTTTACAGACTAAGGAAGTTCTCATTTTTCACAGGCAGATTATAATACTAGATAAATCTAACCTGTGTTTTGTGATTGTTATCTAGCATTCTGTGGCCCATACTTCTGACATACTTGATAAATGGTGTCAAGTCATCTTCTTAATTTCATCACACCCTTGGAAAAAATAAGGTAAGAGTCAGAATTATAGTCACCCTTTTACAGATGAAACCAAAAGTAGAATAGTTTCGTTGCTTAACTAATCCCACACTTCCTTGGAATTTCAGGTGTTGGTGGGCCGACTGTTCCTGGGCCAGTTGCCTAACAGGCAAAAGGGGAACCAGACCATGTTTTAATGAAACAGATTTTGTCAGAAATAGTATCAAAAGGTGTTCATTTTTAGTCTCATCAGTTGAATCTCTTGGAATATTCCACTTGGGCTTCTAGGGCTTCTGTTACTCTCCTTCCCCATTTACCCTACACTGCCCAACAATCACCCTGACACTTCCGGATATTTCTCACAGGGGAGAGAATCTGAGTCAATAATCATAGGCAGTGGAGAGGGGAAAAAAGTTGAATGTTCTAGGTATTATTCATATGCAGATTACATGAAAATAGTACCAAGTTTCTCCTTCCCATTTATCTATACATCTAAGGGTGTGCAGGTACATAAGGGATGGGCAGGTGCAGCAAAGGAGAATTCTAAGTAGACCATCCTACTGAAGAGTGTGTCTGATTTCTGGGAAATTTTGCCTAGGGCTACGGAAAGATTTATAGTCAAGGTCTGTTTATTTTGAGTCAAAGTTAGTATAACGTTAGTATAAAATGTTACAGCTTAGACATTATTTGAGTTAAATAAATTCTTATAGGTACATACTTCTGGAGAAATATGGAGTTTATGTTTCTCCTTGGGTAACTTTATAAAAAAAATCTTTCTATTGTTGAAGTATCTCTTCTGGGTCATCTGGTTCTTTTATCCATTCAGAAAAAAATGCCAGTTTTCTTATGGAATCTCAGGATCTTGCCTTGGTATTAGATTTGAGACTGTAGATTCAAAGCCTCTTCATCATTCTTGAGTTAATAAATCTAGACAGCATTCGTGTGTGTGTGTGTGTGTGTGTGTGTGTGTGTGTGTAAGAGGCTGCCATCTGTGGTGGTTGGTGCTCTCAGAGAAGGCTTGTTGAAGCAGGAGTTGGTTTGTTTGTGTCCTAAGCTCACAGTAGTGTCAGCTCAACTGGAAACTCTGCATTTGCCCTTGGGGAAGTCACTCCCTTGGTACAAGTTTAGCTGGGATGTGATGCATGTTTGCCATTGCTTTAGAGAAGTTTCAGCCAGCAATTGACTCCTTCCTCATAGCAAGGATGTAAAAATCAGATGAACTGCTCAGATTCAATATGTGGGCTGAAAGATGGCCTCTTCTGGGTACCCAGTTCAGACAGGGGCTACCCCTGGCTTTGAGCTGTGTGTTAGCCAATTTATTCTATTTCTCAAATACTGTTTTCTGTGAGCCATTACTCCTTGGCAATTCATAAAGTAAATTTTCAGTGCATATTAAGCTCTAACCTCAATTGATCCAACCATGGAAAGAAAAAAGTCACACATGCATATATACACAAACCTCAGATTTAGCTTTTTCCCTTTCCAAAGTTGTTCATCATTTTGCCCTCCTATAGTGACAGAGAAAGTATACCAATTCATTGGGCATTGGAGCAAGATAAACCCATCACTACAGTTTTGGTGAAGCTCTGGAGAAATACACAGTTGACAGTCGAAAGAACTATTTGTGGTGTCAGGGACACACACACAAACATATGCACATACTCAACAAGACATGGGAGGTGAGACATGGGTGATGTGCAGTTGAGGTAGACAGATGGAAAATGGGATGGGAAGCTTGAGCGTTTGGTTTGTTTTACTCCCTTGCCACATATTTTTCAGGATTTTGTATCCACTGGATACAGAGGGCCGATTTTTCTTGTCTATGGGTTCCACAGGGCTGACTGTAGGACCTGAGTATGCACGAATTTTGGTATGGGGGGTGGGTGGAACCAATCCCCTGTGTATACTGAGAGACAACTGTACTTTGCAGCCAGGGTGCTCTTTCTGAAGCACAAGCAAGCACAAACGATGTCACTCCCCTGTCCGACTTTTTTCAATGGTTCCTCATTGCTTACTGAATAAATTCTGAGTTTCCTTGATTAAGACTCTTAAGACTCTTAATACATGGATTCTGCCTACATAATACCCAGCACTCTACCCCCATGCCCCCCAACTCTGTTCCCTTCCCCCTCCACACATGGCTCTCTGGAAGTACCAAATTGTGCATGGTTTGAAGTACAACCTGTTCTCTTGTAACTCTCAGCCTTCTTATAAGCTATTATTTCTTTCTGGAATACCCTCCACTTCATCCTTGTCCATCTGGTCAACCTCTACTCCTTCTTCAAGTCAGTACAGAATTCACGCTTATAGAAGGAAACCTTCCTTGGCACCCTTAATCAGCCTTAGGCTGTTCTTCCTTGATGTTCTTACTACCTCCTTTGTATCTCTCAATTACAGTGCTGCTTATATTTCATTGTACTTGTTTCTTTCCCTGGGTTGGATATTCTGTGAGGGCAGGAACCATGTCTGGATCCTCAATATGTTACTCAGTACAGGGCCTGGACATAGTCGATGTTCAATCATCACTACATACATGACCTGGGCCTGGAATACCAAAGACATTTTTGGTTATATAAGAATAACTTTTCTGGTTATTGTGTTGATAGATCTTTTAATCATGGAGTGGAATATGAGGCTTGCCCCACCTACAGTGGCCAGCAAATGGGACACCTCAGAGAGGCTCCTCTAGTGACTCAGAACCCAAAAAAGGACCCTGGGACTAACCCAGCTCCAGGCCTAGAAAACTTTCTACTTTGATGCTGTTTACTGTTACATGCTACTAGAGAACTAATACAAAAATGTAACAATTTGCCTGGATTATAGACGAGGACTATAAGGAATACTATTTGTCGTCTTCTTAACGTGTATTCCAGGTGCTCCACAAACTGACCCCTGCCTGGGTTTCCAGCTTTGTCATTCCCTCCTCTGATTCACACTTTACCCTCTGCCCACACCAAACTGCTTACAGCACCTGCTATGTCATGATGTGTCATACCTCTATGTTTTTATTCATGCTGTCTTTCTGCCCAGAGTAGCTTTTCCTTTGCTTAGGTAATTCCTACTAACACTTTGAGACTTAGCTCGGGCCTCACTTCTTCCAGGAAGCCATTTCTAACTAATCAACATGCACACACACACACACACACACACACACACACACACACACACACAGACACACAGACACTGAGTCTAGATAGATGTCTCTATGAATCAGGACTCTTTTGCTTGCAAGTCACAGAAATACAACACAAATATGCTTAAGCCAAAAGAAGGGGGTTATTGATACTAAGAAAAATCCAGGCATAATTTTAGGCATAACTAGATCCAGGTGCTCAAATGGTGTCATCAGCAATCTCCTTCTATCTCTTGGCTCTGATTTCCCCTATGTTAACTAAATTCTCAAGCAAGTTCTCCACATGATGGCCAAGATAGCCGTCAAGAACTATAGATTTGCATCTTACCATTTAGCAACCCCAGTGGAAACACAGACCCACTTTCTTAAAAGTCCCAGCGAAAGTTCCAGAATTGAGTCCATGTCTGAACCAACCACAATGGCCAAAGAAACAGAATCTAGGTGGGATGAGACCCGATACCAAAAGCAGACATATTGGGCAGCAAAAGCACTATATGCTCATACTCAGTTTTCCTCTTCTATGCTCCCATATTCCTCTCCCCCTGCCAGTAACTCCGATTAGACTGTATCATTGTGTGTGTGTGTGTGTGTGTGTGTGTGTGTGTGTACATGTCTCCTCCACTAGACTGTGAGTTCCTATGTTTATTTGCCTCTGTATTGCTAGAGATAACAGTATGGGGGCTTGGCTTCTAGTAGGTGCTCTCAATCAATGAAGAATGAATGAATGGCTCTGCTGTGCATTTTTAACAGATGATTAAATTACAGGGAGCCATACTGAAGGCCAAGTCCAGGCAAATAGTTTAATTTGATAATTAGACAAATTAATAACATGACTCTAATTTATTTGCTTATATGCATAAGTGTTACTGGATTGCATGGTAAAGAGGCATAAATAGTAAACAGTTCATTTGACGTTCTAAAATGGTATAATAAATGCCTTCTATGTGTTGGGGCTGTACTAGACACTAAGACTAGCCTTTGCTGTTCATTAGCCCCTTACCATTAATGGAAGTCAGTACAGTAGAGTGGTTGTGGCTCTAGGGCCCTGGATTGAACTCCTAACATCTGCATTTACTATAATAGTTCAGTGACGCACACTGGTTACTTAACCACTGTGCCTAGTTTCCTCTTCTGCCAAATGGTAATAGTACCTACCATAGAGGGTTGCTGTGAGGATTAAATGCAGAAATTGATATGAAGCATTGAGAATCATGCCTAGAACATTTTTAAGTGCTTAATAAGTGTTAACTCTTATGGTTAGGTATTAACAGCAGCTCCTCCCTACTTAAATATCACTTTACCTATTACACTTGACCTGAGGCAAAGCCCTGGATTAGAGATTTAAAACTGAGCTTAAATATACCTTCTGGGCTTCAATAAAAGAAAATTCAACAGAGTGGTAGCTCATCTCTGACCTGGTGTATTCTATTTTAACATAGAACTTACGATCTTGGATCTCTTAGTGTGAAAAGATTATTTCGCAGTGAGCCAGTAATCCAAGCCTCATGAATCCAGAGAAGGAAGAAGTGGTCTTTTCCCTCGGGGGAGAGTTGGTGATCCACAAAAGCTAGGAAAAGACTTTCTTAAATTCTGACATTGCCACTTCATATGGCTTACTATGAGAATTGGAGTACAAGCAAATAGCTTGTGTGGCTGAACAGGTTTTGCTAACAACGTATATTGGTTCTAAGTGGGGTCTTTGATGTAATGATGAGAGGATAACGTTTGGAGGTCAGCGGACCTATGCTGGAATCCAAGCCCTTCTCTTTACTGGCCATGGCATCTTAGGTAATAATAATGATTACAGCTTAGTGTGAGTGCTTACTGTGTGCCAGTCACTGTTTAAAGCACTTTTCATGTGTTACTTCCTTTAATTCTTGCAAACAATCTTATAAGGTAAGTTTTTATATTAATCTTCCTTTACCGGTGGAAGAGCTTGAAGGGCAGAGAAATTAAGTAACTTGCCTAAAGTCACATAACTAGTAACAAGGGAAGCCAGGTTTCCAACTTGGGCACTCTAGCCCTGGAGCTTTTGCTACTGAGTTATGCCTAGTGTTCCATTATTGGAACGCTAAGCATGTGGGAGTTATTTATATCCTACTGCTCAAGGTCATTGCCAAGGTCTGATCGCAAAAATTTAAAAAATTGCAACCTCAGGCATAAATGGGTTAACCATCTCTTCATGTTGTTTGCCAGCTCAACCTCTCTGAGCCTCAGATTCTTCATCTGTAAAATCAACTTAATTGTACCAATCTCAGAGGGTTGCTATGAGGATTCAGGATAAGCTCGGAGAAGCGTTGAGCACAATATTGGACACATGGAAGGTGCTCTTTAAATAAGCATTGCTATTATTCTGTTTCTCCATTGTCCCTAGGAGCAGGGGCCTGGACTTCCCTTCCTTATTGCCAATGCTACTTCTTGATTCTAATTAGTCTGAGTACAAATTATTTTCTGTATGAGGGAGATACTACTGGGTTAATTACAAAATGGAGAAAACTTTGATGCCAAAGATCTTTATGAGTCCATCCTCAAACTGTTATTTTGCCTTCTGTGTCTTGGTTACAGCACTCACCAGGTCCCCCAACACTAGCTAATGTCCGTTCCCACTGTCAACCTAAGCTTTCCAACTGGGGTTCCTGCCAAGCTTTGTGTACTTCCACCTGCCATCTCATTATGGAAAAGTAGATCTGAAAAGTACTGAAATGCTAGACTGCTGGGAGACCCCATGGACACAAATATACCTGAAATGGATTTAAAATTGTAGCCAGTTATTTCATTCCTTATTTGTAATTTTTTCTTTATTGACGCCTTCCTGCTATTTTGAGTATATTCCTTATCATAGAAGCAATAAAGATTAAACTGAACTAAAAACATGGAAAGAAAAATGGCTACTAAAAAACCCATTTGCCATGATGAGCCTGCATTCTTACAACTACAATGCAAATAGGTCCAATCCTTTGGGAAAGTGGCTTGGTGACTTGCTTTACGAACCATAATTATGGTCCTGCCCTTCAATACTACAATTCCTCTCTGGGGATTCTGTCCTAAGGACAGACTTTCGCAGAAGTAAAACAAAAGCCTATAGACACAAATACTGTCTGTGCAATATTACTTTTGCTAATGAGAAATGGAAAATAATCTAAATGTTGAGCAATTTGATATATATTAGGGCCCATCAGTAAATGAAATATGAATGATAAAAGATTTACTTTAAAATATTAAATGAATATGTTACAAAGCAGTTACAACAATGTAAAATTGTATTATATGGATACAATCTAGAAAGGACTGCAGAAAATGAAAATTTTTATGTTAGGATGTGGGTCAAAGTATAGTCTATTCCTCCGCACTCAATGTCTTTGATTACTGATGTCAGAATTAGAAGTTTTAATGTGTGTTTGGGTAGATGGTGAGGAGTGGGAAGGAGCTGGAGAAGGAATTTCAAATTCCAGCCTTTTAACTCTATTTCCTGATCATCATCCTGATCATCACCTTAGAAGTAACACCATCTAAGAAACTGACCTAATTTTGTTTTTAAATAAAAAAATGTACAGTAGCCATATCCACTCATCCAATCAGACATACATATTCAGCCAGGCTCCCACTTCCCAGTCCTTCTTTTTCTTGTCCCCTTGTGGCATACAGCAGGACATAGGAGCAAATATGCTCGTATTTCCATCCCTGAACTGTCACTATCAGCTGTGTGACCTTAAGCATGTTACTTTAACTTATCTACACTAAGGCCTAGTTTGTTCATTTGAATAATGGGGCTAATAATGGTACTTACATTTTGAATTGGTATGAGAATTAAATAAGTTAATGCATGCAAAATGTTAACATAGTATGCTATTGACTAAATGTTCATGTCCCCTCAAAATTCATATGTTGAAATCCAAAACCCAATGTAAGTGTATTAAAAGGTGGAGCCTTTGGGAGGTGATTTAAGTCATAGCGAACCCTCATAAATGGAATTAGTGCCCTTATAAACAAAGCTTCAGAGAGCTCCTTTGCCCCTTCTGCCATGTGAGGGCACAACAAAAAGATGGCCATCTATGATCCAGAAAGCTGGCCCTTACGAGACATGAACCTGCCATCACCTTGATCTTGGAGGACTTCCCTGCCTCCAGAACTATGAGAAATAAATTTCTGGGTTTGTTTATGTTTTTGAGGCAGAGTCTTGCTATATCTTCTAGGCTGGAGTGCAGTGGTGTGATCATGGCTCATTGCATCCTCAACCTTCTGGGCTCAAGTGATTCTCCCACTTCAACCTCCTGAACAGCTTGGACCACAGGGACGCATCAACACACCTGGCTAATTTGTTTATATATTTGTGTAGAGACAGGGTCTCACTATGTTTCCCAGGCTGGTCTCGAACTCCTAAGTTCAATCTATCCTCCCATCTCTGCCTCCCAAATTGATGGTATTACAAGTGTGAGCCACTGCACCCAGCCTTCTGTTGTTTATAAGCCACTCAGCCTATGGTGTTTTTTATAGTAGTCCAAACAGAATAAGACATAGTACCTGGTATCATGCAAATGCTGAATATGTGTTAGTTTCTGGCTATAAAATTGAGATAATACTAGTACCTACCTCAGAGGGTTTATAGGGATTAATTGGGAGAATAAATGTCTCACCCCTAGCCAAATAGGTGTTAAATGTATGGTAAGTATCGTCATCAAAAATGTTGCACTGGGCAGTCTCTTCTGGTAACAAATTATCAGATAATGGAGGGAGTATTTAGTGATCATGCTGATACTGATCAGATTGGTGCCTGGAGAGAAGTACCTGCTAAAAATTTGTCTAAGCAAGCAATACAAAGCACAGTAATCTGAAGGTCAAGGGGAGCATGAGATGGTGATTCAGCAGGGAAAACATTTGCAGAATAGAGAGGAAGCTCTTTTCAAAACCACGAAGAAACTGGAAAGTAAACAGGATAATTAATGCAGATTATAGAAATCCTTGGGGCAGCTCCCAAAGAAGTATACTAAGAGGTCAGAGGCAAGTCAGCTAGAAAACCTTAAGAGCAATTTTAGGAGAGTTGAGCAAAAGTGGGAGGTATGATTTGAGGCTAGAAAAGAACAGGGCTAGCCGGGTGCAGTGTCTCATGCCTGTAATCCCAGAACTTTGGGAGGCCTAGGCTGGTGGATCACTGTAAGTCAAGAGGTTGAGTCCAGCCTGACCAACATGGTGAAACCCCGTCTCTACTAAATACAAAAAATTATCTGGGCGTGGTGGTGCATGCTTGTAATCCCAGCTACTTGGGAGGCTGAGGCAAGAGAATCACTTGAACACGGGAGGTGGAGTTTGCAGTGAGCCAAGATTGCGCTATTACACTCTAGCCTGGGCAACAAGGGCAAAACTCCATCTCAAAAAAGAAAAGAAAAGAAGAGAAGAGAAGAGAAGAATGGGCCTAATGATAATAGCTAATACAAAATCTACATTTTTTTAGCACTTACTATTTGCCAGGCATTGTGCTAAGCAATTCATGTGCATTATAAAGCTTTGTCTTCCTTATCCTATGAGGTAAATTTTTATTATTACCTCTATAGTATAGTCTAGGCCCACATATACCTGACTATAAAACCTTATATTACACCAAGTCCCAAAAGAGTGGCTTCTGAAAATAAGTCATTGAATGTGGTTTAGAGGGTCCAAAATTAAATTCATCATCTTTCACCAAGGAATCCATCATTTGCTCTGTACTTGCCATCATAGCACTACTATCCACTCAGTCACCTATGTCAGAAACTTGGGAGTCACTACTGAGTTTTCATTTTTTAGGTAAACCAGTCACTAAGGCCTTCCAATTTTTCTTTCTAAATATTAATACTTCTCAAATCCATCTTTTCTTCTCTATCTTCTGTAGCATTCTCATCTTCCCCCACCTGGAGTATGCTAGTAGTGTCCTATCTGGATTCTCTGCCTCTAGTTTTGACTTCCTTGTAATCTATCCTACAAAGATTGCTTTGTAGAAAAAAAGTGTTTTTCTATACCTCTGAGTGATGTCTATGACGTTACTTTCCATGCCCTGACTTATGCCTACTTCTTTGGTTTCATCTCCTGCCACTCTCCATTCCATGAACTTCATGTAGTTCCTTCTTACTCACCTCGCCTGTAACTTTGGTTGTGTTTTATTTTCTGCCAAGGTCACCCTTCCAATTCCTTTTCTCTCAGGATGCCTAAACTTTGAGTCTAAGCTTAGGCATCAGCACCTCCTGAAAACCTTTCCTGATTCTTGCCTGTGCTAAATGACTTTCCTTTACCCTCTGTACTCCACATCCCATGTTTGATCACTTACTACAATATGTTGAAAAGATACTTCTGGCCATGGGTCATGCTTTGTTCATCTTTATACCCCCTAAAACCTATCACGTGCTTGAGCCATACTTAGGTTTTGATACATGTTTTTGAACTGTTGCAAGCACTTAGGACCTGGATCCAAGGAATGCTTGAGGTGTAGACACTGAAGAGCCCTAACAGAAATAACTACTATTTCGGAAACATCTGCTGTGTGGTGGCCTCCAACTCTGATCAGCACTCACTTAGCCCCATACCTTGTCTTATTTTTCTCCATGGCACTTATCATTGTTTGTCATATTATACTTTTATTTATTGAGTTGTTCATCAGACTTCTCACACTACAGTATCAATTCCATAAAGGTAGGAATATTTGTCTTTGTCCACTGACAATCCTCAATGCATATGCAGGGCCTGGCACATAGTACGTTCTCAGTAAATATTTTTTGAATGAATGTGGTAGGTATGGACTTTCAACATATAATCTTATTTAGTCTTCCCAAGATAAGTATTAATGTTTGTGTTTTAGAGGTAAGGAAAGGAAAGCTCCTCATCACCTATACAAAAAAGAACAGAAGTTTTGAGAAACGGGTGTATATATATTGAGCCTATAGATTCAAAGATGATTGATTCAAAGATCAGAGTCACATATCCCCATATCGAGGATACAACAAAAATGTGAGTCCAATAAAAATACCAATTAATGAGTGAATCTCTGCCAAGCTGAACTGAAAAGAAACACTGTGTACTCTTTCCCCCAGATATTTCACATTCTACAGATAGAGTCAGTTTTGAAACGTAAATAGTTATTTTTCTTTCTGTTATTCTTAAAGAAACTGGGGGCTTGTGAGGACTGCCATAGGAAAACTAGGAGGCAAGGTCATTGGAGCGAAGGTACAATTTTTGTAGACAAGCCCTTAAGGATTTACAGAGAAAAGTTAGTTTGTGGTACTGAGAGTTAGGATACCTCTTGTGTGGCCTCTATAGTCACAAACCATACCTACCTTGATAAGGGTAGATGAGAACCAAGCACTTTGCAAAAGTCAGAGTCTGGAGTTTAACCATTATTTTCTGGGAGTTGGTCAAATCTCAATAAAGGTGACATACCCTCAGAATCTTTGAATTCTACCTCAAGTTTTGCCTTCTGTATTCCCCTCATTTCAGTTCTGGATTCTTCTGCTTCATTTGAGACTTATTTCCAAGTCTCTGATCTGACTATTTTTAGTCTAGATAGATTAGGAAGGGAGGAAAACACAGGCTTAGGACAGGCAGGTCTGTTCCTATGGATTCTTGGCTGTTTTATTCCTCCAGAGGGGAAAAGTTTCCTAAAAGATGACCCAAGAATCAAGGTTTTTTTTTCCTCTGTGTCAGTTCTCCCCAAAAGAGAAATATCTGGCATCTGTATCATACATCACACTTTATTGAGTGCTTTTCACTTACACTAGGGCATTTTAATCATCACAATCATTTTATAATTGAGGAAATGGAGCAAAGGTATATAGCTAACTGAAGGTCACACAGGTAGAAAATAGTAAAATTTGCTTTGTGAATCTTAAATGATAGCAAACCCCAACCTTGTGTATCCTGTCGTGTATTAGACATCTGTACATCAAGCCCTTCAAACTTACCACGGCTAAAACTCAATTCATCATCTCTGCCCCCTGACTTCCAAAATCCCGCTACTTTTCTGTTCCTTATCTCAAAGGATGGAGCCCCTTTCCACCTGGGAGTTAACATTGACTTTTACTCTCATGATGTCTCTTGAAAATGTTCTCTCTTTAGTAACTACTCTGCCCCACTCTCCTATCTTAGACCCTCAATTCCTCTCATCTGAGTTGATGCAATGACCCTTCCATGCCTGCATTCTTATACTTCTTCATTCTCCACACCAGGGGGACATTTCTTTTCTTTTCTTTTCTTTTTCTTTCTTCCTTTTTCTTTTTTTTTTTTGTTTTTGTTTTTGTTTGAGACAGGGTCTTACTCTGTCGCCCAGGCTGGAGTACAGTGGAGCAATCTTGGCTCACTACAACCTCTGCCTCCCGTGTTCAAGTGATTCTCATGCCTCAGCCTCCCAAGCAGCTGGAATTACAGGTGCCCGCTGTGACATCCAGCTAATTTTTGTGTTTTTAGTAGAGACAGGGTTTCACCATGTTGGTTAGGCTGGTCTCGAACTCCTGATCTCAAGTGATCTGCCTACCACAGCTGCCCAAAGTGCTGGAATTACAGGCATGAGCCACCGCGGCCAGCCCAGAGGGACGTTTCTAAAGCATTTCTAAATTATTAATAGAGCAAGTCATTAAAACTCTTCAATAAATTCACATCACCTTTAGGCTAAAGCACAAATTCTTTAACTTGGCATCACATCCTCCCTCCTGTCTCTCTACCTTCCCTGCTATGAACCCTGCACTTCACTGATTGAAACTTTTAGTTTCCTGAAAGGGACATGAACTGAGCTAATATTTATTGGACACCTGTTATGTGCCAGGTAGTGGCCCAAATGTATCATATCTTGTAATTTAATCATCAACAACTATCCTATATGGTAGGCACTGTCATCGTCCCCATGTGGCCGATGAGAAAACTGAGACAGAGAGAGACAAACGAACTTACCTAAAGTCATGCAGTAAAATAAGTGGTAGATTTGGGATTTGAACCAGACAGTCTGTGTTCTTAATTACTACCCTGCCTCTTTCGTTTCTTACAATCTGCCAAGAATGTCCTTTTTCCCATCCTACTGTTCACCAGGCAAAACCCTTCAAGGCTTAATTTGAGAGTCTTCTTTGGGAAATGTTTCCTGACTTCTCCACATTCCTTACTACCTCTGATCCTCGCCCGTGGCTGAATAAGGTATCTCTCTTCTGGCTTCTCCTAGAACCTGTGCATACCTCTAATTATAGCACTTGACACATAGCTTACGTGTCTGTTCACAAACTTCTTGAGAGCAAGAAGTTTGCCTTAGTTGCCTTTTATCCCAACATGTATGCAGCACAGTGCCTGGAACACAATAAATGCTTCCTGAGTAACTATTCTTCTGGATGATCTCCCACTAATAATTGTGGTGAGTTTCTATTTGTCAAAACTTATAAATCCACAGGTGACATCTTTCGCTATTCTGGAGCCATGAGAGCCTCTACAAAACTAAGCAGAGAGGGCTTCTAAATAGGATGGGATAGATTGTGAGCTGTATTTGTTAATACTTTATTTGAATATATTTTCACGTTTACAGAAAAAAATATGAGAATAAGAACAAAAAAGAGTACTCATATGTTTTTTACACAGACTCACCTATTGCTAACATTTTCCCCATTTCCTTTATTATTTGCCACTCACTCTATCATCTGTCTATCTATCTATCTACACACACATAGTTGATTTTTCCTGAACCAACTATTGAGAGTATGTTGTAAGTATCATAGCCCTTTTAATCATAAATACTTCACTATTCTCTTACATATCCTCATACCATTATCAATATCATTAAATTTAACATTTATATGCTACTTTAATATAACCTACAGTCTACATTTCATTTATGGAATATTCCATATTCCAATTGTGGCAATAAACTGTCCTTTACAGCATTTTTGTTCTGATGATTATTGATTGGGTAACCTTAGGGGCAGTGGCTTCATCTCTGAGCTTCAGTTTTTTTTATTTGTAACACGAAGGTGATGATGAATGCCTTAATAAGGTAGATGTTGGAGGAGTACATGGTGGTAATTTATGTGAAAGTACTCTGGCATATCGTAGTACGGCCTGTTCGACCATATAAGTACAGCATAGTGGGTAAACACGTGGGCTCTGAAGTCAGACTGCCTCAGTTCAAACCCTCGTTTAGCCACTTACCAGGTGAGCAATGTGGGCAAGTTAAAGCATCTCCGGGTTTCAATTTCTTCAACATCAGATAGTGACGATAGTGGTGTCTACCTCAATTGTTGTATTAAATTAGGTTCTATGTGTAAAGTGCTTAAAATAGTGTCTGGCTGAGTAAGTGCTCAATAAATGCTTAACTATTATCATTAAGTTTGACAGGTATTTCAAGGAGGATCCTTGTATTATGAAAAAACTGGCATAATATACTGTACTAAAGCCTATCAGAGGAATAATAACAGTAATTAACAAATCCCAACTGAAAGACTTTTTAAAAACTTTTCCTGTCCTTCATCATAAACTCTTGGAACATATTAATTAAGCTTTATAATATTAAATTCACCTTGTTACAAAGAGCTTAAGTGTCTCACTTCAGGTCACGATGCTGGGAATTAGGACCTAGCCCTTCATTGACTTTTCTTCCTGACAGAAATAACTCCATATTTCCTCTCTATGTACAGTACAATAGAATTCTTCTAAATTTGGCTTTTTGCCATGGAAATGCTTGACCACAAGTCTCGTGTTTCCTCTGCCAGACAAAAGACCTGAGACCTAATTAGGTGGTAATATTCAAAATTTTTAACCACCCTTGGTCTCAGTAGGAGCTGGGTTTTGGAAGGCCCCTTTCTGTTAGTCATGGTCCTGTAGTCACTGGATCAAGTTGGGGAGTAGGAGGAACTTAAGGAGGGAGAGGCTGAGTGGCCAGGACCAAGGGAGTCCATGAGGGGCTCGGGGCAGTGATTATTCACAAACCATCACAGAAGCATGTTGATATTTTTAACTCCAGGTTTTTAATCACTGTGCAGAGCGTATCAGTCCTCGGCCTAGGAAAGCATTCTTAGCTAACAATTCCATGTCCACCTCTAATGCTGCCACAGAAAATTCTTGAATTCCTTGAGATCTTCCTGCCAGCGATAATTAGGCGGACAGCCAATACCATAGCATTGCAAAGAGATGATTTAACTAAGTCTCTAAAATCTTCTATCATTGCCCTTGGAAAAGTATATCAATGACACTAGTAACACTGGTATTTTGGTCACATTGCAAACCAGGTGATAACCTGTATTCTTGGCCTTTTCCTTAAGTCATGCTCTTGCTACTACATTTATGCTAAAGTCAAGGTGGGGCTTATTGGATACAGGGATTACACAGCTTGCTGGAGTTAAGTTAGGGAGTTTCCAATTCTATTCTTCAAGTAGAAGGTGTCCTATAGTTTGAGAATGGCCAAGGGTAAAAGTTAGTCTCATCCCAGTAGCTCACATTTATACAGCTTTGGCTGCCAAGAGTAAATGGTATCCTAAGTCCATTCTGCTCCTCTGCTCTTAGGATTAAAGCTCAGATTCACGATGGTGGGCAGGGGAAGGGGCCACAGTGTGGACTTGGGACCTTGACTGCTGCTGGAGAAGCATTCCATGTGTCTTTGGGAAGACAGAGGTTCCAGTCTCCAATCCTGGACCCCGCAGGCTTCCCTTGGCCACCCAGGGATCAGGCAGGACTAGAGCTGGACAGCCAAGAGACAGACAGAGCTGACTCAAGGCACCAGAGTGTCAGGTGAAGAAGAGACTTGCAGGCTACCTGTCTTCCTTGGTCAGTCCTTCTCCCTCCAGACCCTCACCAGGTTCAGGCTAGAAAAGCTTTCAGATCACCTGTTGCCACCCTCTCTCCCTGCTGCCAGCCTTCCCTCCCCAGCCTTCCTGCCCAGTGCTCCCCATGTATCTTCCACATGAAATAGGATGGACCTGGAAGCTCCCTCCCTCTCTCTGCAGCCACAGAATTCCACTTGTCAGAACGTTCTTCCTGCTGGTGAGCCAAGCCTGCTCCCTGCCTCCCTCTCCCACACAATTTTATTGATATATAATTCACATACCATACAAGTTTCCTGCTTACAATGCACAATTTAGTTTTTTCCATTTATTTACAGTTGCCCAACCATCACCACAATCAATTTTAGAAAATTTTCATGAACCCAAAAAGGAATCCTGTACTTATTTGTAACCCATTCCTCCCCACCACCTAAGCCCTAGGCAGCTACTTTTCTACTTTGTGTCTCTATTGATTTTTTCTCTTCTGGAAACTTCATATAAATGGAGTTGGGTAGCATGGGTTTGATCCACCTTCTCTGTGAAACTTTGGGTAAGTCACTTCACCTCTCTGTGATGCAGTTTTCCAAGCATAAAAGCAGAAATATTGGTTTCTACCTCATAGGGTCATAATGAGGATTAAGTAAGCTCATGCATATAAAACACTTAGCAGAGGGTTTGCTTTTATTACTGCTTTTTATAAAGTGATTTTCCTGGTTACTGCTGTCATCCTCAACTGGTGTACTTTCATTGGGATGGGGTAAAGTAGGACATGGGGTGATAATGCAAGTATTTAGATTATATTCAACTTATTTAATAATGCATTAAAGCAGGTTTGTTTAAACCACTGCCCATGGGCTACATGTGACCCAGGATGGCTTTGAATGTGGCCCAAAACAAATTGGTAAACTTTCTTAAAACATTAAGAACTTTTTTGTGATTTTTTTTTTTTTAGCTCATCAGCTATCATTAGTGTTAGTGTATTTTATGCGTGGACCAAGACAATTCTTCTTTGTCCAATGTGGCCCAGGGAAGCCAAGAGATTGGACACCCCTACTGATTAAAGCATGGACATAATGCATCAGAATGGGTGAGCACTGATGAAAGTCCCACGGTATTTCTGTTGGGTCTGGCACTAACCCACTAATTTCTGATCTGTAGAAAAGTCAAGGGTCCAGGAGATCACTAGGGTGACAGAGGAGGAACTTGGAGGGTTCTCAGCTGCTGCCATTTACTAATGGGCATGGAAGGATTTTAATATTTTAACACTCAGTATGACCATGCCATCATATACTGGCTGTACATTGGGCTTGTGTAAGACCGTCATCTTCCTTGCTATGGACACCATACTTTTGGTTATAAAACTACATCCTCACTGTTCTTTTGGCAGCTACACTACACTGCACTGAGGCCTGAGGTTGAAGCCCTCAAGCCTTTTCTATTCAGGCTGATGCTAAGTTTCATCATCCCTTAATAACCCCTGCTAGGTTGTGTTTTGGGCCTATGTTCAGAATCTTAGATTTCTAAATGTGATTCATGTTGATTGTTAAGCTCCTTGAATTAGGGTATGTACTTTATACCAGACACAATAAACAGGCTTTAAGGCTTCCGGGCAGGCAGGCAGAACTGGCAGTGGCAGCAATGACACCTATGTTCTTTGACTCCTCAGAAGTGGAAGGGACTCTGTTTAACCTTGCCCTTCACCATGAAATTCAAATATGCTACACATTGAGAAAACAGGACAAGGCCTGAGGGAAAAGAAGGAGATGAAAGACTATTAAAAAGGATAAAATCTCTGATCTACGTAGAGATGTGGCAAAGCCATACCAATTCTAGTTCCAAGCAGTTCTTCAGGTATAGGTTGATTTGAAAATAGCAACCAGGAAGGAGGCTTCAGAAATGCAAGCAGAATGAGCTTCAGGCAAAGCAGAGACATTCCAGGAAATTTAACTGAAAAGAAGAGCAAGGTGACTAGGAAAATGACCTTGAAATGAAGACACCATATGGGCTTCTGAACGGATGGTAGTGTGTGAGGTATTGTAGGGGGTGACAGCAGGGACAGGTAAATGGGGTGGAGGTGGTGTCTGGAACTTGTTTCCTGGGGCCCAGGCAAGGCAAGGTATTTCAAATCTTGTTATTGGGAGGGTTGGGTTTTGTTTGTTGTTGTTGTTTGTTTGTTTTCGTTTTTTGCTGTTGGTCTGGCTGGCCTTTCAACGATATAGCAAGTGAGGAGAAAAGGCAGCCAGTGCAAACCGCCAGGGCATGGCTTTATCAGGGCTGAGGGCAGACGATCTGATGAGCCAGTGTGGTGATTTGTGTAGCCTGTCTAGTGAGGAAGGGAGAGGCTTTTTCTAGCTAAGCAGCTGGTATTGTAACTGTCCAGTGGGTTCACCTTGCCTGCTGCCTAGACAGAACCGATTTATCAAGACAGGGAAATTGCAATAGAGAAAAAGTAATTCACTCAGAGCTAGCTGTGCAGGAGACCAGAGTTTTATTATTACACAAATCAGTCTCCCTGAACATTCGGGGATCAAAGTTTTTAAGGGCAACTTGGTGGGTGGGAGGAAGCCAATAAGCTGGGAGTACTGATTGGTCAGGTCAGAGATGAAATCACAGGGAGTCCAAGCTGTCATCTTGCACTGAGTCAGTTCCTGGGTGGGGCCACAAGATCAGATGAGCCAGTTTATCAAATCTGGGTCATGCCAGCTGATCCATCAAGTGCAGGGTCTGCAAAATATCTCAAGCACTGATCTTAGGAGCAATTTAGGGAGGGTCAGAATCTTGTAGCCTCCAGACCATAATTTCTAATCTTCTGGCTAATGTTAGTCCTACAAAGGCAGTCTAGTTCCCAGGCAAGAAGGAGTTTTGTTTTGGGAAATGGTTGTTATCATCTTTGTTTTAAACTATAAAGTATAAACTAAGTTCCTCCCAAAGTTAGCTCAGCCTACGCCCAAGAATGAACAAGGACAGCTTGGAGGTTAGAAGCAAGACGGAGTCAGTTAGGTTAAATCTCTTTCACTGTCTCAGGCATAATTTTGCAAAGGTGGTTTCAATCCCTCCCGTTGGGTTTTACAACACCTTAATCTTAAGGTGTTGGCTAATGAAGATGGAAAAAGAGCAAAGACTGCTCCAACTTCTTCCTGCTGATCAGGGGTGTAGTGGAGGTAGGTATTGACCCCAAGGTGAGAAGATTAGAACCACTTTGCAACTGTCTGAGTGTACTCATGCAGGCCTGGCTGGGGTTCCAAGGCTTGCATCTTGAAGGTATTAGTATTGTCATCTATAGTTTTAGTACCACATTTAAGGAAACAGCATACTATAAGGTAAATAATGTGTACTAGGGTAAGTAGTGCAATTCCCAGTTTTGAAAGTAAAGATCTGAAAGCATTAGTTTGGGGACTTGTAGCCCACAAAGAATTTAGGATTTAGTCCAAACTGCAGAAAAAACTCAAGAACAGCTAACAAGAGGTGTACTATAGTTTTTCTTTTGAAGCATCATTTTTCTCTCCCTTGTCCCCATTTTTATTAAAAACAAATCATGATATAATTGATTTGTTTATAAAATAAACTTTAGTCTTATTGTACTTGGCCTGATTATTTGCATAAAGTTCAGCAAGAATAATTATTTTTCACATAGACTTTTAAAATTGGCTTTGATGGAACTCTGTTCCATAAGGAATCTCATATAAAACTTTTTTAAAGCTGAGCCCAACCATGAGTTTGTACCCTCAAATACCTATGATTTGGGTGAATTCCCCTCCTTTTGAGGTCCCAAGATAACTTGGGGCTCCTGGGCCTCTCAGAAAGTGACATTCTTTACTTACCACAGGTGAGGAAACTTGTACAGGGACTGTGTAGACAAGGTATGAGGCCAGATTCCCCAAGGGGCTATTATTGGTTCTGTAAATCAACTTTGATTCTTTTTTCTTTTCTTTTTTTTTTTTTTGAGATGGAGTTTCATTCTTGTTGCCCTGGCTGGAGTGCAATGGCACGATCTCAGCTTATGGCAACATCTGCCTCCCAGGTTCAAGCGATTCTCCTGCCTCACCCTCCCAAGTAGCTGGGATTGCAGGCATGCACCACCATGCCTGGCTAATTTTGTATTTTTAGTAGAGACAGGGTTTCTTCATGTTTTCCAGGCTGGTCTCAAACTCCCAACCTCAGGTGATTCGCCCACCTCAGCCTCCTAAAGTGCTGGGATTACAGGTGTGAGCCACCGTGCCCAGCCAACTTTGATTCTTTAAAGAAACCATACCATTCCAATGAAAGCCTTGGTAAAATAACCAGTTTCTCCAAATGTGTCTGTTACAAAAGAAAACAGATTTTTATTGCATATATGTAAATAACTATACTGCCATAAGTTGAGAATACTCACAAATAGTTTCCAAATTCTGAAGAAATCAGGTGGAGAGAAACAAATATGCTCCAAATTTTGTTTGCAGGAGTATATTTTACTTAATTGTTAAAAGCTGTAAATAGTTCAAAAGAAAACTTTCTTGACTCTGGAAAACATAAAACGATTAGCAATGTTTTAAGGGAAAAGTCAAAAAAGATTACTTCAGCCTTCTATTTGAAAGTTTTTCCTCTATTCTAATGTGATGATTTCCAGAGTTATCAATCAGAAACTTGCATTTAAGAGCACCTGATTGAGTTTCATAGCTGATTATAAAACCATCATTTAGGCTGGGTGTGGTGGCTCACGCCTGTAATCCCACCACTCTGGGAGGCCGAGGTGGGCAGGTCACGAGGTCAAGAGATTGAGACCATCCTGGCCAACATGGTGAAACCCCGTCTCTACTAAAAATACAAAAAAAAAAAATAGCTGGGCGTGGTGGCATGCACCTGTAGTCCCAGCTACTCTAGAGGCCGAGGCAGGAGAATTGCTTGAACTTGAGAGGCGGAGATTGCAGTGAGCCAAGATCCCACCACTGCACTCCAGCCTGGGCAACAGAGTGAGATGCCATCTCAAAATAAAATAAAATAAAATAAAACCATCATTTAAACAGGATCAAAACAAGACAAAAAGATTAGGGCAGCCACAGTTAAATATAATTGACAAGGAAATTTGTTACCTCTGTGGCACACAATAATTTAACCTAACAATTATAATTATTACTGATAACATACACTAATTCATATCAGAATAATAGGAGTTTCACATAATTTTGGAACATATAACAATAACACATTTACACAAATATAGCCCACAGAAAGCCAAACACCATTTCATATTTGGCAATGCTTCCTGTATGATTTTTATACCAAATAAGCCAAATGTGTCATTTTTGAACTTCAGAGGGCCTAATGTCTAGAGGATTAATTAGGTCAGAAAATCGCATATTTTACAATTAAGTATGGGCTGGAGTGCAATGGTGAGGCCTTGGCTCACTGCAACCTCCGTCTCCTGGGTTCAGCAATTCTCCTGCCTCAGCCTCCTGAGCAGCTGGGATTACAGGCATGCCCCACCACACCCAGCTAATTTTGTATTTTTAGTTGAAATGGGGTTTCTCCATATTGGTCAGGCTGGTCTCAAACCCCCAACCTCAGGTGATCCACCTGCCTTGGTCTCCCAAGGTGCTGGGATTACAGACATGAGCCACCATGCCCAGTCCTAAATTTTCTATTTTTATGAGAAAATATTTGACTTAAGTGCTTATTTTCCTAAGCCAATTAATTAGAGCTCTTTTATATAAACATCACACACACAACACATATAAATAAACAGACAGAAGATCCAGTAGTTGTAAGATTTTTCATTTGCCAGTTTCTTTACTGGATTACTGGTTTCAGGGTGGAGCTCTTGGAGAAACAGGGCTAGGAAACCATGCAGTTTCTAGGGCCTAATAAAGACACACAGGTGAAAGGCAAAGACAGATCCCCAAAATTAAGGGTGCCATTTTTTTTACTGGATCCTAGATCCCCAAAAAGGAGGGAAAACTATGGGAGAAGACAGTGCAGTGCTTCTACCATGCCTTTCATTGCAAGGCAATCAGCCCATTTTGTAATCAGCTCATCCCCCATGGAAGTCTCATCTCTTAGTGGGGGTTGGGGATGTTTCCATATATGCCAGGTGGCCAAGAGTGTGCTTCTCTAATCGAAACATCAAAGAGCCAAGTATCCCCCCCATTAACTGCCATTAACCATCCCCAAAACTATTTCCTACCTAGTTATTACATACCAAGCTTCTTTCATAATGCAAAGTAATTTCTGACACCCGCAAAAGTCAAAACCATCAACTAAGGCAATGAAAAACAGAACAGAACCTTATATTTTGAGAGGGATCTATTCTCTTTCACTTCCTGGTCTGCTGTGAGGAAAACAGAGGTTTTTCCCAGAATGGTCTCTGTGGTGCCTGCTCTGCTTTCCCCAGGAGTCTCAGGCTGTTAGAATTATCTTAGGTTCTCTCATGCAGGCATCAAGAGCGGCAAGAAGACAAAATGGAGAATAACAATTCAGTCTACCAAGAAGAACAAAACTTTTTTTCCAGAAAAACAGAATCCAAGAAGAGGAAAAAGATAAAGCCCTTTTAAATACATATAGCTTGTAAATTAGTTCCTTTTTTGGGGGGTGGGTGGAATGGAATCTTGCTCTGCCACCCAGTATGGAGAGCAGTGGTGTGATCTCGGCTCACTGCAACCTCTGTCTCCAAAGTTCAAGCAATTCTCATGCTGCAGCCTCCCAAGTAGCTGGGATTATGGGCATGTGCCACCACGCACAGCTAATTTTTGTATTTTTAGTAGAGACGGGGTTTCACCATATTGGCCAGGCTGGTCTCGAACTCCCGACCTCAAGTGATCCACCCGCCTCAGCCTCCCAAAGTGCTGAGATTACAGGCGTGAGCCACTGCACCCAGCCAGATATCCATTTTTAATTAAGAAGATTTTAACCACAAAGCTCCTTTTGTTAAAAAAAAAAAAATTAAAAACTTTTATTACCAGACTCTAGCCAGGACAGTCAGTCAATATTTCTGGCTTTTGAACTTTACCACAGGCAACCTCCCATGTGAAATTAATAAGTTTTAACTGAGGTTATGACTTAACCATGGACACATACAGTGTCTCAAAGGGATGGTAAGCAGTTTTTTGTTTGTTTGCTTGTTTGTTTGTTTTTACCAAGACAAGAACAGAAGCTATCGATGGATTAATAAAAAATCCTCAATAAACGGCAAAATTACACAAATAACAAACCAGAAATGAATTATTCCAGAAGCCAAGAATTGAATCCAGGCTGCCATTGTCAAAAAGACAAAGGCTTAGCTACTGAGCTATACAGCATTGAGCAGTTTCCATTGTTTTTCCCAGAAGAAGTCTAGAGCAGCCAATTTCAAGCTTGCAAAGGCTTTTAACTGCTCAAGATAATTTTTAGGGCTATGACATGAACCCCCAAATTCCTGTCCTCTGGATGGCAGAAGCCAAGAGAAAATATCCTCACATGGTCACAAGGCTAAGCTCTTAAGGATACAAAACAAGACAGAGATATTTCATCCTGTATTGGTTTCAGGAACCCATTGTAAAGTTTGTAACTGACCAGACTGCTAGGCTGGCTTGAAAAGCGGGTTTATATGGGCCCTAAGCCCACATTCTATCCTGTGATACCTCTCTTTCCATTACGGAAAGATGAATTCTTAGCACAAAGTGCACCAGATTTACTACAGCCTAAGACTAGTCTCACAAATCCTTTTTTCTGTCAATCAAACTCTTGCAGAGAAAACAAATATTGATGTTTACCATTTATACACACACACACACTCACAGAGAGAGAGAGAGAGAAAGAAAGAGAGACCAGAAACTTGGCTGGTAAAATTTCTTTTTTTTTTTTTTTTAATTATACTTTAAATTCTAGGGTACATGTGCACAACATGCAGTTTTGTTACATATGTACACATGTGCCATGTTGGTGTGCTGCACCCATTAACTCGTCATTTACATTAGGTATATCTCCTAATGCTATCCCTCCCCCCTACCCCTCCCCACAATAGGACCCGGTGTGTGATGTTCCCCTTCCTATGTCCAAGTGATCTCATTGTTCAATTCCCACCTATGAGTGAGAACATGCGGTATTTGGTTTTCTGTTCTTTCGATAGTTTGCTGAGAAAGATGGTTTCCAGCTGCATCCATGTCCCTACAAAGGACACGAACTCATCCTTTTTTATGGCTGCATAGTATTCCATGGTGTATATGTGCCACATTTTCTTAATCCAGTCTGTCACTGATGGACATTTGGGTTGATTCCAAGTCTTTGCTATTGTGAATAGTGCCGCAATAAACATACATGTGCATGTGTCTTTATAGCAGCATGACTTACAATCCTTTGGGTGTATCCCCAGTAATGGGATGGCTGGGTCAAATGATATTTCTAGTTCTAGATCCTTGAGGAATCGCCACACTGTTTTCTACAATGGTTGAACCAGTTTACAGTCCCACCAACAGTGTAAAAGTGTTCCTATTTCTCCACATCCTCTCCAGCACCTGTTTTTTAATGATTGCCATTCTAACTGGTGTGAGATGGTATCTCATTGTGGTTTTGATTTGCATTTCTCTGATGGTGAGTGATGATGAGCATTTTTTCATGTGTCTGTTGGCTGTATGAATGTCTTCTTTTGAGAAGTGTCTGTTCATATCCTTCACCCACTTTTTGATGGAGTTGTTTGTTTTTTTCTTGTAAATTTGATTGAGTTCTTTATAGGTTCTGGATATTAGCCCTTTGTCAGATGAGTAGATTGCAAAAATGTTCTCCCATTCTGTAGGTTGCCTGTTCACTCTGATGGTAGTTTCTTTTGCTGTGCAGAAGTTCTTTAGTTTAATTAGATCCCAGTTGTCAATTTTGGCTTTTGTTTTCATTGCTTTTGGTGTTTTAGACATGAAGTCCTTGCCCATGCCTATGTCCTGAATGGTATTACCTAGGTTTTCTTCTAGGCCTTTTATGGTTTTAGGTCTAACATTTAAGTCTCTAATCCATCTTGAATTAATTTTCGTATAAGGAGTAAGGAAAGGATCCAGTTTCAGCTTTCTACTTATGGCTAGCCAATTTTCCCAGCACCATTTATTAAATAGGGAATCCTTTCCCCATTTCTTGTTTTTGTCAGGTTTGTCAAAGATCAGATGGCTGTAGATGTGTGGTATTATTTCCGATGGCTCTGTTCTGTTCCATTGGTCTATATCTCTGTTTTGGTAGACTGGTAAGAATTTCTTACCCTTTTTGCTGATATACAGGGTTTCCAGGTTCCCTTTCTCTGTAGCTTCCAGAAAAATGGAGTGGCTTTTCATGACCCTGCTCACTGTACTGTAGCTGTAGGAGTTGAGCCACTTTACAAAAGAAAATCACCCTTTTCTGTTTTATGGAAACATAGGCAAAAGATTGTCAGTTTTGCAAGATGTTGCCCAACAGGTTGCATGGGGAACCAAATTAACATTTTCCATCCCAACAAAATACATATAACAAAACAGACACTAGTCACCTCATTCAGCACCCAGTATCAACCTGGCAAAGTTCAGACTTTCTTCTGTTGGTCCCTGTTGTCTTTGATCCACTCCAGGTGGGGAGGGATGACTTCCAAATAATAATTCACAATGGGTGATCTTTGGGCAAGGCAAAGACCAGATAGTCACCCTGAGACAAGCCTGTTGAGCTTTTTTTAGGGCTTTGAATGTGACCAGACAAATAAGAGTGTTCCCTGTGTTAGGCCTGCTGGACTTCCATCAGCAATTCCTTCTGAGATTCCCTCCGCATATACAAACGCACGCAAAGACAAGACAGACAGAAGGCCTTCCAAATCAGATCCTTAACCAAGAACTCCAACAGTATCCCTTCCAAACTATCCTCCTCTTCTCTGTCTGAGAAATCTTCCCCAAATTTTCCTGATTGAGAAGCCTCCTGAACCAAGACTCTTCCTACTAGTTAGGGAAAGCCAAACAAGACCCCCCCAGGAGCTGAACCAAGACAGACACCATGCAATGGAGCTACAGACAAACCGAGACCCCTGAAGGAGCCAAACCAAGACACACACCCTGAGGTGGAGCTGCAAACTGACACCCTGCAATGGGGCTACTGACACCCCACCATAGGGCTACAGAGCCAGTCAGGAGAAGGAAAGAGGCGTTGGCAATGCCTAGGATACTTACCAACCCAGTCACCCCGCAATGGGGCTACAGACAGACACCCTCTATATGGGGCTACAGTTATGGGATGCCTTCCTAGGACTATTTCTCCATTGCAATTAAATCCAATGCACATTGGGTTGGCAGCACCCCACCAGTAGAGAACCAGAGTCAGATCCTAGTCCAAGAGAGCTAGGTGGCCACTTGGGCTGGCCTCCGGATCAATCGCCAGAGGGGGGCTACTGAACCATGGGCAGGTAGCCACAAGGGCAATCCCAGATAAGCTCCCAAGTTTGTAACCATCCAGTGGGTTCACCTTGCCCACTGCCTAGACAGAGCTGATTTATCAAGATAGGAAAATTGCAATAGAGAAAAAGTAATTCGCTCAGAGCCAGCTGTGCAGGAGACTGGAATTTCATTATTACTCAAACCAGTCTGGAGCATATTACTCAAATCCAGAGCATTCAGGGATCAGACTTTTTAAGGACAACTTGGTGGGTGGGGGAAGCCAGTGAGCTGGCAGTACTGATTGGTCAGGTCAGAGATTAAATCATAGAGAGTCCAAGCTGTCTTCTTGCGCTGAGTCAGTTCCTGGGTGGGGGCCTCAAGATCAGAAGAGCCAGTTTATCAATCTGGGTGTTGGCAGCTGATCTGATCCATCAAGTGCAGGGTCTGCAAAATATCTCAAGCACTGATCTTAGGAGCAGTTTAGGGGGGGTCAGAATCTTGTAGCCTCTAGCTGCACGACTCCTAAATCATAATTTCTAATCTTGTGGCTAATGCTAGTCCTACAAAGGCAATCTAGTCCCCAGGCAAGAAGGTTTGTTTTGAGAAATGGCTGTTATCATCTTTGTTTTAAACTATAAACTATTATAAAAGTGTAAATGAAGTTCCTCCCAAAGTTAGTTCAGCCTACGCCCAGGAATGAATAAGGACAATTTGGAGGTTAGAAGCAAGATGAAGTTAGTTAGGTTAGATCTCTTTCGTTATCTCAAGTCATAATTTGCAAAGGTGGTTTCAGTATGCAGAGGAAGATAACTGATGGCATCTGGGCACCTGATGAAAGAAAAGCATGTCCTCAGAAAGGCAATGGAGCAGCTTGGAAAAAGAAGGAAAAAGGTAGAATTGCAGCTTCTGTTTTTGCTCAACTCTGGAAGCTGAGTGTTGGGGTGGGGTACTGGAATTCAAGAGACCCTAAAACGCTCTCTGCAGACCTCAGAGCTGATGCCCACTGATGCTGATTCCAATAATAAAATCTCAAACTCTGTGCTATGAATACTTGCTAATGAAAACTCTGTGCTGTCTAGCAGGGCAAGGGTGTGTTTCTTAGGTAAAACTTCCAAGTGTAGTTGGGATATTTTTCTCTAGAATGTCTTCCTGTCCCCAAGGCTAGGTGTCTCTTTGACTTTATCTGGGTTCATAATGTTGTGACTAAGAGCAGATGCTTTCTCTGTCTGAGTTCCAATTCTACTCCTACTACTTACTAGCTGTGTCATCCTAAGCAAGTTACATCATCACTCTATGACTCAGTTTCCTCATCTGTAGAATGGCTATAGTGAGAGCACCTGCCTCATTGCATTTTTTTTGAGGCAGGGTTTTGCTCTGTCACCCAGACTAAAGTGCAGTTTTACAATCACAGCTCACTGCAGCCTTGACCTCCTGGGCTCAAGTGATCTTCCCACCTCAGCCTCCCAAATAGCTAGGACCACAGGTGCACACCACTACACCTGGCTAATATTTATTTATTTATTTATTTATTTAATTTATTTATTTTTGAGATGGAGTCTTGCTCTGTTGCCTAGGCTGGGGTGCAGTGTCATGATCTTGGCTCACTGCAACCTCTGCCTCCTGGGTTCAGGCAATTCTCCTGCCTTGGTCTCCCGAGTAGCTGGGACTACAGGCATGCACCACTATGGCCGGCTAATTTTTTGAATTTTTAGTGGAGACAGGGTTTCGCCATGTTGACCAGGCTAGTCTCTAACTCTTGGCCCCGAGTGATCCACCTGCCTTGGCCTCCCAAAGTGCTGGGATTACAGGCGTGAACCACCACACCCGGCCATTTAAAAATTTTTTAGTAGAGATGGGGTTTCGCCCTGGTACCCAAGTTGGTCTTGAACTCCTGGGCTCCAGCAATCCACTCGCCTCAGCCTCCCACAGTGCTGGGATTACAGGTGTGAGCCACTGCACCTGTCCTCATTGCATTATTATAAGGAATCATAACACAGGTCAAATGCTTAGAACAGAGTTTAGCATGTACTAAGAACTCAATAAACATTATAACTTGGATTTTGAGTCATTCTCCACCTTAGTTATTGCCCTTCCTGCTTTATGTCTTCTGTAAATGTCCCTAACCAAGCCACTGAATAAAAATAATGTTGGCATGAAAATAAATCTCTCTTCCTTTCTTACCAGCCTCCCATTCAGTTCTCTGAGCTGTCTGAACACTTCGGGCACATACATGTATATGCACTGTGGCTCCTAAGGTCTCACCCCTTACCTCTGTTGCACTCAGATGATCCAAACTATACTCAGGGGTTTTACCTAAGAAACACCCCCTTGCCCTGCTATTCAGTACAGGATTTTCATTAACTAGTGTTCACAGCAGTGTTTGAGAGAGATTTTGTGATTGGAATCAGCATCAGTGAGCATCATCTCTGAGGTCTGCAAAGAGCATCTTAGGGTCTCCTGAATACCAGCACCCCTGACAACACTCAACCACCACAGTTGAGCAAAAACAGAAGCTGCAACTCCGCCCTTTTCCTTCTCTTTCTGAGGACCACTCCTCACATCCTTTATTCTCCTTGTATTACTACACTTCTTCCCCCAGGAGGCTGCTCCTTCCATATTTTCTCCCTCCCTCTCTACCTTCTTCTCTTTCTACCTGCACCGCCTACCCATCATCCAGTCATACAAGCTGGTTACCTAGAGTCATCATCCTAGATCAGGGATCAGCAAATATTTTCCTGTAAAGAGTCAGACAGTAAATACTTAAGACTTTGAGGGCCACATATAATCTCTGTCACAACTACTCAACTCTGCTGTTGTGGCGCAAAAATAGCCATAGCCAATATATAAATGAATGGATGTGGCTGTGTTATAATAAAACTCTTCTGCAAACACAGGCAGTGGGCCAGTTCGGCCTGCAGGCTATAGTTTGACAATAATTATTGCAAGGCATAACTTTTTCCTCAAAACCCATTCTCTCATCTAGTTCATAAAAATATCTTCAATTTGTCCACTTCTTGCCAACTCTGCTACTTCCACCATGGATCAAGCCACTGTCATCTCATGCCTGAACCGTTCATTGCAGTATTTTCCTGATTGGTTTCTTTCACTCTACTTTTGTCCTACAGTTCACATAGCAGCCGGAGTGTTCCTTTCAAAGTTAACATTTCATTTCTATTTAAAACCATTCAATGGCTTCATACTTTTCTTAAGATAAAGACTCAAATCTTTATATGGTTTATATGATACTGCATGACCAGAGTAGGCCTACTTTTTCAGTCTTTCCTTTTACCACCCTTTCTTGATGACTATGCCTTATCCACACGGGCCTTCATTTAGTTCTTCAGACATGCCAAGCACTTTTATACCTCAGGGCCTTTGCATAAACTATTCCCTGTACTAAAAATCTGCCCCCTTCCCCATCCCTTCATTTCCATTAATCCACATAGAATGAATGCCTATTCATCTATCAATCCTCAATTCAAAGGACATTTGCTTAGGAAAGCCTTCCCTACTCAGTCCCAGACTAGAAGATGCCCCACATAAATATGCTTTCAGAGCTCCACATAATTTTTCTTCCTAGAACATATCCCAATTTATAATATGCTGTGGTTCATGTGAGTATTTGATTAAAGCCTATTTCCCCTACTAGGATGTAAGCTCCGTGATAGCAGAGACTGGGTCTATCTTCTACCTTGTTATTAACATAGACCCGAAACCTTTAATAAAACTGATTTGTAATAAGCTTAATTTAAAAAAATATTTTGTTGGGAGTATAATTGGTGTATAATAAGCTACATATATTAAAAATGTAGAATTTAATAATTTGGAAATATATACATATATATACAGTTAGTCATCTGTATCTGTGGGTTCCACATCCAAAAATTCAATTGACTTCAAATTAAATATATTGAAAAGAATAAAATTTAAAAGTTACAATGCAACAATACAAATAATGCAGATAAAAAATAAAGTATAACAACTATTTACACAGCATTTACCTTGTATTAGGTATTACAAGTAATTTAGAAATGATTTAAAGTATATGGGAGGATGTGCATAGGTTATATGCAAATATTATGCCATTTTACATAAGGAATTGAGCATCGGTGGATTTGGTATTTGTGGGAGATCCTGGAACCAATATTCTGTGGATACCAAGGGATGACTCTCTCTCTCTCTCTCGTGTGTGTGTATATATACATATACACATATATACATATATACACGTGTGTGTCTGTATATGTATATATAACATCATCATAATCAACATAATGATTATGTTCATCACCCCTCAAAATTTCCTCATGTCACAATAGATCAGTTTGCATTTTCAAGTTTTGGGGTTTGTTTTTGCAACTGGGAAGTTACTTTCATTGTTTTCATTTCTTTCTCATCCAATTTAACCACCTCCTCACCTCTCTTCTTTGTTATGGTAAAATATATATAGCATAAAATTTGCCATTTTAATTATTTTAAGTGTACAATTCAGTGACATTAATTATATTCACAATGTTGTACAATCATCATCACTATCTATTTCCAAAACATTCTTATCAATCCAAGTAGGTACTCTATAAGCATTAAGCAACTAACTCCGCATTCTCCTGCACCCCAGATGCTGGTAATTACTAATTTACTTTCTGTCTCGGTGAATTTGCCTTTTGTAGATATTTCACATAAGTGGGATCATAAAATATTTGTCCTTTGTGTCAGGCTTATTTCACTCAGCATAGTGTTTTCAGTGTGCACCCATGTGGAAGCCTGTATCAGAACTTCATTCCTTTTTCATTGCTGAATAATATTCTATCATATATATATACTATATTTTGTTTATTTATTCATTGCTGATGGACACTGGGGTTGCTTCCACCTTTTCTTTTTCTTTCTTTTCTTTTTTTTTTTTTTTTTTTTTGAGATGGAGTCTTGCTCTGTCACCTAGGATGATGGAGTGCAGTGGCACTATCTCAGCTCACTGCAACTTCTGCCTCCCAGGTTCAAGCGATTCTCCTGTCTCAGACTCCCAAGTAGCTGGGATTACAGGCACACACCACCACTCCCGGCTAATTTTTGTATTTTTAGTAGACACGGGGTTTCACCATGTTGGCCAGGCTGGTCTCGAACCCCTGACCTCAGGTAATCTGCTCGCGTCAGCCTCCCAAAGTGCTGGGATTGCAGGCATGAGCCACTGCGCCCGGCCACTTCCACCTTTTGACTATTGTGAAAAATGCTGCAGTGGATAGTAGTGTATAAGTGTCTGTTTGAAAACAATTTTCAATTATTTTGGATATATATCTAGAAATAGAATTATTGAGTCATATGGTAATTCTACGTTTAGATGTTTGAGGAAGCATCAAATTATTTTATATGGTAATTGAACCATTTCACATTCCCACCAGCAATGTATGAGAGTTCCAATTTATCCGCATTCTTGCCAACACTGAATATTTTCCATTTTCTTAAATTACAGTCACCCTAGTAGGTATAAAGAGGCATCTCATTGTGACTTTTATTTGCATTTTCCTAATGACTAATGATATTGAACATTTTTTATATGTTTATTGCTATTTATATATCTTCTCTGAGGAAATATCTACTCAAGTCCTTCTCACATTTTTCAATTGGGTTGTTTATGTTGTTAAGTTGTAGGTTTTCTTTGTATATTCTGAATATTAAACACTTCTCAGATATATGATTTTCAAATATTTTCTCTCATCCTGTAGGTTGTCTTTTTGCTTTTTTTTTTTTTTGAGATGGAGTCTCGCTCTGTCACCCAGGCTGGCTGGAATGCAATGGCACAATCTTGGCTCACTGCAACCTCTGCCTCCTGGGCTCAAGTGATTCTCCTGCCTCAGCCTCCCGAGTAGCTGGGATTACAGGCATGCACCACTGTGCCCAGTTAATTTTTGTATTCTTAGTAGAGATGAGATTTTACCATCTTGCCCAGGCTGGTCTTGAACTCCTGACCAATGGTGATCCACCCACCTCGGCCTCCCAAAGTGCTGGGATTACAGGTGTGAGCCACTGCGCCTGGCTTTACTTTCTTAATAACACCCTTTAATGCACAAAAGTTTTGAATTTTGATGAAATCCAATTTAGTTATTTTTTCTTTTGTTGCTCATGCTTTTGGTGGCATATCTAAGAATCCATTACCAAATCTGAGGTTATGAAGATTTACTTCAATGTTTTCTTTTAAGTATTTTATGATTTTTACTCTTGTATTTAAGTCATTGATCAATTTTGAGTTAATTTTTGTACATGGTTTGAGGTAGGAGTGTAAAGCCCCCCCCTTTTTTTTTGGCATGTAGAAATCTAGTTGTCTCAACACCATGTATTGAAGATACTATTTCTTTCGCCATTGAATAGGCTTGACAACCTTGTCAAAAATTAACTGGGTATAGATGTACAGGTTTATTTATGGGCTCTCAATTCTATTCCACTGATCTATATTTCTCTCATTATGCCAGTAGCACACTGTTTTGATTACTGTAGACTTTTAGTTAGATTTGAAGTCTGGTGTGTGAGTCCTCCAACTTTGTTCTTTTAGAAGATTATTTTGGCTATTCAGGGCCCTTGCAGCTCCATATGAATTTGAGGATATGCTTTCCCATTTCTGCAAAAAAAGGGGAGCTTTTGGGATTTTGGTAAATATTGTGTTGAATCCGTAAGTCTCTTTGGGTAGTACTGGCATCATAAAAATATTAAGTCTTCTTACCCATGAACATGAGGTGTCTTTCCATTTATTTAGGTCTTTAATTTCTTTCAGTTATGTTTTATAATTTTCACTGCACATGTCTTTCACCTGCTTGGTTAAATTTAGTCCTAGGTATTTTATTCTTTTAGATGCCACTGTAAGTGAAATTGCCTTCTTAATTTCTTTTTCAGATTGTCCATTGCAGGTATATAGAAACACAACTGATTTTTGTGTGTTGGTTTTGTACCTGGCAACTTTGCTGAATTCTTTAATTAGCTTTAATAGTTTTCTTCTGGTTTCCTTGGCATTTCATATACATTGGATCATATTATCTCCAAGTAGAGATAGTTTTACTTATTTCTTTTCAATTTAGATGCCTTTAATTTTTTTCTTGTTTAATTTATCTGGCTAGAATTTTCAATACAATGTTGAATAGCAGTAGTGGGAGTGGGTATCTTTGTCTCGTTCCTGATCTTAAAGGGAAAGCTTTCGGTCTCTCACAGTTCAGTATGGAATTCATTATGGTTTTGTGTAAATGCCCTATAACATGTTGAGGAAGTTCTCCTCTATTCCTAGTTCTGAGTGATTTTTATCATAAAAGAGTATTGGATTTTGCAAATGCTTTCTCTGCATCATTGGAGACAATCATGTGGATTTTTTCTCCCACCTATTAATGTGTTTTATTACATTGATTGATTTTTCTCTACATTGTGCTACTCTTCCATTCCTGGGATAAATCAGTTTAGGTAGTTTGTGTGTTTCAAATAATTTATCTACTTCATCTAGGTTATTAAATACTTTAGTGTACAATTGTTCACAGTATTCTTTTATAATCCATTTTTATTTTTATAAGATTAGTAGTAATGTCCCCACTTGATATTTTATTTATTTTTGTCTTCTCTCTTTTTCTCCATCAGATAGCTAAATATGTGTTAATTTTATTGACCTTTTTAAAGAATTAACTTTTGGTTTCATTTATTCTCTCTTTTTGTTTTTCTATTCTGTTTTTTTTTTCTCCACTCTCGTCTTATTTCCTTGCTTCTGTTAGCTTTTGTTTTAGTTTTCTCTTCTTTTTCTAGTTCTTCAAGGTATAGAATTACTTTATTGATTTGAGATAGTCTTTCTTTTTTAGCGTAAGCATTTACAGCTATAAATTTCCCTCTAGGCACTGCATTTGCTGCATCCCATACGTTTTGGTATGTTGTGTGTGTTCACTGAAGTGTCTGCTCCCTAGCTTATATTCAGCTACTAGTGTTTTGACAGCGATTTCCTTGAACGTCCATAGCTTAAAACAAACAAACAAACAAACAAATAAAGAAATACCTTTCCCAGTCTTTGCAGACTGGCTAATGATCAGCCCAAGGTGAAAGTTTAAGGGTATCTCAGCTCTTTTCTGAGCATGTGCCTCTCCCTAGGCATGCATGTGGCCTTCTTAATTCCCCTGTATGAGTGGCGTTTTGAATGTTTGAATTTCCCAAAGAAACTCTCCCCAGCTTTTATTCCCAGGCCTTAAACAATCTAATATATATATATATATTTAGAGCCAGGGTCTCACTCTGTCACTCAGGCTAGAGTACAATAGCTTACTGGGTCCTTGAACTCCTGGGCTCAAGCGATTCTCAAGTGATTCTCCTGCCTCACCCTCCCATGTAGCTGAATCTACAGATGCACACTACCACACCCAGCTATGCATTTTCTTATTTATTTATTTTTGCAGAGATAGGGTCTCACTATGTTGCTCAGAGTGGTCTTGAACTCCTGGGTTCAAGCAAACCTCCCACCTCCACTTCTCAAAATGCTAGGGTTACAAGTGTGAGTCATTGTACCTGGCTAATTGTAAATTTTAAAAGTAATCTTTTGGCTCAGGCATTGAGCCAAACTCATTGTCAGTTCAACTTTCAGTGTTTGCAAGAAATGAGAAATGCTTTTTCAACCTGAATTTCAAACCAAGTGAAACAGAGATGAGCACCTTGTGTCTATCCTTCAGGTAGCCCCTAGACAGGTTAGAATAGACATACCCAGTAGCTTGGAAATAAGGTCTCCTCTTCTCTTTCGGGAACCAGGGACCAAGATCCCACACTGGGAATGCGAGTTAAGACTACTGCTGCACAGAGGAGAAGGTGAGGGAGGGCAAGTAAAAGTGCCACAAAGCTTCCCTACCACTTTGAAGTTGCATTTTTCATAATTAAGCATTCACTTGATTGGTTGCTGTAAACCCTTAATTGTTTTACAGAATTCTGATAAATTTGTTCTTCTTTCAAAAAAATTAGTATTTTTGGGTACATAATAGGTGTATATATTTATAGGGTACATGAGATATTTTGATATAGGCATACAATGCATAATAATAACTGTTATAGTTTGGACATTTGTCCCCACCCAAGCCTCATGTTGATTTATAATCCCCAATGTAGGAGGTGGGGCCTGGTGGAAGGTGATTGGATCATGGGGGCAGATCCCTCATGGCTTGGTGCTGTCCTCGCTATAGTGAGTGAGTTCTTGTGAGATCTGGTCATTTAAAAGTGTGTGGCACCTCTCCCCCGCTCCCCCAACCCCACCACTCTTTCCCTCTTGCTTCTGCTTTTGCCATGTGATGTGCCTGTTGCTGCTTTACCTTGAGTATAAGCTCCCTGAGGCCTCTCAGAAGCCACGTGATGTCAGTGCCATGATTTTACAGCCTGCAGAACAGTGAATCAATTAAATCTCTTTTTAAAATAAATTATCCCATCCCAAACATTTCTTTATAACAATGCAAGAATGGCCTAACACAGTCACATCAGGGTAAATGTGGCATCCATCACCTCAAGTATTTATCCTTTCCTTGTGTTACAAACAATCCCATTATACTCTTTTAGTTATCTTAAAGTGTATAATAAATTATTGTTGACTGTAGTCACCCTATTGATTCTGATAGTTTTTGCTTGCTTTACAATATTTTTGTTGAAGGACAGACACTCCCATAAGCCGTCTAGGTGATTCTGATGCAAGGTCTTGTTTGAGAACCTCTGGTCTGACCTGCCATGTGGCCTATAATATGTGGCTCATTTTCCAAATGGCATAGCTAGAAACTTTGTGGCAACATCTGGCAGCACTATACCAGGATTCTTTGAGAAATCCAGAACAGGTGTCCAGTAGTGAGTCGACCTCCACTCATGTCTCCCTTTCCTACTGCTCCCAAGTGGAGAAGACAGTCATGCCATTCACCAGTGGCTCCACAACCCTTATATTAGTGGACTTTTACCTAGGTGAATCAACATCTAAGTAAAGAAAGCCAGACCAGCTATGGATGGACACAGATCTTGGCTTAACCCCACTCTACAGAGACAGGGTTGCTGATAATAATAGTCATATAAAAGGCCATAGACCCCGAATACAGAGATTGAAAGAAATTCAAGTAATTCTCAAATAAATGATGTTCTGGGGAAATGGAGATACCCGAGTTTCCAAGTAGAAGAAGCTTGGATAATCGTTCTGTTTGTAAATGTGCAGGGTGAGAGCAAACTAGGGAATTTGTTCTGAAGCTTTTGCATAGCAAGCATACTATTTTGAATTAGGTTGTATGTTTTTCTGGGGACTCTGAGGGTGACTAATGGAGATCATAAGGAGTTTAAAGTCCCAATCCTGCCCTAATGCCAACCCAGGTGTTTCTCCCCTAGCTGGCCCTAAATTCTCTTGGCCAATAATGACAAATCATGCAGAAATGGACTCGATTGGGTTGAGGAAAGAACTAGCCTGATGAGACAGCAAAAATCTCCAGCCTCACTGTCTAGGGTCAGAGTTCTCCTATATAAAAGTCAGAGATGAAAAGTCTAAACTGGAGTCACCAGGCTTGAAAGTGTGTACACCCAGACCGCTGCACTCACGTGGTTCCCTAAGAGACCACATACCACACCCCACACACAGGCTTTGAGCTGAGACACAGCATTATTCTACTCTAAAACAACAACAACAAAGCATTTATTTCCAAAAAAAGGGACAAGGTCACAAGAAAAGGCCTGTAATAATTAACTAAGTCAATGGAAAACTCATTTTTAAAATACCCCCCATGGAGTTTTAGGACAAAACAACAGCTTAGTGAATGTTTGGTTACAGTTCATAGCTATTTCTTTTGCCCTTGATACACTACTGTGATTTTTCAGCTTTCTCTGCCAATCTTGCTCAGCACTAGTGGTTCTCAGGTTAAAGTCCAGGTATGTAAATGGAATAGCCCTATTTGCAGCCTTGGTATGTGGGCTCTTCTGAGCCTAGTGGCCCCTTTTGTTGATTTTTGTCAGTTGTTAGCCTGGCAAAGGGAATAGGAACTATACCAGTTAAAAAAGTAGAGCCCGTATCACATGTTCAGTAGATGAAATTCAATAGAGAAAACATGTTGGGAGGGCTGAAAGGCCAAAGAAGAGAAAGCGAGGCAACTCAGAGATTAGCAATAGTAGAAACCTGCTTACTACCACTAGGGCTGCAAGAAGACAGGAAGGAGGTAGTGTTACTATAGCTCAGGTGCCAAGTTCATTGCAGAGACTTCCAGGTAAAAGCTATAACAATGGAGGGAAAGTTTGTCATCAGAAACTAGAACTTAGGAGTAGACACAGCCACAGCTGGAGATGCCACTTGAATTAGACGACACTACTGGATACCTTTTGATTTTGACCAACCAGCATCCATTCCCGCTTCTTGTGATACCTACGCCATGATTTTCCTTTCCAGGGAACTCTTCCTGGAGTTGGGTACAGTTTTAGTAGTACTGTCAATCAGTGCTATGTCCAACCCTAGCCAAGGCATGGGTGGGCATATAATACAAAGTATGTCAAACACACCCTCTCTCAGGAATTTTTTTGAATCTTGAGAATAAGAATAGAAAAATATTGGAACTGTTTCAGCCATACTGTGGTACCTTGAAAAGACCATGCCTCTTTTCCTATATAGCTAGATCCCCAGAGACACTCTAGTTTGTATTTTATCCCTCCTCAAGCCTTTATTGACTTAGCCCAAGTTTTCTTAAGTCTGAAAAGTTTGAACTACAATGTTTGCCATGCCCCCGTACACCAAGTCCTTGTTTACGATCCTCAGAATGCCCTTATATGTCTCTGTGGCCTTAAGAATGTCTACTCATCATTCAATACCCAATCCAGATATAACTTCTGTGAAATCTTTCCCAGTCCCTATCTTCTCAAGAAAAGTTTAGCGCTTATCTCCTCTAGTTTCCCATGACACTCGATGCATATTTCTGTTTCAGTACTTATCATATTGAATTATTTTATGTTCGCCTGTCTGTCTCCCTTCTAGACCGTGAGGTTAAGAGCAGGACCATGTCTTATTTTTTACTGAGGATTCTCAGTACCTAGCTGCTTGGCACATAGTAAATGCTTATTAAAACATTTGTATGAATGTATGAATAAATAAATGGATAATATAGCCAGCATATCTCCGTTCAATTATAGTACAAGCCAGAGTTCTTTCTTTCTTTGCATGTAAAAGGGTTTGGAGCTCCTTAAGGGTTTAAAGGGGAGAAATGAATCCAACATATGCTCCCAGTAAGAGGAGATACAAAGAGATACTTTTATAAAGGCAGGAGACAGAAATGACAGAAGGACATTATGAGGGGAGGGGAGGAGACAGAGAGAATGTGAAGAGGGCAGCAAAGAGTAACAGTCAATTACAAGGCTGTACAGGAAATACCATTTGGGTCATAGAGATATGCAGAGAGGTCTTAGTATTCCCCTTGAGATGATGGCCATTATACTCCCTAGAGACTTGAGGGAGATAAGTCCAATGGTATGCTGGCAAATATTTAACAACCAGCTCTCTGGGGAAAAGGGCTGTAATTTGTGGCATTTGTCATTTTCCTTCTTGTAAATACTCCCACCATGGCCAGTTTCAAGCTATCAATGTGGCATCACTGAATGCAGAGTTGAGAAGAGATGCAAGCCTTCGTATAGGATTTCCACCACATAGATAAAAACAGATACAAACAACTTCAAAATCATAGATAATAGCAAATGTAGTAAAATAATTAATAAATGATGAGTGGGTATTTATTCTCTTTATTTGATTGTAAGTTTATATAATTTAATTTTGAATAATGGTTGTATTTAATAGCTTCCTTGCAATCTTCCTGAAAATATAAGTACCAGCTTTTATGAGCAGGTGTGGGCCTGTAGCATATCACTGCAGGTAGCTCTATCTGTGGACTACTTGGTGACTCAGAAGCAGCCTGAATAGGTATAACAAGGTGAGATAAGGATTGCTGGTCAACTGTAGCTGTAATATGATCAAGAGGATTTAGGACTGCTAGGTGATTTCATGGTTCCCCGGAGAGAAACTCTACCTGGTGGCCTCAAGCACTAGATAGCCCCAAAACAGAATGCCTCTGATTCATTGTATAATCTTCCTTACTGCTAAAAATTATCTTCATAATTCACTTTGAACTGGTGAGAAAAACAGCTTGTTCTGTTAAGAGCTGGATATCCCTGGACCAACATGGTCTTTATAGAGCTATGTTGAGAGCCATACTGTCTGATATTTGTGAAATCAACAATTTGACCTTCTTTATAAAGTGTCCAGTTTATAAATAATAAATACTCTTCCTTTTTTTTTTTAAGACAGAGTCTGGCTCTGCTGCCCAGTCTGGAGTGCAGTGGCACAATCTCGGCTCACTGCAACCTCCGCCTCCCAGGTTCAAGCGATTCTCCTGCCTCAGCCTCCCAAGTAGTTGGGATTACAGGCGCAAAGCCACCACACCTGGCTAATTTATGTATTTTTAGTAGAGTTAGGGTTTTGCCATGTTGGCCAGGCTGGTCTGGAACTGCTGACTTCAGGTGATCCACTCTCCTCGGCCTCCCAAAGTGCTGGGATTACTGATGTGAGCCACTGTGACCAGCCTAAATACTCTTCTTTTAACCAAATAGAGAAAATGGACTCGGGTTCAGATTTGATGCATACAAGAAAAAGGTGGTAGCAATTATACTCTGCCAGAAAAGTCTCACCTTTGCAAACTCAAGTGGCCTTTGTGGTGAATTGGGCATATTACTGGTTCCTCATTTCAACATTATATTTTTGATCTTCCTTAATTTTGGGTTCCGTCCTCACAGGACATTTTTAGTACTGAAAAGAACAAAAAGGAAATACAGCTCAATACCTGGGGTATTGTAATTATAAAAGCACCTACTACATATTAAGCTTGTTATTGTACATCATCTCATTTAATCCTGAAAACAAAAACCAACAGGTGGACACTATCATTTCCCCATCTTATAAATGAGGAAGTTGCAAATCGGGAAGGCCAAATACCTTGCCCAATATCACACAGCTTATGAGAGAAGAGCTGAGATTTGAAGCCAGGTTTGTCTGAAACCCAAGTCTCCCAGGCTTTTGCACTATGCCATGCTGCTTGAAGAGCCCTCTCCATTTCAGGAGGCTGGTCTTGGACAGTGGGTGGTCTGTGCACAATATCAAAGGATAAATAGAAAGGCATGTGTCTTTCTGGAGAGTCACATGAGAATTCTGAATTCAGGGCCATAAGATTTAAAAGCACAATTCAGTGCCCCGCCTCCTTATATCAAACATATGGCCAATCTTAAGAGAACTTTAAACAAATACCTCCCTTTAAAAGCTGATACTTTAGGGCAACTTTGAAGCAAGCCATTGGATACAATTAGGTATATTTATTTCCTTTCTCTTATCCTTAATTTCCTTTCCTTGCCATATTTTGGAAAGGAACGCCTTTCCTGGCAGGCTAACCTGCACTTCTTTTTCAGCCTCAAAATCTCTTCAGCCTTCATCTCTGCTGTCAGATAGAATTTTCCTTTCTATTTTGTCTCTCCCTCTCATAGCCTGAAAGAACACCTTAAGTGGAGGCAAGGAGGTAAAGGAGAGAAAGGTGATTTCTCTCTTCTAACATTTCTTCCTTCTTCCTTTCCATGAGTAAAAGAAAAAATGCCCCACTTATTAGGTTTACTCCAGTCATACAAAGTTTTATAGCTGTTTTGCCGGGACAGTTTTCCTTGTGTGTGTGTATTTCCACCCCCGCTTCCCTATTAGAGTTCACTTCGCATTCCATCCTTCCACAAGAGTGCCTCAAGGAGGGAGTTGCTTACATACATTGCTGAGGTTACTGCTAAATTTCTTAGCTAGTTCCCCCTAGAAACAACTGACATATTTACAAACTGCTCTAGAAAATTGAAAGAGACCATATGTATTCTATCTGAACTAAGTAATTAGGATAAAATTTGAACTGAAAATTAAACCAGTTTTATTACAAGGCCCCTTCTATCTTCCCTTTTATTAGTGTCCTCTTCTCTTCCCAGCGTCTCCCCTTTTCTGTTGCTAGGTGTTTTTTCCCCTGCAGCTCTGACAGGAGCCCAAGAGCCCCTACCCCTAACCCCACCTCGACGTTAAAACAAAACTGGCTGGAAGCATGTAGACCAGCGGCCGGTGATTCTCAACTCTGATTGCATGACAGAATCATCTGGGGACTTAGGAAAATCAATTGTCTCTGGTGGAGACTGGATATCAGTATTGTTTCAAAGCATCCTAGATGATGACTATAATCCTGTGGTCTAGCCTGTCTTTCCCACCCCATCTTTTTCCCTACAAAAATTTGTTCTAATCTATCAATTACTTGGAAAAAGATCTAATCAATTCACCTGCAAAATGGCATTGAAAATGATAGAAGCTTAATGTGCCAGTGTGTCAGTGGGATTTTCATTTTGATTATAAATTTTTTTTTTAAACTCTTACGGCAGAAATTCAGGCATGCGGGGATATTTTTGGGTTGGAGGTTTCCCAGTCCCCAATTCATATTATATAGGTTAGTATTTTCCATGCTTTTGATACACACACACACACGCACACACACAAATATTCATTACAAGCTTTAACAAAGAACAAGGAAACTGACTTTTAAAAATTAATGATAATAATTTTATTATAATGATAATTTCTTTGCAATATTTCACCAAGACAGTTATATCTAGATAAATAATGACTGAGTTATAGGTTAGATTTGATATCCCTTTGGGTTCTTTTCTTAGCTGTATTTTCACTAAAAAAGAAAATTTTGATCCATGAATTTAAGTTGTTGAGAATGGCAGTGAGTATTTGGTGGCTTTGACAGACAGTTTTTGATATTTATATTTGAATGGAACATTAACATAGAAATTATAGAATGATTTCTCTCTAAAGACTACTTTCAATACTTCATTAGACATGAAAATGATAAGCATTTCACAATTAAAAGCTGAAAGGTTGAAATGTTTCAACTTGGAAGATGAATCTAATTATTTCTTTGATTGCGTATAGCTCTGAAAGGTGTTTTTTTACATTTCATTACAGCATGTGGATGAAGTTTTTAAAATATGCCAAATTATCTTATTCATTAAGGGAAGATAATCACCAAATCAAACTCTTGCTGATTAAACCATTTGTATCACATTTCAGTAATCCAAAGAAATCCTGATATCATAACATTTAATATTTAAGCCCTGAAGGGATAAGTTCAGGCTGTTGAAAATACAGAATATATGCCAAGTTACACCTCATGAACAATTCAATTGAAATCATACAGATAATCTTTTCTGGTGTTATCACTGTTGTGAAGAAGTGCTTTATGCTTCACCCCTCACAAAACTTGGGAGAATATCTTTCCCCTTGATAGCTCTCATAAATCAGTGTGAAAAAAATAGACATCTGCTATGCTACCCATTTCTTCACTTAGCATCGTGAAAAGATGAACACTTGATAGGAGATACATTGTCATAACTCCAATATTGACTCTTTTCTTCAACACTGAATCAAAGTCATGAGAGATATTATCAACCATTAATGTTTCTTTGACTACAACTAAGTATGAATTGACATTCAGGCACAACTTCTTTATTCATGTGGCTGCAGCATCCTTCCTTATTGTATGCATAGCTGCTGCTTTGTCAATATTAATTTCAGCCTGATTTTTTCCAGTCTTGATTCACATATCACAGATGATCTTTAAGTAAGTAAATATTATCTTCTCTTGAAGGATTGTTTCTGAATGATAAATGGAATAAATGTTCACTAGCATTTCCGTTGCATATGTGTATCACATATGCCAATTGAAAATATCCCATAGCATGTTCACATTCATGTATTGTTCTTTAATCCAATAATATTATCCAACATAAGATAGCGATAAAGGAATTGTGCCAAAAATTCATTCTGAACTTTTTCTGAATATAATAGTAGCCATAAACTCTTTCATTAGCATTATAAATTCTTGGAAATACTGTTAGAACTAGTGCATATACTCTAAGCAGTGAAATTTTGGTTGATATCATTGTGGTTTGGGCCTGTTATCTCCCTTTAGTAATAATATGCATCAATGTAGTATGGAAAAGCATTATTTCTGCTTTTTCTGGAAACATTTGGCTGACTACCAGAGAGGTCCCTGTGCTTTGTATGAAAATGTTATGAAAGCTATGGTGGCATCGTTGGATAAAGTTTTATAACAGACATAATCTCCACCCAATAAAAGTCAGTGTTTAGATATTCATTGTTTTAATTTCTCCTTAATTTCTGAGGCATTTTAAAGTTGTTATATTGTCATAATATTTGCACATTTACCAGTCCCCATGCATATATCTTCACATTCTATATTTACCCCAAAGTCAAGTTCATTATGTTTCTAATGTTACCTTTATTTACTACTGATTTTCATAACTGCATTTGTACTTGAATGAACCACTTTGGAGCCATTGATACATTTGGGAAATTAGGGATAAAATTAGGAAATTTTATCCCTAATTAGGAAATTTTATCCCTAATTAGGAAATTAGGGATAAAATTAGGAAATTAGGGATAAAAAAACGGTAACCATGAAACATGCAAAATTAAGGATATAACCAATGACAAGAGCAAATGTTACAACATGAATGACATCTTGTTAGCTAAATGTTACCCCAGATGAGCCAGTCATATCCATAACCTCACATACTTATCATTACTTTGCGGTGAGAACATTTAAAATCTACTCTTTTCACAATTTTGAAATACACATTATTATTAACTATAGTCATTTTGTGCAATAGATCACTAGAACTTATTCTTTCTGTCTAATGGAAGTTTGTACCCTTTGATTTGCATTTCCCCTTTCCCTATCTATCCCCCACTCCCAGCCTCTGATAATCACCATTCTACTCTCTACTTCTATGAGTTTGACTTTTTAAAATTCCACATATGAGTGAGATCATGTGGTATTTGTCTTTCTGTGGCTGGCTGATTTCACTTAGCGTAATATTGTCTAGATTCATTCATTTTGTTGCAAATGACAGGATTTCCTTTTTAAGAAAGGCTTTAGTATTTAATTGTATACATATACCACATTTTCTTTCGTAAAAGTTTTCAATTTTAATTTTTGTTAGTAGTAGGTGTATATATTTATGGGGAACATGCGATGTTTGGATTCAAGCATGCAATGTAAAATAATCACATCATCTAGAATGGGGTATTCATTCCTTCAAGCATTGGTTTTTTGTAGAGATAGGGTCTCCCTATGTTGCCCGTGCTAGTCTCAAACTCTTTGGATCAAGTGATGCTTCTGCCTCGGCCTCCCAAAGCACTGGGATTACAGGTGTGAGCCACTGCACCCAGCCATTTATTCTTTGTGTTGTAAGCAATCCAATTACACCATTTTTAGTTATTTTAAAATGTACAATTTATCGTTGACTATAGCCACCTTGTTGTGCTGCCAAATAGTAGGCCTTATTCATTCTTTCTAACTATTTTTTGTACGCATTAACCATCCCCACCTTCCTCCCAGTTCCCCACTACCCTTCCCAGTCTCTGGTAACCATGCTTCTACTCTCTATGTCCATGAGTCCTATTGTTTTGATTTTTAGATCCCACAGATAACTGAGAACATATGATGTTTGTCTTTCTGTGCCTGGCTTATTTCACTTAACATGATGATCTCCAGTTCCATACATGTTGCAAATGACAAGATCTCATTCTTTTTATAGTTGAATACTACTCCGTTGTGTATAGGTACCACATTTTCTCTATCCTTTCATCCATTAATGGACACTTATATTGATTCCATATCTTGTCTATTATGAATAGTGCTGCAATAAATATGGGTGTGCAGGTATCTCTTCAACATACTGATTTCAATTCCTTTAGATAGGTACCCAGTGCATTCCTTGTATATGCACATGTATGTAATATGCATACATATACAAGGAATGCATTGGGTACCTATCTAAAGGAATTGAAAGCCTATTAAGGCCATGTTGGGATTTCTAGAAAAAATCATAATTAGCCATATAAGCGCTTGCCATTATGTCCTCCAAGGTAGCATAGCATGTAAACACATTTCATTACCAAAAAGAAAAACATCACATACATGGGAAAGTGAGTCTTAGAGAGGCAAAATGACTTACCCAAAGTTTTACGGGTCTGAATCAAACCCAAGTTGCCCAAGTTGGACATTTATATACCTCACTGTAGTACTTCTCAGACATCAGTAGAAGCATCAGCTCCTTTGGCATTGATAAAGACTGGCTGAAAAAGTTCAGAGTATTTTGTTTAGGAAAGAGAAGCCTAGCTGTGGAGCAAGATTGGCAGAGGTTGCTGTGTTCTAATATGTGAAGGGCATGCCTGAGAATAAGGAGCAGTCCTGTCTGGGTGGTAGTCCGAGGACAAAACTTGGGTGAGTAGGAGGAAGTCACAGGGGAGCAGGCTTGGTTCATCAGCAGGAAGAATGCTCTGACAAGTGGAATTCTGTGCCTACAGAGAGAGGCAGGGAGCTTCCAGGTCCATCCCAGTTCATTTGGAAGATATATGGGGAGCCCTTGGCAGGAAGGCTGGGGAGGGAAGGCTGGCAGCAGGGAAAGAGGGTGGCAACAGGTGATCCGAAAGCTTTTCTAGCCTGAGACTGGTGAGGGCCTGGAGGGAGAAGGGCTGACCAAGGAGGACAGGTGGTCTGCAGGTTTCTTCTGCACCTGACACTCTCGTGCCTTGGGTCAGCTCTGTCTGTCTCTTGGCTGCCCAGGTCCAGCTCTACCTCTTCCCTGGGTGGCCAAGGGAAGCCTATGGGGTACAGGATGGGAGTCTGGAACCTCTGCCTCCCAAAGACACACGGGCTACTTCTCCAGCAGCAGTCAAGGTCCCAAGTCCACACTGTGGCCCCTTCCCCTGCCCACCATCCTGAATCTGAGCTTTAATCCTTTAAGCAGAATGGGCTCAGGCTGTCATGGGCTTTAGCTCTTGGTGTTACTGCCTCTGATTAGATCTAGGAAACCCTGTTCACTTCATAGGGCTATTATATGTGTTCCTTGGGGTGGTCAGCATTGTTAGGAGCATGTGGATGAGGGAGGGATAGGTAAGAGCGTGAAATTTCCTTCAGGTTAAGAGTCTGGGTGCCTGGCCCCATTCTGTGGCAGCTCAGGCCATTCCGCCCAGGCATTCATAGTCTTTCTTGGACTGACTATGGCCAGTCAGCACCAGGCCCCTACAAGTGTAGAAAAGAGGCATCACTCTTCCTTGACACATTATAGCTGAGTGGTCCACGTTGGTGTCCCTAAATGGTGAGTGACAGCTTATTCTGAACTAGACCAAGGGTGGGGGAGAGGAGATCTGAGACTCCTGTTACAGCCACCCAGAACCCCAGGAACAGTCTTTAACATCTGTTTGAATACTAACCTATAAGATGTTGGCCTCACAGTCACATATGAGTCACATGCAGCAGGATCTTCTGTGTTCCTTGTGAGAAATACATTTTCCCAGGCCCCATCATAGGTCTAATAAACCGGAATCTCTAGAAATCTGCATTCTTTACAAGCTTCTCTAGTTGTTTCTAGAGAATACTAACCTATGGAAAACACTTCTGTGATGATTGAAGCCGAAATAGACTGTAGGAACTATCTTACTTTTGCCCTCCATCCTCTATTGTTACAGATTGGAAAGCAGAGAACACAGAGAGTAAATGAACTGTCTAAGGTCGTATAGGTAATTAGTGTAGTGGTAAACCCAGAATAATGAACCATGGTGCTGTTTCCCGACCCAGGACTACTCTCCTAACTATCTAGCCAAATCCTTTGTTAGATCAAAGAGTGAAGAAAGTGTTTTGAATAAGCATTAAATGTTACATTGCATGAAGATCATGTATCTAGAACAGACTATGCTCGTCCTAGCTTCCATGGCTTTACTGAAGTACCCTCTTCCCCTCCTTCCCTACTTTTTCTCTCTCCCACCTTCACAAATCTAACCATCCTTCAAGGTCCAGCACCAGTCCACTCTCACCTTCCTGTGGTCTCTGAGCCCACTCATATGGACCTTCAGTATATTTTGTAATGGAGCCAGAGAGTTTGTTTTCTGTTCCCAATTAGGTAGCAAGGACTAGATTTCAACCTCTTTTTATCTGCTATAATCCCCTTCTCCTGAGGCTAGGCCCCAGTTAGGGGCTCAGAATATCCATATTAAAATCCAGTTGTTGAGCAACAGATTCAGCCAGCCAAGCATCTAGCCACATAGCTCTAGCGATATATTTTTGTTGTAATCATATCAAAATTATACAAGATGTAGAACACAGCTCTCACACCTAGTTTGAGGTCTCCTAGGCTTTCCAAACTGCACTAAGTCCTTGCTCAGCAGCGCTTTTGCTATTAAACTGTCAGTGGAGTGTTTGCATGGCCATCCCTATGCTAGTCACTGTGGGTATTACAAAATAAAAAGAAAATACTGCAAGTTCTGCTCCAGCTTCCACATGGGAAGAATGGTTGCATCCTGCACTCACTGTTATCTCTGGTTCCAGTCCAGGCATTGTACGTTCTTATACTCAACCCAGCCTTCTTTGGATCAGTTTCTTGTTCTGGCCTGTCCATAAATCTCTCCCTCCCTTCCTTCTCTGTCTCCTTTGTACCGTCCATCTCAAACCCCAGTCAGCAGCTGCCAGCAGTAAGGGGCTCTGAGAACCCAAGTGGGGATTTTCCAGACACTTCACATTTTCCTCACTGTGAAAAAATGTGTTTTGCTTGCTTAAAGTGACTGGATTCCTCTTGCCCTCAGTGAGGCTGGGTGAATGAGACACTTGTCCTAAGAAGATCAAAACGGGTCTACATTCTAAACAAAATTTAGCTGTCATTGTCTCTGGAAATCCTAGCATGTATGGTAATCTCCTCAGGTACTGCCTACATATTAGCCCAAGATGTTAGAGCAATGTGTGGTTATTTTCCTGCCTACTCCCTTCCTTCTTGAGAACCAGAGTTGCTGGACTGCTGTTTGACTCGTTGTCCTCCTCCCCACTGCTCTCTCTTGCTCACAGTGTCCAAGCCCCCCATTTGCTCTCTGCCTTGGTCATTCCCCTCTCTCAGTGGAGACCTAAGATGCGTAGGGCGGAGCCTTTTCCTAAGGCTTCACAGATCCTCTCTCCTTGACATGTTGCTTGATATAGCCTGTTCCTTTTTGTTCCTGGGCACTCTTTCTACCAAGTCCTAACCACCTCCTGGCCTTTTAAAGGGACAAATGCCAGACAACCAGCAGACTCTGTAGCCCATGGCCTACATGAGGTATAACACCATGATCACACATAATCTAGAAGTTGTGGACCTCTTAGCCTTGGCAATGCCATCCCTACTGGCTTTCTCCAGACTCTTGGGAGTTTGCCTCTCCTTTGTGAGTATGAAGCTAAGCTACACTGAACCAAAGCTTCAGGACCTGAGCAAATGTTTTGGGACAGTTACTAAGTTTAGCTTTAGCATCTACACTGTGCTGTTCACACGACAGGGCATTTCCACAACTGTTGCCTCACTGAATCCTCACAACAGCCTGGTGAGATAATTATTCTTATCCTGATTTTTATTTGTGAGCATGCTAAAGCACGATAATAACGTTAATGACTAACATTCATGAGGCACTATGTACCAGACAGTGTTCTAAGCACTATGTATGTATTAACTCATATTTTTCCTCACAGCAAACCCATTATCTGGTTATTACAATCAGCTTAATTTTTCAGAATAGGCAGCTGAAGCCCAGAAAGGTTAAAAGTCCGGCTCAGGGTCACACAGCCAGTAGTGGTAGAGCCTTATTTTGAACATAGGCAGCCTGGTTCCTATGTAAACCTAAATATGTAAACACTGTTATTTGTTTTTTGTTGTTGTTGTTGTTGCTGCTTTTGCTTTTTTTTTTTTTTTTTTTTTTTTAAGATGGAGTCTGGCTCTGTCACCCAGGCTGGAGTGCAGTGGCGCAATCTCGGCTCACTGCAAGCTCCACCTCCCGGGTTCAAGAGATTCTCCTGCCTCAGCCTCCTGCATAGCTGGGACTACAGGTGCCTGCCACCATGCCCGGCTAATTGTGTGTATTTTTAGTAGAGACAGGGTTTCACCATGTTAGCCAGGATGGTCTCGATTTCCTGACCTTGTGATCTGCCTGCCTCAGCCTCCTGAAGTGCTGGCATTATAGTTGTGAGTCACCACTCCCTGCTTTTTTTTTTTTTTTTTTTTTTTTTTTTTTGAGACAAAGACAGGGCCTCACTCTGTTACCCAGGCTGGAGTGCAGTGGCGTGATCTCGGCTCACTGCAGGGCTCAAACGATCCTCCCACCTCAGCCTCCCGAGTAGCTGGGACTACAAGCACATGCCACAACACCTGGCTAATTTTGTTTATTTTTTCTAGAGATGGGGTCTCCCTATGTTGCCTCAGCTAGTTTCAAACTCCTGGACTCAAGCAATTCTCCTGCCTCAGCCTCCCAAAGTGCTGGGATCACAGCCATGAGCCACTGTGTTCAGCTAACACTATGCCACTTGGACACAGAAAGGTTGAAAGGTTAACTCACACACTCAAAGCCACAGGAATCATTCAATGATAGATTCCAGACTGTACAGTAGGCTCTCTGACCCCAAGTTCTGTACACTTTTCACTATACATTCATGTTTTCACTCATTCAATCAACATTTATTAAGCACTACTATGTGCCAAGGATTGTACTATGCACTGGGCATAAAATTAATGCTCAAAAGGAGCTCAAAGTCTAAAGGGAGAGATAGACAAGAAAACAGAAAGCAAACCATAGCGTGATGACTGAGAGCATGGCCTTCATCCTCAATGTATCTGAGTTCAAATCAGAACACTACTATATTTTTCCAGTGATATATGAAACTTGATAGTCTCACCCACAGAATGGAAATTATAGTATCAGTTCATTCCTAATAGGATTGTCATAGTGAAGACTGGATGAATTAATATATCCTATAAACTTAGAAAGGTACCCAGCATGTAGACACTATTATTATTATTATAGGTTTCTCTGTTTTATGATAGCGTGCCACTGGCTAAGAGTAGGTCCTAAGCCAGTGTTTGAGGAAGAGACAGAAGATGCCTGGATGGAGGATGCAGAAGAGGGAAGTGTGGGCTTGAGCATGTAGAGCTTTGAAAACCATGCACAATGCCAAGCTAAGAAGCAGAATGGGCTTGGGTCAGTTGAATAACACCTACATTTCTACCACTTTCAAGGAAGAGCAGGCTGATGACCAACGTGTGTAAGTGGTCTGGTGACCCTAGCATGCAACAAACATTTTTTCCTTAACTCGGGTATGCAGATTGAATCGCTGTGAGTGGCCATATGAACTGCTGGTCTGTCTCTGAAAGACGCTCAACCCTCCCTTAGCTGTCAGCAGCCTTGTACTCCACCTGGCAACAGCTGGGAAGAATGAGGCTATTGGATAATGGCTTTTGGAGCTGACTTTTACGTGAGGATTTGGAAGAGAGGTGGATGGCGAGAAAGAGGGTGAGGCATTGCACCGAACCATTGGATAGTGTGTGGCCAAAGGAGCCAGGCACCTTCAGGATCTGCTAGGATGACTTTCAAACAGCTTGTGATGATTCAGTCTGCCCCCCAGGGACTGTTTTTTTTATAAAAGTGTATTTTACAACTTGGGCCAGACAAACCAGTGTCAGTTTTATGGCCACTATAGTTTTTGGTTATTTATTCCCCATCTTCTCTTTGTTTTTTTCCAGGTGACCTGCTTTAACTGCTAGACCCTAGAGAGTCTATAAAGAAAAGCAATAATTATTTCTCATATCAGTACAATGCTTTATGATTTACAAAGAAACCCCACATTCATTGGATTTTACAGTACTTCTAGAAGGGAGCCAGAACGAGCAATTACATTGTCATCATTTCCTATGTTACAGATGAGCAAATCAAGGCAAAGAGAGGGGAAATCACACGCCCAGAGTTACACTTCCAGGGAGCGGTAGAGCTAGGACTCTGTGTCAGTTTTCTATGCTGTATAATAAATCACCACAAATTTAGCAGCTTAAACCTTTACATATTTATTATTTCAGAGTTTCTTTGCTCAGAAGTCTGGGCATGGCTTAGCAAAGTCCTCTGCTTAGAGCCTTACAAAGTCACAACCAAGGTATTGGCCAGGTTTGGGGGCTCATCTGGAGGCTTGATTAAGGAACAATCTGTGTCTTCATTGTGTGGTTGTTGGCAGCGTTCAGTTCTTTGTGGCTGCAGGATTCAGGGCAGCTCATTTATTGACAGTCACCAAGGGGGAGAGAGTGAGTCTGCTAGCAAGATTGTATCTTATAAAACAGAATATAATCATAGAAGTGATATTCCGTTACTTTTGTCATATTCTATTGGTTTGAAGCAGGACATAGGTTCCAATCACATTCAAGGGAAAAGGCTTACACAGGGGCAGGAGCACCAGGAGATGGAGACAGTGGTTGCCACCTTAAAGTCTATTTGCCATAGACTCCAACCCAGCTTTGTCTGACTCCAAATCAAGTGGTCTTTCCACTGGATCTCACTGTTGCCATTAAGGATGTGTGACATACATTATCACCACTCTCAAATGTACATACACCCATTCAAAGATACTTTTGCCCAGCACAGAGTGGAGTAAATCTAAGAAGCCTGCTCTTCCCCTTTAACCCGTGTCCTGGGTTACACAGCCAAGAATCCTAACTGACTAACTTATGAATACACCCTGACTCTCCTAACTCAGAAAAAAAAAATTTTATCACTTCCAAAGATGGAATGTTGTTTTGGGACAACTTCTTGCAAACCCTGAGCTTATTATCTTCAAAAAAGAATGCGTGTCTTTCTCATTTAGGAGACTTAAACTCTTATCCTGACAACTTCCAAATTACTTACAAAGGCAAAGGAAGTCGTGCTGTGTTTTGCTTCTTTAGCTTTTGTGGCTAAGTCTCATTATTTTGATCCTATTAATGACTGTCAGAGAAGATATGGCCTCGGAGGAAAGGGGTTAAAGAGAGTTCTTTAAATCTCTCAGCCAAGGACAGAAAGCTCTCTGAGGATGGCTTCTGAGTTTAGGCACGCCTGCAAAGAAGCCCTACAGCTCTCTCCAGATGCCTGCTCTTCACTGACAATAGAGGCTACCTTAACTATTTCATTCAGTCAGTCAGCAAGCATTTACTGAGCACTTCTTTGTGCAAGACAGCATTCTAGGTAATAGCCATACTGAGACCACCATCCTCATAAGCAAGAAGCTCACGGTGGATTGAAGACTCAGACAAGAAAGCGATTACAAGGCTATAGAATTGCTTTAATGAAGGTATGCTCTGAGCGTAGGGACTCTATCTGATGCGGTTAGGAAAGATATGTGCTTGCTCCAGATTGCAAACCCAAAGCCTTCAGGACCAGGCCAATGAATCAAACAGGTGGATGCAGGGAGTGGTAGGGTTTGTACCAAACTGGAGGGCATTGTAATAAAAAAAAAAATTAAACACCATGTGGTCCTAATAAAACATGCCCTGGAAGCTGCCAATTTACGACCCCAGCTTAGACAAAGGAGGTAGTGTTTGTGCTGAGATTTAAATGATAATAGCAAACACTTATATAGAGGTTACTGTGTACCAGGTACTCTTGTAAACAGTTAAATGTATTAACTCATTTAATCTCCATAACAAGCCTATTAGGTAGGTACATTAATTAGCCTTGTTTTATAGATGAGGAAATAGAGGCCTAGAGAAGTTCGACAACTTGCCTGACATCACACAGCTAATGACCGCAGCTGGAATTCAAACTTAGGCAGCCTGGGTTCACAGCCCATGTGGCAGACTACCATGTCCTCAGCCTCTGCTAAAAAATGACTAAGCGTTTGAAAGGCAGCCAGATAGCGAGAGAACATGTCACGCAGAGGAAGCAGCATCTGCAAAGGCGGAGGCCTAAAGAGACTGACGGATTCCAGGGTCCTTAAAAATTGTAGTATTTCTGGAATAGCAAGTGTGTGTTTTGAGGTAATGGGGGAATGGGTGGAGCAAGATCAGGAGATAGACGGAGAGAAATGAGGTCAGAGGTTAGGCAGAGAGGCTCATACCTGTAATTCCAGTACTTTAGGAGGCCGAGGCAAGAGGATTGCTTGAGCCTAGGAGTTCGAGACCAGTAGGGGCAACATAGTGAGACCCTGTTTCTACAAAAATAAAAATAAATAGAAAAAAATTAGCTGGGCGCAGTGGTGCACACTTGTCCCAGCTACTCGAGAGTCTGATCTGGGAGGATCCCTTGAGCCTGGGAGGTCGAGACTCCAGTGAGCCTTGATCATGCCACTGCACTCCAGTCTGGTTGACACTGCGAGAACCTGTCTCAAAAGAAAGAAAGAAAGAAAGAAAGAAAGAAAGAAAGAAAGAAAGAAAGAAAGAAAGAAAGAAAGAAAGAAAGAAAGAAAGAAAGAAAGAAAGAAAGAAAGAAAGAGAAAGAAAGAAACAAGAAATTGAGGCCAGACAGAAAAATCAACAAGGACTTGCATGGCATGCAAAGCACTTATCCATTCATTAAATAAACATTTATTAAGCACTTGCTGTGTGCTAAACCTTTACAAAGCATCATGCTAAGGAGATAGATCTAGGCACATAGTTTTTTTTTTTTTTTTTTTTGGAAGGGTGGTCCAGAGAAGGGGCATCGAACTCAGCATGAGGGAATCTGGAAACACATCCCAAAAAAGTGATTGAATTGACCTAAGCCTTAAAGGATAAGTAGAGGTTGGCTAGGCAAAGGAGACATGAAAGGGCATTGCAAAGAGAGGGAACAGAGTATGCAAAGGCATTTCTGAACTCATGGTAATAATGGTTGTCCTTCTTGTCTCAAATTGTCCTCTTCTTTCTATCCTCTCACCTATTCACATGTCACAATGGGAGATAGAAAGCCAGCGAAGAATCAGACCAAGAGTTGCTCCACAGGATGCTTATGTTCTGGCATACCTAGCAGAGGAAAGGGGGTAAAGGGATAAATTTGGGGTTAGAATAACTGAATTTGGGCTCAGGCACTTCATCCACATAAACTCCATTTAACTCTAAGGCTCGAAAGACCGATATGTGAGGGAATCATCACATCAACCTTGCAAATTTTTCCTTTTGATCCTTTATTCCTATTTTATAAATGAGGAAACGGAAGGTCAGAGAGGTGATGTCACCTGCTTGAAGTAACTCTGTTAGTAAGTGGCATGATTTGGGGTTTGAACTCAGGAAAGTTTGGCTCCAAAACCTGTGTTCCCATGTTCTCAGCTTCTGAAAACCTTCTCTCCCTTGAAAGCATGATGTCTTTTAGTAACAATAGCTAAAAATCATTTATTGCAAGCTCAGTCTATAATTTCAAACTGCTTCCCTCAACATGTCAGTCCTTTGAGCCTTAGATTTATCAGCTGTAAAGGAAGACTGTGGTAGAAAATACTACTGTTCATCAATATTCAGTTCCTTTCTACTTTTAGTAATACAGGGATGTTATACCTCTTTTCTTCCTTGAAGCTAGATATGGCCATATGGCTTGCTCTGACCAATGAAATATGAGTAGAAGTGACATGTGTCACTTTAGGGTGGAAGCATTTAAGAGATCGTGTGATTCTCTGTCTTCTCTTAACGCTACTACTAGACAACATTCCGAATGATAGTACCTCCACCGGCCTGGGTTTCTGTGTAAAAGTGACATATACCAGAGTCCTCCACTGGCTGGCAATGGATATGAATGAGTGTATTACACACACATGCACACACACACACATACACACACACTTTCATTGGTTTAAGCCACTAAAATTCTGGAGTTGTTTGTCATCTCAGCATAACCTATTATATCCTAACCAATATAGAGGTTAATGGTCTCTATTTCACAGATTTGTTGTAAGGATCAATGGAATAATGGAAGTAGAAGTGCTTTATAAATTCTGAGGCTGTGTGCACTTGCCAAGTGGTATGTCTGAGTTCAGGTCCTATTGAACTGTGCTCTAATGGAATATCACTATACAAATAAGATATTTTTAGACACTTGTATCTTTTTACATTATGGGCAGATATTTACTTGTCTGCATAGCATTCTTGTGTGGGAGGCTTCCCTTTTATGGATAAGAAGGGACCAATTCTGAAAACTGAAATTCATTTCCCAGAGACTATGGGTAGCTGATACAACCAGCCATCCTAATCAAAATGGTTACTACTGGTTCCAATTTTTTTCCATCTAGGCTCAAAGAAGCAATTTAGGGAGATCCAACCCTGATCCTCTCAGATAGCAATTCTGGATTCTACTCCTAGAACAGAGGAAAACCTGCTGATCTAGGCCTGATAGTTCCAAGTTAATAACCCTGCCAGAAACTGACTTTCAAACATTGGCCTGAAAGGGCTAGTAATGACATTTGTCATGTGGGGTGGTTTGGATGGTTTATGACCATGGGAAAAAGCCAATTCCTCCCCAGGCCTAATAATCTCACTCCTTGATCTAGCAAACTCACTCCTGAAAGTCAATTCTAAAGTAAAAATTTAATAGAAAAAAAAGACTTTATCTATGGATATTTTTATAATAGTAAAAATACGGAAAAACATCTAAAACAAAACAACAGGGTAAAGGCTATACAAAATTAAAAGGATAGTTACAAAAACTGTGCAGAAACATGGAAATATATGTCAGAGGTGAGAAAACTGATGCAGAGGAAAGCCAAATCAATAATCTGAGTTCAATTGCTCAACAAATGATAAAGCTGGGACTTGAACCAAAGCAATGCAGCATCAGGGTTTGTGGGTGCCTTAGTCTGCTCGGGCTGTCATAATAATACACCATAGACTGGGTGGCTTAAACAACAGAAATTTATTTTCTCACAGTTCTGGAAGCTGGAAAGTCCAAGACTGAAATTCTTCCTGGCTTACAGATGGCTGCCTGTGACATAGCATAGACATAGCATGTCTATGAGGGCATAGACATAGCAAGTCTATGTCCTCACATGGTGGGACGTGAGGGGAGATAGAGAGAGAGAGAGAGAGAGAGAGATGGAGAGGGAGAGAGCGAGAGAGAGAGAGAAGGAGAGAGAAATAGAGATACTTGGTGTCTCTTCCTGTTTTATAATGATGCAAGTTATCACATCAGTGTTCTACCCTGATGACCTCATTTAACCTTAATCACCTCCTTAAAGGCAATACGTGGGGTATTAGGGCTTCAACATATAAATTTTGGGGAGACACATTCAGTTCATAGCATTTTATCTCTGGGCCTCTGAAATTCATGTCCTTATAGCAGGCAAACTACCTCTATATTATCCCAACAGCCCTAAAACTCTTAATTAATTTTAGTATCAACTCTAAATTCTAAAGTCCAAAGTTTCATCTAAATATCGCCTAAATCAGAGATGGGTGAGAAATTAGGTATGATTGATCCTGAGGCAAAATTCCTCTCCAGCTGTGAACCTGTGAAACCAGACAAGTCATGTGCTTCCAAAATACAATGATGAGACAGGCACAAGATAAAAATAAGTAGGAAAGAAGGAAGGGGTGCAGGGTCCCAATCAAATCCGAAGCCTAGCAGGACAAGTTTTATTAGATCTTAAGAATCAAGAATCATCCTTTTTGGCTTGATATCCACCTTCCAGACCCAATGGGGCAGTGGCTTCACCCCCATGTCTCTGTTTAGAAGCTGTTTAGCTTCAGTTGAAACTGAGACAATGGCACCACCCTTTGAAACCAAAGAGGCAGACATGATGATCTCTGAATCACCTTTGGGGTAGGTCATTCTTCCCTTTTCTTGAAGAATAGTGCATGTTCGCAGTTTGAATGTGAATGACTCTATGGTCTGGTCTTGTAGGACCTAAGAAATCCAACAGCCTTCCTTCATTTAGTCTCATTTTTTTTTCTGTCTTCTTTAGTTCCAGCTGGTATGTTTCTCCCAGTATAATCCCATCTCTATTCCTGGATTCTGCTGAGATAGTTGGTTAAATCCATGTGTTGTACCCATAATCTCTTTATCAAATGATTATTCAGCCACACCCTTAGTGTCCTCTTCAGAAACAGCTTTCTCTTTTTTTATAATATGGAAAAATTGAAAATTTTTCTATTCTCTAAGTTATTTAGAATTGGATAGTGGGTAGAGTGTTAGGCAAAAGGTGCCTTTTGCCTAACAATTCCTTCTTCAATTCATCTCTCTACTCTCATATTTTACTATAAGCAGTAAGGAGGATCCAGGCTTTACCTTTGCTTAGAAATCTTCTCTGCTAAATATCCATTTCATCATTCACAAGTTCTACTTTACACAAAACACCAGAACACAATGAAGCCACGTTCCTTGCCAAGTAAAGCAAACAAAGACTGCTTTACTTCCAGTCTCCAATAACCTTTTCCTCATTTTCATCCAGGACCTCACCAGAATTGCCTTTAACATCCATTTTTCTAGCATGCACCTCAAAACTCTTCCAGCCGCCACCCATTATCCAGTTCCAAAGCTGCTCCCACATTTTTAGATATTTGTTACAGCAGCACCCTACTTCTTGGTACCAAAATTTGTATTAGAGTTATTTAGAGAAACAGAACTAACAAGAATGCATTTATATATAAATACACATACATATATGTATATAAACATATAAACATATACATACATATATGTATTGTATATATATTGTGTATATATATACACATATACATATATACATATATATGCATATATATATTTGGCTCCTGTGATTATGGAGTCTGAGACATCCCAAGGTCTGCAGTTGGCAAGCTACAGACCCAGGAGAGCCAATGGTGTAATTCTAGTCCAAGTCCAAAGACGTAAGAACCAGGAGAGCCAATGGTGTAAGTTCCAGTCTGAGAATTGGCAGGTTCAAGATCCAGGAAGAGCAGATGTTTCAGTGTTTGGGTCATAAGGCAGAACGAGGAGATGTCCCTGTTCAAGAAGGAAGGCAGGAGGAGTTCCATCTTACTTGCAGGAAGGTCAGCTTTTTTGTTCTATTCAGGCCTTTAATTCATGGGATGAAGTCCACCAACATTAGGGAGAGCAATCTGCTCTACTCGGTCTATTAATTTAAATGTTGATCTAACCGAGAAACATCCTCATAGACACAATCAGAATGTTTGACCAAATGTATGGGTACTGTGTGGCCCATTCAAGTTGATGTATAAAAGTAACCATCATAGTGGGTTTAACCACAGGGTTATTTTTCTAGTGTCTGCCTTTCTTGACCCTTATTAATTGGCCTTTTGTACAATTTTCTTAATTATTTTGCCTGTTTACTTTCATAGTATATGTTATTTTTTCAGGCTTCAAGAAATTATTATTAGATTTTCATTGGAATTGCCTTTCTCCAATTCAACCTCCTCACCACTGCCAGGGAATACTTCTTCAAGTACAAATTACATCTGTTGCTCTCTTGATTAAAATATTTTAATGGCTTCCTAGGCTCCTAAACTCCTCAGCAAAGATACTAGGCTTTTCATGATCTTACCTCTACCAACCTCTCTGGCTTCCTGCCACACTTCTCCTGCTATACTCTAGTTATCTCTCATAACCTGCATTTCCCTAAATGGAGTGTGGGCTCGCTTTTTCTCCCATGCTCTTGCTCATGCTTAGAATACCCTCTTGACCCACCCATGCCAAGTGAACATCTACACTTATTGCCCTCCCCGCCCCTCCCCAGGCCCAGGGGAAAAAGAAGTTTCAAAGAAGAAGAAATCAGCAAAGTTAGGGGATCAAGAAGGAGGCAGACAGAGATTTAGACCATGTGGAGGTCACTGAAACCTCTGAGATATAGTACAGGTTGAATGGCAGGAGCCGAAGTCACTGAACAAGTAATTATGAAGCCAGATGTTTGATGGTGAAATGAAAGAAAGAGATAAAAATAGATCTCCAGGGAGCAGAAACATTAAGAGGAAAGCATGTTTAAGATGGTTACTTGTAGAGTTTCTTACATAAGCAGTTGAGCAATTTAAGTATCACTCAATTGATGGCAGGGCAACAATCATTTTCAAATGCTCCTAGCTGTACTCATAGCTACAAAACCATTAATAATCCTGTAAACATGTCCATGTCATACAATATAAACTCATGTTTTCAATCTGTATGTTAGGTGGCTCAAAGCAAGTTTCTCCAATTGGACCATTCAACCAGCTTCCACTCTTGGCAAATAGATAGCTATGATTTCTGGTCTCAAATTCCACAAGTTAAATGCCAAAGCATATCCTTTCTTATGCAAAACATCTTTTTAGAGCACCTCTCCAGTGCTGTTTTCTAAATCTCGTTCTCCTGCTAATGACACCCTGTCTTTCTATCTCTCTCTCAATTTTCACCCTCCTCTTCCTTTCCCCACGGAGTATCCAGAGATTCATAGTTTGCAAATAATTATTAGTCTATATAAAAGCTTGGTTTGATGGTGGGAGTTGGGGCAGGAGGGTTCTGGGTCTGTTTAGAAAGCTACTAGAGTTGAGAAAACAGAATGGTATATACAAGACAGCATACGTGCAAAGTTGAGCCAGGCAGGGTAAAAAATCCCGAATTTTTGCTGTCACAGACCCTGTTACATCACTCACTTACATATTACCCTCCAAACTTAGCTTGTTTATATAGAAGGTGCCCATACAATAATTCCCAACTAGAGTTGTACTTTATCAATTCAATGACCCTCCCCTCTACAAATCCCATCTAAGTACTTACCCAAGCCCTTTCTGCTCAACTCAGACCTCAGGACTTCAAAATCCTTGTCCCTCAGAACAGGATTTACCTACCACCCCATCATTTTCCATAAATAGGGGAAAAATTAACTAGCATTGATTGACTACCTCCTGGGTACCAGGAATTTAACCCTCATATAAGTGAAATTGGCACTATAACTTCATCTTACAGGTGGGGAAACTGAGACCCAGTGAGGGACATTTTCAAAGTCATGTAGGTAATAAGTTGGCATAAGTGGAATGGGAATAAAGTAAGTTCAAGGTCCATACTTTTTCCACCACCACCCTTCAACAACTTCTATGGGAACTGATTGTTTTAAACAGGACCGTAAAGCTTATTTGTATCATATGTCTTCTCAAGTTCTGTTTCCTATCCAATCCTCGAATTTCCTTTTCCTCAAATAACTAATAAAATTGGCCAGTGGAAGGAAGGTATGTTTAGTAGTTGACAAGGAGTAGAGTTTCAGAGGGAAAGTATAATGGAGTTTTGTTTTCTTACTTCCTGTCTCCTGTTACAGTTCTTACAGAAGAGTGGGAATCTTTTGATCTGGGGTACTGAAATCCCAGAAATATCAAACCTAGTCAGCTCCAAAAAGCCCATAGGACTGGGTGAGTTTGATCTCCTTCTAGGTAGGCCTGAAAGTGACCAGAGGAGGAAGCCTCTTGGCTTGTTCACCAGGTTTGTGATACTTGTGAGCCAGATCTCCTTTTGGCCCTCCACGAGGACTATGAAAAGCTTGTGACTTTCTGGATCTGTTTATCTCATGGACTTGTCTCTGCTGGGGGATCCTAACATACCCACGCCACTGTGTCTCAAACCCAAAGGGATCTCCTGGAAGGGGTCTATCTTTGGAAATGGTCTGAACCCTCCTGCTGTATTCTACTTAGTTCTTTATCTTGGGCATCTGGAATGGAGAGTAAAGGTGATTTTAATTGCTTTTTAGCTCAACAGCAGGATGATTAAAATTGCTTAAAGTATGTTTTAAGCTGCAAATCAACCTTTACCCTGTAGTTACTTATATTTTAAATTGGCTTGTTTCTGTTCCCGTGCCATCACAACAACATCAGTTCTGAGCAAAATTGTACTGTTAACTGTTTCCCATCACCTACCTCCCACTTCCAGTTTCTCTGCCTGGGCCTTTCTTCCTTTTTTAGCACTTCTTCCTCCCTCAGGGACTTCTAGTAATACCAATCCCTTGCTCAGGAAAACGAAACTCTCATGGGATATGATCCAGAGACAGTCTAACAGGAGTGATGGTTTAATGCAGTGAGGACCTCAATGATTTCCAGAAGTCCCACCACTTAAGTATCCTTCAGCTTCCCAAAATAAACACTGCACTCATTACTATGTATAGCTCCTCTCAAAAAGTGCCAAGGAAACTGAGGTAAAGTCATCTCATTCATTCATTTGTTTATTCATTTATTTACCAATTTTCGTTGAGCACCTCAGCTGAAGGCGTTCTAGGCAAGGCAAACAGCATGAAAAATGGCAGGGAGGATTAAGGGAGAGATTGGCTGGTTGAAAGAACAGTTAGTTAGTACTTTGGTTCGAATGGAGAATAGGATGCAAATGTGGATATGAACATAGATGAAGTCTGATAAATATTTATGAATCAGATCAGATCAGAAAGGCCTTGTTTGTTTTTCTGAAAAGTTTGCGATGTCATCCTGAAGGTAGTGGAAAACAACTGAAATGTGTTAAGCAGGACAGTGACATAATAAGACATGTGCTTTAGAAAGCTTACTCTTAGAGTCACAGTATAGACGATCTTGAACAAAACTAAGGACAGCTTTAAGATATCATCCAAGTGAAAAACAGGGCCTTAGCCTATTAAACTTACAGATAAACACCTCTTTCTTTAGGGGACACTAGAGAAACTAAGTATAGCTTATTTAAAAGCAATCGAGAGCAGTCTATTTGAGTCTGATCAGGGCACCCCAAGGAAATCTGCTTTTGTTGGCTATGGACCCAAGCTTTCTGTCTATGGCCTAACCTTAACCAATTTCTGGTTTTTGGATCTTGAAAAATAGAATTGGTACATGACACATTCCCATGAGCACTTACAAGTTTCTCCCACTAAAAAATTTTCTGGACCCCACATTTTCCTTCAGCTACCGCTTTTCTCTCCTTATAACAACACTTCTATAAGGATTTTCTAGCCTTTTTCCATTGCCTTTCCTCCTATTCACTTTCAAAAGCAAAACAATCACATTAGTGCTACTTCACTTCACCAGACAGAACTATCACCAGTTTTCTATGACCTTGATACTAAATCTAATGGTTACTTGTTAGCTCTCATTTTCTTTACTGCTGTGCGTAATTCAATACAGTTCATCATTTTCTTCTTCCTGAAACACTGTCTTTCTTTAGCTTCTGGGCTCGGCACCCTCCTAGCTCTTGTCCTGCCTCTTTGTCCCTCTTATCTTTATCCAATTTTCAAATGTTGGCATCATCCAGTTTCACCCTAGGCTCTCTCATTTTCTCACCCTGTACTTTATCTACATGAACTCAACCATTCTCATGTCTTCAATAACAGTGTATATGTCAATGAATACCAGTTTTATACTTCTAGATTTCTCTTCTGAGCTTCAGAATGGTATAGGCATACCTCAGAGATATTGCAGATTTGGTTCCAGACCACTGCAATAAAGTGAATATCGCAATAAAGCAAGTCACATGAATTCTTTAGATTTCAGTGCAAATAAAAGTCATCTTTATGCCATAATGTAGTCTATTAAGTATGCAATAGCATTATGTCTAAAAAAGTACATACGTTAATTAAAAATACTTCACTGCTAAAAGTGCTGACGATCATCTGAGCCTTTAGTGAGTCCTAATCTTTTTGCTGGTGGAGGGTCTTGCCTTGAAGTGTATGGCTGCTGATTGATCAGGGTGGTGGTTGCTGAAGGCTGGGGTGGCTGTGGCAATTTCTTAAGATAAGACAACAAGGCAGTTTGCTACATTTACTGACTCTTTATTTCATGAAATATTTCTCTGTCGCATGCCATGCTGTTTGATAGCATTTTACTCGGAGTACAACTTCTATCAAAATTAGGGTCAGTCCTCTCAAACCCTGCCACTGCTCTATCAACTAAGATTATGTAATATTCTAAATCCTTTGTTGCCATTTTAGCAATGTTCACAGCATCTTCTCCAGGAGTAGGTTCCACTTCTCAATAAACTACTTTATTTGCTGATCCATAAGAAGCAACTCCTCATCCATTCAAGTTTGATCATGAAATTGCAGTAATTCAGTCAAATCTTCAGGCTCCATTTCTAATTCTTGTTGTCTTGCTATTTTCACCACATCTACAGTCACTCCCTCCACTGAAGTCTTGAATCTCTCAAAGTCACGCATGAGGGTTGGAATCAACTTCTTCCAAACTCCTGTTAATGTGGATATTTTTACCTTCCCCTATTAATCATGAATGTTCTTTTTTTTTTTTTTTTTTTTCTTTTGAGATGGAGTCTCGCTCTGTCGCCCAGGCTGGAGTGCAGTGGCACGATTTCGGCTCACTGCAACCTCTGCCTCCTGGGTTCAAGCAATTCTCTTACCTCAGCCTCCCAAGTAGCTGAGAGTACAGGTGCATGCCACAATGCATGGTCTTTTTTTTTTTTTTTTTTTTTGTAGCTTTAGTAGAGTTGGGGTTTCACCACATTGGCCAGCCTGATCTCAAACTCCTGACCTCAAGTGATCTGCCTGCCTCAGCCTCCCAAAGTGCTGGGATTACAGGTGTGAGCAACCACACCTGGCCATGAATGTTCTTAATGACATTTAGAACAGTGAATCATTTCCAGAAGGTTTTCAATTTACTTTACCCAGATCCGCCAGATGAATCACTGGCAGCTATAGCCTTATGAAATGTATTTCTTAAATAATACCTTGAAAGTCAGAATCACTCCCTGATCTATAGGCTGAAGAATCATATTGTGTTAGCAGGCATGAAAATAACATGAATCCCCTTGTACATCTCCATAGAGCCCTTGCACGACCAGTTGCATTGTCAATGAGCACTAGTATTTTGAAAGGAATCTTCTTGTTTCTGAGCAGTAGTTCTCAACAGTGGGCTTAAAAATATTCAGCAAACCATGCTGTAAACAGATGTGCTGTAATCTAGGCTTTGTTGTTCCGTTTACAGAGCACAGGTGGGGTAAATATAACATAATTTTTAAGGGTTCTAGGATTTTCAGAAAGGTAAGTGAGCACTACCTTCAACTTAAAGTCACAAGCTGCATTAACCCCTAACAAGAGAGTCAGCCTGTCTTTTGAAGCTTTGAAGCCAGGAATTGACTTCTTTTTATCTATGAAAGCCCTAGATGGCATCTACTTCCAATATAAGGCTTTTTGGTATATATTGGAAGTCTGATATTTAGTGTAGCCATCTTCATTAATGATCTTAGCTAGATCTTTTGGATAACTTTCAGCTGGTTCTTCATTAGTCCTTGCTGCTTTACCTTGCACTTTTATGTTATGGAGATGGCTTCTTTCCTTAAATCTCATTAGTCACCCTCTGCTAACTTCAAACTTTTCTTTTGCAAGCTTCCTCACCTCTCTCAGCCTTCAGAGAATTGAAGAGTCCAGGCCTTGCTCTGGATTAGGCTTTGGCTTAAAGGGATGTTGTGGGTGATTTGCTCTTCTTCTTTTTTTTTTTTTCATTTGATCTTCTATCCAGACTACAAAAACTTTCTTCTTATCAGCACAAAGGTTGTTTTTCTTTCTTATAATTCATGTGTTTACTGAAGTAGCACTTTTAATGTCCTTCAAGAACTTTTCCTGGGAGGTGTGCTTCAAAATGGCTGACTAGAGGCACCAGACGCTCACTTCACCTGCAAAGAAGGACCAAAACAGTACGTAGATAAGAACACATCAAATAGAGATTCTAAAAGAGAACACTGGAATTCAGCAGAGAAGTGACAGGAAACCTCTAAGCCATGGAAGGAGAGGGAAGTAAAGCATCTTGCCTGGCTAGAATTGGCTCACAGCCAGGAGGAACTGAGCATTGCAGAAAAAAAGTAAGGGAGAGATCCTCAGCAGTCTGCATTTCCTCCAGCCTCCTGTAATCTCAGCCACAGGAGAGCCCCTTGGCCCTTGCAGGCCCTGAAACTAGTATAGGAAGCTGCCTGGAGTCCATGTAGCAGCATTGTTTTCGAGAGGTTGTTTAAGCTGGGTCCTACACACCTCCAGAAGTGCAGCTGCAGCGTGGCACCATTTTGACAGCCCAGCCCCCATAGACAACATTCTGCCTTGGGACCCAACAGCTCCTATATCCTACATCTCTGGAGCCCTCCTGACATCCCTCCACACCCACCCAGAGGGTTGCAGCCTCCTGATGCTGGCTAGACCCAGTGGTGCAGCAGAGGCACCAGCATTCTAGCCCACACAGTGTTCTAAAACCCAGGGAATGGGCAGTGCAGTGTACCAGGGCGGCTGCCCCTCAAACAAAGGGAGCTGAAATACGTGCTAACCATAGCCTGAGAGTTGCTTATTTGGGGCTACTGCTACTGCCAGAAACACTGCCCCCTACAGTGGCAGGGCCACCATGCACCTGCATGTGCCTTCAAGGTGCCTAGAGACCAGTTTGCGCATGCACTTTTCGGAGCACAGACCTCCCCTCCCACCATCACCACTGCAGGTGCACGAATGCAGTGTCTGAGACGTGGGGATTGACTTGCCCTGCCCACCACAGCTGGTGCTCGTGAGCACCACTGAGAGGCCTTAGTACAGGTTCAACACACCTGCCACCACCACTGTTGGCACCACCACATGTTGTCCTTGGGTCTGAGGATGGAACCACCCCGTTTGCAACCACCAGTGCCCATGCATGCCATTCAGGGACCTGAAGACAGGTCTTCCCTGCCCACCCACATTGCTGCTGCCACCAGAACCCATGCATGTAGTCCCAGTGCCTGGGGATAGGCTCGCCTTGCCTACTTCTATGGACACACATGCACATCATTTAGAGGCATGAGGGTGAGACCACCCCACTCCACCCCACCACCAGTGGCCATGCATGCCTCCTCCGGGCCTGGGAACTGGCTTGTCCAGTCTGCCACTACTGCCACCAGCACCCATATGTGTATGCTGCCTGGGGGCATGGTAACTTCCCTGCTCAGCCCTCAACCACCGCTGACATTTACAGCAGCCACTCAGAGGCTTGAGGGTTGGCCCGTCACTGCCACTACCACCACTGATACCACAGACACCACCTGAGGGCCTGAGGCTCTGCCCACCTGGCCCACTGCTGCCAATCCTGGCACCTGAGCACACCACCTGGAGGTCTGAAGACTGGCATGCCTGGCCTGCTGCCAATACCACTAGTATCTAAGGACTGGCCTGCCTGGCATGCCCATCCACAGAAAAACCTCATCATAGCCTCCATTAATAACTGCAGCCAACCCACAGACACCACTGACACTGATTAGAGCCAAAGAAATCATACAGAAAATACAAACTGTGCCCACCCAGAATCACAGCCAAAGAACCCTATCCAATCAACACTACAAACACATCTATATGAAAAAAGATTTTCCTATGAAAGATAATTCATAAAATTAGAAGCAGTGACTGTTACACCAGGTATCAATGTAAGTACACAAAAAACATGAAAAAAGAAGGAAATATGACACCTCCAAAGCAACACAGTTATACTCTAGTAACAGGTCTTAAAGAAAAAGAAATTTAAAAAAGAAAAAGAAATTTATAAAATGCCTGAAAAAGAATTAAAAATAATAATATTAAAGTAACTCAGTGAAATACAAGAGAACACAGATAAACTTATAAGGAACTAGCATCAATACTAAAACTAGTCTAAAACATGATAAGGAGAGAATTCTTCCTAATTCATTCTACAAGGCCAGCATCACTCTGATATCAAAACTAGACAAGGAATCAACAACAAAAGAAAACCTCAGGTCAATATCCCTGATGAATATAGATGTAAAAATCCTAAACAAAATACTAGCAAATGAAATCTAATTTCATTAAAAAGATAATATACTATGATTAAGTGGAATTTATCCCAGTGATGCAAGGATGGCTTAACATATGCAAATCAAGAAACGTGATATATCACATCAACAAAATGAAAGATGAAAACCATATGATCATCTGAATAGATTCAGAAAAAGCATCTGATATAATTCAGAATCTCTTAATGATAAAAGCTCTCAACTAATTAGGCATAGAAAGAACATACCTCAACATAATAAAGGCTATATATGACAAATCCATAGCTAATATTATACTGAATGAGGAAAAGCTGAAAGCCTTTCCTCTAAAACTGAATCAAGACAAGGATGCTTACTTTCATCATTCTTATTCAACATAGTACTGGAAGTCCTAGCTAGAGCAATCAGGCAAGAGAAAGAAAAGGCATCCAAGTTGGACAAAAGAAACTCAAATTGTTTCTCTTTGCAGATGAAATGATTTTATATTTGGAAAAACCTGAAGACTCCACCAAAAAAACTCTTGGAACTGATAAACAAATTCAGTAAAGTTGCCAGATACAAAATTAACATACAAAGTTCAGTAGCATTTCCACACACCAACAATGAACTAGCTCAAAAAGGAATTAAGAAAACAATCCCATTTACAACGGCTAAAGACAAATACTTCAGAATAAATTTAACCAAGGAAGTGAAGGACCTCAGCAATAAAAACTATAAAACACTGATGAAAGTAACTTGAGGACACAAACAAATGGAAAGATATCCTATACTCATGGATTGCAAGAATTTATATTGTTAAAATGACCATACTACCCAATGTGATTTACAGATTCAATGCAATTCCTATCAAAATACCAATGACATTCTGCAAAGAAATAGAAAGGGAAATACTAAAATTAATATGGAAGCACAAAAGACCACAATAGCCAAAGCAATATTGAGCAAAAAGAACAAAGCCGAAGGCATCACACTACCTGACTTCAAAAAATATTACAAAGTTATAGTAATCAAAACAGCATGGTATCAGCATAAAAACAGACACATCGACCAATGGAACAGAATAGAGAATCCAGATATAAATCTATGCATTTACAATCAACTGATTTTCAACAAAGGCACCAAGAACATACATTGGGAAAAGGATACCCTCTTCAATAAATATCACTGGGAAAACTGCCTATTAATATACCGAAGCATAAAGCAAGACCCCTATCTAACGCTATATGCAAAAATTGACTCCAAATAGATTAAAGACTTAAACGTAAGACCAGAAACTATAAAATGACTAGAAGAAAATACAAGAAAACAATTCTGCACAGTGGTCTAGGCCAAGATTTTATGGGTAAGACTTCAAAAGTATAGGTAACAAAAACAGATAAAATGGGAGTATAGTAAACTAAAAAGCTTCTGCACAGCAAAATAAATAATTGAGAAATAAAAATAAAATCCCAAGTCCCCCAACTAACTGAAAAGACCCCCTCTCAGCCAAGGGCACTCCAGATAAACCTTAAAAACTGTGTTCCTGGCCATGATGGATGGGGGGTTGGATATATCTGAGTATGCCCCTTCTTTATTAACCTTTAACTAGAATTCTTTCCTAGGGACTGAGCAGAAACTAGCTCTGGAAAATGAGAAAAGGATGACTCATTCCTTTATCATCTTTAACCAATCATCTGAGGCCACGACCAGACTCCCTGCCTTTGCAGTTTCAATATGACAGCTCACCAGCTTCATAATGCATCTCTTCCTAATAAAAGACCACTGACCAGGGAGTGGTTCTGGCCAGTTTACAGAGGATGTGCAATGAGGGTTTTCATGTCCTCTGCTTTACCATTTGATGTCAGAGGTCCAAAAACTCCACCCTTGGATAATGCTAACACTTCCATTTTTTGTACATGTGACTGATGAAGAGGCATGAAGCTCAATTGCACATGTGCATGCATCTCCTTTAAAAATTATTCATGACTCTTCCTATAGCTTATTCAATATGTATACTTAGCCAACCCATTCAGCATAAATTTTAGTCCTATGCTTCCCTCCCTCAGAGTGCTTGCTCTTGGCTTCTGGCCAGAGGCTACATGTCCCAGCCTGTGGGATGGTCAGCCTGCAGGCTTCATTCTTTTATGAGAAATAAAGCCCTCCTTTCCAAATTTAGGAACCTCATCATTCTTCAATTGACATGACTGACAGAGAGAAGAGACAACCTGTAGATGGGAGAAAATACTTGCAAACTATTCATTCAACAAGGGACTAATAAACAGAATATACAAGGAAATAGAACATCTCAAAAGCAAAAACCAAAACAAAACCAAAAAAATCTCAAATAATCCCATTAAAAAGTGAGCAAAAGACCTCAAACTATGAAACTACTGTAATAAAACATTGGGAAAAATCTCCGGGACATTAGTCTGGGCAAAGACATCTTAAGCAATACCTCACAAGCACAGGCAACCGAAGTACACATGGACAAATGGGATCATACCAAATTAAAAAGCTTCTTCACAGCAAAGGATACAATCAACAAAGGGAAGAGACAACTCATAAAATGGGAGAAATATTTGCAAACTAACCCTCTGACAAAGGATTAATAACCAGAATATATAAGGAGCTCAACAACTCTATAGGAAAAAAATCTAATAATTCAATAAAAAGATGGGCAAAGTATTTGAATAAACATTTATCAAAAAAGTCATATAAATGGCAAAAAGGCATATGAAAAGGTGCTCAACATCACTGATCATCAGAGAAATGCAAATCAAAACTACAATGAGATATAGTCTGATGCCAGTTAAAATGGCTTAGATCCAAAAGTCAAGGAATAACAAATGCTGGCAGCCAGACACAGTAGCTCATGCCTGTAATCCCAGCACTTTGGGAAGCTGAGGTAGGTGGATCACCTGAGGTCAGGAGTTCGAGTCCAGCCTGGTGAAACCCTGTCTCTACTAAAAGTACCAAAATTAGCCAGGCATGGTGGGGGGTGCCTGTGATCCCAGATACTCGGGAGGTTGAGGCAGGAGAATTGCTTGAACCCGGGAGGTGGAGGTTCCAGTGAGCCAAGATTGCACCACTGCACTCCAGCCTGGGCAACAGAGCGAGACTCCATCTCAAAACACAAACAAACAAAAACAAATGCCAGTGAGGATGTGGAGAAAAGGGAACCCTTATATGCTGTTGGTAGGAATGTAAATTAATATAACTACTATGGAGAACAGTTTGGAAAAAACTCAAAATAGGGCTACCATATAATCCAGCAATCCCACTGCTGGGTATTTGCCCAAAAGAAAGGAAACCAGTATACCGAAGAGACATACTGTACTCCCTTGTATGTTACAACACTGTTCACAATAGCTAAGATTTGGAAGCAACCTAAGTGTCCATTAAGAGATAACTGGATAAAGAAAATGTGCTACTTATACACAATGGAGTGCTGTTCAGCCATAAAAAGAATGAGATCCTGTCGTTTGCAACAACATGGATGGAACTGGAGATCATTATGTTAAGTGAAATAAGTCAGGCACAGAAAGACAAACATCGCATGTTCTCACTTATGTGTGGGATCTAAAACCCCAAACAGTTGAATTCATGGACATAGAGAGTAGAAGGATGGTTACTAGAGTTTGAGAAGGGTAGTGGGGGTGGGCAGGGAGGCAGGGATGGTTAATGGGTACAAATAAATAGAAAGAATTTATAATACTTACTATTTGATACATAACAGGACGATTGTAGTCAATAGTAACTTAATTGAACATTTTAAAATAACTTTAAAATGTAATTGGAGTGTTTATAACTCAAAGGATAAATGCTTGAGGGGATGGATACCCCATTCTCCATAATGTGCTTATTTCACATTGCATGCCTGCATCAAAACATCTCACATAACCCATGAATATCATAAATATATACATCTACTATGTACCCACAATTTTTTTAATTAAAAAAAGAGCAAAGAATGTGAATAGACGTTTCTCAAATGATGACATAAAAATGGCCAACAGGTGTTTGAAAAAAATGCTCAATATCACTAATCATCACAGAAATACAAATCAAAACCGAAATAAGATATCTTCTCACCTCAGTTAGAATAACTATTATCAAAAAGACAAAAAATAGTAAATTCTGGTGAGGATGTGGACAAAAGGGATCAATTACACATTGTTGATGGGAATGTAAATTAGTACAGCCATTATGAAAAACAGTCTGGAGGTTTCCCAAAAAGCTAAAAGTAAAACCACCATATAATCCAGCAATCCCTCTACTGGGTATTTATCCAAAGGAAAAGAAATCAGTATACCAAAGGGATACCTGCTTCTCCGTGTTGATTGTAGCACTATTCTCAATAACAAAGATATGCAATCAACCTAAGTGTCTATCAATGGATGAATGGTTAAAGAAAATGAGGCATATATACACAATGGCATACTATTCAGCCATAAAAAAATGGAATCCTGTCATTTGTGGCAACATGGATTTAACTGGAGATCACTATGGTAAGTGAAATAAGCCAGGCACAGAAAGATAAATATTACATGTTCTCTCTCATATGTGGGAGCTACAAAAGTTGACCTCATGGACATAGAGAGTAGAATGGTGGTTGCCAGAGGCTTGGAAAAGGAGGGGATGAAGAGAAATTGGTTAATGGGTACAAACATACAGTTAGATAACAGGAATAAATTCTAATGTTTGATAGCACAGTGGGGTAACTACCGTTAACAGTAATTTATTCTATATTTCAAAATAGCTAGAAGAGAGAGTTTAAAATGTTCCCAACATGAAGAAATGATAAATGTTTGAGGTGATGGATATCCTTAGTACACTGGTTTGATCATTACATATTGTATACATGCATAAAAAAAACATGTACCCCATAAATATGAACAATTATGTATCAATAAAAGAACTTTTTCTTTACATTCACGACTTGGCTAACTTGCATAAGAGGCCTAATGTGGCATTCTATTTCGCTTTAGACACGACTTTCTCACTAAGCTTAATCAAGCTTTTGATTTAAAGTGAGAGATGTGTAACTCTTTCTTTAATTTGAACACTTAGAGGCCAGTGTATGGTTATTGATTGGCTTAATTTCCATATTGTTGTGTCTCAGGGAATAAGGAGGTTGGAGGCAAGGGAGAGAGACAGGGAAATGGCCTGTTGGTGGAGCACACAGAACTGACAACATTGATTAAGTCTGCCACCTCATGTGGGTGTGGTTCATGGCATCTCAAAACAATTGCAATAGTAACATCAAATATCACTGATCACAGATCATCATTACAGATACAATGATAATGAAAAAGTTTGAAATATTGTGAGAGTTGCCAAAATGTGATACAAGACATGAAGTGAGCATGTGCTGTTGAAAAAAAAACTGCAAGATAAACTTGCATGACGCAGGGTTGCCAGAAACCTTCAATTTGTAAAAACAAAACAAAACAACAACAACAAAAAACACCACAATATCTGTGAAGTGTAATAAAGAGCAATAAAGAGAAGCACAATAAAATGAGGTACGCCTGTGTATCCAGTCACCTATTTAACAATATTCTTGAAATCAAAATAACCAAAATCAAACTCATAGATGAAACAGGAGAGTTCCTTGACACTCCTCACAGGCCATGCAACAGGGGTGCGACTCATCTGTTCTGTCACTGCCACTGCTCAAACCCCTTATGGGAGGGGGAGCAGACAGACAGGTGCAGAAGCCCAAATGGGTGTGTGTTACAGTGTGCCCTTTTAGCCTTGCTGTACATGGACAGCTTGAGTGTTAACCAGCTCAGTGGACACTCTGCCTTTCTGCAAGGGCAGAGGGTCGGTGTGACAGCTCTCTGTATCCTGAGCTCTTGTCCAGCTTCCTGGAAGAATCGGGTCACACATGAACTTGAAGGATGAATGCAGGGGTTTTATTGAGTGGTGGAGGTGGCTGTCAGTGAGATGAATGGGGAGCCAGCAGGGGGGATGCAGTGGGAAGATGATCTTCCACTGGAGTTTGGCTGTCCAGTGGCCAAACTCCTTTCTGATGACGGCCCTTAGCTGAACTCCTCTTGACGTTCAGGCATTCCTCCTCTTCTTTCTCTGCTGCATTGTTCTGCCATTCATCTGCTTGTCTCCTTGTCTTCTTGTCTGCTCATCTGCTTCTGGAGCCTGGGGTTCAGGGTTCATACGGATACAGGATGGGGGGTATGATGGGCCAAAAGGCAATTTTTCGGGCATGAAAGCAGAAATGCCTATTCTCACTTAGGGCCATGGGTCTCAGGCTTGAGGGTGGGTGGGGCCTTTGTCAGGGAACCACCCTCTCCTACCCAGTGTTTCCATCTCCTGTGTGAATCATTATCTCTTTTTGTCCCCAAACATGTATTTCTCCCAGTGCTCAACAACTCAATAACATGGAACCCCATTCCTCCAGTGCAACATATCAAAATTTGATCATTCTTGATAACTTGCTCTCCCAAATCCAAAATTGTTTGTGTTGTCTAAATGGTCGCTGTATACTTTGACCACTGATTAATTCTCTAGCCTTATCTCATGTTGTGTGCTCATGCCAAATTTGCCTTCTTTCAATTCCTTTGGGACACCCAGGACACCCAAAAGTTTGGCCTCAGAGTCTTTATATTGGGGTATCCTCTTCCTGGAATATTCTTCCTCCAAATCTTTACCTGGTGAGTTCCTACTTAACCTTTACATACCAGCTTAAATATTTCTTCTTTGAGTGAATCTTCCTGGACCCACCTGAGTAAATTCTCTCTTCCATCCCACCTTCATATCCTGCTGGTTTATTTTCCCAGGGGAGCCCATAATTTCCCTTCATAGCTCTTGACAACTGAAATGAGTGACTGAGGTATAAGTCTCAATCACTGCGGTTTATTTTAGGGCATGTCTGCGAAGAACACGAATCACAGATACATCCGTGGCTGTTTTTCCAAAGAGGTTCTCAGGAGATTTTGTATTTGTATACTTCCTTAAAGCAGGGAAGGCATGTAGGAAGAGAGGCAGGTAGGTGTTTGGGCGAATAGTTGCATTCCTGTGAGACATTAGTTAATGATCAGTAAATCTACATTTTATGTAAGATAAAGTGAATGTCTGGAAAGAAAAAAGGAGTAAAAGATAAATCAATTATGCAGAAGTCTCTAGGTAGGTGGAGGAAGGAGTCTTGACTTTGTTCTACACCTGGGAGGATAAGCTTGTAATGACATTATCAGTGTAGAATCAAACAGACTTTAGTATTAGGAGCTAGACTTAGATGGTAGACCTAAAGTCACATGTGGCATATCCTTGTTTATGGAAGGCCAGCAAATAACTTAGTCATGGGGGCGGGCAGTCCTTCCCAGATATCTGAGACCTTTTACCTTTCCGTGGAGATCTAGATGATGCATAATATGTTAGGAACAGCTATTCATTTGGAAGAGTGTGTTGCAATGACCTTCCCTTTTGCATTAGAAGTTTGGGGGGTCCTGAGGATTTAAAATTTTCCTTTACACACTCTATCACAATTTTAAGTATTTATTTGTGAGATTGTTTACATAATGTCTGTCTTCACCACTTGACTGTAAATAAACAAGTATTGCTCTTGTTTATTGCTCTTGTTTATGCCCTCAACACTGAGAACTGACACATAGCAGGCAGTTAATAAATATTTGTTCAGTGAATATATGTATAAATGAGTGAATGAATACAAGTTTTTCTCAAAAAGCATATATTCCTCTCTTAAAGAGGAAGGGCTTTCTCAGTTTGGGAGCCTACTTCAGGGTCTGATGAATAGATACTCTGAAAGATTAAGAGCTATCTTTGATGGCCGGGCATGGTGGCTCACGCCTGTAATCACAGCACTTTGGGAGGCCGAAGTGGGTGGATCAACTGAGGTCAGGAGTCAGGAGTTCCAGACCAGCCTGGCCAACATGGTGAAACCCTGTCTCTACTAAAAGGTAAATACAAAAATTAGCCAGGTGTGGTGGCACACGCCTGTAGTCCCAGCTTTTCAGGAGGCTGAGGAAGGAGAATCGCTTGAACCTTGGAGGCAGAGGGTGCAGTGAACTGAGATTGTGCCACTGCACTCCAGCCTGGGCAACAGAGCAAGATTGTCTCAAAAAAAAAAAAAAGCTATCTTTCAGAACTCAGTAAAGTTCTCAACAATGTTCCAAGTCATTTTTATCCTCCAAGTTTGAGCTAAGCATTATACTAAGTTGTTCTCTTTTGCCCACAGTCCTCTCCCTAGGGTTTTCACCAGCTTTTCTTTAACCTGAGAAGAGTCAAAAGGAAAAACACAATAAAAATATTCACTATATTTTCCTGAGAATCTAAAACATTTGAAGTTTGCTTAGAGACTTGGCTGAAGCTTTGGATTGTCTCCAATTTTGGCAATCAATTTATCTGGGGCGAAATCAGTTGTTCACAAGGTTGTTTTTTTCTTCAACTTTCAGTTTCAACATGAGAGCTGGAGTTACCCTCTTCGTGGTTCAAATGGAGCAGTTAAACTCAGGGCCCAAGTTGGAAAATCTGACATAAGGAATATATGCTTCCAAACCTCGTGACACCTGGTAGTTATGTTCCAGATTCTGGCTCCTGGGTCCATGGGAGCTGTAAGCTCTGGTCTTTCCAAAAGTTTTGTCATAGTAGTAGGGGAAAGGAACACTTCTTATGAACAGTGAAAGGGAAACACTAACCTGTCTACTTTCTTCCAGACATCAGAAGTGAAAAGTAAGACAGAGACATTTCTGACCTTGTCTGACTCAGTAGGACAGTGTCAGGATTTGTTTAGAGAGAGAAAGTGACCATCCTTTAAAAAAAAAAAAAATCCTTATGCTCCCCACTGTTGGTCTCAAGTACATGGTTTAGGTCCAAGCCCTAGGTCTTTTTCATTTCAACACCAAACTCTACACTGGTTTTTGAGATGAAGACAGGGGTTATAGATCTGCAGAACAGCAGAATAGCCGCTGAGTGCTTGAAGAGCCCGTTATAAACCTCCCTTTTCTCTGCCCAAGTATCCAGAACATCTTCCCTATACTGAGTTGTTCTGGACCAGGCTCCATTATTATTCAGCCATGCCCAATCCCTGGGAAGCTGACATACAATAGAAAATGGAGTGATAATTATGCAGCCAGTCTCTGTAGGACTTTTAGGGGAAGAACAGTCTTCTTAGGAAGTTAGTTGCCTAGTCATTTGCTTTAGTATAAAATTTATATATATATTTTATATATATAAATGGCTACTGAGACCAGAGGGAGGGAGGCCAGAGGATGGGAATATGGTCGATGTTTTCCTGATGACTTGATTATCCAGCGATGACCAAAAACTCCAATGGCTACACCAGCTAATGCTGTCCATGAGAAGGCTGAAAGGATCTTCAGAGATCATCATGCTTAGCTCTTGCTTGTTTACTTGGCTAAAAAATAAATACTCTCCTGGTTTCCCTGGGAGTTATTATGGCTTATAAGCAAGATAACAGTTAAAATTCTGCACTTTCATGCTAAGGTTTACAAGGTTCTGTTTCTAGATTTCTCTTCCTGGAGATTCTCTACTTGGACACCCCCTTCAGCCTAAAGATCCCAGAAACATCATGAGGAGCTCTCGTAGGAACTGTTGGATAGAAGCAACTCTGTTGCCACACTGAAGACCAGATTCTGGAGATCCAGCATGGGAATCCAAGCCTGAGACGTGCTGCAGAAGATAAGTACAGACTCCTCAAAGGTGTAACAAAGGCCGAGGACTTGGAAGTCAAGAGACCTGTGTGCAAATCTGCCTTTCATTATAACTGTTTGATCCCACTTAAATCACTTAACTGCTTTGAACTTCAATTCCTCTTTCTGTAAAACAGGAATACAATTACAGTACCTACTTCACAGTTGTAATTAATGAACAAACAAATGCGCAAAGGATCCAATATACAGTAGATGATCAGTATCAGTGACTTGTATCAGAACTTATTTCTTACAACTGCTGTGCCTTACAAATGCTGCCCAACTCTCCATAAGAGACCTATGGTAGAGATGACACTGCTCTTCAGGTCCGTCTTAGAATTTTCAAGGCAATATTTGAAAAATTCTGAACTGATCCTGGAATGGCAACTTTCTTTTCTCCACCTATCAAAACCCAATTAGTAACTGTGGACCCAATTCAAGTGTCAACTTTATTGCACATATTCCTCAAATACTTTTTAGATCCTACCTAGGGACTAAGGGAAGAGTTCCTCAAGGAAGAGATGCTTGAGCTGAGAGATGAAAGCTGAGTGAGAGTACCCTAGGGAAGGCGAGAGGAGATTATATTCTGGGTAAAGGAGACAATATATGTAAAGATCTTCAGGCAAAAGATAATCTAGTTTGTTGGAAAAACTGAAAGAAAACCAGAAGGCCAGTGAGGCTAAAGCACAGGGAAGGCCAAAAGCCTTATAAATAGAGTAGTTATGCATGGCTGTGCAGTTGGAGCAAAACACAAACGTACCCTGTCAAAGGGGCATGTGAGGACAGAAACCCAGCCTGTGTTCTCCTTGCTAAACCATGCATTTATAGGGCTCTATCTACCCAGAAGGAGTGCCTTTTTCTACTTTGTCCACCCTTGTTTTAATTTTCAGAAAGATAAACAAAAGTTAGCAGCATCTCTTACGAGGCCATGCATGTTCTTGCTCCTATCTATCACACCATTCTTACCTGGAACTCTTTCCCCCATTCTCTTCTTTGTGCTCCATCCACACAGGTCTTCTGCATCCTCAGGACTTTGCACTTGTTTTGCTTGTTATATTGGGTTTCACTAGCATCTACCCAGTACAATGCCTGGCATACTATTGAGGCCTGATGAGCGTGTTTTAGCGTTGAGTCCAGGACCTGAGGCTGATTTGGCTCCATCCGAGTCTGGACCTGAACCAACTCCAATTGGGTTAGAACTGCTCTGGTCTTCGTGCTAGCGAGGCTGGTGCAATGCCCATTTCGAAGTGCTGGGAGCAGTGAATCTTCCTACCTAGGCATGGCAAAGGGGGCACTTTTTGTCTTGGGGCTGCTAGAATCTTTAGAGATTGAGAGAGTCACAAGGGCTTCTTAATACAGGCAATATTAACTTTTTTTCTAAATGGGATTGAAAGAATTGAGAAATGTGGTTGTTTCAGACTTTCCTGCACTTCAAAACTCAGAAGAGCTTTCTCTAAGTATACATTACAACATATTCAACAAGAGTCTGCCCATCAGCCTAGATTTCTGAAAGAATGATAAGCTCCTACTGCAACCGTTTGTTCAACAAATATTTATTGAGCACCTACAATAATTAATAAAATAGGCATGATCTTTGACTTCACAGAACTTAGATTTTGGTACCATGTTCAGAAATCTCTGTGGGATTATTTTACAGGGGAAATGTGCTTTCTTAAGGTGCCAAATGCTCATTGACAGCTTATATAGCAACTAATCAGGTACAAGAAGAGTCAGCCTTCCTTGGGTCCAAATCCTAGTGGATTCTACCATTTGAGAGCTGTGCTACTACCTTGGGCAAGTTACTTCTTCTTATTTTCAATTTTCTCACTTGTAAATGAGAATAATAATGCTTTAACCTCATAGAATTTATATAAAGATTAAACAAAGTATAATATGTAAAATAATGTAGCCTAGTGTCAAATCAATAAACACTTCTATATAATACAACATACCCTCATACCCTTTTGTTTTATGGAAAATGAAAATTACTTTTAAGATAAAACTTATCCAGGAAATAGGTCCATTTCTCGGGAACTCAGAATAGTAATCAGAGGAAATGCCATGGCTATGGGAATGTTTCCTACCTGTTATGTCCTGATCCAGGTTGTTATTTTCTTGAGATAGAAACCTTTATCTTGGTGTCCCTCAACCAACCCCAGTGCCTAGCATGGTGCCTGGGAGCACTGCAGATAGAGGACTTGTCCTGTTAATTTCTGTACTCTGAGGGTCTGGTATAGTGTCTAGAACAAAGTATGCATATTATTCAGTTGGTGCAAAAGTAAGTGCAGTTTTTGCCATTACTTTCAATGGCAAAACTTAATAGCTGTATAAGCTTACTTTTGCGCCAACTTAATAGCGGTATAAGCTTATTTCATTCTTACTTTTGCGCCATGTACTTTTGCGCCAACTTAATAGCTGTATTAGCTTATTTCATTCTCACAACAACCCTCTAAAATGATGCCATTATTATCCTTATTATTAGATGAGGAAGCTAAGGCACAGAGAGATTAAGTCAATTGTCCTAAATTACCAAGCTAAGAGTGATAGAGCTGGAATTTAAACCAAGTAGCCTAGCTCTTAGCCTGCATGGTAACACCTAACACAATCACATAGGAAGTGATTACTAGATATTTGCTGAATAAATGCAATTGCAAGAAAATGTAAATCATGATCATTTAAAGGAAGAATTCCATTATACATGTGTGCTTAATACAATAGCCGTATTCTGAAAAGTTAGATAAAAATCAATTCTTTGTAAATTTCATGCATTTCACTAGTGTGCCCAGCACATTGTAGTTTGAAAAAGAAACCCATACTGAGCTTTAAGGGTTCCTGCTATTCAGAGCAAATTGCGGTGATCCATTTTGTTGTGTCCTTTTGTCAAGTCAGTAATCACCTCCTAAACTGTCTGATTTATAATTAGTTTTTTTCACATACTGGCCTTTTCTAAGAAAGCAGGAAGGGCTGGTATCTATCCTTTTGTAGCTCTTATTCCGATCACCTCTTAAACAGCTGCTCCCTATCCCCCATCAACTAGAAGGCTAGAGAGACAGCTGGTGCCCTCTTCTGGGGGTTTAGGGCTGTTGCATACATTGGGCCCACCACGGGGCATTTCCAGAAAACAATTGTCAACTACTTTTCAAGTCTGATGATAAGAATAGGGTTGGATTTTTATTCTTTCTTTGAAATAAATTGTATCTTTCCGAAAATAAGAAAGTTGACTGTAGTGTCCAGAACGAAGTATGCATATTACATGCATAAATCTATTTCATTCTCACAACAACCCTCTAAAATGGTGCTATTAATATCCATTTTAGAAAATGAAAATAGATAATAATAGGAGACTCAGCCAGGCGAGTCTCCTGAAGCCCTGTTGGGTAGAGGGATGGAATTCCACTGTGGTGCTGAGAAGATGCTTCCTTCAGTTAGATATATTTTATTTATTTATTTATTTATTTTGAGACAGAGTCTCACTCTGTCACCCAAGCTGGAGGGAGGTGGCTCGATCTCGGCTCACTGCAACCTCCGCCTCCCAGGTTCAAGCAATTCTCCTGCCTCAGCCTCCCGAGTAGCTGGGATTACAGGCACGTGCCATCATGTCCAGCTAATTTTTTGTATTTTTAGTGGAGACAGGGTTTCACCATGTTGCCCAGGTTGGTCTCAAACTCCTGGCCTCAAGTGATCCACCTGCCTCAGCCTCCCAAAGTGTTGGGATTATAGGCCTGAGCCACCACACTCGGCCTCAGTCAGATATATTTTATGTATACTTTAAAATCACACGCTATTAATGATAAAATTGAGCACTTGAGGATTATCTACTTGCTAGATACTTTAGATACATTACCTCATTTAATAGAAGTGCAAACAATATCCCCAATTTACAGTTGAGAAAACTGAGAAGCAGAGAGGTTAAGCATTGGCCAAAAAATAACAGAACCAGGAATTTAAACCCAAATCATGCTCTTTCCAGTGTAATATGTTTTCTCTTTCTACTTCTTATGATCCTGTATCAAAATCCCACTACAAAAAGAGATGGCAAGGAAATGTTTTTGACATATGTAAAACCCAATCCAACATCACTGAAACATCAAAGAAAACCATGCCCCAAACCTCTATATGGACCTCTTGCTAGTTGTTCTGACATCTTTTTTTGTTTGTTTTTTTTTATGTAGTTGTGTTGAATTCTTTTTTAATGTAGTTGTTTTGAATAGAAAGATAGGAAGTGGGCCGGGCACGGTGGCTCACGTCTATAATCCCAGCACTTTGGGAGGCCGAGGCAGGCGGATCACCTGAGGTCGGGACCAGCCTGATTAACGTGGAGAAACCCAGTCTCCACTAAAAATACAAAATTAGCCGGGCGTGGTGGTACGTGCCTGTAATCCCAGCTACTTGGGAGGCTGAGGCAGGAGAATCGCTTCAACCAGGGAGGCGGAGGTTGCGGTGAGCCGAGATCGTGCCATTGCACTCCAGCCTGGGCAATAAGAGCGAAACTCCGTCTCAAATAAAATAAATAAATAAATACAGATAGGAGTGGTGTTCGCAGCCGCGCCATTGTCGCTCTCCAACACCAGCGCCGCCTCTTGCTTGCTGAGCTGCAGCCGAAGGACAAGGCGGGTAAGTAAGGAGGTCTCTACGCCGTGGCTCTTACAGAGCGGACTGCCAGCAAATCTACCGGTGGTATAGCATCCAGGGAGCAACCGGCTACAAAAGCCGCTCGCAGGAGTGCGCCCTCTACTGGAGGAGTGAAGAAACCTCATCGTTACAGACCTGGTACTGTGGCACTCCGTGAAATTAGACGTTATCAGAAGTCCTCTGAACTTCTAATTCGCAAACTTCCCTTCCAGCGTCTGGTGCGAGAAATTGCTCAGGACTTTAAAACAGATTTGTGCTTCCAGAGCGCAGCTATCGGTACTTTGCAAGAGCCAAGTGAGGCCTGTCTGGTTGGCCTTTTTGAAGACACCAACCTGTGTGCTATGGATGCCACACGTGTAACAATTATGCCAAAAGACATCCAGCTAGCACGCCGCATACGTGGAGAACGTGTTTCACAGTCCACTATGATGGGAAGCATTTCATTAACAAAAATTTTTTAAAAATCGCTTATTCCTGTTATTGGTAGTTCTGAACGTTAGTTTTTTTTTTTTTTTTTTTTTTTTTTTTTCCCCCATGGGGTCAAAATGTGCCTAACTATATGATTGCGAGTGGAAAAATAGGGGACAGAAACCAGGTATCAGCAGTTTTTCCATTTTCATTTTTAATATAAGTGTGGAGACGTAAAGCATTAATCCAAGTTAAAATGTTTCAGTGAACAAGTTTCGGCGGTTCAACTTTATAATAATTATAAATAAACCTGTTAAATTTTTGTGGACAATGCCAGCATTTGGATTTTTTTAAAACAGGTTAATTTCTTATCGACGACAACTAAATGATGTTTGTAGCATTTTTATCATACAGTAGATTCCATCCATTCACTATACTTTTCTGAGTTGTCCTACATGCAAGTACATGTTTTTAATGCTGTCTGTCTTCTGTGCTGTTCCTGTAAGTTTGCTATTAAAATACATTAAACTATAAAAAAAAAAGCAAGATAGGAAGTTCAAATTGGTAACAGAGGTTAAAGAACAAAGAAAATGTTGGGAAGCAGAGAAGGGGTTAGGAAATGAGGGAGTTGTGTGGAAATAGAGTACAGCATCTTCTTGGCTGCCGTTCTACAACTCCTGAGGCTAGAAGTGGCATAGCAGGTTGAGCCCCAGCTTTCTGGGGAATTCAGCTTGCATAAAATGTAATAATAACTAACCTACATCTAGTACTTACTTTGTGCCAGGCACTCTTTTAAATGCTTTACCTCTATTAACTCATTTAATCCTCACAAAAATCCCATTTTACATGTTAGAACATTGTAGCACAGAGAGGCTATGATTTTCATTTTACAGATGAGGAAACTGAGGCACAGAAAAATTGAGTAGTTTATCCAAGATCAAGCTAACAAGTGGTGGAGTTGGAGTTTAAATTTAGGATTCTGCCTCCACAGCTGTGTTCTCACCCGCCATGATATAGAGTTAACCCTTGAGCAACATGAGTTTGAACTGCAGATATTTTTCCATAAATATGTTAGAACATTTTTGGAGATTTTCAACAATTGGTAAAAATTGCAGATGAACTGTGTAGCCTGTAAATATAAAAAAACTTAAGAAAAAGTTACATATGTTATGAATGCATAAATATATGTACAGACTAGTCTACTTTATTATTTTCTACCATAAAATACACACAAATCTATTATAAAAAGTTAAAATTTATCAAAATTTGCACACCCACAGACCATACATGATGCCATTCACAGTCAAGGGAAATGTAAACAAATGTAGAGATTCAGTATTAAATCATAACTGCATAAAATTATGTACCCACCTCCTGTGGCCATGGTGGTGAGCTCAAGTGTTGAGAGTATCTGCTTAAAATGCCACCATGTGATGCTAATCATCTCCCCTTGAGCGGTCCGCTTTAACAATAACTTGCATATGGAGATAAAAAGTGATCCCTCTTGAGGCTGTAGTGAGCCGTGATCGTGCCTCTGCATTCCAGCTTGGGCAAAAGAGTGGGATTCTGGCTCAAAAAAGAAAAAAAAAGCCATCTCTGTTAGTTCTCCTGTACGTTTCACCGTGTACGTTTCATCGTGTTTAATGCAATATTGTAAACCATGAATAACACCGTGTGACTCACATGAAGTGCCACTACTGCTGCCAGAAGTGCTTCTAAAAAGCAAAGTCATGACATTCCAACAAAAAGTTGAATTGCTTAATATGTATTATAGATTGAGATCTGCAGCTGTGGTTACCTGCCATTTCAGACAGACGATGTAAAACTTAGAGTATTGATAAATACAGTACAATACTGTACATGTATTTTATGTTTTTAAATCTTTTTTTTTTTTGAGACAGGGTCCTACTCTGTCACTCAGACTGGCTGGAATTCAGTGACACCATTATGGCTCAAGCAATTCTTCCACTTCAGCCTTCTGAGTAGCTAGGACCACAGGTGCATGCACCATCCTGGCTAATTTTTGTATTTTTCATAGAGATGTTGTTTCAGCATGTTGCCCAGGCTGATCTCGAATTCCTGGGCTCAAGCAATCCTCCCTCCTTGACCTCCCAAAGTGCTGGGATTACAGGTGTGAGCCACTGCCCCTGGCCTTAAAATCATTTTCTTTTCTATGGCTTACTTTATTGTAGGAATACAGTATATAAAACATAGGACATAGAAAATATGTTAATTGATTGTTATCCATAAGACTTCTAGCCAACAGCTGGCTATTGGTATAGTCATCCCTCCTCTCTGTATACATGAGATTGATTCCAGGACCTCCTGCAGATACCAAAGTCTGCACATATTCAAGTCACATGCAGTCTGTTTTTCAAAATCCACGCATACAAAAAGTCAGTCCTCCATGTAAGTGGGTTTTGCATCCTGCGAATACTGTATTTTTGATCCATGTTTGGTGGGAAAAAAATCCGTGTTTAAGTGGGCTCAGGAAGTTCAAACCCATGTTGTCCAAGGTTGAAGTGTAGTTAAGTTTTTGGGGGGTCAAGTTATACCAAATTCTGACTGCATGGGAGATGGGGGGGGTTAGCACCCCTAACCCCCATGTTGTTCAAGGGTCAATTGTATTGCCTCTTCCAATATGTTGTAAGAATAAGTATTGTTTCAGAAAAGATTTACTTCAAGGTATATATGGGTGTGTGCTTGTGTTTGTAATGGGTAGCAATGTAAAATGTATTCATCTTTGTAAGTCACAGACAAAAATATCTAAAAGCACTACTGCTCTAGCAATAGCATTGCTGAATTTTATATCTTCAACCTTAACAGAGGTGATGCCAGATTGCTCTCCAAAATGATTATACCCAATCACACTCTCAACAGCAGTGTGAGATGTTCCATATCTCTCTATGTAGGTATTCTATATATTATACTTACGCTCCATATCCTCACCTGAACTTAATAGTGCCAGACTTTTAATGTACTATCAATCCATTTATTGTGCTATCAATACTGGGTGTGAATAGTGTCTTAATGTGGTTTTCAGTTGCATTTTTCCGATTTCCAGTACATCTTTTCATACATTTGACCATTTAAATTTTGCTTATTGTGAATCATCTGTTTATATCCCTTACTTGTATATTATACAATACAACCCTTACAACAACTCTCTGAAAGAGCCAGCAGTATAGATGAAGAAACTAAGTATGGGAGAAACCTTGCTTAAAGTAACCCAGCTAACGAGTTTTTGAGCTGAAATTTGAGTCCAGGTGTAGAAGACCCCTAATCCTATGCCTTTTGTTTTACACTACATGCCAGGGCCCAAGGTCACGTTAGAAAAAAAAAAACAGATGAGAGAACAAATAAATTTGAACATGTAACCCTATGTCTTGTGTCTAATTAGGCCTTGTGCAATTAACATAGATTATTTCCTTGTGTCCTCACAACAACCTGTGAGGTAAAACCTGTTATCTCCATTTCTACAGATGAGAAAACTAAGGTGTAGAGTAGTGAAGAAATTTGCCTTGGAAGGGTTAAATTACAGTTAGGGACAGAATTGCAACTCAAACACAGATCTGCCTGATTACCAAGTCCATGCCTGTTTCACGATAATGTCTGTCCATAGATATTCCTGGTGTAAGGTAAAGACCTCCCACAAATCAAGCCTGACTCATCATCTCCTACAGCCAGGTCTTGACCTGCTTCCCCAGTTTCTCTCCAGATCCCCATATGTTTCTACTTCGGTATGGCCAGGACTATACCTACTATCTTTCTGCGGAATCCTGGTCTGAGGCAACCTTAAAACTGGCTGAGCCCTGCTGCTTCACATTAACCATCTGGGCTAGGTTAGCTCCCATAGATTACTCTTCCACTTCCTCAGGCTTCTCTAATGAAGCCCAATCAGGATCTCAACGCCTTCCATGGTAAACCAGAAAATTGTAAGTCAGAGTCTTTAAATGTGGCTGCACATTAAAATCACTTGTGAACTTAAAAAAATCCTGATGCACTAGTTACAACCCAGGCCCATTACATCAGAATGGTACCCAGGCATTCATAATAGTTAAAGCTTCCCAGATGATTTGAATCTACAGCCAAGATTGGGAACCACTGTTATGGCATCTTCTTCAAGCTCCAGCAGCCATACTCAGTAGTTTCCACATTTTGGGTTTTCATAGGAACTTCTTGGAGGACTCATAAAGACCCAGATTTCTGGACGCCACCCCAGAGAATCCTGGTTCAGACCCAGGAGTCATTCTTAATAATCACCCCAGATAGTTTCACTGCAGATTATTAGCAGACAGTATTTTGAGAAATGCTGCATTAGAGGCATGGAAGTAGGATGGGAACAGGAGGCCTCTGGCCCTTTAAGGATGGATTAAGGGACTACTTTTAAGGCTGTAGGGGCAAGTAGGATCAGGCTGCTTTTTTTCACTCTAGTGGATAAGTTAAGGAAGTGGGTCCTGAAATGGACCTCTCCTTTTAGGTTACCTCAGCCTCTCAATAGGTACTATCTTGTTCTCAGCCCGGGAGAGTGGGAGGGACGTGCTGCCTTGTCCCACCTTCTGTTTCTGTTTCTTCTGATGCAAACAGGCCAAGTTATGAGGAAACTTTGGCCCAGGAGATCCTCTTAGAGAAAGCAACATAGGGTCTGCCTGCCTTTCTTTTTCTTGCCCCATCCTTGGTTGTGGAGCCAGGATGCAGTTATCTGCATGAAAGGAAACGGTCAGAGTGACGTCCCTTGGGCTTGTGTTGGGGCCTGTTGTTGAACACTAAGCCTTTCAAGATGGTCCTCCGCAGTATTCTTAGAATTCTTTTTCTTTGTGAGCTGGTCCTTTTCATGGAACACAGGGCCCAAATGGCAGAAGGACGGCAGTCCTCTATTACCCTCCTGGCTGAGGCCCCTACTTTGCCCCTGATTGAGGAGCTGCTAGAAGAATCCCCTGACGAACAGCCAACGAAGCCCCGGCTCCTAGGGCATTCACTGCAGTACATGCTGGAGTTGTACCGGCGTTCAGCTGACTCACATGGGCACCCTAGAGAGAACCGCACCATTGGGGCCACCATGGTGAGGCTGGTGAAGCCTTTGACCAATGTGGCAAGGCCTCGCAGAGGTGAGTTGTTATGCCCCCATACTGCCCTGGAAGGGAGAGAAGTGGAGAAGAGCTTAGAGAAAAGGGAATTGGTGGATTTACTGTCAGGCTTTGTTGCCTTGTGCGCAGATTGTTTCTTTAGGCTTGGTTTTCAAAGGATGGTAAGCTTGGGAGAAGCCAGAGCCAAGCCTACTTCCCTTTAGGGCATCAACTTAACAGATTGCCTTGGTGCCTACTGAGAAATCTTTCCCAGGCCCCAGGACAACTGAGTGATGTGTCATCACCTATCTTTCACAGAAACTTTTATTGCTTGTGATAGTTCTGAAAACTGTAATTGAGACATATCCAGTTATATTCTTGTGGAGGGCAATTTAAGTGGCGTTTTGCTCTTAGAGTACAGGTTGCTGAGTTGGGGAAACTTCTAAGACCTCAGGAAGGACATAAATAAGCTAACATCTGAGGGTCTGTGTACCTGGCTCTGTGAGCATCTGCTACTGTATTTAATTCTTAATGAATGCTACTATCTTAGCTGTCTTGAGGCAATTAGCCTAATTTTAAAACTAAGGCATGGAGAGGTTAAGTAACTTGCAAATGGTACACAGATAGTGGGTCACAGAGATGGGATTTCAGCTCAAGTCTGTCTGATTCTAAAGTCTGTCAGTAACTTCTTAAGTCTTTAAATGTAGTATTCCAATATCCTTGTACCCCCAGCAGTTTTTGTACTTGGGCCATACTGCTACTTTGGGATTCTGGTACTGTGTACTTTGGAACTTTTTTTTGTCCCCATCATGATTGATTTTGCTTTTAACATTTGCATCAGATATTGTTCCAGGACAGCAGTGGGCTATTGAAGTGTAGGACTCTCTAGGGAATGCAAACAGTCATCAACTTCAAGGAATTCTTGGGAACCTAGTGAGATCAATCAGTGGCCTTCACTAGTCTCAGAGATGAAAAGAGACAGGACTTAACCCCCTCCCCAAGCAAAACAATAAATATTCTTGTACCTAACCCTTACTGTGAGATTACTGTGTGCCAGGCATTGCAGAAAATGTTTTATAAACTTATCTTAATCCTCACAACTACCAGATTAGGTAGGTAGTATTAGCATACCTACTTGATCGGTGAAGAAACTGAGGATCAGAGTCACTTACCCATGTCATACAACTAGTAATTGCTAGAGCCAGGCATCAAACCCAGGCTGTCAGGACTAAAGCCTGTGTGTTAATCATCATGCTGTTCTGACTCCCCATTGGATTTTAATTGAGTGCCAGGCAGTGTGTTTGGGTTGGGTATATAGAAGCAAATACTTTCCCGACCTCTAGAAGTTCCCAGTATAGTGGAATGGATAGATAATTACATAATAATGTTACAGTATGCCAAGAGCTTTGGAAAGGATAAACAGTAGGGCTCCCAGGACTTTTGAGAAGAAATGGTTCATTGCTTGAAGTGAAGAGACTGTGGGAAGGCCTCATGAAGGAGATAGTACTTGAAATTGACCTTGCAGAAGGAGCAAAGAGGCCATGCATTGAGGCAGATAAGTGCATTCTGATTTAGGAAAGAGAAAATGGTGTGGGTAGAGATTCACTGAAAAATATTCATTTGGCATCTACTGAGTACTAGGCATACAGATGTGATCAAGATAGGTAAAACCCCTACTCTCATGAAGCATATGTTCTCATAGGGGAGACAAATAAGCACATACAGTTAAATCGTAAATTGTGGTTAAGTGCTCTCAAAGGATGAAGTAGGTTGTTAAGGTAGAGAATGGCAACAAAACCTTCCCTTTCCATGGAGTTGTCAGGGAATGTATCTTTGAAGAAGTGCCATTTGAGCTCAGATCTACAAGATAAACTAGGTATAAGAAGAGTAGGGAGAAGCCTGATTTAGGCAGAGGAACAACAGGTGCAAATGCCTAGAGGGTGAAAACAAGTTTGTTCCAATTGAAGAACAGAGGAAAATCAGTATGGCTGGATCCTCATGAACACTGTGGGAAATGGCAGGATATGAGGCTAATGAGAAGCAGGGACTTCTAGGCTGTGATAAGGGATCTGGATCCTAAGTGCAGCAGAAAGTTGCAAAACATCAAGCACTTTGGGAGGCCAAGATGGGAAGATCACTTGAGCCCAGGAGTCTGAGACCAGCCTGGGCAACATAGGGAGACATGTCTCTACAAAAAATAAAAATACATTAGCTGGGGGTAGTGGTACACACCTGTGGTCCCAGCTACTCAGGAGGCTGAGATCAGAGGATCATTTGAGCCTGGGAGGTTGAGATTGCAGTGAGCCATGATTGCGCCACTGCACTCCAGCCTGGGTGACAGTGAGGCCCTGTCTCAAGGAAAAAAAAAAAAAAACCCAAAAATTAAGAAAAAAATAGGCTTGTACAGATGATGTGAGACTAGAGAGGAGGATGCCTAGAATTAGGCATGTATCCTGGTCTCACTGTGGAATATACTGGTATCTAGGGACTCTGGAAAGGATCCAGAGACAGATGACAGATTCAATCACACAGGATGTGTGAGTCAGCCCTTTCCCTGAAAAGCTCTGACCAGACCCTTCCTGGCTCTGATTCTTAGCAACCCCATCCTGCTTCAGGAAACATGTGATGTCAAGGTCTCAAAGAAAAGGGCAGTTCCTCCCCAGACAGACTGCTAGAGGTTTGGGTTGGGTTCCTTTATAGCCAGGGTGGAGCAGGTTTAAGGGTGGGCCTCTAAGAAAGATTACTGTAAGATGGGAGTGTGGAATAACTTGAGAAAGCAAATACAAGCCTGACTTGGATTTGTGTGAATAATGTCTAGTGCCCCAAACCCAAGGGTATATTAAGCATGAGTTGGAATTTGAACTTTTATTTATTTTTTTGAGATGGAGTTTCACTCTTATCGTCCAGGCTGGAGTGCAGTGGCAGGCTGGAGTGCAGTGGCATGAACTCGGCTCACTGCAACCTCTGCCTCCCGGGTTCATGCCATTCTCCTGCCTCAGCCTCCCGAGTAGCTGGGATTACAGGTGCCTGCCACCACACCCAGCTAATTTTTTGTATTTTTAGTAGAGATGGGGTGTCGCCATGTTGGCCAGGCTAGTCTCAAACTCCTGACCTCAGGTGATCCGCCTGCCTCGGCCTCCCAAAGTGCTGGGATTACAGGCTTGAGCCACTGCACCCAGCCGGAATTTGAACTATTAAAGATATTCTGGGGCTGGGTGCAGTGACTCAAAGGGCAGCTAATCCCAGCACTTTGGGAGGCCAAAGCGGGCAGATCGCTTGAACCCAGGAGTTTGAGACCAGCCTGGCAACATGGCAAAACTCTGTCTCTACAAAAAACAAACAGAAAAAGCTGGGCATGGTGGCACATACCTGTAGTCCTTGCTATTCATGGGGGCTGAGGTGAGAGGATCTCTTGAACCTGGGAAGTCAAGGCTGTAGTGAGCCATGATTGTGCCACTGCACTCCAGCCTGGGTGACAGAGTGAGACTGAAAAAAAAAAAAAATCTGGAACATCAAGATGTAAAAGAACTTCTGTGTTAAAAATGCCACAACTAATGAAGAATTCCAGGTTTGTGGATTCTGTGGAGAAGGACTAGGTGAATAATATACAAATTAACATGGAATTATTTACTGATTAGATGTCGGAAGATGAGAGGTGGCTTTTTCCTGAGGTGCAAGGCTTTTGTAATCTTTGCTCTTGACGTTTGCCAGGAGGGGGCGCAGAAGTTTGGAGCAGCATGGATGCAACCTTTCAATCCTTTGGCCGTTGGGTGTCAGCACTACAGTTTGGATTAAAGCTCTTATTCACGAAGCAGCATCCAGCTTTTAGTAGACTTCTCAGCAAACAAAATATTTATGTGATCAAGACTCTGTTGAAAATAGTATTTAGAGGAATAGTGGTAAAATGAATGAGGTAAATGGAGAACAATTTCAAGCAAGGAATGGTAAAGAGAGAGATTAAGGGCCAAAGGAGGAAAAGATGCTTAAGAAGCAATTCTTGAAGTAGATGAAAGGCAGAAGTGGTAAGATAGCTGTCTGTACTAGAAGATGATAGAAAAAATTATTTTGTAGTGCCTTGGTCCTGAGTTTGTAATTATAGCAGGCCATACCACCCAATACTGAATTGTTGTCCCAAAGCTGCATCTGTATACTGATGTGACATGAGACTCTTTCTTAATCCATGTATGTTTCAACAATTCTAAATGGACACATTTAATAGTCAACTAATAATAATATTGATCTTCTCCCCTACATACAGTATGCACATAAGATAATTCTATATTTGAGTTTTTTCCCCCTGAGCCCAGCATGGTAAGTAATCTAACAGTGAGATAGTTTCTCTAAAGAAAAACAGACTTGGGTTCAAATCTTAACTCTACCAGATACCGGCTGTGTGTCCTTTGTCATAGCTTCTCTGAGCCTCAATTTCCTTATCTACAAAATGGGGACAGTAACTATCTCATAAGACTATTGAGGATTAAAGAACTAATACATGTAAAGCATCTAGTATATTAGTAAGTGCTCAATAAATGATAGTATCATTACCTTGAGTTAATTTTAGAGCTGATTATAGCTATCAGTCTATATCAAGCCAGTTTGTGAGGAAGATTCAGGTTAGGAGGTAAGAAGCTAAACCTCTGCTCTTGTTCCCTCTTACTTCTGCAGGTACCTGGCATATACAGATCCTGGGCTTTCCTCTCAGACCAAACCGAGGAATATACCAACTAGTTAGAGCCACTGTGGTTTACCGCCGTCATCTCCAACTATCTCGCTTCAATCTCTCGTGCCATGTGGAGCCCTGGGTGCAGAAAAGCCCAACCAAGCACTTTCCTTCCTCAGAAGGAGATTTGCCAAAATCTTCCCTGATGTCTAATGCTTGGAAAGAGATGGATATCACACAACATGTTCAGCAAAGATTCTGGAATAACAAGGGACGCAGGATCCTACGACTCCGTTTTATGTGTCAGCAGCAAAAATATAGTGATGGTCTTGAGCTCTGGCATGGCACTTCGTCCTTGGACATTGCCTTCTTGTTACTGTATTTCAATGATACTCATAAAAGCATTCAGAAGGCTAAACTTCTTCCCAGGGGCATGGAGGAGTTCATGGAAAGGGAATCTCTTCTTCTCCGGAGAACCCGACAAGCAGATGGTATCTCAGCTGAGGTTACTGCCTCTTCCTCAAAACGTAGTGGGCCTGAAAATAACCAGTGTTCCCTCCACCCTTTCCAAGTCAGCTTCCGCCAGCTGGGTTGGGATCACTGGATCATTGCTCCCCCTTTCTACACCCCAAACTACTGTAAAGGAACTTGTCTCCGAGTACTACGCGATGATCTCAATTCCCCCAATCATGCCATTATTCAGAACCTTGTCAATCAGTTGGTGGACCAGAGTGTCCCTCGGCCCTCCTGTGTCCCGTATAAGTATGTTCCAATTAGCGTCCTTATGATTGAGGCAAATGGGAGTATTTTGTACAAGGAATATGAGGGTATGATTGCTCAGTCTTGTACATGCAGATGACAGCAAAAGTACAGCTAGCTCAAGTTTCCCAGGAAATTAGAGGAGAGTTTAAAATATCAGTGTTAAAGCTGCAAGTAATCCTGTACCAATCTGTACATTATATTTCTTGCCTTAAGTGTTACTTAAGTCTCTTCCCCCACTTGTGAGCTAGTCAGTTTATAGAAACAGTTCTGATACCAGTCCCCTAGCATGAATCAGTACAGTTTGACCACTAATCAGAGCCCTTAATGCTTGGGTAAAATGTCCTCTATTTTATTTTCCTTGGGGCTTTGTCAAAAGTCAGCAGTCAGTAGTGGTAGAACTTCAGAAATTTTCCAACTTTTCCCAGCTTGGGAAAGGTGGGTTTTTCCTAGTGTCCATATTCTGAAGCTCTGGAAGATTTGGGGTGGTGAAAATAGCTTGGGATTTTATACTGCCCTTCTTGCCTCCTATGTCCTAGAAACTACTAGTAGCTAATCAGACAAATTGCCTGCTTCCGTGTTTGTAATACCTTCTAAAACTTTTCTCAGACAGACTGGAAAATTTTCAGGTAACAGTCTTTATAGAAATGTTTTGAGGGGATGGAAGGAAGGAAATCTTTTTCTAAACAAGCAGGGCTTTTCCTCTTAGCCTCTGAATCTGGGAAAAGTACCTGGGATTCTTTCCTGTCCTAGGTGAGTACAGTAGCCTTTAATGAAGCCCATAAGGAAACTAGACTATGGAGCTGTCTGAGATAATCTACTTCAAACCTGCATTTATGGTGAAGAAGAGAAAATCTGTCATTGCTGATTAGCATTATGAATGGGGGAGTTATTTTTAAGTATTCTATGAAACAATAGAGTTCAGAGTATTTTCCTTATGTGATGCTTAAACCCCTGTAAATTACCCCACAAAGAAAGTTCCCTGGTGGCTCAGAGGCTGGGAGTTGGCCTGATTGGGAGTGCAGGGGATTTGAGGGCTGTGAAGGAAGGACTATGGGATAAGGGTGAAACCTGCGAAGGCCTGCAGCTGACTTTATTCTGGGCTTGCCTGTTTCATGTGTTCAGTTTGAATCTGGACCTGGGTCTCTGAGGGAGAAGGGCTTGTTGTCTTTGGGAGACATGGAATGATGCCTTGAAATAAATGATGCTTGTAGTGTGACTCCTTTCTACTCCTATACTGTATTTAAATGATGGGACTGGGTTTTGTTGCAAATAAATCATTTTGTTGTTGAAGAAAATCTTGACTGTTTTTAGAATTGAGAGAGAGTGGAAGGAATTTATTTCCTTTGTTCTCTTTAGCTATGGCTAGGACTTCAACCCTAATCCCTGAGGGGCAGGGCTGGAACATCCTCTGAAGTTCTTCTCTCTTAAGGAAACACTGCTAGCCATCAGCCCTCGCCAAGGTGCCCCTTTAGGGAAGCCCCTGAAACCCAGTAAGTCTTTCCCCACCCAATTGCTCTTGACTAGTCTTATGGCAATTCTCATGGGATGGGACTGATTTAGGGTAGGTTTGTGTGTTTGTCAAATCCCTATGTTTCTTACCTATTCATTGTAAACTAACTTGTTTTACCATTCCCTTCAAAAGCTGGTTCCAGCTAGGCTGAATATCTTGCAAGTGTATAAATACAAGTCTTATTCTTGTGACTGAGGAGCTATTCCTTAACATCCGTTTGCCTGTCTACCTTCTTTACTGTATTGTTAAGAATCAACTCAGGTATTTCTCATCTTCTCAATGTCCCCTTGACACACCAGCCTCAGGTGTGTATTAAGTTTCCTATGTATTCAGATCTCACAAAGCTAGGAGATCATGACTTATTGAAAATCCCTAAGATCCAAGATGCTAAACTTAGGATCTGGTCTTATAATCAAGGTCCATCTTCAGCTAGACTGAATATCTTGCAAGTCTCTTAAGTGTCCCTCTGTGGTCATATAGCACTTTGTACCTGCCTTTAATATGCTCTAGTATATATGTCCTTGCAAAAAGATGGAGCCCCTTTTGAGTTTCAACTGCATCTTACCCTTTTCTATAAGAGCCTGGCACCTAGTAGGTCCTTAATGAATACAAACACACAATTATGACATTTTTTTGTGAGCAATGCATTCTTCCTGACATGGAACATCTCAATTTTTCACATATTTTATTTTTCCATGGGAATCAACATAATATAAAATACTTTGTATATCAAGTAAGATGATTATTGTATCCCACTATTTCAAAATCATGATTTAAATTACAATAGAATGTAATAGCTACGTTAAGTAAGGCAGTTCTTGTCATCATTACATATGCTGCAAATTTATCTGGGAGGGGAACTATGGGCTTCCAGTCTAGGCATTTCCCCAGCCTACTTGGGGTAGACACAAATATCTAACAGGCCTGAAGATGGACCTTTGATTATAGGACCAGATCCTGAGTTCAGCATCTTGGTTCTTAAGGATTTTCAGAAAGTCACGATCTCCTAGCCTTGTGAGTGCTGAGTACATAGGAAACTTAATCTGTTTATGGAGGGTTCAGGATTAATTGGCCTTATTATCTATTAAGCCCTGAGTTATCAGAATACCCAAGGAAAACACTGTCTGGATGGGGTTACTTGGTTACTTAGGATGATGTTATGGATTCTTTCTTTTCTTTGAAGTATTGCTTCAGTTCAGTACTTTTTCTCAAATCCAATCCAAAGTTAGGGTTCCGTACCTCAAACCTTCCTCTGAAAGGAAGAATACATGCTTGCTAGTGGAGGAGGGTGTGTGGGTGGGGGTGGGGCCCGTCTGCCCATATGTAGGTAGGGAGAAATTGTTACTTGATCTGGAAAGGGAAAGTAGGAAGCAAGTCCACCTTGTCCCAACAGTCCCAATGAGTAAGCTGGAACTTCATTTAATGTATGGGTGCAAAAGGAGCAGTAGCAGGCATTTAAACTTGTGTCTGATTGTGGATCTCTTTTGCATTTACCTTGGTAGTATGTCACAACCAATTCTGGGCAAAGTTGGGAAGCAGGCAGAACTTCAGTTACATAAAATATTTGGCCTAATCTTGTAACACATTTCATGTCTTCAGTTAATTCTCCCAAGAGCACTATGAAGTAGGAGGTATTAGTCTTATTTTTTAAAAACTGACTCATTGAGGTGTAATTTACTGTAAAAGCTACTATTTAAGGTGTACAATTCAGTGGTGTTTAGTATATTTACAGACTTGGGCAAATATCACCACAATCTAATTTTACCACAAAAGGAACTTCATGCCTTTTAGTGGTCAGTCCCCATTCCCCCAACCCTTACCAACAGCTCCTGACAACCACTAGTCTACTTTCTTTTTCTCTGGATTATGGACATTTAAATAAATAGAATTGCATGATATTTAGTTTTTGTAACTGGCTGCTTTAGTATGTTTTCAAGATTCACCTGTGTTATAGCATATATCCATACTTTGTTTCTTTTTGTTACTAAATAATATTCTATTGTAGGATATACCAAACTTTTATCCACCAGTCTGATGGAAGTTCAAGTTTCTATGTTTTGGCTATTATGAATAATCTTGCCATGAATGTTCATGGGAAGTTTTTGTGTAGACACATATTTTCATTCCTCTTGTGTATACACCTAGGAGTAGAAATGGTGAATTATCTGGTATATTTAACATTTTGAGGAACTGTAAAACTATTTTCAAAGTGGCTGTACCCTTTTATAATCCAACAATGTATGAGAGTTCCAATTTCTCCACATCCTCATCAATACTCATTATTGTCTGTGTTTTATAGTCTAGCCATATTGGTGGAAGTGAAATGGTGCCTCCTTGTGGTTTTGATTTGCATTTCCCTAAGGATTAATGATGTTGAGCATCTTTTCATGTGCTTATTGGCAACTGGCACATCATCTTTGGATAAATGTCTAATTCAAATCATTTGCCCAGTTTAAAATTGTGTTGTCTTTTGTTGTGTTGTAAAAGTTCTTCATATGTTTTGGATATTAATCTCTTATCAGAGGTATGATATACAAATATTTTCTGATTCTGTGGATTATTTAATTTTCCTGATGGTGTTCTTTGAACACAAAAGGTTTTAATTTGGAAGAAGCCCAGTTTATCTATTTTTATCTATTGCTGCTTGTGCTTCTGGTATCATTGGAGAAAAATGGAATAATCCAAGGGTCATGAAAATTTACACCTATTTTTTTCTAAGTGTTTTATAGTTTTTGCTGTTATATTTAGGTTTTAAATCTATATTAGTTAATTTTTGCATACTGTGTGAGGTAAAGGTCCAACTTCATTCTTTTGCATGTGGTTATACAGTTGTCCCAGCATCATTTATTGAAAAGATTAATCTTTCTCCATTGAATTGTCTTGGCACCTGTGTAAAAAAAAAACCAAAAAACATAAATATAAGTTTATTTCTGTACTCTCAAGTTTATTCCGTTGATCTATATGTCTATTATGCCAGGACAATACTGTCTTTATAACTGTAGATATGTCATAAATTGTGAAATTGGAAAGTGTGGGCTGAGCGTGGTGGCTCATGCCTGTAATCCCAGCACTTAGGGAGGCCAAGGCAGGTGGATCACTTGAGGCCAGGAGTTCAAGACCAGCCTGGCCAACATGGTGAAACCTTGTCTCTACTCAAAAAAAATACAAAAATTAGCCAAGTATGATGGCATACACCTGTAATCGCAGCTACTGGGGAGGCTGAGGCATGAGAATGGCTTGAACCTGGGAGGCAGAGGTTGCAGTGAGCTGAGGTCAGGCCACTGCACTCTAGCCAGGGTAGTGGAGTGAGACCCTGTCTCAAAAACAAAACAAAAAAAATTGGAAAGTGTGATTCTTCCAAATATTTTATTCTTTAGCAAGATTGTTTTGGCTTTTCTGAGTCACTTGCATTTCCATATTAATTTTAGGGTCAGCTTTTCAATTTCTGCAAAAATACCAACCGGATTTCTTCAATGGGGACTACACTGAATCTACAGACAAATTTGAATAGTATTGCCATTTTGATGTTAAGTCTTCTGATCTATAAACATGAGATATCTTTTTATTTAGGGACTCTAACTTTTTCAATGATGTTTTAACATTTTTAGTATATGTCATACTTAAATTTATTCCTAAGCTTTAAAAATTATTTTTGATGATATTATAAATGGAATTGTTTTCTACATTTTGTTAAATCAGACTGTTTATTACTAATGTGTAGAAATACAATTCATTTTTTTTTTTTTTGGTGTTGAATTTATACCCTGCAGACCTGCTGAACTCATTTATTACATCTAATAGTTTGTGTAGATTTCTTAGGAGTTTCTGTAAACAAGTTTATATCATCTGGGAATGTGGATAGTATTACTTTCTTTCTTTCCAAACTAGATGCATTTTATTCTTGCCTAATTGCTTTGGCTAGAACTTCCAATACAACATTGAATAGAAGTTGTGACAGCAGACATTCTTTTCTTGTTCTCGATCTTGAGTGAAAGCATTCAGTCTTTCATCATTAATTATGATGTTAGCTGTGGTTTACTATAGATACCTGACTTTAATACTTACTTTAAAGTTACAGTAATCAAGGCATTGTAGTATTGGGGAAAGAATAAACAAATAGATCAATGGAACAGAATAGAAAACCCCAAAAATAGATCCACACAAATGCAGTGAATTAATCTTTGACAAAGGAGCAAAGGCAATTCAACAGATAAAGAGTAATTTTTTCAACAAATGGTGCTAGAACAAAAACAAATCTAGACAAAGACCTTATAGTTTCAATAAGAATCTATTGAAAATAGATCATAGATATAAATGTCAAACACAATTTTAAAACTTCTACAAGATAACGTAGGATAAAATATAAATAACTGAGTTACGTGATGACTTTTCAGAGACAAAACCAAAAGCATTATCTAAAAAAGAAAAAATAAGTTGGGCTTTGTTAAAATTAAAGCTTCTGTTGTGTGAAAGACTGTTAAGAATATGAAAAGCCACAGACTGAAAAAAATTGCAAAACATATTAGATAAGGGACTTGTATCTAAAATATATAAAGAACTCTGAAAACTCAACAGTAAGAAAATCAATTAAAAATGGGGAAAACATGAAAAAACACCTCAAAAAAGAAGGCATGGGCTGGGCATGGTGGCTCACGCCTGTAATCCCAGCACTTTGGGAGGCCGAGGTGGGTGGATCACGAGGTCAGGAGTTCAAGACCAGCCTGGCCAATATGGTGAAACCCCATCTCTACTAAAAATACAAAAATTAGCCGGGTATGGTGGCACGTGCCTGTAGTCCCAGCTAATTGGGAGGCTGAGGCAGAAGAATTGCTTGAACCCAGGAGGTGGAGGTGGCAGTGAGCTGAGATCATGCCACTGCACTCCAGCCTACGTGACAGAGAGAGACTCCATCTCAAAAAAAAAAAAAAAAAAAAAAAAAGGCATATATGTGGCAATAAGCATATGAAAAGATGCTCAACAACATATATCATTAAAACGATGAGGTACCACTGCATACCTATTAGAATAGCTAAAACCCAAAACACTGATATCAAATGATGAAGAGGATGTGGAGAAACAGGAACTCTCATTCATTGCTGGTGGGAATACAGAATGGTATAGCCACTTTGGCAGACAGTCTGGCAGTTTTATAAAACTACAGTCTCATCATACAATCTGGCAATCACACTTCTTGATACTTATTTGTGTTAAACTTATGTTCACACAAAAACCTGCACACAAATGTTTATAGCAGATTTATTCATAATTGCCAAAACTTGGAAGTAACCAAGATATTCTTCAATGGGTAAATGAAAAACAAACTGTGGCACATGTATACAATGGGATATTATTCAGCAATAAAAACAACATGGCTATCAAGCCATGAGAAGACATGGAAGAGCCTTGACTGGATATTGCTAAACAGAAGAAGCCAGTTTGAAAAGGCTACATACTATATGGTTCCGTTCATATGACATTCAGAAAAAAGGCAAAGCTATAGAGACAGTAAAAAGATTAATGGTTTCCATGGGTTTGCTGGGAGGGAGGCATGGAGCATGGGGCATATTTAGGGCAGTGAAACTTTTCTGCATGATTCCATAATAGATCCATGTTATATATTTGTCGAGACCCATATAACTGTACAACTGGAAGAATGAACCCTAATGTAAACTATGGCCTTCAGTTAATAATGTGTCAATACTGGTTCATCAATTATAACAAATGTGCCACACCAGTGAAATATGTTAATAACAGGAGAAAGCTGAAAGATGTGTTGGGGAGAAAAAGGTATATGGGAATGCTCTGTACTTTTAAGTTTTTATTCTTAAATTGACAAAGTTGCATGCAATATACCATGTACGACATGACTTGAAATATACACTGTGGAAGAACTAAATCAAGCTAATTTAACGTGTATTACCGGCCAGGCGTGGTGGCTCACGCCTGTAATCCCAGCACTTTGGGAGGCTAAGGCGGGTGGATTACAAGGTCAGGAGTTCGAGACCAGCCTGGCCCACATGATGAAACCCCATCTCTACTAAAAAATACAAAAAAATTAGCCAGGCATGGTGGCGCACACCTGTAATCCCAGCTGCTTGGGAGGCTGAGGCAGGAGAATCTCTTGAACCCAGGAGGTGGAGGTTGCAGTGAGCCGAGATGATGCCATTGCACTCCAGTCTGGGTGACACAGTGAGACTCCGTCTCAAAAAAATAAAAAATAAAAAATAAATTAAAAAAAAAACATGTATTACCTCACATAACACTTTTGTGGTGAGAATACAAAGTCTCTTAGCATTTTCAAGAATACAATGTATTGCTATTAACTATAGTCAGCATGTTATGGAATAGCTCTCCTAAAATTACTGCTATCTAACTGAAATTTTTTATTCTTTGTTCAACACTTCCCCACCCCAGCACCTGGTAACCACTATTTTATTCTCTGTTTCTGTAAGTTCAACTCCTTTTTTAGATTCCATGTGTAAGTGAGATCATGCAGTATTTGGCTTTCTTACCTGGCTTATTTCACTTAGCATAATGTTTTCCATCCTCCAGGTTCATCTGCATTGTCAAAAATGACGAGATTTCTTTTTTTAATGGCTGAATAGTATTCCATTGTGTATATATACCACATTTTTTTTTTTTATATTATACTTTAAGTACTGGGGTACATGTGCACAACGTGGAGGCTTGTTACATAGGTATACACATGCCATGGTGGTTTGCTGCACCCATCAACCTGTCATCTACATTAGGTATTTCTTCTAATGCTATCCCTCTCCTAGCCCCCCAACCCCCAACAGTCCCTGGCATGTGATGTTCCCCTCCCTGTGTCCATGTGTTCTCATTGTTCAACTCCCGTTTACAAGTGAGAACATGCGGTGTTTGGTATTCTGTTCTTGTGTTAGTTTGCTGAGAATGATGGTTTCCAGCTTCATCCATGTCCCTGCAAAGGACATGAACTCATCCTTTTTTTGTGGCTGCATAGTATTCCATGGTGTATATGTGCCACATTTTCTTTATCCAGTCTATCATTGATGGGCATTTGGTTTGGTTCCAAGTCTTTGCTATTGCAAACAGTGCAGAAATAAACATACGTGTGCATGTGTCTTTATAACAGAATGATTTATAATCCTTTGGGTATATACCCAGTAATGGGATGGCTGGATCAAATGGTATTTCTAGTTCTAGATCCTTGAGAAATTGCCACACTGTCTTCCACAAGGTTTGAACTAATTTATACTCCCACCAACAGTGTAAAAGCATTCCTATTTCTCCACATCTCTCCAGCATCTGTTGTTGAAAAAAGGTTAGAGCATATCCACATTTTCTTTATCTATTCATCCGTTGATGGACACTTAGGTTGATTCCATATTTTGGCTATTGTGAATAACACTGCAATAAATATGGGAGTGCAGATATTTCTTGAACATACTGAGTTCATTTCATTTGGATATATATCCAGTAGTGGAATTTTTGGATCATATGGTCATTCTCTTTTTAATATTTTGAGGGACCACCATACTATTTTCCATAATGACTGTAATAATTTACATTACCACCAACAGTGTGCAATGGTTACTTTTTGCCCACATCCTTGTCAACACTTCATCCTTTGTCTTTTAAAAAAAATTGTGAATTGAAAATTGATTGCTGCATATATTTATGGGGTACAATATGGTATAATTTATAAGTATAATGTGAAATGATTAAATCAAGCTAATTAGCATCTCTGTTATCACAAATACCACTTTTTGTGGTGAGAACATTACATTTACTCTCCTAGAAATTTTGAAATGTACAGTACCATGCATAGTGAATATTAACTTTATTAACGATACTTTATTAAATATATTCACCATGCTGTGCAATAGATATCAAACACCTTATTTCTTTTGCCTGATATTGTGTAGCCTTTGACTATCATCTCTCCAGCATCCCCACCCCTGAGTCTTGGCAACCACCATTCTACTTTGTATCTATGAGTTCAATTGTTTTAGATTCTACATACAAGTGTAATCATATGGTGTTTATCTTTCTGTACCTGGCTTATTTCACTTAGCATAATTTTCTCCAATCTCGTCCACATTGTTGCAAATGACAATTTCCTTATTTTTAAAGACTGAATAGTATTCCATTGTGTACATATACTACATTTTCTTTATCCATTCATCTGTTGATGGACACTTAGGTTGATTCCATAACTTGGCTATTGTAAATAGCCAATGAACATGGGAATACAGACATCTTTCACAAACTGATTTCAAATATTTTGGATAAATACCTAGAAGTGGGATTGCTGGATCAGACAGTGTATTAGTATGGTCTACACTGCTATAAAGAACTACCTGAGACTGTGCAATTTATTTTAAAAAATGTTTAATTGACTCACAGTTCCACAGGCATTACAGGAGGCATGGCTGGGGAGGCCTCCAGAAACTCACAATCGTGGCAGAAGGGTGAAGGGGAAGCCAGCACGTTTTCACATGACAGCAAGAGAGAGCTAAGGGAGAAGTGCTACACACTTTTAAACAACCAAATCTCATGAGGACTCACTATCACAAGAAGAACAAGGGGGAAATCTGCCGCCATGATCCAATCACCTCCCACCAGGTCCCTCCCCCAACACTGGGGATTACAATTCAACATGAGATTTTGGTGGAGACACAGAGCCCAACCATGTCATATGGTACTTCTTCTACTTTTAGTTTTTCGAAGAACCTCCATACAGTTTTCCATAGTGACTATACTAATTTATATTCCCACCAACCATGTACAAGTATTTTCTTTTCTTCACTCCCTTGCCAACACTCTATCTTTTGTCATTTTGATAATAGCCATCTTGACACATGTGATATCTTACTATGGTTTTGATTTGCATTTTGCTGATAATAGTGATATTGAGAATTTTTTCATATACCTTTTGGCCATTTTATGTCTTCTTTGGAGAAATGTCTATTCAGGCTCTTTGCCCACTTTTTAATCAGGTTATTTGTTTTCTTGCTGTTGAATTGTGTTCCTTGTATATTTTGAATATTATCCTCTTATCAGATATATGGATTGGAGCAGGCCTATATCCTGGCAGTGTGGGGGCTGACACAGCTCTGGGCTGGTCTAAAACATGGAACAGGTTTGGGGCCTATATATTCAGGGGCTGGCCTGGAGGATGGGTCTATTGGTGCTGGCCTGATGACTAGGGTTGTGGGTGCTGTCCTGTGCTAGGGACATTAAGGTCAGCTGGGTGCTGGGTGAAGTTTGAGGCCAAGAGTCCTGGGGTTGGCTTGGCCCTGGATGTCCTGGAGACTGGGTCTGAGGGGCGCTTGCCTGGCACTGGTGTGGGCCCAAAGCCTGGTGCTGGCTTGGCACTGAGGGTGGTCCAGAGCCTGGAGCCACTGAGGTTGGCCTGGCAGTAGGGAAAACCAGAGATTCAGTCTACCATACTGGCCTGGAGTCTGGAGTTGTAATGTCCAGCCTGGTGCTGGGGCAAGTCTACAAACTTAGTCCATGGGTATTTGCCTGGGGCCTGGGGCTGTGGGGTCTGCCCGTTGCAGGGTTTTACTGTGGCAGATCTAGTGTTGGCATCCAAAGTTAAGTCTGATGCTCACTTTTCTCTCTTTCACCCAAGCAAAGGGTATCTCTTTCCACACTCTGATGCCTGTGGTTGGGAAAGGGGTGACTCAGGTAATGTAAAACTGTCCTTTCTACCATCTTCAATGTGTATTTTCTTATTTGTGTGTTACCTCTAGGTGTTGTGATATCTCACCTGGTTTTCTTAGCAATTGTGAAGGTATTTTTGAGCGTGGGTAGTTGGTTGAATTGATGTTTCTGTTAGGAGCATGATCACTAAAGAGTCCTATTCTGGCATCTTTCTTCACTCCTCCTTCGACTCTCTGTACTTTTGCTCAGTTTTTCTCTAAACCTAAAGCTGCTCTAAAAATAAGTCTATTAAACAAATAAACAAAAAAGGCTCTTTGCATGGGACAAGCTCTGAGGCATGTCAAAGAAAGATGAATCATGTGAGTGGTGTTTCCAAGGAATTGTTAAATAGTGATGGGTCAAATACTGACAATTTTCTGGGAATGGGACTTGTTTTGAGACCTCCAAGCTAGTCTGTCCCCTCCAGTGGCTGCTAGCCTACTGATTTTCACAACTACTGGAGTTGTCAGGCTATCGGTTCTCAAGGCTACTGTAGAGCTAAGGACAGGGGGATTGGAATAGAACAAGTTAAAATGCCATAAAGCTGACTGTTCTTATAGAGGTTTGGCCATTTTTCTTGAACAAATGCTCATTGTATTGTTGCAAGCCTTTGATTAATTCTAGTGTTCGTAAAATGTTGGTTTTGATAATTTTTGCCAGGTCTCTCATTGTTTTTGTTGAGGAGCAGATTTTTGGTGTTTCTTGCTCCACCATTCCTGAAGCATTCTTCTATTAGCCCCACTGCAACTTGCCCTGAAGATTCATATCTCCATGTCTTCTGTATTCATTCATTTAACAGACATAACTGGATTTCCCCAGATAATAGGCTATTTTTTATCCTATAAAGTTTTAAACAGCCTTAGAGACTAGAGTGTTTATCTACTTATATGCATATAGGCATACATACAGTCCCACTTTCCACACACACAGATTGAATACTATCTATCACATGTGCAATTTCATTTGAAAATAGAGTTCATTGCTAGTGTTAATGTGAAGGGAGTAGATGGTCTCCCTACAGTGGACTTTTCCCAATACAATGGTTTTTTAAAAATCTCTTTCTCATCTTTGTGGATTCAAGTGGTTTTCTCTCAGCAAACAGAAAACTAACCTTGAACCTACTGCTTTTACCTGGCCTGGAAGGGTCAATGGAAAAATATCAGAAAGCAAGATGGGGGGGAGTTGGGGTCAGAGAGGCAGGGGCAAACAGATTTCCAGACACCAGCAATGAATTAAATACTTGAATAATATCTGTTAGATGGAAGAATCAATCTCAAGAGCAGGTGTGGGAATGGGCTACCAAGTACAAAGAGACTCACTAAGTACTTTTTATTGAGATGACAAAAGGTCAGCTGATATCTGCCAAGATTATTTTCCAGCACTACCTACACACTGTACCTTACTGGAGTCATGCCATGTTTTGCTGCTGCTTCTGGAGCCTCAGCTGTTAAGTCTGATAGAACTTCACAATGCTAAGGCTTGGGAGGTAGGTGAGATGGGAGATAAGCATCAGATTGAGCCTGCTTTCTCCTTTATCCCTTTTTTATTCAGATATTGACAAACCCAACTGAAGATACTATTGTCTTTGAATCTGTGGCAAAACCATTAGATGGCATGGGACTGCCAAGCATCTCTAGCTGTCTAGGATGACCTGTTATAGAGAATCTTTTATGGAAAAATTTGTTGAGTTTTCCACATTTGGATCATAGAGTGTGTAACCAAATATTGCAGGTGAGAACTTTGTCTTGGCCTCTCTCTTGCTATTGACAGCTTAAGTACCTTACTCTAGGATTCCCAGGGTTCATATGACTTTCTGCTTTTTGTTTTTAGGAATGGATATTGTGTAGTCAAAAACTTCGGGGCTGAGACCATGGGGAAAGTAGACAGAACCATGAAGGGTGATAAACCACTTGTGTTGAGCAATTCATTTGTTGTCTCTTGTTTCTGTACAAGTAGGCCTAAGTAAGTATTGGCATAATTGATTTTTTTGGTTATAGCATATTTTATTGTATATTACTAAAAGGATATACACTTTATATCAAGCTGGGTATGGCTGAAAGTAATACGTGAGACATAACCATCAGGAGAGACAAAACCATCAGTGCTGTTACTATGTGTTCATTGTTCCCTAGGTCTGTCCTGTATACTTCTTAGTAGCAGTAGGACTTGTCAAGACAGCATTACAATAAATGGGGAATTATTTTACTTAGAAGATGGCTCTCCCAGCCTGGGTCATGTATCAGCCTTGGGGGGAATATGATCCCATATCTACAAAATAATTTTTAAATGTTATCTGGGTGTGGTATTGCATGCCTGTAGTCGCAGATATTCAGGCAGCTGAGGTGAGGAGATTGCTTGAGCCCAGAAGTTTGAGGCCAAAGTGAGCTATGATCACACCACTACAATCCAGTGTGAGTAATAGAGCAAGACCCTGTCATAAAAAAGAAGAAGGAAGAAGAAAGAAGAAATGAAGGAGGAGGAGGCTCTGATTTTGAGAAGAGTTCAGTGTAACAAGGTAGAAGAAATGGTTTTCTTTTGTTACTTCATCTCATGCTTCCACTTGATAGACATACATGCATTGTGTCTGTCAACAGCTGGGCAGTGCTGAGAAGAAGGACTGTGCTTCTTATGGACATTCTCTAGACCTGTACATTTAACATCAGTTCACAAATTTTCCTATCCCACAGGAATGCAGAACCCTTGCATCATATGCTGCATCTCCCTGCCTTTCTCCATTCACCACAGGTCTTACATTCTCCAATAACATAAGGATTTTTTTTTCTCTTTCTAGAGTATACACACACTGCGGTCTTCTCATCTTTTATATCCCCTCATAAACTAGGAGTGAGCGAGTTACTAGGAAGGATCCCTGTGTATGAATTTCTTACTTCTTACTATTTTCTTTTATCCTGGTGGTCCAAAACCAAAAATTCTACCTTCTCTTATCATCCTCATAAGAATGATAATAGGCAGTATGTATCAAATACTTATTAATCAGGTAATATTTTAAATAATTTACAAGTATTATATTGTTTATTCCCTGCAGCCACTTTATAAAGTGGCTCTTATTATTACCTCTGTTTTGCAGATGTAAAACTGAAGCCCAGAGGTCACATAGATGGCACAAGTTCATCTAGCTGATAAGGGCTGGAACCAGAATTTGAGTTCCAGTGGTCTGACTTCAGAGTCCCTGCTCTTAGCCACGATACTATTATGCCTCCCATAGCTGGACACAGAGTTGTTTTACAATTGTTATCTGTTGTAAAATTGTTCCCTAAAGTGTACACTGTCTCTGACTCTATGGAATGACTACATGCAATGATGAGACATAATCTGTATTAGTTGTCTATTGCTACCTAATGAATTACCCCAAGACCTAGTGGCTTGAAACAGTGTTTATTATCTTAGTTTCTACAGATCAAGAATCTGGGCACAGCTGAGCAAGGTGCCTCTGGCTTTGGGTCCCTAACAAGGGTGCATTAAAAAATAAATTAGTTTCAAAATAATAAAAGTAATGCATATGCCTAGTTAAATATCCCAATAGTACTAAAAATATGAAATCCTACTGTCCAGAGGCAGTCTCTGTTACCAATTTATTGTGTATCCTTCCAGAACTCTTGTATAAACTTACAGATATGTAGGTGAACTGTTTTTTAACTCTGTAATTAGTAGTTTATTAGTATCATCTAGGGCTCAGATGTTCATTATCCCTACTGAAATTACACAAACAAATGTAAATGAGAAGAATCCAAGTCGAAATTAATAACAAAATAGCACTCCATCACAAAAGCATGTAAAATTACAAGAATGCTATTTTAACATACTGGCACTTTAAGAAAATGATAATATCAAAATAAACAAAATTTCCAAATTGTTCCCTAAACTGCTAAACAGATAAATATGACTAATGAATGAGTTTGGGTTTTGTAAAGAAAAATTATTTAAATAAATCACATAATTCATACTGAGTTGCAAAGGTTGTATCTTCTTTCCTCCTATTTGATTTATAAAGGGGCAAGCCGTAATATAGGAAAATGTAACCTATTTTAAACATGGCATCTTCATTTTAAAAGCTGATCCAATTAATTAAAAATACTTTTAATGGAGAGTTTTGAGTTTCCTGAGCAGTTCATATTTAGATAAATGGGAAAAGACATCTACAGTCAGCATTTTCATAGTCTTTACAAATATCAAGTAAAAATGTAATAGGGCAGTCTTATATTTTAAGCTCACGCCTTTTGGGGATACGGTCTCAAGTCTTCTTTAATGTCAGAACTGCAAAATATAATTGCTGTTATATGGTAATGGGAATTAAAGAACATAGAGTCCTCATGTAAAGATTAGAATGCACTTTTCTATTTAGTGCTTCAAAGGATGGACTTTCAAAATGTTTGATCTTAATAATCCCATGCTATAAGTAGACTGATTCCTCTTCAGTTTGTAAATATAAGTGGGCTATGTGAAATTTATCAACTGATTAAGGTTTTTGAGCTTCAGTTATAGATGAAAACTATCTCAATTTAACTTTATTTACCCCCATCATGATATGCAGGGTGTGTAGACAAAAGCATTTTATCAGCTATCTATATGACAGGATCAACACTGTAATAATTCATGTGATCCAAAATGGGCAAAAGCAAAAGACTAGTTTCCCTTCAAGAAGAAAAAGTTCAGACCTATGAAAAGGACTACAATACTAATTTTTAAAATTGTATTAGAAGCATTCATAATGTCAACAAAATTGCTACAGGTTTTTTTTTTTTTTTGCAATTAAAGTGGTATTCAGTTAACAGGACAACTATTTCATATAAGCTGTACCAGAGACAACTGAAATGAAAAAACTACCATCCCCATATATAACTAATTTGTGCTGTGCACCAACAAGAACCTGCTTTAAATTCCCATGCCAATTTACAACTCCCATATCATACCAGGCAGTCTGTGGCCATCTAAAGACACATTCAGTAGTGGGATAACTACACACACACACACACACACACACACACACACACACACACACACACACACGGACACTGTAAGGTTTAAAAACAAATCATGTACAGCTTATATTTTAATTTTTTCCTTTAACAGGAGTGAGTTGTGGACAGGGGACTTACATGTTTTATAGACAATAAGAAAACTGCTAGAACCAACTTATTCATTATTACCTTTTTAATTTTCATATTCCTCTTTTTTATCCTCTTCCTTCTTTTTCTTGCTTTTTTCAGCCTTGATGACTGCCTTTTTTGCAGCATCAGGCTTTCCTTTACCTCCAAATGCAGCAATATCCTTTTCGTATTTTTCCTTCAGCTTCACAGCCTTCTTTTCATAAGGGTGCTTGTCATCTTCAGCAGTGTAATTCCACATCTCTCCCAGTTTTTTTGCAACATCACTAACTGATAGGCCAGGATGTTCTTTGATTTTGGGGCAATCCTCAGAAGAGAACATGAAAAAGGCCAAAGGAGGCCTCCTGGGTGCATTGGGATCTTTGAACTTCATTTTGGTCTCCGCTTTTGGAGGGATATAGATTTTCATTTCTCTTTCATAATGGGCCATGTCCATTGAGTCTTCACCCTTGCTGAGTCTTCAAATTTTCATTTCTTTTGAGCAGACATGGTCTTCCACCTCTCTAAGCACTTCTTAGGAAACTCTGAGAAGTTGACTGAAGCATCTGGCTGCTGCTTCTTGTGCTCCTCCCAGGAAGTTTACACAAAGATTGCATATGATGTGATGACATTTTGCCTTTCAGCTTCTTAGGATCTCCTTTGCCTACATTATTTTTCCTCAGCAAGGCAGAATCACTCAGTGCCTGTTTGGCTCTCACCTGCCCTGGAGCAGTCTCTATGGAGCTCAATGTACTGCAGTGGCTGTGAGAGTGGGAGCCAGATGCAGCCTCCTCGCTCTCTCCACTCTGTAACCTGAACTTTTTCTTAAAACCAATGGAATCGCTCATGTTGCTTTGCACAGTCTCTTCTTAACTTGTTCATTAACAACATGTTCAATACATATAGGCTCACCTTATTCCGTAGCTGTTCCATTGATTGCTTTTTCCTGAGGCCTAAACAAAGAAGATAGCTAGAGTTGGAACTCACTTTCCTCATTTATGCAATGAGAAAAATAACAAACCTTAAGTTTGTTAATAACACTGTTATGAAGATTAAACCAATGCATGTAAGGTATTTAGAATGGTGTCTCACGTATAGTAAGCATGAAATAAGTATTGACATTTCTTGTTAGTTTTTTTAACCTTACAATCCAAGGAATGAGACTAACTCACATTTAAAAATAATGAGTCAAATCCAGATATTATAATAGTGATAATAGCAGCAGCTAACACTTATATGGCACAATATATGCCATGAGTTGTTATAAAATCTTTGTGTGTGCAAACATACCTCATTTTATAGCCCTTTACTTTATTGCATGTCACAGATACTGTGTTTTCTACATATTGAATGTTTGTGGGAACTCTGTATCAAGCAAATATATTGGTGTCATTTTTCCAGTAGCATGTGCTTACTTCATGTCTCTGTCACAATTTGGTGATTCTTGGAATATTTCGAAGTTTTTCATTATTATGTCAGTTATGATGATCCTTGATGTTACTATTGTAATTGATTCAGAGCACCATAAACCGTACCCATATAAGACAGTCAACTTAATAAATGTTGTATGTATTCTGAGTGCTCCAACTGATCATTTCCCCATCTATCTTCCTCTTCTCAGGACTCCCTACTTCCTGAGACACAATGATATTAAAATTAAGCCAATGAATAGCCCTACAGTGGCCCCCAAGTGTTCAAGCGGAAGAAAGAGAATCACATGTTTCTTACTTTAAATCAAAAGCTAGACATGATTAAGATTAGTGAAGGAGGCATATCAAAAGCCAAGATAGGCCAAAAACTAGGTCTCTGGCATCAAAGAATTAGTCAAGTAATGAATGCAAAGGAAAAGTTATTGAAGAACATTAAAAGTACTACTCCAGTGAACATATGAATGATAAAAAAGCAAAACAGCTTTATTGCTGATATGAAGAAAGTTTGAGTGTCTGGATCGAAGATCAAACAAGCCACAACATTCTCTTAAGCCAAAGCCTAACCAAAAAGCCTTATACTGGAAGATGTCATCTAGGTTTTTCATAGCTGGAGAGGAATCAATGCCTGGCTTCAAAGCTTCAAAGGACAGGCTGACTCTTTCATTAGGGGCTAATGCAGCTGGTGACTTCAAGCTGAAGCCAGTGCTTATTTTCCATTCCAAAAATCCTAGGGCCCTTGAGAATTATGCAAAATCTACTTTGCCTGTGCTCTATAAATGGAACAACAAAGCCTGGATGATAGCACATCTGTTTATAGCATAGTTTACTGAATATTTTAAGCCTACTGTTAAGAACTTCTGCTCAGAAAAAAAGATTCCTTTCAAAATATTAGTGCTCATTGACAATGCACCTGGTCATGCAAGGGCTATATGGAGATGTACAAGGGGATTAATGTTATTGTCATGCCTGCTAACACAATGTGATTCTGCGGCCCATAGATCAGCAGTAATTTTGACTTTCAGTCTTATTATTTAAGAAACACATATAGCTACCATAGATAGTGATTCCTCTGATGGGTCTGAGCAAAGTAAATTGAAAACCTTCTGGAAAGAATTCACCGTTTTAGATGCCATTAAGAACATTCATGGTTCATTGGAGGAGGTCAAAATATTAACATTAACAGGAGTTTGGAAGAAGTTGATTTCAACCCTTGTGGATGACTTTGAGCAGTTTAAGACTTCTGTGGAGAAAGTAACTGAAGATGTAGCAAAACAGCAAGAGATTAGAATTAAAAATGGAGCCTGAAGATGTCATTGAATTGCCACAATCTCATGATCAAACTTGAATGGATAAGGAGTCGCTTTTTATGGAGAAGCAAATAAAGTGGTTTCTTGAGAAGTGGAATCTACTCCTGGTGAAGATCCAGTGAACATTATTAAAATAACAGAAAATGATTTAGAATATTATATAAACCTAGTTGATATAGCAATAGGAGGATTTCAGAGGATTCACTCCAAATTTTGGAAAGAATGTGGGTAAAATGCTATCAAACACCATCTCATGCTACAGAGAAATCTTCTGTGAAAGAAATAGTCTATGTGTTTGGTTTTCTGTTCTTGTGATAGTTTGCTAAGAATGATGGTTTCCAGCTGCATCCATGTCCCTACAAAGGACACAAACTCATCCTTTTTTATGGCTGCATAGTATTCCATGGTGTATATGTGCCACATTTTCTTAATCCAGTCTGTCACTGATGGCACAAGTATACATATGTAACAAACCTGCACGTTATGCACATATACCCTAGAACTTAAAGTATAATAATAATAATAATAATAATAATAATATATATAAAAAAGAAATAGTCGATGTGGCAAACTTCTTTATTGTTTATTGTAAGAAATTGCCACAGGCACCCCAGCCTTCAGCAACCACCACACTGATCAGTCAGCAGCCATCAACATTGAGGCAAGACCCTTCATCTCCGCAATGATTACAACTTACTCAAGGCTCAGACAACTGTAAACATTTTTTAAGGCAATAAAGTATTTCTTAATTAAGGTATGTACATTGTTTGTTAGACATAATGCTACTGTATACTTAACTGACTACAGTATTAGTGTAAACATACCTTTTATATGGGCAGGGAAGCCAAAAAGTTTGTGTGACTTGCTTTACTAAAATATTCACTTTATTGTGGTGGTCTGGAACCAAACCTGTAATATCTCCAAGGTAGGCCTGTATTAAGACTTTAAATCCTCATAACCACCCTATGTGGTAAATTCGATCTTTCTCACTTTACAGATGAGAAAACTGAGATACAGAGTGACCAGCTGTGATCACCATGCCAAGTTGGAAGAGATGGTACTTTATTGGGCTTTCATCAAGATTCCTTCTATGTGAGCTGTTGCTGACCATGCTCTTTACATCTCTGTCTGGTAGAACATCCTCTTCCAATCCAAAGGGATTATAGTATCACTTTTGGGAGGGCTGCAAGTCCCAAATGGGTACCAGAAAAGCTGAGAAATAAGTACAGGCTATGAGGTTATTGTTCAGATTCCTGTATTCCTATGTTACTAGGATGCCTGGGTCCTTGAGTGATATCACTAAGAAATAAAGGGCAGCCTTCCATGACTTGTTGGTTCTGAGGGAGAAAATAAGACCAAGGTAGAATTGAATTTTGTACCCTGAGTAGTACCATCTCTAAATATATTAAACCCAGAGAACAAAATGGTCCTGTGGGGTCAATGATGAATTTGTCTTTGTTCATATGAAGTTTCAGGTACTGGTAGATGTCTAGAAATAAAGGTGTTTCTGGTGGTTAAAATACCAATCTAGGATGTAGAAGATAAGTCAGAACTGGAAATATCTGATAAATGAAGCTGTGGAGGTATATGAAACCATAGTTAAAGAGAGTTATAAGAAGGCAGCTAAATGTGGAGCATCAGAGGGGGGTCTACATTTAAGAAGGGAGTGGGTAACAATGTTGAATGCTACTGACGGGTTGTGGAGAAGAGCAGTGAGGACTGAAGAAAAATGATTATGTTTTATTAAGAAGTTTAAAATGTCCCTACAAAGGACACAAACTCATCCTTTTTTATGGCTGCATAGTATTCCATGGTGTATATGTGCCACATTTTCTTAATCCAGACTGTCACTGATGGACATTTGGGTTGATTCCAAGTCTTTGCTATTGTGAATAGTGCCGCAATAAACATACGTGTGCATGTATCTTTATAGCAGCATGATTTATAATCCTTTGGGTATATACCCAGTAATGGGATGGCTGGGTCATATGGTACATCTAGTTCTAGATCCTTGAGGAATCGCCATACTGTTTTCCATAATGGTTGAACTAGTTTACAATCCCGCCAACAGTGTAAAAGTGTTCCTATTTCTCCACATCCTCTCCAGCACCTGTTGTTTCCTGACTTTTTAATGATCGCCAATGCAGCTGGAAACCATCATTCTTAGCAAACTATCACAAGAACAGAAAACCAAACACCGCATGTTCTCACTCATAGGTGGGAACTGAACAATGAGATCACTTGGACTCGGGAAGGGGAACATCACACACCGGGGCCTATCATGGGGAGGGGGGAGGGGGGAGGGGGGAGGGATTGCATTGGGAGTTATACCTGATGTAAATGACGAGTTGATGGGTGCTGACGAGTTGATGGGTGCAGCACACCAACATGGCACAAGTATACATATGTAACAAACCTGCACGTTATGCACATGTACCCTAGAACTTAAAGTATAATAATAATAAAAAATTAAAAAATTAAAAAATTAAAAAAAGGAAAAAAATTAAAAAAATAAAAAATAAAAAAATAAAAAAAAGAAGTTTAACATGGTGGGAATAAAACGTAGATTATGAGACATTGAAGAGTGAGGAAGATGTGGAAGTAGATGCATTAGTATGGATAATTCTTTCCTGATACTCTAATTATCTTCATAGTATTTGCCCATACCTGACAAGTTATACTTCTATTTGTTTGTTGTTTGAATCCCACTAGCAACTAAGGCAGGGAGTTTTGTCTGTTTCGTTCATAAATGTATCCAGTATATCTAGAACAGTTCCTGGCAAATAGATAGAGCCCTCAATAGATATCTGGTGAATGAATGTAGTAAGTTTGGTAGATAAGAAATGCAGTAATTAACATGTGTTATAGATAAAACAGAGTCATTTTTGGCCAACATTTTAATATGAATATTTTTCCTTTTTGGAGACAGGGTCTCACTCTGTCATCCAGGCTGAAGTGCAATGGCGTGATCGTGGCCTCGATTTCTTGGTCTCAAGCAATCCTCCTGCCTCAGCCTCCCAAGTATCTGGGACTACACACATGTGTCACCATGCTTGGTTATTTTTTTTTTTTAATTTTTGGAAGAGATGGGGTCTTGCTATGTTGCCCAGACTGGTCTTGAACTCCTGGCCTCAAATGATCCTCCTATCTTGACTAATATGAACCATCTTAAACATACAGAAAAGTTGAAAGAATGATAAATTGAATATCCATAAGCTCACTACCTAGATTCTACCAACAATGTTTAGCAATATTTGGTTTATTAGATATCCATCTCTCTATTCATCCTTCTGTCCATTCAACAGTCGAACTTATTTTGATTCGTTTCAAAGAAAGTTGCACATCAGAATACTTTAACTCTGGATATTCTGATATGCATGTAGTTAACTAGAGATCAATATTTATATGTGCTTTATTCTTTCTTGAGGTAAAATTTATGTCAAGTGAGATGCACAACTCACAACTCTACTATTGGCAAATTTTAACAAATACATACACCTCTGTAACTCAAGGCCCTATTAACATATATAATATACCATGATTTAGAAAGTGTTTTTTTTGGTTCTTATTTTATAAAGGTTCACATATCTTAAAATTCATCAACACTGAAATGCATAATTTAGTGTTTTTTAGTGTATTCACAGAGTTGCGCAACCATCACCACTATTTCCAGAACATTTTTGTTACCCCAAAAGGAAACTCATACCAATTGGTAGTCAATCCCCATTTCCCCTTCCCCTCAGCCCCTGGCAAATACTATTATGTTTTTAGTCTCTATGGATTTGCCTGTTCTGGTTATTTCATATATATGGAATCACATAAACTGTGTTGCCTTTTGTTTCTAGTTTCTTTTACTTAGCATAATATTTTTAAGATTCATTTACGTTTAAGCTTGTATCAGTACTTTATTCCTTTTGGTTACTGAACAAGATTCCATTGTATAGATATGCCACATTTTTTAATCCATTCATTGGTTGATGGACTTTTTTTTCTACTTTTTGGCTATTGCAAATCAATCTGCTATAAAAATTCACGTATTAGTATTTGTGTTAAAATATGCATTTATTTCTCCTGAGTATATACTATATACCTAATAACAGAACTGCTAGGCCGTATGGTAACTCTATTCTTAAATTATGAGGAACTATAAAAACGTATTCCAAAGCAGCTGCATCATTATACATTCCCAATAGAAATGCATGAAGATCCTTATTTCTCCATATCCTCACCAATTTTCTTGTTGTCTGTCTTTTTATTTTAGCTGTACTGGTGGAGGTGAAGTAGTATTTTATTGTGATTTTTGGTTCACATTTCCCAAATGAATAATGAAGCTGAGTTTCTTTCCCTGTGCTTATTGGTCATCTGTATAACTTCTTTTGAGAAAAATCTATACAGATCCTTTGTCCATTTTTAATTGGGTTATTTATCTTTTATTATTGAGTTGTAAGAACTCTTTACATAAATTATATACTAGATCATTATCGAATATTATTTATAAATATTTTCTCTCATTCCGTGGGTTTTTGTCTTGTGTATCTTTATGGCATGCAAATTTTTAATGTAATGAAGTCTATCCAACCTATTTTTTCTTTTGTTGCTTGTATTTTTATGTCATATCTAAAAATCTATTACCTTATCTAAGGTTACAAAGGTTTACCACTATGTTTTTTCTAAGTTGTATAGTTTTAGGTTCAATATCTAGGTTTATGATCCACTTTCAGTTAATTTTTACATAGAGTGTAAGGTAGGGGTCCAAATTCACTCTTTCCATATGGATATCTAGTTGTCCCAGCACTATTTTTTGAAAACACAGATTTTTTTTTTTTTTTTGAGACGGAGTGTGGCTCTGTTGCCCAGGCTGGAGTGTAGTGGCACGATCTCTGTTCACTGCAAGCTCTGCCTCCCGGGTTTATGCCATTCTCCTGCCTCAGCCTCCCCAGTCGCTGGGACTACAGGCGCCCACCACCATGCCCAGCTAATTTTGTATTTTTAGTAGAGACGGGGTTTCACCGTGTTAGTCAGGATGGTCTCGATCTCCTGACCTTGTGATCCGCCCACCTCAGCCTCCCAAAGTGCTGGGATTACAGACATGAGGCACTGTGCCTGGCCAAAAAGACAGATCTTTCACACATTGAATGGTCAGGTCACCCTCGTTGAAAATCAGTTGACTATAAGGGTTTATTTCTGGACTTTCAATTGTATTACATTATCTATATGTCTATCCATATTCCATTAGCATACAATTTTGAATATTGTAGCTTTGTAGTAAGTTTTAAAATTGGGAAGTGTTGTCTTCCAATTTTGTTCTTCTTTTTCATGATTTTTAAAAATACTTAGATTCCCCTGCATTTCCATAAGAGTTTTCAAAACAGTTTGACAGTTTCTACAAAAAAAAAAACAAAAAAACAAAAAGCCAGCTGCTATTTTGATAGGGATTGTGTTAAATCTATAGATCAATTTGAGAAGTAGCACCATCTTAACAATATTAAGTGTTCCAATCCATGAAAATGGAGTATCTTTTGATTTATTTAGATCTATATTTCAAAGTTTTTTTTATAGTTTTCAGTGTAGAAGTCATGTGCTTTCTTTTGTTAAATTTATTCCCAAATATTTTATTGTTTTTGATGGTATTGAAATGGATTCTTAAAAATTATCTTCAGATTGTTCGTTGCTAGTAATAGAAAAACAATTAATTTTTTTCACTTAAAAAAAAAATTTATTATTTATTTATTTTTAGACAGAGTCTTGTTCTGTTGCTCAGGCTGGAGTACAGTGGCAACATTTTGGCTCAGTGAAGCCTCCGCCTCCTGGATTCAAACAATTCTCCTGCCTCAGCCCCTCGAGTAGCTGGTACTACAGGAACATGCCACCATGTCTGGCTCATTTTTTGGTACTTTTTAGTAGAGATGGGGTTTTGCTATGTTGACCAGGCTAGTCTTGAACTCCTGACCTCAGGTGATCTGCTCGCCTCAGCCTCCCAAACTGCTGGGATTACAGGCATGAGCCACTGTGCCCAACCCTCTTTGGTTTTGCATCCTACAACTTTGTTAAACTCAATTATTAGCTCCAAATATTTTGTGGATTTCTTAGGATTGTCTATATACAAGTTCATCTCATCTGTGAATATAGTTTTATTTCTTCATTTACAATCTGGATGTCTTTTATTTCTCTTTTCTTGATTACCCTGGCTAGAACCTCCAGTACAATATTAAATAGAATTGCTGGAGGCAGACATTCTTGTCTGTTCCTGATCTTAAGGGGAAAGTATCAAGTCTTTCACAACTAAGTATTATGTTAGAAATACTTTTTTCATAATGTCCTTTTTAGAGTGAGGGTATCTCCTTCTATTCCTAGTTTGATGAGTTTTTTAAAAATCATAAAAATGGGGCCAGGCGCGGTGGCTCACGCCTGTAAACTTTGGGAGGCTGAGGCAGGCAGATTACCTGAGGTCAAGAGTTCGAGACCAGCCTGGCCAACATGGTGAAACCCCGTCTCTACTGAAAATACAAAAATTAGCTGGGCACTGTGGCGGGTGCCTGTAATCCCAACTACCTGGAAGGCTGAGGCAGGAGAACTGTTTGAACTCAGGAGGCAGTGGTTGCAGTGAGCTGAGATTACACCACTGCTCTCCAACCTGGGTGACAGAGTGAGACTCCGTCTCAAAAAAAAAAAAAAGGTGATAAATTTTGTTGAAAGCGTTTGCTGTGTCTATTGAGATGTTCATGTGATTTGTCATTTGTTTTATTACTGGGGTATATTATATTGAGAGTTGATTTGCTGGATTCCTTAGCTGCTTTTAGTCATCCTAAAGGGCAAAAAAGAAATGCAACCAGGTAATGGCTTTGGTTTTGTTTTTTTGCCTCCAGGTGGAAGGAAAAACAGCCCAAACATTTCCAAAGGTAAGCTTTGGGTGGGTCAAAAATGTTAAAAACTTACATTGCTCTATCCTTCAAGTGGCAGGACAAGAAGTTTAATCTGTTCCCATGGCTAGAGCAAAGCTTTAGATAAGCCAGAGAGAAAAAAAAAAAAGGCGGGGGCCGGGGAGCAAACCAGTGAGATATCGGAACAGCTTCTTCCTCGACTCCCCCAAATACACACATCTTGAATCCTGGTAATGATCTCCAAGCAACCATGTTAACAATGTACATGCTGAGTTTACTGCCAGGGGTTTGCAGTGAGAAAAAAAGGAGAGAATTGTAAAAATTCACATTGTATTTTTGTGACTATTGCATTTAAATGTGTCTCAATCAGTTTACATTGCTATGACAAAATACCATTGATTCAGATTTAACAACAAACATTAATATCTCACAGTTTCAGAGGCTGGGAGGTCCCAGATCAAGGTGCTGGAAGATTCTGTGTCTAGTGTGGTGGGCTCACTTCCTGGTTTGCAGACAGCTACTTTTGTGCTGTATCTTCACATGGCAAGGAGTGAGAGCAAGCTCTGGTCTCTTCCTTTTCTAATTAGGGCACTAATCTCATCATGGGGAGGGGCGGTCCATCCTTATGATCTCATGTAAACCTAAGCCCGTCCCAAAGGCCCCAGTTCCAAATACCATCACGTTGGGAATTAGGGATTCAAAACCAGACTTTTGATGGGTGGAGAGACACAAATATTCAGTTCATAGAAAGATGTATAATAAAATTCTTATAATTTCATAAATTCTAGAGACATTTCCTCAATATAAGAAAGTGTTGATGGGACATAATTTGCTTTCTTTTTGCCCCAGTGAGAATATTATAACTTAAATGCTTTGAGTATTGCAAACAGAATAAATCTCTCTAGCTGATGCTATTTGCTATGATTTTTGTCTATTGGAACCTCTGGGAAAGGGCAAACAACACGAAATAAGAGACAATTTTTAGATGGAGATATACTTTTAGAGTTTTAAAAAGAAATTTTTATGTTGCAAATGGACTGTCAGAGTCTGATACTTAAAGGCTAATGATTTCCCACTGCCTATATTTGAGTGAGTCAAATAGACGCTAAGGGTTTATGGGATCCTTGCTTGTCCCTTGGACTTGGAACATGGTTATCTGTTTTTGCAACATTTTGACTTTGCTGCTGTTGAAGAAAAACCACTGGCTGTTTTTGGAATTCTTAATTCACAGATCTTAATTACCTGAACCTGACTCTAAGCTGATAGTGCCTTTTACGGACAGTTTCAGCCTGAGCAGGAGCTGTGCGTAACTGAAAGCAGACATAGGTTCAATTAGCAGAACTCTGATTCTGGGACTCTATTGTATATTTTAAACACCCTTCTGCGGGATCCTAGTCTATGAAAACATCATTGATGCTGGATGGACTATCTGGATCACTTGCAGATGCCCATGAGGAAGGGCTTGTTCTCTGATGAAACCATCTAAGATTGAGTTGCTGATTGACTTACATTTCTGATGCAGAGGATAGTTGTGTTCCTAACCTGTGATTCCTGCCTCAAATTATAAGTTAGGGATGGACATATTACAAGGAATATGAATCCTCTGCCCACTCATGACAGATTGGACACTTGACCCGTTCTTAGGGGTGTTTCACTGATGTTGATTTGTTTTACTTTCTTGAGTAATTACAGTTTGCAACAATAAACTGATGGCCTAACTTTACTTCCCTTACTGTTTGCCTGGTGCACACATCTCAGTAAGGCAGTTTATTTAACGCAGCTCTCCCCAGAAAGAGATTTTGCTTTTCTAGGCTGCCCACTTGGATAAGTGGTCAGGACAAAAAGGGGTGTGAGGTTATGTAAAACCATCTTGAAAAGTGTTGAAACTCAAAATTTTGTCATGACATGTATCTTTCTGGTTATGTTGTATATATTTTTTTCCTGTGAAAATGCTTTTGTCCTTCCTGCATACAACCTGCCCGGATGAAAATGACACAGAATTTTTCTTGATCACTTTTGCCATCCAGAGATACCCAGTTGGCAACGCCCTTGCCCTGCCTCGACCCACAGCTTTGGGGCTGGCTCGGCCCTGCCACTGTTTCTGTCACATGGGGCAGCTGCCCTCTGCTGGTGGAGGGCAGCAGGCCACAGTGTTACAGCCTTCTCTGTACCCATGTTTGGTGGGTCCTGAGCTCTTGTCTTGTGTCCAAGAAGAATGAGAATACACTGACAATCAAAGAGTGAGAAGGGCAGAGAATAATTTTATTGAGCGAGGAAATAGCTCTCAGTGGAGAGGGGACATACGGGTGATCCCCCACCTGGAGTCAGGTGCTTTCTCTCTCACTGTGGCTGAGTCCACAGCTTTTATGGGCTTACAATAAAGGAGTGAGCGCTGATGGATTTGTGAGTATGCAAAAAATGTTAAAGGTACCACTCAAAGGTGGGCATATCAGTGTAAAAAACAATTAGGGAAGTGTAGGTATAGGTAAAATAGGAGAAGCGTTGGGGAGATCAATCAGAGGAAAGTGCACCAAATGGGAAAACAGGTTCTCAATCCAGTCTGTGAATTTGACTTGTAGCTTGGCTTTCAGGCTTTAAGCTGTCTTTGGCTTGGAGGTGGGGTCTCACCAGGGACCCTACCCTGTCTGCCTAGGCATTTGTCTGCCTCCTGCCTCTATCAAAAAGGTCTGAGTGAGAAGTAAAAATATGTTTGAGGAAAATGTAAAGTTTTGATAATTGAATGGAACACACTGATTTTGTAAAAGTGGGGAAAAAATCAAAACCCTGCCACCTGTGGAGACATGAGAAGGAGTGGGGAGGGGAGATATTAATGATCTCTGTTTTTCAGAACCATTCCTTGAAGCTTTCCCTTTGTCTTGAAGGAAAACTCCTCATGCTGTCTTTCCAAACAGCTGCAAGTGCTTTGTATGTAAACTTCAATGCCTAAGATCATATCTGTTGGTATGCTGACTCAGATAGCAATGGGTGGCCCCAGATCCTGTACCTTCTGTGTAGAATACCTCCAAATGCCGTCCATACTTTTAAAGTTGATAAACTGACGTCATGTGCAAGCAAACCTGTTTGGAACAGAGTACTTTAGTCATTTTCTCTGAAATCAAGACTAATTCTAATTTTTTGGACTGGACTGGGAACCTTAGGGCAGGAATTCCCATTATGGAGGCTACATTGGGGTCCTGATAAGCTGTACTGCCTAATGTATGTCCTACTTGAGGTACCCTAATAATTATAAACTCTTTGTTTCTAGGGGTACTACATGAGCCTTCTGGGACTGTACTTCTTGTGTGTCCTCATGCTATCATGACACTGGCTGAGTCCCAAAAGGATTTCAGGTCAGCTTAAACTAAGTGGCCAGAGTTGTGCTGTGCCTGAATTAGTTTTTTTAAAGTATGAAAACAAGTAAAAAGTCACATGACTTTCTAAGATAGACCTTTGTGGTGAATGGGATTTCTTTTTAACTGGTTAAATCCAGAACCCCTAAAGGGCATAATCAAGATCAATACCACAGGTTGGCCTCACCCTGCCACATGAGGTCCTACTGGTATAATAACGTTGTTATCTAAAGGCTTGTCAATTTTCTTAAATTTTATCAAAGAACAAACTTTTGGTTTCATTTTTTTCTCTGTTGTTTTCTGTTATCTCTTTCATTTGTTTCCATTCTAATCTTTATTATTTCCTTCCATCTGCTTGCTTTGGGTTTATGGCTCCTCTTTCTTTAATTTCTTAAAGGTGGTATGGTATGCTATTGGTTTGAGATTTCTTTTTCTCTTCTTTCCTTTTTTCTGAAATATGAGTCTCACTCTGTTGCTCAGGCTGGAGTGCAGTGGTGTGATCACAGATCACTGTAGCCTCAGTGTCCTGGGCTCAAGGGATCCTCCTACCTCAGCCTCCCGAGTAGCTAGGACTATAGGTGTGTGCCACTATGCCTGGCTAATTTTTAAATTTTGTGTAGAGATATGGGGTCTTGCTATGTTGCTCAAGCCAGTCTGGAACCCCTGGGCTCAAGCGATCCTCCTACTTCAGCTTCCAAATTACTGGGATTACGGGAATGAGCCATTGTGCCCAGCCTCTTCTGTTTAAATATAGGCATTCAGAGTGATAAATTCATCTCTAAACTATGGTTTAGCTGCATCCCATTAGTTTTGAAACATGGTGTTTTCATCTTCACTTATCTCAAAGTAGTTTTAAATATCCTTTGTGATTTCTTCTTGATCCATTAGTTTTTTAGGACTGGGTTGTTTAATTTTTACATGTTTGACAATGTCTCTAAATTTCTTTCTGTTCTTGATATCTGATTTCATTGCATTGTGGTTAGAGACATTTTTTGTATGATTTCCTGCATTATTCCTTTTTTGTATTAAATAGATATTTTCTACCATGCCATTTTAATTTCCTTGTGATTTCCTGTGTTACATTTTTGAGTTATTTTGTTAACACTTGCTCTGGAATTTACAGTTAGCATCTTAAACAATCTAATTTGGTTAATGCTAACTTAAGTTCAAAGGTTTACAAAAACTTTGGTTCGGTATAGCTCTATTTTCTACTTTTTGTGCTACTTTTGTCATACAAAAGACATTTTTATACGTTATAAACACATGAACAGTTTTAGAATTGTACTTTACATATGCAATTGTCTCTTTAATCAGATAGGAGAAGTATAGGGTTACAAACCGAAATACATTTATACTGTTTTATATTTACCTACCTTTACTGGTGCTTGTCATTTCTTCTTGTCAATTTGAGTTACTATTTAGCGTTTTCCATTTCAGCCCAGAAAGATTATTTTTAGTACTTCTTATACAGCAGATCTTCTAGTAAATAATTCTTTCAGCTTTTGTTTATCTTAGTTTCTCCATTATTTTTAGTTTTACTATGATTTTAATAACAAAACTTTAGTTTTATATAGTATTAGATTTATAGAAAAGTTGTGAAGATAGTACAAAAAGGGTTCCCATATAACGCTGTTTCAGTTTTCCCTATTAATATCTGACATTAGTATGATACATTTAAAAGTAATTAACCCTTATTGATACATTATTATTTACTACCATCCATACTTTATTCAGATTGTCTTAGTTTTGACTGAATGTTTTTTTTTTCTGTTCCAGGATCCCATCCAAGACAATACATTGCCTTTAGTCATCATGTCTGCTGGGGCTCCTTTTGGCTGTGACAGGTTCTCAGACTTTCCTTGTTTCTGATGATGCTGACAATTTTGAGATGCACTGGTTAGGAATTTTGGAGAATGTTCCTCAACTGGGATTTGTGTGATATGCTTCTTATGATTACACTGGGGTTATGGATTTCAGGGAGGAAGATAACAAAGGTAAAGTGCAGTTCTCATATATCAAGCATACATGCTATCAATGTGACTTATTACTGTGGATCTCCTAATTACTTGATCACCTGGCTGAGAGAGCATTTGACACCTTTCTCCACTGCAAAATTACTCTTCCTGCCCCATTTTCATTCTGTACTCTTTGGAAACAAGTCTCCATTTTCTTGAGAGGGTAATAACAACATAAATTATTTAGAGTTCTCCACAGGAAATTTGTCTGTTGTCCTCCATTTATATATTTATATATGTAAGTGTGGGCTAATAGGTATTTATTTTCTACTTGTTATATACTATGTTATTTATATTGTTGCCCAAATTGCTTCAGATTTGGATATTGGGAACTCTTTCAGTTGGCTCCTGTGTCCCTTTGACACTCATCCATAGATATGTGGGTTTTTAAAAATTTTGAGCATTTCCTTGCTTTTTGGCTTTATAAGATGCTTGTCTTATGTATACTCTGACCAAGACCTAGAATCAGCCATTCATCTAAGGATCCCTTTTTGTTGGAAAATGTTACTAACAACCAAGATCTTGGTACTGGGTGTGCTCAGTGTTACTGGATTTTGTCACTTCTATCTCTTTATCTGCTCACTATTGTGCCTTATTCTTTCTATGCTATTCACTTCCAGTTTATCAGCTATTTAGCACTTTAATTTATTCCTTATTTTTTTCTGTACAATCAGCCTCCTACTCTAATGTGACTCCTCATGGGCTTCCATTTTGAATCTCATCCTAAAAAAATATAAACTTTCATAACAACTTGCCTCCCCCTTCTCCATTATCCTGTTCAAAACCAAGTTTCTTAGAGATTTCAACTCACACTGCCTCTAATTTTTTGCCTCCCACTCAAAATCTCACAGTCAGCTTTCTTCTCTCATTCCATTGGCTCTGCTCTGACAGGGTCAAAAAATGACCTCCTTGTTTCTAAATCTAATGAGTGCTTTTATCTCCTTGTCTGGCTGGACTAATCAATACTATTTGGTCTTGTTAACTATGCAAGAAATTCTCTTCTTGAAACTCTCCTCATTCCTCTCTTCTTTTATGACACTGCTCTCTTGATTATTACATCCCTAGGATAATTTTTCTCTTTTGCAGGCTCCTCTTTCTCTGCCCCCTTGTTAATATTTCCTACGCTGGCTTTTTGTGTTTCTTTCTCTTACTGATATATTGGTTAAAAAATATTTGCGTAGATCTCTTGCATATGTGTTAAGAAATTTCTTCTGACTTACAACATATGCAACAGAGAGTCTTTAATCAGGCTTCTGCTATAAAAATTAATTTTCCTGGATTATGTAGATTGGTGTTTTCATCAATTCTGGAAAATTCTCAGTAATAACCTGTTCAAATACAGTAGTCACCCCATTATGTGCCGTTTTTCCATGGTTTCACTCACCTGTGGTCAAAACCATGATCCAAAAATATTAAATGACAAAATTCCAGAAACAAACAATTCCTAAGTTTCAAATTGCATGCTTTTTCAAGTAGCATAATAAAATTTAATGCCATCCCATTCCATCCTACTTAGCAAGGGAACATTACTTTGTCCAGTATATCCACATTGTACATGCTACACATTCATTACTTGCTTAATAGCCATCTTGGTTATCAGATTGACTGGCATGATATAATGCTTGTGTTCAAGTAACCCTTATTTTATGTATTAGTGGCCCCAAAGTAGAAGAGTAGTGATGCTGGCATATTGCTATAGTTGTTGTATTTTATTAGTAGCTATTGCTGTTAATCTCTTACTGTGCCTAATTTATAAATTAAACTTTGTCATGAGTATGTATATATAGACAAATATATATATATGTGTATATATGTGAATATACATATATATTTGTATATACATTTATATTTTATCTATAAATGTATTATACATAAATGTATATATGCATTATATATAATAGATATATATTATATATAAATAATATATATTTATAAGTGTATATAATATACATTTATATATAAATATAAATACATATTTACCTATGTGTATATAATATATAATATACTTATATGTATAATCTATATTAATTATTAATATATTTTAATTAATAATACAAATAAATATATATTGCTATTTATATAGAATATAATAAAGCATAATAAATAATACTCTCTATAAAGACGTATATGCATTTATATGCGTATTTTGTATGTGTTATTTATACATATGTAAATACATATATATTTGTATATATAGGGCTCAGTACCAGCCAGTTTCAGGCATCCCCTGACAGTCTTGGAACATATACCCCATGTGCAGCCTCTGATTTTTTCCTTTTTTATTCTCTTTCTCAAACTTTGATTAAATATATTTTAGTCTTTTTACTGGACTCTTTGTCTTTTTTTATCTATTATGTAGTACCCATCTTTTGTCTCTCTATTCTGCATTCTAAACAGTATCTTTGACTTATCTCCTAATTCACTAATTCTTTCTTCAGCTGGATCTAGTATCCCGTGAATGTTTTAACTCTTAGTTATTGTTATTTTGATTTCCATAAATCCTATTTTGTTATTTTTCAAATTTATTACCTCAATTTTTTATGGTTTCCTTTTCTGGGCAGAAATCTTTAAGCTTAAAAATTTCTTTTCAAAAAATTAAGCATGTGCTTCGCATCTGTAAATTCTCATTACTCCAATTCCTAAAGCAGTCTTTGTGTATCTGGGCTTTTCTGTCTGTTGTTTTTACTGGTTCTTTATTGTGGTATCTTGTTTCCTAGTTCTTGGTTATCTATGCTTATAGCCAATCACTATATTATATTATTTATAGGCATAATTTAAATCATAGAATGAAAGTATCTTCCTTCAAAAAGGATTCACATGTGCTTCTATTAGAGGGATAGTCCCAGTTCAGGACCATGTTAATAAGGTTAAAGCTCTGATTTTTCCCAGATGGCCCAGTCAAATCAAACTGTGGATGCGATTCCAAATGAAGTTTGACCGACTTCCACTTCACCTTCACCCAGATATTGAAGCCTTTTGAAGTCCTAGATTATTGTGCAAAAGCACTACTGTTAGATTTCCTATCTTATGTGGGCCCTGTGTTTTGATTTATTTTACCTGAAACTTCTAAATAAAACAGTTTTCATAATCATTTACCTCTCTGAATTCTTAGTTTCCCTTCCATTTTTACTGTTAATTTTCTTTCCGTATTGTCAGTTATTTGTTGTGTTAAGAAAACTTTAAAAAAGAAACCCCATTCGCCTGGACGCAGTGGCTTACGTCTGTAATCACGGCACTTTGGGAGGCCGAGGCGGGCGGATCACGAGGTCAGGAGATCGAGACCATCCTGGCTAACATGGTGAAACCCTGTCTCTACTAAAAATACAAAAAAGAAAAGAAAAAAATTAGCCAGGCGTGGTGGTGGGTGCCTGTAGTCCCAGCTACTCGGGAGGCTGAGGCAGGAGGATGGCGTGAACCCGGGAGACAGAGCTTGCAGTGAGCCGAGATCGTGCCACTCCCTGGGCGACAGAGCAAGACTCCGTCTCAAAATAATAATAATAATAATAATAATAAAATAAGCCCTATTCATTTTTACAGTTGTTTTTAATGTGAAATTTTGTCCAAACTTTCCAGTTATGATCATCCACCAGAAACAAAATTGTTGCCTTCCAGTGTAGGAGACTGCCATCCTAGAGTATGTAGGATTTCTTTTTTTGTAAAACTCCATTTATTAAATATATTTTATATATTCGAATGGAAGTAAGATATATCAATCAGGGTTCTTGATGGCAAGCAACAAAAATCAACTCTGGCTATTTTGAATAGAAAAAAAGTTATGAAAACATACTGAACCTTATGGAATCTCAAAGAAGGCTAGAGAAACAGACTTGGAGAAAGTGGCTGAACAAAACAGATTCACAAAAGCAAAGTCAAAAGTCATTCCACAGAACTAATTTTGTGCATATCCTGCTGCCATCTTCACTGCTACAAAGTGATTGTCAGTGTTTCACTGCCAATACCTTTGACCCCAGTACTGATATTCTTGAAATTGAATGTTCTTGCCATTTGTCCTACTGGCTCATGAAATAAAATATTATTCTCTCTTCTTTCTCTTTGTGTCACTGATTTCTGATTCAGGGTCTAGAATGGGTGCGTCTGATTGACCCAGTCTGGAGTATGTGCCCACATCCTCAGAGGGAAGATGGGAAAGTAAATTTCTCATAATTGTAACTTCCATGATAGTAGGCAAATTTTGCTTTCCATCTAGATTCAAAAGGTAGAAAATTCCCAGACATGGTAAATGGGTCTATTACAGAAATACTTTTGTATTATAACAGTATTTTGGTAAAATTGTACAATACATGGTGTTTTGCTGGTCCAGCCCTTCCACAGTATGGAAAGATTGAAGGACCCAATAAATAACATCCCAAAGGCAATAGAACTGGGATCAACTATAGACATTGGCATCTTCTAGTCTAGGCCTAGCCATCACCTCCATTTTTTTGACTGTCCCACTTGCTCTGCTTATTGGACCTTCAGCAATCTCTACATCAATAGCAAACGTGACCAGAAAGACTGAGGCCAATAGCTACAGTAAAGGGCATAGAAAAATCTAAAGGTACATAGTCAAGCATACAGGTATGATTCCTCTGCTTCTCCAATAGTTTGACATATGATAGTCTCTGCTATACCCAAGAGGCCACTTTGCTAGGCCTGTGGCTCAGATAGGCTGCTTTCATTAGTATGTTGCACCTGCTTTATATTTCTGCTTCTTAATTCCCACCTTGTCATCATATATAGACATTCTGCTTTGTTAGTTGTTCACTTAATGCCACCTCCTCAGCTAGAATTACATTCCTGGAAATTCACTGAAGTAAAATATAGATTTCTCAGGGCAATAGTAGGCAGTTTTAAGTTCTATACCTCTCACAGAGCTTTGTGGATGACATAGATGAAGCAACCAGGAAGGCCTTGAATAAGAAAATCCTTGCTTAGCACAGTGGTTTTAAATAACATTTGCGTGACTCCACATTTTATATCCATAGCTCTGATCTTCCACTCAACTTTAGACATAGACATGTGAGTAGAAATATCAAGTAAGCAATTGGATATATAATAAACATCAAATATTCATCATGGCCAAAGTAGAATTCTGGTGCTGTTACTCAACAGACCTGTTTTTCTCCAAGTCTTCCTTCTCACAATTAAGGATGCCAGGTTACACACCCCAAACACTGCTGTTCTCATTAAGGTTCAATAGGTTTTCTTGAATAAATGATCTTCAAATTGTTTCAAACCTTTTATGAACGACGAGACTTTGGAAAATGTTGATTTTCATAAATTGGCAATATTTTCATTGCTTTGCTAGAAGAGCAGATTTACGGAGGTTCCTATTCCACCATTATGGAAGTTCTGCCATTGTCTATGTTATTTGGCTGTACCTAGTAAAATAAATATGAAGAAATGAATCTATTAAGTCATTGTGTGCATTAAAAAGCTTGTTAAAGTTATATTATCATTTTAATGTTGAGATTTCATTTTCTAAAAGTTCATTTAGAAAAATTTGACATTCATAAATAATACATTTTCTGAAGTTTTCTTTTCTTGTAATCAATTTGATTTTGGGACTTGAGTCATGCTGGCTTCATAAAATTAGTTGAGAAGTGTTCCCTTCTCTGTTATCTGAATGATACTATGTAGAATTGGTGTTACTTTTCTCTACAAATTTAATGAATTTCCCTGAATTTTTGTTTTCAGATTTTTAACTAAGTATTCAATTTTTTAAATAGTCACAGAGTATTTCAACTACCTATTTATTCTTGAGGGAGTTTATATAGTTTGTGTTCTTTTTTTAGAAATTGGCCCATTACATCTAAGTTGTCACTTTACATGTGTATATTTGTGCATACTATTCCATTATTATCCTTTTAAACTAAAAATAGAACTACCATACAATCCAACAATCCCACTATGGGTTATTTATCCAAAGAAAAGGAAATCAGTGTATCAGAGGGATACCTGCACCCTCATGTTTATTGCAGCACTATTTATAATAAGCAAGATATGAAATGAACCTAAGTGTCCATCGATGGATGAATGGATAAAGAAAACTAGGCATATATTCTCAATGGAATAGTGTTCAGCCATAAGAAAGAGCAAAGTTTTGTAATTTGCAGCATCACGGATGGAACTGGAGGTCATTATGTTAAGCTGAATAAACCAGGCACAGAAAGATAAATACTGCATGTTCTCACTCTTACATGGGAGCTAAAAAAGTTAATGTCATGGAGGTAGAGAGTATAGTGATAGTTACCAGAGGCTGGGAAAAATGTGTGGTGGGGTGGGGCACGAAGAAAGGTTGGTTAATGGAAACAAACATACAGGTAGGTAAAAGGAATATGTCCTTATGTTCGATAGCAGAGTAGAGTAACTATAGTTAACAACAATGTATTGTATATTTCAAAATAGCTAGAAGAGAGAACTTGAAATGTTGCCAACACATAGAAACGATAAGTGCTTGAGATGATAGGTATCCTAAATATCCTGATTTGATCATTATACATTCTATGCATGTAACAAAATAGCACATGTGCCCCATAAATATGTACAAATATTATATAAACAATAAAACAATTAAATCTGTATGACCTGAAGTAATATTCTCTCATTCTTGATGATGATAATTTGTGTTCTCTTTATTTTATTCTTGCTACAGACTTGATGATTTTATTAATCTTTTCAGAAAGACTGCTTCTGCTTTAATTGATTCTTTGTTAATTTTCTTTTCATATTGTATTGATTTCTGCCCTTACAGTTATTATTTTTTAAACTCAGCTTTAATTTTGTTTCTTGATTTCTGCTTATGTAAGGGGGAAGCTTTAGATTACAATTTTCAGATTTTCCTTTTTTTCTAACAGAAATTTAATGCCGTAGCTTTCCATCTAAGTAATACTCTAGCTGCATGGTGCACATTTTATATGTTGTAATTTTATTTTTGTTCAATGCAAAATATTTTCTGATTTTGATTGAGACTTTCTTTTTGTCCCATATAAGCATGTCATTTAATTTTCACATGTTTGGAAGTTTTCCTGTTATCATTTTGTCACTGATTTTAAATTTAATTATCTTAAATTTATGCCTGAGAACATACTTCATATATTTCAATTGCATTATGTGTGCTAAATTTTGTCTCATTACCTAAAATATTGTCTGTTTTGATGAGTATTGCACGTACACTTGAACTTACATTCTATTGTTGAGTGAAAAATTCTATGAATGTTGATTAGATCCAGTTTGAAACATCATTCATTTATTCTACATCATTGCTGATTTTCTGTCTATCACTAAGAAAAGCATGTTGAAATTTCCAGGCATAATTGTGGATTAATTTGCCTATTTCTCCTTTTAATTCTGCTAGTTCTTGCTTTATTTGAAATTATGTTATTACTGGCATACACATTTAATTTACTGTGTAGATTGATTTGTCTCATTCTCTTTTTAGTTCTGTTATTGCTTTATTTGAAATTCTGTCATTAATGCATGCACATTTTATTTACCATAACTTCTTAATGAAAAACCATTTTATTAATGCATAGTGTTCTTCTTTACTCTTGTAAAATAGTATTTGTTTTGCAGTCTATGTCTACTTTGTCAGATATTAATACAGTCACTCCAGCTTTCTTGATTTTTGTTTTCATGCTATATCTTTTTCCATCCTTTAATACTTAACCTACCTGTAATTGAAGTGAATTTCTTGTATATAATATATACTTCAGTCATTTAAAGAAATCTAATCTGATAATCTTTGTCTTTTAAGGAAAAGGTGACTGAAAACCCAGTAGGAGAGCTTTGTGGCATTTTCACTTACCCTTGCCTGATCCCCCTTTCCCTGGCTTAGTGACAGTCTGGAAGATGTCAGCCCACATTCCTGTGGTGGGTTTCTGGTGCCAGAGGAAGCAGTATGAACTTGTTCTAAAGAACTATGGTTTTCTGTTTTGACCTGTTTGGTGATTCTCTGAAGGAGTAACACAAATGCCTTATCTTTATGGAACCTAACCAGGAATTCTCTCAGGGAAGAGAAGCAACTATAAAAGAAGAATTTGTTTAAAGCATTTAAAAATAAATGAACTGGCTGCTGTGACCTGGGGCAAAAGACATCAATTAGGGCCAAATAATAAACATATTAAGAATCCTGTGAGAACAATCTAGGAAGGAAGATGTCTTGGAGAATAAAGGCTTTGAGAAGCTTCCACATGTTCCTCAGAATTTAGGAGGTCATATACATGCCCATGGCAGACTGCTGGGGGGGCTTGGGAAGAAGGCACTAAGCTTTGAGCTCTCTCTTCAAGTTCTACACAAGCGGGAAGTGAAGGTGTGAGAAATGTTGTAAACTGCCTGGGAGAATGTGGCAAGCATGCCTCAGTGCGCACATGCACACATGCAAACACACACACACACACACACACACACACACACACACACACACACAATCTAGCTTCGAGATTGGAAATTTGGTTTTTGGCTTCAGAAATTTAAAGACCTCTCTATCAAATCACTAGCTGATCACTAAGCCAGAAGAACAGAGAATTTAGAAAATCACACTTGACAAAGACTAGAATAGTTTGGGAAACTCATCAAATGAATAACCAGAACCCACAAAACGAAGCAAAACTAACCCTGGTAAAGGAAGAAGAATCAGATTTTCATGTAATAATATACAAAATACCCATTTTTTTATTAAAAAAAATTATGAGGTATGCAAGAAAGCAAGGGAGCATGACCCATTCACCATGAAAAAATAAATGGACAGAAACTGTCCATGAGGAAGCCCATGCATTGAGTTTCCTAGACTTACACTTTAAATCAACTATCTTAATTAAGCTCATTGAGTTAAAGGAAAGCATTGGCAAAGAACTAAAGGAAATCAGGAGAACAAGATCTCACCAATTAGAGAATTTTTAGTAAAGGGATAGAGATTATACAAAGTAAATAGAAATTCTGGAACAAAAAGTATAACTGAAATGAAAAATTTACTACAGGCATTCAGTACAAGATTTGAATAGTCAAATGAACCAGTGAATATGAAGATGAGTCATTTGGAATTTTCCAGTCTGAGAAGCAGAAAAAAAAATGAAGAAATATGAATAGTTGTAAAGGGAACTGCAGGATAATATAAAGCATACCAACATACATATGTTTGAAGACATAATGGCCAAAAGTTTTCCAAATTTGATAAAGAACATGAATCTACACATTCAAGAAGCTCCACAAACTTCAAGTACCATAAATTTAAAGAGACCATACTAAAATACATTATAGTAAAAATGTTGAAAGCAATAGCAAAGAATCCTGAAAGCATCAAGAGAGAAGTGACTCCTTGCATATAAGGTATCCTTAATAAGATTAACTGCCAATTTTTCTTCAGGAACCATGGAGGTCAGAAAGCAGTGGATGATATATTAAAGTGTTAAAAGATAAGTCTGTCAACCAAGAGTTCTACATCTAGCAAAAATATCCTTCAAAAATGAGGGAGAAATCAGGACATTGCAAGATTTTTATAAAAGTTTGCCACTTGCCCTACAAGAAATCATAATGTAAGTCTGTTAGGCTGAATGGAAAGGACATTGGACAGTAACTTTAAACCATAAGAAGAAATAAAGAAAACCAGTAAAGGTAGCTGCATACATATTTTGGGTTGCTGGTGTCCTCTCAAAAGTTATATTGCAGTCCTAACTCCTAATATATTAGAATGTGACCTTATTTGGAAGTAACATCATCGCAGATGTGATTAGTTAAGAAAAGATTCTACTGGTACAGTGTGGGCTTTAATGCAATGAGTGGTGTTCTTATAAGAAAATGTTGTGTGAGCACACAGGGAGAGTGCTATGTGAAGGTGAAGGCAGGAAATGGAGTAATGCATCTACAAGACAAGGAACACTAAGGATTACAAGCTGTCACCAGAAGCTAGAAGACAGACATCAGACAGATTCTGTCTCAGAGTCCTCAGAAAAAACCAACATGGATGACACCTAGATATCAGACTTCTAGCCTCCAAAACTTTGAAGAAAATGAACAGAGAATAAATTTCTGTTGTTTTAAGCCACCCAATTTATGGTAATTTGTTATGGCCACACAGTGTCTGGCAATTTGTCATAGCAATCTATTTATGTTTAATAGGTAGATATAAAAGCTAGTATTATTATATTGTTAGGTTCTTTAAATTTTGTTTTTGCTTTTTGAGACAGAGTCTCACTGTCACCCAGACTGGAGTGCAGTGGTGTAATCTCTGCTCATCGCAGCCTCCAGCTACCAGGCTCAAGCAATTCTCCTGCCTCAGCCTCCTGAGTAGCTGGGATTACAGGCGCACATCACTACCACCTTGCTAATTTTTGTATTTTTAGTAAAGATGAGGTTTCACCATGTTGGCCAGGCTGATCTTGAACTCCTGACCTCAAATGATCCACCTGCCTTGGCCTCCCAAAGTGCTGGGATTACAGGCGTGAGCCTATATTGTTAGTTTGTAATTCCTCTTTTTTCTATCTTATTACAAAATTAAATGTATAAAACAATAACTATAAATATATGTTGATAAGAACGCAATATATAAAGATGCAATTTGTGACAATAACAACATAAAGGGGTATAGATGGAGCTCTATGGAAACAGATCTTGTGTAATAGCAAACCTAAATTGGTATTAATTCAAACTAAATGGTTATACATTTAAGATGTTAACTATAATCCCCAAGGTATCTAAGAAAATAACTTTAGAATGTACAGAAAAGGAATTGAGAAGAAAAATGTCACTCTATGAAAAAAATCAAACACAAAAGATGGTAGTAATGGAGAAAATGAAGGGCAAAAAGTCTAAGATATGCAGAAAACAAATAGCAAAATAATAGAAATAAGTACTTATAATTACTTTAAATGTAAATGCATTATTCTCCTCAATTAAAGGCAGAGATTGACAGAATGGATAAATGAAACATGATCCAACTGTGTATTGTCTATAAAATGTATACTTTAAATATAAAGGAAAAAATAGGTTGAAGTAAAAGGATTGAAATAGCTATTCCATGCAAATAGTAACCAAAAGAGGGCTGGGATGGCTATAGTACTATATCAGATAAAATAGACTTTAAGTAAAAATTGTTAAAAAGACATAAAAGGATAGTATATATTTTTAAACAGGTCAATTCATCAAGAAGATGTGCAATTTATATGCTTGTCTAAGAATAAACAGTTCTACAATAATAGTTGGAGACTTCAATACCACACTTTCAATTAAGGATAGAGCAATTGGAAAAAAGTCAATAAGGAATAGAGATTTTGAATAACACTATATACCGACTAGACCTAACAGACTATACCAAACAACAGCTGAATACTTAAGTGCACATGAAATATTCTCCAGGATAGATAAGATTTTAGAACACAAAATTAGTTTCAATACTTTTAAAATTACTGAAATCATGCAAAGTATATTTTCTAACCACAATGAAATAAAAATAGAAATCATTAACAGAAGAAAAACGGAAAAATCACAAATATGTTGAAATTAACATGTATCTGAACAACTAATGGGTCAAAGAAGTAATCACAAGAGGAATTCGAGAATTAAACATAAATGAAAATGAAAAGGCAACATACCAAAACTCATGGGATCCTGCAAAAGCAGATGTTTTAATTTAGGTTCTTTAAGATGGAAAGAATCCCTTCAATGATTAGGAGAGACATAAGATGAAAATAAAGATTTTAAGAGAAAGACCATGAGTGGTAGGCCAATACCTTTATTGATCCAGGGCAGTATCCAAACAGGTTTCCCTCGGGAAGTTTTAATTGGTGGGTTTAAAGCAATCAGGCATGAATTCCAATAGGTAATGCTGTGTCTGAGAGGTGGTCACTGTGGCATACCTGCACAGTGCATGCAGGATGTGGGGGTCAGCAGAGCCAGTCAAGAGATTGTATCTAGCTGTCTTACAGAGAAGTGATCACGAAGAGGAAGTTGTCTAAGACACATATCTGGATCAACCACATTATGAAACTGGGGGTGGGGAGGATATAGAACTGGAAACTGTGGCCAGGCGCGATGGCTTACACCTGTAACCCCAACACTTTGGGAGGCCGAGGTGGACAGATTACGAGGTCAGGAGTTCGAGACCAGCCTGGCCAATATGATGAAACCCCGTCTCTACTAAAAATACAAAAATTAGCTGGGTGTGGTGGCACGCGCCTGTAGTCCCAGTTACTCCGGAGGCTGAGGCAGAAGAATCGCTTGAACTCGGGAGGCAGAAGATGGAGTGAGCTGAGATCACACCACCGCATTCCAGCCTGAGTGACAAAGTGAGACTCCGTCTCAAAAAACAAACAAACAAAAAAACAAAAAAAAACTGGAAATCGTGTGAAGGGTGACTGAGCCCTGATTCTGGTAAGGAAAAGTTAAATTTATATTTAAAATAAATGCCCAGACGACCTAAAATGATAAGAATTCACTGAAGCAGTTCTCAGTAGAAAATGTCTAGCTGTACCAACAGACATATGACAAAATGCTCATCTTCACGGGTCATAGGAGAAATGCAAATCAAAACCACAATGAGATACCATCTCACGCCAGTTAGAATGACAATCATTAAAAAATCAGGAAACAACAGATGCTGGAGAGGATGTGGAGAAATAGGAATGCTTTTACATTGTTAGCGAGAGTGTAAATTAGTACAACCATTGTGGAAGACAGTGTGGCAATTCCTCAAGGATCTAGAACTAGAAATACCATTTGACCTAGTGATCCCATTACTGTGTATTTACCCAAAGGATTATAAATCATGCTACTGTAAAGACACATGTACATGTATGTTTATTGCAGCACTATTCCCAGTAGCAAAGACTTGGAATCAACTCAAATGTCCATCAATGATAAACTGGATTAAGAAAATGTGGCACATATACACCATGGAATACTATGCAGCCATAAAAAAGGATGAGTTTGTGTCCTTTGTAGGGACATGGATGCAGCTGGAAACCATCATTCTTAGCAAACTTTCACAAGAACAGAAAACCAAACACCACATGTTCTCACTCATAGGTGGGAACTGAACAATGAGATCACTTGGACTCAGGAAGGGGAACATCACACACCGGGGCCTATCACGGGGGAGGGGGAGGGGGGAGGGATTGCATTGGGAGTTATACCTGATGTAAATGACGAGTTGATGGGTGCTGATGAGTTGATGGGTGCAGCACAGCAACATGGCACAAGTATACATATGTAACAAAGCTGCACGTTATGCACATGTACCCTAGAACTTAAAGTATAATAATAATTAAAAAAAAAGAAATAGAAAATCTGAACAGACCTATACCAAGTGAACAAATTGAATCACCAATCAAGAAGTAAAAGCCCAGAAATAAATGGCTTCACTGGTGAGTTCTACCAAACATTTAAAGAAGAATTAACACCAATCCTTCTCTAACTCTTCCAACCTATAGAGGAGAAAACAGTTTCTAATTCATTATGTGAGGCCAGCATTTACCTGAAACCAGAACAAGACAAAGACAGTATAATAAAAAAAAAAAAGTGCAAGTCAATATCCCAAACGAATACAGATGCAAAACTCTTCAACAAAATACTAGCAAACCAAATCCAACAACATATTTAAAGGATTATTACCATGACCAAATGGGATACATCCCACAAATGCAGGGGTGGTTCAATATACAAAAATCAATTAAACCACATTAAGAGAATAATGGGGGAAAAACACATTATTTCAATTGATGGAAAAAATGTATTTGACAGAATCCTGCACTGTTTCATGGTAAAAAACAAAACACTCAAAAAACAAGGAGGACAATTTCCTCAACATAGAGCATTTATGAAAAACCCACAGCTAACATCAAACTCAGTAGTGAAAGTATGAAAGCTTTTCCTTTAATGTTAGAGCTAAGACAAGCATGCCTGCATTTGCCACTTCTATTCAATGTCATACTGGAAGTTCTAGCCAGGGCAATCAGGCAACACAGAGAAATAAAAGGCATCCAAATTGTATAGAAAAAGTTTAAACTATCTCTATTCACAGATGACATGATCTTATATATAGAAAATTGTGATGAATCCTCAAAATATGATTAGAGCTAATAAAAATACAGCAAAGTTGCGGTATAATAAATCACACTATAATCAGTATTTCTATACTCTAGCAATCAACAATACAAATAGGAAATTAAGAAAATAATTCCACTTGAAGTGGCATCATAACAAATATTTAAGAATAAGTTTTTAAAATGTACAAGACTTGTACATAGAAAACTACAAATATTGATGAGAAATTAAAGACATACAAAAAATGGAAACTAATCCTGTGTTAATGGGTTTGAAGGCTTAATATTGTTAAGATGGCAATACTCCCCAAAGCGATCTACAGATGCAAGGCAATCTTATCGAAATCTCTATGACCTCTTTTGCAGCAATGGAAAATCTCATCTTAAAATTCATATGTAATTGCAAAGGACCCTAAATAGTCAAAGCAATCTTGGGGAAAAAAAAAAAAAACCGAAGTAGGAGGACCCACAGTTCCCAATTTCTAAGCTTACTGCAGACTACAGTAATCAAAACAGTGTGATACTAGCATAAGAATAAACATATAGATCAATGGAATAGAATTGAGAGTTCAAAAGTTAAACCCATACACCTATATCAATTCATTTTTTTGAGAAGGATGCCATTATCATTAAATTGAGAAAGAATGTTTTAATGTATGATATATACTGTATGTATATACTAATAGGGTATGCACTACTCTGTATCTCTGGAGAATTCTAAGACATATAAAAGGCCAACGAGCCTATCAAAATATACTCAACATCGTTAATCATTATAGAAATGCAAATCAAAACCACAGTGAGATACCACTTTATACTCTCTAGGATGGGTATAATACAAAGAGGGAAATCTTAAGTTTTGGCAAGGATGTGGAGTAAATTGGAACCTTTATACCACTGCTGGTGAGAATATAAAATGGTTCAACTGCTATGAGAAACAGTGTAGAGTTTTCTCAATAAGTACAACATAAAATTACCACATAATCCACAAATTCCACTCCTGGTGTTACACCCATAATACTTGAAAACAAGTATTCAAAGGAAACATGTACACAAATGTTCATGGTAGTTCTGTGTGCAATAAGCAAAACGTGGAAGCAACACAAATGGCCATCAACTGATATGTGGATGAACAAAATATGGCATATCCTACAATGGGATATTCAGCCATAAACATGAAGTATGGATGCATTTACAACATGGATAAACCTTGAAAACATTCTAATTGAAAGAAACTGTACACAAAATGGGCACATAGTGTACAATTCCATTTGTACGAAATATCCAGAATAGGTGTATACACAAACTGTCTGTTCTACTATTCTCACAATACTCTCAGTAGTTTTGACACCATGTATATGTTTCCTATACTAAGCAATTCTCCAGTGGACACCAACTGGGTACTCTACAATTCAATTCTGACATTATCTACCTGGAGTTATATCCCATCGCTTAAGAGCTCATTCCCACAAAACTGTCTTCACTTTAGAGGCCAATTGCAATTCTGGGCTTCTGGAACTGCTAACATACTGGCTGTAAATTGGGGATTCCTACAATTCCCTTCTCAGGTTCAATCATTTGCTATAGTGGCTCACAGAAATCGGGGAAACACTTAATAATTTATTACAAAATAATTTGTTACAAAGGGTATTTAAAAGGATACAAATGAATAGCTAGATGAAGAGATATACAGGGCAAGGTTCAGAAGAGTCCTGAGCACAGGATCTTCTGTTTTCATGCCACCCGCTTGGTATGTGGATGTGTTTATGACCCCAAAAGCTCCCTGAACCCAGTCCTTTTGTGTTTTTATGGGGACCTCATTACACAGGCATGGTTGATTAAATCGTTGGTCATTGGTAATCAATTCAAACTTCACCCTTCCTATCTTCCTGGAGATCACTTTGGAGATTCCAAGGATTTTAGGACCAGTGAGCCAGGAAATGGGAATGAAGACCTAACATAAATTTATTATACATTATAATATTACAACGGGAAATCCGTAGAGATATAAAGCATATTAGTGGTTGCCAGGTACTGAACTGGGGCAAAAAGAGAAAGGGAAATGGCTTTAATGGGTATGGGGTTTCCTTTTGAGGTAATGAATATGCTCTGTAATGGGAGTAGTGATGGCTGCACAACCTTTTGAATTTGCTAAATACCACTGAATTGTACACTTTAAAATGGTAAATTTTCTGTTATGTGTAGCTTATCACAATAAGAAAAACCAAGGGTGGTTTTGGCCTATAGTCCCAAACTTGATGACCCTTGCTCTAGGTATTTAAAAATGTATACTTGACTTTCACAATCTACCTAGATGCAATGTTTTACTATTCTATTTGGAATGTTGAAGCTGTTATTGTATAGGTTCCTTTACTCTGCTGTCTTTATGCTAATTGTCATATATATAAATATACTGAAAACTCATCAGACATTTTTATGATTCTTGCTGTTAAATACAATTTTTTAAAATGCAAGAAAAGTGGCCTATCATGTTTACCCAATTGATTGCTGTTTCTTTTATTCTTCCTTCATCCCTGATGTTCCACATTTCTTTCAAGGTAACATTTTCTTCCTGTCTGAAAAGGCTTTTTCACAATTCTCTTAAAGCATATCTGCTGGCTATAAATTCTCTTAGATTTATTTTATCTGGGAACATCTTTATTTCACATCTTTCCCCTGAACATTATTTCACTGGATATAAATTTGGAATTGATAAATATTTTCTTCTTGCATTTGAAAAATGTTGTGCCACTTCCTTCTGTCTCCTGTGGTTTCTGATGACAAGTCCAAAGTCATTTGAATCCTTTCTTCCCCATATGCGATGGACCATTTTTCTCTGGCTATTTTCAAGACTTTTTTGTGTGTCTTTGGTTTTTGGCAATTTGATTAGGATATTTCTTGGCATGAATTTCTCTTGGTTTATCTTGTTTGAGATTTGCTCAGGTTCTTGAATGGGCAGGTTTATATCTTTGCCAAACTTGGGAAAATTTATTCCATTATTTATTCAAAAATGTTTTTTCAGCAGCACTCTCTTTCTTCTCTCTTTGTAAGGCTCTGAGAATGCAAATGTTTAAAAAGTGGGCAAAGGACATGAACATACGCTTTTCAAAAGAAGACCTACATGCAGCCAACGAGCATATGAAAAGAACGCTCAACGTTGCTAATCATTAGGGAAATGCAAATGAAAACCACAATGAGATACCGTCTCACACCAGGCAGAATGGCTACTATTAAAAAGTCAAAAAATAACAGGTGCTGGCAAGGTTGCAGAGAAAAGGGAACACTTATACCTTGCTGGTGGGAATTGTAAATAGCTCAGCCATTGTGGAAAGCAGTTTAGTAATTTCTCAAAGAACTCAAAGCAGAATTACCATTCTACCCAGCAACTCCATTATTGGGTACATATCCAAAGGAATATAAATACCACAAAGCCACACGCATGTGCGTGTTCCTTACAGCACTATTCACAACAGCAAAGACGTAGAGTCAACACCCACCAATGGTAGACTAGATAATGAAAATCTGATACATATATACCATAGAATGCTATACAGTCATCAAAAAGAACAAGATCATGTGCTTGGAAGCAACATGGATGGAGCTAGAGGCCATTGTCCTAAGCAAACTAACACAAGAAAAGAAAATCAAATACCTCATGTTCTCACTTATAAGTGGGAGCTAAAATTTGAGTACATATGGACACAAAGAAGGGAACAGCAGACACTGGGGCCTACTTGAGGGTGGAGGGTGGAAGAGGGGTGAGGATGGAAAAACTGCTTATCGGGTACTATGCTTATTACCTGGGTGATGAAATAATCTGTACACCAAACCCCTGTGACATACAATTTACCTACACAGCAAACCTGCACATGTACCCTTAAACCTAAAATAAACGTTTAAAAAAACCCAGCAAATAGATGTTGGCAAAACAATCTTTGTAAACTCGTAAGTTTATATTTCCTTATTCTTTTGTAAGTAGTGAAAGGCGAACTGTTGTGAAAGATGTTGGCCAGGGCCCAGTTTTCCTTTGGAGGCTTGACTGGTGTTAGGTCTGAGTTTACCCTGGTTGTTAGGATCTACTTCCTTGTGTCTCTTAGGTTGAGGGTCATGATTCTTATTGATTACCAGTTAGAGGACATGCTCAGCTCCTACAAGCTGCTCTGGAATTCCTTACCACATAGCCCTCTCCATAGGCTGCCTCAAAACATGGAAACTTGCTTCTTCAAAGCCAGCAAGAGAGAAAGAGAGCAAATCTAGCAAGATGGGGTCTTTCATCACAGGAGTAGCATCCCATCACCTCTTTCATATAGCATAGCATAACCATGGGAATGACATTCGATTATCTTTGCTATATTCTATTAATTAGAAGCAAAGTCACAGATCTTTCTCACATTCAAGGGGATTATGTTATACAAAAGCATACATAACAGGAGGTGGGGATCATGGAGTCCACCTTAAAGTCTGTTCGCCACACCAACACTCTATTTTTACATTTGTTGCAAGAATAAGATTGCTTTTATGAGCACTTTTATAATAGTTGTATTTGTCAGATACTTCAAACATTTGTGTCATTTCTGTTTTCATGTTTATTTCCCACAACACTTGGAATTTTTGAGGTTTTTAATCGTCTAGTAACTTCAGATTTATCTTGTCATTTTGAAAATTGCTATGAAACTCTGGGTCTCTCCTAAACTCTATGGAGAATGTTGATGTTTTGCTATAGTAGGCAATCAACCTGATTAACTTCTGGCCCCAGGTACCAATTTGCCTTCTGTTGCTCATCGTTCCTATTGCAGTTAAGCTTTCATAGACTTTGTGGTGCTATTCAAATCTGTCTTGTGAGTGCACCACTCTCCGTAGCCAGTCTGAGTCTTAGGGAGTGGTCTATCAGTTACTTCAGTTCTCAAAATATTTGGTAGGCTAATTAAGATCAGATTCATGCATGCACAGCTCACATGTGAGCCCTGGAACTCATATGAAAAAAACTTCATAGGTTGTTTTCCCAAGCTACCTTTCTGGTGCTTTTTGCTTCCTTGAGTCTCCTTTATTTGGCCCTTCAGCCAGAAATGTAGTTCTCTCATAACCTTGGTTTATGATTCTCTGTCATTCACTTTTGTGATTGGGCTCATTTCCTGGCCCAATAAAGGAGGGGCAGAGAGAGGAAAAGGTTAACACGTGTTTACCCCCACCCTCTTAGGACCACAGTTCCATCAAATGGACAGGATTGGCTCCCTTCCCTCTGAGGTTTGGTTCTTGAGGTTTTGTCATTTATACCACAAGATTTCCTGGGGTCTGAGACATGAGAGAACAAAAAAGAAAGAGGGGAAAAATGGGAATTCTGCACTCTCTCTGAGCATTAGGAGCTACCATTTTTGACCCTCGAGACAGTACTAGAGGGCTTCTCCTGGAGCTCTCTGTCTACCCGGTGCCCACTTCTGCGTTTTGGTCTGTACTGAGTTCAGGATAGGGAATATTAAAGGGAAAAGGGGTAAAATAAAAAGTAAACTCACTGCTGATACACTGGTAATTCTACTAACTGGTGTCTTTCCTTCTCTGTCTTGCTACTGTTTACCTTTCAGACGCGTCAAATAGCTGCCCATGTATTCTGTCCTGGTTTGATAGTTGTGTTCTGGGGGCAGACAGGGTGAAGCATGCTCACTCTATCTTACCCAGGATCAGAACTCCTGCAGTAGATTCTTTACTGCTCATGTTGCTTCTTCTAGTGTAGCCCTTCTTGCAAACCATTCTCTACATAGCAACTGGAGTGATCATAAAAACCCTCAATAAGATTATATCACTCCCTTACTTAAAACCTCTGAGTGGGCCGAGACGGGCGGATCACGAAGTCAGGAGATCAAGACCATCCTGGCTAACACGGTGAAACCCCGTCTCTACTAAAAAATACAAAAAACTAGCCGGGCGACGTGGCGGGCGCCTGTATTCCCAGCTACTCGGGAGGCTGAGGCAGGAGAATGGCATAAACCCAGGAGGCGGAGCTTGCAGTGAGCTGAGATCCGGCCACTGCACTCCAGCCTGGGCAGCAGAGCGAGACTCCGTCTCAAAAAAAAAAAAAAAAAAAAAAAAAAAACCTCTGAGTGGGGGCCAGGCACGGTGGCTCGTGCCTGTAATCCCAGCACTTTGGGTGGCCGAGGTGGGCGGATCACGAGGTCAGGAGATCGAGACCATCCTGGTTAACACGGGAAAACCTCGTCTCTATTAAAAATACAAAAAATTGGCTGGGCGTGGTGGCGGGCGTCTGTAGTCCCAGCTACTCGGGAGGCTGAGGCAGGAGAATGGCGTGAACCCGGGAGGCGGAGCTTGCAGTGAGCCGAGATGGTGCCTCTGCACTCCAGCCTGGGCGACAGAGCAAGACTCCCGTCTCAAAACAAACAAACAAACAAAACACCTCTGAGTGGGTTTCTCATTTTACTTAAAACAAAACCAACTCCTTAAGATGGCCTACAAAATCCTACATGATCTGACCCCTGCCTCTCTCTTCAAACTTATATCATATCCTTATCCCTCACTTGTATCATCCTAGCCCCATGCATCGTCTTTCAGTTCTTAGGGTAAGGCAAATGCAATTACTCCTTAGAGATTTGCATTTGTGACGTGCTGTCTTTCTGGGATGCTCTTCTCTAAGATCTTTGCATGACTGCCCACTTTTTTTTTTTTTTAATTTAGGTCTCAGCTCAAATGCCACTTCCTCAGATAGTCCTTTTCAGACAACTTAATCTAAAGTAGCTTAACCCTTTCCATTGCTTTGTTCTATTACCTTCAGAGCACTTACCACTTCTTATTATGTAATCCCTACATTTGTTCACTTGTTTGTTTTCCTTTTACCACTGAAATTTCAGCTCTCTGAGGGCAGGGACCTTGTCTTTCTTGTGCACCACTATATCCCCAATGTGACTAGAATAGTATTTTACACATAATAGATGATAAAAAATAATTGTTCAATGAATATCTTTCCAGTCTTATTTTCATGTGCATATTTTAAAACCATAAAACATTTTTTGTAAAAGCTATGTTTAATAGGGTTTTATATTCTGTTTCGTTAAATATACTTCAACAACATCACCTCAAGAATTGCTTCATTGCACTGGGTGCTTTTGTGTGATGTAGTCTAACAGTTTGCATCTCTGATATCTGATTTGTTTTGGGCTGAAATTGTAATTTTGTCTTTGTTCACCTTGTCATTTTCTCATCCTTTATTTCTTTTAAGACTTTTTTTTTTTTTTTTTGATATGGAGTCTCGCTCTGTCGCCCAGGCTGGAGTGCAGTGGCCGGATCTCAGCTTACTGCAAGCTCCGCCTCCCGGGTTTACGCTATTCTCCTGCCTCAGCTTCCCCAGTAGCTGGGACTACAGGCGCCCGCCACCTCGCCCGGCTAGTTTTTTGTATTTTTTAGTAGAGACGGGGTTTCACCGGGTTAGCCAGGATGGTCTCGATCTCCTGACCTTGTGATCCGCCCGTCTCGGCCTCCCAAAGTGCTGGGATTACAGGCTTGAGCCACCGTGCCCGGCCTTAAGATTTTAGACATTGGATTTTCATAAAGCACTTCTTCACTGCAACTATCTTATTTATTGTATTACTTGACTATTTCCCCCTTAAGAACAGAAGTTCTAGAATAGCTGTTTTGTCCACTGCTGTATCCCCAATTTCCAGAACAGGCACTCTATAAATGTTTGTTGAGTGAACACATCATATTTAATTTATTTAATTGCCTCATTTGTAAAATGGAGATGGTGATACTTATGTGAATGAATGTTGGGGAGAGCAGTAGAGCTATATCATGGTGTGGATACTAAAGGGCAAATGAGATGCCTTGACTAGCTGCGAGTCTGAGTCCTGCACACCAGCTTCCACAATGATGCTAAATCAAATATCTGTTTCAGAAAAATTGCAAACTACCATCTGAAGTAGAACACTGGCATTGCACTTATATAGTTCAAACTGCAAATCATTAAAAGTGCCACATTTCAACTCCATGGAAAGGTAATGAATCCCCTAAAGGAATTTTTTAGATGGGAAATAGAAGTAAAATAGATCATGAAACATCTCATTACAAAAGTTGAGGAATTGCAGAACTTGACTTGATTTGACAGGTAAAGGAAACAATTTGAAATTTCTGAACAGGGAGGCAGTGTGATAAAAATGAGGTTTGCATGTGAGTCTATTTTTCACTGCAAAGAGAGACCCCCAACTGTTCAATGCTATTAGTTTTGGTGGTGTTTTGGGTCTGGTAAATGAGAAGAGTTGTGTTATGGATTGGATATTTGTGTCCCACTCAAATTCATAAATCGAACCTCTAACCCCCAATGTGATGATATTTGCAGATTAGGTCTTTGAGAGGTGATTCGTGTTAGATTGGGTCATGAAGGTGAGGTTCTCATGATGAGATTAGTGTCCTTAAAGAAGAGAATGGCTGGGCATAGTAGCTCATGTGCATAATCCCAGCACTTTAGGAGGCTGAGGTGGGAGGATCACTTGAGCCCAGGAGTTTTAGACCAGCCTGACAACATAGCCAGACCTTGTCTTTACAAAAAATAGAAAAAATTAGCCGAGCATGGTGGTACATGCCTGTGGTCCCAGCTACTCGGGAGGCTGAGGCCAGAGGATCACTTGAGCCTAGGAGTTTGAGGCTGCAGTGAGCTGTGATTGTGCCATTGCACTCAGGCCTGGACAACAGAGCAAGACCCTGTCTCGAGTATATATATACATATGAGAGAGAGCAAGAGAGCTCCCTTGTATGAGCACAGAGGACAGGCCATCTGCATGTCAGGAATAGAGTCCTCACCAGGAACTCAATCATCCTGGCACCCTGATCTCAGACTTCCAGACTCTAGAACTGTGAAAAAATAGACTTCTGTTGTTTAAGCCATCTAGTCTATGGTATTTTGTTATGGCAGTGAGATCTGACTAAGACTGGTAGGTGGATTCTTTGTGGGATCTTCAGTATTGGCAAAGGCTTCCCAGAAGCTGTGTTTGACTGGGGCAGTGGAAGGTAGTTATGAGGGACATTTTTTTATAGCTGTATTTGGATATTGAGAATATTTTGTTATGTTTCTTGACCTGTGAAATGCCAATACTTTAAAGCTAGTATGTGTTCTAAAGCCCCTCCCCTTCATACACACTCTTTGAGGCTACGTCTGCTTGGGTGGCTCTTTGCTTTTCATTCAATAATTACCTTTCTCAGTATGCTGCAGAGAGCTTGGAAAGTACTGATGTCTCATTCAGTGATTCATCCTATTTATTGCCTAATTTAGAAGGACAGTGAAAGCACTCGTAATTACTTTGTGATTTTCCACATTGACAGCTTAGCTAAGATATGGCAAGTCCCAAAGTAATTCAAAGTACTTTCGAGTTCTTTGCAGACTGGCAGAGTACGTGCCTAGAAAGAACATTACAGAGACCAACCTTAACACTAGAATCTCCAGTAGTCTCTGCTATCACTCCTCTCCCAAGCCACGGGTTATAAGGAAATTTTCTTTATATTCTGCCTCCAGTTGAGCTGGTTTGTCAGTACAATGAGCACCTTAAGTCTAAGGTCTAGACTTTATATAACTGGAAAGGGCACCTTACATACTGTATATATATATACAGTATATGACTGTTTAAGGGCACCCTTAAAAGACCTACTGCCTCCAAATCTCTTCCCACTGCCTAAACATTTAAACTTTTATAAATGAATTTATATAAGATATTACCAAGAACATATGCTAAAATTATTTATGATAAAGATCAAAGTAACTGTCAAATTCTTGAAGTCATCCATTTTTTGTCTATTTTTTGAATCCACCTTATCAAGATTCTTCCCATACCTTAAACAATCTGTAATTTAATTAAAAGAAATTCCTTCCTTCAGATTCATGCCTTCTACATCTACATGATTCCTCTTTTAAAAATGCAAATTCTTTTTTTTTATTTTGAGACAGGGTCTCACTCCTATCACCCAGGCTGAAGTGCAGTGGTGCCATCACAGCTCACTGCAGCCTTGACTTCCTGGGCTCAGGTGATTCTCCCACTTCAGCCTCTTGAGTAGCTGAGACTACAGGCCTGCACCACCATGCCTGGCTAATTTTTGTATTTGTAGTAGAAATGAGGTTTCACCATGTTGCCCAGGCTGGTCTCGAACTCCTGGGCTCAAGCAGTCCTCCTGCCTCAGCCTTCTAAAGTGCTAGGATTACAAGCCTAAACCACCATGCCTGGTGCAAATTCGTTTTTAAAAAAAAAAAAAAATTAAACTTTTATAATGAATTTGTATATGACAAGTTCATTATAAATGAATTTATGTACGATATTACCAAGAACATATGCTAAATGTGATGTTGTTTCCAAACCAAACTGAGAGTCAGGCTGCTATTTCTCGTGGCCCAATAACGAGATGCAGATAAACTGGGGAGAAAGAGGGTTTTTATTTCTGCAGCCAGTTACAAGGAGAAGGCCTGGAAATTATTGCTAGATCAACTCAAAAGTACAATGTTTTCCAGAGCTTATATACCTTCTAAGCTGTATGTCTATGTGTAAGTGTGCATTCATCTAAAGACAATAAGTGATTAACTTCTTTTAATCTATAACTAAGGTCTGAGTCCTGAAGACCTTCTTCTGGAGCCTGAGTAAGTATATTTAATCTAAATGGGTCTAGGTGCTAGGGCGATTACCCTTATCTTGTCTCCTGTTAAATCATAAAGGTTTGGGGAGTTCCTTTAGACCTCAATAAACTTGTTTGTGGAGGCCTGGGGAGTTTCTTCAGACCCACAGTAAAACTTGTTTAATTCTAAAAGGGTCCTGTTAAGAATTCCTTCATTATTTTGTCATGCTTGAAGGCCCAGGAAAAGCCTAGGGAAAACTCTTGGTGGGCTATTTGTTACATTCCAGCCTTTGTATAAGAGCACTGGCTCAATCAGCTTTTAATGTTTAACCTAGCTACTCAGTCAGTGCTGGAACAGTTGTAATGGAGGCCTATGTTAGTGAGATCTGGCCTGCCAGTCTCGCTATGTTGCCCAGTCTGGTCTTAAACTCCTGGGCTCAAGCCATCGTTTTGCCTCAGCCTCTCAAAGTACTAGGATTATAGGTGTGAGCTACTACACCTGGCCCACAAATTCTTTATAAGAAAGGTGTTAGGCTGGGCACGGTGGCTCGCACCTGTAATCCCAGTACTTTGGGAGACTGAGGTGGGTGGATCATGAGGTCAGGAGTTCAAGACTAGCCTGGCCAAGATGGTGAAACCCCATCTCTACTAAAAATACAAAAAATTAGCTGGGCATGGTGGCGGGAGCCTATAATCCTAGCTACTCAGGAGGCTGAGGCAGAGAATTGCTTGAACCCAGGAGGCGTAGGTTGCAGTAAGCCGAGATCGTGCCACTGCACTCCAATCTGGGTGACAAAGCGAGACTCTGTCTTAAAAAAAAAGAAAAAAAAAAGAAAGAAAGAAAGAAAGAAAAGAAAAAAGAAAAAAAAGAAAGGAGTTAAGCCATTTTAATCCATGAGCGTCTTAGGATGAGTTCATGTGGTTTGGGGGTTAGAACATGGTTGTGAAGTCATATATCTGAGTTCAAACTCCTTCTCTTCCATTTATTAGCACTGTGACCTTGGTCAAATCCCTTTTATTATTTGGGCCTCAGTTTCCGAAGGATAATGTTTCTTAATTCATAGAGTTTTGGCAAGGAGAGGTCCAGTTTATGTGAGTAATGTATAGACATTGGGTGGCCAGCTTTGGAGATTCCAAGCTTTATCAGAGATTGGTAATAGGGTGGAAAGAGCAATAGGAAGTGGGCATAGGCTAGAGGATTTATTTGTGCTGTTTTAATGTGGCCATCACACCATTTTCACTCATCTGATATATTCATTGAGGGTAGCTAATGCTGATATGGAGGAATAGAGCTAAAGCCCTTGAAGCTACCTGTAGGTGCTGCCACTGGAGCTCATGAAGAGGCCAATGCCTAAAGAGGTCCTTGAACACAAACTTGCTGAATTTATACTTCTATAGAGGGCCCTACCTAGGATGCTGCTAATGATAACAACAACAAAAAAAAGCCTGACATCTATGTAGTGTTTATTTCATGTGAGGTACTGTTCTAAGCACTTTACGTATATAAATTCCATTTCATCATTATGAAACCCCTAAGAGGCAGATATGACTATTATCTACATTTTACAAATGAGGAAACTATTAGATGACAGAGATGTGATGAAGACAGGGAATCTCATATTTTTCGGGTCCTTTAGAAGCAGGACTTTGATCTGTCTCTTTGCTCCCAACCTTAGCAGTTGCCTTTCTAGTAACAGTATACAGTCTGGTATAACAGCCGCTGCATTTTAAATCTAGCTGAGTCACTAAGTCTGAAGGCTCCAGCCATGGGAAACTGGATATATAGAAAAGCCCAAACAAATAGGGATAGGGCCAGCAGTTTAGTGAGGGAGCAGCAGAATTTGTCTCTGGGGCTCAAATCCATGCTGTCTCAGATCATTCCACTCCCTCAAATACCCCGTGGTTGTTAATTTTATGTGTCAATTTGGCTATACGGTAGTTCTCACTTATCCTCAGGGGATATGTTCAAGACCCCCATTAGATGCTTGAAACAGTGGTTAGTACTGAACTCAATTGCCATCAATTGGAACATGTTTCTGTTCATGTCCTTCACCCACAAATGTAATGCCTTTTTTACCCTAAGCACTTGTGAAACACTATGGCCATCACGTTTGCAGTTTGAGGTGGGACAGGACAACAGAACTAAATGAATTTCTTTCTCCTTTTTCACAATTTCACAGATAGAAGATTTGCTGTTACTCCAGATCTTAGCAACCTCAGCATACAGTTTTTCTTTTGTTCCTTAAGTGAAAAACTTTCAGCTTTTCACTTAAAAAAGCATTTTATGACTTTTCCTTGGCACGTCCAAATTGCTAGCATCACTACTCTTTTACTTTGGGGCCATGATTAAGTAAAATAGGGGTGACTTGAATATAAGCACTCTAATACCACGATAGTCATCTAATAACCAAGCCAGTTACTAAGTGACTAATGGGCAAGCAGTGTCAAAGGGATGATTCATGGCCTGGGCGGCATGGAGCGGAATGGCAAGAAATTTCATCACACTACTCAGAATGACCCATGACTTAAAACTTATGAATTGTTTATTTCTGGAATTTTCCATTTAATATTTTCAGAACATGGTTGACCACAGGTAATGGAAACCACAGAAAGTGAAATTGTAGATAAGCAGGGGGACTACTGTACTACGGTGCCCAGTTGTTTGTCAGATACTAATCTAGACTTTGCTATGGAGGGTTTTTGCAGATGTGATTAATATTTGCCGTCAGTTGACTTTAGGTAAAGGAAATTACCCTTGATAATGTGCATGAACCTGATTCTATCAGTTGAACACCTTAAGAGTAAAAACTGAGGTCTCTTCACAAAGAAGGAATTGTGCTTTGAGACTGTGACATAGAAATTCTGCCTGAGTTTCCAGCCTTCTGGCCTGCCTTTTAGATTTTGAATTTGCCAGCCACCACAATCATGTGAGTTAATTCCTTAAAATAAATCTATTTATGTATATATTTCTTATTAGTTCTGTTTCTTGGAAAAACTCTAATTGATACATACCACATGGCCTGCTCTCTTTGGCAGTGACTACTTATTGCAGTTTGAAAATGAGCATGGCCCTCCCCCTGCCACCTGCTTAATATGTGTGATGTGGAGCAAGCTATTGAGTCACTTGGGACCTTAGTTCCTCTTCTGTCAAATGAATGTATTTGATCCCTACCTTACTTGCTGATATTCAGAAAACATGATAAATGGTACGGCATGGTCTCCAATCAATCAGAATGTATTCTGGTAAAAAAAAAAAAAACAACTGGTCAGCCATACTAATTAAAAATCAGCCCTAGCTCATGATGAGGATGCATTGTGTGTGGGTATGTCTTACAAACTCACAAACTCATATTCTTTTTTTTTTTTTTTTTTTTTTTTTGAGACAGAGTCTCGCTCTGTTGCCCAGGCTAGAGTGCAATGGTGTGATCTCGACTCACTGCAACCTCTGCCTCCCAGGTTCAAGCAATTCTCCCACCTTAGCCTCTGGAGTAGCTGGGATTACAGGCGCAAGCCACCACGCCCAGCTAATTTTTGTATTTTTAGTAGAGATGGGGTTTCACCATGTTGCCCAGGCTAGTCTTGCACTCCTGACCTCAGGTGATCCACCTGCCTCAGCTTCCCAACAAACTTATATTCTTATTCCAAATGTATAGTTCTTGGTAGATTGTAGGGATGTGTATTTTTAATGAGTTCTCCAGAGATTCTCCTTATTGAAAAAGCCTGGAAGATACTGAAATGATGTCCAGGGTCGAATATACATGGTAGGTTCCCAATACATTTTAGAAATCACTTCTATCCATCAAAACCCTTTGGGACAAGGTGTGACTTAATTAGTTATTTCATCCCTGGAACAAGAACAAACCTCTAACTGATGACACACTCAGATTAAGAGAAAGTGCATGAGGGTTACAAATCATACTGCAATGTATAAACATTTTATTAATGTGAACTCTAGTTTGTGAAAATGGGGAATTTTCCCACAATGAAGAGAAGAAATAAAAAGAGAGTGATATAACATGGGCCAGGTGACCTGTGATACTTCAATCTAGAAGTTCAGAAACCTAGGTTCATCTGACTCTCCCAGAAACTAGTTATGTGACTATACACAAGACACAAAACCTCTCTGAACCCCCATTTGTTCATTTATAAAATGGAGACTATGAAAATAAGAGTTTCCCAATTTCTATCATAGGATATTGTGATAATCAAATGGGACTAGATACCAAAAAGAACATTTAGCAAATCACCTAGTCCAACTTCCTCTTTGTATAGAAAGGGAAACTGAGGCCCCCAAGAGAAAAGGGAAATGCTCATGGTCTTTAAGCCATTCAGGGTCACTCCTATGAGTGGCATTATGATCTCTTAATGCTACCACAGAAAAAACATGACTTTGAAGTAAGTCAAACCTGGGTTTGAATCCCTATTCTTGCACTCGCCCTGTGACCTTAGACAGGTTACCTCACCTCTCTGTTCCTTAGTTTCTTCAATTTTAAAATAGGTACAAAAATAATTCCTACTTCATAGGGTTGTATTGAACAATAAAGGATGGAAGGGTGTGGCAGATAGTAATGACTCAGTAATGTTGATGCTTTTCTTTCCTCATCCAGTGCTCCTTCTCTAATTCTACTGGCATCTCATGCCAGTTTCCAGATACATGGAGTCTTTGTGTTTCCTTGTGACAGACAACATGGCAAATGCAAGAATGGCAAGTGTAAGAGTGGGATCATAGTGTGGAGTGGGGGCAAGACCCTTTTTTGGTAGATAAATCACCATTTTGCTCCAAAGAATGGACCTGTGCTCAGGTATCCAAATTATGTGCTAAGGTCCACTTCTTCATGAAAACTCTTCTGGAGTTTAGATGACTTGTCAACCCCAAAAATATTGGAGCCACAATGTGTATGGTTCCTGTGATTGGTGCTGAGCCTATTCCCATGAAAAAGAGGGTCTGTTTTTCAAAGATGGCTTTTAAATGACATATGATACATCTGCTATCAGCCTGGCCTTAGTTCAAACTCTTATGTTCAATAGAGAAAGAGTCATTTTCTCTTTCAACCAACCCATTTAATCTTTTCAAGATATGTGCATTGTGTACAAACTAGGGCGCTGAATGTGGACCACAGGGCTGTAGGTGAAAGACCCAAGTACTCTCTCCAGAATCATGTGTTCTTGACTCTAATTGAAGGTCCAATTGGACAGTACAGAGTTGGGAAAAATTCTCCTATAATTTCTTGCTAAAAATCCAAGATTTATGCTCTTTGACTAAGACAGTTCTCTGCTAGGAATTGAGCCTAAGAGAATGGTTTAATATTCATTTATTTGACAAATATTCATTGAGCATCTATTATGTGCTAGTTACTATTCTAGGACCTGGGCTACATCAGTGAACAAATGAGACAAGGGGCCTTGCTCTTCTTGATTAACTTCAAAATAGGACTAATTGATAATAATAAAAATAACTAAGTAAATGAGGTCATATGCACAGATGATGATAAGAGCTTTGCAGAAAAGAAAAAAATAGATCAGAGTCCTTGCATGTAGTCATTTCCATATTGTGGCTGTTGTGTAATTGCACTAATTGTCCTGCATTCAGGGAATGAGAAGATTGAGTGCATTATGGTACATTAACTGGAAAGAATGTTATACATCCATTAAAACAATAAATGCAAAACTATAAAGCAACACAGATCAGTGTTTATAAAATAATGGTAAAAGGGGAACCAAACTGTGTATACACTATAATTACAGCTATGTAAGAAAGTATATGCACATATGAATAAAGATTGAAAGGAGATCTAGAGAAATAAAAGCAATTGTGTTCAGGATGGGGGATTATGGGTATACCTATTTACTTGTAAAATATCCTTTGATGCTGTGCTAATTATACATTATTTAAGCTGAAAGCCAAAAAGCCTCAAAAGGATAAAAAGAATAAAAGATAGGGAGCATAATGGTTGCCTGAATGCTGAGTTAAAGAGCTGTGTGGGGAAAATTACTTTCTGTGCCACTTACTTGAAAACTAGTTTTCTTTTGAATTTTTGGAAATGAGCTTTGGTCACCCATAATGATCAGCCTCAGAATTTTTCTCCTAAGTGCCAGAACTGAAGCTTAAGGCTGTGTGTATTGTATACTGCACAACTTCAGGGGGCACCATTTACATTGTAGTCCATAAAATGGTGTTTCCTGTAGTTGCAGAGTATACAATTTGCAAAATCACGTATCACAGCCCTGTCAAGAGCTAGTAATTCAGTATTATCAGCCATGGCTAGTTTGGAACATACCTTATCCATCTAGCACTTCCCTGATTATAAAAGCTGTATTGCAATATAATTTATATGCCAGACAATTTCCCCATTTAAACTGTACAATTAGGTGGTTTTAGTATATGCATAGAGTGTGTAACCATCAGGACAATCAATTTTAGATCCCGTTCATAACCCCATGAAGAAATCCTGTATTCTTTATCCATAACCCCTAAATCCCCATTCCCATCAGCTCTAGGCCATTACTGATATACTTTCTGTCTCTATAGGTTTGCCTATTCTGCACATTTAATGTAAATGGAATCATACAATATGCAGTCCTCTGTGATTGGCTTCTTTCCCATAGCATAATGTTTTCAAGGTCCATCCATGTTGTAGTATGTATCAGTCCTTCAATCCTTTTTATGGGTGAGTAATATTCAATCATATGGTTTTATAAAGAAAATCATATTTTGTTTATTAATCAGTTGATGAATATTTGGGTTAGTTCTATATTTTGGCTTTTGTGAATGCTGCTGCTATAAACATCCTAATGCAAGTTTTTGTGTGGACATGTGCTTTCATTTCTCTTGGTTGCTAGGTCAAATGGCAACTCTAGGTATAACTTTTTGAGGAACTGCCAGACTGTTTTCCAGAGTGTCTGTACTATTTTACATTCCCACCAGCAGTTTATAAGGGTTCAATTTCTCTATATCCTCATGGACACTGGTAGTATCTTATTATGGTTTAGATTTGCATTTTTATGATGACTAATGTTAAACATCTTTGCATGTACCTATAGACCATTTGTATATCTTCTTTCAAATCATTTTACTATTTTTTCAGTTGGGTGATTTGTCTTCTTATCATTGAGTTGCAAGCATTCTTTATACATTTTAGGTACATTTTAGAGATAAGTCCCGTGTCCAATATATAGTTTGTATATATCATCTTTCATTATTTGAATTTTCTTCTTTCTTTTCTTTTCTTTTCCCTCCCTCCCTCCCTCCCTCCCTTCCTTCCTTCCTTCCTTCCTTTCTTTCGATGGACTTTCACTCTTATTGCCCAGGCTGGAGTGCAATGGCACCATCTCGGCTCATTGCAACCTCTGCCACCTGGGTTCAGGCGATTCTCCTGCCTCAGCCTCCCAAGTAGCTGGGATTATAGGCATGTGCCACCACACCCAGCTAATTTTTGTATTTTTAGTAGAGATGGGATTTCTCCATGTTGGTCAGGCTGTTCTCAAACTCCGAACCTCAGGTGATCTGCTCACCTTGGCCTCCCAAAGTGATGGGATTACAGGCGTGAGCCACCGCGCCTGACCTCTTTTCACTTTCTTAATAGTGTCCTTTGAAACATTAAAAAATTTTAATTTTGATAAAGTCCAATTTATCTATTTTTTTTCTTTTGTTGCTTGTACTTTTGGTTTCATGTCTAAGAAACCATTGCCCTATGATTTACCCCTATGTTTTCTTCTAATATTTGTATAATGTAAACACTGGTATTTAGACCTTTATTCATTTTGAGTTAATTTTTGCATATAGTGTGAGATTGAGGCTCAAGTTTGTTTGTTTAAATGTAGATATTCAGTTGTTCTAGCACCATTTGTTGAAAAGACTATTATTTTCTCATTGTATTGTTTCAGCACCCTTGTCAAACTGGATTGATTGTAAACATGAGAGCTCATTTCAAGACTCTCAGTTATATTTTATTGTTTTAGATGTCTATCATTATGCCAATAAGCAGGGCATCATATGTCCTGCTTCCTGTAGACTTGAAGTTGGGAATTATGAGCCCTCCAAATTTGTTTTCCTTTATAATGATTGTTTTGACTATTCTGTGTTTCTTGAGTTTCGATATGAATTTAATTATTATGTTGTTAATTTCTATAAAGGAGTCAACTGACATTTTGATAGAATTTCCATTGAATTCATAGATCACTCTAAAGAGTATTATCGTCTTAACGTTATCAAGTTTTTCTATCTATGAGCACTGGATGTCTTCCCATTAGTTTAGGTGTTCTTTAATTTCTTTCAACACTATAAGTTTTCAGCATACATGTCTTGAACTTTTGATTGAATTGTTGAAGTTTCAGAAGACAGAACCTGGGGAGAATATAGAATTTTATCAGGTCAACACAATCTGTGATGAGATAATGAGTTTATTCTGTGAAGACACAGTCTCCCAGATAAACCATGATCTTGTTAGCTACATCTTGGCCATGTGACCTTGGGAAGGTTATTAATTCCCTTTGAGCCCCAGTCTCATTTTCAAAATGAAGCTAACAGTACTTCGTAGGGCTGTTGAAAATTTTGGATATGAAAATGCATCTAAAATGGCCCAAAATAGAGCAGTAAAAATATTGATTTCCTTTTCTTCTTCCATTTCTATGTATTTCCCCAGAAGTTATTGTTGTATAATAATTATTCTGGTCAAGTCAAGATAAAAAATTTTCTATCTTAAATTTTCTAAGCAACCAATACACATAAATGCAGCTTGTCTTACATGGATATATAATTTGTAAGCTTAACCCTTAAAATTCCCTGAGATACAAGAACAATGTACGAAACTCAACTGAATTTCTATACATTTGCAATTAATACATTTAAAACAAAATTAAGTAATTCCACTTATTATAGCATCGAAAAGAATAAAATATTTAAGAATACATTTAACCAAGGAAGTGCAAGCCTTGTAAACTGAAAACTGCAACACTTCGTTTAAAAAATTTAAAGAATATATAAATAAATGGCAAAACATCCCATGCTCATTGTTGGGAATAAAGCTCAAAATCCTAAGAAGATTGAACACTCAAACAAAGAATTCTTAGCAAAGCAATTTTACTTCTGTGTAAAGGGGTGCTTCTCCTTGGCCAGTCGCCGTGAGAGCACACCTGAACAAAGGGGCACGAGAGCCTTTATTCCTGATGCAAGTCCTGCCCCTGTACCCTTTACCCACTGGCCAGGGTCGGGTCGCACAACCTGAACTAATCCCAGTTGGCTAGATATTTGAACTTTTTAAAGATAAGGTGGGCATATAAGGGAGAGAGGGAAAAAAGAGGGGAAGGAGTGTTTGCAATGAGCTAGAGAGCTAGTCTCCCTTCCAGATAAGGAAAGGAATGTGAGCTGGTACTGATAAGCCTGGTACTGTGGCGTGTCCGTGTCCTGGTATGTAACAAAGGCAGAAAAGAGAAAAAGGAGAAAGGGGTGGGTACTATGAATTAAAGAATAAAGGATTGATCAGGCTATTTGAAGAGAAACCTCATCATATCCCACATCATGGATCAGAATACTTAATATTATTAGGATGGTAATATTCTCCAAAGTGGTCTACAGATTCAATGTAGTCTTTGTCACAATAATAGTATGTTTCTTTGTAGAAATTGGCAAGGTGATCCTAAAATTCTTATGGAAACTCAAGGGACCCAGAATAGCCAAAAAAATCTAGAAAAAGGAGAACAAAGTTGAAGGATTCACACATTTTGATTTCAAAAGTTACTACAAAGCAAGAATAATCAAAACAATGTGGCACTGGCATAAGGATAAAATAAAGATAAATGGAATAAAATTGAGAGTCCGGAAATGAACTCTCACATTTACAATCAACTGATTTTTGACAAAGGTTCCAAAACAATTCAATGGGAGAAAGAATATCCTTTTCAACAAGTGGTGCGGGGACAACTGAATAGCCACATACAAAAGAATAAGGTCAGACTCTAACTCACCTTGAGACAGCTAGATGGGAGCGTGTCCCTGGGAAAAACTCCAACTGGCCTGAGCACTGGGGTAGAGCCTCAGGAATTTTGTGCCTTTTGCAGTTGAGAGGAGCCTGGCCCCTCCTCTTGTGTGGAACCTAGGATTCAAGCTGTGGGCAGAAAGTGCTCTAGCAGGGACTCTGGCCTTGTGAGAGTCCCTTTTCCTCCCTTCCTTCCTTTACACCCAATAAAAGCTGTCTTACCCTTCAAAGTGTCTGCAAGCCTGAATTTTCATGGCTGTGGGACAAAGGACCCCATCTTTAGCTGAACTAAGGAAAAAGTCCTGTAACATTTTTGGCGTGCAACGTGGGGACTCAAAACCTCTTACAGTTGCTCCTAAACCTTTTCATCTTGGGACTTCTGAGCTTATGGGAAACAGTGCCCCCACCCCCGGCCCTCCCGGGCAGGGGACCTTTTCATGGCCTTTTCCTTCCTTTTTCCAGATGGACTGGTGAGCCGCAGCTGCCTGCCGCTCCCCACTCCGTGCTGGGGCTGGGATGCATGGCCCAAGGGTCCCACACAGCCGGCTGGCTGGTTCCACTGGACAGTAATTAAGCTTAAGCTTCTCTCCCCGGTGGAGGAACCACTTGCATGAGAATAAAAGGTTCTTCCCCAGGCATTTTTAAACCCTTTTTCTTTCCCCTTCTCTACCCTATCAACAAGTTAACCTTTAAAGTTTTCTTTTTCTTTTAGAAGATAGGCCAACCCCAACCCAACTATCACTGTTGGTATTCTCTGCAAAGTTTAGGTTGTGAAATCAAGCCTCCATCTTGTTTTACAGCCTGAGGGCATGGCTTGTAATTCTGGGGGCAGGACTTACAACTCTGGGGGCAAGGCTTTGTTTAGCAATCCTGCCTCAGGGAATGAGCCCTTTCTGGTTCCATATCTGCATATTTTCCTAGCTCTGTCTCTTAAAGGGCCCCATCCAGCTACTGGGTTTTTTTCTGCCTGTCTGTGTATGTACTGTATATGATTTCTGTAAAATGAGCGCTAATTAATTTGGCCTAAAGAAAGACAAGCACTTGGATTAAATATTTTTAAAAGGGAAGATAAAAACTGGGGTACTTTTCAGTTCATGTGACTTTAATCTTTGAGAAATAAAAACAGCCTTAAAGATTATTGGTAAAATGCAGGTATCATTAAAATGTAAATAGATGAAACAAACTATGCAGGTCAGATGCGAGGTTTGCCAAATGTTTTAAGGTTACAAACTGCTTTTTGGCCTTTGAGAACTATCTGCCTTGCCTGCTTCACAATTGGTAAGGCCTGGGGACATAAGGAACTAACTGCGCCCTTCATTATGCTGGAGTCAGACCTTGACTGCCCATAGTGCACAATTAAAGCAAACTAACAAGTTTTACCTTAAAGTTAAAAATCGCTAGGAGTTACCATTATAACATGTAATTGAAACTACTGAAAATAAATTTGCATGCAAGAAGTGTAAGCACAGTAAAATGTGTTTTTTAGTAAAAGGTTACAAAAAGGCATAGAAATGTAAATTTTTGCCTAGGGTTAAAAGATGGTTTTAAATTAGGAAAAAACTGAGGGTTCAAACAAGTGGTGGAAGAATTGTAGAAACTGATCTCGCAGAAGAAGTTCTCTGTGTGAACGTGTTGACTAAATTCAAAAGGGTTATAAAAGGTTTTTGCTTCTTTAAAATTTATGAGTCATCATCTTGGAAAAATAAATAACTTGTGGTAATCTGGAATTCTATTTCATAATGTCAAGTACTTTCAACATATTTAAGTCTTCCCAAAATCAGATTTCAGTTTCAAATTGTCTTTCTTGACAATTTTCAGATAGTCCAGAGGACCCTTGGAATGTCCAGGAAAGAGAGGTAAACAGGATTATTTGACATGTTTAGGTACATGGGATTGCCAAAGGTGATGTTGAATCTTCTTTAGGTTATATCTTGGTGAATAATGCTAATATATGTTCCAAAATTGTATGGGATTTCTAAAATTCTAACGTCTAAGTATATGCTATCAATCATAATTAAGGTTGCTATGTCGTTATTGTAAACCATGGAGATAACCAAACTTCTTTGTCAATTGTGTTTCTAACTATAACTGCTCTAGACATTTTGCTATTCACAGACAATTGTTGTCTTGTTTTAATCCTTTCAAAAGATGGTTTATAATAAGCTATAGGACTCTGACAGGTGCTCTCAAATACAATTTTTGATTGAGACAATTGGGTTTCTGATAACTTTGGAGATTGTAGCATTGGAATAAAGGAAAATGTACAGGATTCAGGAAGAGCTGAAATGTTCATGAATATCAAGAGAAACAAGAGTTAACTAACTGGACTGAACTCAGAAATCTGAAGCAATCTTTCTAAGACTTGCTTGGAATATTGCTGATCCATGTTTTGTTTTTCAGAGTCAAGGAAACTTATGTTAAACTATTTATAGCCTTTTAATAATTGAGTAAGGTAATACCCACTGTGAGCAAAATTTAGAGCATGTTTGTTTCTCTCTGCCTGGTTCCTCTAAATTTGAAAACTATCTGGAGTGTTCTTGTGGCAATATAGTTGTTTGTATCAGTGCAGTAAGAATCCATTTTTCTTTTGCACAGAGCACAACTGGAGAAGGTGGTAATTTTACCAAGGCTTGGACTGGAAGGGTATGCTTCCCTTTAAGGAGTCAAGCTTGACTTGCAGAGCTGATAGAAGCCCAATGGGGTGACTGGCCTCATACCCTCATCTACACAGTCCCTGTACAGGGTTCCTGACCTGTGGTCAATAAAGAATGTCACTTTCTAACAGGTCCAAGAGCTCCGAGTTTATCTTGGGACCTTAAGAGGAGAGGATCATCCAACTCACAGGTATTTCAGGATAAACCCATGGCTGGACTTGGCTTTAAAAGGTCTTGTATGAGATCCCTTGGGGAACAGAGTTCCAACACAGACAATCTAAAAGGCCTTTGTAGAAATAATTTTTCTTGCTTCACTTTATGCAAATAATCAGGCCAAGTATAAGACTAAAGTCTATTTTGCAAACCACTCAGTCCCAGGATGATTTGGTTTTTTAACAAAAATGAGGACTGGAGAGAGAGAAAAATTATGTTTCAACACTTACACATTTGTCACCAAATTCTAAACTCACTAGTTGTTTTTAAGTTTTTGCCTACATGTTTGACTAACCCTGATTGTTCCTGTGAACCAACCAGCAATCTCCAACTTCAGCTCAGAAAGAACAAAAGGGATGGGTAATGTAGAAATCTGGATCAATATTCTAATTCTGAGAACTTATCCTACAAATCCTGCCAGGCGACTGGAATAAATAGGGTGCCCATCACTCAGGGGTTTCCTTTTGGGAAAGTAAGACCAAAGGAGCTAACCAAGCCAAGCACCATGCACCGAAATCCTAGCAAGCATGACTATAGCCACCAGTTATCTGGGCATGTCACAAGACATCCTTTTCTCTCCTTTGCTGGAGGAGGACTCAATTCCACAGTTTCACTTTAGCATTCAGCTTATAATAAGGAGTCCATGCAATCCCCCACCCTGAGACACATTTTTGTCCCAAACTCAATTCCAAGCTTTGGGTTAAAGTCCTAGGAAAGAAAACTGGATCTGAAGGATCCAGAGGCAGATGATAATGGAAGTTAAAAGGCACAGGGCAGGTGAGCATGACTGATGCCTGCCCATCAAGCCAAGCCCAAGCTTCCTGTTTCATGGATAAAGGCCACGTTAGTATCCATGGCAAAAATGAGGTGTAGAGAATCCATGGCTACTGAAAAGCAGGGGAGATAAGGCATATGTGGGTAAGAGTGGGTGATTCCCACCCCCTACCCACCCGTCCCCTGCTTCATTGGTGCAAGCCACTGTGACATTCATGGTGGGACCTGCCATGGTCGCCAGGACTCAGGGATGCAAGGATGGAAGAGGGAAAGACGATGCTTTTCCCTCTTTCCCTCACGTACCCCAGGTATCAGTTAGGAGGAGAAGGGAACCAGGGATACCTGCTTCACTCTTTCTAGAAGGGTAGCCATTCATCTGCAGTCTGTACCCCTTTTGAATGCATCACGAACCCCTGGGACTCCTTTAAAAGGCACCTTCTTTTTTCCTTTCTCCTCTTCTGTCCTCTTCACAGATAGGTAATTGTGTCTCTGTAATATGGGACACTCCCCTCAGATACATCCTCCAAACTGGAAAGAGTTAATTTCCCAAACCTTAAACTGGTTGGCTTAGGATTGGGCTTAGGGGAAGAGAACCCAGAAGACCAATATGCCAGCAAAAGGGTAAAGTGTTTTTTACCAGTCAGGCTTTTGGCCTCCCTCTCCATGTGCAAACTGGTAAAAGGCCTCAGGATTTCTGAGCTGCCCTTACCCCTTCCCTTGTTTCAACTTGATACATGTTTTCTAATAAACTGGTTTGTCTCTTCTTCCTTCAGGTCATCAAACTCGAAGTGGCCATGCAACCAGAGCCTCTGATGATGGCCCCTTCTGCTCAGAACCTTACATAGGCCTCTGAGGGAGCTTTGACTGCCGTTTCCCCAAAACAGCACCCCTGTCAGCAGGAAGCAGTTAAGATAGGTCTTCATACTTACCCTTATTCAAGGGCACTTGGATGTGCTTCTTTAGAGGGGGGAATGAGACAGCCAAGTGGGAGGCGGTCCCAGGAAAATCTCCAACCAGCCTGCACACTGGGGTGGAGCCTTGGGAAGTTCATGCCATTTGCAGCAGGGAGGAGCCTGGCTCCTTCTCTCTCTGTGTGGAACCTGGGATTCAAGTTTTGAGCGGCAAGCGCTCTAGCAGGGACTCTGGCCTTGTGAGAGTCCCTGTTTCCCCCCTTTCTTTCTTTACATCCAATAAAACCCTGTCTTACTCACCATTCAAACCTGAATTTTTGTGGCCATGGACAGAGGACCCCATCTTTAGCTGAAATAAGGAAAAGTCGTGCAACAACATCAGATACAATAATTAATGCAAAATGGATCAATGCCTTCGTGTAATAGCTAAAACTATAAAACTGTTAGAAGAAAACATAGGGGTAAATCCTCGTGGCCTTAGATTTGGCAATAGTTTCTTACATGTGATACCAAAAGCACAAGCAACAAAAGAAAAACATAGATACATTGAACTTTATCAAAATCAAAATTGTGAGTTTTTGTTCTTTAAAGGACACTATCAAGAAAGTGAAAATACAACTCACACAATGGAAGAAGTGGTTTATAAATTATACACTGAGTAATGGCCTAGCACCCAGAATCTATAAAGTACCCACAACTCAATAACAAAAAGAAAAAAATGGGAAAAGGGTCAAAATCAACATTTCTCAAAAGAAGATGCACAAATGGCCAACAGACACAAGAAAAGATTCTCAATGTTATTAGTCATTAGGGAAATACAAATAAAAACCACAATGAAATACAACTTTACACATACTACAATGCCTATAATCAAAAAGATCATAAGAAGCACTGGTGAGGACGTAGAGAAATTTGAACCCTAAAACACTGCTGACAGGAATATAAAATGGTGCAGTCACTTTGGAAGACAGTCCAGCCGTTTCTCAAAGGGTTAAATCTAGAATTATCATATGGCCTAGCAATTCCTCGGTATATAGCTAAGAAAAATGAAAGCGTATGTCTTCACAAAAACTTGTACTCAAATGCTTATAGCAGTATTATTTATAGTATCTAAAGGTAGAAACAACCCAAATGTTCAACTAATGAATGAATAAATAAAATGTGGTATAACCATACATTCAAATGTCATTTGGCTATAAAAAGGAATGAAGTACTGAGGTACATGGCACAACATGGATGAACCTTAAAAATACTACATTTCATGAAAGAAGCCAGTCAGAAAATCACATATATGGTGCCATTCATGTGAAGTGTCAAGAATAAGCCAATCTACGGAGTCAGAAAATAGATTAGTAGTCACTGCTAGTGGCTGGAGGGCAGGGGGAATGGAGAGTGACTGCTAATGGGTATGAGCTTTCTTTATGGGGTGATGAAAATGTTACAAAATTGGTTGTGCCAATGACTGTAAAACTCTGTAAATATACTAAAAAAACATTGACTCGTAGACTGTAAATGAATAAATTGTTCGGTATGTGAATCATGTATCAAAGCACATGTTCTGATCAAAGTGGAAAACAATGAAATAAAAAGTCCCCTGGAGCAGAGTTCTGGAGCGGTGGGAGCTAAACAGGTAAACGTAATTCATAGAAGTCTAAATTCTGGAAACCAGGACTGTGTCTTTTACACTGCTGCAGTGCACATGTTTAACAAAGTTCTATATGTAGGCAATGTTAAAGACAATCACACTAAAAGTGAAGAAAAGCTCTTAGAGCCAAATCATCCATCAATTTGCAGCTATGTAGAAGAGAAGATGTTATAAAATCATGGAAGCCTCCAAGAGCCTTGACATGGAAGAGGCTTACACAATTGAATTGTGCAGATGCCTTGTGACTTGGTCAGAAATTTGCTCATTCCAGAGATGCCCTGGGGTTCAGATAGCTGACAACTACGCCTGAAGAAGTTAGACCTGTTCTAAATACCCCCAGATTGTAGCATTCTTAAAACCATCTCCAGGCTCAGAACCTAACTAGAGGATTGCTGAACCAACTTGCTTTCCTTGAGGACCTTTGGACTACTTAGAAGGAATTCAGGCTTGGGGTCAGTTTTTGAGACTAAAAGTCCTGAAATCTGTCTCCTGGAAACACTAAGGGACATTTTTTAGTAATTTTTCTTCCAGTAAAATCCCAAAGTCTAATTTTAGTCCAAATCTTTGGGGTTCATCCAGAAGCAAGTGGCTGCTAGGAACATAGACTTTCACTCCAGAGTGAGTAAATGTTAGATAGATTAAATTTTTATCTAGCTTTAGATTTGGTCTTGTATGAAACTGACAATAAAATAAGAAACATGGTTTAAACTGTACAAATATCAATCAAGAAGCTAGTCTGTCTCAAATCACTTTCACAAGGGTAAAAGATAAACCTGTAGCCATCTGATTTCTTTGCCAGTAGGAATGGGGTACTTGGTCATAGAATCAATATTATTTACATTTGCTTTCAAAAACCTTGAGGTTTAAAACATATATACTTTGTTTTGTGGGATATATTACTTCCTACAAATGCTCATATGGAAGACTCTAAACAGCATTTAAAGTGAATTCCATGACACCTATTGACTTCCATTATGAGTTCATAGATGGATTTCCATGAAAGAATTCTCCTAAGCAACTGTTGAAAACTTTTGCAAAGGAAGATGCTATCATGGCGGTCATCTCTATGACCTACTGACCAGTGTAAAGAACACTGCTGGAACTTTGGTGCTACCAACTGTCAGCTATTAGTTATCTGCCCTTACTTAGAATTCAGTTAGGGCCAAGCCAATCCAATTCAGGTCTCCTCAGGGATTCTTACACATACAGATAGTAAAATAACTTACTGCTTAATTAGGAAGGCCCTGGTTAGCATTCCTGGGGTTAAGCATTAACACAAAGGCTGTAAGATAATTTTTATTTAAAGGATACTATATTAGGCTACTGAAATGGCAAAGCAGTGATTCTCAAATTTCAGCGGGCATATTGAAAATACAAATTCTTGGGCCACACACTCAGAGCCACAGAGTCAGATAATCCTAAAGCAAAGGACATCCAAGACTCTGCAGGCTCCTTGAATACATAATCCAGTACCTATATTCTCTTTGGAATGTGATATATAGGATTCTATAAATAAATAACAGCCCATAAATACTATACACTGGGTACTGTCTACACACATTACATATATTAACTTATTTAATCCTCACAGCAAAACTTTCAAGGAGATACTATTATTTTCACTCCCCATTTTCTAGATGAAAAAACTAAGGCAGAGGTTAAGTAAGTTTCCCAGGGTCAGTCTGCTGATAAAGCAGCAGTACTTAGATTTGAACAAATCATCATTTATTGCAGAAACTATGCTTAATCTGCTATGGGCTGTAACACTTTGCTTTTCCTACACCATTCTTTTTTCTAGCTGTATCAGATTTTTTTAATTGGCAGTTTTAAGAGTGTGCTAACAAGGTCAATCTCTGTGAAAGTCAGAGGAATGCTCTCTGCACTAATTAAGAGATACAACTAAGTTCTCCTGGCCTCAATAATGCAGACATGGTCTGTCTTAATATTTGCATTCTTCCAGCCAATGTCCATGAATAGAATATAGTTTGGGCATCTATTCTCAGTTTGACAGTCTTATGAAGGCAATATAGTCTATGCACCCAAAGACTGGCATAGAGTGGGTCATGGTGCTCTGAGGCTTCCTTTCATTCTCTGTGGAGATAGAGAGGAATGTATCCTTTGAAGACAGCTATGGGATTTCAACAAGAAAACACCTGACCAGAGACATTGAGAAGTATAACCTAGTCTCATATTTATTTAATATCTCTTGAGTGCCTGCTATATGGAGGTGGTAGGGTTATGGTAGGGAAGAAAACAGGCAACCCCCTGCCCTTGGGGATATCCTCATTTAAGATTCGACATGTCTTTAAGTATTATTCTTATTAGAATTATAATTTTCCTTGAAATATGACCCTCCAAATTGCCTCAGTTTCCCCACAAGTAAAACAAAGGTGGGATTAAACTCCCCAGGGAAGCGGCTTCTGAGCCAGAGCTTAGTGTGTAGGAAGTTTATTGGGAGTGCTATCAGAACTGACACCCGTTGAGGGAGGAAAGAAGCTAGACTGGCTAGAGGGAGAAGCTGAACTGTGATACAGCCTCAACAAAGGCTGCAGGTCACCTCATAGAGCCCTCTGGAATTGAGATGGTCATGCTAAATTGGAGCCAGAGGATCAGGGATAAGGTTTTTACACCCTCTCCCATAAGGCGGTCATTGGTTAGTGCTGCCCTGTGCAAGACAGCTGTCTTCAAAGAATGGAAATTCCCAAAGAGCTATTTTCAGGCAGCACTTCCAGCAGTTAGGGGAAATAAGTTATTTAGTCCTCAAGAGGGATTTGGATGATACATCACAGCATCCATTACAGAAAGACTGGACTCTTTATCTATGGCACCCTGTCCAGATACCACATCCTACAATCTTATGACTGTAGGGGACTGGTAATGTCACTGTTGTCCACTCTGTCAAGCAGATATCCTAAGTGTAGTGAGTGCCCCTGTGGCAGTGTTGCCCTGGGATGCTGTTTCTTACATGGCTACCTGCTGCTCTGAATACCCAATAGACCTTGACTGGCAGGCCCAATCTCTCATCCTGCTTGAAGCTTACACTTGCACCTCATGGGCTCTGTGAGATCTTCAGAATAGATGTCAGCGCTTTGAATTCCATCACGGGCCTCTGCAGACATAATCTGGGTTCTGCGACACCCTGCATAATCTTGTAAAGCAGGATTTTGCTAATTTTTTTAGAGAGCTAAACCTGGCTTCTGTACTATGTTAATTAAAAGCATCCTGATTTATTAGAGTTGTAGGCAAAGGCATGCAATGGCTCAGGGGTACACAATTTCTAACTTTGTGCTGCCACCTAATGGCCATCCAGCTGATGAGCAAAATAGAAGGCTGGGATATAATTAATTGAATACCCAAGAAAAGGAATCTTTAATATGGGCTTCCCCTTCATCCCCCACTTGGAGATGAAGAAACATTCAAAGTTTCAGCTTAGGTTATCTTAAAACCTTTCTCCATGAATCATTCCTTTCCTGGAAAGCCTTCTACCAATCTTTCAAGCTCTAACCCAGATGTCCTCTCTTTAAGAAGCCTTCCCAACCAACCCAGCAGTCAGCCTTTCCTCCTCTGGGCTGCCCTGGAATGGGGTATGTCCCTTTAGCATAGCCTGAATTGCACTTAGGTGAATTGCTTTGTGGTATATCTGACCAGGCTGAGCTCCAGTGAGGCAAGTCCTTGCGTTTTTGTTTTGTTTTTCTTGCTTCGTACATAGTATTTTCCCCAAGAGTGTTGTAGGTCTACACTAATCATTCATTTCACTCCACTTCTTGCTCTTTAAAGTGTTTCTGGGTCTGTCATACAAATGCATGCTGGAAGTGATGAAAAAGTTGTCAAAGTAGTTTGCAGTTTGTGACATTCTGTCCCTATTTCTCTTTCTCACTTCTGTCTCACATTCAGTTTTCACAGAACTGCCTCGCAGAGGCAGGCTTTCACTGTCCATGGGAACTTTTGTTTCATGACCCAGTTGGGACACCCCTCTTTTCATTGTGGCTGCCGCCCTTTGAAGAATAGACTGGAGTTGCCTCCACACTCCTTGCTTCCTAATATATATGCAATCATCTTTAGGACTATCAAAACCCTATTTTGTAAAAACCCATCAAAACCCTATTTTGCAAAGCACTCTCACCATTCTGGTACCCAGCAGCCCACTGCCTGGGAACATTCAAATCTCTGGAATGCATTGAGTAGCATGTTCAGTGTAGCCTGTGCTTCTGGTCCACCTAGCCTGACCCATGGAATTCACTTACTAACTCACAGACATGCTCTACTCAGAACTCCCTTTTTTCCTTCAGTTAAGGCTACTGAGCCTACAACTTCCCCTCCTCACCCAGCAGCGATGCCACTCCAGCTGTTAATCAGTGTTTGGAGAAACCATGGGCCAAACAAGAGGCCCTTCAGCACATCTTGAAGTCCGAGGGAGAGCCTTCAAATGGAATCTGCTAACTGACTTTTTCCTCCAATGCACAAATACCTTCCGCTGTCTTTTTTCACTTATGGATTCTGACCATTTAACTGGCACTTATCAGGTGCTCAATAAATGTTTGCTGAATAAGTGAATGAATCCATTTAGGTGGAAGACTTGAGGGTAATATCTGGAATGTTCATCAGAGAGCACTGTGGTCTTCTGGCTTTACCTGTTCAGCTGCATACATGTTAACTCCATGTACCTGAGGTAATGGAGATACAAAGCACCCAGATTGGCTTGAGAGAGTAAAGGAAGTCTTCCAGAGCAGGTGATGGTAGAGCCCAACTTGGCAGCAAAGTGAGAGTTTTGCCGGGTAGACAAGGAGGGGAAGGAAGGAATGACAGGAACAGGGAAGCGGATGGGCAGGTAAGTGTAAGGAACCATGATAGGCTTCTTCCGCCTGGTACATTCAGGAGACTATGAGTAGGCCAGGTTTTCTGGAGTGAGGTATAAAGTGACAGGGCAGGGGGAATGCTGAGAGATTTGACCAAATAGAATCATGGTATTTTAAAAGCAAAAAGAAAAAAGAAAAAAAAAAAAAAGAAATCACCGCCTGCTACAAAATACACAAATGTTTCCCTCCAAACTTGGGGAAGAAAATCCAAATCCAACGCCTCTCTGCCCTCAGCTGCCTCTTCCTACTTCCTCTCTTATTCTGCTCCAGTCACACAGGCTTCCCTGCTTGCCAGCTGGATTTCTGAAACCAAGGGAACCTCCTCTGGTCTCTAGCAGGCTCCACCATGGACTCAGACTCAGATCTTTCTATAACCTTCAGGGTCTTCTTCCCTGCTTGCCAGCTGGATTTCTGAAACCAAGGGAACCTCCTCTGGTCTCTAGCAGGCTCCAGCATGGACTCAGACTCAGATCTTTCTATAACCTTCAGGGTCTTCTTCCCCAATACCCGCTTTCCTTTCTTGAAGCTCTCCTGTACCATGTTTGTCTCAGACCATATGAGCTACTACTCTTTTTACTATTTTTCCACATAAACCCAGATGACTGACAGCACACTAGTAATTTCATCCTCACTGTAATTTGCAAGGACCTTCTTAAAGGAGGAGAATGATCCTAGAACAAAATGTTTTGTGAGGTAGTGAGCTTCTCATCACCAGTGATGTTCCAGCAGAAGTTAAATGCCCGTTCCCAGGGAAGTTGTAGGAAGGAAGCACTCACTGGGTGGGATCACATAGGGGGCCTCTAAAGTCCCATCTGCCTCTTAAGATTTTATTCTAACTGTACACAAACACCTAGACAGACATTAAAATTTTATTAAAAGAATGTGATATAAGTGTTCCATAATTAAGCAAAATATATAAAATGTAAATTTTTCAAATAAATTTTGAGGGGCTGTGTTTTATAAAAGGGATCCTTCTGGGTGACTTTAACTAGAATCCTAAAATATCACAGGTAAAAGGGACTTTACTCATTTTGTTTCCTAAAACAATAATTCTTTCTAATAGAGCATTTTAGCCCAATTACATTTGTTTAGAATTTGACCTGGTACATAGTAGGAGACAAATACATATTTGTTTAATGAATGCATAACCAAAGAAAAAAATGTGATTTATACAACTTTTCAAAAATACAGCTATTGTTCCAAGGAAGATTCAAGTGCTGAGAGGACCCAGTTTGAGAAGCTGCTGTTGAGTGCAATAACAATAGTGAAAGGTGCTTGTTTTGTTTAATTGTGGTCTCATTGTTTGGTCGTTGTTGGAGAACAAAAGGTCAACAGTATTTTCTGATGACAATTATACTCCTTTTAAAAATGTGGATCACCAATAAAACTTCCAAAAGAAAACGTCTTCCCATGTCCTTAGGTTATGTAAATACCTATCGAGGTGTTTGAGGGGAGGCATGTTGTCTCACAGTTCCCTTATTCAGAATGTACCTGCCCCTACCCCTTATACATATGACCCATCCCAAGCCTCAGCTGCACTTCACCACCTGGTGAGTGGAGAGGGTGCCAGGTATGGTAAGCACAGTCCCCACATGGCAAGCCCAGACAGTAAATGTCAGATCTGTTGGGAGTGGCATGGGGTTGAGATTATGAGGCTCATACCTATTTCTCTAAACTCAACACCCTGGTGGCCAATCTTTTCAAGAAATAGGAGGGAGAGCTTTGAATGGACTCTGGATTCATCAGGCAGCTTTTAGGGTCCCTTAGAGACCCTTCCCTGTGGCCTCATCTTCTGCTCCACCTATCCCTTTATCATAGAGATTGCTGCCTCTAATACTGGGATGGGATCTGCATTTTCAAGGGACAGTTCCTGTTGTACCTGCTTTTTAAATGATGCTGACTCTAGCATAATATCAGCTACTTGGAAAAGAACACCAGTCTCCCATCAGATAAGCCATCTTCATTGCCTGGTACATTGACTTGTCAAGTTCCAAATGTCACGACCTGTGAAAACTCGAGACAACTACAAAGCAAATGCCGGAGCAGTGGGCCCTATGGCTTCTGCAATTTGAGATTCTGATTACAAAAGACTAGAAAAGGAAAGACCCTTGGCAGTGCTCAACATGAACCAAAACACAAATAGACTCAGCATTTTTAATGTTTTAATGACTAGAAATGGAACCTTCACATATTGTAAAAAGTGAACAGAAAAGAAACATTAAATAAGAATAATGCATAATCTGCAGTTTTTATTGTTTTGTGTTAATCTGTATTTTCAATGTTTGTATAACGTCCATGTGTTTGTAGTAATAAAATAATAAGGCATTTAAAACTATTTACTTTCAACCTTCACATCATTTTGTACTTATGTTACTTTGTAAGCAACTATGTCATTAAATTCTGGATTCTGGATCTAGTGGGCCCTATCAGCTGGACCAGAAACCACAGTGAGAGAAGGTGGGGAATCTGCAATGAATGTCTAAATAAGTTACTTCAGATCCAGTACCTATCTGGTTCCTAGGTTTTTCTGGCTCCCATGGGTGGTTCCCTCATCCTGTCAGAGTGGGCTTCATGCTGATCCTTTGTGTATTTCTGGGTATTCAGGACATCGTGTTTGGAGGTCCACAGATCCTGTTGATACAGAAAGATTGCCAGAGTGCAGCTGTAGTAGTGGAGATGGATGGAGGAGTGGAAATAGAGTTGAGAGAGTGTTACATTTAGGGATGGGCTGGGCTCCCACCTGTAATTTCAGCATTTTGGGAGGCTGAGGCAGAAGGATCACTTGAGGCCAGGAGTTCAAGACCAGACTGAGAAACACAGTGAGACTCCATCTCTTAAAAAAAAAAAAGAAAGGTAGGAATGACCAAAGTTGGTGAACAGATAGTAGTGAGAAGGTAAGATGTAAAATGAGTTCCAGGTTCCAGCTCAGGAGACAGGTTGCATGATGGTATCATGAACTGAGATTTTAGGCACACAAGGGGAAGGAGGAAATTTGGATAGGACGTAGAGCAGGAGTGGAGTTAGGGAAACAGTTCAATGGTCTCCAATGGGTGCTATCAGCCTTCCAAATGGGGATTTCTAGAGACAGTCAAATACCTAAATCTGGAGAGGGGCTGGGCAAGGATCAGGTAGAGGAGTGATCCACAGTTGTTGCCTAACATCATGGACATAGTTGAGCTGAACTGAACAAGTATAAGTCTAATGAAATGGAAAGATGAAGAAGAGATTAGTGAAAAATAGAAAAGGGAATATAGCAGGGGAAAAAAAAGAGGCATTGCCAAGAATGGCACCTTGGGTAACATCATTATGGATATATCAGAGTCAGCCAGTTAAAACACATCCTTAAACAATGCCCATGTGCCAGATCCTGTAGTGGATTCTGACAACTGTGGTCCACAGAACAGCAACATAGAGCTTAGTGCTTCAGACTTAGACATTAAACACATTTTACAATGAAACAAATTGTTACAAAATGTTTACCTAGCAATTCTAAGTAGAAAAAGTTTATTGTCAAGGAAAATATAGGATGCTGTTGGGAGTGTAGAACAGTATGGACTTACCAAATCTCGGTGGGCGGGGATTCGAGGAAAGGTAAAAATGCTTTCTCTGAGAAAGTAGGTTGAAAATTCAAGGAGAAGTAGCTGTTGACAAGGCAATGGGAAGAGAGAGAATCTCTTGCAGGAAGAAGAAAGGAGCCAGTGAAGGCTCCTCAGAAGAAGCTACCACAGAGGTAGGATGAGAGCACTGAAGGGACTGTTAGGAATGCTAAATGAGGAGAGAGAATATGTCAGCTCCAAACCCAGAGGTCATCAGTCATGGTTTCCCCCTTCTGCTGACAAAGTCGCCTATGACACCAAGTAAGCCACTTCCTTCCACTTGAATTTTGATTTCAGCAGGACAACTTCTTGGCCATGGGCTTCTCTTGGGAGCAGCCAGTTTGCTAGGACCAGGGGATGAGGCAGGATTTGTCTATAGAGGCATTTTTTCTACAGAGGAAGTTTTTGATGGTGAAGGAGCTGTTCTACTTTTTGATTGTGGTGGTGGGCCTACTGTCGTATGTGTTTGTCAGGTCTCACAGAACTGTACACAAGAAAAGTGAACTTTAGTGATTTAAAATTATACTTCAGTAATGTAAGCAGGAAAAATAATATACTCTTACATTAAAACGCACACTTATTTGAAAAGCTCATAAAATACATAAATCAATTTGAGTAGAAATAATAGAATGTTACTGAGAGTGAAAAAGAGGATAAATAAGTGGAGAGATAGTCCACGTAAATGGCCTGGAAAATTATAGTTTTTACATGCGTAGTCTCCCAAAATTGATCTACATATTATTCAGTGCAATTCAAAAAAACTCTATATTTTAATGTGTGGAAATTGATAAACTGATTCTAAAATTTATGTAAAATCCAAATGTGCATGAAAAAGAAGATTAATTTGAGAAAGAACAAGGTATGAATCAGCTTGGTGCTGATACAAACTCATTTGCATATGAAAAACTTAATTAATGATAATTATGGCACTGCAGACCATGGGAAATTGACTATCTTTTCCATAATTAGTCTTGAGAAAACTAGGCCTCTCCCTCACATTAGAAACGAAAATTCATTTTGGATGGTCTTAAATTTTAAAGGAAAAGCATATGTATTTTGAAATATAAGACTGTATGTTCATCTTTTATATGTGTATTTATATTTCATTCATATTTGTATATGCATAATATATCACAGGGATAAAGAAACATAATGAGAAAATATGCACTATCTTATGGCAATAGTTTTTAAAATTTGAATGTATTAACAAATGTTTGAAAAATCTTACTTAAACTTGACACAAGATGATACAGAAATCATGAAGAGGTATATAAATATTAAAATAAATAAATGGGTAATTAAAAATTGTCCCAAGAATTAAAAGCAAAAATGAAATACTCTAGGCTATTCAAACATTAAAGGAGAAAATGATCCCAATATTATACAAAGTGTTCTAGGGAACATATGATAAAAAGAACATTTTCCAATTTATATCATGTGGTAAAATTTTAATAGTGAATACGATGATGGACACAAAAATAAAAGGCAATAAGAGATCAATCACACCCATGAAAATAGATGGAAAATCCTCAAGAAAATATTAGCAAACTAAATTCAGCAATGTATGTACAAAATAACATATCAAGACCAAGATGGTTTATCATTTAGAAATAAATTAGTGTTCTCCACCATATTAATCCAAAGCATGGAAATCATGTAATTATTTCAGTACATGTAGTAAAAAAGTGTTCGATAAACTCAAGCTGCATTCATAATAAAACTTTTCAGATATCTATGAAGAGAAAGTTACTTAACCAGATTAAGGATATCTTTAAAAAATAACTTTAATAAGTAAGTATCCTACTACATTTTGAAATATTTAAAGCTTTCTTTTTGAGATTGAGAAATAGTAACCCTTGATGATTCTATCGGAGATCTTAATTTACTTAGCAAAGGCAAGAATAATAAAAGTGTAAGGATTACAAATGAAGAAGCAAATCTGTCATTATTCATAAGTGATTTGGTAATGGACTAGAAAAATCAAAATAACTTATACATAAATTGTTAGACAAAAGTATCACTACTAGATGATATATGTGTATGCATATACATACACACATAAAATTTACAAATCAATACATAGGCAAAAGAGTGATAGAGAATGAATAAATTAAAATATACTAACAATAATATCAGAAATCAGCGTGGTTCTAATCAAAAGATAGAAACTACATAGCAGGTTAAACATATTAGTTTAATAGAAATAATTATTCAACTGTGATCAAGAGTAGCTATGAGATTTATGGAAACTTGATATGACACATAGGGCTAGGGGAAAGTACACAAGGAAAGAAACACTTGGAAGGATACCTCATGGCATAAGTTGTAGTTTGGGCCGGTGGTTGTGTTATAGCTCCTCCTAATGGCCTCACCCATACCACTCACCCTGCTTCTGCTGGAAATGGAAGGAATGTCTCTTCCCCCTTCATTGTTCCTCCACCAGCCTCTACTGAGAAAGCTCACTTTTATCGTGTTCACTTGAAAAAAGAAATGCTTAATGGAATCACGTTGTTTATCAAAGAGCGTATATGTAAGGATGCAGTCTAAGCGGAGAGGCAATAAAATGATAACGGATGAAAGTACATGGAATAAATCCAACACAGTGAAGACCTATATGGGGGAAAAAAAAAAACCCAAAAAACCTATAACCCTTTTTTAAGAGATACTCCTGCTATAGGTTGAATTGTGCCCCTCCCGGCCACCATTCCTATGTTGAAGTTGTAACACCTAGTACCTCAGAATGTGGCGTTATTTGGAGATGGAGTCATTGCAGGTGTAATTAGCAAGATGAAGTCATTAAGACAGACCCTACTCCAGTATGGCCAGAGTCCTCATTAAAAGGTGAAATTTGTACACAGAGACAGACACACATAGAGGAAAGACCCCATGAAGAGACATGCGAAGAAGACAGCCATCTACAAGCCAAGGAGAGAGGTCTCGAACAGATCCTTCTCTCATACCCCTTAGAAGGAACCAAGTCTGTTGGCACCTTTATTTTGGACTTCTAGCCTCCAGAACTGTGAGACAATATATTTGTGTTGTTTAAGCCAATCAATTGTGGTACTTTGTTATGGCAGTCATAGCAAATGAATGGATTCTTGTACTGAGAAGTGAGGTGCTGCTGTAACAAATACCTAGAAATATGCACATGATGTTGGTTAATACTAGAGCAGGGTGGGCTCCTAAGTCCAAGGACTAGTGTTGTTATCCAAAGGGGACATTTGGACACAGGCAGGCATACACACGGAGAGAATGGTACGTGAAGAATGGAGTTAAGTTGCCACAAGGCAGGGAACCACCAGAAGCTACGAGAGAGGCATGGGACAGATCCTCCCTCACAGCCCTCAGAAGAAACCCACCCTGCCGACACCTTGATCTTGAACGTGTAGCTTCCAGAACTGTGAAAGAACACATTTCTGTTGTTTAAGCCACCCAGGATGTGGTGCTTTGTTACAGCAGCCCATGCAAACTAATACAGATAGTAATAAATGATAACTTCAGTTAATAGAGAGATGTACTTTGTTCACTGACAGTGAAACTTAATGTTGTATTAGTGTCAGTTTTCTCTGAATCATTTTAAAGATTCGATGTGACCACAAACAAAATCCCAAGCGATCGTTTTTGTGTGACCTTTGACAAGGTGATTCTAACTATGATACAGTGATGTGCAGGCCACAAATTCCAAAGATTAAGAAAAAGGTAGGAGGAGTTTTACTAGTACAGGCAGTCCTTGCTTTGAACCTAGCGGAGGACCATGCAAATCACTGTGCAAACTGCAACCATACCACGCGATCTCAATAACCAAAGGAAAAGTTGTGCTCATTCTGTGACTTTTAAATATTTTTGTCAAAATATTAAAACTCTCTTACTTTTGGTTATACATGTATAGGAGAATTTAAAAAGTAGTAAAGCTAAGTGTCATTCAAAACATTAGACACATTGAGAATTAAAATTCCAAATACCTATGGAGATCCTTTAATATGAAGGTTTTTTGCTATGTTCATAGCATCCCTTGATAATAGTCTGAAGCTGGAAACAATACAAATATTCCTCATTATTAGAAGTGGTTAGTAAATTATGGAATGTTCATGGAATGAAATATACGCAGCAGTAAAAAATAAAGAAATTATGGTTGCTAGCATCAAGATAAACGACCCTAATTAGAGTGAGCAAAAGTTGCAAATCGAAAGAAGTTAACAGTATAATTGCGCATTAAAAAGTTTAAGAACAGGCAAAACTATAGTGTTTCAGGGTGCAAATGAAGATGGTAGAAAGTATCAATGAAAGCAGGGTAGAGAGTTTTACAAAAGTCAGGAAGTGGGTATGTTTAGATTTGATTGAATGGGATGTGTTCAGGAAGGGACATACTAGCGGTTTGTAAATTACAGGAAATATTCTGTTCTTTAGGTAGTGATGTGTGCCCTATAGTTACTGTTTTAAGTGTGCATATACTTTATATGTTATGTTACTGATACATATTTAATAATATGGTTAAAATAAAAATGCAGACAGACTTAGAAGGAGCAGCCAGTGTGAAGAGACCTCAGGAAGCACCTGGGAAGCTGTAATGTTCTATTTCTTGACACGTACACACTTGTGTGTATATATTAACATATATGTGTGTATTACACTCCTTTATATTGCATGATAAAAATCTCATGATATTCACATGCTTGTTTCTCGTATGTTTTCTTCTACAAATCATGAGAGAGGTTGTGAAATGTTTGAAAAACAGTGTAGGCTTTAGCACAACAAAATGAATTGGAAGAATTTTCAATATCCTCTCCTCAGTTTGGGCTTTTGTTGTTGTTCCTGTTCTGTTCAGCAAACTAAAACATGGTGTTGAGTCTAAAACTTCCAGACAAGGCTGGGAGGACCAGCAAAAGGGAAAACTAGAGCTGGAAAGATGGGGATAAGTTCAGAGAAATGAACACAGACATGGTACTGGCCAGCAGTGCATCACCTTTAAGGTCCAGTATGAAGACTAAGGGTGGCAAAGGCACCTTATAGAAAAGCCTGGACTGCTCACTGCATTGCAGCCTGCATGGCAAGAAGCTCAAATGGTGATTGCCAGGGATTCCTTTCTGGAACTACTAGCTCATCACGTCTTCCTGGAAGCATGACCTACATGACCTGGTGATGTCGCTGCTGCTTCCCGTATAGCAAACCTGATTGCCCAGACCTCCCAAGGAAGGATCAGTGGGAGGAGTCTGTGTTCTCTTGTTTGTGGGATGAAGCAACCTCACCTAATCCCTCAGTTCTCAGTTGGTGTGGTGGGCTCCATGGAAAATTTACTGTTTCAGGGAGTTTTGCTGAATGAGTCTTTGCCCATCTGTCATCCTTGTGTGTCTTGAATGACTGCTGTTCTAGAGATTATTGTCATGTTTCGCTGCTTTCAGGAGGTGAGAGTGTTACCCCAAGCCTCAGCCTCACTTTCAACCCATCTCTCCTTCTTGCTAAGGCGGGAGCACACCCAATATTAGTGTCACCTTGACTGGGTTGAGGGATGCCTCCATGCCTGGTGATGCATTGTCTCTGGGTGTACCTGTGAGGGTGTAGCCAGAGGCGATTGACGTGAAACAGTGGACTGGGAGGGGAAGAGCCCCCTTAATGTGAGTGGTTATCATCCAATCAGCTGCTGGTGCAGTTAGAACAAATCAAGCAGAAGAAGGGGACTTCCTATCTCTCTCTCTCTCTGTCTCTGTCTCTCTCTTTCTCTCTCTCTCTCTCTGTCTCTGTCTCTCTCTCTCTCTGTGTCTCTGTCTCTCTCTTTCTCTCTCTCTCTCTCTGTGTCTCTTTCTCTCTCTGTGTGTGTCTCTGTCTCTCTCTCTCTCTCTCTCTCCCACATTTGGGAATGGGGTATCATTTTCTCCTCCTTTCCTTGGACAATGGTCTCTAGGATCCATGGCCTTTGGACTCTGGGACTTGCACCAGCAGCCTCCCGGGAGATCTCAAGCCTTTAGCCTCAGACTGGGGACTGCAAATTAGCTTCCCTGGGTTTAAAGTGGTTGGACTTGGACTGAGCTATACTGCTGGTTTTTCTTATTCCCCAGATTGCAGAGGGTGCATTATGGGACTTCATCTTTATAATCGTGTGAGCCATTTCTCCCTATTAAACTCCCTGCTATATATATACAAATATATCTTATTGGTCCTGTCTTCGTCCCTCTGGAGAACTCTGGCTGCTGCAGTTCTCCAGAGGTCGGCTCACCCTCTGCTTTGGAATTTGGCCCTCTTGAAACCTTCAAATCCTGAGATTGGGGCAGTGGTAAAACAGAAAAATGTGAAGAGTAATAAAGCTATCTCTGCCTAGCCAGTCGACTGCCCTCCAGCCTCCCTTTTAAATATTGGAAGTCAATACTTAAATGATTCTTTTGGCTCCACATATTTTATTGCATCTTTTCAGAAGGATATGTGCTTGCTTGAGACGTGGTGGATGTGGGCTGGGTGATCTGGAGGTGTAGAGGTTGTGGGTGGATGAGCATAAGAACATACTTGTCCCTGTTACTCTGTGATCCTATGCCTTAGGGCTGTACTTTTTCCTTCCACTTTGCTTTTTGGGCCGTGCTGATTAGAATGCAGGATGAATTTACATAGTGGGCTGCTCTGACTGGAATGATTTAATACAGAAATGAGTGGGGACTGTGGATGTGGTGGTGAAAAGAGACATGAATCTAATTTTCCTTATGAATCTGTATCTTTTATGCAATAGAGCTCTGCTTGCGTCTGAATAGTTTTCTCGACAATGCCACAATGAGTATAAATCTATTTAAGAAAAAGACTGCTATGACAGTGGGGTCAACTTAGGAGCAAAGAAGGAACACACACAGTGTTTTAGCAGTTGGACTGCGCAGAAACTAAGGGACTGTGGCTCCAGGAAACACACACTCAATTGTAACCACTTGCTTTCCACCCAGAGCCTCAGTATCATATGTGCTATTCCACTGACCTTCCACTCACTTTCAGTCTCATACTTCACAATGAAGATGCCTTTCCCCTCCTTGGCTGGTTCCACTCATTTCTCATCATTCCCAGATCCTCTGGGGAAAAGAAGCCAGGGATTTTGAAGAAGACTACTATGTGAATTCAAAAGCCCAGTTGCCTCACATGCCTGTGGAATCCAGCTGAGGGTCAATGTCAGGTGGAGAGGAGCCTCATGACCACTTCATGGCCCTTCACTCTTTCCCCTGAGGTGGAGCAAACAATATGTTTAGAACAGCAGAGGCTGCTGAGCCTAGGACTGAGAGGACAGCCAAAGGCTGGGAGACTGCTAAGCCTGTGGTCATGACCAGAGACCAGGGAAGAGACAAAACTGAAAGATAGGCTGCTAGGCCCTGACATTCATGCCATGGTCATTCTCTGCCATAATATAAGCACCAGCTGAAAAACATTCAGATGGCAAATGGGTGTAAAATGAGGAATATCTCCTGACCCTACACACCCCTGCAAGAGCTGTCACTGCTATACACACTCCAGCCTATGCTCCCTGTAGAGATAGATATTTAGATGAGGAAGTATAGACACATGAGAACATGTTTTCCTTTTCATTTTCCTTGTATAAATTTATGTTCTACCCTACACGTAAGGACGGTCCTATAGCAGGCTCCTTCCATATCAGGAACATTGACAGTGTCTCTGTAAAGTCTCGCCTAAACAGAGGCCTCTGCTCGGTGTGGCCCCTGCTCAAAGGTGGCCAGGCATAGCCCTTGCTGCTCTGCTCATCCCTGCACAGTACTGAACTTCAAGGGACACTCCCCACTGTCAACCCTAGGGAGCTCCTGATAGAATATAGACTACCCCTTCCTTCACACAGAATATTCAAGTCAGTCACTTCACTGGTCACTGAAAAGGATGTGGAGGACTCCTGCCATCCCTCACACACCTGATTTACAACAATCCCTTATGGGAAAACATAAGGGATTTTTTTGACCTGGAAGACTGAATTCCAGGAAATAGTAACCTGTAGCCCAGAAAACACCAGCAGACCAGTGGGCTTGTTTTTCTCTCCCTCTAGTTGGGCCTGAGAGTGGCCAGGGGAGGAAGTTTACCAGCCTGTAAACCAGACATGTGATACCTGGGAGTTAGTCCTCCTGACGTCTCCCAAAGGACTGTGAAAAACTGGAGCTTTTTGGGGGCTGCTTGTTTCCTTAGGACTCTGCTGGAAGTGGTCTCCTGGAAATGCCTTGAAAAATTCAAGTCCTCCAACCTGCTTCAAAGGCCCAGTATATCATCTTGGGCACCTGGTATGGAGCGACACACAGATCTCCACCTAGACTTAAATTCACAAAAATGAATCTTATCATTTCCCAGATTGTGAAAGTAAGGGAAGTGCTTGGATAGTCTTAAGCGAGAAAGGGATGGGATCCTTTCCTCTAGACACAAGGCCACAGGGGACCTACAGAACACGCCCTCTCCCTGCCTACCAAACTCTAATCTATAATGAAGAGCCAAGCTCTTGCTCCCGTGCCCTTTGTTTTTCTTTGGAATAAATTGCTACTTTTCCTGATTATAATGAGTACATATGAATTATTTTCAAAAGTGAAACAACTCAGGGATGCGTGTGGTTAAAATTAGAGACCATTTGAAATTGTTCTGCCTGGAGGTGACTGCAATTAATTTTCTGCTGACTGTGGCAGGCAGAAATTTGGCCCCTAGATCCTCAATCCCAGGGCTCACTCCCAGAAATACGTTTTATTACATGGCAAAAAGGACTTTACACATGCAATTAAGGTTACTGAGCAGCTGAGCTTAAGATAGGGCTATTATACTGGATTATACAGGTGGACCTGATGTAGCCGCTTGAGCCCTTAAAAGTAGCAAGTAGGAACAGAAAAGGAAATCAGAGATCTGAAGCGTGAGGCCTCAACAGGTCGTTGCTGGTTTGAAGGTGGGGGTGCCGTGTGAAAAGGAATGCAGCAGTCCGAAGTTCCTCAGAAAAAGGACCCAGCTGACCGTGGGTGAGCAATGGAAACCCGAGTCCTACAACCACAAGAAATTTTAAATTCTGCCAACAACCTGAGTGAGCCTGGAAGTAGATTCTTCCCCAGAGCCTGCAGAAAGGAATGCATCCGTGCCTACATTTTCATCTCAACCTTGCGAGACCCTAAGCAGAGAGCCCAGCTAAGCCACGATATTCCTGGCCTTCTGAGCCATGAAAAACTGCGAGTTAATAAATGAGTTTTGCTTTAAGACACTAAGTTGACGGTAATATGGTTTGGCAGCGCTAACAAATACAGTGACCATCATTTAATGCATCTCTTCTTCCATATATGCACACACGAACACAAATGCACCCAATATATATGTGTGATTAACATGTACATTGGGTTTTTGTGAACAATTAAAACAATTTGCCTTGCTTCTTCTTAACCTTCTTCCTCCACTGTCCCTTTTTATCCCCTTTAACCCATATTAGTAATTTCAGATTTATAATTTTCTATCTTTCTCTTTGATGACATATACCCTTATACCTTTGTGATATTGTGATATAACAAGGAATATATGTTTCGTCTCCTGTCTCCAGTTCCTGGAATAGAGCTCCTAAAACCCTTGTAATTTCCTGAGCAATAGGAGTGTACAGAACATCTCTTGTTCTAATATTTGATCTCTGATCCCCATTTCTGACACAGAGCCTGAATTTTCTGGGTAATAGGAATGTCTTTTGTTCTAATGAGGCAACTTTTGGTGGACTCCTGCATGGAACCGGTCACCAGAAAAGCCAAGCCGTGGTTAGAGGGCTTGGAACTTTCAGCTCCACTTCCTATCCTCGGGGAAAGGGACACAAGCTAGAAATTGAGTTAATAATAGACCATACCTGCGTGATGAAGCCTCCATAAAAGTCCCTAAACTATGGGTTCAGAATGCTTCCAGGTCGGTGAACACACCTATGAACGAGGAGGGTGGCACACCTCAACTCCATAGGGACAGAAGCTCCTTCACTCAGGACCCTTCCAGACCTCACCCCTATGTATCTCTTCAAGGGCTGTTCATCTATATCATTATATTCTTCATTATATAATAAACTGGTAAATGTAACAAGTGTTTTCCTGAGTTCAGTAAGTTGTCCTAGCAAATTATCAAAGCCTAGTCATAGGAACCTTGAATGATAGCCAGTCAGTTAGAAGTACAGGTGAAAACCTGGGGCTTAAGATTGGCATCTAGGGTGGGAGGCAGTCTTGTGGGACTGCACCCTTAAAGTGCGGGATCTATGCTAACTCCAGTTAGTGATGGAATTGGACTGAATTGTAGGACGTCCAGCCGGTGTCTGCAGATAATAGGAAAATTTGTTAATGTGTGAAAAATTCTCTCATTTGGTGGCCAGAACTGTCCTGTGTTGAGTGTATGTAGTATAAGGGGGGAAATGCACAAACTCCAACACTTAGCACATCAATTCACACACAGCAGGTATTCAATCAATGTCTGATGAATAAATGATGAAATGGGCGTTATGTCATCTATCAGGCATTTATTCTTTCTCCATCCTTGCAAAGTTAAGGAAATCCATGTGTATATCGCTCAATTTTGTAGAAAACCAGACTGAAAGAGAAGGCAAAAGCCAGGATATAATCATCTTTATACTTTGCTATTTTATTTTTCTGGAAACCAACTATTTATTGGTGATTTATTTTTGCTGATTACCATGTAATTAGCCCTAGCCCTAGCCTTAGTCCTAACTATAACCACAACCCTAACTCTAAATACAACCCCATAACAAGCCCTACACTAAACCTAGCCCTAAACCCTAACCCTAACCCTAAACCCTAAACCAGATTCTGAACCTGACACTGACTCCCAATGTGACCTGTGACCAGCCTTGACTGATATCAACTGGTCTTGACTGGCTTTGACAGGCTGTGACAGGGCATGACAGGTTCTGATCAGTCTAGACCAGTCTTGACTGTCTGGGACTCATTATACCAGCCATGACTGCAATGAACTGGTCTTGACTAGCCATGACCAGCTTTCACTGGCTGTGACCAGAATTGACCGTATTTGACTGGCTTTGACTGACTGTGCCCAGCTTTGATCAGTCTTGTTTGGTATTGACCAGGCTTCACCAGTCTGAACTGGCCATGACCAGCAGTGACCAGCCTTCACTGGCTGTTTCTGGCATAGCCTGATGCCTTCTGCCTGACTGAGTGCCAAGGACTCGGGGGCTGTGCAGCATTGATGGGTAGGTGGAGGGGAGCAGAGTGGGAGGGAAGAAAGCCCTGTGGGAATACTCCAGGAGTGGGTATGCCCAGGAGAGCTCACTGGTTGGTTTATACCATAAGGTCCTTGCAAATCATTTTCTTGCAGAAGGGGAAATAGGTCCTGGGGATGTGTACCCAACTGTCAGGGCAGGTGGCAGAGGACAGGGGCAGGGATGCCTGCCTGTCAATCAAAAAGTCAGTCTCAAGGCACTATTTTGCGCTTTGTTGTCCAGCCATGAAAGCCACTAGTTCATAATAAAGAGTTCTATCTCTTATGACTTTGGGCTGTGGCCAGGGCTCAGGAAGGCTGCAACTTTGCACCATGTCCTTTGAGGAACAAATCCTATGCACAGTGAAATAAATATAAGAGATGAGTATGTTTGAGCTAAATTTACTTGACATGAATTTCACCATTTCAACATTGTAACCTTTTTTTTTCACTTTAAGTTCCAGGATATATGTGCAGAATGTGTAGGTTTGTTACATAGGTATACATGTGTCATGGTGATTTGCTGCACCTATCAACCCGTCATCTAGGTTTTAAGCCCCGCATGCATGAGATATTTGTGCTAACGCCCTCCCTCCCTTTGCCCCTCATCCTCTGACAGGCCCTGGTGTGTGTTGTTCCCCTCCCTGTGTCCATGTGTTCTCATTGTTCAACTCCCACTTATGAGTGAGAACATGCACTGTTTGATTTTCTGTTCCTGTGTTGCTTTGCTGAGAATGATGGCTTCCATTTTTAAGTACACAACTTGGTGAAATTTAACACCTGACAGTGTTGTACAGCCACCTGTCTAGTTCCAGAGCATTTTTATCACCTCCAAAGGGAACTCAGTACCCATTATGAAGTCCTTTCCTATTTCCCCCTCCTTCAGTCCCTGGAAGCTACTAATTTCCTCCTGACTCTATGCATTTGCTGTTCTGGACATTCCATATAAATTGGCTCATACAGTATGTGGCTTTTGGGTCTGGTTTCTTTCACTTAAGGTGTTTTCAAGGTTCATCCATGTTACAACATACATCAGTACTTCATTCCTGTGTTCTTTCTGATTGAATACACTTAACATTTACCATTTAAATCATCTTAATTATACAGTCCTATGGCATTAACCACATTTACAGTGGTCATGTACCATCACTCCCATCCATCTCCAGAACTTTTTTCATCATCCCCAACAGGAATTCTGTGTTCATTAAACACTAACTCCTTATTCCTCTCTCCTCCAGCCACTGGAAACTACCTCTCTACTTTATGTCCTAGTGAATTGATTACTCTAGGTAGATCAGATAAGCGGAACAATACAATATTTGTCCTTCTGTGCCTTGGTTATTTCTCTTTGCATAATGTCTGACGTTTCATCCATGTTGCAGTATGTGTCAGAATTCCCTTTGTTTTTAAGGCAGAATAATATTATATACCACATTTTGTTTATCTACTCATCTATTGGTGGGCACTTGTGTTGCCTCCAACTTCTGGCTATTGTGATTACTGCTGCTATACATATGGGTGTTTTTAGTCTTTTTGAGTCTATACCTATATATACCCATCCCTGCATTTAGTTCTTTGGAGCATATGCCCATGTAAGTGACAGGTTTGCATAATTCATCTCACTGAATCCTGGGCCACCTGGGAAAGTTCTTCTCTAAATGCCTGTGTTAGAGAAAAAGAGTGTAATGCTATGACCCAAGTCTATGGCCCAAGATCATAGGGTGACAGCAGGGCTTAGCTGGGATCTGAACTGAAATATTGCTCAGCTGTTGTGTTTGTCCATTTTGTGTTGCTGTAAAGGAATACTTGATGAGGGTAATTGATAAATTAAAAAAGGAAAAAGCTTTATTTGGCTCATGGTTTTGCAGACTACAAAAAGCATGACTCCAGCATCTCTGTCTGGTGAGGCCTGTGGAAGCTTTTACTCATTGTGGAAGGCAAGGGAAACCAGTGTGTCTCATGAGGAGAGAGATAGCAAGAGAGTGGGGGAAGATCTGCGAGTCTTTTTAACAACTAGATTTCTTGTGAACTCATTGTCATGCAGAGGGCACCAAGCCATTCAGGAGGGATCCGCCCTCATGACCCAAACCCCTCCTGTAAGGGGCCACTTCCAACATTGGGGATCACGTTTCAACATGAGATTTGGAGGGGACAAATAGCCAAACCATATCAGTTCTCATCATTTTCATGGCGTATTATTAGGCCCTCTTGATTTAAGATTCCATTGTGCGGCCAGCATTTCAATTAATATTTACATATATTTGCATACGAATGAGCATATTTAATACATAAGGTTTTTTTTTACCAAGTGTTCCATATTTTATCTTTTATGATATTCACAACGTTTCATGTTGTACAGATGTTCCTGTTTTTTGTAGTTCCACTCCTACCTGAGGAATAGCTAGGTTAACAATGCTACTTTGGAGCAGGTTTATATATATATATACTATAAGTTCTGGGATGCATGTGCAGAACGTGCAGGTTTGTGACATAGGTATACACGTGTCATGGTGGTTTGCTGCACCCATCAACCCGTCATCTACATTACGTGTTTCTCCTAAGGCTATCCCTCCCCTTGCTCCCCACCCCTCGACAGGCCCTGGTGTGTGATGTTCCCCTCCCTGTGCCCATATGTTCTCACTGTTCACCTCCCACTTATGAATGACAATATGCGGTGTTTGGTTTTCTGTTCCTGTGTTAGTCTGCTGAGAATTATGGTTTCCAGCTTCATCCATGTCGCTGCAAAGGATATGAACTCATTCTTTTCTTATGGCTGCATAGTATTCCATGGTGTATATGTGCCACATTTTCTTTATCCAGTCTAACGCTGATGGGCATTTGGGTTGGTTCCAAGTCTTTGCTATTGTGAATAGTGCTGCAATAAACATATGTGTGCATGTGTCTTTATAGTAAAATGATTTATAATCCTTTGGGTATATACCCAGTAATGGGCTTGCTGGATCAAATGCTATTTCTAGTTCTAGATCCATGAGGAATTGCCACACTGTCTTCCACAATGGTTGAACTAATTTACACTCACACCAACAGTGTAAAAGCATTCCTATTTCTCCACATCCTCTCCAGCATCTGTTGTTTCCTGACTTTTTAATGATCGCCATTCTAACTGGTGTGAGATGGTATCTCATTGTGGTTTTGATTTGCGTTTCTCCAAAGACGAGTGATGAGCTTTTTTTCATATGTTTGTCGGCCGCATAAATGTCTTCTTTTGAGAAGTGTCTGTTCATATCCTTCGCCCACTTTTTGATGGGGTTGTTTTTTTCTTGTAAATTTGTTTAAGTTCCTTGTAGATTCTGGATATTAGCCCCTTGTCAGATGGATAGATTGCAAAAATTTTCTCCCATTCTGTAGGTTGCCTGTTCATTTTGATGATAGTTTCTTTTGCTGTGCAGAAGCTCTTTAGTTTAATTAGATCCCATTTGTCAATTTTGGCTTTTGTTGCAATTGTTTAGGTCTTACATTTAAATATTTAGTCCATCCTGAGTTACTTTTTGTATAAGGTGTAAGGAAGGGGTCCGGTTTCAGTTTTCTGCATATGGTTAGCGGATTTTCCCAACAACTTTTATTAAATAGGGAATCCTTTCCCCATTGCTTGTTTGTGTCAGGTTTGTCTAAGATCAGATGGTTGTATTATTTCTGAGGTCTCTCTTCTGTTCCATGGGTCTATATATCTGTTTTGGTACCAGTACCATACTGTTTATTATTTCTGAGGCCTCTCTTCTGTTATTATTTCCGAGGCCTCTCTTCTGTTCCATTGGTCTATATATCTGTTTTGGTACCGGTACCATACTGTTTTGGTTACTGTAGTATAGTTGTAGTATAGTATACATGTAGTGTAGTATGCCTTGTAGTATAGTTTGAAGTCAAGTAGTGTGATGCCTCCAGCTTTGTTCTTTTTGCTTAGGATTGTCTTGGCTATATGGACTCTTTTTGAGTTCCATATGAAATTTAAAATAGCTTTTATAATTCTGTGAAGAAAGTCAGTGGTAGCTTGATGGGAATAGCACTGAATCTATAAATTACTTTGGGCAATATGACCATTTTCACAATATTGATTCTTCCTATCTATGAGCATGGAATATTTTTCCATTTGTTTGTGTCCTCTCTTATATTCTCAAGCAGTGATTTGTAGTTCTCCTTGAAGAGGTCCTTCACATCCCTTGTAAGTTGTATTCCTAGGTATTTTATTCTATTTGTAGCAATTGTGAATGGGCGTTTGCTCATGATTTGGCTCTCTGTTTGTCTATTATTGGTGTATAGGAATGCTTGTGATTTTTGCACTTGGATTTTGTATCCTGAGACTATGCTGAAGTTATTTATCAGCTTAAGGAGTTTTTGGGCTGAGACAATGGGGTTTTCTAAATATACAATCATGTCATCTGCAAACAGAGATAATTTGACTTCCTCTCTTCCTATTTGAATACCCTTTATTTCTTTCTCTTGCCTGATTGCCCTGGCCAGAACTTCCCATACTATGTTGAATAGGAGTGGTGAGAGAGGGCATCCTTGTCCTGTGCTGGTTTTCAAAAAGAATGCTTCCATTCAGTATGATACTGGCTGTGGGTTTGTCATAAATAGCTCTTACTATTTTGAGATATGTTCCACCAATACCTAGTTTATTGAGTGTTTTTAGCATGAAGGGGTATTGAATTTTATCGAAGGCCTTTTCTGCATCTATTGAGATAATCATGTGGTTTTTCTCATTGGTTCTGTTTATGTGATGGATTATGTTTATTGATTTGTGTATGTTGAACCAGCCTTGCATCCCAGGGATGAAGCCGACTTAACTGTGGTGGATAAGTTTTCCAGTATGCTGCTGGATTCAGTTTGCCAGTATTTTATTGAAGATTTTTGCATAGATGTTCATCAGGGATATTGGCCTGAAATTTTCCTTTTTTGTTGTGTCTCTGCCCGGTTTTATCAGGATGATACTGGCCTCATAAAATGAGTTAGGGAGGACTCCTTCTTTTCCTATTGTTTGGAAAAGTTTCAGAAGGAATAGTACCAGCTCCTCTTTGTAACTCTGGTAGAACTTGGCTGTGAATCGTCTGGTCCTGGGCTTTTTTTGTTGTTGTTGGTAGGCTATTAATTACTGCCTCAATTTCAGAGCTTGTTATTAGTCTATTCAGGGATTTGACTTTTTCTTGATTTAGTCTTGGGAGGGTGTATGTATCCAGGAATTTATTCATTTCTTCTAGATTTTTCTAGTTATTAGTGTAGAAGTGTTTATACTATGCTCTGATGGTAGTTTGTATTTCTGTGGAATCAGTGGTGATCTCCCCTTCAACATTTTTTATTGTGTCTATTTGATTCTTCTCTCTTTTCTTCTTTATTAGTCTGGCTAACAGTCTATTTATTTTGTTAAACTTTTCAAAAAAACCAGCTCCTGGATTCATTGATGTTTTGAATAGTTTCTCGAGTCTCTATCTCCTTCAGTTCTGTTCTGAATTTAGTTATTTCTTTTTCTTTTTTTTTTTTTTTGAGACGGAATCTCGCTCTGTAGCCCAGGCTGGAGTGCAGTGGCCAGATCTCAGCTCACTGCAAGCTCCGCCTCCCGGGTTCACGCCATTCTCCGGCCTCAGCCTCCCGAGTAGCTGGGACTACAGGCGCTGCCACCTCGCCCGGCTATTTTTTGTATTTCTTAGTAGAGACGGGGTTTCACCGTGTTAGCCAGGATGGTCTCGATCTCCTGACCTCGTGATCCGCCCATCTCGGCCTCCCAAAGTGCTGGGATTACAGGCTTGAGCCACCGCGCCCGGCCGAATTTAGTTATTTCTTGTCTTCTGTTAGCTTTTGAATTTGTTTGCTCTTGCTAGTTCTTTTAATTGTGATGTTAGGGTATCGATGTTAGATCTTTCCCACTTTCTCCTGTGGGCATTTAGTGCTATAAATTTCCCTGTAAACACGGCTTTAGCTGTGTCCCAGAGATTCTGGTACATTGTGTCTTTGTTTTCATTGGTTTCAAAGAACTTATTTATTTCTGCCTTAATTTTGTTATTTACCCAGCAGTCATTCAGGAGCAGGTTGTTCAGTTTCCATGTAGTTGTGTGGTTTTGAGTGACTTTCTTAATCCTAAGTTCTAATTTGATTGCACTGTGGTCTGAGAGACTGTTTATTATGATTTCCATTCTTTTGCATTTGCTGAGGAGTGTTTTACTTCCAATTATGTGTTCAATTTTAGAATTTAAGTGTAATGTGGTACTCAGAAGAACGTATATTCTGTTGATTTGGGGTGGACAGTTCTGTAGATGTCTATTAGTTCTGCTTAGTCCAGAGATGAGTTCAAGTCCTGAATATCTCTGTTAATTTTCTGTCTTGTTGATCTGTCTAATATTGACAGTGGGGTGTTAAAGTCTCCCATTATTATTGTGTAGGAGTCTAAGTCTCTTTGTAGGTCTCTAAGAACTTGCTTTATGAATCTGGGTGCTCCTGTATTGGGTGCATATATATTTAGGATAGCTAGCTCTTCTTGTGGAATTGATCTCTTTACCATTATGGAATGCCCTTCTGTGTCTTTTTTGATCTTTGTCAGTTTAAAGTCTGTTTTATCAGAGACTAGGATTGCAACCCTTGCTTTTTTTTTTTCCTTCCCATTTCCTAGGAAAATCTTCCTCCACTCCTTTATTTTGAAGCTATGTGTGTCTTTGCACGTGAGATGGGTCTCCTGCACACTGATAGGTCTTGACACCTATCCAATTTGCCAGTCTGTGCCTTTTAATTGGGGCATTTAACCCATTTACATTTCAGGTTAATATTGTTATGTGTGAATTTGGTCCTGTCATTATGATGCTAGCTGGTTATTTTGCCCATTAGTTGATGCAGTTTCTTCATAGTGTCAATGGTCTTTACATTTTGGGATGTTTTTGCAGTGGCTGGTACCAATTTTTCCTTTCCATATTTAGTGCTTCCTTCCGGAGCTCCTGTAAGGTGGGCCTGGTGGTGATAAAATCCCTCAGCATTTGGTTGTCTGTAAAGGATTTTATTTCTCCTTCACTTATGAAGCTTAGTTTGGCTGGATATGAATTTCTGGGTTGAAAATTCTTTTCTTTAAGAATGTTGAATATTGGCCCCCACTCTCTTTAGGCTTGCAGAATTTCTGCAGGGAGATCCGCTGTTAGTCTGATGGGCTTCCCTTTGTGGGTAACCCGACCTTTCTCTCTGGCTGCCCTTAACATTTTTTCCTTCATTTCAATCTTGGTGAATGTGATGCTTATGTGTCTTGGGGTTGCTCTTCATGAGGAGTATCTTTGTGGTGTTCTCTGTATTTCCTGAATTTGAATGTTGGCCTGTCTTGCTAGGTTGGGGAAGCTCTCTTGGATAATATCCTGAAGTGTCTTTTCCAACTTGGTTACATTCTCCCTGTCACTTTCAGGTGCACCAATCAAACATAGGTTTGGTCTTTTCACATAGTCCCATATTTCTTGGAGGCTTTGTTTGTTCCTTTTCATTCTTTTTTCTAATCTTGTCTTCACACTTTATTTCATTAAGTTGATCTTCAATCTCTGATATCCTTTCTTCCACTTGATCGATTTGGCTATTGATACTTGTGTATCCTTCATGAAGTTCTTGTGCTGTGTTTTTCAGCTCTATTAGGTAATTTATGTTCTTCTCTAAACTGGTTATTCTAGTTAGCAGTTCCTCTAACCTTTTATCAAGGTTCTTAGCTTCCTTGCATTGGGTTAGAATATGCTCCTTGGAGGAGTATGTTATTAGCCAACTTCTGAAGCCCACTTCTGTTAATTTGTCAAACTCATTCTCCATCCAGTTTTGTTCCCTTGCTGTCAAGGAGTTGTGATCCTTTGGAGGAGAAGAAGCTTTCTGGTTTTTGGCATTTTCAGCCTTTTTGCACTGGTTTTTCCTCATCTTCATGGATTTACCTTTGGTCTTTGCCATTGGTGACCTTTGGATAGAGGTTTTGCTTGGTTGTCCTTTTTTTTTTCCATGTTGATGCTATTGCTTTCTGTTGATTAGTTTTTTTTCTAAGAGTCAGGCCCCTCTTCTGCAGGTCTGCTGGAGTTTGCTGGGGGTCCACTCCAGACCCTGTTTGCCTGAGTATCACCAGTGGAGGCTGCAGAACAGCAAAGATTGCTGCCTGCTCCTTCCTCTGGAAGCTTTGTCCCAGAGGGGCACCCACCAGATGCCAGGCAGAGCTCTCCTGTATGAGGTGTCTTTTGACCCCTGCTCAGAGGTGTCTCCCAGTCAGGAGGCTCAGGGGTCAGGGACGCACTTTAGGAGGCAGTCTGACCCTTAGCAGAGCTCAGGCGCTGTGCTGGGAGATCTGCTGCTTTCTTCAGAGCCAGCAGGCAGGAACGTTTAAGTCTGCTGTAGCTGTGCCCATAGCCACTCCTTCCCCCAGGTGCTCTATCCCAGGGAGATGGGAATTATATCTACGAGTCCCTGACTGAGGCTGCTGCCTTTCTTTCAGAGATGCCCTGCCCAGAGAGAAGGAATCTAGAGAGGCAGTCGGGCTACAGTGGCTTTGTGGTGCTGTGGTGGGCTCCACCCAGTCTGAACTTCCTGGTGGCTTTGTTTACACCGTGAGGGGAAAACCAGCTACTTAAGCCTCAGTAATGGAGGATGCCCCTTCCCCCACCAAGCTGGAGCCTCCCAGGTGGACTTCAGACTGCTGTGCTGGCAGGGAGAATTTCAAGCCAGTGTATCTTAGTTTGCTAGGCTCTATAGGCAGGGGGAATCCACTGAGCAAGACCACTTGGATCACTGGCTTCAGCCCCCCTTCCAGGGGAGTGAATGGTTCTGTCTCACTGACATTCCAGGCACCACTGGGGTATGAAAAAAACCTGCAGCTAGCTTGGTGTCTGCTCAAACAGCTGCCCAGTTTTGTGCTTGAAACCTAGGGCCTTTGTGATGTAGGCACCCAAGGGAATCTCCTGGTCTGTGGGTTGTGAAGACCATGGGAAAAGCATAGTATATGGGCGGGATAGCACTGTTCCTCACAGCACAGTCCCTCACGGCTTGCCTTGGCTAGCGGAGGGAGTTCCCTGACCCCTTGCACTTCCCAGGTGAGGTGACACTTCACCCTGCTTCTGCTTGCCCTCTGTGGGCTGCACCTGCTGTCTAACCAGTCCCAGTGAGATGAACCGAGTATCTCAGTTGGAAATGGAGAAATCACCTGCCTTCTGCATTGGTTTTACTGGGAGCTGCAGAATGGAGCTATTCCTATTTGGCCATCTTGCTCGGGAATCCCTGGAGCAGGTTTTCTTGGATGAGAAAAGAAAATACCTAGCGTCATATTGCAGGGGTGAAGGGAAGAGTCAGACTCTCAGTTAATCTTGCCTAGATCTGGCCAATGTTTGTGGTATACATTTTTATTTCCTTCAATATGATATTATGAACTATGGGAACTTTCTTGCTGGACTAGTCTCTGATGAAGGGACAGTTTGTTCCAAAGTCTCCATGGCGTCTGGGAGCCCTAACCCATCATTTAATTTAGTTTAGCAAAACTCTAAGGGTGTGGTTACAAAAAGCATTGAAAAAACCTAAGTAAGCATATCATAAATCTTTCTTGTGAAAAGTTCGTTTATAAACTTTTATCTCATTTACATCTATTTTATTCATTTAATTTTAACAATTATGTTTAGGCAGTTTTAGGAGACATTAGAAAAACCTAGTCATCACAAGTGAAATTTTCTATTAGCCATTTTTATATTAGTGTATGTTAGGCAAGTATCATGAAAGTAAGAACCTTAAAGTTAAGTACATGTATATTTTGTTGTTAGCTCAGAAGACATAGTTGTTTTTATTAAACCAACAATAACAATCTAGTTTTATTTACCAAAACATTTATTCAAGTCACGTAAAGTTGAAAAAATATTTGGTCTTATGCATTTAATTTATGAGTACTCATTCAGGTTATTGTGATACCATGTGTAGATAATATGTAAAGATATGTATGACCATATACATATATGTAGACACAACATATAACATTTATATGTGCACATGTATGTACCTAATAGCCAAAGAGATCAAGTAGTTTAGTGCAAAAGAGAGTAGAGCTTCAGACTTGAATCTCTCCACTTACAATTCTTGGGATTCCATGAGGATAAACAAAGTTTCCTCCCCAAAAGAGAAGCCTGTGTTGCCTTTTCTGTTTCCCTTAAGGGATCCCAGGCAGTTAGAATTGTTTTTAGGTCCCCTCCTGTGGCACTGAAAGTGGCAAGGGGAAGGAGGGACACACAGAATAGATGGAGAAGCAGACAGAGGGAGCAAATATGGTTAGCCGAGGTTTAAGAAGACAGGAATTCAATTGACTGAGAAGTTTTACAGAGAGAGAATAGAGGCCTTAAACAATATGTATGTATAAACACAGAGCCTAAATATCAGTTTTAATTAAGTCAACTTTTGACTATAGAGCTCTTAAAAAAATCTTTTAAAATCTCTTGTTAATAAATTGTAGCTGGCATTTCTGAGTTCTGACTTTTTTTTTTTTTTTTTTTTTTTTTTTGCAACAGAAGTACCCTCCCAAATGAAAGCAATAAGCCTTGACCACGGTTGTGACTTAACCAAGGATTCACAAGACATCTCCAAACATGTAAGTGGGTACCTCTGAAATTAAAAGTCACACAAATATTAAATGAATAGGGACTGGTTCCCTGAGCAGAAATCACACCCAGGCCATGGCTGTGAAAGTGTGGAATTGGAACTACCGGACAACAGGAGGAGCAACATTCATTTTAATCCTGCAGGGAATCCGAAGCAGGCAGTTTGAGCTGACAAAGATTTTAAATTTGTTTAGGTTAGATTTTTACTCTTAATTATGTCAAGAGGATTTCTAGGGCTGGTCATGACACTATTGCATGTCTTTCTTTGAATTTGATCTTCCCATTAACTGTTTAGAATGAGAGATCTCAAAAGTCTTTTTAAAAATATGTAGGAATCTAATTTAAAAGATTCACCTTCTGGCCATTGAATTTCCAATGGCATACTTACTTCAATAGTGACTCAATCCAAAAGCCTCTTCATGGAGAGCCCAGGTTCAAAAAAAAAGATGTTTCCTGGAGATGGCATAAGAGAAGCGAACCCAAAGACTCCCACCCGGAAAAACTCTCCCAGTAATAGGTTCAGATAGCAAAGGACTCTTGTTACTATAGATTGGTGTATACCTTTGGCAACCCAAAATTTGTGAGGGAGGGTTCTACTCACAGACCTTTTAATCTGTGAAACTGCATAGGCCTGCCTAGGCTTGCACTTCTTCAGCACTAACCAGGCAACAAGCATTGAGATGACAAAAGTGGTGTAGAAATGGAACTTCTTAAGACAAACTCTTCTGAGAGCTTGACATATTTGGAACAAAACATCTCAATTTTGGAGCCTTTTTGAGACTGGCTACCCAATGCGACTTGAAAATCACGCTGCCCAGATGGCAGATACCAAAAGCGAGCCCTTCCACTTGGTCACAAGTTAAGTTTTCAAGGACATCAAACAAGATGATAGAGAACCTAAAATGATACCCCTGTTTATGACAGAAGGACACACAAAGACAAAGACAAAGGAAAATACTATTTCTGGGAGAAAAGGGATCAAACATTATGAATATTCAAACCACAAAGTACCAAAAAGTATATCAGAGTCATTGGACCAAGACTAGTCAAACAAATCCTTTCCTCCTATTAATCAAGATTTTGGAGAAGAAAAAGAAATAAACAACAATATTGACTGTCTGCTTGACCAGATTCCACAGAGACACAGAGGTCTGGAGCCTGACTGGTAAGAAATCCTTACCCTTTTGATGGCTCATTGGGACCTGGATTGACTTGGCTGCGGGTTTCAGGAGAGCAGAGCCTGCTCACAGCGTCAAGCTATAGGAGCCAAGGGAAAGTGTCCCCTTCGCCCTCGGAAGGTTTGCTAAAAAATCAGCTCACAAATGGCAGATTAATTGCAGCAAAGGCATAGGAACTTTATTGATGTGTACACAGGGGCATCACAGAGGTTATAGAGAAAATGTGGGTTTAGGGAATGGCCACAAACAGGTTATAGTGGTAAAACAGGTTATAGTGGCAAGACAGGTTATGGGAGGGAGAGAAAATGAGGCCTGGCTGGCAAGGGTGGTCTTGTTATGTAGAAGAACCCTCACAGGTAGCAGCCCTCAGGGAAAATAGACTGTAAGTGTTGCTTTCCAATCTTTAAGGTGTCAGAATCTTAGTTCCTCTTTCTTAGGACCCAACTAGGGAAGGCTTGGCTGAGTTTATGCAAATTGCTTACACATGCAAATTTCCTCCACAAAAGACAGGTTTGCAGGACTACCTCTTCTTGCTGGCTCTGTTTATATAATCTCCAAATATGTCAAAGAAATATATTTTAGGGTATTTTTTTTCCTTCCTTATGATATTCTAAATTATGGGAACTTTCCTGCTGAACTAGAGTTTCTGGGGAAGGTCCATGGGGCCAAGAATTTGCCATCCCACAGTGGGTGACAGAGCCAGTCATTTGGTTCATTGAGATGAGGTGAAATTTTATTGTTGGATGTGTACTTGCCCTAAGTCCTGTAAAAACTTTGACATAATAATTACACCTACTCACTGCATTTCAATATCCATAAATATTAATAAGTCATCTGAACAATTATCTGTTTCCTGTACTGCTTGTTCACTGTATAAAAAAGCTGTTTTAAATATTTATATAGATTGTCAGGATGTGTACTGGGACTTTTTATCAATTAACTATATCGACTGATTATGTAAACATCAGTGTTTAAACCTGAAATATCTTGCAACTTGTCTACGTATATGCACATATACACATATATACACACATATATACATACACACAGATAAGAATATAGCAAGGCAATATGCTATCCATTTAATTCTTAAGAAATTTTAATGATAAATTTTGTTTCAATTAGGCTTTCACTTAGCATTGAGATTTCATTTTTCTCCACTAATTATCCTAAATATGGACTCTGTATTTAGCTACTATTTTCTTGATTTATAAATTGAGGGTTATTCTCACAGATGACTTGCCAAATAACATTTTATTTTTGTCTTTTGAAGAATGAAGTTATGAAATTTTCATAATATGAAATTACATGACCTTTAAGGATTTAGCTGCACAAAGTCTTAGAAAATGTGATAAGAGTGGGCTTTGTGTAGATGAGTTGAGAGAATGTGTATGCAATCCCCCAGACACCCTAGTGTCTGCTGCGTCCCCAAGAGAGCAGACTAGATGGCAGGCAACTGGGGTGGACCGGACGGGAAAGGGGAGCCAACAGGAGCACTCAGTGTCTGGAGGCCATGATCAGCACTGTGATCCTTATTCTAAGGCCAGTGGGAAACGATTGGCAAAGTTAAGTCAGAAGAGTGACATGACAGGATTTGTGTTTGTCAAGGAGTATTTAACCACTATCAGGTTGAAATCACCAGAGGTGAGTGGGGGGATCTGTGCTGTCCCTGGTGGGCTGCACTGAGGAGAGAGCACCACATCAGCCCAGGGTGATCCTGTGGTGAACGATGGGTCTGCATCTGTCCAGGAGAAGACGGTGGGTAGACTCAGCTCGGAGTCACCTCTGCTCTTCAGATCTGCCAAGGTTGCGAAATGAAGGGACAGTCCCAAGAACAGTTCCAGAAAAAGCTGGATCTGAATAAAAAGAGACATTTGTCTTTCAGTCCAGGCAGCGAGTGAAGTGGGTCTGAAGACTGGATTATGTAACTGGGATAGGCCCCAAGAAGATTTTCATGTTACTGGGGAAAGGGCCTGCAAGACAGCGAGCAAAATCCCTGCTAAATTCATTAAATCCATTCTGATGCTCCTTCCAGAAAAAAAATTGACTGGAAGGCTATTCAGTGATGCATTCAGAAAGAAAGTGAGCCTATGTTGTGACTACTTTGACTGAGTTTTTAAAACTTTCCAACAAAACCATAGTATCAAAGGTCTAACTGATAATACCATAAATCTTTTTAATTCACTTTTCCTTTCAGGTCTCAATGAAGCCCTTAGTGCTTTAGCTAAACAACATAATCCCTGTTAAGCTTCTAAGAGACCCCAGGAAAAGCTTCCCTGGCTGAATGCCTCTTAAAAACCATGCAAAAAGAAAAAGAGGCTAAAGCAGAAATGAGGAAAAGACTGCTAAACTTGTGGCCTTACATATTCAACAACTCAAAGCCTCACATCGGCAAGTCCCACAAAATAGACAGAAAACAGTAACCTTGTCTACTTTAAAGGGCATGATTTGCTTTTCCTGTAAAGGTCCTGGCTATCTAAAATGAGATTGGGAAAAATACAAACAATGGCTTCAGAAGTTCCCAAGTAAGGCAAGGAACCCCTCCTACTCGCGAGAACTTATAAGAGAAGTTTTTGTTGGGTAAAACTGAGGACTCTCTGGGGGAAATTAGGGGGATTTTTTTCTTTCCTTTCAGATAACTAAGTAGGAGAAGCTGGTCTTAAAATCAATAGCAAATTAATCCAAGCTCTAGTCAACACTGGAGCTCTGCTCTTGGTGCTTACCTCAACTCCTTTTCAGATCCCCCGCCTCAGAGTAATCAAACAATTGAAATAGTGAGGGTTGCTAACCAAACTATGACTGTCTTTAAGTCTGAGCTAGTTTCTTATCAATTAGGGCCCCTTGCCGGCCAACACAGTTTGCTGTTGTCCTCTCTACCCCAATCCACCTGAGAGACGTTCTCAAAAACACCAAGCCCACATTTCTTTCACCCACAAGGGAGATATCATCTTAGAATTCTCCCCCGCCAAGGTTTCAGCCTCCAGTGTCACCCATATCTTCTCCCTGCTAGTTTCTAGCTATGCAGTTGTTACTGAACAGCCAGTTCTGAAACAACTGCCTGAAACCCTTTGGGTGAAAGTGGATACAGATGTTGGCCTGATCCATTCAGCATCACTTATTTCTATACAGATAGACACTAACAGTCCTCTTCCAATTTGAAAACAATGTCCCCTCAATTCTGAAGCTTGAGCTGATACAGAATCTATAGTCAGCGGTTTCATTTCCCAGGGACTCATAGTCCTCTACACCAGTCCCCGTAATACATCCGTTGTGCCAGTCTGTAAGCCTAATGTGAGTGAATGGAGATGCATCCAGGATCTTAGGGCTATCCACAACATTGTCTGTCCCTGACACCCTGTTGTGTTAATCCATAACTACGCTTACACAAGATTCCTCCTGACACTCACTGTTTCTCCACTATTGATCTCTGCAGCGCCTTCTTCAGTCCTCCTGTCAGCCCCAAAAGTCAGTTTCTTTTTGCCTTTCCTTGGAAAGGCTAACAATTTACATGGATGGTGCTTTCCCAAGGATATACCCAAAGCCCTTCCCACCATTCCCAGATTCTGCAGGCTGACCTAAAAGAAATAACCTTCCCAGATAATTTGACTCCATTACAATATATTGATGACTTGCTTTTATGCTCCCTCTCTCAAAAGGCTTGCCACACTGACACTCGCCTCTTACTTCACCAGTTAGCCCTTAAGGCACACAAGGCTCTAAGACAAATGACATTTTTGCTGGGACTCCATCAAGTTCCTTGAGCATCAGGAGTAAACATTGACTTCACCAGCTTTCAAGGCATATATTCTTTTCCCTTGCCCAATAGTAAAAGATAACTTAGGGGTTTCTGGGGACTTGTGGTCTGCCGTAGAGCTTGGATCCCTAATTTCTCTTTGATGACACAATCTTGATATACTTTGCCTGAGGCTTCTCCCCAGACTCCCTCACTTGTACTACCGATGGCCAAAAAGCCTTTAAGAATTTCAGGCATCAGCTGTCCTTGCCTCTCATGTTGGGACACCCTAATTATGACCTTCCTGTTTCCCTTCTCATTCATGAATGAGGGGGGCGTGTTACTACCTGGTCAAGCTGACAGGCAGAATAACATGTGCTTACCCCAGCTTGCCTGTTAGCCAGAGATAAAACTGCAGACATTTACACAGACAGCAGATACGCTGTTGGGGTTGTTCATGACTTTGGAAACAGAGAAACTTTCTGACCTCTTCTAGACAGCCTACCAAAAATAAGGATCATGTTTGGGCACTTCTTGATGCCATTTTGGCTCTTAGAGCCCTATTATTGAAATCCAAGGTCACTCCTCTGAGAATACCAAAGATAGTAGGGGCAACCACCTGCTGATGCTATAGCCAAGACTGTAGCCCTAAACGGTACCACTTCTGCTATCCCTGTTTCCATTCAAACCCTACCCTTACCCATTGTTTCTTCCAAAAAACTTGTCTCCAGACTCTCTAGGTCTCAAAAGATGTCCGCAGATGGCAAAAAAGGAAAAATAGGCAAAACAGGGTTATACTTACAAATTATAATCCCAGTTATGGAAAGGACTTAAATTTCATCCCGTGCTTCCAGAAAATCTGCAAAATTTACAAAAAGCCACCCTTGCCTTTAAACATAACCTCACCCATTGGAGCCTTGCAAAATAATCCAGTGGGGAAAACAGCACAGTTGGGGTCCTTTCCAAGTGGTTGCTTCTCAAGTCTATAAATGATGCAGAATCTGTTATTTGAAGCCCCCAAAGGCTACCCCCAGAGAATTCCCATTGCCAAATGGCCCTTTTGCAAACTAGTACCCCTCCTTACTTCTATGCAAGTATGTACTTGAGATGATAAATATGTATTCCCATTGGGTAGAGGCCTTTCCTTGCAGAAAAGCCATGGCCACGATATTAGCCAAAATTCTTTTTGAGAGAATTATCCCCACTTGGGGAGTTCCCACTGAACTCCACAGTGATTGTGGACCCCAGTTTACTAGCCAAGTGTTAAAATAAGTTTATGATGTCTGGCCTTTTCTGCAACACTTCCATTGTATCCAGCGCCTACAGTCTTCTGGGCTTGCAGAATGAGTCACTGGGATAATAAAGAGCCCATTGCCTGAGATTACGAACACTCTTAATCTGCCCTGGCCTAGGGCTCTCCCTCTAGCTCTGTTGATCCTGCTGTCTACCCTCTCTGGAAAACACCACTTCCCCCTGTTGAGATTGTTACAGGCCAGTCCATGCATTTAACTGAGGGAATGTTTTACTCTACTGTTACAAGGAGACCTCCTGACCTACTGCCAAGGACTTGTTAAGGCTTCAACGACTAACCATAAACTGGTTGTGGAATCCTTCTAGGCCATCCATCAAAAGACGAACTCTGATATCATGACCTCTAGCTAGGAGACTTCATTTACTAGAAAAGACGCCAGCTAAAAGACTTCCTCAAGCCCTGCAGAAAAGGCCCATTCCTGGTACTCCTGACTAAACCATGTATTGCTAGGTTACGGGTCATTGACTGTTGGATCCACATATCCCACCTACAAAAGGCACTTGCACAGGTCTGGAATTCGGCCCCAATACCTAATACCAAATGTAAGGTGGCTGGAGCCCCAATACCAGGATGAGAAGAAGTCCATGGTTGAGGGAAACTGCTTCCCCCAAGACTCCGGACCAGACCTGAATCCAGATGAAAGCTTATACTCCCCTCATGGTGGTTATCACACTCATTGCTTTAGGAGTTTTCAGAGGTGTTACTAGCTTATGTAAAACAGGACACATACCTTTGCTTTGCTTATTTAAACCTAATATGCCTAGTCATTTTGCATATTTAATAATTCTGTTAATGATAGAAGTGTAGGAATCTTATGTATAGCAGACATTTTACGTCACATGAAAGGAATTCCACGTATTCGCATATTTAGATACCTGTAAACCTTCCTTGCCCAACCCTATTCATGGTCCCTAAATCTCTTTCCTCTAGAACACATGATCTCCACTCCAGAAGGCATTGCCACTTGGCATCTTGTCAGCCGTTTGGCAACTTTACTACCCTTTTAGAAGGGCAATGATCCTACTGAATTAACGCTCCACCCTTACAACCTCATTTAACCTTAATTACCTTCTTCCAGGCTCTACCTCCAAGTCACTTTGGGGGTTAGGGCTTCAACATATAAATGCCGGGGAGACACAATTCAGTCCATAGCAAACAGCGATGGAATACCATGTGTGTTCCCCTCACACATGCAGCCCTTCACTACTTCTCACTACAGCATATTTGAGTGCCTACTTTAAACACAGAGTGAATTACCTGCCTCAGCCAGACTTATGTTTGCTGCTGGCCATAGCACTGGCACCAGTTGTACCACTGGCAATGGCCCTGGCCCTTGCACACTCCATGGCATTAATACCCCTATTCCCTGAAATCCTGGCTTGGACTCTGTCCTGATCTTCTCTCAGTGCCTCTTTGCACACTGAACTTGTAGGACCAGAAGTCAACGTGAATAATCTTGTCCGCAAACCCCAAAATGTACACTGTTCTGGGTTCAGTGTGGTCGTGAGGGCCCCACAGGAATTTGTAGCATATAGGATCCCTGTTGGGCATCTACCTCAAATTCAGATATTGTTGCTGCAAAACATCTTCAATGAAAAGCTTTCTGGGCCTTTCAAAAGTGATATGCTTCCCCTCAGCATCTTCAGCTCTCTCAGCAAATTCCAGATGTCCTCTTCAGGAGCAAAATTGCCCTCCATGAAAATTAGGTCTAGAATACCAGTTTGGAGCAAGCCCCAGCCTTTACTCACTCAGTCCCTCAGTAGAGGAAAGTTGCACTTTGTTGATGAGGGTGTCACATTGCTTCCTGGCATCCATGTTCACTTCCTTAACTCGAGGCCAAAGAGTACTCCAGGCTCTCAGAGGCTTTGCTGAGGACCTCAGGGAAGTGATCCATGTGCTGTTGGATGATGTGCCTCAGCATTTCTGCCTTTTGGGTGGGCTCCTTCTTCTGGTTCTTGAGCAGCAGGAGCACCTCCAACTCAGCCACATTACTGCTCAAGAAGTCCCTGGGCCTGAACTTAGCAAGTGTTGGGGCCTATGGGGCACATGGCCCTTGCTTTTCCTCATGGCTCCTTTCTCCCTCAACTGAGAGGTTCCCTGAGGGAGGTAAGGTGGCAGTGGAGGTGAAATGGGGATTCCAAGGACATGGAGGAGCATTGAGTGTCCCACCAGCAGGTTTCCCCTTAGTGGCCTGTGATCTGATAACAGGAGAGTAAGGAGAAGGCCTCCTGCTCAGCCTCAAGAGCCTGGTTCTCACCTCAGGCCTGGTAGTGTGAGGGGCCTCAGCAAGCAAGCTCTCCCATGGATGGGAGGAAGGCTGCCTCTGCTGTTTGTACTTTAGAATACTGACCCAGACTTTCGTCCTTCTGATCCCTCTATTCCCTGAGACCCTAGAAGATACAGTGAACTAGCTCCTCAGTAGCAAGCAGTCATTCTCTGGGCTTCCCAGCTTTGACAGAAGAGCATCAGATGGTGGCACATTCAGCCTGTATTCAGGGGTCTTCGCCTTGGTGGCTGGAAGGGCGTGTCCTGCTCAATCTGAGGCTGCCCCCGTCAAACCACCACAGTCTTCACCCTCAATAGAGAAAACTCAATTTTACCCTTCAACCGAAAACCCCCAAATACCAGCAGTAGAATTAAGAGAGAACTTGAAACCATCTCTTCCTTCTGTGGAGGGGTGGGAATATCCAGGAGGACTGAAGTGGATTTATCCTTCTGGGGTGCACCTCAGTCTCATGGATCGAAGCTACCTAAATCTCTCATACTCCTGGACACTGAGGCTGTACTTGGTAGGATCCATGGAATACCTGAGCTCTATTCCTGGGCTCTGAAGGTGTTCACAGTGAGAAATGCCCTGCATACATTGTTGGCCTATATCCTGAGACCTGAGACCCCAAGGAGGAGTTGGGCGGATGCCTCAGGCTCAAGGAAGCCATTCCCAGGAGCTGATAAGGATCAGCTGATGGGGATCAGCAGGGGTGGGACTCCATGGGGTCCACTGTGTGATGGGGTGAGCAGTCCCCTTGGTTCTCACTCAGGGTCTTCACTTTGACACCAGGCAGGGCCTGCACTCCCTGCCATCTCCTGACCTGAGGACTGTCCCCTTAGACTAAGGCTGTCACTTCCTGTATATCTCTGAGGAGAGAGTGAAGGTAGGGGACTCCCAGGGTGAACATCAGGGGCCAGATTGTGCTGGTTCTCTTCTACTCTGGAGTGGTGGTCCCCTCAATCCTCAATAAGGGTCCTTACCTCAACTCAAGGCAGGGCCTGAGCTCCATCCAATCTACTGATCTAAGAACAACCCCTTCAAACCAAGCCTTCAACTCCATGAGAGTCCAGAAAAGGAAGCAACAGGGGTCTCAGCTAAACAGCTCTGATCAGGGCCTCCCAGGGCTGAGGCCAGGGCTGGAGTTATGCAGAGACCCCTCTGGTCAGACATGTGTGGCCCCCTTAGTTCTTCTATTGTACCATGTGGTAAAAGATTACATTGTCCAAGGAAATGCCTACAGAAAAATTCTTGACCAAAGAGAGGTCTGGCTGTGGCTCCCGGGATGCAGTCGCTAAGCCCTCGGGATGTCCTGCCTGATCATCGTGTCCATGTTTATTTGGAAACCTTGGACCGTGCTGGATAGTCTATGCTGCAAATGACTTATGATGGCAGTCTTGGGTCACATGGTATTAGCTTGACCTCCAGAGGGGCTAACAACTGAGGTTAGTCACCTAACCTCATCACCTCAGTTTTCAACCACATCGACCTGACTGAGCCTCAGTAAAAACAATGGGCACAAAGGCTCAGGTGAGCTTCTGGAGTTAGCAATACTCCATGTGTACTGTCTTACCTAGAAGTTAGTGTTGGCTGGGACTCCACGCAGAGAGGAATGCTGGAAGCTCTGTGCCTGGAACTCCCTGGGCTCTGCCCTATGTGCCTCTTCCTCTGGCTGATTTTAATCTGTATCCTTTCACTGTACTAATCCATAACCATGAGCATGCCAGCTTTCAGTGAGTTCAGTGAGTCCTTCTAGCACATTATCAAACCTGATGTGGGGCTTGGGGACACCTGAACTTGCAGTTGGTGTAAGATGTGGGGGTGGTCTTGGGGGCTGCTGAACTTTGCAGGTCTCCACTGTGACTCCTGGTAGGATCTGGGATTCCTTCCTGTGTTGACCTGATGCCTTTGCTGTCAGGCCCCACCTCAGAGAAAACACCGAGCAGGAAGTGATCATGCCTGTCTTCCAGTAACCTCGACCCTGGGCCTCTGAGAGCAGATAGCACAGGTGAGGATCTCTGCACCTTCTGGTTTGCTTGGTCTCCTCCATCCTCCCTCAGACTCCTCAGCTAGACTCCTAGCAGGACCTGGGTCTCCTCTTTCTGTTCACTTGAGGCCAACCCCTTAGATCCAGTCCGAGCCACACAGAGAGCCTCTTTAGGAGAAAACCAGCGGAGGCCTCAGTGAGATAGCCCTACTGGCGGCCTCGCATGGCTGACCACAGAAGTCAGATTTTGTGGGACCACCTCTGTTCTGGGGTGGGTTGTGCCTTTCATCCTCACCCAGGGTCTGTGCCTTGATATCTGGCAGGAAATGGGTAACCTCCCTTCTGCTGAACTGAGTCCTCCACCAGCACTTACCCAAGGCCTCACCATCCTGAGACACCTGCAGGGAAGAAAGGAAACATTTCATCTTGCTACCCCTGCCCGGGCCTTCCAGAGCCGACAGCAGGAGTGGGACTCTGGCATCCTCTCTGCTCCAGAGTGACTGATCCCCTGAATACTCACTCGGGGTCCTCACCGTGACTTCTGGAATAGAATAGACTTTCTCTTTCCTACTGATCTGAGGCCTGGCCCCTCAGACCATGGCTCTCACCTCCAGGAGACCTCTGTTGGGGAAGTTGAGGAATCTCATCCTGCCTGGGGTCTCCAGGGGATGACAGCAGGGGCCAGCCAGACTCCAGGACCCGCTATGTCTGGCTTTAGTACAGCATGGGTTCTCATGCCGGGGTCAACCGCTTGGCTGCAATCAGGGCCCGGGATCCATTGCTGATCTGAGGCTTCTGCTCCTAAAACCAACACCCTTACCTCCCAGTCTCCTGAGGAGGAGTGAGGATGCATTCATTGCCTGTGTCAGTTGGCCTCCCCTTTCTGGGATCTTCTAGGGCTGACAGCAGGGCTGGTGGTGACGGAGCTCTATAGAGCCTCATTTGTTCTGAAGGTAAGAAAATTTTCTGCAGGAATGAGTTCTGCTGCTTCTCCAGAATGCGGTCAGACTTGTTGTGTCTCGTTTCCTTTCCCTTCCCCTATAGCATGTGTGTGTGTGTGTGACATTTTCATGTATACGGGGATTGATTTCTGGACCTGCTATCCTTTTCCATTAAACAATTTGTCAGTTCCTAATCCAGAACCACACTGCTTAACTGCTGCATTAACTTTGCTCTCACTTAAGCCAATTCCTTGTTCATTATTTGCTTTTCTTCAGTCCGGTCTTGGTTTTTTTTGTTGTTGTTGATTTTTTTGTTTTTTTTGTTGTTGTTGTTTGTTTGTTTTTTTTTTTTTGAGACAGTGTCTCGCTCTGTCACCCAGGCTGAAGTGCAGTAGCATGATCTTGGCTCACTGCAACCTCCACCTCCCAGGTTCAAGCGATTCTTCTGCCTCAGCCTCCCGAGTAGCTGGGACTACAGGCGCAAGCCACCACACCCAGCTAATTTTTGTATTTTTAGTATAGATGAGGTTTCACCATGTTTGTCAGGCTGGTCTCGAACTCCCGACCTCAGGTGATCCTCCTGCCTTGGCCTCCCAAAGTGCTGGGATTACAGGCATGAGCCACTGCGCCTGGCTGGTCTTGGTTTTATAGCTGTTACATAGCTGTGTATTTATTTGTCCAGGTCACTTTTAAGTTCAATTATAATCCTAAACATTTTCTCATATCTCATACAGTTTTTATTAGAATATGACATATTCATGTGTTCAGAATTTTCTTGGTCTTCGTTAAAGTTTTTCATTTTCATCTGTTTAACAATGGAACCATTTAACCTATGTTTATTTGCAGATATATTATTATTTAAAATTACTGTTTGGGATGCACTCATTTTTTTACTCTATTCTAATTTGTGATAGGTTGCATATAGAAAACTGTAAAATTTTGTATAGTTATTTGATATAATTCCCACTCAATAAACTCTTGATATTTTTCCATTGATTCTCCTACATTTTATTTCTCTTGGTGGATGATGAAATTTTCTGAAAATGGTGATAAAATTTTGCTCTTCTATTCATTATTCATATCTATTCTTTTTGTTCCTTTCTTAGCGAATTTGGTAGAATCTGCAGTAAAGTCTTGACCGAAGTGGTGATATCAGGCATGTAGGTTGCTTGCCTTTGTTGGAATTATCCTGGTGTTTCACCATCTAATACACTGTTGCCTTTTAATTCTCATGCCTATCAAGTTAAACATGCTTTGTTTTGTTCCTAATTTACATAAGAAAGTCATTTAAAAATTCATTTAAAAAATTCAACATTCAATCTTAATGAAATTTCTAGATTGAATGTTGAATTTTTAAATGACTTTTTTTTTTCATTGAGCCAAGTGGCATTCCCCGCCCCCGCACCCAAAGGCATGAGTCTGGTGTTTCTGCACATCTTCTGAACAAATGGCATTTACAGCTTTGTTTGAGGATATTTGCAAAGCTGTTCCAGGTCAGGAATTGTATTTGCTTACATTCCAGTGTAATAATGCTTGAGTCTCCTCCCCAACCCAGAGACATTTCAAGGAGATAAAGTTAATGTCACTCTCTCAGTCAAAGGACAGATTTGTTTCCAAACCAGAATAATAATGATAATGACTTCCTCCAGGGCAACATTGGGTCAGGTTTGCTAGCAGTGCGCTTATAAGATTGGGTGATTTCTAAGCTCAGAATTCCTCAGCAGTGACACAGACCATAAGGCAGGACTTGGGGAACCACAGCAACTGATGTAAACATGAAGCTCGTGTGGCCTGCCATGTAATGCATAATAAAGTGTCCAAATCTGTTTGAACTAATTGTCTCCTTACTCTCTGTACTTACGGAAATGTGCTAAGCCTAATGGCTCCTTGAGTACTTCACTCAAATATTTATAGATGTTTGAATTTTGGGGTGAAGAACAATTTTGTGGAATCTGTCAGCGATAAACCACTTAAGAAAGGTGAGGAAAGAAAGTTATATGAAAATCAGAGCTCGGTACTTTTCACTTTTTGGAAAATGAAATGAAGTGTTGAGGCAGGATGAACATATTTAGCAATAAAAGCATTTTTGGTTGTTTTTCTTTCAACTTTTAGTTTACGTTCGGGGGTACTCATGCAGGTTTGTTACACAGGTATATTGTGTGCTGCTGAGGTTTGGGATATGATTGAACTTGTCACCCAGCTAGTGAGCATAGTTCCCAATGGGTAGTTTTTCCACCGTTGCCCCTCTCCTACCCTCCCCGTTCTTATAGTCCCCAGTGTCTACTGTTTCCATTAAAGTTCATGTGCACCCAATGTTAAGCTCCCATTTGTAAATGAAAACATGTGATAATTGGTTTCCTGTTCCTGCATTAGTTTGCTAAGGGGAATGGCCTCCAGCTGCATCCATGTTGCTGCAAAGGACATGATTTCATTCTTTTTTATGGCTATGTCATATTCTATGGTGTTTATGTACTACATTTTCTTTATCCAGTCTACCATTGATGGGCATTTAGGTTGATTTCATGTCTTTGCTGTTGTGAATAGTGCTGCCATGAACATATGGGTGCTTGTGTCTTTTTGGTAGAATGATTCATTTTCCTTTGGGTATATCCTCAGTAATGGAACTGCTGGATCAAAAGATAGTTCTATTTGTAGTTCTTTGAGAATGAAAGCAATTTTAGAAACTGCTGCAGGCAACTGGAAGGAATAAAAGCAGTTCAACAGCCACTTGATATGCTGTGCAAAAGTTGTGGACATATTGTGGATGTGGGGCAAAGAATGGAGAACTGCCTTCAGTGCAAGGATTTTGTGTTTTTTGCAGAGAAGAGGTTTTGCTTCTCTAAAAGCCTCTGAGAGGTGGGAGGATTGCTTGAGCCTGAGAGGTTGAGGTTGCAGTGAGCCATGATCATGCCACTGCACCCCAGCCTGGGGGACAGAGAGAAACCCTGTTTCCCAAAAAAAAAAAAAAAAAAAAGAAAAAGAAAAAGAAGAAAAAAAGAAAAGATAGCCCCGTTCAGTTCCCAGGTGAAGGAAGATTTCCAAATACCGGAGGATAATCTAGGGGACAGTCGTCCTCACTCTCTCCTCCCTGGAATTTGTTCAAATTCACACCCTTCATCCATTTTCAGAGAACGGCTGACATCAGCAAGGAAAGTTTGTTTCTGCCTTCTCTCAGTTCATAGTCCCCATAGAGTGGGTCTTGACCCATGCCACACATTGCCCGCTCCCAAAAGCAAGATTTGCAAAACAACTTGGGCAATGGGATATGGGCAGAAGGTGGAGAAGGGATGAGCAGGAGGGATAAAGTCAGCAAGTGCCTTGAGGACTGCACTCCTATCATGTTGGTATCACCTGGCACTTTTTTTTTTTTTTTTTGAGACGGAGTCTCGCTCTGTCACCCAGGCTGGAGTGCAGTGGCCGGATCTCAGCTCACTGCAAGCTCAGCCTCCCGGGTTCATGCCATTCTCCTGTCTCAGCCTCCCAAGTAGCTGGGACTACAGGCGCCTGCCACCTCACCCGGCTAGTTTTTTTGTATTTTTTAGTAGAGACGGGGTTTCACCGTGTTAGCCAGGTTCACCTGGCACTTTTACAAGCTCAGGATCAGCCAGTCTCCTGAACCCACTCAGGGATGCTGAGGTAGCTCTCTTACCACTTCCTCAGAACGACAGAGCTTCCTCACTTCCACAGATGGCCTAAGACATCACAAGACAGTGAATAGCATTAAGCAGTGTGTGTGTGTTGTGAGGGATTAACATCTCAGAGGTCAGCTGTAAGCCTGACCTAGTGGGAGGAATACAGAACACAGGAGTGCCCCAGGTAGCCCAAGGTTAACCTCAAGGTAATCTCAGACTCCCAGAATCCTTACAGCAAGTCATTCTGAACACTTAGGGCCCAACCTGCTTGAGCCATTCGCTCAGGTGAAGGACAACAGGACAGATGGAGGTTCCTACGTGGATGAAGAACAGGAACAGTTCTCTAGGAAGGCTGGTGGGAGAGGAGGTTGTCTTCAGAAAGAGGAATGTCTAATTAGAGACTTCTAACCCACATCTCGTCTAGTGAGTGAACTTGAAACATCTGTGAATGATGGGAGAGGCACAAGGGATTACCTGAACCCTGTGAGGGGAGCTCTGAAGGTCGAGTGCTTTGACACAAGGCCATTGGATTGACCGAGCAGTGTGGCTTGGAAAGATCAAATGTTCAAATGGCCTTGTCTGGAGCCCCAGACACTTTGTTTCAGTAGAAATAATAAATATGGGGTTTATATGGCTTTTTTCCTTTAGTTTTTCTTTCAGCATTGTTTTAAAGCAATACAAATTTAATCGTGGAAAGCTGACAAAATATAGAAGAGTCTTAAGTAGGCAACTTGTTGAAAAGGAGAGCAACACAAGTTGCTCAATGTCACTGTGAGGTGGTTTATTTATCCACTCCACTGTTGATGGACACTTGAGTTATTGCCAGTTTATGACCATTATGAATAATGCTGCTATGAATACCCCTTTACATGTCCTTTCCTGAACATACACCCTCACTACTGTTGAGTATATACCTAGGAGTTGAATTGCTGAGTCATAGGATATGCATTTGCTCAGCTTTAATAGTTACAGGGAAAAGATTTTCTCATGTGGTTATACCAACTTCTACTTTCACTAGCCATATGAGAAAGTCCTGAGTGCTCTATATTTTCTCCAAAATGAGCTGTTTTTCTTCAATGTTATTTTAGCCATTCTGGTGTTTGTGTAATGGTTTCACATTGTGAAAACTGTGTAATGTGGTTTCACATTGCGAATGTCAATGTTTGTGTAATTGTTTTACACTGTGGTTTTATTTCACAGTTCCCTAATGATTAACGAATCAATGATTAGTATCTTTTCATATGATGAATTGATGAGTCTTTTCATATTGCTAATGATTAATGATTAGTGTTTTTATATGTTTACTGTCTATTTCATAATGTCAGAATTTAACATTAAATTCAGAATGCCACTGGATTCGCCATCTTCACTATAAACCCTGGAACTGACACAAGATCATCACAACCCCAGTAACAGCCACCCTGATATGCTCAGAGACAAACTATTGTCTTATGCCCTTCCCACATTAGTATTCAAGTTGCTACAAGTAAGGTAGTTAGGTTGCCCAAACACCAAATCAGCTCATTAGAGAGTCATACCTCTACTCATTTATTACTCACCCTTCTATAACTGTGGGGCACCCAACGTCCCAATCCTGGACCCTACTTGTACCCAAACGGCACTTTTTAATCCCCTGTTTTGCCTCAACCCTATCCCACCATGCACACTGAAGTTTCATGGCCTACATATCCTATTGTGTCTGCTCTATCCATTGCTTGTCTGAAGACAAGTCCTCCTTCCTGGACCCCCACCTGGCCCCTTTTGTCCAAGGCTGAGAGTACCCATTTCCATTCCCTAAACTACTCCGCCACTCTCTGCCATCACTCTTTAAGTACCTTAAAGGTTCTCACGCCATCTGCACTAGATAGCCCATGACTGAACTTGGTCCATGTTCCTTCAAGTCCAGTATCCACATAAAAACATTAAACTGTTGTTTCTAGATATTTCGTTGGCATAATTCTTTTATCCACCTGAATAATTTCTTTAAAAAATGGTAGCAATTATTTTACTCTGCGTAATTCCCAGACCATGAAGACTAGGATGGCAGAGGAGCTGTAATTGAGCAGGGGGCTGTGAGCCTGGGCTCTGGCCCACTCAGTACCTCTTCTTCCTTCTCAGCCTAGTGAGCTTGGACACTCACCCCCACAATCCTAGGGCTTCCTTATAAACTCTTTGCAAAGCCCTCTGTCAGGAGAGCCTTCCTCGGATGCAGGCCTCCCCATCGTATTTCTACACAGGCATCTGTCTGCACAGACTGCAATTTTGTGCTTGGCTTTCAAGCACTGTCAAATACTTACACCTCCCCCACGCCAACCCAACTACATCTCACAATCATCTTTCTTGTTTTGTCGACTTATCTATCCTTAATTGCTTCCTATATACACACAAATACACACTCTGCATTAGTCCACTCATCTCTCCTGCTCTCAACAGGCAGGTTGCGGACCCCCTGCCATTCCCTGCATTTCCTCATTCCACTCGGGATTGTTCACAGGCCCTGACTTTCCACTCTTCCCAAAGCCATGTCTCTGCCCTCCTTCCAGGCCCAGCTCCAGATTGTCCTCTAGGAAAGGGATCTTTGTTACTGCCCTTACCTGGAAGCTTCTCAGCATCTTACAACACAAGGGGTTCTCTGTCTCAACACATTTGCTTTCCTAGCTTCAAAACCATTCTCAGGTTAGGGTCTTCCTGGTAGGTGGATTTTATTCCTTTATCAGTCAGACTATCTACATGACTAGGGGGCTTGGTGCCTCTTACTTCCATGTTTTTGCCTTCCTGATATCATATACAATCTCCAGTTGTTTTCAATGTTGTGTACTTTGCATTGAACCCAGAGGGAGACAGGACAGAGGGACCTTAGCAGTTTTTTCGCAAATCAGCATGAAGCCTGGTGATAGGACCCTCTAAAGTTAAACAGCTCAGTTGCTCAGCAAGCAAGCTGAAGTGGAAACAATTAGTGTTCCTTCTTAAATGACCAGATAATAACGAAGCATAACTGCAGTTCACAACACTCTCTCTATTCCCACTGTGATGACCCGGTAAATGATGGGTGCATGCTGGATTCTCCAGTCACCCCCAATCACTTATGCTGTGCGCCAGGCACTGCACAAGGACCTCAGGTACAAAGATGACTCAGGCCCCTTCCTAAGCAGCTGAAACACATGCACAACAGTTCTTGCCAGCTAGGCTGGATAAGGGCCAGTGGGCAGTAGCAGCTGAAGTAGGTCACAAGGTGGCATCAATGAGAAAAAAACATGTGCATGAGACAGGGTATCCATTTTCTGCAGTGCTCATAAATGAGGATATGCAGGCTGTTATGTCATGCAGAGGACAGGCCCAGTGCTCAGGAACACCCATAAGCCCCCTGCACTCTAAATCACCTGGTCTGGAGTCTCTGAAGTCTATGATGAGAACTAGGGCTGTGTTATCCACCTCTCTAGGATGCTGAGGTTGGAGTGGTATTCATTGGAGGAGATTTTGTGTGATGTCTTCCACTTGACCCTGAGTCCACACTCAGAGGAGAGTGAGCACGTGTTTCTGGGCAGGGTGGGCTGCAACATGTGAGTGGCTGAGATGAGGACTTTGTTCTAGGGGGGTGTTTTAGTCCGTTTTCACACTGCTGATAAAGGCATACCTGAGACTGGGCAATTTACAAAAGAAAGAGATTTCATAGACTCACAGTTTCCTGTGTCTGGGGAGGCCTCACAATCATGGCGGAGGGTGAAAGACACCTCTCACATGGCGGCAGACAAGAGAAGAACGCTTGTGCAGGGAAACTCCCCTCTATAAAACTGTAAGATCTCGGCAGGGCGTGGTGGCTCACTACTGTAATCCCAGCACTTTGGGAAGCCCAGGCAGGTGGATCACGAGGTCAGGAGATGGAGAACATCCTGGCTAACACAGTGAAACCCCGTCTCTACTAAAAATGCAAAAAAAATTAGCCGGGCATAGTGTCAGGTGCCTGTAGTCCCAGCTACTCGGGAGCCTGAGGCAGGAGAATGGCGTGAACCAGGGAGGCAGAGCTTGCAGTGAGCAGAGATCGTGCCACTGCACTCCAGTCTGGGCAACAGAGCAAGACTCCATCTCAATAAATAAATAAATAAATAAATAAAACTGTAAGAACTCATGAGACTTATTCACTATGTCAAGGACAGCACAGGAAAACACTACCCCCATGATTCAATTACCTCCTACCAGGTCCCTCCCACAACACGTGGGAATTCAAGATGATATTTGGGTGGGGACACAGCCAAACCATATCAAAGGGGCTTTCTAATGCTGTGTCAGACTGAAGGGTGGTCTGTGTTGGAGCAAGGAGCAATCCGTAGGAGAGAATAACTGCAATTTTTTTTTCACAACCCCATGAGGACCTTTCTCTTGGCAAGGGTTTTGCCAGATTACAGCCTTTCAGAGCAGGTTCCCACGGTAAGATTGTGTACTGATCCTTCCAAAAACCCGGATGACAAGGATGCGTTTTAAGTGTTTGAGGTTAATCCTTTCTCACTGGGACAATTTGAAATCCCCATCTTCTACTGTGCAATTTATTATTCTGGGCTGGAATCAGACAGACTTTTCTCCACTACCCCATCTCCTCCTTCTAGATTGGAAAAGCTCAGTCACAGTTCATATATATACTCAGTTTTAGTAGATTCTGCACAACAGTTTTCTGAAGTACTTTTACAAACTTTCCCTCCCACCAGCAATATATGATTCTTCAGGTTGCCTCCCATTCTCCCCAACACGTGTTATGAGACAGCATTCTGGTGGTGTCAGTGGTTACTTCAATTTCTGTTGCCCTGGGGATTAATGAGGTTGTGTGCCTCTTTATACCAATACCATGCACTCTCAATCATGATATCCCTGGAAAGTTTATGACATCTGGTAGTGTGTGTTCTTTAGCTTTGTTCATCTTCTTAAATATTGCTTTGCCTACACTTTATGTGTTGAATTTCTTTATCACTTTTAGAAGCTGTTGTCAAATTCCACAAAAATGTGTCAGTTTTGGACGGGACCGTATTACAATTGTATATTAACATCAGGAGAATTTATATTTTAGCAATAATGACACTTGCAATCCACGAATATAGTATATGCTCCATTTGTTCAGAGTATTTGGTAGCCCCATATGATTACGCTTACCGTAATTGATACAGAATATTCCTGCAGTGCACAAACTATAGCAATATCACTAACATGTAGGTAAATCAGAGTCTTTATTATACGTATTTTTCATTATCTTGTGATTTGGTGTTCATTCCTGAAAACGCTGGTTCTCACACTTGAGCGTGCATCAGAATACACTTTCTATGTAGAGGGCTTATTAAAAAACAGATGTCTGCCCTGCAAAGCCCAGGGTTTCTGATGCAGAAGGTTAGGGTGAGGCCCGATAATCTGCATCTCTAACAAAGTCCTAGGTGATGTTAGTGCTGCTGGCCAGCGGACCACACTTGAGGAGCCCCTGCCTTAAAGACAGGCAGAGGAAATAGGTACATTGGTCCAGAACCTGTCCTTGAGGCTAAAGATACAGGAGAGTGTAATCATGGCCTCTTTACTACAGAGTCTCTCTGGCTGATGTGGGAAGCAGGACTACAGCAGATGACTATAATGCATCCTGGGAACTGCTTTACGAATTTTACTTGTTAACCTGGGAGCTCAGTGAAGATTTTTTTTTTTTTTCTTAGGCAAATAAAAACAAAACCAAAAATATAGTGCTGACTGGATGGATGAGCCCCTGTTGAGTAAATTCCAAGAGATTTTGAATGTGTGGCTGTGTCCACACTGGCAAGAGATGAATATTTCAGTGTGAATATATGGTGAGAAATTGCTGTGAAATATGGCTTTCTCATCCCTTTTTTTTGTCTCCTCCTTCATGGGAATTTAAACAGTTCAAAACCATAGAAATGTGTCCATGGTTTTTCATGACTATAATATTTCTATCGGCATGATAAGGCAACATCACAACTGTTCTAATACAAAATGCTCTTAGGAATTGGGTCTTTATTAAGATATAGGTAAGTGTCTAAATGTTGGGCATATTATTTTAAGTGTGTGTTTCTAAGTGTGTGTTTTGCAGAAATGACCATTTTCACTTTGATGGGATAGTTGGGATATGATGGAACACCTGACATAATGTTTTAGGTTCCATCCTTTATTAGGTAATCCTTCATATTATTATCCACAAACAGAAAATGTTTTCCTGACCCCTGTAACATTTCAGGATGAGAGATGGAATGTTCTCACTCACCACTTATTGTGCCATCTTAGGTGCAGGAGTGGGAGGGTGGAAGACGAAGCTTTGCTGGATTCAGGATGGCTGCAGACCAGCAGGGATGCTTTATCTTCCTGGTATTTACAAGCGCGTGGAATCTCATTTCTCCTGGGAATTGCTTAGTTTTTCAAGAGAGGATCCTTCAGGAAAGAGAAAAACTGAGCAGCTGTGCACAGCTGACAAAATGCCACAGTAAGGAAGCTGTTCAATTCAAGTGAGAATGAAACTGCAATTAGGTGTGAATAACTAAGTGTATTTTGGAGTTAACATGTTTAAAACCAATGGAAAGTTTAAATAAGAAAGAATGGTGAAAAGATAGTATTATATGGAAATAATTCTAACAAGATTTATTTCCTTGTAAAAGATTTACTTACTTGCTCTTGTTAATGTGTCATTTTTGTTGTTTGATATTATTATCACAGTAAAATTTCATGCACTTTGTGGGTATGGGCATCACAGAATGTAAAATTAGGCAGTTGGGCAAATGATGTTTTCTCCATTTGGGTATTTGCATATAAGTTGCAACAGTACTTTTTGAGGAATATTAACAGAATGGCTCTGGGTAATTTCTGGTGTTTCCTGTTTTTGCTTAAATTGGAAAAGAGGCTGACATACAGAAGATTTGATTGAGTATGCATTGGAATAGAATCAGAGCAAGGTGACAGTGGACCACTGTGAGTTTTGCAACTATCTTTTGGTCATTGTTCTGTGGAGGGAGGGAATGGAACTTTTAGTTTAGATGTTACAATCATTGTTGGTGATCATTTTTATTGTGATGTTAATAGTAATTGTTGTTTTCTTTAGGCAACTATAGGACAGAATGGAAGAAAACCCAGAGTGAATCACATGAGAGTAAGAACCAGGATTAGAAGTCTGAAAAACCTGCAAAGAGACTTTTCTGTCAAAGAATGCAGGCATATTTTAGGAAGAGAAAGCTTAATGACACAGAAGTAAACAAGCAGACAGAATCTCTACCTTCATGGAGCTTTCAGTTTAGCAGGCATTAAACTAGTCATAGTAAGTAAAATTGGGATTCACATACACAATGAAAGTCCAGGAAGCTATGGGAGAATATCACAAGGTCTTGACATACTGTAGGGGAGATCAGATCAGGGGGAAGCTTGCTTGAGTCAGTGGTGATTAAGTTGAAATTGGAAGGGTGAACATGAATTAGTCAGGCAAAGGACAGTGGGAGAAGTTGGGAGGTGTTCCTCAGACCGAGAGAATAACTCTTTGGAAGGCTTGAGTGAGGAACTGGGCCTATTGGAATCAAAATAAAAAGCAATACTTCTAGTGTGATTACAGCATAGTGAGCAGGAAGGAGACCAGTGAAAGATGAAATGAGAGATAGATCAGTTATGACCATTCAAAACCATGTTTGATATGAGAAATGTTTTGGACTTTATCTTGAGATTAATGGGGAGGCAGGAAGGGATTCAGCACTGGGATGCCACAGTTAGATTTTTATTATTTGAAGGTCATTCTGGCTTACTTAAAACCTAGGCTGTATGTACTGAAAGGAGCTGAGGGGTATATTGTAAGAATGTTTGATTTGGGTGTCATAACTTAAAACTCTGTAAGCAAGAGTTTGTTGACTTGGGAGCAGTCTCCTAAGATGTAGGATTTAATACACTGCTAATGACACCAGTAGATGGTACAAACTCATTAGTAGAATGACTCATAGGAGCATTGAAAATGTAATGGCCCATGCTAAGTGAGATTGAAATGCAAGAATTGTTGTGGCATATTGTGCTGGAAGGGATGAAAGGACTCAGGGATATGTACGTGCTGCAATTGATAAACTGTGTGTGAACAGAAGCCCCTCCAGATGAGTACATTCCATTCAAAAGACCAGAGGACACACACCATCTACTGAAGCCATAAAGAATGCACTGCTGAGGGAGATACTAGAATCTTGGAGACATTCAATAGTGACTTGCCTCTTCTGTACTAAATGTAGGAGCTGAGTATAGGAGATGCTGCTGAAGATCTTGGCTTGTTGCAGGATTTGGGAATATAAGACCCTGAAACAATAGTGAAGTGGCAGCTCTTAACTACCAGAAACCAAAGGTTCACATTGTCATAATGATATGCAAATTAACGGCCAAGGAGGTTGGAGGTATAGAGAGTCATGGAGATGATTAATAGAACATAGTGTCCCTATGCAAAAAGTAGAAAGACAGATTACAAGGATAATACTTTGCTTGTACCAGAAAAAAAAAATTAAGTGGAAATAACCAGGGGTCTGAGGGAAGCTGCTCAAATAAAAAAGCACAAACCCTTTCACAATTTCTAGACCTAAGGCAGTTTTTACACTCTTAAACCCTTTCCAACTGCCATGACACTATAGATCTCCAGGTGTCCATGTCAGCTGAAACCCTATGCCTAATACGAGGTGAGAAAATACAAATAGTGGACTTAATATTCTTAGTATTGAAGTAAGTATTGAAACATTGAACCTTTATTACTGGTAAAAAAAATAATAAAATAGGGGTGTGTCCTTAACTATATAAAAACTATATGTATCAAAAAGCTATAGGAATCACTATACTTAACATTTAAAACAATTGTAATATCAATTGCCACTGACATTCATTAGTACAATAAAGATCTTGTCAGTTAATGAGACTATAAATAAAAGTTTGGATTATTTTCCTACCTAGGTAATCTGAAGAAATCAACCATTAAGATTTCAGAGCTAATAAGTTCTATTTAACTTATTAAATAATCTAGGCAGACTTCTGTATCATTCTACAAATAGCAATTGTTGTACCATACACTGGCAATAGCCCCAAAGTAATCAATTTTCTTTATAAGCATATACATGCAAGAACTATAGAAAAAAAGCATAAAACATCACTTAAAGCTGTAAAGAGACATGCCATTGTAAGTTAGTGGGGGAAATGTGGCATAGTTTCTTTTAATGGTGTTGGGAAAATAGGCTATCCATTTTGGAAAATATTTATGGACAAGGCCAGATAAATACCTAGATGTGAATTCAAAGCTATAAACATTTTATAAAATAAATGAGTGTAGTTTTATTACCTAAAGATAGAAAAGGATTGCTTAAAGAAGATAAAAGTATTTATAAAGAAAACTAATAAATTTGACAGCATAAGACTTGAAATATCTTACAAGTAAAGATAATAGTTGAGAAAAATTGGAAGAAAATATTTAAACTATTGGTAAAAGCCAAAGATAAATATATGGAATACGTAAGGATTTTATGCAAACTCTTTAGTGAATTCAATGAAAGCAATACTAAAATGTCTAGGGATAAACACAGAATATGCTCAAAAGCGTTAATTATAATGATAAATGTGCAAGATGAACACTAGGAATACCTTAAAACTAAAAACCAAGGCTGTGATGATTCCTAGGGCCACAGATAAGTGAAAAATCATGAGCAGAAGGTAAAAGAAATGAGCTCTGTAACTTCAATGTTCTTCCCTCAAGCACTATGCAGAAAAGTCTCTTGGACTCATGATTTCTATACTGGAAAAAGTGAGATTGAAGTAGATAGCCAGCTTCCCTACAAAGTTGGGTTCCTTCACAAGAAAATGATTCCTGCATCACAAATGCCTACCGGGTGGAAAATCCTGAGGTCAATTAGAGAAAGGGTGGAGGTGTGGCTAGCACCAACCTGCACACGAAAATCACCGGCTACTCTTCATCCCAACAAAACAGACATCAAATCAGAGAGGCTGTTTAACAGCACCACACAGTGGGTGGCACAATACAGAGATCCTTTGGGCACAGACTGCTAGGCAGCCTTCCCACAGACCCATGGTATCTTCTTAGTGAACCCCTGTCCAGGACAGTCAGTGCTCCAAATTTTGCAACAACCCAAGGAATCCTGGGCTTAGCGTGCCATCTAGTGTCGAAAAGAAGGCGGCAGTCTCAAACTAAGGGAACTCAGTGGTCAATTGACACAAAATCTCTAGAAAAAGCAAACCAAGCCAGAGAGTGAAGGCTGGAATAAAAAACTATTCCCTTGACACGAACACATAGGCATACGTCCATCAGAAACATGAGCAAACAGGGAACCATGACCTCCCCAAATGGTCAAGAAAAGGAGACAGCTAATGACTCTAATGAGATGATAATGTGTGAGCTCTAAGATCACAAATTTGATGCAGCACTTTTAGGGAAACTCTGAACGCCAAGATAACACAGAAAAGCAACTAATGAATCTATCAGAGAAATTTAACAAAGATATTAAAATAATTTTAAAAACACACAGAAATTCTGGAACTGAGAAATACAATCACCAAATTGAAAAATACGTGGAGGGTCTCAATAGCAGAACTGGTCAAGCAGAAGAACAAATCAGCGAGCTTGAAGACAGGCTAAGTGAAAAATACACCGTCAGAGGAAAGAAGGAATTGAAAAGAAACAAATAATGCATATGAGATCAAGAGAATAGCCTCAAAAGAAACAATCTGAGAGTCATAGGCCTCTAAGGGAGAGTTGAGAAAGAGCAAGGGGTAGAAAGCTTATTCGAAGAGATATAACAGAAAACTTTTCAAACAGAGAGAAATGTCGACGAAAAGAGTTAAATTTTGTAAAAATATTTGAAGAGATTTATTCTGAGCCAAATATGAGTTACTTTGGCCGGTGACACAGCCCTCAGGAGGTCCTGAGAACATGTGCCCAAGGTGATTGGAGTGCAGCTTGCTTTTATACGTTTTAGGAAGGCATGAAACAGCAATCAAATACATTTAATAAATACATTGATTTGGTCCGGGGAATGTCTGGGTTGTGATAAGAGGTTGCGGAGACCAAAGTTTTCCATGAAGATGAAGCTTTTAGCTAGCAGGCTTCAGAGGGAATAGGTTGTAAAATGTTTCTTATCAGACTTAAAGTCTATGTTTATGGTAATGCGGGAGAGGTATAATGAGGCATGTTTGACTCCCATGTCCCATCGTGGCCTGAAACAGTCTCTCAGGTTAAATTTTAAGAGCTGTGGCTGAGGAGGAAGTCCAATCGGATGGTTGGGGGGGTGCTTAGAATTTTATTTTTGGTTTACAGAAATATATAAATATCCAGGTACAGGAAGGTTAAGTATCACCAAACAGATTCAGCCAAAGGAAGCCTACCCCAAGGCATATAATAAGCAAAATCTCAAAGGTCAAGGACAAAGCGAGGATCCTAAAAGCAGCAAGAGAAAACAAGCAAATAATATAAGAATGAGCTTTGATTGATCTGACAGTGAATTTCTCAGCAGAAACCCTGCAGGCTAAGAGTGAATGGAATTACATACTCAAAATGCTGAAGGAAAAACAACAACAACAACAACTAAAAATACTATACCCAGCAAAGCTACCTTTCAAACATGAAAGAGACAAAGACCTTCCAGGACCAACAAAAGCTGAGGGAATTCATCACCACTAGACCTGTCTTAAAATAAGTGCTAAAGGGAGTCTTCAATTAGCAAGAGAAAGATGCTAATGTGAAACAAGAAATCATCTGAAACTATAAAACTCAATAATAAAAGTAAGTACACAGGCAAATTTAGAATACTCTAATACTGTAATTGTGATGTGTAAACCACATTATTTTAGTGTGAAGAGTAAAACACGAATCTTTCAAAACTGATGATACCTACTAAATCTATTGCTTAATAGATATAACATAAAAAGAATTGAGGCAACCGCAAATATGTGGGTTAATAGAGTTAAAGTGTAGAATTGTTTAGTTGTTGCTGAGTTTTTTTCCTTGTGATCAAAGTTATCATCAATTTGAAATAACTGTAATAAATCTATAGAGATATTTTTGTGAGCCTCATGGTAACCACAAGCAAGAATCTATAACAGATATGCTTAAAAGTAAAAAAAAAAAAAAAAGGAATTAAAACACACCGCCAGTGAAAAACACCTAACCATACAGGAAGACAGTTAAAAAAAAAAGACAGAAAGGAAGAGAAGAGTTATAAAATGACCAGAAAACAAGTAATAAAATGGCAGTAGAAGGTCCTTACCTATCAATAATTACATTGAATGTAAATGGACTGAATTATCCAATTAAAAGGCAGTGTGAATGAATAGGTAAAACCAGCACCTAATTATATGCTCAATGTTACTTCACCTATAAAGACATACATAGACTTGAAGTGAAGAAACAGAAAAAAAAAATTCCATTAAAATAGAAACACAAAAAGAGCAGTAGTAACTATGCTGCTATCAGATAAAATACACATGAAGCCAAAAGCAGTAAAATGTGACAAAGAAGGTTCAATATGTAATGGTGAAGTGGTCAGTTCAGCAATAAGATACATTGATATATATGCACCCAATACCAGAGCACCCAAATATATAAAGTAAATATTGATAGATTGAAATACAATAATAGTAGTGGAATTCAACACCCCATTTTCAGCATTGGTCAGATCATCCAGACAGAAAATTGACAAAACGTCAGAGTTAAACTATACTCTAAACCAAATGGATCTAACTGACTTTTCCAGAATGTTTCATCTAACTGCTACAGAATTCACATTCTTCTCATGAGCACATGAAATATTCTGCAAGATGGACCATATGTTATTCCAAAAAGTAAGCCTTAATAAGTACAGAAACATTAAAATCATATCAAGTATTTTTTCTTACCACAACACTAGGAAACTAGAAATCAAAAACAGGAGGAATTTGGAAAATTCACAAATACATGAAAATTAAACAAGATGCTCTTAAACAACCAAAGGGTCAATGACAAAACTAAAAAGAACATTTTTAAAATTTCTTGAAACAATTAAAATTGGAGAAACAACATACCAAAACCTATAGTAAGCAGCAGAGGCAGCACTAATAGGGATGTTTATAGCAATAAATGCTTGCATCAAAAAAGTAGAAAGACTTCAAATTGACAACCTAATTATGGACCTCAAGGAATTAGAAGGCAAGGACCTGCCAAACCCAAAATTAGTAGAAAGAAAAGAATAATAAAGATTAGAGCAAAACATAAATAAAATTTAGACTAAAAAATACAAAATATCAATAAAGCAAAAAATTACTTTTTTTGAAAAGATAAACAAAATTGACAAACTTTTAGATAAAGAAAAAAATTGAGAGTGGTGAAAGCATCATGGCCAAATAGAACCCTCCAGTGATTGTCTCCATGCAGGAACACCAATTACACAACTCTCCGTTTAATGTAACACTTTATAAGAACCAAAAAAATCAAGTTAGTAATCACAGCACCTGTTTTTAACATAATATCAAGGAATGAGGTTTTAAGAATTTAGGAAACATAGTTTTGCATTGAATATACCACCAGTCCTTAATGCCCCTGCAGTGTCATGCAGAGAGATAATCTGTGCTTTGGAGAAAGAGAGTGAAGTGATTATGGGACTTTGCTTTGGAATTCAGTGCTGTTCTGTCACAGTGGAACACAAAAAAGGACATAATTCTGCTGGTGCCCACAGAGAAAGCAATTAGACCAGCCCCAGCCAGAGGCAAATTCTTTGCACTGGACTCAGAGGCAGCGGACTTGGGGTGCACACACACCACCCAGTGAGACACCAGCTTTGGTGACCACGGGAGTACCTATGTCTCCCCTCCCCAAACTCCAGGCAGTGCAGCTTGAGACAAGATTGTTTTCTGCTTTGGGAAAGGAGAAAGAAGAGTCCAGAGGATGTTGTCTTGCAACTTGGGTACCAGCTCAGTCACTGTAATGTAAAGTACCAAGCAGCTTCCTGAAGCGCCTGATTCCAGGTTTTAGATCCTAGATGGCATTTCTAGTCCTACTCTGGGCCAGAAGGGAATCTGCTGCCTTGTTGGGACAGACCCAGTCCTGGTAGAATTCACCACCTGCTGACTAAAGAGCCCTTGGGCCTTGAATCAACATCAGTGTTAGCCAGGTAGTAGTTGCCACAGGTCTTGAGTGAGATCCAGTACTATACTGACTTCAGATGTGATTCAGCACAGTGCCAGCAGCAGTGGCCAAGGGAGTGCTGTCATCACCCCATCCCCTACTCCAGGGAGCCCAGGATGGAGACAGACTCCTTTTGATGAGAAAAGGGAAGGAGGGAGAGACTTTGATAGCTCAGGGAATTCTCCCTGATCTTACCCAAACCCACCAAGAGGGTGCCTTTAGGAGTCCGGAAGAGTCATAGCGTTACTGGGCTTGAGGAGCCCCCTAGTGCTAATATGACTGCAGTGACTAGAGGCTTACATTATGACACTCAATTCCCTTTGAATACCTGGAAAGTCTTCTCACCAATAATGGGTACAAATAAGCCCAGACTGCTGAGAATGGAATGAATACCTAGATCTTCAATGCCCAGACATCAATGAATATCCACAAGCATCAAGAATATCTAGGAAAATACGACCTCACAGGACTAATTACATAAGGCTCCAGTGACCCATCCAAGAATGATGGACATATGTTAACTTTCAGACAGACAATTCAAAATTGGTGTCTTGAGGAAGTTCAATGAATGTTAAAGACCACACAAAGAATGATTTCAGAATTCTAGCAAATAAAATTATCAAAGAGATTGAAATAATTTGTAAAAATCAAGCAGAAATAAGGCAGCTGAAAATTCAATTGACAAACTGAAAAATGCATTAGACTCTCAACAGCAGAATTGATCAAGCAGAGGAAAGAATTAGTGAGCTTGAAGAAAGGTCATATAAAAACACACTCAGAGGAGAAAGTAATACAAAATAATAAAGCATGTCTCCAATATATAAAACAGTCACAAAACAGTCAATTTAAGAGTCATTGGCCTTAAAGAGGAGGTAGAGAGAGATTGGGGTAAAAAAGTTTATTCAAAGAAATAACAACAGACAAATTTTCTGACTCAGAGCAAGATATCAATATCCAGGTGTGAGAAAATCATAGAATGTCAAGCAGATCCAACCCAAATAAAACTAGCTCAAGGTATTTAATAATCACACTCTCAAAAGTCAAAGATCAAGAAGGATTCTAAAAGCAGCAAGACAAAAGAAACAAACTATAAAGGAGCTCTGATGTCTGGCAGTAGACTTCTGAGCTGAAACATTACAGGCCAGCAGAGAGCAGGATGACATGCAAAGTGACGCAGGAAAAAAAACAAAACAAAACAAACAAACAAACAAAAAAACCTTCCATCCTAGAGTATTATATCCAGCAAAATATCCTTCAAACGTAAAGGAGAAATAAAGATTTTTTCAGACAAACAAAAGCTGAGGGATTTTTGTCAACACCAGGTCTATCCTACCAGAAATGAAGGAAGTTCTTACGTCTGAAAGAAAAGGACATTAATGAACAACAAATCATCTGAAAGTATAAAACATACTGCTAATAGTGAGTACACAGACAAATCCAGAATACTCTAACACTGTAATTGCAATGTGGATACCACTTATATTTTGAATAGGAAGACTAAAAGACAAACCTCACAAAAATAATAGCTATGACAACATTTTGGGACTAGAGTCAAAAACTTTACAAGTCTACCTGGTATTCTATTGTATTGCAGCTGAGCTGGCACTCAAACCACAAGACAAAGTCCTTGCCACTCTTCGCTACCCTTTTTAAAGGCAGAGGAGCCTCACCCCATAGCCACTGACACCCCTGGCCACGAGGAGTACTACTTACTAGACTACCATTGATGTTCTCTTCAGGCCCAAGGCCTCTTAAATCAGCTTGTGTTGAATGCAGCCTGGCCTGGGACTCACCCTTCAGGACAGTGGGCTCCCCTCTAGCCCAGGGCATGTCCAGAAATGCCATACCAGGGTCAAGTCCTGGAATCGGGGACCCCAAGAACCCACTTGGTGCTCTACCCCGCTATGGCTGAGCTGGTACCTAAGGTGCAAGGTAAAGTCCCCTTTACTTTTCCCTCTGCTTGTTTCAAGAAAAAGGAGGTTTGCTCCATAGCTACCATAGCTGGTAATGTGCTGAGTCTCACCTGAAGCCAGCAAGTCTCAGAGGCTCGCCTGCAGCCCTTGACGTAGTACTCGGGTGTCACTACTGGTTATTAAGGGCCCAAGGACTCTTCCGTTAGCAGTTGATGAATGCTGACAGGACTGGATCTTTTTACTCAAGGCAGCAATTCCCTTCTGGCCCAGGGTGTGTCTAGAAATGTCATCTGGGAGCTGGGGCCTGGAAGGGGGGCCTCTTGACTGACCAGTGCACTATACTGCTGTGGCTGAGCTGGTATCCAAGATGCATGACAAAGTCCTCCCCACCTTCCCTCTCCTCTCCTCAAGCAGAAGGAGAGGGTCTCTTTTGGAGTCCCGAGCTGTGCAGCCTGAGTTTAGGGGAGAGGTGATTCCAGCACTTTCTTGGCTGCCCCAGCTGTGCCATGCCCCCCGCCCCTAGTCCACTGTCTCTGGGCCTCGTTCAGCCCTAGGACCCACCTATGAGTCTCAGTTCTTATGGCCTGGACTGCCTATCAACTTTACTTAGAGACCGAGAGCACTTTTGGCCCTCAGTGGTTAGGTCTGCAGGCAGACCGTGATTCCACTCTGGTTAGGACAGATTGAAATGCTCCCTCTGTGATGAGTAGGTGTCAGCTGAGCTTGGTCCAGTTTTTTTTTTTTTTTTTTTTCCTGCTTTAACAGAACAGCACTGAGTTCAATGCCTCACAGTTGTTGAGTTCTCCCTCCCCCCACACCCAAAGATGCTGTCAATACCACGCTGCTGCTTCTGGGGGTTTAAGGAGGGGTCGCATCAGTGATTCAGGACTGTTTTTTCTATCTCTTCAGTGCCTCTTTCAGTGATATGAAGTTAAAGCCAGCGATATGAAATTAAAATTGTGAGTGCTTACGTGATTTTTGGTTCTTGTAAGGTGTTTTTACTTTGTAGATAGTTGTTAATTTGGTGTCTTCGTGGGGGGGGGGACAATCAGTGGATCTTTCTATTTTGCCATATTGCTCCACCTCCTTCAGTCACAATGGAATATCATTAGCTGTATAAAAAGATGAAATCCTGTCATGTGTAGCAACATGGATGAGCCTGGAAGACAAACAGTATTTTAAGTGAAATAAAACATGCACAGAAAGACAACTATTGCATGTTCTCACTCAAATGTAGGGGCTAACAAATTAATCTCATGGAAGTAGAGAGTAGAATGGTGATTATCAGAGTTTGGGCAAGGTAGGGGGAAGGGGAATGAAAAGAGGTTGTATTCAGGCACAAAAATACAGTTAGAAAGAAGGAATAATCTCTAGTGATCCATAGCACATGAGGGTAACTACAGAGCAGTAATTTATTGTATATTTCAAAATAGCTAGAAGAGAAAGTTCCCAGCAGAAAGAAATGATAAATGTTTGAGGAGATGGATATTTCAATTACCCTGATGTGATTATTGCACGTTGCATATATCAAATTGCCACATGTATCCCACAAATATGTACATTATGTCTCAATAAAACATGTGCACAAAGAAGCATGTATAAGAATATCCACTGCAGCTTTGTTTGTAAAAAGTGGAAATTTCTAAACATCCTAGGTGTCTATCAATCAGAGAATAATATGTGGTTGTTTAAAGAATGTGCTATCTCTACACATTGTCTTGAATTATTCTCCAAGACACATTGTTCAGTGAAACAAAGCAAATTGTTCAATGATATGTTGTGTTGTCCTGTGTACTCTGAGAAGTGGATGACAAGATAAGATTAAAGGTCATTTATGCTCCCTGTAGGAGGTCTGTGACACATATTCTCCTGGCCACCACTGTCCACTACTTACACACACAGATCAACTTCTCTACTAAGGTTTGGGGAACATCCTCAGTTCAGGATGACTGTACATGTGCATTCATAGTTACAAGGGGGAAGAGAGTACTAGGAGGCACCAAAGTGAATCATCCGGGCTTCACACATATTTCTCCCTGCCCTCATTGTGTTGTGGTAACCTTATTCCCTCCTGATTGGAGCCTGCCAGTATGGTGACTCCTCTTCGCACCTGCTAGCTGCTGAGTACCAGTCCCAAATGATGATAGGAGGTATAGGGAAGTTATAACGTGTAGTTCAATGGGGCATTTTCTGTGTTCCCCAAGAAGAGTGAACCAGAAAGTCTCTTTAGAGCCAAGACCTCCAACAGTGCAGAACACAGAGTTGTGAGTACAAAATCCACAATGGGTGATCAGAAGTGATGGTAAGTGGGGCCACTCTTGCCCCTACCGCTAGGTTCCTGGACCCATGTGTCCTCCTTACTGAGGTAAAGTCACCTTATAAGTTGTCTGATTTAATAAATACACTGGTTCCTGAAAGATGGCAGCCCATCCTCCCAGAGTGTTTCCTCTGAATTGTGCTTCAGTTGCGCATTGAGATTATTCTAGCATTCTCTGAGAATGTCTGTCTCTGGATTTTGTAGCATGTGATATGACCAGTGGATCCCATAGTCAATGCTGTGCCTACTTTTTCATATAATGGGCCCCCTCATCAGATGCTATGCCATGAGAAATCCCATGCCTGTCTATCGGGGTATTTCATAAGCTCCTGAGTATTTCTGCTGGGTGAAGTGCTGCAGGCAAGGAAGGCAAATCTATAGCTGGGATAGGGATTAATCCCTGTGAACATGAACCACTGGCCCTTCCAGGATAGATGAGGCCCAACGTTTTCAAGTGTCCACAACAAGGAATAGTGTAACACTTGGGACTCAGAGTTGGTCCTAGTTGCTGGCAAGTTGAACACCCAGAGGCAGTAGACTATATATTGGTCTTGGTAAGTGGGGGTCCATACCATTGGACCTGTATGAAGCTTCCATTTCTGCCACCATGCACACTTTATTCATGTGCCCATTGCTGGTTTGGCAGTGGCTGACAAGGGCTGACTAATGTCAACTGGTTGAATCATTTTATTTATTTGATTTTCAATTCCTTTCCCATGGTATATACTTTGTGATGGATGTTAATGTATGGTCCAAAAATCTTCATACGTGGTTTCCATTCCAACATGGCAAACCACATGCTTCTATTTCACACCTCGTTGTCTCTGATTTTTCAATCATTTTCTTTCTAGGCCCCAAGCTAGACAGCTAGGGTATTGTCCACTCCCCAGAAATCTGTATAAATCATTAATTTTAGATGTCAATTTGACAGGACTAAGAAACACCTAGAAGCATCATGAAAAATTCTTTTGGAGTGTGCCTATTGAAATGGAGGGCATTTCAATAGAAGATTAGAATGTGTGTCTGAGTGGCCTAGCTGGAGAAGATCCATCCTTAATGTGAGTAGGCATCATCCAATTTGTCAGGGGCCCAGAGAGGGGGAAAAACCAACATGGAAAAGACCAATGTGTCATTCTATCTTCTGGAACTGGTATACACACTTCCTCTTCTGTCCTTGACAACTCCAGACTCTGGGGTCCTTAAATGCTAGGATTGACACCAGTGGAGCCCCAGGTTCTCAGGCCTTTGGCCTCAGACTGAGACTAAGAGTTACATCATCAATTTCCCTGGTCCTGAGGCATTGGCACCTGGAGTGAGGCATGCTACCAGCATCCCAGGGTTTCCAGCTTCCCGACAGCCTGTCTCTGGACTTCCCAGCCTACATGATAATGTGATATAATCTTCCTAATAAATTTGCTCTTATATATTGATTGGTAGGGTTAATTCTAGGTGCCAATTATTTGGATTCCAACTATGAACTCAGGAACTGAGCAAATGGCCAGGAAATTAGTATTGGATAAATCTGGATTTACATTGGGTACATTGTGAGCTGACTTTAGCCAGGATTCCATTTATTACCTATTTCCCATGAACTCCTACTTTAAGAAATAGGCATTATACACATTTTGGGTTTCTGGGTATCAGTGTCAACTTTGAACCTGTGTCTAAAATTCCTTGAACTATTTGGTCATTCCATCCAGTGTCCTATATGGCCATAGATCCCTCTGTAGAAGAGAAGAATCATTATAGCATATACTTATCATGGTTTGCAGTGTCCTTACTCCTACAAAGCTAATCACCTCTTCAGTCAGTCGGTTTCAAATCAGAAAGTTGGCTCAGAACTGGAAACTGAGCAAGGAATTATGACTTTTTATTGGAGTGACTGCATTTCGCCCTCTGCTTCCCCATTTTTTCTTTTTTTCTGTTATACATGCTAAACACCACCTGTTTATTTTGCCCCTAGGAATACCATTATCTATTAGTCATCTTTACAATTCCCTGCAGATTAAGCCATATTCACTGCCCTTCTGAACTTTTTCATCATTATAGTAATTGTGGTCTCTGGGCCTATAGCAGCAAAGTGCCACAACATAGTTCTGTTACTCCAGGTATTCAAAAAACACTATCAATACTGAGCTGTGCTCATTAATATGTGACCATTTCTCCCATCACCATCCCTGGCCTACAGGAAAGAGCTACCCTCAAATTTCCTAGTGATTTAAGTGCTCCTCCCACTAGTGCATTCCTCATGGCTTTGGTGAATCAGTTGTTCTCTAGGCCCGCTGAAGAAACACAATCCTCTCAAGTGTCTTTTAGCTTTAAATAATCTATCCATTCCAGCATTCTCACCTCCTTCAGCTTCTTTATTCTTTCTTATATCTTCTTTCCAGGGGAACTCAGGCATTTCTATTTCACTGAGATTTGGCCATTTTCTTCAGGGTTTTTAGAACCATCCAGCTGTAAATTTTCACCATTTCCTGGGGCTCTTGCTGGTGTATTTACTCCCATACCTTGAGGAAGCACCCCTAAGTCAAAGAATTCTTGCATATTCAGCCTTATATTTTAATCTGCTTAACTAATCCCTCACAAGACACACTTCCAAGGACACTCCTCTGCTTTCTGCCAGTATATGCCAGCTAATCTTTGTAATTTGTGAGGTCTATAGTCTCTTTCTTTCCATATTAGGCCCAGAATGTCACCATTTGCATTATGCTGAGATTCAACCTTATTTTTCATCCTGGTATCCAAGGTCAGAGGTAAGGGTAGCTTATGAGTGGTCACCTGCTGCCTCATGCGGGTGAAAATCCTACAGCATTTTCCACAAAGTGGAATTTCTAGTCCTTACAAGGAGAGGATGGGCCACTTCTGCATGCTCAGAGGGTCCAAGGTGGTTACAGAGGCAACTTCCTCCAGGGTGACCATCTTGATGACCTCTTCAGAGTTTTTAGAATCTCAATCTTGCCTTGGATTGGCATTCAAACATTTCTGGAGCTCTATAATCTCATAATTGCATCTTCAGACTGCCTATTAACAGTGTCTTCTCTTCCAATATAGGTGATAAAGACCTCTTTATATCCTATAATGAGGCTCTCTGGTTCTCACATTTACTATTAACTGACGGTTACCAGCTCTCAGTCTTTCATTTTTCTTTTGCAAGCATCAATACAACTGAGCAATTACCAGCCAATTACACTTTCTTCGTAGACATATTCCTACCAATAGTTTCCAGATATCAGCACCACTGTACCTATCACAGTGTTCCCCTGAATAGGAATATGTGCCCGAGTCACCACAGTCGAAATCTTTAGAACCATTTGTGCTTTGAGGCATCATCTTTTGTTATGTGCCCCACCCATGAATAAAGATGCCATCCTCTTTGCCTGCAAAGAAGTAGATGAGCCAGTTCCAAATCCTATCTTTGCACCTGTTTTCCAAACCAGTCCTTGTACTATTTGAATTTTTCAAGAAGCAGACATGAAGGCTGTATTAAACATGCAAGTATTTAAAAGGGGAGATGTTTGTATGAGGAAAATATGGAGGGGTTAATGTAAAACTGAGGAAATCATCAATCATGAAGCAAATCTGAGCCTGAGAGGATAGAGAGAAATTTGAGTGGAAGTGTATTAGACTACCCTGTAGTCTATGAAACGTTTGGAAAAGTCCTCAGGAAGTCTTCAGTCATTAGTTGGTTCTCAGAACTAAGTTCTATGTCTCTCAAGAATAATTATTCCTCAAGAACAAGTTCCAGGATAGGTCCAAGATGGCTTACTAGAAATGCTGGACAACAGTTATCCTCAGAAAGAAGAACCAAAGTCACACGTGAATAATCATAACTTGAATAAACTATCAAGGGGAAAGTATTGTAGCCTAGTGGAAAACTAATGGGAATAAGCTGGGGCACAGAAAAAGAAGGTAGCAAGAGGCTGGAAGGGATTGTCTAGGCATCCCAAGCGACTTGACATTTCATCAAAGTGGTAGGTTGGAATGATCTGGGTCCTCTTGGCTCTGTGGCAGACCACTGGTATCCAAACTGTAAGAGAGTTCCTCTGCCCATATAGACCCAAACACTAATGTTGGTGGTGATTTAGGGATTGCTTGAGGTCTTTATACCACACTACCAACTCCCTCCCCATTGCTCTCCCTCCCCAGGACCAGAACTGTGGCTGCGGGTGCCATACTACAGGCGTAGTCCTCAGGGGAGCATTTTCTGCCCAGGGAACCTCAGCCTCTGTCTGTCCACATTACAGGAACCACCCCCTTTCACAGCCATTCCCCAGGGCCCACACGGATTGCCACAGTTGCACAGGGGTGGCCAGACCCAGGGGAGCTACAGAATTTTCAGTGGTCTAGCCTTTGGACTGGTGCTTATAAAGGAAGGGAGAGTGTAATGCAGTGAGGGAACAATTTTTGGGACAAAGGAAAGCAGCTCATGCGTTTTCCAGTGCACAAGAGCTCCTTGCTTGTGAGCTCTCAGGGATGGTGTCACTTCCAGCAGAGACACAGGGGCTGTGCTACACTCTGCAAAGGAGGAGTGTAGTTTCATTGCAGCTGCCAAGTGGCCTCAGTGCTCAAGCCAAGGCAGGGAGAGGGGCACTTCTCCTCTCCTCCCCGCTACTGGTACAGACAGAACCATGGCTGCTTCCATGGGAAATTGACCTGGGCATGCTGGGGGACAGCATTTCTGGGGCTGCTAGGGGCAAATGCTAGGTCCTGCTCCTCCTATGAAAGATACGTGCTCCTACTGGCAGTGTGGCCACCAAGCTGCATGAAAGGTGCCTCCCAACCTCTTACATGTGGTGGCAGCATTCATGCAGGGAGAGCAGGAGAGCTGGTGGCTGTGTGTTTTGGTCTGACGGAATAAGTTCATCACAGCCATTTTGGCAGTGAGCTCTGGGACAGGTATTGTTCATGGCTCTCAACTACACTGCAGCCTAGAGATAGATGGACTTTAAATTAGGAACAGTTACTAAGGAAAACAAAGTTCATTACGTAATGATAAAGGGATCAATTCAAGAAGAAGATATAACAGTCCTAAATATATATGCACTCAATGCTGGAGTACCCAGATTCATAAAGCAAATGCTACTAGACCTGGAAAAACTCTACAAATACATCAAAACTAAACAACCTGCTTCTGCATGATCTTTGGGCCAATGATCAAATTAAGACAGAAATTTGAAATGTTTTGTAATGAATGAAAATAGAGGCACAGTATAACAAAACCTCTGGGATAAAGCAAAAGCAGTGCTGAACATCTACATTAAAATAATAGGAAAGTCACAGCTCAACAATCTGATATCACTCATCCAGAATAATGCTCATCAAGAAAAAAGAAACAAACCAAACCCAACGCTAGCAGAAGAAATAAAAAGATCAGAGCAGAATGAAATGAAAATGAAAACAATAAAAATACGAAGTGATATGATTTGGATCTGCATCCCTGCCAAAATCTCATGTCAAATTTTAATCCCCAATGTTGGAGGTGGGGTCTGGTGGGAGGTGATTGGATCATGGGGGAAGATTTCTCTTTTGGTGCTGTTCTGATTATAGTGAGTGAGTTCTTGTGAAATCTGGTTGTTTAAAGTGTGTAGCATCTCCCCTCTCTCCCCTGGTCCTGCTCCTGCCATGTAAGATGCCTGCTCCCACTTTTCCTTTCACCATGAGTAAAAGGCTCCCTGAGGCCTTCCCAGAAGCAGATGCTGCCATGCTTCCTGTACAGCCTGCAGAATCATGAGCCAATTAAACTTCTTTTCTTTATAAATTGCTCAGTCTCAGCTATTTCTTTATAGCAATGTGAAAATGGACTAATGCAGAAAATTGGCACTAAGGAGAAGGGCATTGCTATAAAGATACCTGAAAATGTGGAAGCAGCTTTGTAATTGGGTAATGAGCAGAGATTGGAACAGCTTGGAGGGCTCAGAAGAAGATGATGGAAAGTTTGGTACTTCCTAGAGACTTGTTGAATGGTTATGACGAAAATGCTGATAGCGATATGGACAGTGTCCTGGCTTAGAAGGTCTCAGATGGAAATGAGGAATATATTGGGAACTGGAACAAAAGTCACTTTTGTTATGTTTTAGCAAAGAATTTGGAGGCATTGTGCCTTTGCCCTAGGGATCTGTGGAACTTTGAACTTGAGAATGATGACTTAGGGTATCTGTTAGAATAAATTTGTAAGCAGCAAAGCATTCAAGGTATGGCCTGGCTGCTACTAACAACGTATGTTCATATGTGTGAGCAAAGAAACGATCTCAAACTTGAACTTACATTTAAAAGGGAAGTAGAGCATAAAAGTTAGAAAAATTGGCAGCCTGGCCATGTTGCAGAAAAGAAAAGCCCACTTTCAGGGCAGGAGCAGGCTGTGGGAATTTGCATAAGTAAAGAGGAGTCAAGTACTGATACCAAAAACAATGGGGAAAAGACCTGGAAGGCAATTCAGAGACCTTCACAGCAGCCTCTCTCATCATAAATCTGGAAGCTCAAGAGTACTGAATGGTTTTGTGGGCCAGGCCCAGGGCCCCACCATCCTGTGCAGCCTTGGGACACTGCTCCTTGTGTCCCAGCTGCTCCAGCTCCAGCTCCAGCTCCAGCTGTGACTCAAAGGGGCCCAGGTACACCTCAAGCTGCTACTTCATAGGGTGTACGCCATAAGCCTTGACAGCTTCCATGTGGTGTTAAGCCTGTGGGTGCACACAGTGCAAGACATAAGGCTTGGGAGCCTCCGCCTAGATTTCAGAGGATGTATGGAAAAGCTTGGATGTCCAGGGAGAAGCCTGTGGCAGGGGCAGAGCCTTCATGGAGAACCTATGCTAGGGGAGTATGGAGGAAAAATGCATGTGGGGTTGAAGTCACCTCCCCACAAAGTCCCCAATGGGGCACTGCCTAATGGGCTGTGAGAAGAGGACCACTGTCCTCCACACCTCAGAATGGTACATCCACCAACAGCTTGCACCCTGTACCTGGAAATGTTGTAGGCACTCAAACCAGCCTGTGAAAGCAGCTGTGGGGACTGAATCCTTGGAAGCTCCAAGGGTAGAACTGCCCAAGGCTTTGGGAGTCTACCCCTTACACCAGGATGCCCTGGATGTGAGACATGGAGTCAATGGAAATTATTCTGGAATTTTAAGATTTAGTGACTTCCCTGCTGAGTTTCAAACTTGCATGGAGCCTGTAGCCCCTTTCTTCTGGCCAATTTCTCCCTTTTGGAATGGGAATATTTACCCAATGACATTGCATTTTGGCAGTAACTAACTTGTTTTTTATTTTACAGGCTCATAAGTGGAAGGTATTAGCTTTCTCTCAGATGAGACTTCGAACTGTGGATTTTTGAGTTAATGCTGGAGTAAGTTAAGACTTTGGGGGACTGTTGGGAAGGCATAATTGTATTTCACAATGTAGAAGGACATGAGATTTGGGAAGGGCTAGAGGTGAGGTGATGTGGTTTGGATCTGTGTCCCTGCCCAAATCTCATGTCAAATTGTTACCCCAATGTTGGAGGTGGGGCCTGGTGGGAGGTGATTGGATCATGGGGGCAGATTTCCCCTTTGGTGCTGTTCTTATAATAGTGGGCATATTCTCATGAGATCTGGTCGTTAAAAAGTACATAGCACCTCCCCACCCCCTTGGTCCTGTTCCTGCCATGCAAGATGCCAGTTCCTGCTTTGCCTAAAATGCCATGAGTAAAAGCTCCCTGAGGCTTCTCCAAAAGCAGATGCTGCTATGTTTCCCATACAGCCTACAAAATTATGAGCCAATTAAAACTACTTTGTTTGTAAATTACTCAGTCTTAGGTATTCCTTTAGAGCAATGAGATAACCAACTAATATACCAAGGGTCAACAAAATGAGAAATTGGTTGTTTGTAAAGGTAAACAAAATTGATAGGCTAACCAAGAAGAAAGAAGATTCAAATTGGCACAATCAGAAATGTAAAATGAGACATTACCACTCATATCACAGAAATACAAAAGATGATCAAAGAACATCTCTATTCTCACAAACTAGAAAACCTAGAGGAAATGGTTAAGTCCTGGAAACATACAACCTTACAAGATAAAACTAGGAAGAAATATGAATCCTTAACAGACTAATATCTAGTGAGATTGAGATTGAATCAGTCATAAAGAATCTTCCAGCAAAAAATGGTACAGGACCATTTTCTGGAACCACAGCCAAATTCAACCTGACATATGAAGAATAACTGGTACCAATCCTATGGAAACTGTGCTAAAAATATGAGGAAGAGGAATATCCCTAATTCATTTTATGATTCCAGTATCACCCTGATACCAAAGTGAGACCAGGATGCAACAAAAACAACAAAACTACAGACCAATATCCCTCATGAAGCTAGATGCAAAAATCTTCAACAAAAGACTAGCAAACTGAATCCAACAGCACATTAAAAAGATAATATACAACAACCAAGTGGATTTTATTCCAGAGATGAACAATGCTCAACATATGGAAATCAATAATTGTAATTCATGACTTAAATAAAATTAAAGACAAAAATCATGTAAGCATCTCAATGGATGCCAGAAAACATTTGATAAAATTCAACATCCCTTCATAATATACATCCTCAACAAACTAGGCATAGGAGGAATATAGCTCAAAGTAATGAAAGCTGTATATGAAAACCCACAGCAAACACCACATATCACACTGAAGAGGGAAAGGTTGAAAGCATCCTTGCTAAGAACTGGAACAAGGCAAGGATGCCTACTTTCACCCCCCTATTCAACATGGCACTGGAAGTCCTAGCCAACACAATCAGGCAAGAGAAAGAAATAAAAAGTATCCAAATTGGAAAAGATAATGGCAAATGATCTCTGCTTGCTGATGATATAATCTTTTGTTTTCAAATCTTATTTTTATTAGCTTATTGAATTACTTTAATGTGAACATTCTTGTGACCAACATAAGTCAAGAAATTCAAGTTTACCAGCCACCCCAGAAGCCTTTACATGTGCCCCATCCCAATTACAGCACTCTCTTTCCCTTAAAAAATAACAACTATCTTAAATTTTATAAAGTTATCACTTCCGTGCATTTTAAAAGCTTTTATCACCTAAGTGTGCATCATTAAATATTATAGTGTAATTGGCCCATATTAAAATGTATATGTTTCAGTCACTTTTAATCTAAAGCTCCCTCTTTGTGCCTCCTTTTTTTCTTAAAATTTATACCAGTCCATTTGAATTTTAGAATTTCCCAAAGTAGAATCTTATGCCTAGAAAACCCTAAGGGCGCCTCCAAAAAACTCCTTGATTTGATTAATGAACTTAGTAAAGTTTTAGGATACAAAATAAACATACAAAAATCTGTAGCATTTCTAAACACCAATAAAAATCAAGCGGAGAACCAAATTAAGAAGTCAATTCCATTTACATTGGCTACAAAAAAATAAAATACCTAGGAATACATTTAACCAAAAAGGTGAAAGATCTCTACAAGGAAAAGTATAAAACACTGATGAAAGAACTTGTAGATGACACAAACAAGTGGAAAAATATCCCATGTTCCTGAATTGAAAGAATCAATATTGTTACAGTGATCATACTTCCTAAAGCAATCTACAGATTCAGTGCAATTCCTATCAAAATACCAATGTCATTTTTCATAGAATTGGAAAAAATTACTCTAAAATGTATATGGGACCAAAACATAGTCTGCATAGCCAGAGCAATCCTAAGCAACAAGGACAAAGCTGGAGGCATCATATTACATGACTTCAAATTATAATACAAGCTATAGTAACAAAAACAGTATGGTACTGATATAAAAATAGATACATTGATCAGTGGAACAGAATGGATAACTCAGAAATAAAACCACATACCCTCAGCCAACTCATCTTTGACAAAGTTGACAAAAACATACACTAGGGAAAGGACACCCTATTCAATAAATGGTGCTGGAAAAGTTAGATTGCCACATGCAGAAGAATAAAACTGGACTTCTATCTCTCAACATATACAAAAATTAACCAAGATGGATTAAAGGCTTAAATGTACAACATGAAACTAAGAAAACTCTAGAAGAAAATCTAGGAAAAACTCTTCTGGACTTTGGCCTAGGCAAATAATTCATGACTGAGACCCCAGAAGCAAATGAAGCCATAAGAAAAATAGGCACGTGAGATTTAATTAAGCCAAATAGCTAAACCAAGCAAAAGAAATAATGATCAGAGTGAACAGACAACCTATAGAATGGGGGAAAATATTTGCAAACCATGCATTTGACAAAGGACTAATATCCATTATCTACAAGGAACTTTGACAATTCAACAATGAAAAAAATCCATTAAAATGTGAGCAGACCTTTTACAAAAGAAGACATACAAGTGGCTAACAAGTATATGAAAAAGCCCAGCATCACTAATTATCAGAGAAACACAAATTAAAACTATAAGATACCATCTGACACTAGTCAGAATGGCTATTATTAAAAAGTCAACAAATAACAGATGTTTGTGAGGATGGGGAGAAAAGGGAACATTTATACACTGTTGGTGGGAATGTAAATTTGTACAATCTCTAAGGAAAGCAGTATGGCGATTCCTCAAAGAGCTAAAAATAGAACTGCCATTCAATCTAGCAAGCCCACTACTGGATATCTACTCAAAGGAAGATAAGTTATTATATTAAAAAAGACATCTGCACACGTATGTTTTTGACAGCACTATTTACAATAGCAAAGACATGAAATCAACCTAACTTGTCCATCAGTGGACAACTGGATGAAGAAAATGTGATGGAATACCACTCAGCCATGAGAAAACATAAAATTATGTCTTTTATGTAAACCTGGATGGAAATGGATGCCATTATCTTAAGTGAAATAACTCAGAAAGTCAAATACCAAATGTCCATATATTAGTGGGAGCTAAAAAATGTGTACACATGGACATAAAGCCTGGAATACTAGACACTGGAGACTCAGAAAGATTGGAAGGTGAAAGCAGAGTGTGGTATGATTAATTACCTACTGAGTACAGCATACATTATTCAGATGACGTTTACACTAAAAGTCCATACTTCATCACTATGCAACATATCCATGTAACAAAACTGCACTTGTACCCCCTAAATCTATAAAAGTAAATACATAAAGATGTAAAAAATAAGAAAAAAAGAACAAGTCCCTGCCACACTTGGTCATTGGCTCAGATAAGCCAATGGGACATTTGCCTTCGACACCAACACAGAAATGCATTTACAAGCACAGCAGCTGACGTCTTTTGTCAATTACACTCTCTATAGGCAGAGTTTTGCAAGGAGCATTATTGTGGCCATTACATGTGTACTCCCAAGGATGCTATTACTGTTAAAAATACTCTTCAGAAAAATACGGCTATTTCTAATTATACATCTAAATGTATGTACAGGCATGGGAAAAAAGGTGTGTAGGAGACATACTAAACTAACAAGAGTGGTTACATATGGTTGGAGGGGTGGAAGGTGGCATGCATAATGGATAGTCCCGAAGGATTAACAGATTTAATTGTTCTGTTTAAAATTTAAACATAAAATTATATTGACTCATGTATTAATTGTAGAAGGAAAAATATAAATATTTTTAAAGTAGAAAATCCAAACCTAGGTAACATTTTTGAAACAGTGGAGGAGAAAGATGTGATTATACGAGACCAATGCCTTACCACTTGGCCACCACACCTGATAAAAGATGTTCTTATAATGGCACGATCTTGCTTATTGATCTTTGTTATTTATTTAAATGATGAGAGAGAATTGAGCTTCTTTAAGTGCTGATTAGAGGGAACAGGTATAGAAAAGAGACAGAGAATAGTGAAGCGCAAAGAGATGAATGATAGAAGACATTTCCTGATAAGGTAGAGAAAAATGGGATCTGGTACAGAGTTGTAGGCATTGGCCTTTGGTCAGAGTGAGAAATCCTCTTCCATTGCAATGGGAGAGAAGGATAAGAAGATGTTTCAGATGAAGTGTAATTCCTACATCCTAGAGGATGTTAAGAGATTTCCCATACAATGACCTTTACTGATCCTTGAGATATGAGATAGAGTGATCTTTTAAGAGTGAAGAGGCAAACAGGAGCCCATGGTCAAAAGTTTCAGGAGAAATGAACAGGCTCAGAAGAGTTCTTGCATAAATTGAAAAGATTTGCTGACATGTGATCCATATTGTATGATTGTTTAGCATAGTGGAAAATCCACTTGCAATTGGTGATCACAAATCTAGACTGGAACCAGTATGACTGGCTGTGTAATTTTATCCAGGTGGGTAAGAAAGTTCCAACGAAGGTAAGACAGGATAGATGTTTGGGTTCATTTAAGGTTCTGTGTTGCTGAGTGGGTATGACAGTGAAGATATGGAGAATAAGGAAGTCTTATGTATTAATGAGAGAGTGAATGAAAAACAGAAGGGTGGAACTCTAGACAAGATTTTTTCAAGATGTTGAGGATAAAGCATCAAAAAATGGTGAAGTAGGCAGCTCCAAGCACCTGTCTCTCCACAGTAACACTGAAAATTAAGCAGAAGTTGTTAAAACAAAGTTTGTCAGACACTGGCAAACAGCCAAAGTTTTATAGCAATAAAAACAAAATGTGGTGAATCAAAAAGTAAGCAAACTTGAAATGGTAGGAAAGCTTTGTAGTGTTTACTTCACATTGCCCCACCCTCTCCATGGCTCTGCAGCCATTTTAAAGATGGTAGCCTGTGTTGCTAGTGTGAAACCCTGATTCCAGATTCTAGAAGGAGCAGAATAGATCATACTCACAAATCATTCCATTTGTCCGTCCCAACCTTCTGGGAGCTGCCTTAAGGAGTGACACAGGCACCCATCTCTGTTTCACTAACGTAGAATCCACTAAGAGTGGGAAAGCAGCAGTCGTTGCTGAAAAACAATGTGCAGATAACTAAAACCTGAAGCTTCTTTGGGCAAAATGCTATGGTTGAGACATACAGTAGACTTCCTAAAGACTCACAGAAAAAGTTAGGGAGAGCCTGTTTGAAAAGTTAGGGCATTGGATTGAAGGAAAAAAAGGGGGGGTTTATATCCAAAATATATATGAAAATCTACTCATTAACAAGAAAACAAATCATTGAATTGAAAAATGGGCAAGGGACTTGAGTTGACATTTCTCAAAAGAAGACATACACATGGCCAACAGATATATCAAATAATGTTCAACATCACAAATCATCAGATAAATGCAATTAAAAGTGTAATAAGATATGATCTCATACATGTTAGAATGCCTATTATCAAAAAATTGAAAGATAAGAGTTGATGAGGATGTGAAGAAAAGGGAAAAATTGTATGCTGCTGGTGGGAATGTAAATTAGCACCGCCATTTTGGGAAATAGTATGGAGGTGCCCCCAAAAATGAAATATAGAATTATTGAATGATCTTGCTATCCCCTTCTGGATCTATAGCCAAGCAAATGAAGTCAGTATGTCAAAGAGATGACTGCACTACCATGTTCGTTGCATTATTATTCACAATAGCCAAGGAAAGGAAACTTCAGTGCCCATCAGCACATGAATAAATTTTTAAAGTGTGGTATGTATATACCATGAAATAGTATTCAGCCATAAAAAAGAAGGAAATCTTGTCAGTTGTAAGAACATGAATGACTCTATAAGATGGTATGCTAAGTGCAATATGTCAGGAGGAGAAAGACAAATATGGCACAGTTTCTTTTATATGTGGAATCTCAAAAAGGCAAACTCATGGAAGTAGAGAGTAGAATGGTAGTTACAAGAGGCTTGAAGTGGGTGTATGGGGAAAGGGAAACGTTGGTCAAAGGGTGCAAAATTTCAGTTAGACATGAGGATTAAGCTCTGGTGATCTATTGCACAGAATGGTAACTATAGTTAATAATAATGTATTACCTACTTGAAAATTATTTAAGGACTGAACTTAAATGATCTCATTAGGAAGAAATAATAAATATGTGAAGTGATGGATATTTAATTAGATCATTTAATTAGATCATTCCACAATATATACCTGCATGGATGGAAGCATCACATTGTACCCCATAAATGTAGGCAATTTTTATTTGAAAATTAAAAATATGAAAAAAATGTAAAAATGGATTAAGTTCTCTAACCAAAAGAGATTGCCAGAATAATTTTTTTTAAAGCCATGATGAATTATATGCTTCCAACAAAAGACGCACTGTAGATTCCAAAACACAAACAAGTTGAAGGTGAAATGAAGCAAAAAGTGATTCCAAGCAAACAGCAAAGAAAAGAGAGCTGGGGTAGCTATACTAATATCAAGCATTTTGGAACTGAGTAAAAAATTGTCACAAGAGACATGGAGGGACATTATACAGTGATCAAAGGATAAATTTATCTGGAAACTATGCCATTGACAAACATAGGTGTACTTAATAACAAAGATCCATGATATATGAAGCAAAAATTGACCATTTTAAAAGAAAAAAATATAGAGTGTTCTAAAACAATAGTTGAAGGTTTCAAACCTCATGTTCAATTATTAAATGGAAAACACATAACAGCATAAACCGACTAGATATAACAGATATATACAAAATAATCCACCCAATAGCCACACAATGCACATTATTTTCAAGTACATATGCAGTGTTCTCAAGCATAGGACATATGTTAAGCCACAAGACCTATGGCATAGGACTATGGTAGACCTCAATGAATTTTTTTTTATTATTTTTTATTATTTTTTATTTATTTTTATTTTTTATTATGCTTTAAGTTCTAGGGTACATGTGCATAATGTGCAGGTTTGTTACATATGTATACTTGTGCCATGTTGGTGTGCTGCACCCATCAACTCGTCAGCACCCATCAACTCATCATTTACATCAGGTATAACTCCCAATGCAATCCCTCTCCCCTCCCCCCTCCCCCCTCCCCCCTCCCCATGATAGGCCCCGGTGTGTGATGTTCCCCTTCCCGAGTCCAAGTGATCTCATTGTTCAGTTCCCACCTATGAGTGAGAACATGCGGTGTTTGGTTTTCTGTTCTTGTGATAGTTTGCTAAGAATGATGGTTTCCAGCTGCATCCATGTCCCTACAAAGGACACAAACTCATCCTTTTTGATGGCTGCATAGTATTCCATGGTGTATATGTGCCACATTTTCTTAATCCAGTCTGTCACTGATGGACATTTCGGTTGATTCCAAGTCTTTGCTATTGTGAATAGTGCCGCAATAAACATACGTGTGCATGTGTCTTTATAGCAGCATGATTTATAATCCTTTGGGTATATAACCAGTAATGGGATGGCTGGGTCATATGGTACATCTAGTTCTAGATCCTTGAGGAATCGCCATACTGTTTTCCATAATGGTTGAACTAGTTTACAATCCCACCAACAGTGTAAAAGTGTTCCTATTTCTCCACATCCTCTCCAGCACCTGTTGTTTCCTGACTTTTTAATGATTGCCATTCTAACTGGTGTGAGATGGTATCTCATTGTGGTTTTGATTTGCATTTCTCTGATGGCCAGTGATGATGAGCATTTTTTCATGTGTCTGTTGGCTGTATGAATGTCTTCTTTTGAGAAATGTCTGTTCATATCCTTTGCCCACTTTTTGATGAGGTTGTTTGTTTTTTTCTTGTAAATTTGTTTGAGTTCTTTGTAGGTTCTGGATATTAGCCCTTTGTCAGATGAGTAGATTGCAAAAATTTTCTCCCATTCTGTAGGTTGCCTGTTCACTCTGATGGTAGTTTCTTTTGCTGTGCAGAAGCTCTTTAGTTTAATGAGATCCCATTTGTCAATTTTGGCTTTTGCTGCTGTTGCTTTTGGTGTTTTAGACATGAAGTCTTTGCCCATGCCTATGTCCTGAATGGTACTACCTAGGTTTTCCTCTAGGGTTTTTATGGTATTAGGTCTAACATTTAAGTCTCTAATCCATCTTGAATTAATTTTCGTATAAGGAGTAAGGAAAGGATCCAGTTTCAGCTTTCTACTTATGGCTAGCCAATTTTCCCAGCACCATTTATTAAATAGGGAATCCTTTCCCCATTTCTTGTTTCTCTCAGGTTTGTCAAAGATCAGATGGCTGTAGATGTGTGGTATTATTTCTGAGGACTCTGTTCTGTTCCATTGGTCTAGATCTCTGTTTTGGTACCAGTACCATGCTGTTTTGGTTACTGTAGCCTTGTAGTATAGTTTGAAGTCAGGTAGCGTGATGCCTCCAGCTTTGTTCTTTTGACTTAGGATTGTCTTGGAGATGCGGGCTCTTCTTTGGTTCCATATGAACTTTAAAGCAGTTTTTTCCAATTCTGTGAAGAAACTCATTGGTAGCTTGATGGGGATGGCATTGAATCTATAAATAACCTTGGGCAGTCTGGCCATTTTCATGATATTGATTCTTCCTATCCATGAGCGTGGTATGTTCTTCCATTTGTTTGTGTCCTCTTTTATTTCACTGGACCTCAATGAATTTAAAAAGAATGATCTCATACAAAATGTCTTATCTGACCACAACTGAAAGTAAAAATCAGTAACTAAAGGAAAACTGGAAAAAATCACAAATATTTGGAAAGTAAACAACACATGCTGAAACAATAAATGGATTAAATAAGAAATCACAAAGCATATTAGAAAATAGGAAGAAATGAAAATGAGAAAAAATCATGATAAAAAGCATAGGTTGCCATGAAGTCAATGCTCAGAGGGAAATTTATGTGATATGTAATATAAATGTCTACATTACAAAAAAGAAAGATTTCAAGTGAACAACCTAACTTTATACATTGAGAAACTATAAAATGAAGAGAAAACTAAATCTAAAGCTAGTAGAAGGAAAGAAATAACCAAGAATAGAATGGAGAGAAATGAAATAGAAAGTTAAAAAAACAACAGAATTGTAGCTCAACTTACAACTTAAGAAAAGACACAAATAACCATAAATTGAAATGAAAGTGAGAACATCACTACAGACATTACAGAAATAAAAATGATTATAAGAGAACACTATGAACAATTGTATGTCAACAAATTAGATAATCTGGATTAGAGAAACCCCAGAAGCACATAAATTACTTAAACTGACTCACAGAGAACGAGAAAACCTCAAAAGACCTGTAACAAGTATAAACATTGAATCAGTAATCAAAAACCTCTCAAGAAAGAAAACTCCAAGCCAAGATGGCTTCACTCATGAATTCTACCAAATATTTAAAACATAGTTAACACCAATTCTTTAAAAATTTTTCAAAACATTGGAAGATGACAGAACACTTCTTAACTCATTCTATGAGGCCAGCCTGCATTACCCTGACACCAAAAGCAGATACAGGGATCATAAAAAAGAAAACTATAGACCAATATCCTTTATTAATATGGATGAAAAAAAGTCAGCAAAGAGTAGCAAATTGAATCCAACAGAGTATTAAAGGAATTGTATACCATGACTAAATTGAATGTGTTCCAGAAATTCAAGGGTATTTCAACATACAAAAATCAATCAACATAATGCACGACATTTATATAATGAAGAAAAACCACGTTGGGAACAGGCCCCCCAAAATCTGGCCATAAACTGGCCCCAAAGCTGGCCATAAACAAAATCTCTGCAGCACTGTGACATGTTCATGATGGCCATAACGCCCATGCTGGAAGGTTGTGGGTTTACTGGAATGAGGGCAAGGAATACCTGGCCCACTCAGGGCATAAAACAGCTTAAAGGCGTACTTAAACCATAAGCAATAGCATGACCAATTTGTACCTCAAGGACATGCTCCTGCTGCAGATAACTAGCCCAACCCATCCCTTTATTTCGGCCCTTCCCGTAAGGGATACTTTTAGTTAATCTAATATCTATAGAAACAATGCTAATGACTAGCTTGCTGTTAATAAATACGTGAGTAAATCTCTGTTTGGGGCTCTCAGCTCTGAAGGCTGTGAGACCCCTGATTTCCCACTTCACACCTCTATATTTCTGTGTGTGTGTCTTTAATTCCTCTAGTGCCACCACTGGGTTAGGGTCTTCCTGACCAAGCTGGTCTTGGCAAAACCACGATCATGTCAATGGATTCAGAAAATGCATTAAAAATCTATCATGCTTTTATGATAAAAACATGCAGCAAACTAGAAAATAATGGAAGCTTCCTCAATATTATAAAGGGCATTTATGACAAACTCACAGCTAGGATCATACCCAAGGGTGAAAGATTGTTTCCCCTAAGATTAGGAACAAGACAGGGATACCCACTTTAACCACTTCTATTCAACATACTACTGGAAGTTCCAGGAAGAGCAATCAGGTAAGATACAAGAGTAAGTAATCCAAATTCCAAAAGAGCAAGTCAAATTATCTGTATTCACAGATGATAAGGTCTTATATAGAGAAATTCCTAAGAAAAGTCCACAAAATTGTAAGGCTAATAAATTCAGGAAAGTTGAGGATACGAGAAAAACACACAAAAATCACTTTTGTGTTTGCACACTAGTATCAGAATCTGAAAAGGAAATTAGTAAACCAATTCCATTTAAAATAGCATCCAAAAGAATACAATACTTACAAATAAATTTAATCAAGGAGGTGAAAGACTTGCACACTGAAAACTACAGAAGATTACTGAAAACAACAAAAGAAAACCTAAATAAATGGAAAACTATCTCATGTGTATGGACTGGAAGACTTAATATTGTAAAGATGACAATATAGGTCGGGCAGGGTGGCTCACGCCTATAATCCCAACATCTTGGGAGACTGAGGTGGGTGGATCACTTGGGGCCAGAAATTTGAGACCAGCCTGGCTAACATGGTGAAACCCAGTCTCTACCAAAAATACAAAAAATTAGCCGGGCATGGTGGCAGGCACCTATAATCCCAGCTACTCGGGAGGCTGAGGCAGGAGAATCGCTGGAACCCAGAAGGAAGAGGTTGCAGTGAGCCGAGATGGCGCCATTACATTCCAGCCTAGGCAACAAGAGCAAAACTGCATCTTGGGGGGCAGAGGGGGGAGGCAGAGAAAAACAAAACAAAACAAAACATTACTACCCAAGGCAATCTACAGATTCAATGCAATAGCTATCAAAGTAGCAATAGGATTTTTTATTTTTTCAGAAATGGAAAAGCCAATCCTAAAATTCCCATTGAACTGTAAGGGAATCCCAATTCTCCCAAATATTCTTGAGCAAAAGTAAAATAATTAGAAGACTCATATTTCCTGATTTGGAAACTTAATAGAAATCTACAGTAATCAAAACAGTGTGGTACTGGCATATGCATAGACATATAAATCAATAGAATAGAGTTGAGGTTCCAGAAATAAACACAGACATCTACAGACAACTGATTTTTGACGAGTGTGTCAAGTCCATTCAGTGGAAAAATAATACTCTTTTTAACAAATGGTGCTGATACAACTGGATAACCACATGTAAAAGAATGAAATTGGACCCCTACACCACACTATGTATAAAAGATAACTAAAAAGGGACCAACAGCCTTAATATGAGAGCTAAAGTTATTAAAAATTTCGGAAAGATGGCTGAATAGGAACAGCTCCAGCCTCCAGCTCCCAGCGCCAGCGACACAGAAGACAGGTGATTTCTGCATTATCAACTGAGGTATTGGGTTCATCGCACTGGGCAGTGCCAGACAATCGGTGCTGGTCAGCTGTTGCAGCCCGACCAGCGAGAGCTGAAGCAGGGCGAGGCATCGTCTCACCTGGGAAGCGCAAGGGGGAAGGGAATCCTTTTTCCTAGCCAGGGGAACTGAGACACACAACACCTGGAAAATCGCGTAACTCCCACCCCAATACTGTGCTTTAAGCAAACGGGCACACCAGGAGATTATATCCCACACCTGGCCGGGAGGGTCCCACGCCCATGGAGCCTTCCTCATTGCTAGCACAGCAGTCTGCGATCTAACCGCAAGGCAGCAGCGAGGCTGGGGGAGGGGCGCCCACCATTGCTGAGGCTTAAGTAGGTAAACAAAGCCCTCTGAAGCTCGAACTGGGTGGAGATCACAGCAGTTCAAGGAGGCCTGCCAAGTCTCTGTAGACTCCACCTCTGGGGACAGGGCACAGCTAAACAACAACAACAAAAAGCAGCAGAAACCTCTGCAGATGCAAGCGACTCTGTCTGACAGCTTTGAAGAGAGCAGTGGATCTCCCAACACGGAGGATGAGATCTGAGAAAGGACAGACTGCCTGCTCAGGTGGGTCCCTGACCCCTGAGTAGCCTAACTGGGAGACATCCTCCACTAGGGGCAGACCGACATGCCACATCTCACACGGTGGAGTACACCCCTGAGAGGAAGCTTCCAAAGCAAGAATCAGACAGGTACACTCGCTGTTCAGCAATATTCTATCTTCTGCAGCCTCTGCTGCTGACACCCAGGCAAACAGGGTCTGGAGTGGACCTCAAGCAATCTCCAACAGACCTACAGCTGAGGGTCCTGACTGTTAGAAGGAAAACTAACAAAGAGGAAGGACACCCACACCAAAACCCCATCAGTACGTCACCATCATCAAAGACCAGAGGCAGATAAAACCACAAAGATGGGGGAAAAAGCAGGGCAGAAAAGCTGGAAATTCAAAAAATAAGAGTGCATCGCCCCCTCCAAAGGAACGCAGCTCATCGCCAGCAACGGATCAAAGCTGGACGGAGAATGACTTTGACGAGATGAGAGAAGAAGGCTTCAGTCCATCAAACTTCTCAGAGCTAAAGGAGGAATTATGTACCCAGCGCAAAGAAACTAAAAATCTTGAAAAAAGAGTGGAAGAATTGATAACCAGAATAATTAATGCAGAGAAGGCCATAAACGAATGGGCAGAGATGAAAACCATGACACGAGAAATACATGACAAATGCACAAGCTTCAGTAACCGACTCGATCAACTGGAAGAAAGAGTATCAGCGATTGAGGATCAAATGAATGAAATGAGGTGAGAAGAGAAACCAAAAGAAAAAAGAAGAAAAAGAAATGAACAAAGCCTGCAAGAAGTATGGGATTATGTAAAAAGACCAAATCTACGTCTGATTGGGGTGCCTGAAAGTGAGGGGGAAAATGGAACCAAGTTGGAAAACACTCTTCAGGATATCATCCAGGAGAACTTCCCCAACCTACCAGGGCAGGCCAACATTCAAATCCACGAAATACAGAGAACGCCACAAAGATACTCTTCCAGAAGAGCAACTCCAAGACACATAATTGCCAGATTCACCAAAGTTGAAATGAAGGAAAAAATCTTAAGGGCAGCCAGAGAGAAAGGTCGGGTTACCCACAAAGGGAAGCCCATCAGACTAACAGCAGATCTCTCGGCAGAAACTCTACAAGCCAGAAGAGAGTGGGGGCCAATATTAAACATTCTTAAAGAAAAGAATTTTAATCCCAGAATTTCATATCCAGCCTAACGAAGTTTCATAAGTGAAGGAGAAATAAAATCCTTTACAGACAAGCAAATGCTTAGAGATTTTGTCACCACCAGGCCTGCCTTACAAGAGGCCCTGAAGGAAGCACTAAACATGGAAAGGAACAACTGGTACCAGCCATTGCAAAAACATGCCAAAATGTAAAGACCATCGAGGCTAGGAAGAAACTGCATCAACTAACGAGCAAAATAACCAGTTAATATCATAATGGCAGGATCAAGTTCACACATAACAATCTTAACCTTAAATGTAAATGGACTAAATACTCCAATTAAAAGACACAGACTGGCAAACTGGATAAAGAGTCAAGACCCATCAGTCTGCTGTATTCAGGAGACCCATCTCACATGCAGAGACATACATAGGCTCAAAATAAAGGGATGGAGGAAGATCTACCAAGCAAATGGAGAACAAAAAAAAGCAGGGGTTGCAATTCTAGTCTCTGATAAAACAGACTTTAAACCATCAAAGATCAAAAGAGACAAAGAAGGCCATTACATAATGGTAAAGGGATCAATTCAACAGGAAGAGCTAACTATCCTAAATATATATGCACCCAATACAGGAGCACCCAGATTCATAAAGCAAGTCCTTAGAGACTTACAAAGAGACTTAGACTCCCATACAATAATAATGGGAGACTTCAACACCCCACTGTCAACATTAGACAGATCAACGAGACAGAAAGTTAACAAGGATATCCAGGAATTGAACTCATCTCTGCAGCAAGCAGACCTAATAGACATCTACAGAACTCTCCACCCCAAATCAACAGGATATACATTCTTCTCAGCACCACATCGCACTTATTCCAAAATTGACCACATAATTGGAAGTAAAGCACTCCTCAGCAAATGTACAAGAACAGAAATTATAACAAACTGTCTCTCAGACCACAGTGCAATCAAACTAGACCTCAGGACTAAGAAACTCAATCAAAACCGCTCAACTACATGGAAACTGAATAACCTGCTCCTGAATGACTACTGGGTACACAACGAAATGAAGGCAGAAATAAAGATGTTCTTTGAAACCAATGAGAACAAAGATACAACATACCAGAATCTCTGGGACACATTTAAAGCAGTGTGTAGAGGGAAATTTATAGCACTAAATGCCCACAAGAGAAAGCTGGAAAGATCTAAAATTGACACTCTAACATCACAATTAAAAGAACTAGAGAAGCTCCCAATGCAATCCCTCCCCCCTCCCATGCACAGGTATACATATGTAACAAACCTGCACGTTATGCACATGTACCCTAGAACTTAAAGTATAATAATAATAATAATAATAAAAGAACGTCTTGGGTCAACAGTTTTAGCACAGTCTAGAAACCACTTTCTAGTGCCAAATGACTAGATTAGCCTTAGAACCATCTATGGGTCTTCAGTATTCTCTGATGTATAAAAACTAGTATCTTGCTTAGACAGAGAATGTGGTCTCTCTTAACACTTCTCTCTCTCCACCCTCTACATGCCTTTTTAAAAATCTTTCTTTTCATCTTTCTGTCTACCCTACCAAAGTTCCAAGTCCCAAATGCAAACTCTTGTTCCAGATTATATATTCATCACAGCCAGTGCTCTTCATAGCCTAATACAATAAAATCAAGGCAACAACAACAACAACAACAACAAAAAAAAAAAAAAAAAAAAAGAACTAGAGAAGCAAGAGCAAACACAGTCAAAAGCTAGCAGAAGGCAAGAAATAACTAAGATCAGAGCAGAACTGAAGGAGATAGAGACACAAAAACTCTCCAAAAAATCAATGAATCCAGGAGTTGGTTTTTTGGAAAGATCAACAAAATTGATAGACTGCTAGCAAGACTAATAAAGAAGAAAAGAGAGAAGAATCAAATAGATGCAATAAAAAATGATAAAGAGGATATCACCACCGACCCCACAGAAATACAAACTACCATCAGAGAATACTATAAACACCTCTATGCAAATAAACTAGAAAATCTAGAAGAAATGGATAATTTCCTGGACACTTACACTCTCCCAAGACTAAACCAAGAAGAAGCTGAATCCCTGAATAGACCAATAGCAGGCTCTGAAATTGAGGCAATAATTAATAGCCCACCAACCAAAAAATGTCCAGGACCAGATGGATTCACAGCTGAATTCTACAAGAGGTACAAGGAGGAGTTGGTACCATTCCTTCTGAAACGATTCCAATCAATAGAAAAAGAGGGAATCCTCCCTAACTCATTTTATGAGGCCAACATCATCCTGATACCAAAGCCTGGCAGAGACACAACAAAAAAAGAAAATTTTAGACCAATATCCCTGATGAACATCGATGCAAAAATCCTCAATAAAATACTGGCAAACCGGATTCAGCAGCACATAGTACCATATGACCCAGCCATCCCATTACTGGGTATATACCCAAAGGATTATAAATCATGCTGCTATAAAGACACATGCACACGTATGTTTATTGCGGCACTATTCACAATAGCAAAGACTTGGAATCAACCGAAATGTCCATCAGTGACAGACTGGATTAAGAAAATGTGGCACATATACACCATGGAATACTATGCAGCCATCAAAAAGGATGAGTTTGTGTCCTTTGTAGGGACATGGATGCAGCTGGAAACCATCATTCTTAGCAAACTATCACAAGAACAGAAAACCAAACACCGCATGTTCTCACTCATAGGTGGGAACTGAACAATGAGATCACTTGGACTCGGGAAGGGGAACATCACACACCGGGGCCTATTACGGAGAGGGGGGAGGGGGGAGGGATTGCACTGGGAGTTATACCTGATGTAAATGACGAGTTGATGGGTGCTGATGAGTTGATGGGTGCACCACACCAACATGGCACAAGTATACATATGTAACAAACCTGCACGTTATGCACATGTACCCTAGAACTTAAAGTATATATAAAAAAAAAATTTCGAAGGAAACATATGGGTAAATATTCATGGCCTAGGATTCAGCAAAGGCTCCTTAGACATGACACAAAAAGAATGAGCAACGAAAGAAAAACAGATATATTGTACTTCATTAAAATTAAAACTTTTGTGCATCAAAGGTTATTATCAAGAAAGTGAAAAGAAAATCTGTAAAATGCGAGAAAATATTTGCAAATCATACATTTCATACAAGCATTTATTATCCAGAAGATGTAAAGGACTCCTGCAACTCAACAACAAACAAGCAACCCGATTTTTAAAAATGACATAGGACTTCGATAAACATTTTTCAAGGCAGATACAGAAATGACTCATATACACATGATAAAACCTCAACATCATTAATCATTAGTGAAATGCAAGCTGAAACCAAACGTGCAGGGATATCACTGCACCTTCTAGGATGTCCACAATTAAAAAAAAAACAAAACTGAAAATAACCAGTGTTGGTGAGGATTTGGAGAAATTGGAATGCTCATTCAGTGCTGGTGGGTGTGTAAAATGGTGCAGACACTGTGGAAAAAAATTGGGTGGTTCCTCAAATAGGTAAGCGTAGAGCTACATGATCCAACAATTTCACTCCCAGGTAATTAGTGGGGAAAAAAAAGGTAAACAGTAACTTGAACAGATACTTATATGTCCGTGTTCATTATAACATTATTCCAAAAAGTCAAATGGTAGAAACCCATGTTCATCAACGAATGAATGCATAACAAAATGTAGCATACACATACAATGGAATAGAATTCAACCATAAAAAGGAATACATTTCTGATTGATACATGTCACAACATGGATGAAGCTTAAAAACAATTTCCCAAGTGAAATAAGTCAGACACAAAAGGACAAATATTTTATGATTCTACTGCTATGAATTCTCTAGAATGGGCAAATTGATAGAGACAGAAAGTAAATTTGTGGTTTTCAAGGTCTAGGGAGAGAAGGCAACGGGGTGTTACTAATTAATGGGTATGGAGTTTCTGCTTGGAATGATGGAAAAGTTTTGAAAATAAATAGTAGTGATGGTTGTACAGCATTGTGAATATTACTAATGCTACAGAATGTTACACTTAAAAATTATAGCCCAAATGCCTTTCAAATGTTATTGGATAAGTGAATTGTGGCACATCCATAGAATGGAATACTACTCAACAGTAATAGTAAACTATTTGATACACGCAACACTTAGAACAATCTCAAAGGCATTACGCCGAGTGAGAGAAGTCCATCTCAAGTGATCACACTCTGTGTTATTCCATTTTTGTAATTATTCTTGAAGTGACAAAATTATACTGATTAAAAAGATATCGCTAGGTTCCAAAGGTTAGTGTTGGAGGGAGAGTTTGGCTGTAAAAGAGGAACAACCAGAACAGTCTTTGTTGTGATAAAACACTTCTATATCATGACTGTGATGATGGTTACACAAATATGTACAAATGACATCTCATACACATATATACCATAAGAAAGTAAATACAGGAATGTGAAATCAGAATAAGGCCTGTAAGTGAATTGATGGTATGGTGCCATTATAGATTTTCTGACTTTTATAATACACCAAGATTATCTGTCATGGTTATGTTATATTTTGGGGAAGTTGGGTGAAGGGTGAAAGGTACAAGTGAATTCTCTGTATTATTTTTGCAAATTCCTGTGAGTCTTACATTTTTTCAAGATAAATAACATATAAACATAAGAAAGGAAGCAAGATTGCAAAATATTTGATAAAATATACTTGATGATGCTCTTCAGTAAAGAGGAGGTAATGTCTTTATCAAGGAAAACAGCAATAACTTGGACCTATAAATACCTATACAAGTTATTGCAACACTGTTTACTTCAGGAAATGAAGCTCTAATTCCAGTGTGACCACATTGTACATGCAATAATTTTTGGAATGCATAGTACTACCTGATAGGGAGAGTGATAAAAAAAAAATCTAGTCTAACGTAACTAAATTTCATTTTGGGTTTCATATGAACAATTATTAGTCAAAATTCAGAATCCATCTAGTTTTTACATTTTGTTTTCAGGAGATGACTATTAACAAAAAAATCTACAGTAGGCACTTTGGAAAATGACAGCAACATCAGAAGCCCCTTTGAGACTAGATGGATGCCTTACCCATTGGGAAGGGTTTTGACACTTGGCCGGCCTCCCTTCCTATCTCCCTTTCATTGGCGTCTATTCCTGAAAAAGAGCTGCCAATCAGAACCAGCTATTACCTGGCATATGGGAGGCAAAAGGCCTGTCTCAGAGACTCACACAACTGACATCTGAGCAAGGGTGTTGCATTCATTGTTTTCTCCATGGGGAGGCGCCAGTAAATTACTAAGAGACTTCTAAAAACATTTCCTCAGGTATTGTCTCCTGATCAATGTTCACATGATATTTAGTTGATTTTTATAACACAGAAACAACCAAGGAGGGCTATTTTCAATGTAGGCAGTAGTCTGAAGCAGCTCTATGACTCAGATCCAGCCTCTCTTACCTGCAGACCAAAGCCAGTACTGTTTGCCTGGGGCCCACACAGTGACCTAGCTGGAGCCCTCCCACAGATCTGAAGGAAGCCACCCCTGTGTGTAACCAGGCTACAGACTTTCAGTGTATGGGTCCTGAAGTGGACCCTAGTCCCAGCACCAGCCCTACTGACTAGATCCTAAAAGCAGTCAAGTTCACCTAGAGACCAAACTGGATTCAGGCCCTCTTGAATTAACAAGCCCACCAACCATAGACCCTGCTTGCAGAACCTGTAGCAGCTACATGTCGTGGCTCCCTCCCCACTCAACTGTGATCCTGGAGGCAATTTCATCAGACTGAGGACCCAAGAGGAGATGGTCTTTGTCAGTCAAAACCAGTCCATAAAGACTGAAAGAGGGGTTGGCTCCTTCAAATGACAGACACCAATAAATGTCTATAGGGATCACAAAGAATGAGGCAAATATAACAGCACCAAAGGAAACAAATGAAATTTCAGTAAACTACTAAAAGAATTTGAAGTCTATAAATTGCCTAAAAAAGAACTCAAAATAATCGTCTTAAACATAATTGTAATTCATGACTTTTAAACAGAATAAAAAACGAAAAAAAGATCATCTAAATAGATGCAAAAAAAGCATTTGATAAAATTCAACACCCTTCATGATATGTAATACATCATGCCATTCTCTTTTCTAATTTGAATACCTTTTATTTCTTTCTCTTGTCCGATTGTGCTGGCTAAGACTTCCAGTGCCATGTTGAATAGGAGAGGTGAAAGTGGGCATCCTTGGCTTGTTCCAGTACTTAGGAACTGCTTTAAACTTTTTCCTGTTTGGTGTGATGTTGGCTGTGGGTTTTAATATATGGCTTTCATTATTTTGAAGTATGTTCCTCCTCCACCTAATTTTTGAGGACGTACATCATTAGCTTCTTTCTATTACTAGATATCGGCAATGTTTTATTTTAAATGCAGTTTGAGTTTTTTCATACACTTTGCTATGCTGTATAATTTGCTATACTTGAGTTTTATCAAACACTTTGCTATGCTGTATGATTAAATGTATTGAGGTAATCAAATGATTTCCATGCTTTATTCTAATAATATAGTGGAGTGTACAAATTTATTTCTTAATAGAGCTATCTTGGTCTTGATATATTCTTTCGTGTATTGATTGCTGAATTAATTTACCAATGTTTTCTTGAGGATTTTCCATTTATTTTCATCAGTGTGATTGATCTCTTATTGCCCTTTATTTATGTGTCCATTGTCATATTTATTATCAAAATTATCATTATCACATGATATAAATCGGGAAATGTTCTTTCTTTCATATGTTCCTTAGGAGACTTTGTATAAAATTGAGATTATTTTCTTCTGTAATATTTGGTGAGCCTAGTGTATTTTATTATTGCTTTTGCTGTTTGGGGGAAGTATTTTAAATTGCCCACTCATTTATTTTAATGGCTATAGGTCTATTCACAATTTCTGTGTCTTCATGAGTCAAGTTTGTTGAGTTATATTTTTCTAATATTTGTTAATTCACTACATTAAAATTTTCAAATGTGTTGTTATCCCTCTGATATATCACTCATACACAACATGTGAATGAAATATAAATATGCGTGTAAAAATGAGCACCTATAGATCATTACCAAGGTCAAGAACTAGAACACTGCTAGCATTCTCAAAGTTCCCCATGTGCCTCTTCCTGGCATCTTCCACCCTCACTCCTTGAGGTGACCACTATTCTTTTTTAGTAATTACTTCTTTGCTATGCTGTATAATTTTCCAACTACACATGCATCTCTGAAGAAATAGAGTTTCATTTTTCCACGTTTCTTAGATATATATGAAAGCTATCAGAAGGTATGCATAATTCTGTGTCTGGCTTCACCTACCCATCATTATAGTTGTAAAAATCATTTTCATTATTGCTCCTTAGCATTCCATTATGATAATAGGCCAAAACTGCATCTATTTATGCCTCTGTTGGTGGACATTTAATATTCAAATTGGACAGTCAATTTCCCGTGGTCTGCAATGCCGAATTATCATTAATGAAGTATTTCATATGCAAATGAGTCCATGTCAGCACCATGCCAACTTCACACCTGGTTCTTTCTAAAATGAATCTTCTTTTTCATGAACATTTGAATATTATATAAATTTTAGAATCGGATTAATTTCCACACACTAAAATATAGAGTTTTTGGATTGCATTGAGTATATAGATCAATTTTGGGAGACTGTGCATTTCAAAGCTATAGAAATTTCCAGGCCATTTACATGGACTAGCTCTCCATTTATTTGTTCTCTCTCACTAAAGCAAAATTCCATGGCAGCTATGGTGGTCTGCACTCTGGCAATCCTTCTGTATCAACAGGATCTGTGGACCTCCAAACAAAATGTCCTGAATACCCAGCAATACGAAAAAGATGAGCATGAAGTCCACTCTGACAGGATGAGGGAACCACCCATGGGAGCCAGAAAAACCTAGGAACCTGATTGGTACTGGATCTAAAGTTATGCTCATCTCCCAGGAACTTGATCTGCATAGTCACTGAGGTCATCAGTCACAGGGTTTTGCCCCTCTATTTATCCACCTCATGCAGCTGTACACTTTCTCCCTTGCTCCTTGCTGCTCATGGCCTTCCTCGGCTGTCTGTCACTTCTCACCCCTCCACCCACCACATATCCCTAACCCCAGAGGAGGGAGATACACTGTAGATAAGAAAGACCTGGCCATTGCCAGTAATAAATAGCTCCCTGTACTGGTATGCTGGACCATTGGGAGATACAAAAGATGTTGTTTCCCAGAATCCTAGAGAGTGGCAGTGACTGGGTGATCTTGGTGTTTATGGACTGGATGTTTTTGTTCCTCACAAACCCATATGTTGATACCTAGCCCCGTAGTATGAGGATATTAGCTGGTGAGGCCTTTGAGAGCTAGTTAGGATTAGATGAGGTCATAATTGTGGAGCCCTCATGGATGGGATTCGTGTCCTTATGGGAGTAAAGACAGAGCTTGCTTCCTCTCTCTGCTCTCTGCCATGTGGCGGTACAAGGAGAAGTAAGGAGAAGTCAGCTGTCTGCAGCCCAGAAGAGGGCCCTCACCAGAATCCGGCCACGCTGTCATCCTGATCTCAGACTTCCAGCTTCCAGAACTGTGAGAAGTACATTTGTTGTTGATAAGCCACTCAGTCAATGGTGTTTTTTTATAAGCCCAAGCTTATAAAAACAAGGGTGTTGAAGATGGCCGAATAGGAACAGCTGCAGTCTCCAACTCCCAGCGCGAATGACGCAGAAGACCAGTGATTTCTGCATTTTCAACTGAGGTACTGGGTTCATCTCACTACGGAGTGCCAGACAATTGGTGCTGGTCAGCTGCTGCAGCCCGACCAGCTAGAGCTGAAGCAGGGCGAGGCATCACCTCACCTGGGAAGCGCAAGGGGGAAGGGAATCCCTTTTCCTAGCCAGGGGAACTGAGACACACAACACCTGGAAAATCAGGTAACTCCCACTCCAATACTGCGCTTTAAGCAAACGGGCACACCAGGAGATTATATCCCACACCTGGCTGGGAGGGTCCCACACCCACGGAGCCTCCCTCATTGCTAGCACAGCAGTCTGCGATCTAACCGCAAGGCAGCAGCGAGGCTGGGGGAGGGGCGCCCACCATTGCTGAGGCTTAAGTAGGTAAACAAAGCCGCTGGGAAGCTCGAACTGGGTGGAGCTCACAGCAGCTCAAGGAAACCTGCCTGTCTCTGTAGACTCCACCTCTGGGGACAGGGCACAGCTAAACAACAACAACAACAACAACAACAACAACAACAACAACAAAAAAGCAGAAGCCTCTGCAGATGCAAACGACTCTGTCTGACAGCTTTGAAGAGAGCAGTGGATCTCCCAACACGGAGGTTGAGATCTGAGAAGGGACAGACTGCCTGTTCAAGTGGGTCCCTGACCCCTGAGTAGCCTAACTGGGAGACATCCCCCACTAGGGGCAGTCTGACACCCCACACCTCACAGGGTGGAGTACACCCCTGAGAGGACGCTTCCACAGTAAGAATCAGACAGGTACACTCGCTGTTCAGCAATATTCTATCTTCTGCAGCCCCTGCTGCTGATACCCAGGCAAACAGGGTCTGGAGTGGACCTCAAGCAATCTCCAACAGACCTATAGCTGAGGGTCCTGACTGTTAGAAGGAAAACTATCAAACAGGAAGGACACCTACACCAAAACCCCATCAGTACATTACCATCATCAAAGACCAGAGGCAGATAAAACCACAAAGATGGGGAAAAAGCAGGGCAGAAAAGCTGGAAATTCAAAAAATAAGAGTGCATCTCCCCCTGCAAAGGAAAGCAGCTCATCGCCAGCAACGGATCAAAGCTGGACGGAGAATGACTTTGACGAGATGAGAAAAGAAGGCTTCAGTCCATCAAACTTCTCAGACTAAAGGAGGAATTACGTACCCAGCGCAAAGAAACTAAAAATCTTGAAAAAAGAGTGGAAGAATTGATAGCTAGAGTGATTAATGCAGAGAAGGTCATAAACGAAATGAAAGAGATGAAAACCATGACACGAGAAATACGTGATAAATGCACAAGCTTCAGTAACCGACTCGATCAACTGGAAGAAAGAGTATCAGCGATTGAGGATCAAATGAACGAAATGAAGTGAGAAGAGAAATCAAAAGAAAAAAGAAGAAAAAGAAATGAACAAAGCCTGCAAGAAGTATGGGATTATGTAAAAAGACCAAATCTACGTCTGATTGGGGTGCCTGAAAGTGAGGGGGAAAATGGAACCAAGTTGGAAAACACTCTTCAGGATATCATCCAGGAGAACTTCCCCAACCTAGTAGGGCAGGCCAACATTCAAATCCAGGAAATACAGAGAACGCCACAAAGATACTCCTCGAGAAGAGCAACTCCAAGACACATAATTGCCAGATTCACCAAAGTTGAAATGAAGGAAAAAATCTCAAGGGCAGCCAGAGAGAAAGGTCGGGTTACCCACAAAGGGAAGCCCATCAGACTAACAGCAGATCTCTCGGCAGAAACTCTACAAGCCAGAAGAGAGTGGGGGCCAATATTAAACATTCTTAAAGAAAAGAATTTTAAACCCAGAATTTCATATCCAGCCAAACTAAGTTTCATAAGTGAAGGAGAAATAAAATCCTTTACAAACAAGCAAATGCTTAGAGATTTTGTCACGACCAGGCCTGCCTTACAAGAGGCCCTGAAGGAAGCACTAAACATGGAAAGGAACAACTGGTACCAGCCATTGCAAAAACATGCCAAAATGTAAAGACCATCGAGGCTAGGAAGAAACTGCATCAACTAACGAGCAAAATAACCAGTTAATATCATAATGGCAGGATCAAGTTCACACATAACAATCTTAACCTTAAATGTAAATGGACTAAATGCTCCAATTAAAAGACACAGACTGGCAAAATGGATAAAGAGTCAAGACCCATCAGTCTGCTGTATTCAGGAGACCTATCTCACATGCAGAGACATACATAGGCTCAAAATAAAGGGATGGAGGAAGATCTACCAAGCAAATGGAGAACAAAAAAAAAGCAGGGGTTGCAAGACTAGTCTCTGATAAAACAGACTTTAAACCATCAAAGATCAAAAGAGACAAAGAAGGCCATTACATAATGGTGAAGGGATCAATTCAACAGGAAGAGCTAACTATCCTAAATATATATGCACCCAATACAGGAGCACCCAGATTCATAAAGCAAGTCCTTAGAGACTTACAAAGAGACTTAGACTCCCATACAATAATAATGGGAGACTTCAACACCCCACTGTCAACATTAGACAGATCAACGAGACAGAAAGTTAACAAGGATATCCAGGAATTGAACTCATCTCTGCAGCAAGCAGACCTAATAGACATCTACAGAACTCTCCACCCCAAATCAACAGGATATACATTCTTCTCAGCACCACATCGCACTTATTCCAAAATTGACCACATAATTGGAAGTAAAGCACTCCTCAGCAAATGTACAAGAACAGAAATTATAACAAACTGTCTCTCAGACCACAGTGCAAAGAAACTAGACCTCAGGACTAAGAAACTCAATCAAAACCGCTCAACTACATGGAAACTGAATAACCTGCTCCTGAATGACTACTGGGTACACAACGAAATGAAGGCAGAAATAAAGATGTTCTTTGAAACCAATGAGAACAAAGATACAACATACCAGAATCTCTGGGACACATTTAAAGCAGTGTGTAGAGGGAAATTTATAGCACTAAATGCCCACAAGAGAAAGCTGGAAAGATCTAAAATTGACACTCTAACATCACAATTAAAAGAACTAGAGAAGCAAGAGCAAACACATTCGAAAGCTAGCAGAAGGCAAGAAATAACTAAGATCAGAGCAGAACTGAAGGAGATAGAGACACAAAAAACCCTCCAAAAAATCAATGAATCCAGGAGTTGGTTTTTTGAAAAGATCAACAAAATTGATAGACCGCTAGCAAGACTAATAAAGAAGAAAAGAGAGAAGAATCAAATAGATGCAATAAAAAATGATAAAGGGGATATCACCACTGACCCCACAGAAATACAAACTACCATCAGAGAATACTATAAATACCTCTACGTAAATAAACTAGAAAATCTAGAAGAAATGGATAATTTCCTGGACACTTACACTCTTCCAAGACTAAACCAGGAAGAAGTTGATTCCCTGAATAGACCAATAGCAGGCTCTGAAATTGAGGCAATAATTAATAGCCTACCAACCAAAAAAAGTCCAGGACCAGATGGATTCACAGCTGAATTCTACCAGAGGTACAAGGAGGAGCTGGTACCATTCCTTCTGAAACGATTCCAATCAATAGAAAAAGAGGGAATCCTCCCTAACTCATTTTATGAGGCCAACATCATCCTGATACCAAAGCCTGGCAGAGACACAACAAAAAAAGAGAATTTTAGACCAATATCCCTGATGAACATCAATGCAAAAATCCTCAATAAAATACTGGCAAACCGGATTCAGCAGCACATCAAAAAGCTTATCCACCATGATCAAGTGTGCTTCATCCCTGGGATGCAAGGCTGGTTCAACATTCGCAAATCAATAAATGTAATCCAGCATATAAACAGAACCAAAGACAAGAACCACATGATTATCTCAATAGATGCAGAAAAGGCTTTTGACAAAATTCAACAGCCCTTCATGCTAAAAATGCTCAATAAATTCGGTATTGATGGAATGTACCTCAAAATAATAAGAGCTATTTATGACAAATCCACAGCCAATATCATACTGAATGGGCAAAAACTGGAAAAATTCCCTTTGAAAACTGGCACAAGACAGGGATGCCCTCTCTCACCACTCCTATTCAACATCGTGTTGGAAGTTCTGGCTATGGCAATCAGGCAAGAGAAAGAAATCAACGGTATGCAGTTAGGAAAAGAAGAAGTCAAATTGTCCCTCTTTGCAGATGACATGATTGTATATTTAGAAAACCCCATGTCTCAGCCCAAAATCTCCTTAAGTTGATAAGCAACTTCAGCAAAGTCTCAGGATACAAAATTAATGTGCAAAAATCACAAGCATTCTTATACACCAGTAACAGACAAACAGAGAGCAAAATCATGAATGAACTTCCATTCACAATTGCTTCAAAGAGAATAAAATACCTAGGAATCCAACTTACAAGGGATGTAAAGGACCTCTTCAAGGAGAACTACAAACCACTGCTCAGTGAAATAAAAGAGGACACAAACAAATGGAAGAACATACCATGCTCATGGATAGGAAGAATCAATATCGTGAAAATGGCCATACTGCCCAAGGTAATTTATAGATTCAATGCCATCCCCATCAAGCTACCAATGAGTTTCTTCACAGAATTGGAAAAAACTGCTTTAAAGTTCATATGGAACCAAAAAAGACCCCGCATCGCCAAGACAATCCTAAGTCAAAAGAACAAAGCTGGAGGCATCATGCTACCTGACTTCAAACTATACTACAAGGCTACAGTAACCAAAACAGCATGGTACTGGTACCAAAACAGAGATCTAGACCAATGGAACAGAACAGAGTCCTCAGAAATAATACCACACATCTACAGCCATCTGATCTTTGACAAACCTGAGAGAAACAAGAAATGGGGAAAGGATTCCCTATTTAATAAATGGTGCTGGGAAAATTGGCTAGCCATAAGTAGAAAGCTGAAACTGGATCCTTTCCTTACTCCTTATACGAAAATTAATTCAAGATGGATTAGAGACTTAAATGTTAGACCTAATACCATAAAAACCTTAGAAGAAAACCTAGGGAATACCATTCAGGACATAGGCATGGGCAAAGACTTCATGTCTAAAACACCAAAAGCAACGGCAGCAAAAGCCAAAATTGACAAATGGGATCTCATTAAACTAAAGAGCTTCTGCACAGCAAAAGAAACTACCATCAGAGTGAACAGGCAACCTACAGAATGGGAGAAAATTTTTGCAATCTACTCATCTGACAAAGGGCTAATATCCAGAACCTACAAAGAACTCAAACAAATTTACAAGAAAAAAACAAACAACCCCATCAAAAAGTGGGCAAAGGATATGAACAGACATTTCTCAAAAGAAAACATTTATGCAGCCAACAGACACATGAAAAAATGCTCATCATCACTGGCCATCAGAGAAATGCAAATCAAAACCACAATGAGATACCATCTCACACCAGTTAGAATGGCAATCATTAAAAAGTCAGGAAACAACAGGTGCTGGAGAGGATGTGGAGAAATAGGAACACTTTTACAGTGTTGGTGGGATTGTAAACTAGTTCAACCATTATGGAAAACAGTATGGCGATTCCTCAAGGATCTAGAACTAGATGTACCATATGACCCAGCCATCCCATTACTGGGTATAAACCCAAAGGATTATAAATCATGCTGCTATAAAGACACATGCACATGTATGTTTATTGCAGCACTATTCACAATAGCAAAGACTTGGAATCAACCGAAATGTCCATCAGTGACAGACTGGATTAAGAAAATGTGGCACATATACACCATGGAATACTATGCAGCCATCAAAAAGGATGAGTTTGTGTCCTTTGTAGGGACATGGATGCAGCTGGAAACCATCATTCTTAGCAAACTATCACAAGAACAGAAAACCAAACACCGCATGTTCTCACTCATAGGTGGGAACTGAACAATGAGATCACTTGGACTTGGGAAGGGGAACATCACACACCGGGGCCTATCATGGGGAAGGGGGAGGGAGGAGGGGGGAGGGGAGAGGGATTGCATTGGGAGTTATACCTGATGTAAATGACGAGTTGATGGGTGCTGACGAGTTGATGGGTGCAGCACAGCAACATGGCACAAGTATACATATGTAACAAACCTGCACGTTATGCACAGGTACCCTAGAACTTAAGGTATAATAATAATAAAAAAAAAAACAAGGGTGTTCTTAGAAAGGGCAAGGTGTCCGGCCTTCCTCTGGTTCTTTCAGCCAGCAGACCTCCCACTCACCTTGCAGCAACCAGCAGGTACTGATGAGTCCGAGATGCCCTGAGTCTGCTCAGGTAACTTTTCTAGACACTCAGGGAAGAGTCCTCACCTTCTCTCACTATGGTTTCTTGTCCACCTGATAGGGCCCACTAGATCCAGAATCCTGAATTTAAAGGAATAGTTGCTAACAAAGTAACATAAGTACAAAATTATGTGAACATTGAAAGTAATTAGTTTTAAATGCCTCATTATTTTATTATTTCAAACACATGGACATTATACAAAAATTGAAAATACAGATGAACACAAAACAAAATCACAGATTATGCATTAATTTAATGTTTGTTTTCTGTTCACTTTGTACAGTATGCATAGATTCTGTTTCTAGTCATAAAAACATTAAAAATGCTGAGTCTATTTTTGTTTTGGTTCATGTTGAGCACCGCAGTGCGTCTTTGCTTTTCTGGTTTTTGTAATCATGAATTCAAATTGCTGAAGCCGTAGGGCCCACTGCTCCGGCATTAACGTGCTTTATAGTTGTCTCGAGTTTTCCCAGGCTGTGACATTTGGAACTTGACAAGTCAGTGTGCCAGGAACTGTCCCTTGAAAATGTAGATCCCACCCCAGTATTAGAGGTAGCAATCTCTATGATAAAGGGATAGGTGGAGCAGAAGATGAGGCCACAGGGAAGGGTCTCTAAGGGACCCTAAAAGCTGCCTGATGAATCCAGAGTCCATTCAAAATTCTCCCTCCTATTTCTTGAAAAGATTGGCCACCAGGGTGTTGAGTTTAGAGAAATAGGTATGAGCCTCATAATCTCAACCCCATGCCACTCCCAACAGATCTGACATTTACTGTCTGGGCTTGCCTGTGGGGATTGTGCTTACCATGCCTGGCACCCTCTCCACTCACCAGGTGGTGAAGTGCAGCTGAGGCTTGGGATGGGTCATATGTATAAGGGATAAGGGCAGGTACATTCTGAATAAGGGAACTATGAGACCCCATGCCTCCCCTCAAACACCTCGATAGGTATTTCCATAACCTAAGGACGTGGGAAGACGTTTTCTTTTGGAAGTTTTATTGGTGATCCACATTTTTAAAAGGAGTATAATTGTCATCAGAAAATACTGTTGACCTTTTGTTCTCTAACAACGACCAAACAATGAGACCAAAATTAAACAAAACAAGCACCTTTCACTATTGTTATTGCACTCAACAGCAGCTTCTCAAACTGGGTCCTCTCAGCCAAAACTGTACACTTGAATCTTCCTTGGAACAATAGCTGTATTTTTGAAAAGTTGTATAAATCACATTTTTTTCTTTGGCTATATATTCATTAAACAAATATATATTTATCTCCTACTATGTCCGAGGTCAAATTCTAAACAAAATGTAATTGTGCTAAAATGTTCTATTAGAAAGAATTCTTGTTTTGGGAAACAAAGTGGACAAAGTCCCCTTTACCTGTAATATTTTACGATTCTAGTTAAAGTCACCCAAACTGATCCCTTTGATAAAACACAGCCCCTCAAAATTTGTTTATTTGAAAAACTTACATTTTATATATTTTGCTTAATTATGAGATAAATGTCTGTCTAGGTGTTTGTGTACAGTTAGAATAAAATCTTTTTTTTTTTTTTTGACAGAGTCTCGCTCTGTCACCCAGGCTGGAGTGCAGTGGCCGGATCTCAGCTTACTGCAAGCTCCGCCTGCCGGGTTTACGCCATTCTCTCGGCCTCCCAAAGTGCTGGGATTACAGGCTTGAGCCACCATGCCCGGTCAGAATAAAATCTTAAGAGGCAGATGGGACTTTAGAGGTCCCCTATGTGATCCCACCCAGTGAGTGCTTCCTTCCTACAACTTCCCTGGGAACGGGCATTTAACTTCTGCTGGAACATCACTGGTGATGAGAAGCTCACTACCTCACAAAACATTTTGTTCTAGGATCATTCTCCTCCTTTAAAAAGGTCCTTGCAAATTACAATGATGGTGAAATTACTAGTGTGCTGTTAGTCATCTGGGTTTATGTGGAAAAATAGTAAAAGGAGTAGTAGCTCACATGGCCTGAGACAAACATGGTACAGGAGAGCTTCAAGAAAGGAAAGCGGGTATTAGGGAAGAAGACCCTGAAGGTCATAGAAAGATCTAGTCTGAGTCCATGCTGGAGTCTGCTAGAGACCAGAGGAGGTTCCCTTGGTGTCAGGAATCCAGCTGGCAAGCAGGGAAGCCTGTGTCACTGGAGCAGAATGAGAGAGGAAGCAGGAAGAGGCAGCTGAGGGCAGAGAGGGAGGCAGGGGCTGGATTTGTATTTTCTTCTCTAAGTTTGGAGGAAAACATTTGTGTATTTTTCAGCAGGTGGTGATGTTTTTTTGGCTTTTTGCTTTTAAAATACCATGATTCTATTTGGTCAAATCTCTCAGCATTCCCCCTGCCCTGTCACTTTATACCTCACTCCAGAAAACCTGGCCTACTCATAGTCTCCTGAAAGTACCAGGTGGAAGAAGCCTATCATGGTTCCTTACACTTACCTGCCCATCCGCTTCCCTGTTCCTGTCATTCCTTCCTTCCCCTCCTTGTCTACCTGGCAAAACTCTCACTTTGCTGCCAAGTTGGGCTCTACCATCACCTGCTCTGGAAGACTTCCTTTACTCTCTCAAGCCAGTCTGGGTGCTTTGTATCTCCAATACCTCAGGTAGTTACAATTGGTGATTTATGTGAAGTCCTCGAGGGCCAGGGCAGTATTTGCTTCACCTCTGAGTCCCCAGCATCTAACACTGTGTCTGGATCAACTAATTAATCCACTTACAAATCGTCGAACTCTTCTAAAACAATAAAATAAAAATTTGGGAGCAGATATATTCTAAAATATAACTAGTTCATGTTCGGTGATACCATATAGTACATTTTCATTTCTTTTCTGGGTATCTTTTGTAACTATTTTTTCCTGGTAAGATCGTATGAAAATAGCATAGCTCATATTAGCTGTTTCCTGAGTGCATTATAAAGTCTTTTCAGGATCTGTGATAGATGACCACTGACAACTTCTTTAAAAAGTTCCAAGTCAAAACCATCTATGCCATGCTGTAAGGTGTAGAATTTGGGGTCCTGGACAATTTTTTGCTCCAATAGCAATAGCTACAAAATGTAGGACTTACAAGAATAACTAAGGAAAGTTACCAGGGCAAGGAGCTGGAGGCCAATAGCAATGTGTATCAATTCATCAGTCAATAGATATTTTAGATTGTTTAGATTGTTTCCACATTTGGGCTACTATGAACAATGACTTTTTTATGGTGCCCAAGAATTTCCATTTGAGAAGCAGAAGTTAAGGTGGGGTATGTGGGAAACGCCTGCATTGGTTAACTAGATCCTTTTCCAAAATCAGTATGTCTATATTAGGATGTATAAGCATTGAAAGACAAGCAACGTCATCATCAGTTTCTCCTAGAAGTATTCTAGTTCTCCAAGCTTGAAAAGTGAAGAGAAGGCTCTGTTAGAACAGCCTCTGGCACACAGATGCACCCAGTATGTCCCAGTCTCATAGGAGGCCCCCAGTAGGTGTTAGACGGATGCAAAAGAATCTACAGAAACAGCCAAAGGCTGGAAGTTGTTTTTGTTGTTGTTTTTCGTCTCCAATGCAAATACAGAAATCCATAGCACAAGCCATTCTCAAGCCAGGAGGAAACAACAAAGAGGAAGTTTCCACAACCCCCTTGCATCACAGTTTCAAAATCAGGCTATATTTCAAGTAACTAGTGGTCTGAAGCCTAACCATATAAATTTAGGACTGCTCCAGGGGAAAGGATAACAGCAGCAGAGCCACTGATCACTGGATTGTTTCAATGAGCTCAGTCTCCTGCATGTCTCAGTTCTTCCCCAGCCACCATCATGTTGCTGCCCCAATACAGAGGACAAACTCCCAAGAGAGGGGGTATTCCAGAGACCTCATCTGTACATTCCAGGATGTTTGAGGAAATATTCTCTGCTCAAAAGATATGTATGAAGCCTTATTTGTGACTTTTTCAGGAATCATCTTTGTGCCTGGGAGTCTCCAGCTGACTGCCAAGGAAATTTGCTATCAATTACACATGTCTAAAGCCCAATACTTTGTGGCCAGTGAGGCTATGTTTCCACTCATGGACTCTGCCATGTTCGACTGCCCTACCTTGAAGACCAAGCTCCTGGTGTCAGATAAGTGCTATGATGGGTGGTTGGTTTTCAAGGAGATGATTCAGTAAGTGGACACTGAAAAAGAGAAACTTAAATCAACAGAATGTCTGATTTTGGAAGACAGAATGTTGTATGAGAAGGTGGTGTGAGTGGTTGTAATGAAAAGCTTAATGGTAATTTCTAGTCCTGAAAAAAAAACAAAAAACAAAAAAACAGAGTAACTCCCCAACACCACCAACAGAAGAATCCCTGATCTGGCCTACAAGTTCTCAGTCTGAGTGAAAGTCTCATCTTCTGATTCATACTTGAGCATTCATTCTGAGATGGTAAAAAAATAGGTGATAAAAATATAAACACATATCAAAACATAATAAAAAGCTTATATATAAAAATATATATAATTATATAATGGAATACCATTCAGCCATTAAAAGGAATGAAATTATGTCTTTTGCAGCAAGCTGAATGGAACTGGAGGCCATTATCTTCAGTGAAATAACAGAAATGCAAAGTCAAATACTGCATGTTCTCACTTATAAGTGGGAACTAAATAATGTGTACACACAAATATAGAGTGTAGAATAATAGACACTGGAGACTCGCAAAGGTGGGAGGTTTTGAGAGGGTGAATAATGGGAAATTACTTAATGGGTACAATGTTCACTATTTTGGTGACGGTTACACTAAAAGCCCAGATTTCACCATTATGTAACAAAACTACACTTGTATCCCTTAAATTTAAACAAATAATAATAAAAAAAACTCACTGGCACTGGGATATGGGAAAATACATATTAAAACAACAAAATGATGCCATATTTATCCTCACGTTAGCCAAATACAGTAGTCTCCCCTTATCTGTGGTTTTGTTTTCTGTGGTTTCAGTTACCTGTGGTCAACCATGGTCCAAAATAGTTGACTACAGTACAATAAGATATTTTGAGAGAGAGAGAGATCACATTCACACAACTTTTATTACAGTATATTGTTGTAATTGTTCTATTTTATTAATTATTGTTTTTAATTTCTTACTGTGCCTAATTTATAAATAAAACTTTATCATAAGTATGCATGTTTAGGAAAAAAGATAGTGTATATAGGGTTCAGTACTATTTGTGGTTTCAGGCACTTACTGGGAGTCTTGGAACATATCCCCCAAGTATAAGGTGGGACTACTGTATTAAGTTTGATAATTATAAATGCGGTCTTTAGAGAGTAATATTTTAGTGTTCAGAGATGTAAAAAAAAAAAAAAAAACAAAACAAAAACAGTGAACAAGACAGACAAAGCTCCTACCCTCATGGATTTTATATTCTAGACAACAAAATGGACAACAAGAAAACACATAAACCATCAAGGTAATACAGTTTCCAAAAGAAACTCCCAACCAAAACAGGCAAATTAAATAGAGTGATCTTATGTGGAGATGGGGGAATTATTTTAGATTTGGTGGCTTCTTAGGAGAGGACAAGCTGAGATTTGAATAATATAGAGCCAGCCTTTTGAATATCTAGGAATAATATCAGAGAGAATACTAAGGTAAAGGACCTGAGGTGGGAAGGAGCTTGACTTGTTTGAGGAACAGAAAGAATACCAGGGTGCCTGAAGTGTGGTGAGTGGAAAAGAGAGTGGGAGGAGAGGAGGTTAAATAGCAAGGGAGAGCGAGATTACAGCGGGTCTTGTAGGTCATGTAGGAGTGGTCTGTGGAACGTGGAGGGGAAGGACTTGATCTGAGTGACATTTAAAAAACTCCTTCAACTGCTGTCTGAACAATGAGCGACAAGACAGGTAGTAAAGGGAGCTGGTAGAAGGCTATTGCAGTCATCCAATTGAGAAGCCGTGTTGTTGTAGACCATGATGGTGGCAGTGGAGACAGGACTGGGAATTTGCAAGGCAAATGAGGAACTCGCCTCAGGCACAAAATATAAAGGGGCACTGAAAAATCCAGTGATCAAGATAAATAATATTTTAATTTTTAAATACATTTTAAAAATCAAATTATAAAATAATTTTCATAATTGAAGTTTAAAAATTTGTATATAATTTTACATATTTATTTTATATATGTATATCATCTGTTTATAATTTTATAAATTTTATGTTTTTAATACAGTAATTTAATTTTTTAATTAAAAAAATCATATTGGCAAACTTCTGCTGACAGATCACCTGCTTCTATTTTTATAAATACAATTTTATTGGAAGCAGAGACAAGATTAGGGTGACCAAATAAGGTGAGTCATGCAACTGCCTGGTTGGATTACAGGCTGTGTGAGAACTATACCTTGAAGCTGGCTTGATTGAATCCCATTCCTAAACCATATGGGGAATACTTGACCACTTTGGGAGCGTTCATTGTCATGTACTTATTTTAAATTTTGTGGCTAGGCACGGTGGCTCACACCTGTAATCCCAGCACTTTGGGAGGTCAAGGCAGGCGGATCACTTGAGGTCAGAGTTCAAGACCAGCCTGGCCAACATGGTGAAACCTCATCTCTACTAAAATTGTAAAAATTAGCTGGGCGTGGTGGCAGGCCCCTGTAGTCCCAGCTACTTGGGAGGCTGAGGCAGGAGAATCGCTTGAACTCGGGAGGCGGAGGTTACAGTGAGCTGAGATCACACCATTGCACTCCAGCCTGGATGACAGAGCAAGATTCCATCTCAAAAATAAATAAATTAATTAAATTAAATTTGGATATTTTATTATTAATTTTTGACATTAGTTTTGATTATTTTAAAAATATTTTGATAAAATATTATTTATCTTGACTACTGAATTTGCTGGTATCCCCTTAAAAATCATGTCTGTCACAAATGTTTCACTTGCTCCACCTTAGTCCCAGCCCTGAGTACAGATAATGATGAGACACAGGTTTGTGACATGTTGTAGAGGTAAAGTTGTCAGAGTTTGCCAATGGTTAGGATGTGGCATAGATAGCTGGGTAGATAAGTAGATAGATAAAGAAAGACTGATAATAAGGATTATTACAGATTTTTGCCTTGAGCAATTGAGTAAATAGAGGGTATTTTACTGAGAAAAATAAGGCTGAAACATAAAGGCATCGTATATTACTTATCCAACAGAAATTAATGCAAAAAAATTAAGGGAAAAAATGGCAGCTGCACCTCTAATAAATCGTCCCCCAATATACCAAGATATTAGCTGTTATTTTAAAAAATAAAAGATTACCAAACCAGGAGCCTAGGCTGTAGGTCAGAGAACCTAAATTTAGAACCTTGCTGTTTGCTTGCATCTTTTGTAATTTATAGAGTTGTACCTCCAAAGCAGACCTTCATGGGGACCAAAAGTCAACATCCAATGGCTATATTCTTCACCAATGGGACAATGGGAGCTTCTAAACTGGCCGAGTATTCCCAGTATGATTTGGGAATGGAATTCAGCTAGGCTTCCAGATATAGTCCTCACACACTCTGTTCAGGCTTGAAAGCTCTTCTCTGGGGTGGTAAAGGGAGAGTTTCATGAGACTAAAGCTAAGAAAAGAGTTCGTTACTCAAGATTGCAGAAAACATCAATATTGAGAGAAGGAACAGGGCTGAAAGCAGGGTGGGAGGGTGTATACCAAAGGATCAAAAGCAGATTACTACAGATAAAAAATCTAAGAGTATGTGGAAAAAAGAGGAAGAGCAGTAAATCCATGCAGCTGAGGAGGGATCCAGGATGATTACCCCAAAGACGCACCGTTGGATGTTACTTGTTCTTCAGTGCTACCAGCACCAGGGTGAATAATTGTGTTGACCACTATATGTAGTAATAAACACAGAGATAGAGTCACAATTTATGAGGGTTTGGGGTTCTAGAGTCAGATTCTAAGATGAGAATCACATGTCATCACACTACCCCTTTAAAAACATTATTTAAGTAGCTCACGAATACTTTTGGGCATGAGTCACTGGGCCAACGCGAATGCCTCTTTCTAGCATCAGTAAAATTGCCACAATTTTACTGGCAATATCCAGGCTTATTACTCAAAGCAACAATGATCAAAACAAGGCTTCTGGAGTTCAGAAGTAAATGCCTCTCTTGGCAAATTCAAGGGATGCTGAAACTCATTTCAATCTCTTTGGTTGAATACTCAATTAAGTAATTAATTGGGTGGCATTTGTTTTAGTTTGGCTTGTCTGCGGTTAAGTTTACCGACCTTACATTCAATTCTGTGTAAGATAAATGGTTGTGTGTTGTGACTCCACACTCAAGTTCTCTTAACAAACTCTACCCAAAAGTCCCTTAGGGGAAATAGGTGTATGTGATGTTCATACTCACCTCAAAGGCTTTGACTCTCACAAGCTATAATGGCCAGTGGATATCAGGTAGAGAATTAGAATAGGAGAAACTATTCTAACTCATTTATTAAAATGGTTTAGGAGATCATTCATTTATTCAAATCATTAATCAATTTTATTAATTACACTTCAGAGACACTTCAGAGACCCCTGAAAGCCATGATTCCTGGAAGGCAGTATCATACCAGTTAAGTGATAACCACAGAATTTAAGGAGACTCCATTAGCCTCCTAGTCTCATAGCCTTTGTTTGTTTCCATTCGGGTGGTCCTTGTTTCTCTCCACAGGTTAGTGCTTGATAATAGCAAGAATTATTATTGTTGCTAGTACTAACATGAGAAAATCCAAATGGCTTTCCTATTCCTCTTTAGATGGTGGATGGACCTCCAGCTAACAAGTATTTTGTGGTCTAAGTGATGCCTTTGATGGATCTTTATCTCTAAGTACTGCCTTGGGAGCTCAGCTCCAAGGAGCCCGTGTGTTTCTATGTCACATGCCAATTTTCTGTCCTGAGACTGTTCTAAATGTAAGACCAGGTCCTTGTTGTGGGACATGGGGCAAAGGCCAGAAAGAGGTATTAGCAATGGCCCAGTGGCTCATGCCCCAAATGGGGCAAATCAAGAATTAAATCTGGAGTGTGATCTTGACATAAAGATGCTCTCCCTACTTCTGAGAGCAATGCCCTCTCACTTCTCTAGGGCCTTTGGAATTGGGAGGACTTGGCTACTTCAGTTGTATCACTCAAAAGGAAATTTTTTTTTTTTTTTGAGACAGAGTCTTGCTCTGTTGCCCAGGCTGGAGTGCAATGGCATGATCTCGGCTCACTACATTTTTTTTTTTTTTTTGAGACAGAGTCTTGCTCTGTCGCCCAGGCTGGAGTGCAATGGCGTGATCTCAGCTCAACCTCCCGCTTCCCGGGTTCAAGCGATTCTCCTGTCTCAGCCTCCCAAGTAGCTGGGATTGCAGGTGTCCTCCGCCACCATGCCCAGCTAGTTTTCGTATTTTTACTAGAGACAGAGTTTCACCATGTTGGCCAGGCTGGTCTCGAACTCCTGACCTCAGGTCATCCACCCACCTTGGCCTCCCAAAGTGCTGGGGTTACAGGCGTGAGCCACTGTTCCTGGCCTGAAAAGAAAACTTTTAAAAGACAATAATGATATTGAAGAAGACAATATTAATATCAGTTACTATCATTGACTACTCACCAGTACTTCATATGCATTATTTCATTTCATCTCCCCAACAACCCTGTAAGGGAAAAACTGGGTAAACTGAGTCTCATAGAGGATAAATACCTAGCCCAAGGAATCACAGAGGTGGAATTAGACATTAAGCAATCATGGTCTATTGGACTCCACAGCACAATCTCTAAGCTGTTGTGCTAACCTCTTAAGTGCCTCCACAATCCACAATTTTACTGACAATATCCAGGCTTATTATTCGAAGCAACAAAGATCAAAATAAGGCTTCTAGGATCCAGAAGTAAATGCCTCATTGTGTATCTATTCAGATATCAGTGAATAACATGATAGCTGCTAGGTTCACACAGCTGAAGCTAAATTCTCTCCCAAGGTCTGGAGGGTGAAGAATCACTAAATCTCCAAGACAAAGGGTATGCCCCAGCTGAGTCTCAAAGTTAGTGGCCATCTTCCCTGAACCTTCCCCACCACGGTCTCACTATCTTTCCCATTTAACATATAGATTTGGTTTTTCTTCCTTGTGGTCCCAGGCTCTGTTCAGGTCTTCCACCAACACTCTATCTGCAAATCCACTGATGTACCAGGAACTGCTTCAGCACAAGTGTTTCGCCAGGTAAGAGAGGATCTTTCAGGAGAGAGTCCATTTCCACTCATGGTATCATAAATAGATTAGAAACCCTCAATTTGTTGAAGTAGATCCAATCCTATCTTTCATTAACACACCTATCTTGTTGCCATTTATGACAATAACTTTGTTAGAGTGTGGGATTTTTTTTATTATCTTGTGACTATTCAAGGCCATATCTTCTGGCTCCAGAGGAGTCCAGAATATAAAACTAAATTATAATCATAAAGTTGAGTTTGCTTAATCAATTTGTGAATTATACCTCCCTTTAAAAAGATAAACATTAAAGACAAATGCATTACTTGTAAATAAGGTAAATATTAAAAATGAAGACCACCTTCTTTATTGAATGTAAATCCTTTTAGATGTTTTAAAAATAAATTCATATCTATCTTTATCTACCTATCTTCATTGCAATATACTGAAATATTGGGATCAGATTATATAGATGGTATCATACCATATATATCATAGTAAAACCTGCATTTTCACTCCACACTGTTCCTTAGAGCTCTATTTATGATAACATGTGCAATATATTTTAATCATTGCATAGTATTCCTTAGTATGATTTATATGTTAATGAGCCCCAAGTACCTATCAAAGATACTTGAATCTTTTCCAAGCTGCTGAAATAAGAATCTTTGCACATATCCTAGAATTCTCTAGAGTACCCACTGAAAAGTGGAATTGCCAATGTTTTGTGGAGTCTGTGCCCAGATTAATCATCACTAAAGATTAATGAGAAATCACAGGTTCCAAAGCATTGTGTCATGCCTTAGAGTTTGCTAAATAATAATTTAACTCTAAATTTTACTTCAGCTGTGTGAGCAAGGACATATACTCTATGAAGGGAGCATTTGTGGTAGCAAACAATAGCAACATATTAAATTACGATGACATAAACAAATGTCTAGTTCATTGGCATTTTATGGAGCAATTAAAAAAAGTTAAAATACAGTATATCTTTATTCATCAACATGTCATCCCATATAAAATGTTCAGATTCTTTCTTTTCTTTCTTTCTTTTTTTTTTTTTTTTTTGAGACAGGGACTTGCTCTGTTGCCTGGGCTGCTGAGGTGCTCAAGGGATCCTCCCATCTCAGCCTCCCAAGTAACTGGGACTACAGGTGCATGCCACCACACCTGGATATTTTTTTTTCATTTTTTCTAGAGACCTGGTCTCACTATGTTGCCTGGTCTTGAACTCCTGGGCTCAAGCAAGTCTCCTACCTCTGCTTCCCAAAATGCTGGGATTACAGGCATGAACCACTGTGCCCAGATAGATTATTTCTTATACTCTTGAAAGAAAAGGACTTAAAATTTTACAAATAGTCAACTCTCACTTGTACCCTAAAATTAACAATAAAAAGGCAATGATAAGATGGTGCCTTTGGAATTAATTCAGAAACAGTTCTCCAGTTCTGATCTTTCTTAGTCTCAAGACCTAACTGGGTGGGCAAGTATTATCTAATACAGATGAGCTACCACATAACAATTAATTGACACTATTATGTTCAAAATACATAATCATTCTATCTCTATCTGAGACCATGAAGAGTTTTGCTCTAATCATCTTCCCACACTGGAACCTTCAACCATTACCAAAATAAAATACACATAAAATGAATTGTGGGTTCATAAAGTGTTCACTACTATTCTATGTCTGGGGCCCTATGGAAACTTCTCATAATATCCAGACTTTCAGCTCAGTTTGTAAAATTGGTGGCTGTCTCTCCATCTCTAGACTTCAGAAAATTAGTTCTTTCTTTACCTTACCATTGCTGACACATTCTTTATACACAGGCAAGGCTTTTGGGGTGGTAATAGAACTCAGAAGGGTTTCTACCGAAGGCTGGCTTCCTGCCATCAGTTAATACTTATTGATTTACTTTTAACATGAATACTACTTGTCCAGAAGAGTAAATGAGTCTTCATAGAGATTGATGTAACTGGGGTGTCTGAATAATCTAAAAGACTAGTAATAAGAACATAAACTATCACTTAATGAGTACCTCCTACATACTTGGCAATATCTGTATCATTTTTGCAAGTTTCTTTCTCACAACAGACCTGCTATTGGTAGAAATACTCACTAAGGCTAAGAACAACTTTTGATGCCTCTGCAGCTACAGATTTAAGAGTCCGAAGCTTTGTGTGGCTGTAGGAGGATCCATCAGCCCTGGGGTGACTGAGGACTGGAAACACATCACTAAATTGAACATCTATGAAGGCTATGGCAAGACAGCAACTGTAGGTTGATGCTGATTCACCATTCAGCCAGAAACCAAACTTGTCCATTCACTATGTACACACATTCTCAGAGCACTAGCACACACTAGAAATGCAGAACTGGATCTGACGCACGGGAAAAGGAATTGTTTTAATCTAAAGGGACCCCTCCCCGCCTTTCATTGCAAGACAAAGAATTACAAGTACAGATAACTTATAAACTTACAGTTTTCACAGCAGGTAGTTGAGCTAGTTTCCACCTGACAATTCCTGTTTACTCTGTGAAGTATGAGGCAATGTCACCTGATGAGAATGAGAAAATGATGTGATAGAATTCTGAGTGGAAGATGTTTAAAATGATCATTGCTGAATACAGAAGAAAGAGCAGATTGTGAAAATAAAGGAGAAATGGGTAATTATAAGAGCACATTTGAGGTTGCTGAGCATTAATCTTCAAAGTCACTAATCTATGTAGTTGCATGATTTTCTCCAATATCACTCTAAAACACAGATATAAGCATTGTGAAAGTGAACAGTTGGATTGAAGCAGGATTAAAGTTGTGCCAAGAAGATCCAATAAAAGGGCAATGGGCAAGGGATCTAGTGATATTGGAAAGAAAATAGTTAAGATGAAAGACTAAGAAACTAAGCTGACTGGGGAAGGAAAAGAATTCAAGAAAAGGCAGATAAGTTTTGTGAAGGCAAGGCACTGGGGATGTCAAAGGAGCTGGAATGACTGAAGGTAGTTGTTTTAGGCTGCTTAGGCTGCTGTAACAAAACATCATAGATTGGGTGACTTCAACAACCAAAACTTATTTCACTCACAGTTGTAGATGCTGGATGTCTAAGATCAGAGTGCCAACATGGTCAGGTTCTGGGGAGGGCCCTCTTCTGCGTTGCAGACTACCAACTTCTGGTGGTATTCTCACATGACAGAGAGAGAGAGAGAGAGAGAGAGAAAGAGAGAGAGAGAGAGAAAGAGAGAGAGAGAGTGAGAAAGAGAGAGAGAGATTATTTATATTTTTTAGTAGAGACAGAGTCTTACTATGTTGCCCAGGCTGGTCTCAAACTCCTGGCCTCAAGTGATCCTCCTGCCTCAGCCTCCCAGAGTATTTAGGACAGGCACGAGCCCCCACGTCCAGTGTCTCTTCTTATGAGGGAAGGAATCCCATCATGAGGGCATCACTCTCATGACCTAATCTAAAGCCAATTACCTCCCAAAAGCCCCATCTCAAAATACCATCACAGTGAGGAGAAGGGCTTTAGCACATGGATTTGGGAGAGATACAATTTAGTCCATAGCAATAGTGGTCAAAAAGTGAGATACATAGACTTAAGATTTCAGAGGTAGAACATTTGCAGGTGATGCCAACACAAGGGTATAACCACAGGTGAATTAAGTGTCATGACACTCCCTAGAGATCAGGGTCAATAAATGAAGAGACCAGAGGGTAGGACTGGTCATTCATATACATGTAGGAGGCACTCAGAATGATGGTGGCACATGGAGTAAAGGAAAGATCGTGAACCTCATGATGAAGGTTTTAATGAATAAGGAATGACTGGGAGATTGGGAAATTATAGCAACCAGGAGTAGTAGAGGGTAGTAAAGGTAAGTGGTGTGAGTCTTAGAAAGACAGGGGCATTGTACATAGGGTCAGAAAAGTAATGGCTAGGAGTGATCATCTCTTATGTTTTAAAATATCAGACAAAATGTGATATTTTGACTAGAAGTCACATGACCTAGATTCCAATACAACTATGCTATAGAACAACTGAAGGAGTCGTAAGAGGGCCCTCTGTCTTTCTCTGTGCCTGATTTCTGATTCATTCATTCACTCACTCATTCCATGAACACTTATGGAAAGCCCACACTCTCCTAAGCATGGGGACATTGTGATAAGCCAAGCCACAACAACTTTCACGGGGATGCAGAGTAGCAGAGCAGATTTAATCAAAGAATTGTGCAGTAGAAGTATAGCCAAAACCAGAAATAATTGCTCTGAAGTGAAGACCAGAACTCAGTGAAGGTATATTACAAATAATCTAACTTCTTTTAGGGAATTAAGAAAACCTTCCCTAAGAAATTCCTGTTCTGAGAGCTGAAGGACAAATAAGAGTTCACCAGGTGGGGGAGGTGGCATCTTGGGTGGAAGGGATCAGGTTGCACCAGAGAAACCCTCCGAGGGTTAATGCACAGACTACAGAGGGTCAGGGGGCTGGGATGCAGGAGTCACTGGAGAGGTGGGGACGATCCAGACCTTCCAAGGCCTTTAGAGCCAATACAGCTCATGGTCACCCAATGTTCATCCTGCCTTCTCTCTCATGGTAAGACAATAAGCTGAATGTGCAATGAATCAGTCAAGGTAGAAAAGCTAAACAAGTTGCCAAGGTCACACAGCTACTTGCTTAAATGTTTTAAGTGAGATATTATTCATATACTGTAAAATTCACCATTTTAAATATATACCTGAGTGGCTTTTAGTATATTTATAAGGTTCCAAAACCATCAGTAGAAGCCCTTGTTTTTAAGCCCTACCTACTTTGGCCTCTTTCAACCTTCAGAAGAGATCATTTAAGTATATATACACATATATATGCGTATATATATAAAATTTTATATTTATAAATATATAATATATTGTTTAATATTTTGTCTATTAAGTATATTATGCATTGTTTAATATTTCATATTTATTAAATATATAAATACATGTTTATGTGTTTAAGTGTGACTTTTTTTTTCTTCAACTTTTAAGTTCAGAGGTACATGTGCAGGATGTGCAGGTTCGTTACATAGGTAAACTTGTGCCATGGTGATTTGCTGCACGGATCATCCCTTCACCTAGGTATTAAGCCCAGCATCCATTAGCTATTCTTCCTGATGCTCTCCCGCCTGCCACGCCTTCCTCCGACAGCCTCGACTGTGTGTTGTTCCCCCCGATGTGTCCATGTTTTCTCATCACTCAGCTCCCACTTATAAGTGAGAATATGTGGTGGTTGGTTTTCTGTTCTTTCGTTTGTTTGTTGAGGATAATGTCTTCCAACTCCATCCATGTCCCTGCAAAGGACATGATCTCATTCCTTTTAATGGCTACATGGTGTACATATACCACATTTTCTTTATCCAGTATGCCATTGATGGGTGCTTAGGTTGATTCCATGTCTTTGCCATTGTGAATAGTGCTGCAATGAACATACATATACATGTATCTTTATAATAGAATGGTTTAAATTCCTTTGGGTATATACCCAGTAATGGGATTACTGGATCAAATGGTATTTCTGTCTCTAGGTCTTTGAGGAATTGTCACACTGTCTTCCACAATGGTTGAACTAATACTCCCACCAACAATGTAAAAGAGGACCTAAACTATACCCTACAACAAATGGACTTAACAGATATTTACAGAACATTCTGCCCAACAGCTGCAGAATATACATTCTGTTCATCAGAACATGGAACATTCTCCAAGATAGACCATATAATAGTGTTGCAGGAAGTCAGGGACCCTGAATGGAGGGACCAGCTGGAGCTGCAGCAGAGGAACATGAATTGTGAAGATTTCATGGACATTTACCAGTTCCCAAATAATACTTTCATAATTTCTTATGCCTGTCTTACTTTAATCTCCTAATCCTGTTATCTTCGTAAACTGAGGATGTACATCACCCCAGGGCCACTATGATAATTGTATTAACTGTACGAATTGATTGTAAAACGTGTGCTTGAACAATATGAAACCAGCGCAACTTGAAAAAGAACAGAATAACAGCGATTTTAGGGAACAAGGGAAGACAACCATAAGGTCTGACTGCCTGTGGGGTCAGGCAAAATGGAGCCATATTTTTCTTCTTGCAGAGAGCCTATAAACAGACGTGCAAGTAGGGATGATATTGCTAAATTCTTTTCCTAGCAAGGAATATTAATAATTAACTCCCTGGGGAAGGAATGCATTCCTGGGGGGAGGTCTATAAATGGCCACTCAGGGGGTGTCTGTGTTATGTGGTTGAGATAAGGACTGAAATACACCCTGGTCTCCTGCAGTACCCTCAGGCTTACTAGGATTGGGAAACTCCACCCTGGTAAATTTGAGGTCAGACCAGTTCTCTGCTCTCAAACCCTGTTTTCTGTTGTTTAAGATGTTTATCAAGACAATACGTGCACCACTGAACATAGACCCTTATCAGTAATTCTGCTTTTGCCCTTTGCCTTCCGATCTTTGCTGGGCCCTTATCAGGAGTTTCTGGTTTTGCCCTTGTCCTGTTTCCTCAGAAGCATGTGATCTTTGTTCTCCTTTTTGCCCTTTGAAGCATGTGATTTTTGTGACCTACTCCCTGTTCTTGCACCCCGTCCCCTTTTGAAATCCTCAATAAAACTTGCTGGCTTTAAGGCTCAGGTGGGCATCACCATCCTACTGATATGTGGTGTCACTCCTGGAGGCCCAACTGTAAAATTCCTCTGTTTGTACTCTTTCTCTTTATTTCTCAACTGGCCAACACTTATGGAAAATAGAAAGAACCTACGTTGAAATATTGGGGGTGGGTTCTGCCAATACAATAGGCCATAAAACAAGTCTCAGTAAATTTAAGAAAATCGAAATTATATAAAATACTCTCTCAGACCACAGTGGAATAAAATTAGAAATCAACTACAAAAGGAACCCTTAAAACCATAGAAATACATGGAAATTAAATAACCTGCTCCTGAATGATCATTGGGTCAACAATGAAATCAAGATGGAAATTAAAAAATTCTTTGAACTGAACAATAATAGTGATACAACCTATCCCCTCACCTGGGCCTTTGTTCTCAGTTCTTTCTTTCTCTGCTTCTCTCTGCTCCCTCCGTTTTCCCTCCTTTCTCTCTCTCTTTCTCCTTCTTTCTCTCTGTCCTTCCCCCTACCCCCTTTCTCTTCCCCCACTCTCATTCTTTCTCTGAGTGTCCCTTTCTCTTACAAATCTCACCCCCCATGCTCTGTGCTCCTCTCCAGTCCTGTTCAGAGGGAGCCTCTCATCATCAACCTCTGTACATGCCACAATTTAAAAATTACAGAAAGATGGTGGAGGGACACAAAACTTATTGAGAAATATCTGCTCCCAGCTCAGCTTCTGTCAGACCCACCTGCATTTGGTACTACTAGGGGCAGCTGGTTCAGTGGGGATAGGGCTCTGACAAACCCTGAGCTTCTGCAGGGTCTCATCACTGGCTCCACAGCTGCTGCTGGTCCCTCTTCTATTCCCTATTGAGATAAATCAGCCACCTCATGGGGATACATTTCTGTCTATCTTATCACAAGGAACCCCTGTGACTGGCAGCCACCAGGTGCCCAATGACCATTTCTAAAATGAATGAGCACAATCGCCACTCATGGCTTGATACAGGATGTTCCCCAACCCCAAAAGGCCCCCCTGGGGCCCTCCTAGTCAACACTACCCAAAGGGCAACCCTGCTTCTGCAGCCAGCATTGCAATATCTGCCCGGGTTTGAACAGTGTATGAGGAATCACACCTGGTATACTGGAGGGTCATCTGGTCCTAAGGAAGCAGATTCCCAGACAGATAGGACTGCAAACCTTTATTAGGAGAAACACTACGGAAGATTAGAGACAGACAAGGCAGCACTGGGCAGGGAGCATAAAATGTATTGGATACTTTTTCCAAATTATGTAGGAGCCACAGCATGGCTGTCACAGCTCAGGGGCCTCTTCAATTTTCAGCTTGTCCTGTAAGGCAAAAAAAAAAAAAAAAGAAGAAGAATTTCCATGTGATCTTCTTTTGCCTTATATACACTTTGTCCTTTATAAAATTTCTGTGCCCCTGATAAATACTTCTGTGTGTGGCTGCATCTGTGTCTATATGCCATGGAAAGCAATTATCTACGGGTCTCAGGTATAGGTCTTACAATTTAACTGTGTACATATTCTTATAATTATCTTTTCTTTTATCTGGTAGAATCTGAATTTTAATCGTGGAGACAGGGGCTATGCCTTATCTTTTGAAACAGGGATTGGAAATCTCTGGGCCTGAGCTGTTACAGCCTATGGTTTATCTAATGAACTTCAACGAACATCTTTTGATGATCTTCTGAGTGGGAATATTTTCATTTAAACAGTGAGGGGGTGAGTGTCTAACACCTGTAAGCTATTTTGCAAGATGTTTTCTTTATGGGCTTGGTCTCTTCGTCTTCACAATGACCTCATCAACCACATCATCCCCAGCTCATTTATAAGAAAGCTGAGGCTCTGAGCTCCACTGAAAGTTGGTGTCTGGGCTCAGACAGCAGCGACAGAGGGAAGGGTGACAATTTTGCATGACAATGTTGGAGATACAAAGCTGGGAGTCAGAGGTGAGAAGCAGAGGGTGCCAGGAATGAGCTGAGACCCAACCTGCCAGGCCTTCAGTTCCCCACGAGAGTTAGTCTCATTCTGAAGGCCAAGGCCGCAGCTCCACTGAACCACTGTTAGTCTCCTTGAGTCATAATAAACTCAGGCAGACAGGGTCCCCTCATAGAACCAAATTACATTTCCCAGACCTCTAGGCATTCATTCACCCTGATCCAGAGCCTTCACACATCCGGGGAAAGAATCATCTTTCCTGCAGATAATGGACTAAAGGCTTTAGGGCAACAAGGAACTTCTTGGGAGGAAAATTCCCTTGTCTACACTGTGCCATCTGAGCTCTCCCATAATGGCTCTGCTGTGGCCCTCACGCAGCCACTATGCTCCTGCTCACACTGCTTGTACTTGCCAGAAGCGGCCTTCCAGCTCCACCTAAGTGAGTTCAACAACCCCCCATGTGACATCTCCTCACTTTAGCTCTCTTCCACACCCTCCTCTTTATTCTCAGAAGAATCTGTTTTCCTCTTTTGCACTCTGGGGCCCTTCACTCGTGCTTCCATTATGGATGGTCACAGGATCCCTGCCCTTTGCTGTGTGTCTCTCTGCTGCAGGACATAGGAAGCACTGTAAGTCAAGGGTGCATCTCATCCCTCACAGAGCTGGCCACTTTGTCAAGGTTCCATACATGCCTGCAAAATTGGTATTTGTGGCTTCTATAAGCAATCTCTTTCCTCATCTACAAGAGATACCTGCTGCCTTGCTCGTGATGGAGATGATGCAACCCACTGTGAGTCCTCAGAAACTTGAGAAATGTAACCACGTCGCCGGGCGCGGTGGCTCATGTCTGTAATCTCAGCACTTTGGGAGGCTGAGGCTGGCGGATCATCTGAGGTCAGGAGTTCGAGACCAGCCTGACCAACATGGATAAACCCTGTCTCTACTAAAAATACAAAAAAATTAGCCCGGCATGGTGGCACATGCCTGTAATCCCAGCTACTTGGGAGGCTGAGGCAGGAGAGTTACTTGAACCTGGGAGGTGGAGATTGCAGTGAGCCGAGATTGCTCCATTGCGCTCCAGCCTGGGCAACAAGAGTGAAACTCTATCTCAAAAAAAAAAAAAAAAAAAAAAAAAAGTAACCACATCCCCAGCCAGTGTTACCCTTGTACTGCAAAGTCCTGCAGTACCATCTGTGACATTTCTTTCTATTCACTCAATGAGGAAAACAAAAAAAGATAAATCCGCTTTAAAAGTCAGTCCATACTGTTCAGATCAACATACCAAGTGGTGTGCATGGAGGCAGTGGTCGTGTTCCCAGAGGCCACCCAGGCAGAGGAGTTGTCTGGCAGCCCACGAATGGTCCTGAAGGGCCAGCCATGCAGTAGAGCAAGTAGGGCAATCCTGAGAAAGGGGCCCTTCTGATGCCATATTGACCTGCAGAGCAGAAGGAAGAAAAGTCTCAAAACGCATTAATATGATGGACAAAAACACCAACACCAATGCAAGCTGCACCCCATGTAACAGGTGACAGTCCCTGGCACCTTTCCTTTCACCAGGTTTCAAAATAGCAGTGTCAGTGCCAAAAAATCTCCCTTCTACTGAGTCCTGAGGACAGCTGGGGTGTGAAGGGAAGCCATGAGGATAACCTGCTGTCACCACATGCCACTGTGTCTGTCTGTAAACGCAGGCACTCTAGGTCCTGTTCCAGGGAAGACAGAGTCATTATGCAGTAATAAAACAGCATTAGTCCAGACACATGAGTGTCTAGCCCAGGTGTACTCACATCCCTCCCTCACCACCATCACTGAAGTTGGTTCCTGGCAAGTGATAAACAGAGAGAAAAGGAGGAATGAAAAGCCCATTATTCATACACAAATCACAGCTACTCTTGGGAGAACTTTTTACAGGCCTTTTATGTCCTATCTCTGATTCTCAGAATGCTGCAAGGTCAGTGTGGCCATTCTGCACTAAATCACAGGAAAGAAGATCCCAGAAGAAGGAGAAAATTCACCAAGGGTCACACAGATTGCAAGAGACAGAGTGGAAGTTGATCCCATCTCTACCTGCAAGGCCCTCTTGTCCCCCTCTGTCTCCCTTCCTGACAAAGGGTCTTCTCCTCTCTGGAGATACAACCTGTGGGCACAAAGAGCTCTGGGGAGATGTGAATTACTGACGTCCTGCAGGGGAACTGGGAAAGGGCTTTCTGATAGAACAATCTAATCTATAGAAGTTAGTTAAGTACAGCTATAATATTTATTTTAACTCACAGGTATTACCAAATTTTAAATACACTATGACATAAAGAACAATTTTGTCCATGGAAAAATGAGATGGGAATTCTAAATAACAGAATTAAAACAACTGTGATTTAATTTCAAGTGCAGAAATCCTGTCATGTGTGATCGGAGGACTCACCAGCTATGAAAGTTACAGGGACCACATAAGAAACAGCTTAGCTGACCATAATTTAAGGCCTTTGTTGGGAATTGTCCTTGTAGGTAATTAGTGACTTTCACTCTTCACTATCTCACATCCAGTGTACATTTTCTATTACAAATATAAAACCTCTGACAACTAGAGTACTCGATCAAAGGCACCACTGGATGGGGAGGGGGGCATTTTTGCATAGCAAAGTTGTCAACAGACATGGGACAGTGATGAATTACGGAATTTGCTTTGTCAAAGAGCATTCAGAATTGCACAAAGCACATATTAATACTGGATGAATGAGCTTTCATATTTTTCACTTATGGGGATTACAGCAGATACTCTAAAAGTTAGTCACCTACCCCATAGGAATTAAATAACAGCAACAAAAAATCCCCACATATGTGGGGCGGGGACTCAGCAACATCTTGAGTAAAAAGGATCAGTCAGGGTCTATTGGGCCATGAGACCTACAGCACTGGAGTTAAGTGGCATCTTCTCATGTTATTTCTGGAAGCAGAACAGTTAAAGCTCTTCAGTCCTTGGCCCTTAAGCATTTATGGTTTCTGGAAGTGCCACCAAAGATGACCAGCTTGGTATGGAGAAGACTGAAGCCTTGTGGGGGAATATTTTGATTTTTGAAAAGTAAAGAGACAGAGAAGATACCACAGAACACACGAACTAGATACAAGGCCAGGAGAGGGTGCTGTATGAAAAGACAAAAGTGTCCTGAAGTAGGCACAGTGAAAATGACCACAGCATTTACCTTTATCTTCTCTGTGTTCTCAGTTGGGATGCAGCTGCTGTTCCTCATGGGAACTAAATGAGGTCCTGAATCTGCTAAGGGCCAGAGAAGGGATCGGGGCTTATTCTGGCTTGCATGCTCTTTGCAGAATAAGAAACCCTCCATGTCCACCTCTGCCATGTCACTCTCTTTGCCACAGGCAGGTCCCTTACCAGAGTTACAGAGTTTGTTAACCAGATGCCACAGAGGACCCTGGAACTCTCTGGACCCTTGTCCTTGAGAGACACCACAGAGCCCTGGTCTTAACAAATCAACTAACTGCGAACAAGTAGGGCTCAAACTAGCTGGAAATCAACTCTAAATCAGAAGTTCCCAGTACATATCAGAGGGAACTACTTATAAATTAAGCACAGACTAAAAATTAAAATAGCATTCATGGATAAAAAGAGTATCAATAAACCCTGGACAAGAATAGCCCTGCTCCTTTTTTTCAAGCCATCGGGACATTCACAATTCTCTGGATTCATATTTAATCTAACTTTCATATCAGATCAGGTATTATAAATATTAATGAACAGAAATGATTTAAAGAGACTAATAATAGTAATGAGAAAAGGTAAGAGCTATGGGAATTAACTGTGAAGTTTTAGGGTTACACTTAAAATGTTAGAGGAGTAAAATTGCATAGAAATTTATTACTAATGGAATTGTATAGTTCACAATAAACAATTTAAACAAACAAAAATAATAAAGGAAGATCCAAAAATAGTAAATAAATGCCTCTTTTCCTAAAACATATCTTATTGTACAATATTGATTCACGAAGACATAGCAATAAAATTTCCTCTCTCATTAGGACATACAGTTCCAATTCTAAAATGTTATTGGTGTTGCTTTTCTCAAATGAAAGAAAAATAAAGTCTTCACACTGACTCAAGGTGGGAAGTGGAGCAGGCCCATTTCCCTTCTAGGCTCATCACCTCAGTTAAAAGTAACCAAAAGTTCAGGGTGGCGTGGTATCCACAGTCAGTGGAGGGGCCTGAGTTGTGTCCTGACACCCAGTGAGACAACTGTTCTCTTTAGTAAGTGCTTAAAACTCTTTACAGGCAAGATAACAATTACCCTCCACCCTTACCCCTCACCCCCAAAAGGAGAAGCAGAGTGTGTGGATTGTACAGCAGAAGTTACATGGCTGCCTTCACAGTGAGCTCCTACCTCTTAGGGGAAGATTCTCCAGGCCTGGTTGTCCACTAGCTGGCTTCTGACTAATGTGTCTCTCCAGCACTCTCTGTTTTTCTTTTCTTTTCTTTTCTTTTTTTTTTTAAATTATTATTATTATACTTTAAGTTCTAGGGTACATGTGCATAACGTGCAGGTTTGTTACATATGTATACTTGTGCCATGTTGCTGTGCTGCACCCATCAACTCGTCAGCACCCAACAACTCGTCATTTACATCAGGTATAACTCCCAATGCAATCCCTCCCCCCTCCCCCCTCCCCATGATAGGCCCCGGTGTGTGATGTCCCCCTTCCCGAGTCCAAGTGATCTCATTGTTCAGTTCCCACCTATGAGTGAGAACGTGCAGTGTTTGGTTTTCTGTTCTTGTGATAGTTTGCTAAGAATGACCCAGCCATCCCATTACTGGGGATATACCCAAAGGATTATAAATCATGCTGCTATAAAGACACATGCACACGTATGTTCATTGCGGCACTATTCACAATAGCAAAGACTTGGAATCAACCCAAATGTCCATCAGTGACAGACTAGATTAAGAAAATGTGGCACATATACACCATGGAATACTATGCAGCCATAAAAAAGGATGAGTTTGTGTCCTTTGTAGGGACATGGATGCAGCTGGAAACCACTCTCTGTTTTTCAATCACTTCCTGTCTTGGAGACAGAGAAAGAATGAACTTGAATAAGTTCTTTACTAGACACTCAAAGCTTTGTCTTAAAACAAAAACATCCTTAAAAATGTCCATCACAGTTACCTACCTGTGCTGCTTGTAGGCAGCCTTCTCTTCTTCCATCTCCCTCTGCAAGGCTTAAACACAAAGATGTGGGGAGAAAAATACATCCACGTCCTGCCGTACCTGGCCGATTATGTCCAAAAGCAAGGAAAGAAAGAAAAAAATAAAACTTACCTAGTTGTCGTGAGCCTTTCTTTCAGAAGTGGCGATCTGAAAAAGCCAGCACATGAGAAACCATATGTTTAAGGAGTCTAAGGGCCATGAGATCATTTGCATCAGTGCTGAAGGATTCTGCAACTGCTAGGAAGAAGGCTCCTTACCTGGCATCTGTAGTAGTCTTCTACCCACCTCTGCTGCTCTTCTGTGTCTTCCATTATTTTCCTATGGTTTAGAATCACTTTTATCAGGTAAAGCACCATTTTAAGTATGATTTTAAATAACCTGTCATGTTCCTGTTATCCTCACAACTGTACCCTTACACAATCTATCCATAGATAGAAAACGCATTTCACATGGTTATAAAAATACAGTATGATAAAAAACTGTTGCTATATTGATTCCTCATCTATTATTTAATGCCTGCTGGGTTCTGAGTTGGCAATTTCCTTACCTACTCTCAGTATGTCCTTAATTTATCCTTCATTGAGCATCACTTATCATAAATCTCTATTCTCCTTGTACTAATATCCTTACTGTATTTCACAGGGAAGAACAACTGGGCTTATAAACAGGCATAGTCCTTTCTAAGGATGTGACTGATCCTACAACAATGCAGTTTCCTAAGGATGATGACAATCATCCTTAGAAGTTTGTGTAAACTGAGTTTCAACACAATCTGCCAGCAGTGGAGTCAGGAAACGTTTTATTACTTCACAGTTGTTGGTCATTGGTAAATCTTATTTATTATTTATTTATTTATTTATTTATTTATTTATTTGAGACGGAGTCTCACTCTGTCGCCCAGGCTGGAGTGCAGTGGCACGATCTTGACTCACTGCAAGCTCTGCCTCCCGGGTTCACGCCATTCTCCTGCCTCCGCCTCCCGATTAGCTGGGACTACAGGCGCCCGCCACCACGCCTGGCTAATTTTTTGTATTTTTAGTAGAGATGGGGTTTCACCCTGTTAGCCAGGATGGTCTGGATCTCCTGATCTCGTGATCCACCCGCCTCAGCCTCCCAAAGTGCTGGGATTACAGGCGTAAACCACTGCGCTCGGCCGGTGATTGGTAAATCTTAATGTACTTTGTTTTCTCTTGTGTGAGTTTTCTCTCTCTCTAAATATGTCTTCTGACCATTTGTTTATCTTTCTGTGTTAATCAGGTATAAACATTGTACAAAGGTTAAAAACAAAATACTCCAACACGGGTTTCCCAAGAGGTTGGTGTTCAGTCTCTGAAGTCACTTGTAGGTGTGTATTTCCTCAACTACCAATTTCAAGCTTCCCTCCGCCTCTGACAGCTGCCTCTCCTTTGCTGCTTGCTCACATTCTTTCATCTCAGCTTCCTGAGATGAGAAGGGAAAGAAATGAATGCATATGATCCAGTAGCCAGTGTGGGATTCCTCTTCCTTTCCAGCATCTGAAGGCTGTGATTGAAAGGTCCCCTGCCAACCTTCCCATATATATACCAACAGATCTTCACAATGAGAGGGAGAATGGAAGCCTCCCATTGAGGGCAAAAATAAAATCAAACTCTGGCCTGCTGGCAAGTCCTCTGTAATTTCAGGTTCCTCTTCATAGCTCTATACTCCTACTCACTAGTAAATAAATCAAGGACTATAAAAAGCTTCTATGAGATGCACTATGTATCCTTCTGGGGTCAGTCTTGTGCTTGACATAGTGAAAGCTCATTTTAGTTCAATGTGGAAAACCAGACCTGACCAACTCATCACAACTAAATCAATCAGGATGGAGCAGGGTACCATTCCTTGTCTGACTCCTCCCATGGGGAGACCTGACTCTCAGTCAGAGGCTGATGCCAGAACCCAGACAATCAGCCTTAGAGAGTTCCTTCCAGGACATGATGTCATTAATCCTGTAGTTCACTACTGCACGTTTCCATGATTCAGGATTGGAACTCTTGTCATCGACTTCAAAGATTCTGGTTGACAGAAAAGGTAAATCTGAGTGCTGGGCACATCTACTAAATCAAAAATAATCTGAATGGCTCCTTAGTCAGGGTGTTATGTCCTGGAAATAGGTGACAACTGCAAACCATCAACCCCGGTGTTGATCGAGTTTAACAAGGTTTAGTTCATTGATAGTGGAGGCAGAAAATGGCAATAGCCTAAAAAGATAGGTTTGCTGTGTTGCCCTCACACTACTTTATTCATGATTCTGATTCAAAGGATCTCATTTGATAATTGATTTCATACGAAGGACAAGTAAAATTCAAATAACTTTAGGAAACAGGGACAAAAACACTTCAAAGAGAAAGTGAATGCACTTGTTCCTGAACACCTAAGCCATCCTTCAGCACATGCTGTCTGGAGTGGCCCAAAACAAGGAGTTTGTTGTGAGGTACTGAGGATGCAAGGTGAGCAGGGACCTGTTCCCACCCTAAAGAAGCTCACAGTTTAATGCAAATGAGAAGCCAGTGAGAACATCATTACCCCGGCTGTGCACTTGAGAACTAGGAACACAAAACATGAATCTTAAGAAAAGCAAAGGAGGAGTTCTGCTTTTGAGTGGGGATGAGTGTATCTGAAGCTTCTGATCTCCCATGAGAACAATGGAGAACACCAGACAGAATGTAAAACACATGATTGAACGCATCCAATTGCTAACATGGCACTAAAGGACATGAGGCCAAGATGGATAAGAAGAAAACCTAGGACAAAGGTCAGCCTAGCATTTGGGGCCCATTTCCCTGAGTTTCACTGCTTAATTCCAGAGGGGACTACTGAGACATAAAGAAGCACAGCAGCCTTTGCACACTGCATGGGATTGGATGGAAAACAAGTGGAGTTGAGGGTCTTCCAATGAAGGTGATCCCTACTAAAGTCCAGTAGCTTTTGTTGGGACCCAGAAGAGTCACACACTAGGAATAAAGGTGGACAGGAAATACATTGACCTTTATAAGGACTGAGCCTTCACTGATGCCCTCAATTGCTGACTGGATGAAGAGAGTCCAGGTCTGCTAGTGCCCCTGACTATTCACCAGAAGTAGACTCCCATTTTTTCTGCGAGATAACATCCAACTAGGCCTCAGTTTGTTTCTGAATATTTTTTACAGTGTCTCACATTTAATAAAAAATGATTAGCCATATGGCAGGAAAAATGCAATGTAATATGACCAAAACCTAAAGGACTGTGAAAATAGATCTAAAGGTGACCCAGGTATTCAATGTAAAGATGCCAGTACCAGTTCCTCTTCTTCTACCTAATCAATTACAAACAAGAATGTATGAAGGGAAAGGAAATACGCAGATTACAGAAATCATGGCAGGAAGGACAAGCACAATTTTCTAAAGACTTAATTTGCCACAAATATTGCATAAAATATTTTAAAGGAAATTATAATTGTCTCCTTTGGTTGACACATGGTTCATACAACAGCATTTGTGTCAATGAACACATTGACATCTTACTCTTTCTCAGTAGTCATTCTTTGTAGATTTTGTAAAGACTATCTACTTTCATCTTCATCTTTTTTATTTCAGCTTTCACTTCTGCTTCCACAGAACTTTCTGAAATAAAGAGGCCTTTCAGGTCATTTTTCATTCCTGGAAAGAATAAAACCATTTTCTTTGTGCGCATGCATATGTACCTGAGACCTTGGTTAGGGTGGGGAGAGGAGAAGGTGAGAAATCTGAAGGCAGGAAGTTGTTCTTCATCATCCCGGGGCAAACTCATTTCCATGCTATGGGGACTCCAACAAATAGTAAACCTTCCAGGTTATGATTATTGGACCTCCAGGGTCTCAGCTGTAAATCTTTGAATCTCTCATTTGCATTTTGTGACTTTAAGACAGGTTTGAGAAAAGACATTTAGGAAATAATAATTGTACAACACATGAATATACTTAACACAAGTGAACTCTACATTAAAACACAGTTAAGATGGTAATTATTATGTTATGAATATTTTACCACAGGTAAAAATGTTTAACAATTTGAAAACCAAGTAATTATATTTAGCTGAGTTCTATAATTTGTAACATTTCACCACCTGCTCCTTCTTGATCTTCAGCGGAGTACCTCCTTTCTGTCCCTGCTCTACTTCAGATTCCACTTTCCCTTCCCTGACACCAGCCTCATTAAGGCCAGTTTGAACCTAACGCAAAATATTCTCACTAATGACTTAATTTCCACAAACAAAGAACTCCATGTGGATATCATGTGATTTTAATCTTCTAAGACATGAAATATTTGTTCTCATAGCTAAGATGCAATGAAAGTCTTATCACAGATGTGTGTCATTTACCTCTGAAATTCCTGAGGTATTCGTTGAAATAACATCTTTCAAGTTCTTTGTAGAATTTTGCTTCCAACTTTTGCACATAGGATAGAAACAAAACATGTACCAGGATTTCAATAGAGGCACCGAGTGATCTGCTAAAAAGATGAAACAGCAACCATGCCTATCCCGCAGTTACTGCTATATTTCATGGGGAAGTAGCTAGTCCAGTATGAGGATAGGAGAAATGTTGAGCACATGCATAAATGAAGAGCAAAGAAACACCATGAGGCATGAACATTTTGTGGCACCCGTGATATTCCTGCTTACAACATAATGGGATAAGTGAGTAGATGACAAAGAGAAAGTAGAGACAATGCAAAATTTTTCAAGTCAAACAGCTCAACTGAACTTTTCTTAATGGAATATTTAAAAATGGTACATGAAGAAAAACTTCCCCCAATTCACATTGAAATATTCTCTGTTCAGCACTAAGTGGGGTAGGGACTGTTCAATGTGCCTAGATATCTTCATCACTCATATGCTTTCTGTTTTCTGTATATCTTTAAGGGCAGTGCCAAATGATGTGACAATTACCTATATTGTAAAAATAAAACACACTTCCTATTCCCTTGAATATAAAAAGGCATTGTGATATTAGTACTTTTATTCCAGATCATTGTTCAGAAGAAGGTTCAGCCCCGAGACACCCACACTTTTACTGTGGTGGGCAGCAAGATAAAATGTAGAGCTCAATTCACCCAATGGAGAAAAAGGTTCAAAAGCCAAATCAAATCATAGTACAATTAAGCAGCCAAATTCCTATCAAGTTCAGAGTTTTGACATACTGATCCCTCTCAAATTGCAACCAGGAACATGTACTTTGAATGACATCATTCAAAATGTTATTATTTCCTTCAAAGTTTTTGATGTTATCCTTCAATAAAACATATTAAATCATTAACAATTATTCAGTACTTTTCTCTCTGTTTTTAGAGTGTAATACAGGCAAAAAAAAAGGGATTTTACCTTATACTTAAGCATTTCATCAGAGAGAATCTTGTGTTGCCTCTTACTTTTTGAAGATGTTTCTTTGATCCACTGATCTATATAAATATGTAATAAAAACCACAATTTAAAAATACTAATTACAGTGCTAGAAAAACCTATCTTGAACTGTGTAACTCCTAACACAAATGAAAACAACAGTACTTTACATATATGAAGCTTACTTTGAATGTGGACAGTTTATAGACCATATGAACTAGGACACTAGGTGAAAGTGGAAGGACGAAAATAACAGAATTGTGGGAGGTGGGAGATATTTAAAATGAAACCATGAAAAATTAAAAAATTGAAAAGACAATGATAACTTCTGTTCCCAAATGTACATTTCTTCTACAAGTTCTGACTTCTCCTTCTTGACATTAATCTTCTCAGAAACTGGTTGTAAATTAACTAAAAGGAGATAAAAACAATCTCTAAGATTAGGAAAACCTCATAAAATTGAATTACCCTAATGTATTAGCTGCAATCACACACTATCTGGCACCATGATCATAAAATAACTTTTTAGCTTTATTATTGCACTTGAAGATAGCAAGTTAGTTAATTGCTTTTTGAGTCTAAGAAAAGAAATATGAAAATAACAACCCTATTTCGATGAGAATCCTATTTGAAAAATTTCCAAATATTGGGAAATATTTAGTCTCTGCCTGATTGCTCTCCATCAATAGCCACTATTCTTCTTGGAAAATTCCATCAGTTCAAACAGTTTTACCATCAACAGAGATGAAACACATTGAAAATCAAATATCCTATCTATAACTCTTCTATCCTCTAATTAGCAAGGCAAATAAATAGGTCCCTTCAAAAAAGCCCCTCATTTTGGCAAGCTTGATTCACTTCCAGTCACTCTTTGCAATTCCATAGAAGGAACATTCAAAGTATCAACTGATTGGCTACTCAAAAGCCTCCAGTGTTCTCTGCTGCCCAGCAGGCTGCCCTTCTTGAGAACCAGTGCAGGGACTTCTGTCACGGGGTGTATGAAATCCAACAAGCTTAGGTACAATCTCAGGTTTACCACTTAGTCTCTCCAGGATCTGGATGACTCACAAGCCCTCTAAGACAAGCCTTTCATGCCCAAGATGAGAAAGTCACCACCCACCATAGACATGAACAGCATGCAGGAAGCTCCCATCCTATAGGTGGAACATAAAACACTTAGAACACAGCCCACAATTCCAGACCCCACTGCCAGGCATTTAATCCTCTCATCTGACCCCAAAGTGCAATCTTCTTTTCTATTTGCTCATTGTAAGAGCTTTGCTGCCCTGAGGTCACTCTTCTCAATACTACCAATGTTGTAATCACTGTAACCAACCCTGGTCTCTGAGGGCCTACTATGTGCCAGACAGCACAGCTCTCAACAGACTGCTACAGGTAATCTTCACAGTCTATGAAGAATGTGCAGAATTCATTCTCCACATTGTACATCAAATTCATTTCCACACATTGTACACTGGCATTAATGGTCCTCTTCACTTAACACTCAAAACACATGTTATAAACCTCTAATATGATACACATTTTGCCCAGCAGTATCTGGGTTGTTCTCTAGGCTCAGGTAGTGTCTTAATCATCTTTCCATTTCTCCAAGAGCCAGGTCACGCAAAAGTATTCCTGCCACCCTTCAAATTCATATCAGCACTTGCTTCCTAAATATTGCTGTGATAACCTAAACTCATCCTATTCTCTCTACTCTTATGATCTCTTCCTCCTCCTACTCTCTTATCTCAATAAATGGTAACTCCATCTATGTTGTTACTAAGTCAAATGTTGTCATTTAGACTTTAACCCAGGAAGAGTAAAATTTTCAAGAAGTAAGAAGTCAACCAGATATAAGGATTCATTGTATTTACTCCCAGTTGAATTTGAGCCCACATGAAATACTAGTGTGAGAAAATATTGAAAAGAAAATAGACACTTAAAAATCTTACCTTGATATACTGAAGGCCTTATCTGGAACAGGAAGAAAGAAAATCAAATTTTATATCAAATCATATTAAGAAATATTTATAGTTCATGATAAAATAGCAAAACTTGTAATCCAAGGAAATTAAAATAATTATTTAGTTCAACGTAATAACTTCATAGTGTTGACTCTCAGAAGACAATACTCCAGAATATGATGCTTTGGCATACTCACTGCTTTGAATTAGTGGAGATTGTAAGGCCTCAGAAATAAGCCTTAGAACCCGAGGTCTCCTTCTGACCTTCTCCCACCCACTATATTGCTGATCCGTCTTGGAATCTCTGAGAGAAGCTTTTTATGAATTTTCTTTAATTAATGGAAGTTCCTCCAGAAGAACTATAATTGTCTTAAAATCCCCTCCTAGGAATTTCATGAAATAACCAGGAAAGATTAATCACTGGAGAAGAGAAAAAATTAAAAGTCATTACCTTGCCCAGATATACTTTTCATTTATTCTTCTGAGAGTAGTTCCAAGAGATTACCTGGGCCTTTATCTTCATCATAAGACAACCTTTGTTCAAAGTGCAGTTCTGCCCCTCACCTTCCTGCAACTTGTCACCACCTCCCTCACATCTCAGAGGAACTTTGTCCCAGGCAACTTGTTTGTTGCTTGGGCTGTTTCATTTCCCCTAAAAATCATTTACTGCCTCTCTAAATTGCCTACATCTCCATCTCCCTTTCCCCAGTGACGAGGGTGCTGTTTAAGCTTCAACCTTCTGGCCCTTCTTGCAGTCTCACATTTTGGATGGCTCTCATGTTTATGTCCATTCATAAGTTTGTATGGTTTTCTTATCCTCTTAAGCTGTGTATTGTCAGTTCATTTCTGCAGTGAACCTTTAGAGAGGAGAGTGGAAGCTTTCCTTTCCTTCCACCCATACAATAGAAATATAAATCAGAAAAGTTTAGAAAGGATTTCCTATTTAAGTGGTGATACTTCATAATCTATTTCTGATAAAGAGTACAAAGGTAAAAAACTTATTTTTGACCAAAAGATCTGTTTGCATTCTCTTAAACAAACACCAATCTATTTAATTTTTATAATGTAAATGGTTGATATTGTCATAATTATCATGCTAATAAATCATTTACCATTTCATAATAATTATTTAATAATAAATATTTAATATTAAATAATTATAAATTTAAAATAATTAAATAATTATTAATATTTAATTAATTAAATATAAATAAATAATTATCATGCTAATAAATCATTATTGCCACTTCATAATGGTAATAAATCATTACCATTATGAAACTCAATATTCATAATGAAGTCCAAAACCATGAATTGTTTTAAATAATTTCTTTTTATTTATGATTAAGAGTATATCTCTACAGTAAGTTCATATACTCACACCAAGGATAGTTCTCCAAAAGAAAATGGCAAATGTAGAAATCCTCAGGAAGGCAACAATAATGATCAGTTTCCCAGCTTAGATCCAGCTGGGAACAAGCTACTTAAGCAAAAACTCCATGGCTCAAACAGTTACACAATTTGCAGCCACCAAAGAAAAAAGTGATTATACTGTCCTCAGTCAGTTGCTACGAGTAACACGTCTGCACAGCATATCAGAAGGATAGAAGAGAGCAAGAGCACCCACACACAGTCTCACATATGCATCCTCCGCAGATGTTAAAAAATCTCCATGGATGAGATGCTTATATTAGTAAGAATTTGAGAAACAGCAGAAATGAAGGACCATGGCAAAAAAAGGAAGATTAAAACAAGCAAGGAGATTTCTTCCTTCTAACCTTTTATCGACTTAACACATAAAATTTAACATACTATCTTACTTTGCACAATGAAAATTAGAACATAATCCCCAATTTCACAATTATCAGTTATAAAGAAATAGACATTAAATATTTCTGAAAGTAGCTGAATAAAATGTCAACTATTAGATCACATTTGCAAAGTAATCTACTAAAATTTAAAATATGTACACCCTTCATCCAGCAATTCCACTCCTAAGAATCTATACCATAGAGATGAAAGTATAGACATATAAGGACATATGGACAAGGATGTCGGGTGAATAATTGTTCATGGTTACCAAAATCTGAAACAAAGTGAATGCCCATTAACAGGGAATGGGCTTGGACTCATACCTATTCATTCACTCAAGTGAGTTAGAGCTATGTCTGATGGCTTGTAGGAGTTTCTACCAACTATCACTGAGTTGGAAAAGATACAGAAGTCCACATAATATGATCCTTTTACTAAAGCTTTTATATGTATATATGAGTACAGAAAAACATGAAAATGTTTGCACTGAGTCCATGGTTCTCAAACTTTAGCACACAGCTGAATCACTTGAAAGTTTTATTAAAACACAGGTTGCTGAGTCCTGCCCACAGAGTGTCAGATTCAGTAGGTCCAGGGTGAGGTCTGAAAATCTGCATTTCTAGCAAGTTTCCAGGGATGCTGATGCTGCTGAGAATCCCTGCAGGAGATGACTGTAAGGGTTAGCTCAGAGTACAGGAAGGGAAAGTATAAAGCGGGGGCGAGGGGGAATGGGGTCCTGTCCATTATAATAAAAACAGCACTTCCATATAATTCCTTTTAAAAAATGATAGGCTTCCAAGGAATTCCAAAAAAGGCAGGCCCAAAATAAAAATAGTCATGCAGAAAATTGACTACCTGGAACAATATGATATTTGAAATAATGAGAAGGCTCAATGAGAATTACAATATTTCAGTCACAAAGAATCATCCTTAGAAACCCTAAACCTCCCCTAAGAGGCAACCACATCCCCTCAGATATCACCAGGGGATTCCACTGCTTCAAGAAAGATTGCAAGTTACGAGTTTCGTGTTTCTTGCATGGTTGGTAGTTTTGTTAGACATCGTGAATGTGGGATGTCTTTGTAATTATTTATCTTTTCTTCAACGTTTGCTTATTTTTAAATTGACATATAATATTGTACATTATCATGTACCACATGATGTTCTGAAACATACATATGTGGTAAAATGTTTAAATCTAGCTAATCAGTAAAAGCATTACCTAACATCCTAATTACATGTCTTGAAGTAGGATGCAGTTTCTAGCTCACTATGAGCCCTACCCTCTCCTGTGTCTAATGCTGTGCAAAAATCCCTCTGAATCACACTTTTCTCTGGGATTAAGTGGATCTTTACCATTTAAAAATCAGCATAAGTCAAAAAATACAATGAAGAGATAACTTCATTCAGAAATAAGTATCAAATTTTAGTGCTTAAAAGTAACTAAGGTGGAGATCATAAAAATGGCACATATAGTGTGGGATTTCTCTAAGATTCTTGATGTTAATTCCATTAGAGTCTTATGTGAATGAAAACAAAGATTTCCCCTGAGTAAGTTCAGACTGTTTCTGATAACTGTCCTATTCAGATTCTTCAGAACTCAACTGTATGTTCTTGAAAACTCAACATCTTAATTTTAAATGTTTCTTTCAAAATGGTGAATTAACTAGAGAGAGACATTCAACAGGTTGGACTCAACATATTCTGAGTCAGAAATGAAAAGGAATGAATTATTGATCCATGCAACAACGTGAATAATTTCAGAAACATTGTGCTGAACAAAATAAGGCAGACACAAAAGAGTCATATGACATGCATTCATCTACATATATATATATATATACACACACACACATATATGAAATTCCAGAATAAGTAAAATTAACCTATGATGAGAAAGGGATTGACTGGGAAGAGAGAGAGTTTACTTTCTAGAGTGACATAATATTGTAGATCTTGAAAGGGGTTTGGGTTATGATGGTATATATACTTTTCAAAGTTAGTAAACTTACAATTAAGATTTTTATGTTTTGGTCTATGTAACTTTTATTAAAATAAAAATTTATAAGGAAATATTGAATTCTAGTTAGTCAGCTAAACTATTCAGCAGGAAGTACATTGATGCTTGCAATTCAATTGAAAATATATCTGAAATGATATGGACTGATGGATGGATAGAGGTATGGAAGGGTGGAGAGATATATGTTAAATAATGTTTATTAAAATGTTAACAAGTCAATGCAGTGTATATGAACATTTTCATAATAAAATGTTGGTGCTAATTGGCAAAATCACTTGTCTCATGTCCGTAATTTTTCTTTTGAACAAGGGTTCTAAAATAATTATTATTCATGTTCTATACATTTGGGCAATTTTAGACACAATGTCAATTGGAATTTTTCCCAATTCATTATGAAGCTGCAAAATGCAAGGATACACAGGGAGATCTTGCAGAGGTGCTATTTTCTGGGTTTATGTTTAGAAAGCAAAGACCAAATGGGAAAAACAAGCCTCGTATCTCTTCCAAGGTGGAGGATAAACACTCTGTTGTATATCCACACAAAGGAATTTTACTCATCAGTGAAAAAAAACCAAGCTATTGATATTTAAAACAATATGGAGCAATGTTAAAATGACTCTTCTGGCTTGCAGAATCCAGAACAACAACACATATATTACATAATTCTATTACAAGAAATACTATAAAATACAGATTAGTAGTTCAGAGGCAGGATGGTAAGATGGAGGGAGAAAAAGGACAGACGGTACATGTCAGCCAAAACAAATATTCTCATCTCTATAAGGTGCTTTTAGCCTCTCTCCTCTCCTCTCCTCTCCTCTCCTCTCCTCTCCTCTCCTCTCCTCTCCTCTCCTCTCCTCTCCTCTCCTCTCCTCTCCTCCCCTCCCCTCCCCTCCTCTCCCCTCCCCTCGCCTCTCCTCTCCTCTCCTATTCCCTTTTCCTCTCTCTCTCTCTCCCTTCTCCACCCTCCCGGCGGGGGGGCGGGTAATGGTGGTGAGGTTTTACAATTTGAGGGTAAAAACTTTCAAAGTATATACCTTTCATTTCTTTATATTTGGATAATCCTAAGGACTTTAAAGACTTTCTGCTTTTAAAGACTTTCGGCAAATCGATGATCTGCACAAGACACATTTTACAAAACAAAGGACAATATAGTACTCATTCATATCCTGGTCATATTACTCATAGTGACTTCTCCATTATAAACATTCCAGAAGGGTGCAGCCATTTATTTTCGCATGATGGGCTTCTCGGGGCTCCCATCACAGTGGTTGGACACAGACTCCCTAGGGACAGTTTCTAAGAGCAGAAGGAACAGATGACTCAAAAGTTCCTAAAAAGACATCAAACCAGATGACACAAAACTCAAATGACAATTCACTTTTATTTATTTATTTTTAAGCAAGATCTTGCTCTGTTGCCCAGGCTGAAGTGCAGTGGGGCGATCTCGGCTCACTGCAAACTCTGCCTCCTGGGCTCCAGCGATCCTCCCACCTCAACTTCCCAACCGTGCTACAGACGTGAGCCACCACGCCCAGCTAATATTTTTGTATGATTTTGTAGAGAGGGGGTTTTGCTATGTTGCCCAGGCTGGTCTCCAACTCTTGGGTTGAAGTGATCCGCCCACCTCATCCTCCCAAGTGCTGAGGTTACAAGCATGAGCCACTGAGCCTGGCTGACATTTCACTTTTTACAGACTAGCTTTCAGGGCTGTGTTTAATAGGAGTCTAATGCCTATGACTCCTTGTAAATAAGAGTTCTTTATGTTTCCAAACACACATTTATTGAGATATAATCACATACCATAAAATTCCCACCATAAAATTATACAATTCAATGGTTTTAGTATGTTAATAAATCCTTTTTTTTTTTATTCTATCAAGTTATTTTCAAGCTTCCATTCCATCAACCTTTCCTGTGTTTGGACCATGCTGACCTTGATGTGCACAGGTGTGGGCACAGCCCGGCCAGATATCTGCTCAGAACACCTGCCCCGAGGTCCTCTGTCTACAGAGAGGACTAAGTCCCATCAAAGACCCCATGAAACACTGTGATGGATACCACAGCGTGACACAGCCCAATGACAAGGAAGAAACCATGGCAGGTCTACTCACATGGGCAGATCGGTAGCTAGGACACCTAGTAGTAGGACCCAAAAGAGCAGCCACAGCACGCCCATGTCCTGGACTTCTCAGCGTGCCCTGAGGTGGCCAGGAAGGAGGTGGGGGTGAGTTAGGGCCGGAGGCAGGGAAGGGGATGAGGATGGTGGATGAATGGCAGTTGGGAAGGGAAGGAGAGGGAAGGGGAGAGGAGGGAAGGGGGCTGTTGGGCACCTGGGAGGAGGAGGAGGTCTAGGAGGAGAAGAGAGTCTGGGAAAGTATCAGGATCAAACCAAGTTATCAAGCGTTGTGAGGAGGCTCAGTTATAGGTCAGTGGATGAATAGATCAGCAAAGCAGCAGGATGCACGGGGCAAGTGAGCTGGATGCTAGGAGCAGTTGGAGGGACATCAGGGATCTGGTTTTCCCCAAACCTTCTCCTGCCTTAGCAACCGCCAAGCTCTGTACTTGCTTTCCACCAATCCCTGGCACCCGCATGTGGTGCTTCACAGCAGTCACCCTATGTGAGGCTGCCATTCTTCCAATGCCCCCTCCCCAACCTGAGCCCCTCACGCGCCATCCCAACCACAGGACCTCTGATTTCTGATCCTCCCCAATCCAGCTCCCTGTCCCTGCTTCTGGGCCTCCTTCCTTCCTGAGCTCCCAAGGTTCCCCATGGTCAGTCTCGGCTGCAAAACCTAAAAAACAAATGATGACAAGATGTAACACACAAGCAGAGTGGGAGGCTTCACACCCTTCTTTCAGCAATTCATATAATAAGCAACAAAACATTAGTTGGATGTAGAATATCCTAATAGTAAACCATCTCCATCATATCTGTATATCCATCCATCTATCATCTTTGTATCTTGGGAACAAATGCTGGAGATACATTAATTTTAAGCACACAGGGTACATTTACAAAAATTAACCCTACGTATTTTGTTCATAAAGCAAATCTCAATATATTTCAGAGGAATAAAATCACATAGCATGTTTCTGATCATGTGATTGTGCTAGAAGTCAATGATAAAAAGCTAACTAAAAATTCTTATATGCTTGGAAATTCAAAGTGCCCTTATGAGTAAGATATAAATGTAAGAAAAAGTCCAAAATAAAATGAGACTGCATTCGCAGTCAATGATATGATCATAATATATCAACAAAATGTCTCCCTCTGGCCTGGGAATTTTGTGTCACAAGATTGTGTGGGCTCAAATCATGCCTAACTTACCTAGACATTTTAACATCTGAAACGGGGTGACTATGTCATTTATCTCTGTCGTCTTACTGCCTGTGAGCATGGACTTTAAATTTTGAACCTTAATTAGGGGAAAATCCCAAGTTGACTCTCATGATTGACCTCCCAGGGATCTCCAAGAAATCTGTGCATTTCAAGAGTCAAATTTCATCAGCTTTTCTCTTGGGGGATGTGGTGACAATATTCAGAGGGCTTGGCAGCACCAAGAGTTATGAGTAGGGAGTACCAAGCAGGTAAATAGGGCATGGTGACCAGGACAGAAGCCCACTGGCAATCACCTTCCCTGGACTTGTCCTCAGCGGAACTTTCTGAAGGCCTTCTTCTTTCTGCCTGATTGCACAGAACGTTCCCAAACTCATTCAGGCCTCGGGTAACTTAAAACCACTGCTTTAAATCCTATTACTATTCATTATTACAGAAAGTTATTGTAAACAGGAAACATCCTATCACTGCTACAGATGGAAAGACAATGCCTTTTACCACAAATATAAAGCAGGATCTATAGTTGGTAGGCCAGTTACAAGGGACTAAAAGGGCATGAATCCTGTGTGGTCTTTAGGTGAACTTGACTGCTTTCAGGATCTTGGTCAGTAGGGCTGGTGCTGGGATTAGAGTCCATTTCAGGGCCCATACATGGAAAGTCTAGTTTGGTTACATACAGGGGTGGCTTCTTCCAGGTCCTCGGGAAGGCTCCCACTTGAGTCACTGAGTGGGTCCCTGGGCAGGCTGTACTAGCCTCAGTCTGCGGATAAGAGAGGCTAGATCTGAGTCACAGAGCTGCTTCAGACTACTGCCTACATTGAAAATGGCCCTCCTTGGTTGTCTCTGTATTTTAAAAATCTACTAAATGTTATGTGATCATTGACCAGGAGACAATACCCAAGGAAATACTTTTAGAAGTCTCTTAGTAATTTACCGGTGCCACCCTTCCATGGGAAAAACAATCCATGCAACACCTTTGCCCAGATGTCAGTTGTGTGAGTCTCTATGACAGGGCTTTTGCCTCCCATATGCCAGGTAATAGCTGGTTCTGATTGGCAGCATTTTTTCGGGAATGGATGCCAATGAAAGAGAGACAGAAAGGGGGCAGGCCAAGTGTCAAAGCCCTTCACAATGGGTAAGGCATCCATCTAGCTTCAAACGGGCTTTTGATGTTGCTGTCATTTTCCAGGTTGTCTACTATGTATTTTTTTGTTAATAATCATCTCCTGAAAACAAAATGTAAAAACTAGATGGATTCTGAATTTTGGCTGATAATTGTTCATCTGAAACTAAAAATGAAATTTAGTTATTATGTTAGACTAGATTTTTCTTATCACTCTCCCCATTAGATAGTAGTACACATTTCAAAAATCATTTTGTGCACCATATAGTCAACGCAATTAGAGCTTCATTTCCTGAAGTAAACAGTGTTACAATAACTTGTGTAGGTATTTATAGGTCCAAGTTATCATTGCTTTCCTTGACAAAGACATTACCTACTCTTTCCTGAATAGCATCATCAAGTGTATTTTATCAAACACTTTGCAATCTTGCCTTTCTTATATTCATATATTATTTATCTTGAAATAATTTAAGACTCACAGAAAATTTCAAAAATAATACAGAGAGTTCACCTTTACCCTTCACCCAGCTTCCTCAAAATATAACCATGACACATAATCTTGGTATGTTACAAAATCAGAAAATCCACAACGGCACCATACCATCAATCCACTTACAGATCTTATTCTGATTTCACATTCCTATATGTACTTTCTTATGGCATATATGTCTATGAGATGTTATCATGTGTATATATTTGTGTAATCATCATCACAATCATGATATAGAAGTGTTTCATTTCATCAACATCACAAAGACAGTTCTGGTTGCTCCTCTTTTGTAGTCAAACTCTCCCTCCAGCTCTAACCTTTGGAACCTAACAATATCTTTTTAATCAGTATGATTTTGTCACTTCATGAATAGTTACATAAATGGAATAACACAGTATGTGACCATTTGAGATGGACTTCTCTCACTTAGCATAATGCTTTTTGAGATTGTTCTAAGTGTTGTGTGTATCAAATAGTTTACTATTACTGTTGAGTAGTATTTCATTGTATAGATGTACCAGTTTGCCTATCCAGTAACATTTTGAAAGGCATTTGGGTTATAATTTTTAAGTGTACCATTCTGTAGTATTAGTAATATTCACAATGCTGTACAACCGTCACCACTATCTATTTTCAAAACTTTTCCAACACTCCAAGCAGAAACTTCATACTCATTTAATTAGTAACACCCCATTGCCTTCTCCCCCTAGTCTTTGGCAACCACAAATTTACTTTCTATCTCTATCAATTTGCCCATTCTAGAGATTTCATAGCAGTAGAATCATAAAATATTTGTCCTTTTATGTCTGGCTTATTTCACTTGGCAAATTGTTTTTAAGCTTCATCCATGTTGTAGCATGTATCAATCAGAAGTGCATTATTTCCATGGTTGAATTATATTTCATTGTATGTGTACACTACATTTTATTTAACCATTCATTTGCTGATGAACATCGGTTTCTACCTTTTGGCTTTTTTGACAAACGCTACAATGAACACTGGCATACAACTATCTGTCATTGTTTACTTTTTTTTTTTTTTGCTGATTACTTGGGAGTGAAATTGCTGGATCATAAAATAATTGTATGTTTACCTATTTGAGGAACCACTCAAATTTTTTCCACAGCAGCTGCATTTTACACTCCCACCAGTAATGAATGAGCATCCCTATTTCTCCAAATCCTCACCAACACTGGTCATTTTCCTGTTTTTTTTTTTTTTTTTTTTTTAATGGACTTCCTAGAATGTGTAGAGATATCCCATTATGCTTTCAACTTGCATTTCACTAATGATTAATGATATTAAGTTTTTATCATGTGCATATGGGTCGTTTCTGTATCTTCCTTGAAAAATGTCTATGGAAATCCTAAGTCATTTTAAAAATTTAGGTTGCTTGTTTGTTTGTTGTTGAGTTGCAGGAGTTCTTTACATCTTCTGGATAATAAATGCTTACAGGAATGTGTAATTTGCAAATATTTTCTCCCATTTTACAGATTTTCTATTCACTTTGATAATGCCCTTTGATGCACAAAAGGTTTTAATTTTAATGAAATACAATATATCTATTTTTCTTTTGTTGCTCCTGCTTTTTTTGTATCATATTTGAGAATCCCTTACCAAATCCAAGGTCATGAATATTTACCCATATGTTTTCCTCTAAAATTGTTATAGTTTTAACTCTTTTATGTAGGTTATTGGTCCCTTTCCCATTAACCTTTATATGTGGTGTGATGTAGGAGTCTAATTTCATTATTTTACATGCAACTATCCAGTTGTTCCAGTATCATTTGTTAAAGAGAATTTTTTTTTTTCAATTGAATGGACTTGACACCCTTCTCAAAAATCAGTTGTCCACAGATATATGTGTTTATTTCTGGAATCTCAACTCTAGTCTATTGATCTATATGTCTATGCCGGTACCACACTATTTTGATTACTGTAGCGTTGTCACAAGTTTTGAAATCAGGGAATGTAAGTTTTCTATTTTTTTTTTCTTTTTGTTCAAGATTGTTTTGGGGAACTTGAGGACACTTACAATTCCATGAGAATTTTACGATTAGTTTTTCCATTTTGGCAAAAATTCCTGTTGATATTTTGATAGCTATTACATTTAATCTGTAGATTGCTCTTTGGGTAGTATTGTCACCTTAACAATATTTAAGTCTTCCAAACCATACACATGAGATATCTTTCCATTTGTTTAGGTTTTCTTGTGTTACTTTCAACAATGTTTTGTTGTTTTCAGTGTACAAGTCTTTCACCATCCTGATTAAATTTATTTGTAAATATTGTATTTTTTGGATGTTATTTTAAATAGAATTGGTTTACTAATTTCCTTTTCAGATTTTGATACTGGTATACAGACATTAAACTTTTGTGTGTTTTTTTCTTGTACCCTGCAACTTTTCTGAATTTGTTTTACATTTTTTTGTAGACTCTTTAGGACTATCTCTATATAAGATCTTATCACCCGTGAATACACATAATTTTACTTCCTTTTGCAATTTCGATGACTTACTTTTATACCTTACCTGATTGTTCTTCCTGGAACTTCCAGTACTATGTTGAATAGAAGTGGCAAAACTGAATATTCTTGTCTTGTTCCCAATCTTAAGGGGAAAGCAGTCAGTCTTTCACCATTGAGTATGATCCTAGCTGTGAGTCTGTCATAAATGTCCTTTATCCTATTGAGGAAGCTTCCTTTATTTCCTAGTTTGCTGTATGTTTTTATTATAAAAGCATGATAGATTTTTAATGAATTCTCTGAATCCATTGACATGATCATGTTGTTTTTCTTCTTCATTATATAAATGTTGTGCATTATATTGATCGATTTTTGTATGTTGAAATGCCCTTAAATTTCTGGAACACATTCAGTTTAGTCGTGGTATATACTCCCTTTAATATTCCGTTGGATTCAATTTGCTACTCTTGTTGACTTTTTCATCCATATTATTAAGGGATATTGGTCTATAGTTTTCTCTTTTGAGATGTATCTGCTTTTGGTGTTAGGATAATTCAGGCTGGCCTCTAGAGTGAGTTAAGAATTGTTCTGTCATCTTCTAATTCTTGGAAGAGTTTTAAAAGGACTGGTTTTAATTCTGTTTTAAATATTTGGTAGAATTCATGAGTGAAGCTATCTTTGCCTGAACTTTTCCTTATTGGGAGGATTTTAATTACTGATTCTATGTCTGTACTTGTTATAAGTCTCTTGAGAATTTTTAGTTCTCTGTGAGTCAGTTTAAGTAATCCATGTGGTTCTAGGAATTTCTCTATATAATCCAGGTTATCTAATTTATTGACATACAATTGTTCATAGTGTTCTCTTATAATCATTTTTATTTCTGTAATGTCTGTAGTAATGTTCTCACTTTCATTTCAGCTTATGGTTATTTGTGTCTTCTCTTTTTCTTAAGTTGTGAGTTGAGCTACAACTCTGTTTTTTTTTTTTCTTTTTTAACTTTCTATTTAATTTCTCTCCACTCTAATCTTTGTTATTTCCATCCTTCTACTAGCTTTAGATTTAGTTTTCTCTTCATTTTATAGCTTCTCAATGTATAAAGCTAGATTGTTCATTTGATATCTTTCTTTTATAATGTAGGCATTTACATTACATATCACATAAACTTCCCTCTGAGCATTGACTTCATTGCATCCTATACTATTTATCATGTTGTTTTTCCTCATCTTCATTTCTTTTTAAGTGTTTTCTAATATGCCTTGTGATCTCTTAATTCATTGTCTCAGAGTATGTTGTTTACTTTCCAAATATTTGTGATTTGTACAGCTTTCCTTCAGTTATTGATTTCTATCTTCACTCAATTGTGGTCAGAGAAGACACTGTGTATGAATTCAGTCTTTTTAAATTCATTGAGACCTACCACAGGCCTATGCCATAGGTCTTGTGGCTTAACATATGTCCTATACTTGAGAATATTCCATATGTACTTGAGAATATTGTGCATTGTGCTGCAACTGGGTGGATTGTATATATCTGTTATATCTAGTTGGCTTATGCTGTTATTCATGTTCCATTTCATAACCGAACACAAGGTTTGAACCCTTCAACTATGATTTTAGAACTGTCTATTTTTTCCTTTTAAATTAGTCTATTTTTACTTCATTCATCGTGGGGCTCTGTTGTTAAATGCACCTATGTTTATCACTGACATATTTCCCAGGTAAATTTACCCTTTGATCACTATGTAATGTCCTTCCCTGTCTCTTGTAACAATTTTTTACTCAGTTCCAAAATGCCAAATATTAGTATAGCTACCCCCAGCTCTCTTTTCTTTACTGTTTGCATGAAATAACTTTTTGCTTCCTTTCACTTTCAATCTATTTGTGTTTTGAGATCTATAGTGAGTCTTCTGTTGAAAGCATATAGTTCATCATGGCTTTTAAAAATCCATTATGGCAATCTTCGTCTTTTGGTCGGAGAGTTTAATCCATTTATACATTTTTTTTAGTATTTTTAATTTTAAAATTAAAATTGTATACATACATGGGGTACAATGTGACATTTCTTTGCAGAAATATATTGTTGAATGATCAAGTCAGGCTAATTAAATATCCATAACTTCACATACTTATTATTTCTTTGTAATGAGAACATTAAAATCCAGTCCTTAAATAATTTTAAGTACATTATACAAATAATACAATACATTATTATTCACTACAGTTACCATGCAATGCAATAGATCACCAGAACTTAATCCTCATGTCTAACTGAAATTTTGTGCTCTTCGACCAACATTTCCCCTTTCCCCATACACCCACCCCAAGTCCACCATTGTTCTCTCCACTTCTATGAGTTTGACTTTTTAAGATTACACATATAAGTGATGTCACGTCATATTTATCTTTTGTGCTTGACTTATTGCACTTAATATACTGTCTTCTAGGTTCATCCACGTTGTCACAATGGAAAAATCCTCCTTCTTTTTTTATGGCTGAATACTGTTTCATTTAAATTATATATAGTTAAAAATGTATTCATGTGTTGATGGGTGATGAACTTTTCTTTTCTCAGCTATTATGAGTAATAATGCGATGAACATGGCAATGTAGTCATGTCTTTGACATACTGACTCCATTTCTTTGGATATATATCCAGAAGTGGACTGCTGGATCATACACTAATTGTATTTTTATTTTTGGGTGGATCCTTCATACTGTTTTCCAAAATGGCTATACTAATTCACATTCCCATCAACAGCATACAATTGTTCCCTTTTCTTCACATTCGTATCAGCATTTAATCTTTCATCTTTTTGATAACAGGTATTCTAACATGTATGAGGTGACAACTCACTGCACTTTTGATCTGCATTTCTCTGATGATTAGTGATGTTGAGTATTATTTGATATATCTGGTGGCCATTTGTAAGTCTTCTTTTGAGAAATGTCTACTCTGGTCCTTTGCCCATTTTTTCAATCCAGATATTTGTTTTCTTGCTAATGAATAGTTTGAGTTTCATATATATTTTTAATATAAGCTCGTTTTGTGATGTAGTAATCCATCTTCAGTCTTGACCAATGCCCTCACTTGTCAAACAGGCTCCCCCTGACATTTCCTGTGAGGCATTAGGCAGTCTATTGTATGTCTCAATCATAGCATTTTGCCCAAGGAAGCTTCAGGTTTTAGTTATCCAAACAATGTTTTTCAGCAATGACTGCTGCTTTCTCACACTGAGTGGACTCCACATTAGGTGAAACAGAGATGACTGCCTGTGTCACTCCTTCAGGCAGCTCCCAGATGGTTAGGAAAGACACATGGAATAATTTGTGAGTATGGTCTGTTCTGCTTCCTCCAGAGTCTAGAATCAGAGTATCACACTGGGAACACAGGCTGACATCTTTAAGATGGCTACAGAGCCATGGAGGGGGCAGGGCAATGTGAAGTAAAACACCACAAAGATTTCCTATCATTTCATATTTGCTTTCTTTTTGATTCACCACATTTTGTTTGTGTTGCTATAAGACTTCAACTGTTTGCCAGAGTTCTGACAACTTTGTTCTAACTTCTGCTTATTTCTCAGTGTTACTGTGAAGGAACAGCATCTGCAGCTGCCCACTTCACTATTTTGTTGATGTTTTATCCTCAACAGCTTGAGAAAATCTTCTCTAGAATTCCACCCTTCTGTTTTTCCCTCACTCTCTTGCTAATACACAAAACTTCTTTATTCTCCATGTCATACCCACTTCCTTATTCCCCACTGTCATACCCACTCAGCAACACAGAACCTTAAATGAACCCAAACATCCACCTCTTTCTTACCTTCATTGGGACTTTCTCACTCACATGGATAAAAATCACACAACCGGCATACTGGTTCTACTCCACATTTGTGGTCACCAACTGCAGGTGGATTTTCCACTATGCTGAACAATCAGACAATATGGATCATATGTCAGCAAATCTTTTCAATGTATGCAAGAACTCTTCTGAGCCTGTTCCTTTCTCCTCAAACATTTGACCATGGGTTCCTGTTTGCCCCTTCACTCTTAAAATATTACTTTGTTTCCTAAAATCTCTCAACATCCTCTTGGATGTAGGAATTTAATTTCACTCGAAACATCTTATCACTCCTTCCTGCTGCATAGAATAGGTTTTCCCACTCTGACCAAAGCCCAGTCCCTACAACTCTGCAGCAGATCCCATTTTTCTCTACCTTATCAGGAAATGTCTTCTATCATTCATCTCTTTGCTCTCCTGTATTTTATATCTCTCCTCTATGCTTGTTCACTCTAATTAGCACTTACACAAACTCAATCCTCTCTTGTCGTTAAAATAAATGACAAAGATCAATAAGTGAGATCATGCCATTAAAGGAACATCAGGTGCAGCAGACAAGTGGTAGGGCATTGCTCTCATATAATCACACCTTTATCCTTCACTGTTTTAAAAATGTCAACCAGGTTTGTTTTGTGTACTTTAAAAATATTTATAGATTCACAGGCAAGATGGTTGAATAGGAACAGCTCCGGTCTGCAACTCCCAGAGAGACCAATGCAGAAGGCAGCTGATTTTTGCATTTCCAACTGAGGTACCTGGTTCATTTCATTTGGACTGGTTAGACAGTGGGTGCAGCCCATGGAGGGCAAGCAGAAGCAGGAGGGGTGTCACCTCACCCAGGAAGTGCAAGGGGTTGGGGAATCCCCCCTAGCCAAGGGAAGCCCTGAGGGACCCTGCCGTGAAGGATGATGCTATCTTGCCTAGATACTATGCTTTTCCCGTGGTCTTTGCAACCCACAGACCAGGAGATTCCCTCAGGTGCCTACACCACAAGGGTCCTGGGTTGCAAGCACAAAACTGGACAGTCGTTTGGGCAGACACCAAGCTAGCTGCAGGAGATTTTTTTTGGTACCCCAGTGGCACCTGGATCACCAGCGAGACAGAACCGTTCACTCCCCTGGAAAGGGGGCTGAAGCCAGGGAGAAGTGGTCTAGCTGAGTGGGTCCCACCCCCACGGAGCCCGGCAAACTAAGATCCACTGACTTGAAGTTCTTTCTGCCAGCACAGCAGTCTGAAATCAACCTGAGATGCTTGAGCTTGGTGGGGGAGGGGGCATCTGCCATTACTGAGGTTTGTAGGCGGTTTTCCCCTCACAGTGTAAACAAAGCCACCGGGAAATTCGGACTGGATGGAGCCCACCACAGTGCTGCAAAGACACAGTAGCCAGACTGCCTCTCTAGATTCTTCCTCTCTAGGCAGGGCATCTCTGAAACAAAGGCAGCAGCCCCAGTCAGGGACTTATAGATAAAACTCCCATCTCCGTGGGGCAGAGCACCTGGGGGAAGGGGCGGCTGTGAGCACGGCTTCAGCAGACTTAAACGTTCCTACCTCCTGGCTCTGAAGAGAGCAGTGGATCTCCCAGCACAGCGCCTGAGCTCTGCTAAGGGTCAGACTGCCTCCTAAAGTGCGTCCCTGACCCCTGAGCCTCCTGACTGGGAGACACCTCTGAGCAGGGGTCAAAAGACACCTCATACAGGAGAGCTCTGCCTGGCATCTGGTGGGTGCCCCTCTGGGACAAAGTTTCCAGAGGAAGGAACAGGCAGCAATCTTTGCTGTTCTTCAGCCTCTGCTGGTGATATCCAGGCAAACCCCAGCAGACCTGCAGACAAGGGGCCTGAGTGTTAGAAGGGAAACAGAACAATAGCATCAATATGGAAAAAAAAGGACAACCACGCAAAAACTCCATCCAAAGGTCACCAATGGCAAAGACCAAAGGTAGATAAATCCACGAAGATGAGGAAAATCCAGCACAAAAAGGTTGAAAATGCCAAAAATCAGAATGCCTCTTCCCCTCCAAAGGATCACAACTCCTCGCCAGCAAGAGAACAAAACTGGACAGAGAATGAGTTTGATGAATTGACAGAAGTAGGCTTCAGAAGGTGGGTAATAACAAATTCTTCCAAGCTGAAGGAGCATGTTCTAACCCAATGCAAGGAAGCTAAGAACCTTGATAAAACATTAGAGGAACTGCTAACTAGAATAACCAGTCTAGAGAAAAACATAAATGACCTGATAGAGCTGAAAAACACAGCACAAGAACTTCATGAAGGATACACAAGTATCAATAGCCAAATCGATCAAGCAGAAGAAAGGATATCAGAGATTGAAGATCAACTTAATGAAATAAAGTGTGAAGAAAGATTAGAGAAAAAATAATGAAAAGGAATGAACAAAGCCTCCATGAAATATGGGACTATGTGAAAAGACCAAACCTACATTTGACTGGTGCACCTGAAAGTGATGGAGAGAATGGAACCAAGTTGGAAAACACTCTTCAGGATATTATCCAGGAGAACTTCCTCAACCTAGCAAGATAGGCCAACATTCAAATTCAGAAAATACAGAGAAAACCACAGAGATACTCCTCGAGAGGAGCAACCCCAAGACACATAGTTGTCAGATTCACCAAAGTTGAAATGAAGGAAAAAATGTTAAGGGCAGCCAGAGAGAAAGGTCAGGCTACCCACAAAGGGAAGCCCATCAGACTAATAGCGGCTCTCTCTGCAGAAACCCTACAAGCCAGAAGAGAGTAGAAGCCAATATTCGACATTCTTAAAGAAAAGAATTTTCAACCCAGAATTTCATATCCAGCCAAGGATATCCAGTGAAGGAGAAATAAAATCTTTTACAGACAGGCAAATGCTGAGGGATTTTGTCACCACCAGGCCTGCCTTATAAGAGCTCCTGAAGGAAGCACTAGATACGGAAAGGAAAAACCGGTACCAGTCACTGCAAAAACAAACCAAAATGTAAAGACCATCAACACTACAAAGAAACTGCATTAACTAATAGGAAAAATAATCAGCTAGCATCATAACGACAGGATCAAATTCACACATAATAATATTAACCTTAAATGTAAACTGGCTTAATGCCCCAATAAAAAGGCACAGACTGGCTAATTGGAGAAAGAGTCAAGACCCATCAGGGTGCTGTATTCAGATGACCCATCTCACTTGCAAAAACACACACAGGCTCAAAATGAAGGGATGGAGGAAGATTTACCAAGCAAATGGTAAGCAAAATAATAATAATAATAATAATAATAATAATAATAATAAAGCAGGGGTTTCAATCCTAGTCTCTGATAAAACAGACTTTAAACTAACAAAGATCAAAAAAGTCAAAGAAGGCATTACATAATGATAAAGGGATCAATGCAACAAGAAGAGCTAACTATCCTAAATATATATGCACCCAATACAGGAGCACCCAGATTCATAAAGCAAGTTCTTAGAGACCTACAAAGAGACTTAGACTCCCACACAATAATAGTGGGAGACTTTAACATCCCACTGTTAATATTAGACAGATCAACGAGACAGAAAAGTAACAAGGATATTCAGGTCTTGAACTCAGCTTCTTGATTTTGCCTTAATGTCATTATTTACCCAAAAGTCACTCAGGAGCAGGTTATTTAATTTCCATGTAAATTTATGGTTTTAAGTGAACTCCTTAGTCTTGATTTCTAATTTGATTGCCCTATAGTCCAAGAGATTGTTACAATTTCAGTTGTTTTTAATATGCTGAGGAGTTTTTTCTTTCTGATTATGTGATTGATTTTAGAGTAAGTGCCATGTGGTGATAAGAAGAACATACTTTCTGTTGTTTCTGGTTGGAGAGTTCTGTAGATGTCTATCAGGTCCATTTGATCTGAGTTCAGGTCCTAAATACCCTTGTTAATTTTCAGTCTTGATGATCTGTCTGATATTGTCAGTGGGGTGTTAAAGTCTCCTACTATCATTGTGTGGGAGTTTAAGTCTCTTTGAATATCTCTAAGAACTGGGAATCTCCTCCTGTGTTGAGAGCATACATATTTAGCATGATTAGGTCTCGTTGTGTTGAACCCTTTACCATTGGATAATGCCATACTTTGTCTTTTTTGATCGTTGGCTTAAAGTCTATTTTGTCTGAAATTAGGATTGAAACCATTGTTTTTTTTTTCCTGTTTTCCATTTGCTTGATATATTTTTCTCCATCCTTTTATTTTGAGCCTGTGTCATTGCATGTGAGATGGGTGTCTTGAAGACAGTACACCAATGTGTTCTTTATCCAGTTTGCCACTCTATGCCTTTTCATTGGGGCATTTAGCTCATTTACATTAAAGGTTAGTATTGATGTGTGTAGATTTGATCCTGTCATCATGATGTTAGCTGGTTATTTTGCAGACTTCTTTATGTGGTTGCTTTATAGTGTCACTGGTTTGTGTACTTCAGTTTGTTTTTGTAGTGGCTGATAATGGTCTTTCCTTTCCATATTTAGTGCTTCCTTCAGGAGTTCTTGTAAGGCAGGTCTGGTGGTAACAAATTCCCTCAGCATTTTCTTATCTGAATATGGTCTTATTTCTCCTTCACTTATGAAGCTTAGTTAGGCTGTATATGAAATTCTGGGTTGGAATTTCTTTTCTTTAAGAATGTTGAATATAGGTCCCAATCTCTTCTGGCTGTAGGGTTTCCGCTGAAAGGCCCGCTGTTAGTCTGAGGTGCTTCCCTTTGTAGGTGACCTGACCTTTCTCTAGCTGCCTTTAACAATTTTACTTTCATTCGGACCTTGGAAAATCTGATGATTATGTGTCTTGGGGATGGTCTGCTTTTGAAGTATTTTATTGTGGTTCTTGGCATTTTCTGAATTTGAGTCATGGCCTCTCTAGCTATGTTGGGGAAGTTTTCATGGGTGATATAATGAAATACGTTTTCCAGGTTGTTTCCATTCTCCCCATCTTTTTCAGGGACACCAGTGAGTCATACTTTGGTTCTATTTACATAATTCCACATTTCTTGGATGTTTTGTTCATTGTTTCTATTCTTTTTTCTCTATTCTGTCTGTCTTATTTCAGAAAGCCAGTCTTAAAGCTCTGAGGCTTTTTCCTCTGCTTAGTCTATTGTGCTACTGATACTTGTTATTGCATTGTGAAATTCTTGTAGTGTATTTTTCAGCTCCATCAGGTCAGTTCATTCTTTCCTATACTGTTTATTTTGTCTGTCAGCTCCTGTATTGTTTTGTCGTGATTTTTAGCTTCCCTACATTGGGTTTCAATGTACTCCTGTAGCTCCATTATCTTCATACCAATTAATATTCTGAATTCTCTTTCTGCCATTTCAGCCATCTCACCCTGGTTTAGAACCCTTGCTGGAGAGGTGATGACATCATTTGGAGGAAAATGGCTTTTTGAGTTATCAGTGTTCTTGAGCTGATTCTTTCTCATCTTTGTGGGCTTATCTTCCTTCAATGTTTCAGGTTGCTGACCTGTGGATGGGTATTTTATTGTTTTTTTTTTTCTTTTATCCTATTTGATGACCTTGGGGGTTTTATTATGACGTAAGGGGGATTCAACCAACTGGCTTTATTTCTGGAAGATTTTACGGGGCCAATGCTCAGCTCCCAACTTCTGGACTGTTGCTCTAACTGTGGGGGACTTGTATTGGGCCCCAACTTTCTTCTCTAGATCCTTGAGGTTAGGAATCCACTGTGCTGGGGAGGCTGAGGTGCTCCCAGGCTGCTGGTCACTCCACTCCAATGGGCGGTTTCAGCCAAAGCATTTCATAATGTGGTGAGAACAGGATCTGTCCTCATTTGCACATGCCAGTAGCAGTGGTAGTGGCAGCTGAAGCAGAATGTTAGTGGGTGCCAGAGTGCCTACTTCTCTGCAGGCGTTCACCACAGTGGTGGAGGCAATGCAAGTACATGGGGGTGGGGTCCCTTGCTGGCAGCCATGTATGCAGTCACGCTGGAGGTGGTGTTTGTTCCGGGATGGGGTGCTGGCAGGCACAGGTCTAGATGCCTTCTTTGTGGCCCACAAGCAGGAGTGCAGACTAAGTGGGAGGATCTGCTCTACAATTTCTTTCATCAATGTTTTTCAGTTTTCCTTGTAGAAATTTTTCACCCTTTTGGTTAAATGTACTCTTAGGTATTTTATTTTTTGTAGCTATTGCAAATGGGATTAGCTTTTTGATTTGGTTTTCAGCTTGATTGTTATTGGTGTATAGAAATGCTACTGATTTTGTATGTTGATTTTGTATCCTGAAGCTTGAACACATTTATTTATCAAATCCAGCAGTTTTTTGGAGGAATCTTTAGGGTTTTCTAGTCAGAAGATCATATTATCAGCAAACAGAAATATTTCACAATTGTCTTTTCCAATTTGAATACCTTTTATTTCTTTCTCTTGTCTGATTGTGCTGGCTAGGACTTCCAGTGTCATGTTGAATAGGAGGGGTGAAAGTGGGAACTCTTTTATTGTTCCAGTTCTTAGGCAGAATACTTTCAACTTTTCCCTATTCAATGTCATATTGACTGTGGGTTTTCACATATGGCTTTCATTATTTTGAGGTATATTCCTCCTATGCCTAATCTGTTGAGGGTATATATCATGAAGGGATGTTAAATTATATCAAGTGTTTTTTATTCATCTATTGAGATGATAATTTGGGTTTTGCTTTTAATTTTATTTAAGTCACAAATCACAATTATTGATTTTCATATGTTGAATCACCCTTCATCTATAGAATAAAGTCCATTTTTTTGTATTATGCTTTTGATATGCTGCTGGATTCTGTTCAGTAGTCTTTTGTTGAGGATTTTTGCATCTATCTTCATGAAGGACATTGGTCTGTAGTGTTGTTGTTGTTGTTGCATCCTGGTATGACTTTTGGATCAGGGTGATACTGGAATTGTAGAATGAGTTAGGGAGGATTCATCCTCCTCTTGTTTTTGGCACAGTTTCAGTAGGATTGGTACCTGGTATTCTTCATGTGTCAAGTTGAATTTGGCCGTGATTCAGTCTGGTCCTGGACTATTTTTTGCTTGGGAGATTCTTTATGACTGATCAATCTCACTGGATGTTATTCATTTTTTAAGGATTTCTATTTCTTCCTAGATCCATCTTGGGAGATTGAATGTTTCCAGGAATTTACCTATTTCCTCTGGGTTCTAGTTTTTAAGCATAGCGATGTCCCTTGATGATCTTTTGTATTTCTGCAATAGGAGTTGTTATGTTTCATTTTACATTTCTGGTTGTGCTTATTTGAATCTTCTCTCTTCTATTCTTGGTTAGTCTATCAATCTTTTTTACCTTTACAAAGAAACAATTTTTCATTTTGTTGACCCTTGGTATTTTTTTCATTCTCATTTTCATTTAGTCTACTCTGATCTAGCTTTGGGTTTGGTTTTCTTGATAAGCATTGTTCTTGATAAATGGCATCAGATTGTTGAATTGCAACGTTTTAATTTTTTTAGTGTAAGTATTCAACACTATAAACTTCCCTCTCAGTACTACTTTTGATTTATCACAAGAGGTATTCATATACTGTCTCTCTAATTTCATTCATTTCCCAAAAAATTCAAATGTTTGTCTTTCTTTTGTCTTTGACCCAAAGATCATTCAGAGTTTGTTTAATTTTGATGTATTTTATAGTTTCAAGAGTTCATCATGGTATTGAGCTCTAGTTTTATTCCACTGTCATCCAAGAAGATATTTGATATGATTTTTAATTTTTTTAATTTATTGAGACTTGTTTTGTTATGTAACATATGGTCTATATTGGCAAATGTTCCATGTACTGCTGAAAAGAACGTACATTCTGTGGATATAGGTAGAGTGTTCTGTAAATTTCTGTTAGCTCCATTTGGTCTGAAGTCCCATATAAGTCCAGTGTTTCTTGATTTTCTGTTTCAGTGATCTGTCTGCTGTCAGTAGGGTATTGAAGTCCCCCAAATTATAGTATTGCTGTCTATCTCTTTTTGTAGGTCAGGAGCATTTGTTTTGTGAATCTGAGTGCTCCAGTGTTGGGTGCATATATATTTAGGACTGTTACATCTTCTTCTTGAATTGATTGCTTTACCATTACATAATGAACTTTATTTTCCTAAAGTATGTCAATCTCTAGGCCGCAAGGTAGCCAAGAGCCATGAACAATGCCTGCCCCACAGCTCTCCACTAAAATGGCTGTGGCGAAGAACTTACTCCATCAAACCAAAACACACAGCCCAACAGCTCTCCTGCTCTCCCATGCAGGAATGCTGCCACTCCATGTGAGGAATGGAGGGCAACTTTCATGTAACACAGTGGTCACACTGCCAGTGGGGACACATTTGCCCCTAGCAGCCCCAGAAAGGCTGTCAGCATTCTTGGGCCAGTTTCCCATGGAAGCAGCCACAGTTGTCTCTGCATCAGTTGGGGGTTAAGGGAGGAGAAGTGTTCCTCTCTATGCCTTGGCTTGAGCACTGAGGCCACTTGGCCACTGGAATGGAACTATATTCCTGCCTTGCAGAGTGGAGCACAGCCCCTGGGTCTCACTGGAAATGGTGCCATCACTCAGAGCTCACAAGCAGGGAGCTCCTGGGCACTATAAAGTGCATGATCTGGTTTCCTTTGTCCTAGGAAATATTCCCTCATTGTGCTGCTGCACTCTCCCTTCCTGTAGGAGAAACAGTCCCCTAGGGCTAGACTACTGAAAATCCTGCATCTATCCACCTGGTGCAACTGCTGCATTCCAAATGAGCACTGAGGAATGTCTGAGAGGGTTCCTGTAATGTGGACACAAAAGGGCTGAGGTTCCCTGGGCAGGAAACACTCCCCCAAGGACTGCGCCTGGAATATAGCACCTGTAGCCACAGCTCGGGTTCTGGGGAGGGAGAGTGACCGGGAATAAGTTAGTATCTTGATATAATGCCCTCAAGAAGTCCCCAAATTATCACCCACACCAGTGTTTGGATCTGTGTGAGCAGAGGAGCTCTCTGGCAGTGTGGATGTTTAAGCCCAGCCTTACTGTCTATTTCTTGAAAGATCCAACTAGTACAAGGACCGGATTGGAAAATATGTGCAAAGATAGGATCTGGAACTGGTTCATCTACTTCTCTGCAGGCAAAGAGAATGGCATCTTGCATCATGGGTCAGGCACATAACATAAGATGGTGTGGATCAAAGCACAAATGGTTCTAAAGATTTCAACAGTGATGACTCAGGCACATATTCCTGTTGAGGGGAACACTGTGGTAAGTACAATGATGCTGATATCTGGAAGAAATATGCCTACCAAGAAGGTGGAATTGGCTGGTAATTGCTCAGTTTATTGATGCTTGCATAAGAAAAATGAAAGACTGAGAGCCGGTAACCGTCAGTTAACAGTAAATGTGAGAAAGGGACTATAGAGCTTACAAATTACAAGGATTAGCTGACATGTACTGGCAGAAAGCAGACAAATGTCCCTGGAAGTGTGTTTGGAGAGGGATTGATTAAGCAGATTAGAATATAAGGCTGAATATTCAAGAATTCTTTGACTTGGGGGTGCTTCCTCAGGGTACGGGATTGAACGCTGCAATAAGAGCCCCAGAGAATGATGAAAATCCACAGATGGATGGTTCTAGGAAGCCTGGAAAAATGGCCGAATCTCAGTGAAACATAAATGCCCAAGTTTCCATGGAAAGAAGATATAAGAAAGAATAAAGAAGCTGAAGGAAGCTATAATGCTGGAGTGAATAGATTACTTAAAGCTATAAGACACATGAGAGGGGCGGAGCAAGATGGCCGAATAGGAACAGCTCCAGTCTCCAACTCCCAGCGCGAGCGACACAGAAGACCGGTGATTTCTGCATTTTCAACTGAGGTACTGGGTTCATCTCACTGGGGAGTGCCGGACGATCGGAGCTGGTCAGCTGCTGCAGCCCGACCAGCGAGAGCTGAAGCAGGGCGAGGCATTGCCTCACCTGGGAAGCGCAACGGGGAAGGGAGTCCCTTTTCCTAGCCAGGGGAACTGAGACACACAACACCTGGAAAATCGGGTAACTCCCACCCCAATACTGCGCTTTAGGAAACAGGCACACCAGGAGATCATATCCCACACCTGGCCGGGAGGGTCCCACAACCACGGAGCCTCCCTGGTTGCTAGCGCAGCAGTCTGTGATCTACCGGCAAGGCAGCAGCGAGGCTGGGGGAGGGGCGCCCGCCATTGCTGAGGCTTAAGTAGGTAAACAAAGCTGCTGGGAAGCTCGAACTGGGTGGAGCTCACAGCAGCTCAAGGAAACCTGCCTGTCTCTGTAGACTCCACCTCTGGGGACAGGGCACAGTAAACTAAGACACACAGACACCTCTGCACAGACGCAAACGACTCTGTCTGACAGCTTTGAAGAGAGCAGTGGATCTCCCAACACGGAGGTTGAGATCTGAGAAGGGACAGACTCCCTGCTCAAGCGGGTCCCTGATCCCTGAGTAGCCTAACTGGGAGACATCCCCCACTAGGGGCAGTCTGACACCCCACACCTCACAGGGAGGAGTACACCCCTGAGAGGAAGCTTCCAAAGCAAGAATCAGACAGGTACACTCGCTGTTCAGAAATAGTCTATCTTCTGCAGCCTCTGCTGCTGATACCCAGGCAAACAGGGTCTGGAGTGGACCTCAAGCAATCTCCAACAGACCTACAGCTGAGGGTCCTGACTGGTAGAAGGAAAACTATCAAACAGGAAGGACACCTACACCAAAACCCCATCAGTACATCACCATCATCAAAGACCAGAGGCAGATAAAACCACAAAGATGGGGAAAAAGCAGGGCAGAAAAGCTGGAAATTCAAAAAATAAGAGCGCATCTCCCCCGGCAAAGGAGCGCAGCTCATCGCCAGCAACGGATCAAAGCTGGACGGAGAATGACTTTGATGAGATGAGAGAAGAAGGCTTCAGTCCATCAAATTTCTCAGAGCTAAAGGAGGAATTACGTACCCAGCGCAAAGAAACTAAAAATCTTGAAAAAAAAGTGGAAGAATTGATGGCTAGAGTAATTAATGCAGAGAAGGTCCTAAACGAAATGAAAGAGATGAAAACCATGACACGAGAAATACGTGACAAATGCACAAGCTTCAGTAACCGACTCGATCAACTGGAAGAAAGAGTATCAGCGATTGAGGACCAAATGAATGAAATGAAGCGAGAAGAGAAACCAAAAGAAAAAAGAAGAAAAAGAAATGAACAAAGCCTGCAAGAAGTATGGGATTATGTAAAAAGACCAAATCTACGTCTGATTGGGGTGCCTGAAAGTGAGGGGGAAAATGGAACCAAGTTGGAAAACACTCTTCAGGATATCATCCAGGAGAACTTCCCCAACCTAGTAGGGCAGGCCAACATTCAAATCCAGGAAATACAGAGAACGCCACAAAGATACTCCTCGAGAAGAGCAACACCAAGACACATAATTGCCAGATTCACCAAAGTTGAAATGAAGGAAAAAATCTTAAGGGCAGCCAGAGAGAAAGGTCGGGTTACCCACAAAGGGAAGCCCATCAGACTAACAGCAGATCTCTCGGCAGAAACTCTACAAGCCAGAAGAGAGTGGGGGCCAATATTCAACATTCTTAAAGAAAAGAATTTTCAACCCAGAATTTCATATCCAGCCAAACTAAGTTTCATAAGTGAAGGAGAAATAAAATCCTTTACAGATAAGCAAATGCTTAGAGATTTTGTCACCACTAGGCCTGCCTTACAAGAGACCCTGAAGGAAGCACTCAACATGGAAAGGAACAACCGGTACCAGCCATTGCAAAAACATGCCAAAATGTAAAGACCATTGAGGCTAGGAAGAAACTGCATCAACTAATGAGCAAAATAACCAGTTAATATCATAATGGCAGGATCAAGTTCACACATAACAATATTAACCTTAAATGTAAATGGACTAAATGCTCCAATTAAAAGACACAGACTGGCAAACTGGATAAAGAGTCAAGACCCATCAGTCTGCTGTATTCAGGAGACCCATCTCACACGCAGAGACATACATAGGCTCAAAATAAAGGGATGGAGGAAGATTTACCAAGCAAATGGAGAACAAAAAAAAGCAGGGGTTGCAATACTAGTCTCTGATAAAACAGACTTTAAACCATCAAAGATCAAAAGAGACAAAGAAGGCCAGTACATAATGGTAAAGGGATCAATTCAACAGGAAGAGCTAACTATCCTAAATATATATGCACCCAATACAGGAGCACCCAGATTCATAAAGCAAGTCCTTAGAGACTTACAAAGAGACTTAGACTCCCATACAATAATAATGGGAGACTTCAACACCCCACTGTCAACATTAGACAGATCAACGAGACAGAAAGTTAACAAGGATATCCAGGAATTGAACTCATCTCTGCAGCAAGCAGACCTAATAGACATCTATAGAACTCTCCACCCCAAATCAACAGAATATACATTCTTCTCAGCACCACATCATACTTACTCCAAAATTGACCACGTAATTGGAAGTAAAGCACTCCTCAGCAAATGTACAAGAACAGAAATTATAACAAACTGTCTCTCAGACCACAGTGCAATCAAACTAGAACTCAGGACTAAGAAACTCACTCAAAACCGCTCAACTACATGGAAACTGAACAACCTGCTCCTGAATGACTACTGGGTACATAACGAAATGAAGGCAGAAATAAAGATGTTCTTTGAAACCAATGAGAACAAAGATACAACATACCAGAATCTCTGGGACACATTTAAAGCAGTGTGTAGAGGGAAATTTATAGCACTAAATGCCCACAAGAGAAAGCTGGAAAGATCTAAAATTGACACTCTAACATCACAATTAAAAGAACTAGAGAAGCAAGAGCAAACACATTCGAAAGCTAGCAGAAGGCAAGAAATAACTAAGATCAGAGCAGAACTGAAGGAGATAGAGACACAAAAAACCCTCCAAAAAATCAATGAATCCAGGAGTTGGTTTTTTGAAAAGATCAACAAAATTGACAGACCCCTAGCCAGACTAATAAAGAAGAAAAGAGAGAAGAATCAAATCGACGCAATTAAAAATGATCAAGGGGATATCACCACCGACCCCACAGAAATACAAACTACCATCAGAGAATACTATAAACACCTCTACGCAAATAAACTGGAAAATCTAGAAGAAATGGATAATTTCCTGGACACTTACACTCTTCCAAGACTAAACCAGGAAGAAGTTGAATCCCTGAATAGACCAATAGCAGGCTCTGAAATTGAGGCAACAATTAATAGCCTACCAACCAAAAAAAGTCCAGGACCAGATGGATTCACAGCTGAATTCTACCAGAGGTACAAGGAGGAGTTGGTACCATTCCTTCTGAAACTATTCCAAACAATAGAAAAAGAGGGAATCCTCCCTAACTCATTTTATGAGGCCAACATCATCCTGATACCAAAGCCTGGCAGAGACACAACAAAAAAAGAGAATTTTAGACCAATATCCCTGATGAACATCGATGCAAAAATCCTCAATAAAATACTGGCAAACCGGATTCAGCAACACATCAAAAAGCTTATCCACCATGATCAAGTGGGCTTCATCCCTGGGATGCAAGGCTGGTTCAACATTCGCAAATCAATAAACACAATCCAGCATATAAACAGAACCAAAGACAAGAACCACATGATTATCTCAATTGATGCAGAAAAGGCTTTTGACAAAATTCAACAGCCCTTCATGCTAAAAACGCTCAATAAATTCGGTATTGATGGAACGTACCTCAAAATAATAAGAGCTATTTATGACAAACCCACAGCCAATATCATACTGAATGGGCAAAAACTGGAAAAATTCCCTTTGAAAACTGGCACAAGACAGGGATGCCCTCTCTCACCACTCCTATTCAACATAGTGTTGGAAGTTCTGGCTAGGGCAATTAGGCAAGAGAAAGAAATCAAGGGTATTCAGTTAGGAAAAGAAGAAGTCAAATTGTCCCTGTTTGCAGATGACATGATTGTATATTTAGAAAACCCCATTGTCTCAGCCCAAAATCTCCTTAAGCTGATAAGCAACTTCAGCAAAGTCTCAGGATACAAAATTAATGTGCAAAAATCACAAGCATTCTTATACACCAGTAACAGACAAACAGAGAGCCAAATCAGGAATGAACTTCCATTCACAATTGCTTCAAAGAGAATCAAATACCTAGGAATCCAACTTACAAGGGATGTAAAGGACCTCTTCAAGGAGAACTACAAACCACTGCTCAGTGAAATAAAAGAGGACACAAACAAATGGAAGAACATACCATGCTCATGGATAGGAAGAATCAATATCGTGAAAATGGCCATACTGCCCAAGGTTATTTATAGATTCAATGCCATCCCCATCAAGCTACCAATGAGTTTCTTCACAGAATTGGAAAAAACTGCTTTAAAGTTCATATGGAACCAAAAAAGAGCCCGCATCTCCAAGACAATCCTAAGTCAAAAGAACAAAGCTGGAGGCATCACGCTACCTGACTTCAAACTATACTACAAGGCTACAGTAACCAAAACAGCATGGTACTGGTACCAAAACAGAGATATAGACCAATGGAACAGAACAGAGTCCTCAGAAATAATACCACACATCTACAGCCATTTGATCTTTGACAAACCTGAGAGAAACAAGACATGGGGAAAGGATTCCCTATTTAATAAATGGTGCTGGGAAAATTGGCTAGCCATAAGTAGAAAGCTGAAACTGGATCCTTTCCTTACTCCTTATACGAAAATTAATTCAAGATGGATTAGAGACTTAAATGTTAGACCTAATACCATAAAAATCCTAGAGGAAAACCTAGGTAGTACCATTCAGGACATAGGCATGGGCAAAGATTTCATGTCTAAAACACCAAAAGCAACGGCAGCAAAAGCCAAAATTGACAAATGGGATCTCATTAAACTAAAGAGCTTCTGCACAGCAAAAGACACTACCATCAGAGTGAACAGGCAACCTACAGAATGGGAAAAAATTTTTGCAATCTACTCATCTGACAAAGGGCTAATATCCAGAACCTACAAAGAACTCAAACAAATTTACAAGAAAAAAACAAACAACCCCATCAAAAAGTGGGCAAAGGACATGAACAGACATTTCTCAAAAGAAGACATTCATACAGCCAACAGACACATGAAAAAATGCTCATCATCACTGGCCATCAGAGAAATGCAAATCAAAACCACAATGAGATACCATCTCACACCAGTTAGAATGGCAATCATTAAAAAGTCAGGAAACAACAGGTGCTGGAGAGGATGTGGAGAAATAGGAACACTTTTACACTGTTGGTGGGATTGTAAACTAGTTCAACCATTATGGAAAACAGTATGGCGATTCCTCAAGGATCTAGAACTAGATGTACCATATGACCCAGCCATCCCATTACTGGGTATATACCCAAAGGATTATAAATTATGCTGCTATAAAGACACATGCACACGTATGTTTATTGCAGCACTATTCACAATAGCAAAGACTTGGAATCAACCCAAATGTCCATCAGTGACAGACTGGATTAAGAAAATGTGGCACATATACACCATGGAATACTATGCAGCCATAAAAAAGGATGAGTTTGAGTCCTTTGTAGGGACTTGGATGCAGCTGGAATCCATCATTCTTAGCAAACTATCGCAAGAACAGAAAACCAAACACCGCATGTTCTCACTCTTAGGTGGGAACTGAACAATGAGATCACTCGGACTCAGGAAGGGGAACATCACACACCGGGGCCTATCATGGGGAGGGGGGAGGGGGGAGGGATTGCGTTGGGAGTTATACCTGATGTAAATGACGAGTTGATGGGTGCAGTACAGCAACATGGCACAAGTATACATATGTAACAAACCTGCACGTTATGCACATGTACCCTACAACTTAAAGTATAATAATAATAAATAAATTAAAAAAAAAAAAAAAGACACATGAGAGAATTTCGTTTCTTCAGGGTGCCCAGAGGACACCCAATTTACCAAAGCCATCAGGAATGCACTGGTGGGAGTAGTATTTAAATCACTAAGAAGTTTGGTGGCAGATCTTTCCTGCAGGCCAGGGATGATGGTAGGAGAAATGGTCACATATCAATAAGCGTAGCTCATTATCAATGGTGTTGTTGGATACCTGGAGTAACAGAGCTATGTAGTATCATTTTGCTACTATAGGCCCAGAGACTACAATTACTATAATGATGAACAAAGTCAGAAGGGAAGTCAGTAGGGCTCCATCACTCCATCTGCAGGGAATTGTAGAGATGGTTAATAGATGATTGTATTCCTAGGAGCAAAATAAACAGGTGTCCAACAAGGGTGATGTTTAGCATGCATACCAGAAAAAAAGCAAAAATGGAAAAGCAGAGGGCTGAGTACAGTCATTCTAAGAAACAGTTATGATTCCTTGCTCAGTTGCCAGTTCTGAGCCAACTTTCAGATCTGAAACCCACTGACTGATGAGGTGATTAGCTTTGTATTATAGAAGGAAGGGCCCTGCAAACCATGACAAGTATATGCTATAATTATTCTTCTATTCCTTCTACAAGGGATCTATGGCCATATAGGCCATTGGGGTGGAATGACCAAATATTTTAAGGAATTTTATACACAGGATCAAAGTTGACACTGATACCCAAAGACCCAAAATGTGAATATCACCTACCTCTTAAAGTAGGAGTTTGTGGGACATAGGTAATAAATGGAATCATGCCTAAACTCCAGCCAAAAATGTATCCAGTGTGAATCCAGATTTACCCAATATTCATTTCCTGACCATCCCTGAGTTCATAGCTTGAATCCAAATAATTGGCACCTGGAATCAACCCCACACTGGGTTCCTGATTTACGGAATAAGAGCTGTCATAATGCAGAAGGTTAAATGGAAACCTCTGAAACAACCCCAATCCCTGATGATGTCCAAAACAGTAAATCAAAATCAATTATTATGTCCTGCAGTGGAGACTAATGACGTAGATACTGCTGCCATTAAAGGCTTAAAATATGCAGAATGGTGATATGGTTTGGCTCTGTGTGCCCACCCAAATCTCATGTCAAATTTTAATTCCCAGTGTTGTAGGAGGGAACTGGTGGGAGGTGATTGAATCATGGGGGTGGAGTTCCCCCTTGATGTTCTCATGATAGAGTCCTCATGAGATCTCGTTGTTGGAAAGTGTGTAGCACTTCCCCCTTCGTGCTCTCTTCCTCCTGCTCCAGCCATGTAGGATGTGCCTCCTTCCTCTTCACCTTCACCATAATTGTAAGTTTTTTGAGACCTCCCTAGCCATGCTTCCTGTATATCCTGGAGAACTGTGAATCAATTAAATTCCTTTTCATCATAAATTACCCAGTCTTAGGTAATTCTTTATAGCAGTGCAAGAATGGACGGATACAGAACATTTTTAATTAACTCACGGTTCCATAGGCTGTACAGGAAACCTGGCTGGAGAGGCCTCAGGAAACTTACGGTCATGGCAAAAGGTGAAAAGGAAGGAGGCATGTCCTACATGGCTGGAGCAGGAGGAAGAGAGAGCTACAGGGGAAGTGCTACACACTTTCAAACAACCAGATCTCATGAGAACTCTATCAGAAGAATAGCAAGGGGGAAGTCCGCCCCATAATTCAATCACCTCCCATCAGGCCCTTCCTCCAACACTGGGAATTACAATTAGAAAAGTGGGCAGGTCCTAGAGAATGCTATAGACAACAACAGACTGACCCAAGTGATAGCTCTGGTTATAGCTGCCAATCATGGTGTAATTGCTGACGTACATGGCATGGTACATGGTGTAAAGTCCCAGGTATATGGCATACAGCCACTGATTTGACAAATATGTTCTTCTCCATTTCATTCAACAAAGAATACCAAAGCGAGTTCACATTCACACCAGATGGAAAACAATATTCTGCTATAGTTTTACAGCCTGGAAATGTTATTCGCTGGCCATCTATGCTAATATAAGCTGGGAATATCTGAAATACTTGGCCAGCCCACAGAACATCACAACAATACACTACATTAACATCATCACGCTGATTGAACAAGATGAGCAAGAGTTGACTATTGGATGTCTTGGTAAAACACATGTGATCCAGAGAATGGGAGGTAAATCATATGAAGATTCGAAGACCAACCACTTCAGTAAAGTTTGTAATAGGTCCAGTGGTCAGGGGCTATATTAGTCAAAGTTTTACCAAGAGACAGGATACATAGGATGCAAATATATAAATATATAAGGAAATTTATTAGGAGAGTTATCTCATGTTATTATGGAGGCTGAAAAGTCCATAGACAGGCCATCTGCAGGCTGGAGACCCTGAAATGGATAATGTGCCTCTGTCCAGATGCCAAGGTCTCAGAACCAGGGAAACCGATGATGTAATTCTTAGTCTCAGTCTGAGACCAAAGGTCTGAGAACCTGGGGGTCCATGGGTGTCAATCTTAGCATTTAAAGGCCCCAGAACCTGGAGCTGTCCAAGGACAGGAGAGGAAGAATGTATCCCAGTTCCAGCAGATAGAATCACACATTTGTCTTTTCTCTGCTTTTGCTCTCCGGGCCCCCAGCAGATTTGATGGTGCCTGCTCACATTGAGGGCAGATTTCTGCCTAGTCCGCTCAGACACAAATGCTAATCTTCTCTGGAAATGCCCTCTCAGACACACCCCAAAAGAATCCTTCATGAGGTTTCTAGGTATTTCTTAATCCAGTCAAATTGACACCTAAAATTAATAACCACTGGGGCATGTCAGGATGTCACTTCCAAAGTATGAGAAAAATTGTTATGTCTTGGTTCCCCCACCGCCAAAGGAGGAAGCACAGCAACTTGTAGGCCACAGTAGGTTCTGAAGGCAACATATTGGACACCTTGAAATATACCAGCCCTCACATCTAGAGACAAGGAATAATGCCTAGTTTTGGTAGAACCTGGAGTAGGAAGAAGTACTGTAGCAGGTCCACACAATGGTGCAATTAGCCCTGCCTCTTCAGTCATAAGAGCCAACAAAACAAAAAGTTTGGAGTTGTCAGTGGTGTGAAAATTGGCAGTATAATGCTTATGGCAAGCTGTAATGTAAGCCCCTGGGGTTTTGGGGTAGGGCCATGCCATCCACAGCAGAGAGTTCAGCAGATCGTTACTTACCCTTCAATAAACAGCTGTTGATATGTTTCTGGGCCCAGATAGAGATAGAACATATCTGAGATACCAAGTGACCATGCATTTGCATTATGAGCTGAGGTTTCTCAGATAAACAAAATCATAAAGTTAGATGAGTGAGGCAGCTGTTCATCAGAAGCTGGAAACTGAATATCAAGGATAGAGCCCAGGCAGAGATATATGCCATAAGTAAGTTGCATAGCTGGTAGCCCAGACCTCTGTGACACCCACCAAAGTTGCATAATTTCCACTGTTCCAGTTGACACCTATAGCTGTGTGGAGAATCCTGAATGATCAGCTGAAAATGGATAGAAAACCCCAAGCTTGGTTTACAGATGTCCTAACCCAACATACAGGTGGTTACCAGAAATGGAAATTGGCTCCATTAGAGTCACATTCAGGAGTGGCCAAAAAAGGGAAAATCTTACCAATGTGCAGAGCTTTGAGTAACGCATTTGGCCAGCCACCCAATGTAGAAGGAGAAATAACCTGAAGTAAAAATCTATACAGCTTTCTGGGGAGTGGCCGATATCTTAGCTGTCTAGTTTGGGGCCTAGAAAGAAAATGATTGGAAAATCAGAGACAAGGAGGTCTGAGGTAGAGGCATGTGGTTAGACATGTTGGGATGGACACAAAGTGTGAAGATTTTTGTAATACACATTAACATTCATCACAAAGTCTACACCATGGAAGAAGAACTGAAAAGCAAGTAAATAAAACCATTCAACCGGTTGAAATTAGTCAGCCCGTGTTGTAGGCCACTGCAAAACTAGCAATGGGCACATGAATGAAATGACCATACTGGCAGAGATGAAGGCTTCATATGGATCCAATGGTATGGACTTCCACTTACTAAGGCCAATCTATTGTCTACTGCCTCTGGGTGTTCAACTTGTAAGCAACTGGAACCAACTCTGAGTATCCAATATTACACTATTCCTTGTCATAGCCAGTCCAGTTTATCTTCACAGGGATCAATCCCTATCCAAGGTATGCATTTCTTTCCTTGCCTACAGTACTTCACTCAGCAGAACTACTTGGGAACTTATGGAATACCTGAATACACGAGCATGGGATTTCTCATGGCATAGCACCTGATGAAGGGGCCCATTATATGGAAAAGTAGGTACAGCATTGACTATGGGATCCACTAGACATATCACATGTTACAAAATCCAGAGACAGACATTCTCAGAGAATGCTAGAATAATCTCAATGCACAACTGAAGCACAACTCAGAGGAAACACTCTGGGAAAATGGGTTGCCATCTTTCAGGAACCACTGTATTTATTAAATCAGAAAACTTATAAGGCACCTTTTCCTCAGTGAGGAGGATGCATGGGTCCAGGAACCTAGTGGTAGAGGCAAGAGTGGCCCCACTTACTATCACTCCTGATCACCCATTAGGATTTTGTACTCACAACTCTGTTCTGGACTGTTGGAGGTCTTGGCTCCAAAGAGACTTTCTGATTTCACTTTTCTTGGGGCAACTCAGAAAATACCCCCATTGGACTATAAGTTATAACTCCCCTACACCTTCTGTTGTCACTCTGGACTGGTACTCAGAAGCTAGCAGGTGCGTAAAGGAGTCACCATACTGGCAGGGTAATGGCTCCTGATCAGGAGGAGGGGATAAGGTTATCACAACACAACGAGGGCAGGGAGAAATATGTGTGAAGTCTGAGTGATTCACTTTGGTGCCTCCTAACACTTTCTTCCCATTGTAACTGTGAATGAACATGTACAATCATCCTGAATTGAGAAGCACATAATTATCAAGGGTTCATCTTCCTCAGGAATAAAAATATTGATCATACTACAAGGTAAGCCAGCAAAGTCTTTCAAAATGATAGCTGTTGAAGCAGGAAATTTAAATGAATAGTGAAAGAGGAAGAGGATGAATACCAGTTATGGCCCTGAGATCCACTGCAGTAACATCTCTTCTGATTTTCCCTCAGGAAGAAAGTCCCACAGAAACTATTATGGAGTTGTTCCCCAAATCTTAGTAAAGAAGTTTATCTGTGTTGTATAAGTAGTGGACAGTGATGGCCAGGAATATGTGTGTCACAGAACTCCTACAGGGAGCGTAAATGATCTTTAATCCTATCTTGGCATCCACTTGTCAGAATGCACAGACCAACACAACACATCATTGAACAATTTGCTTTGTTTCACTGAACAATGTGTCTTAGAGAATAACTTAAGACAATTTGTACAGATATCACATTCTTTAAACAACCACATATTATTCTTCAATGGACAGACACTAGAATATTTTGAAATTTCCACTTTTTACAAACAAGGCTGTAGTGAATATTCTTATACATGCCTCTTTGTGCATGTTTCATTGAGACAAAATATACATATTTGTGGGATGCATGTGACAATTTGATACATGCAATGTGCAATAATCATATCAGGGTAATTGAAATATCCATCACCTCAAATATTTATCATTTATTTCTGTTAGGAATATTCCAAATCTTCTCTTCTAGCAATTTTGAAATATACAGTACATTATTGCTAACTATAGTCACCCCACTGGGCTATTAAACACTAGAAATTATTCTGTTTTTGTAGCTGTATTTTTGTGCCCAAACACAACCTGTCTTCATCCCTTTTTCCCCTACCCTTCCAAACCTCTGGTAGTCATCGTTCTACTTTCTGCCTTCATGAGATCAATTTTTAGATCCCACATTTGAGTGAGAACACATGATATTTGTGTTTCTGTGCATGGCTTATTTCACTTAACACACTCTCTGACTTCCAGGCTCATCTATGTTGCTACAAATGACAGGATTTCATTTGTTATATGGCTGAATATTATTCCATTGTGTACATATGCTACATTTCCTTTACCCATTCATCCACTGATGGCCACTAAGGTTGATTGCCTTAGTGTAGATATCTCTTTAACATAACAATTTCCTTGTGGACGTATTCCCAGAAGTGGGATTGCTTGATCATGTGTTTTTTTTTTTTTTTTTTTTTTTTTTTTTTTTTTTATTGAGGAACCTCCATATTGTTTTCCATAAAGGCTGAACGAATTTACACTCCTACAAACAGTGTATGAAAGTTCCCTTTCCTGCACATCCTCAACTACATTTGTTATTTCTATCTTTTTGTTAATAGTCATTTTAACTGGGTTGAGATTATATTTCATTGTGGGTTTGATGTGTATTTCCCTGATAATTAGTAATGTGGAGCATTTTCAAATGTACCTCATGGCCATCTCTCTTTTTTTGAGAAATATCTATTAACATCATTTTCCTCTTTTAAAATCGGATTATTTGGCCTTTTACTGTTGAGTTATTTGAGTGCCTCATATATTGGTACCAATCCCTGTTGGATGGTATTGGTATTTTTTTGTGAATATTTTCTGTTTGTGAATATTTTCTTCCACTCTTTAGATTTTTCCCTCACTCCATTGTTTGTTTCCTTTGTCGTGCAGAAGCTTTTAGCTTGATAAAATCCCATGTGTGTATTTCTGCTTTGGTTGCCTGTCCTTTCATGGTCTTATGAAAAAAAAATTTTTGCCCAGGCCAGTGTGCTGAAGCATTTCCTCAATGATTTCTTCTAGTAGTTTGTTAGTTTCAGGTCTTAGATGTAATCCTTTCATCCATATTGATTTGATTTTTGAATATAGTGAGAGACAGAAGTCTAGTTTCATTATTCTGCATATGGAAGTCCAGGTTTTCCAGCAGTCCTTATTGAAGAGACTATCCTTTCCTCAATGTCTGTTGGCACCTTTGTCAAAAATAAGTTGGCTGCAAATGTGTGGATTCATTTCTGGGTTCTCTATAATGCTCCATTGGTCTATGTTTCTGTTTTTATGCCAGGACTATGCTGTTTAGTTACCATAGTTTTGTGGCAGGTAGTGTGATGCCTCCAGTTTTCTTTTTTTGCTGAGAATTGCTTTTGCCACTTGGGGTCTTTCGTGGTTCCATCCTCATTTTAGGATTGGTTTTTTCTACTTCTGTGAAGAATGTCATTTGTATTTTCATAAGGATTGCATTAAATCTCCATATTGCTTGGGTTGTGTGTCCAAAGTTTAACAATACTCTCTTCCAGTTCATGAACATGGGATATCTTTCTATTTTTTGTGTCCTCTTCAATTTATTTCATCAGTGTTTTGTAGTTTTCATTGTAGAGCTATTTCCTCTCTTTGGTTAAAGTTATTCCTATGTATTGTTTTGTTGCTATTATAAATGGGTATGCTTTCTTGACTTCTTTTTCAGATAGTATGTTGTTGATATATTAAAATGCTATTGGTTTTTTAAGTTTGATTTTGTATCCTGCAACTTTACTGAATTTGCTTATCAGTCCATCCGTTTTTTGGCTAAGTGTTTAGGCTTTTCTAAATATATTATATTATGTGCAAACAAGGACAATTTGACTTCTTCATTTTCAATGTAGATTCCCTTTATTTCTTTCTCTTGCCTAATTGTTCTTGAAAGTAAGGACTTTCAGTCGCATGTTGAATAAAAGTGGTGAATGTGGATATCTTTGTCTCGTCCCAGATCTTAGAGGAATGGCTTTCAATATTTCCTGATTCGGTTTGATGTTAGCTGTGGGTTTGTTACATATGGTCTTCATTGTTTTGGTGTAGGCTCCTTCTACACCCAGTTTGTTGAGAGGTTTTACCATGAAGGACTGTTGAATTTCATTGAACACTTTTTTTTTTTAGCATCAATCAAAATGATCATATGGTTTTTGTCTTTCATTCTGTCGTGATGATATATCAGTAAATGTTAACTAATAACATTTACTGATTTATGTATGCTGAACCATCTTCGTGTTGCTGCGCTACACCCCACTTTATCATGCTGAATCATCTTTTTAATACATTGTTGAATTCAGTTTTCTAGTACTTTGTTGAGGATTTTTGTATCTATATTTATCAGAGATAAATAGTTTTGTTTTTCTAGTGTGTCTTCTTCTGGTTTTGTTTTCAGGGTAATATTGGCCTCGTACAATGAATTTAGTAGTATTTGATCTTGATTTTTTGGAATAGATTGTGGAGGATTGTTATTAGCTTTTTCTTTTTTTTTTTTTTTTTTTTGAGCCGGAGTCTCGCTGTGTCGCCCAGGATGGAGTGCAGTGGCCGGATCTCAGCTCACTGCAAGCTCCGCCTCCCGGGTTTACGCCATTCTCCTGCCTCAGCCTCCCGAGTAGCCGGGACTACAGGCGCCCGCCACCTCGCCCGGCTATTTTGTATTTTTTAGTAGAGACGGGGTTTCACCGTGTTAGCCAGGATGGTCTCGAACTCCTGACCTCGTGATCCGCCCGTCTCGGCCTCCCAAAGTGCTGGGATTACAGGCTTGAGCCACCGCGCCCGGCAGCTTTTTCTTAAATGTCTGGTAGAATTCAAAGGTGAAGCCATCAGGTCATAGGCTTTTCTTTGATGGGAGATGTTTTACTACAGCTTCTGTATCATTACTTATTATTAGTCTATTCAGGTTTTCAATTTCCTCCTGGTTCAATCTTGGGATTGAATTGTTTTGTTTGTTTCCAGGAATTTATCCATCTTTTTCTATGTTTTCCAAATTGTTGGCATATAGTTGTTCATAATACTCTCAAATGACCTTTTGAATTTCTGTGGCATCGGCTTATGTCTCCTTTTCATCGCTGATTTTATTTGGGTAATCTCTGTTTTTTTCTTAGTATGTCTGGCTAAAGCTTTCTCAGTTTTTCTTGTCTTTTCAAAACACAACTGCTTGTTTCATTGATCTTTTGTATCGTATTTTTGGTGTCAAATATTTTCTTTGGCTCTGATCTTCATTATTTATTTTTCTACTAATTTGTGGTTTGGCTCTGTTGTTCTTCTTTTTTCTTTCTTCCTTTCTGCCTTCAAGAGGGGAGAAATCATTTTCTCTGATAGTATGTTTTAATTTTTTGCTTTCTAATTTTTGTGTATCTGTTGTGGGATTTTAATTTGTGGTTACCATAAGATTTGCAAATAACATCTTATAATCCATTATTTTAAACTGATGAGTAATTCTCTCTGATTACAAAACAGAATAAAACAGATAAAACTAAAAAACCCTACACTGTAACTCCATCTCCCAGGCCTACCTTCTGACTTTTTGTTGTCTCTATTTATATTTATTTATACTACCTATCTCTTAAAAAGTTGAAATGGTAATTATTTTTGCTAAGTTTGCCTTTTAATCTTTCTACTCAAAATATAAGTCGTATACACATTGCAATTACAGTGTTAGAGTTTTCTGTATTTGTCTGTGTACTTACTATTAGCAGTATGTTTTATACCTTCAGATGATTTCTTGTCCATTAATGTCCTTATCTTGCAGACTTAAGAAATCCCTTCAGCATTTCTTGTAGTACAGACCCGGTGTTGACACAATCTCCCAGCTTTTGTTTATCTGAAAAAGTCATTTCTCCTTCATATTTGAAGGATGTTTTGCTGGATATAATATTCTAGGGTGGAAGGTTTTTTCTTTAGCACTTTGAATATGTCATCCTGCTCTCTCCTGGCCTGTAATGTTTTAGCTCAGAATTCTGCTGCCAGACCTATTGGAGCTCCTTTATAGGTTATTTGTTTCTTTTCTCTTACTGCTTTTAGGATCTTTCTTTATCCTTGACTTTTGAAAGTTTGATTATTAAATACCTTGAGCTAGTCTTATTTTGGTTGGACCTGCTTGGTATGCTATGATTTTATCATACCTGGATACTTACATCTTGCTCTAGGTTTGAAAAATTCTCTGTTACTATTTCTTTGAATAAACTTTTTACCCTAATTTTCTTCTTTATCTCCTCTTTAATGCCAATGACACTTAGATTGGCTATTTTGTGGCTATTCTAGATCTTGTAGACATGCTTTTTTGTATATTTTTGTATATTATTTTGTATATTTTCCTCCTCCGAGGGTGTTTTTCATATAACCTCTCTTCTCATTCACTCTTTCCTTTGCTTGATCAATTCTGTTGTTGAGAGATTCTAATGCATATTTCAGTTTGTCAGTTGAATTTTTCAGCTCTGTTATTTCTGCTTGATTGTCTTATTTCAATCTCTTTGTTAATTTTCTTTGATAGAATTCTGAAATCATTCTCTGTGTGGTCTTTACATTTTATTGAACTTTCTAAAGACAGCTATTTTGAATTCTCTGCTTGAATGTTCACATATCTCCATCACTCTGGGATGGATCACCTAAGCCTTATTTAATTAGTCTGGTGAGGTCATGTTTTCCTGAATGTTCTTGACACTCTTGGACGTTTGTTGATGTCTGGGCATTATAGAGTTAGGTATTCATTCTAATCTCAGCAGTCTGGGCTTATTTGTACCCATTTTTCTTGAGACAGCATTCCGGGTATTCAAAGAGAATTGAATGTGGTAATCTAAGCCTGTAGTCATTGCAGTCATATTACCACTAGGGGGCTCCCCAAGCCCAGTATCCCTGTGACTCTTGCAGACTCCTAGAAGCATCCTCTTGGTGGGCCTGGGTAAGATCAGGGAGAATTCCCTGGGCTATCAAACAAAGTCTTTCCCTCTCTTCCCTCTCTTTCTGTCATCAGGAGTCTCTCTCCATGCTGGGTTCCCAGGAGTAGGGGGAAGAGTGATGAAAGCACTCCTGTGGCCACCGCTGCTGGCACTGCACTGAGTCACACCTGAAGCCAGTAAAGTACTGGGTCTCACTCAAGGCCTGTGGCAACTACTACCTGGCTACCACTGATGTTTATTCAAGTCCCAAGGGCTCTTTAGTCAGCAGGTTGTGAATCCTACCAGGACTGGGTCTGTCCCAACAGGGCAGCAGATTCCCTTCTGGTCCACAGTAGGTCTAGAAATGCTATTAATATATATGATCTATGGTCTGCACTCAGGGGCTTCAGAAATCTTTTTAATTTCTTTAGGAATATTACAGTGGCTGAACTGGCACTGGAGTTGCAAGATGACATCCTCGGGACTCTTCCCTCTGCTTTCCCAAAGCAGAAGGAAGCTCTTCTCAAGCTGCACTGCCTGGAGTTTGGGGAGGGCAGACAGGTACTCCCATGGCCACTACAACTGGTGTCTCACTGGGTGATTTGCAACCCAAGTCCACTGCCTCTGAGCCCAGTGCAGCAACAGGGCTTGCTCAAGGACTACGTCCTTTTGGCCTGACTGCCTCTCCAATTTATTCTGAGACCCAGGCCGCTTTAGTCAGCTAGTGGTTGAGCCAGCCAGAATTTGAGTTCCTTCCACTGGGGCTAAGAATTAGCCTCTGGCTATGGCTGGTCTAATTGCGTTTTCTGCGGGCACCAGCAGAATTCTGCTGTTTTGTGTTCCACTGTGACAGAGCAGGACTGAATTCCAAAGCAAAGTTCCACAATCACTTCACTTCACTCTCTTTCTTCCAAGTATAGATTATCTCTCTGCATGATGCTGCAGGGGCTTGGAGGATGGGTGGTGTATTCAATGCAAAACTATATTTCCTACCTTATTAAAACCACATTCCTTGATATTAGATTGGTACAAAAGTAATTGCGGTTTTTACCATTAAAAGCAATGGCAAAAACCGTGATAACTTTTGCACCAACCAATATTATGTTAAACCAGGTGCTGTAATCACTAACCTGATTTTTTTTGGTTCTTATGATGGTGTTGTCTTGCATGAACAGTTGTGTAATTGGTGTTCCTGTGGCGGGGAACAATCACTATATGGTTCTATTTGGCCATCTTACTCTCGTCCTACCCTCTTAGTCTAGCTAGAGATTTGTCAATTTTGTTTATTTTTTCAAAAGACTAATTTTTTGTTTTATTGATCTTCTGGGGTTTTCTTTTAGTCTAAATTTTATTTATGTTTTGCTCTGATCTTTATTATTCTTTTCCTTCTAGTAATTTGGGGTTTGGTTTGTTCTTGCTTTTCTAGTTCTTTAAAGTCCATCATTCATTTTTTAATTTGAAGTCTTTCTACTTTTTTGATGAAAGCATTTATTGCAATAAACTTTCCGATTAGTGTTGCTTCTGACGCTTACCATAGTTTTTGATATATTATGCTTCCAATTTTATTTGTTTCAAGAAATTTTTAAAATTTTCTTTTTAAGTTCTTCATTGACCTTTTGTTTGTTCCAGAGCATGTAATTTAATTTCCATGTATTTGTACATTTTTCAAATTCCTCCTGTTTTTTATTTCCATTTTCATAGTGTTTTGGTCAGAAAAGGTGCTTCATAGGATTTTAATGTTACTGCACTTATTGAAACCTGTTTTTTGGACTATAATACAGTCTTTCTTTGAGAATGTTTCATGTGCTGATGAGAAGAATGTGAATTCTGTAACAGTTGGATGAAATGTTCTGTAAAAGACAGTTAGATACATTTGGTCTAGAGTGCAGTTTAACTCTGATGTTTCCTTGTCAATTTTCTGTCTGGATGATCTGTCCAACACTGAAAGTCGGGGGTTGAAGTCCCCAACTACTATTGGATTTCAGTCTCTCTCTTCCTTTAGATCTATTAATATTTACTTTATATATTTGAGTAATCTGGCATTGAATGCATATATATTTATAATTGTTACATCTTCTTGCTGAACTGACCACTTCATCCTTATATAATAAACTTCTTTGTCACTTTTTACTGTTTTTTACTTGATGCGTATTTTATCGGAGAGCAGCATAGTTACTGCTGCTCTTTTTGGGTTTCTATTTTAATGTAATATCTTTTTTTCTGTCTCTACACTTCCAGTCTATACATGTCTTTATAGGTGAAGTAACATTAAGCATATAATTAGGTGCTGGTTTTAATCTATTCAGTCACTCTATGTCTTTTAATTGAAGAATTCAGTCCATTTACATTCAATGTAATTATTGATAAGAAAGGACCTCCTACTGCCATTTCATTACTTGTTTTCTGGTTGTTTTTTAAACTCCTCTCATCCTTTTTTCTTTTTTAATGTCTTCCTTTATGGTTAGGTGTTTTTCACTGGTGGCATGTTTTAATTCCTTTCTTTTCATTTTTAAGTGTATCTATTATAGATTTCTGCTTGTGGTTACCATAAGACTTACAAAAAAACCCTCTGTAACAAGCTATTTCGAACTGATGATAACTTTTATCACAAGGAAGAGAAGCAAACAAAACAACAACTAAACAATTTTATACTTTAACTCAATCCACCCACAATTATGCTGTTGCCTCAATTATCATCTTTTTACATTATATACCTCTTAATAAATTATAGTAGTTAACATCAGTTTTGATAAATTTGTGTTTTTAGTCTTTACACTAAAAGTAAGAGCCATTTACATATCACAATTACAGCATTAAAGTATTCTGAATTTGCCTGTGTACTCACTTTTATCATTGAGTTTTATAATTTCAGATGATTTTTTTTTTCTTGCACATTAGCATCGCTTTCTGGCTAATTGAAAACTCCCTTTAGTATTTCTTGTAATATAGATCTGGTGGTGATGAATTTCATCAATTTTTGTTTTTCCTGAACAGTCTTTATCTTTCCTTCATGTTTTAAGGATAGCTTTTCTGGGCACAATGTTTTTGGTTGTTGGATTTTTTTTTTCCTTTGGTACGTTGAATATGCCATCCCTCTCCCTTTTGGCCTAAAGGACTTCTGTCCATTGTCAGAGAAATCGGAGCTCCTTCATATGTTATTTGCTTCTTTTCTCTTGCTGCTTTTAGGATCCTCTCTTTGTCCTTGACCTTTGAGATTTTGCTTATCATATGCCTTGGTATAGGCTTCCTTTGGCTGAATCTGTTTGGTGATACTTGACCTTCCTGTACCTGGATATTTATATGTTTCTCTATGTTTGAAAAGTTTTCTATTATTGTCTCTTTGAATAAACTTTCTACTCCTTGCTCTTTCTCAACTCCCCCTTAAAGGCCTATGACTCTCAGATTTTCTTTTTTGAGGCTATTCTGAACTCATACGCATTCTTCACTTTTGACATTTTTTTCTTTCCTATAAATGTGTATTTTCCACACATCCTATCTTCATGCTCACTGATTTGCTCTTCAGCTTGATCACTTCTGCTGTTGAGACCCTCCATGTGTTTTTCATTTTGGCTATTGTATTTCTGTTCCAGAATTTGTGTCTTTTAATTATTTAAATATCTTCGTTAAATGTCTCTGATAGATTCATTTATTGCTTTTCTGTGCTTTGAGTTCACTGAGTTTCCCAAAACTGCTGCATTGAATTCATGATCTGAGAGTTCACACAGCATTATCTCATTAGGGTCATTAGCTGGCTCCTTGTCTTGACCATTTGAGGAGGTCATGGTTCCCTGTTTGCCCATGTTTCTGATGGACACATGCCTATGTCTTTGCGCTGAAGGAATAGTTGTTTATTCCCGTCTTCAGTGTCTGGCTTGGTTTGCTTTTGCTAGGGTATGTTTGTCTAGAGGTTTTGAGTCAATTGACTATTAAGTTCCCTTAGCATGAGATTGCTGCCTCCTTTTTGGCACTAGATGTCTCCCTAAGCCCGGGGTTGCTGAGGCTGTTGGAAAATTTGGAGCACTGCCTGTCCTGGACAGGACTTCACGAAGAACATACCCTGGCTTTGTGAGAAGGCTGGCTACAAGTCTGTGGCCCAAAGGATCTCTGTAGTGTGCCATCTACTGTGTGGTGCTGCTAAATAGCCTCTCTGATTTGATGTCTCTTTTGGCTGCAATAAAGAAGAGGCACTAAGTTTCATGTGCAGGGTGGTGCTAGCCACATCTTTATCCTTTCTCTAGCTGTCCTCAGGAGTTTTCACCCTACAGGCACCTGTGATTCTTCTCATGGGGTGAGGCAGGAATGGTTTCTTGTGAAGCAACCCAAGTTTGTGGGCAAGCTGACTATCCACCTTAATGTCACTTTTCCAGTGTAGAAACCACGAGTTCAAGGGATTTTTTTTGCACAGTGCTTCGGGGAGGACTATTGCAGTTAGAGAGCTCCATTTTTTTTTAACCTTCTGCTCATGATCTCTTGGGCCCAGGAATCATCACAACCTTGATTATGAGTTTTAAGATATTCCTGGTGTTAGTCTTGCACATTTACTTATAATTACAATTAATGTTTTTGCGCATACTATGTGCTTATCTCTAGACATTTTACTATTACTTTCATTGAGTTCACGAGTTTGCATAAAATCCTTACATATTCCATATGTTTATCTTTGTCTCTTATCTACATTTCAAATATTTTCTTCCAATTTTTCTCCATTGTTATCTTTACTTGTAAGACATTTAAAATCTTATGCTGTCAAACTTATCAATCTTTTTAATAATTACTTTTGTTTTCAAGAAATCCTTCTCTACCTTTAGTTAATAAAATTGTCATTGTATTTATTTTCTAAAATGTTTATAGCTTTGATTTCTCATTTAGGTATTTATCTATCTTATTTTTTTGTAAGTGAATGCTCTCAGAAATAATAGTTATGGACTCCTCCATAACTCTTTCCCCAAGTGGATAACCTATTTTCCCAACACCATTAAAAAAAAATTTCACCTTTTCCCCACTGGCTTACAATGGCTTGTTTCTTGAATACAAATTCCCATATGTGATGTGTCTGCTTCCAGAGTCTCTCTTCATTTCCATTCGTCCAGTCATGAATTAGTATACCATTACCATTCTTTTAAAAAATTCACTAGATACCTTGTTGTCAAACTACCCACATTAACATTTCTTCAAATTACCATGTCGTCTTGTCTATATTTTAGGACAGATAATTTTTTAAAGCATCTTGTTAGGTTTCTTTTTAAAGCCTATTTTCTTAAACTGTTGGAATATTATTTGGGATGGCCTTGAATTTATGAATTCATTTGAAATACCTATCTATCACATCAAGAAACATGGTGTATCTCTCACTTAATGTTCCTCTTTTTTTTTTTTTTTTTTTAGACGGAGTCTTGCTCTGTCGCCCAGGCTGGAGTGCAGTGGCATGATCTCGGCTCACTGCAACCTCTGCCTCCCAGGTTAAAGCGATTCTCCTGCATCAGGCCTCCCGAGTAGCAGTTGGGATTACAGGTGTGCACCACCACAACCGTCTAATTTTTGTATTTTTAGTAGAGACAGGGTTTTGCTATGTTGGCCAGGCTGGTCTTGAACTCCTGGCCTCAAGAGATCCACTCGCCTCGGCCTCCCAAAGTGCTGGGATTACAGATGTGAGCCACCACGCCCAGCCCGTACCTCTTCTTTATAGCTTTCAGTGATGTTTTATGGTTTTTCCTGTAGTTCTTGCATGTATATGCCTATATGAAGATAATTTATGGAATTGGGGCTATTGGCAGTGTATGGGACACTTGATATTTGTGGAATGATACAGAAAAGTCTGTATCATACAGAATTGTTCAATTACTTAAACAGAACTTATTAGTTCTGAAATTTTAATGGTTGATTCCTTCAGATTACCTAAATAGGAAAAAAAGTCAAACTTTTATTTCTAGTCTCATTAACTGACAAGATCTTTGTTGTACTAGTGAATGTTAGTGGCAACTGTAGTTACAATGGTTTCAAATTTTAAGTATAGTGATTCCTATAGCTTTTTGATACATATAGCACTCCTATTTTAGTTTTTGTATACCAGTTATAAAGGTTCAATGTGTCAATACTTGCTGCACAACTAGTAAGGATGTTATGTCTGCTATTTGTGTTTTCTTACCTCCTATTGGGTATAGGGTCTCAGTTGATGTGGACACCTGGAGATCTGCAGTGTCATGGCAGCTGCACTGTTGGAGAGGGTTAAAGAGTGTAAAAACTGCCTTAGGTCTAGAAATTGTACAAGGATTTGTGCTTTTTTTATGTGAGCAACTTCCTTCAGACATCCTGATCATTTATAGTTATTTTATTTATTTATTTTTTTTACTAGTACAAGCAAAGTAGTATCCTTATCATCTGTCTCTCTACATTTGCATAGGGGTACCGTGTTCTGTTAATCATCTCCATGACTCTCAACACCTCCAACCTCCTTGGCTGCCTTTGTTAACTTGTGTATCATTATGACAGTGTGAACCCTTGGCTTCTGGTGGTTAAGAGCTGCCACGTCACCATTGTTTCAGGGTCTTATATTCCCAAGTCCTGTAACAAGCGAAGATCTTCGGCAGCATCTCCTATACTCAGTTCCTACATTTAGTACAGAAGAGGAGAGTCACTATTGAACTTCTTAGAGATTCTAGTATCTCCTTTAGCAGTGCATTCTTTATGGCTTCAGTAAATGGTGTGTCCTCTGGTCTTTTGCATGGAATGTACTCGTCTGGAGGGGCTTCTGTTCACACATAGTTTATCAACTGCAGCATGTACATAGCCCTGAGTCCTTTAATCCCTTCCAACACCGCATACCACAACAATTCTTGCATTTCAATCTCACTTAGCATAGGCTATTACATTTTCAATGCTCCTATGAGCCATCTTGCACTGTTCTCCCTCCAGCTTACTATGCTGTAATCACACTAGAAGCATTGCTATTTGTTTTGACTCCAGTAGTCCCAGCTCCTTCCTCACTCAGAGCCTTCCAAAGAGTTATTCTCTCAGTCTGAGGGACACCTCCCAAATTCTCCCACTGTTCCTTGCCTGGCTAATTCATATTCACCCTTCCAATTTCAAATTAATCACCGCTGACTCAAACAAGATCCCCCCCACCCCCGATCTGATCTCCCCTACAGTAGGTCAAGACCTTGTGATATTCTCCCATAGCTTTCTGTACTTTCATTGTGTATGTGAATCCCAATTTCACTTACTGAGACTAGTTTAATGCCTGCTTTGCCAGATAAACTGAAAGCTTCATGAGGGTAGAGATCCTGTCTGCTTGTTTACTTCTGTGTCTTCGAGCTTTCTCTTCCAAAAATATATTTTCCTGCATTCTTGACATAAAAGTCTCTTTAGTGTTTTTAGACTTCTAATCCTCATTCTTGCATCATGTAATTCGCTCTGGGCTTTCTTCCATTCTGTGCTATAGTTGCCTAAAGAAAACGATAATTATTATTAACAACACAATGAAAATTATCACCAACAGTGATGTAACATCCAAACTAAAAATTCCATTCCCTCTACAGAACAATGACCAACAAGATAGTTGCAAAACTCCCAATGGTCCACTGTCACCTGGCTCTGACTCTATTCCAGTGAATACTCAATCAAATCTTCTGTATGTCAGCCTCTTTTCCAATTTAAGCAAAAACAGGAAACACCAGAAATTACCCAGAGCCATTCTGTTAATATTCCTTAAAAAGTACTGTTGCAGCTTATATGCAAATACCCAAATGGAGAAAACATCATTTGCCCAACTGCCTAATTTTACATTCTGTGATGCCCATACCCACAAAGTGCATGAATTTTACTATGATAATAATATCAAACAACAAAACCAACATATTAACAAGAGCAAGTAAGTATATCTCTTACAAGGGAATAAATCTTGTTAAAATTATTTCCATATAATACTATATTTTCAACATTTTTTCTTATTTAAACTTTCCATTGGTTTTAAACATGTTAACTCCAAAATACAAACACTCAGTTGCTCTGTAAAAAGTCACACCTAATTGCAGTTTCATTCTCACTTAAATTGAGCAGCTTCCTTACTGTGGCATTTTGGTAGCTCTGCCCAGCTGCTCAGTTTTTTTCTCTCCTGGAGGATCCTCTCTTGGAAACTGAGAAATTCCCAGTAGAAATGAGATTCTAGGTGCTTGAAAATACCAAGAGATAAGGCACCTCTGCTGGTCTGCAGCCATCCTGAATCCAGCAATGTTCTATCTTCCACCCTCCCACTCTTTCACCTAAGATAGCACAATTAGTGGTGAGTGATGAATCATTCCAACTCTCATCCTGAAATGTTGCAGGGGTCAGGAGAGCTTTCTCTGTTTGTGGGTAATAATAGGAAGGATTACTTAATAAAGCATGGAACCTAAAACAGTATGTCAATTCCATCATATGTCAATTATCTCGCAAACTGAAAGTGGTCATTTCTGCAAAATACACACTCAGAAACACACACTTAAAATAATATGTCCAACATTTAGCCACTTACCTCTATCTTAATGAAGACCCAATTTCTAAGAGCATTTTGTATTAAAACAGTTGTGATGTTTGTCTATCATGCCAACAGACATACGACAATCATGAAAAACCATGGACACACTTCTGTGGTTTTTAGTTATTTAAAATCCCATGAAGGAGCAGACAAAAAAACGGATGACAAAGCCATATTTCACAGCAATTTATCACTTTATATTCACCCTCAACTATTCATCTCTCCCCAGTGTGGACACAGCTACACATTTAAAATCTCTTGTAATTTACTCAATGGGGGCTCACCCGTCCAGTCAACACTATATTTTTGTTTTTGTTTTTCTTTGCCTAAGAAAAAGCCAACCTTTGCTGAGCTTCCAGGTTAACAGGTAAAAATCACAAGGCACATTCTATGATACATTATAGTCATCTGCTGTGGTCCTGCTTCCCACATCAGCCAGAGATGCTCTGGAGTAAAGAGACCATGATTACACCCTCTTGTATCCTCAGCACCTAGAACAGGTTCTGAAGTAATGTACCTATTTCCTCTGCCTGTCTTTAAGGCAGGGGTTCTTCAAGCGTGGTCCCCTGGTCAGTAGCACTGGCATTCTGATGAACGTTCAAGTGTGAAAACCAGCACTTTCAGGAACAGACACAAAATCCCAAGATAATGAAAAATACATTTAATAAAGACTCTGATTTACCTATGTGTTAGTGATATTGCTGTAGCTTGTGCATTGCAGGAATATTCTGTATCAATTATGGTAAGCGTAATCATATGGGGCTACCAAATACTCTGAACAAATGGAGCATATACTATATTCATGGATTGCAAGTGTCATTATTGCTAAAATATAAATTCTCCTGATATTAATCTACAATTGTAACACAATCTCATCCACAATCGACACATTTTTGTGGAATTTGACAACAGCTTCTAAAAGTGATAAAGAAATTCAAAGCATAAAGTGTAGGCAAATCAATATTTAAGAAGATGAACAAAGCTAGAGAACACACACTACCAGATGTCATAAACCTTCCAGGGATATCATGATTGAGAGTGCATGGTATTGGTATAAAGAGGCACACAACCTCATTAACCCCCAGGGCAACAGAAATTGAAGTAACCACTGACACCACCAGAATGCTGGCACATAACACGTGTTGGGGAGAATGGGAGGCAACCTGAAGAATCATACATTGCTAGTGGGAGAGAAAGTTTGTAAAAGTACTTCGGAAAATTGTTGTGCAGGATCTACCAGAACTGAGTATATATATGAACTGTGACTGAGCGTTTCCAATCTAGAAGGAGGAGATGGGGTAGTAGAAAAGAGACTGTCTGATTCCAGCCCAGAATAATAAACTGCACAGTAGAAGATGGGGATTTCAAATTGTCCCAGTGAGAGAGGATTACCCTCAAACACTTAAAACACATCCTTGCCATCCAGGTTTTTGGAAGGATCAGTACACAGTGTCACAGGGAGAAACTGCTATGAAAGGCTGTAGTCTGACAACCAGCTCAAGAAGGGAAAAACCCTTGCCAAGAGAAAGGGCCTCATGGGGTTGTACATAAAAACTGCCGTTATCCTCTTTCATGGATCACCTAAAATGCAGCTCCTTGGCCCAACACAGACCACCCTTCAGTCCATCACAGCATTAGAAAGCCCCTCCTAGAACAAAGTCCTCACCTCAGCCGCTCACATTTCCCAGCCCTCGCTGCCCAGAAACACGTGTTCACTCTCCTCTGAGTGCTGACTATGAGTCAAGTGGAAGATATCACACAAAATCTCCTCCATGAACTACCACTCCAAGCCTAGCATCCTGGAGAGATGGAAATCACTGCCTTAGTTCTCATCATAGACTCCAGAGACTCGAGATGAGGTGATTTAGAGTGCAGGGGGCTTGTGAATGCGCCTGAGCACTGAGCTTGTCGTCTGCATGACATCATAGCCTGTATATCCTCATTTATGAGAACTGCAGAACAGATGGGCTGTCTAGTCCTGTCTCATGCACAGGTTTCTTTCTCATTGCTGCCACCTCGTGAACTACTTCACCTGCTACTGTCAACTGGCCCTTATCCAGCCTAGCTGGGAAGAACTGTTGTGCATGTGTTTCAGCTGCTTAGGAAGGGGCCTGAGTCGTCTTTGTACCTGAGGTCCTTGCGCAGTGCCTGGCGCACAGCATAAGTGATTGGGGGTGACTGGAGAATCCAGCATGCACCCATCATTTACAGGGTCATCACAGTGGGAATAGAGAGAGTGTTGTGAACTGCAGTTATGCATTGTTATTATCTGGTCATTTAAGCAGGAGCACTAATTGTTTCCACTTCAGCTTGCATGCTGAACAACTGAGCTGTTTAACTTTAGAGGGTCCTATCACCAGGCTTCATGCTGATTTGTGAAAAAACTGCTAAGGTCCCTCTGCCCCGTCTCCCTCTGGGTTCAATCCAAAGTCCACAATACTAAAAACAACTTGAGATTGTACATGATATCAGGGAGGCAAAAACATGAAAGTAAGAGGCACCAAACCCCCTACTCATGCGGATAGTCTGACTGATAAAGGAATAAAATCCACCTACCAGGAAGACCCTAACCTGAGAATGGTTTTGAAGCTAGGAAAGCAAATGTGTTGAGACAGAGAACCCCTTGTGTTGTAAGATGCTGAGAAGCTTCCAGGTAAGGGCAGTAACAAAGATCCCTTTCCTAGAGAACAGTCTGGAGCCGGGCCTGGAAGGAGGGCAGAGACATGGCTTCGGGAAGAGTGGAAAGCCAGGGCCTGTGAACATTCCCGAGCAGAATGGGGAAATGCAGGGAATGGCAGGCAGTCTGCAACCTGCCTGTTGAGAGCAGGAGAGATGAGTGGACTAGTGCAGAGTGTATACCTGTGTGTCTACAGGAAGCAACGGTTGAGGATAGACACATTGACAAAACAAGAAAAATGATTGTGAGATATAATTTGGTTTGGGGGGGAAAGTACAAGTCGTTGACAGTGCTTGAAAACCGAGCACAAAATTGCAGTCTGTGTAGACAGATGCCTGTGTAGAAATATGATGGGGAGGCCTGCATCCGAGGAAGGCTCTACTGACAGAGGGCTTTGCAAAGAGTTTATAAGGAAGCCCTAGGATTGTGGGAGTGAGTGTCCAAGCTCACTAGGTTGAGAAGGAAGAAGAGGTGTTGAGTGGGCCAGAGCCCAGGCTCACAGCCCCCTGCTCAATTACAGCTCCTCTGCCATCCTAGTCTTCATGGACTGGGGATTATGCAGAGTAAAATGATTGCTACCCTTTTTTAAAGAAATTATTCAGGTGGATAAAAGAATTATGCCAATAAAATATCTAGAAACAACAGCTTACCAGTTTTATGTAAGAGTACTAGACTCAAAGGACCATGGACCAAGTTCACCCATGGGCTGTCTTGTGCAGATGGCGTGAGAGCCTTTAAGGTACTTAAAGAGTGATGGCAGAGAGCGGTGGAGTAGTTTAGGGAACGGAAGTGGGTACTCTCAGCCTTGGGAAAAAGGGGCCAGGTGGGGGTCCAGGAAGGGGGACTTGTCTTCAGACAACCAATGATAGAGCAGACATAATAGGATATGTAGGCCATGAAACTTCCATGTGCGTGGTGGGGATAAGTTTGAGGGAAAACAGGGGATAACAAGTGCTGTTTGGGTACAGATAGGGGGCAGCACGGGGACATTGGGTGACCCACAGCTATAGAAAGGTGAATATTAAAAGAGTAGAAGTATGGCTCTCTAATCAGCTTTCTGATTTGGTATTTGGGCAATCTTACTACTTTAATTGTACCAACTTGAATACTAACATGGGCAGAGCATCAGACAATAAGTTGTCTCTGAGCATATCAGGGTGACCAAATTACTGGGGCTATGATGGTCTTGTGTCAATTTCAGTGTTCATATTGAAGATGGAGAATCCAGTGGCATTCTGAATTTAACATTAACTTCTGACATCATGAAATAGACAGTAAACATACAAAAATATTAATCATTAATCATTAGTGATATGGAAAGACATTATCAATTCATCATAAGAAAAGATACTAATCATTGATTCATTAATAATTAGGTAACTGTGAAATAAAACTACAATGTGAAACCATTACACAAACACCAGAATGGCTAAAATGACATCAAAGAGAAACACCTTGCGTTGTAGAAAATGTAGAGCAGTCAGGACTTTCTCATATGGCTAGTAAAAGTAGAAGTTGGTACAACCACGTGAGAAACTCTTTCCCCTGTAGCTATTAAAAGCTGAGCAACAGTGAAATAAAAGAGGACACAAACAAATGGAAGAACATACCATGCTCATGGATAGGAAGAATCAATATCATGAAAATGGCCATACGGTCCAAGGTAATTTATAGATTCAATGCCATCCCCATCAAGCTACCAATGAGTTTCTTCACAGAATTGGAAAAAAACTGCTTTAAAGTTCATATGGAACCAAAAAAGACCCCACATTGCCAAGACAATCCTAAGTCAAAAGAACAAAGCTGGAGGCATCACGCTACCTGACTTCAAACTATACTCCAAGGCTACAGTAACCAAAACAGCATGGTACTGGTACCAAAACAGAGATCTAGACCAATGGAACAGAACAGAGTCCTCAGAAATAATACCACACATCTACAGCCATCTGATCTTTGACAAACCTGAGAGAAACAAGAAATGGGGAAAGGATTCCCTATTTAATAAATGGTGCTGGGAAAATTGGCTAGCCATAAGTAGAAAGCTGAAACTGGATCCTTTCCTTACTCCTTATACGAAAATTAATTCAAGATGGATTAGAGACTTAAATGTTAGACCTAATACCATAAAAACCCTAGAAGAAAACCTAGGTAGTACCATTCAGGACATAGGCATGGGCAAGGACTTCATGTCTAAAACACCAAAAGCAACGGCAACAAAAGCCAAAATTGACAAATGGGATCTAATTAAACTAAAGAGCTTCTGCACAACAAAAGAAATTACCATCAGAGTGAACAGGCAACCTACAGAATGGGAGAAAATTTTTGCAATCTACTCATCTGACAAAGGGCTAATATCCAGAACCTACAAAGAACTCAAACAAATTTACAAGAAAAAAACAAACAACCCCATCAAAAAGTGGGCAAAGGATATGAACAGACATTTCTCAAAAGAAGACATTTATGCAGCCAACAGACACATGAAAAAATGCTCATCATCACTGGCCATCAGAGAAATGCAAATCAAAACCACAATGAGATACCATCTCACACCAGTTAGAATGGCAATCACTAAAAGTCAGGAAACAACAAGTGCTGGAGAGGATGTGGAGAAATAGGAACACTTTTACACTGTTGGTGGGATTGTAAACTAGTTCAACCATTATAGAAAACAGTATGGCGATTCCTCAAGGATCTAGATCTAGAAGTACGATATGACCCAGCCATCCCATTACTGGGGATATACCCAAAGGATTATAAATCATGCTGCTATAAAGACACATGCACACGTTTGTTTATTGCGCCACTATTCACAATAGCAAAGACTTGGAATCAACCCAAATGTCCATCAGTGACAGACTGGATTAAGAAAATGTGGCACATATACTCCAAGGAATACTATGCAGCCATAAAAAGGATGAGTTTGTGTCCTTTGTAGGGACATGGATGCAGCTGGAAACCATCATTCTCAGCAAACTATCACAAGTACAGAAAACCAAACACCACACGCTCTCACTCATAGGTGGGAACTGAACAATGAGATCACTTGGACTCGGGAAGGGGAACATCACACACCGGGGCCTATCATGGGGGTGGGGAGGGGGGAGGGATTGCATTGGGAGTTATACCTGATGTAAATGACGAGTTGATGGGTGCAGCACACCAACATGGCACAAGTATACATATGTAACAAACCTGCACGTTATGCACATGTACCCTAGAACTTAAAGTATAATAATAATAAAAAAAAAAGAAAAGAAAAAAAATAAAAGCTGAGCAAGTGCGTATCCTATGACTCAGCAATTCAACTCTTAGGTATATACTCAAAAGCAATGAGGGTATATGTTCAGGAAAGGACACGTAAAGGGGTATTCATAGCAGCATTATTCATAATGGTCATAAACTGGCAATAACCCAACTGTCCAACAACAGTGGAGTGGATAAATAAACCACCTCACAGTGACACTGAACAACATGTGCTGCTCTCCTTGTCAAACAAGTTGCCTGCTTAAGACTTTTCTATGTTTTGTCAACTTTCCACAATTAAATTTGTATTGCTTTAAAACAATGCTGAAAGAGGGGGGAGGGATTGCATTGGGAGTTATACCTGATGTAAATGACGAGTTGATGGGTGCAGCACACCAACATGGCACAAGTATACATATGTAACAAACCTGCACGTTATGCACATGTACCCTACAACTTAAAGTATAATAATAATAAATACATTTTAAAAAAAAACCTTCTTGGTTTTTTGATAAAAATAAAGATTCATACTTCCTGGTCTTGTCCTATTAATTAGACTACAATAAAACAAAGGTAATAGTCCCACTTTCAAAGTTATAGCAAAGTAAAATCTGACAACTAAAAACTTCACCATCATCTATCTTTTTACAATGCATTCCATTGCATTCCAGTGGCAAGACATGGGAGCAGAGAAATGTTGTAAAGGGGCACTTATGTTTAAAAAAGAAAATTCTAGAGGCTCTTCTAGAAGTTTGCCTTAGTGACTCAGAATGTAAACTTACTCTATTCAGTGAGGCGTGCATTATTAATTAGATAATTTCTACCTTGAGAGACTTACAATAAAGATCAAAAAAAAAAAAAAACAATGCTGAAAGAAAAACTAAAGGAAAAAAGCCATATAAATCCCATATTTATTATTTCTACTGAAACAAAGTGTCTGTGGCTCCAGACAAGGCCATTTGAACATTTGATCTTTCCAAGCCACACTGCTCAGTCAATCCAGTGGTCTTACGTCAAAGCACTCGACCTTCAGAGTTCCCCTCACAGAGTTCAGGTAATCCCTTGTGCCTCTTCCATCTTCCACAGATGTTTTAAGTTCATTCCCTAGACAAGATGTGGGCTAGAAGTCTCTAATTAGACATTCCTCTTTCTGAGGACATCCTCCTCTCCCACCAGCCTGCCTAGAAAACTGCTCTTACAACCTCACCTGCTCTTCATCCACAAAGGAACCTCCATCTGTCCTGTTGTCCTTCACATGAGCCAATGGCTCAAGCAGGTTGGGCCCTGAGGGTTCAGAATGACTTGCTGTAAGGATTCTGGGAGTCTGAGATTACCTTGAGGTTAACCTTGGGCTACCTGGGGCACTCCTGTGTTCTCTGTTCCTCCCATTAGGTCAGGCTTACAGCTAACCTCTGAGATGTTAATCCCTCACAACACACACACACTGCTTAGTGCTATTCACTGTCTTGTGATGCCTTAGGCCATCTGTGGAAGTGAGGAAGCTCTGTCCTTCTGATGAAGTGGTAGGAGAGCTACCTCAGCATCCCTGAGTGGGTTCAGGAGACTGGCTGATCCTGAGCTTGTAAAAGTGCCAGGTGATACCAACATGATAGGAGTGCAGTCCTCAAGGCACTTGCTGACTTTATCCCTCCTACTAATCCCTTCTCTACCCTTCTGCCCATATGCCACTGCCCAAGTTGTTTTGCAAATCATGCTTTTGGGATTGGGCAATGTGTGGCATGGGTCAAGACCCACTCTATGAGGACTACGAACTGAGAGAAGGCAGAAACAAACTTTCCTTTTTGATGTCAGCTGTTCTCTGAAAATGGATGAAGATGTGAATATGAACAAATTCCAGGGAGAAGACAGTAAGGACGACTGTCCCCTGAAAGGTCATTATCCTCCAGTATTTGGAAATCTTCCTTTACCTGGGAACTGAATAGAGGTGTTTTTTTTTTGTTTTTTTTTTTTCTTTTTTTTTTTTCTTTTTTCTTTCTTTCTTTCTTTTTTTTTTCTTTTGAGACAGGGTCTCTCTCTGTCCTCCCACCTGGAGTGCAGTGGCGTGATCATGGCTCACTGCAGGCTCAACCTCCCAGGCTCAAGCAATCCTCCTACCTCTCAGCCTCCGGAGTACCTGGGACTACAGGTGTGCAGCACCAGCAGGTGGCTGTTGAACTGCTTTTATTCCTTCCAGTTGCCTGCAGCAGTTTCTAAAACTGCTTTTATTCTCAAAGAAATACAAATAGAACTATCTTTTGACTCAACAGTTCCATTACTGAGGATATACCAAAGGAAAATGAATCATTCTACCAAAAAAAAAAAGAAAAACAAAAAAACACACACGCACCCATATGTTCATTGCAGCGCTATTCACAACAGCAAAGACATGAAATCAACCTAAATGCCCATCATTTGTGGACTGGATTAAGAAAATATGCTAAATATACACCCTGGAATAAGACATAGCCATAAAATGAATGAGATCGTGTCCTTTGCAGGAACCTGGATGCAGCTGGAGGCCATTCCCCTGAGCAAACCAGTGCAGGAACAGGAAACCAATTATCACATGTTTTCATTTACAAGTGGGAGCTTAACATTGGGTGCACATGAACTTTAATGGAAACAGTAGACACTGGGGACTATAAGAACAGGGAGGGTGGGAGAGGGGCAAGGATGGAAAAACTACCCATTGGGAACTATGCTCACTAGCTGGGTGACAAGTTCAATCATATCCAAAACCTCAGCAGCACACAATATACTTGTGTAACAAACCTGCATGAGTATACTTGAATGTAAAATAAAAGTTGAAAGAAAAACAACAAAAAATGCTTTTATTGCTAAATGTGTTCATCCTGCCTCAACATTTCATTTTCCAAAAAGCGAAAAGTACCGAGCTCTGATTTTCATATAACTTTCTTTCTTCACCTTTCTTAAGTGATTTATCACTGACAGACTCTACGAAATTGTTCTTCACCCCAGAATTCTGACATCTATAAATGTTTGAGTCAAGTAGTCAAGAAGCTATTAGGCTGGCTTAGCACATTTCCATAGCTACAGCCAGCAAGGAGGCCTTGAGTCCAAATGGATTTGGACACTTTATTATGCATTACATGGCAGGCCACATGAGTTTCATGTTTGTATCAGTTGCTGTGGTTCCCCAAGTCCTACCTGGTGGTCTGTGACACAGCTGAGGAATTTTGAGCTTAGGAATTCCCCAGTCTTATAAGGGCACAGCTAACATACCTGATCCGATGTTGCCATGGAAGAATCCATTGTCGTTATTATTCTGGCTAGAAAACAAATCTGCCCTCTGACCGAGAGAGAGACGTTAGCTATATCTCCTTGCAATGTCTCTGGGTTGGGCAGGAGACTCAAGCATTATTACACTGGAATGTAAGCAAATACAATTCCTCACCTGGAACAGCTTTGCAAATATCCTCAAACAAAGCTGTAAATGCCATTTGTTCAGAAGACGTGCAGAAACACCAGACCCACGTCTTAGGGTGGAGAAGAGAATGCCACTTGGATCAATGAAACAAAAGTCATTAATGAGAAATTTCATTAAGATTGAATGTTGAATTTTTAAAATTACTTTTAAATGACTTTGTTAGGTAAGTTAGGAACAAAACAAAGCATGTTTAACTTGATAGGCATGAGAATTAAAAGACGTCAGTGTATTAGATGGTGAAACACCAGGATAATTCCAACAAAGGCAAGCAACCTAGATGCCTGATGTCACCACTTCGGTCAAGACTTTACTGCAGATTCTACCAAATTCTCTAAGAAAAACACAAAAAGAATAGATATGAATAATGAATAGAAGAGCAAAATTTTATCACCATTTTCAGAAAATTTCATCATCCTCCAAGAGAAGTAAAATGTAAGAGAATCAATGGAAAAATATCAAAAGTAAAATAGAAGACTTTACTGAGTGGGAATTACATCAAATAAATATACAAAAGTTTACCGTTTTCTACAGGCAACCTATCACAAATTACAATATAATAAAAAAGGAGTGCATTCTAAACAGTAATTATAAATAATAATATATCTAGAAATAAACTTAGCAAAAATGGTTCTATTGTTAAACAAAAGAAAATGAAAAACTTTAATGAAGGCCATGAAAATTCTGAACCCACGAATATGTCATATTCTAATAAAACCTGCATGAGATATGAGAAAATGTTTAGGATTACAATTGAACTTAAAGGTGACCTGGGTAAATACACAGCTATGTAACAGCTATAAAACCAAGACTGGACTGAAGAAAAGCAGATAATGAACAGGGAATTGGCTTAAGTGATAGCTAACTTAACGCAACAGTTAAACAGTATGGTTCTGGATTAGGAACTGGCAAATTGATTAATGGAAAAGTATAGCAGGTCCAGAAATAAATTCCCATATACATGAAAATGTCACACACACACACACACACATGCTATAGGGGAATGGAAAGGAAAAGAGACAGAACAAGTCTGACTGCATTCTGGAGAAGCAGCAGAACTCATTCCTGCAGAAAATTTTCTTACCTTTAGAACAAATGAGGCTCTATAGAGCTCCGTCACCACCAGCCCTGCTGTCAGCCCTAGAAGATCCCAGAAAGGGGAGGCCAACTGACACAGGCAATGAATGCATCCTCACTCCTCCTCAGGAGACTGGGAGGTAAGGGTGTTGGTTTTAGGAGCAGAAGCCTCAGATCAGCAATGGATCCCGGGCCCTGATTGCAGCCAAGGGGTTGGCCCCAGCATGAGAACCCATGTTGTACTAAAGCCAGATATAGTGGCTCCTGGAGTCTGGCTGGCCCCTGCTGTCATCCCCTGGAGACCCCAGGCAGGATGAGATTCCTCAACTTCCCCGACAGAGGTCTCCTGGAGGTAAGAGCCATGGTCTGAGGGGCCAGGCCTCAGATCAGTAGGAAAGAGAAAGTCTATTCCATTCCAGGAGTCACGGTGAGGACCCCGAGTGAGTATTCAGGGGATCAGTCACTCTGGAGCAGAGAGGATGCCAGAGTCCCACCCCTGCTGTCGGCTCTGGAAGACCCGGGCAGGGGTAGCAAGATGAAATGTTTCCTTTCTTCCCTGCAGGTGTCTCAGGATGGTGAGGCCTTGGGTAAGTGCTGGTGGAGGACTCAGTTCAGCAGAAGGGAGGTTACCCATTCCCTGTCAGGTATCAAGACACAGACCCTGGGTGAGGATGAAAGGCACAACCCACCCCAGAACAGAGGTGGTCCCACAAAATCTGACTTCTGTGGTCAGCTATGCAAGGCCGCCAGTAGGGCTATCTCACTGAGGCCTCCACTAGCTTTCTCCTAAAGAGGCTCTCTGTGTGGCTCAGACTGGATCTAAGGGGTTGGCCTCAAGTGAACAGAAAGAGGAGACCCAGGTCCTGCTAGGAGTCTAGCTGAGGAGTCTGAGGGAGGATGGAGGAGACCAAGCAAACCAGAAGGTGCAGAGATCCTCACCTGTGCTATCTGCTCTCAGAGGCCCAGGGTAGAGGTTACTGGAAGACAGGCATGATCACTTCCTGCTCGGTGTTTTCTCTGAGGTGGGGCCTGACAGCAAAGGCATCAGGTCAACAGAGGAAGGAATCCCAGATCCTACCAGGAGTCACAGTGGAGACCTGCAAAGTTCAGCAGCCCCCAAGACCACCCCCACATCTTACACCAACTGCAAGTTCAGGTGTCCCCAAGCCCCACATCAGGTTTGATAATGTGCTAGAAGGACTCACCGAACTCACTGAAAGCTGGCATGCTCATGGTTATGGATTAGTACAGTGAAAGGATACAGATTAAAATCAGCCACAGGAAGAGGCACATAGCGCAGAGCCCAGGGAATTCCAGGCACAGAGCTTCCAGCGTTCCTCTCTGCGTGGAGTCCCAGCCAGCACTAACTTCTAGGTAAGACAGTACACATGGAGTATTGCTAACTCCAGAAGCTCACCTGAGCCTTTGTGCCCATTGTTTTTATTGAGACTCAGTCAGGTCGACGTGGTCGACCACCCACATGACTAACTTCGGGCATTAGCACCTCTGGAGGCCAAGCGAATACCATGTGACCTAAGACTGCCATCATAAGTCATTTTCAGCATAGACTATCCAGCATGGCCCAAGGTTTCCAGATAAACATGGACATGATGATCAGGCAAGACATTCCAAGGGCTTAGAGACTGCCTCCCAAGAGCCATGGCCAGACCTCTCTCTGGGCAAGGATTTTTCTCTAGGCATTTCCTTGGACAATGTAATCTTTTACCATACAGTACAATAGAAGAACTAAGGGGGCCACCCATGCCTGACCAGAGGGGTCTCTGCATAACTTCAGCCCTGCCCTCAGTCTGGGAGGCCCTGGGCAGGGCTGTTTAGCTGAGAACCCTGTCACTTCTTCTTCTAGACTCTCATAGAGTTGAGGGCTTGATTTGAAGGGGTTGATCTTAGGTTAGCAGATTGGATGGAACTAAGGCCCTGCCTTGAGTTGAGGCAAGAACCCTTACTGAGGATTGAGGAGATCACCACCTCAGACTACAAGAGAACCAGCACAGTCTGGCCCCTGCTGTTCACTCTAGGAGTTCCCCACCCTCACTCTCTCCTCAGAGATAATAGGAAGTGAGAGCCTCAGTCTGAGGGGACAGTCCTCAAGTCGGCAGATGGCAGGGAGTGCAGACCCTGCCTGGAGTCAAAGTGAAGACCCTGAGTGAGAATGGAGGGGACCACTCACCCCATCACATGGTGGACCCCACAGAGTCCCATCCCTGCTGTAATCCCTGAGCCTCAGCAGCTCCTGGGAATGGCTTCGTTGAGCCTGAGGCATCCCTCCAACTCCTCCTTGGGGTCTCAGGTCTCAGGGTATAGGCCAAGAATGTATGCAGGGCATTTCTCACTGTGAGCACCCAGGAATAGAGCTCAGGTGTTCCATGGATCCTGCCAAGTACAGTCTCAGTGTCCAGGAGCATGAGGGATTTAGGTAGCCTCGATCCATGAGACTGAGGTGCACCCTGGAAGGATAAATCCACTTCAGTCCTCCTGGATATTCCCACCCCTCCACAGGAAGTAGGGAGAGGTGGTTTTAAATTCTCTCCTAGCTCTACTGCTGGTATTTGGGAGTTTGTGGTTGAAGGATAAACTTGAGCTTTTTCTGTTGAGGGTGGAGAGTGTGGTTTCATGGGGGCAGCCTCAGATTGAGCAGGACAGGCCTTTCTAACTGCCAAGGCGATGACCCCTGAATACAGGCTGAATGTGCCACCATCTGATGCTCCTCTGTCAAGGCTGGGAAGCCCAGAGAATGACTGCTTGCTACTGAGGAGCTAGTTCACTGTATCCTCTAGGGTCTCAGGGAATAAAGTGAACAGAAGGACCAAAGCAGGGGTCAGTATTCTAAAGCACAAATGGCAGAGACAGCCTTCCTCCAATCCATGGGAGAGATTGCTTGCTGAGGCCCCTCACATGTCCCTCACTCCATCCTCTTTCCTCCCTGCTCCTCCTCTGCGGCCCCATGTCCTGCCCTCCTGCCCACATTCTTATCAAGGCCCCTGAGCAGAGTCGAGCTTGGGGCTCAGAAGAGTTGAAGCAGAGCCCACAAGAAACACTGCCAGGCCTGAGGTGAGAACCAGGCTCTTGAGGCTGAGGAGAAGGCCTTCTCCTCACTCTCCTGTTATCAGATCACAAGCTGCTAAGGGGAAACCTGCTGGTGGGACACTCAGTGCTCCTCCACGTCCTTGGAATCCCCATTTCACCTCCACTGCCGCCTTACCTCCCTTAGGGAGCAGTTCAGGTGAGGCAGCAAGCAGCCACCAGGAAAAGCAAGGGCCCCACCCCTTTCTGAGTTCAGGCCCAGGGACCTCTTGAGCAGTAATGTGGCTGAGTTGGAGGTGTTCCTGCTGCTCAAGAACCAGAAGAAGGAGCCCACCCAAAAGGGAGAAATGCTGAGGCACATCATTCAACAGCACATGGATCACTTCTCTGAGGTCCTCAGCAAAGCCTCTGAGAGCCTGGAGTACTCTTTGGCCTTGAGTTGAGGAAGTGAACATCGATGCCAGGAAGCAATGTGACATCCTCATCAACAAAGTGCAACTTTCCTCTGCTCAGGGACTGAGTGAGTAAAGACTGGGGCTTACCCCAAGTATAGGAATACATGGAATTCCTTTCATGTGACATAAAATGTCTGCTATACATAAGATATTACACTTCTATCATTAATAGAATTATGAGGTATGCAAAAGGACTGGGTATATTAGATTTAAATAAGCAAAGCAAAGGTATGTGTCCTGTTTTCATAAGCTAATAACAACTCTGAAAACTTCTAAAGCAATGAGTGTAATGAGCAGTATGAGGGGAGTGTAAACTTTCATCTGGATATAGGCCTGGTCTGGAGTCTTGAGGGAAGCAGTATCCTGCAACCGTGGGCTTCTTCTCATCCTGGTGTTGGGGCTCCAGCCATCTTGCATTTGGTATCAGGTATTGGGGCTGAATTCCAGATGTCTGTAGGTGTCTTTTGTAGGTGGGATATGTGGATCCAGTAGTCAATGACCTGTAACTTAGCAACACATAGTTGAGTCAGGAGTACCAGGAGTGGACCTTTGCTGCGGGGCTTGAGGAAGTTTTTTAGCTGGCGTCTTTTCTAGTAAATGAAGTCTCCTAGTTAGAGGTCATGATATCAGGGTTCATCTTTTGACGGACGACCACAGAAGGATTCCACAACCAGTTTATGGTGAGTTGTTAGAGCCTGAACGAGTCCTTGGCAGTAGGTCAGGAGATCTCCTTGTAACTGAGTAGGGTAAAACATTCCCTCAGTTAAAGGCATGGACTGACCTGCGACAATCTCAAAAGGGGCGAGGTGGTATTTTCCAGAGTGGGTAGACAGCAGGATCAATAGAGCTAGAGGGAGATCCCTAGGCCAGGGCAGATTAAGAGTGTTTGTAATCTCAGGCAATGGGCTCTTTGTTATTCCATTTATTCATTCTACAAGCCCAGAAGATTGTGGGTGGTAGGTGGATGGAAGTGTTGCAGAATAGGCAACATCACAAACTCATTCTAATGCTTGGCTAGTAAACTGGGTTCCTCAATCACTGTGGAGTTCAGTAGGAACTTCCCAAGTGGGGATAATTGTTTCAAAAAGAATTTTGGCTAATATGACCATGATTTGTTTGTAAGCAAAGGCCTCTACCCAACGGGAATACATATCTATTATCTCAAGTATATACTTGCATCCCAGTGAGAAGGGGTACTTGGATAAAATCAAGTTGCCAGCTTGCAAAAGGGCCATTTGGCAATGGGAATTCTCTGGGGGCAGCCTTTGGGGGCTTCCCAGCATTATACAAATAACAGATTTTGCATCATTTGTAGACTTGAGAAGCAACCACTGGGAAAATACCCCAATTGTACTGTTTTCCCCATTGGATTATTTTGTAAAGGCTCCAGTGGGTGAGGTTATGTTTAAAGGTATGAGTGGCCCTTTGTAAATTTTCTGGAAGGACAGGATGAATGTTAAGCCTCTTCCATAACTGAGATTATGATTTGTAGGTATAACCCTGTTTTGCCCATTTTTCCTTTTTTTTTTTTTTTTTTTCTTCGCACCTGCGGACATCTTTTGAGACCCTGAGAGTCTGGAGACAAGTTTTTTGGAAGATATAATGGGTAAGAGTAGGGATTGAATGGAAACAGGGATAACAGGAGAAGTGGTACCATTTAGGGCTACAGTCTTGGCTGTAACATCACCTAGGTGGTTGCCTCTACTACCTTTGGTATTCTCAGAGGAGTGACCTTGGATTTCAATAAACAGGGCTCTAGGAGCCAGAATGGTATGGAGAAGTGTCAAAACATGATTCTTATTTTTGATACGATATCTGGAAGAGGTCAGAAGTTCTCTCTGTTTCCAGAGCATATCTGCTGTCTGTATAAATGTCTGCAGTTTTATCTCTGGCTAACAAGCAGGCTGGGATAAGCACATGTTATTCTCTCTGTTGGGTGGACCAGGTATTAGTCACATGGCCCCATTTTCTGGTTTCTGTCAAGGAAACGACTGCATATCCAGCCTGTCAAGAGCCAGTGGGGCCTCTACAAAATCAGTGTATCAGACAGAGTCAGGATTGAGTAAAGGGGTTTCCTTTAAATCTATATGAGGAGAAATAAGGGTATCTGTAAGGGCTTCTGTGAAGGTAAAAGAGTGGCACGTTTAAGCAGGTTGCTGTGGATGATAAGTTGGGGCAGGAACAGAAACTTACATCTGGGAGGTCAATCAACTGGCAGGAGCTGGGTGTGGTAAGAGGTGATTAGGGCTTTGACTGAGTGAGAAATGTAAACAGAGAAGAGATCCTATCAGGCCCCCATGGGCCCTGAGTTACAAATCCCAGAGTGCTACCTTCTCATTCATGAATGAGAAAGGAAACAGAAGGGTCATAATTAGGGTATCCCAACATGAGAGGCAAGGACAGCTGATGCTTGAGATTCTTAAAGGCTTTTTGGCCATCAGTAGTAAAAGTGAGGGGGTCTGAGGAGAAGCCTCAGGCAGAGTATATCAAGGTTGTGTGATCAAAGAGAAATTAGGGATCCAAGCTCTATGGCAGACCACAAGTCCCCAGAAACCCCTAAGTTATCTTTTACTATTGGGCAAGGGAAAAGAAAATACGCCTTGAAAGCTGGTGAAGTCAGTGTTTACTCTTGATGCCCAAGGAGCTTGATGGAGTCCCAGCAAAAATATCTTTTGTCTTAGAGCCTTGTGTGCCTTAAGGGCTAACCGGTAAAGTAAGAGGCGAGTGTCAGTGTGGCAAGCCTTTTGAGAGAGGGAGCATAAAAGCAAGTCATCAATATATTGTAATGGAGTCAAATTATCTGGGAAGGTTATTTCTTTTAGGTCAGCCTGCAGAATCTGGGAATGGTGGGAAGGGCTTTGGGTGTATCCTTGGGAAAGCACCATCCATGTAAATTGTTAGCCTTTCCAAGCAAAGGCAAAAAGAAACTGACTTTTGGGGCTGACAGGAGGACTGAAGAAGGCGCTGCAGAGATCAATAGTGGAGAAACAGTGAGTGTCAGGAGGAATCTTGGGTAAGCGTGGTTGTGGATTAACACAACAGGGTGTCAGGGACAGACAATGTTGTGGATAGCCCTAAGATCCTGGATGCATCTCCATCCCTTCATATTAGGCTACAGACTGGCAGAATGGATGTGTTACATGGACTGTTGTAGAGGACTATGAGTCCCTGGGAAATGAAATCGCTGACTATAGATTCTATATCAGCTAAAGTTTCAGAATTGAGGGGATATTGTTTTAAATTTGGAAGAGGACTGTTAGTGTCTATCTGTATAGAAATAAGTGATGCTGAATGGATCAGGCCAACAACTGTATCCACTTTCACCCAAAGGGTTTCAGGCAGTTATTTTGAAACTGGGTGTTCAGTGACAACTACATAGCTAGAAACTAGCAGGGAGAAGATATGGGTGACACTGGAGGCTGAAACCTTGGCGGGGGAGAATTCTAAGACAATATCTCCCTTGTGGGTGAAAGAAATGTGGGCTCCGTGTTTTTGAGAACGTCTCTCACTATCAGGTGGATTGGGGCAGAGAGGACAACAGTAAACTGTGTTGGCTGGCAAGGGGCCCTGATTGATAAGAAACTGGCCCAGACTTAAAGACAGTCATAGTTTGGTTAGCAACCCTCACTATTTCAACTGTTTGATTACTCTGAGGAGGGGGGTCTGAAAAGGAGTAGAGGATAAGCACCAAGAGCAGAGCTCCAGTGTTGACTAGAGCTCGGATCAATTTGCTGTTGATTTTAAGACCAACTTCTCCTACTTAGTTAACTGGAAGGAAAGAAAAAAATCCCCCTAATTTCCCCCAGAGAGTCCTCAGTTTTACCCAACAAAAACTTCTCTTATAAGTTCTCACGAGTAGGAGGGGTTCCTTGCCTTACTTGGGTACATCTGAAGCCATTGTTTGTAGTTTTCCCAATCTCATTTTATATAGTCAGGACCCTTACAGGAAAAGCAAATCATGCCCTTTGAAGAAGACAAGGCTACTGTTTTCTGTCTATTTTGTGGGACTTGCCGATGTGAGGCTTTGAGTTGTTGAGTATGTAAGGTCACGAGTTTAGCAGTGTTTTCCTCATTTCTGCTTTAGCCTCTTTTTCTTTTTGCATGGTTTTTGAGAGGCATTCAGCCAGGGAAGCTATTTCCTGGGGTCTCTTAGGAGCTTAGTAGGGATTATATTGTTTAGCTAAAGCACTAAGGGCTTCATTAAGACTTGAAAGGAAAAGTGAATTTAAAAATTTACTGTGTCATCAGTTAGATCTTTGATAGCAGAGGTTTGTTGGCAAATTTTTAAAACTCAGTCAAAATAGTCACAAACAGGTTTTCTTTCTGAATGCATCACAGAATAGCCTTCCAGTTACTTTTTTCTGGAAGGAACACTGGAATGGATTTAATGAATTTAGCAGGGATTTTGCTCGCTGTCTTGCAGGCCCTTTCCTGGGCCTTCAAGATAACATGAAAATCTTCTTGGGGCCTATCCCAGTTACATAATCCAGTCTTCAGACCCACTTCACTCGCTGCCTGGACTGAAAGACAAATGTCTCTTTTCATTCAGATCCAGTTTTCTTTTTCTGAAACTGCTCTTCAGACCATCCCTTCATTTCACAGCCTTGGCAGATCTAAAGAGCAGAGGTGACTCCGAGCTGAGTCTACCCACCGTCTTCTCCTGGGCAGATGCAGACCCATCGTTCACCACAGGATCATCCCGGGCTGATGCGGTGCTCTCTCCTCAGTGCAGCCCACCAGGGACAGCACAGACCCCCCCACTCACCTCTGGTGATTTCAACCTGATAGTGGTTAAATACTCCTTGACAAACACAAATCCTGTCATGTCACTCTTCTGACTTAACTTTGTCAATGGTTTTCCACTGGCCTTAGAATAAGGATCACAGTGCTGACCATGGCCTCCAGACACTGAGTGCTCCTGTTGGCTGCCCCCTCCCTTCCGGTCCACCCCAGTTGCCTGCCGTCTAGTCTGCTATCTTGGGGACACAGTAGACTCTAGGGTATCTGGGGGATTGCATACACATTCTCTCAACTCATCCACACAAAGCCCACTCTTACCACATTTTCTAAGACTTTGTGCGGCTAAATCCTTAAAGGATCATGAAATTTCATATTATGAAAATTTCATAACATCATTCTTCAAAAGACAAAAAAAGTTATTTGGCAAATCATCTGTGAGAATAACCCTCAATTTATAAAGCAAGAAAATAGCAGCTAAATACCGAGTCCATATTTGGGATAATTAGTAGAGAAATGCTAAGTGAAAGCCAAATTGAAAGAAAATTGATCATTAAAATTTCGTAAGAATTGAATGGAGAGTATATTACCTTGTTGTATTCTTATCCGTGTGTGTGTATATATGTGTGTGTATGTATATATGTTTGTTTGTGTGTGTGTGTGTATATATGTATGTATATATATATATATATATATATATATATGGACCAGTTGCAAGATATTTTAGGTTTAGACACTGATGTGTACATGATCAGTCAATACAGTTAACTGATAAAATGTCACAGTCCACACCCTAACAATCTATGTAAATATTTAAAACAACTTTGTTTATACAATTATTACAGGAAACAGATAATTGTTCAGATGACTTATTAATATTTATGTATATTGAAATGCAGTAACAAGGTGTGAGTATTATATCAAAGCTTTGTTATGGGACTTAGGGCAAATACACATCCAACACTAAAATTGGAATGCATCTCAATGAATCAAATGGCTGGCTCTGTCGCCCCCTGATAGATGGCAAATTCTTGGCCCCATGAACCTTCACCAAAAACATTAATTCAGCAGGAAAGTTCCCATAATTCAGAATATCATAAGGAAGGAAAAAAAATTCTGCCCCAAAATATATTTCTTTTTTTTTTTTTTCTTTTTGAGACGGAGTCTTGCTCTGTCACCCAGGCTGGAGTGCAGTGGCGCGATCTCGACTTACTGCACCCTCTTCCTCCCAGGTTCAAGCAATTCTCCTGCCTCAGCCTCCTGAGTCGCTGGGACTACAGGCACGTGCCACCATGCTCGGCTAATTTTTTGCATTTTTAGTAGAGATGGGGTTTCACCGTGTTAGCCAGGATGGTCTCAATCTCCTGACCTCATGATTCGCCCGCCACGGCCTCCTAAAGTGCTGGGATTACAGGTGTGAGCCACTGTGCCCAGCCCTCAAAATATATTTCTTTGACATAATTGGAGATTATATAAAGACAGCCAGCAAGAAGAAGTAGCCCTGCAAAGCTGTCTTTTGTGGGTGAAACTTGCATGTGCAGAAAATTTGCGTGAACTCAGTCAAGCCTTCCCTTGTCTAGACCTAGGAGAGGGGAACTAAGATTCTGATACCTTAAAGATTGGAAAGCAACATTTACCATCTATTTACTCTGAGGGCTGCTACCTACCTGTGAGAGTTCTTCTACATAACAAGACCACCCTTGCTAGCCAGCCTCCTCTTCTCTTCCTCCCATAACCAGTCTTGCCACTATAACCTGTTTTACCACTATCACCTGTTGGTGGCCATTCCCCAAGCCACCATTTTTGCTGTAATCTCAGGATGGTGTATAAGCTTCCTTAGGTCACTGGATGGTTGGGTCATCACTCTGTGATGCCCCTGTGTACACATCAGTAAAGTTCCTATGCCTTTGTTGCAATTAATGTGCCATTTGTGAGCTGATTTTTTAGCGAACCTTCCGAGGGCGAAGGGGACACTTTCCCTTGGTTCCTACAGTTTGACTCTGTGAGCAGGCTCTGCTCTCCTGAAACCCGCAGCCAAGTGAATTCAGGTCCTGATGAGCCATCAAAAGGGTAAGGATTTCTTACAAGTCAGGCTCCAGGCCTCTGTCGCTCTGTGGAATCTGGTCAAGTGGATGGCAGATATTGTTATTTGTTTCTTTTTCTTCTCCAAAATCTTGATTAATGGGAGGAAAGGATTTGTTTGACTCGTCTTGTTCTCGTGACTCTGGTGTACTTTTGGTACTTTGTGGTTTGAATACTCATAGTGTTTGTTCCCTTTTCTACCAGAAACAGTCTTTTCCTTTGTCTTTGTCTTTGTGTGTCCTTCTGTCATGAAGAGGGGTGTCATTTTAGGTTCTCTCTCATCTTGTTTGATGTCCTTGAAAGCTTGACTTGTGACCAAGTAGAAGGACTCTCTTGGTCTGTGCCATCCAGGCAGCATAATTTTCGAGTTCCATTGGGTGGCCAGTCTCAAAAAGGCTGCAAAACCAGGACATTTTGTTTTGAATATGTCAAGTTCTCAGGAGAGTTTGCGTTAAGAAGTTCCATTCCTACATGACTTTTGTCATCCTAACCCTTGTTGCCTGGTTAGTGCTGGGAAAGTACAATCCCAGGCAGGGCTATGCAGTGTCACAGATTAAAAGATCTGTGAGTGGCGCCCTCCCCTACAAATTTTGGTTTGCCAAAGGCAAACACCATCCTCAACAATCTGTGGTAACCAGAGTCCTTTGCTATCTCCTTGATCTCTTTGGTTATTAGGTACATACATGTGTACATATGAATATTATATGGTATGTCTACATATATGTATATGTTCATATATATATTTGCAATATTATCTACACGTGGTACCACATTAACTCGAATGAGTACTTATAAAATTAAACCTATTCCTGGGAGAATTTTTGGGGGAGGGGGTCTTTGGGTTTGCTTCTCTCCAGGAAACGTCTTTTTTTAAACCTGGAATATTACATTCTGGGCTTTCCATGAAGAAGCTATTGGATTGAGTCACTATTGGAATAAGTACAGCACTGGAAATTCAATGACCAGAAGGTGGATCTTTTAAATTAGATTCCTGAAATTTTTTTTTTGACCCAGCAATCCCATTACTGGGTATATACCCAAAGGATTATAAATCATTCCACCTTAAAGATACACGCACACGTATGTTTATTGCAGCAGTATTTACAATAGTAAAGGCTTGGAACCAACCCAAATGCCCATCAGTGATAGACTGGATTAAGAAAATGTGGCATGTATATACTGTGGAATACTATGCAGCCATATAAAAGAATGAGTTCATGTCCTTTGCAGGGACATGGGTGAAGCTGGAAACCATCATTCTCAGCAAACTAACACAAGAACAGAAAACCAAACACTGCATGTTCTCACTCATAAGTGGGAATTGAACAATAAAAACACATGGACACAGGGAGGGAAACATCACACAGCAGGGCCTATCAGGGGGTGGGGGGCAAGGGGAGGGATAGCATTAGGAGAAATACCTAATGAAGATGATGGGTTGATGGGTGCAGCAAACCACCATGGCACATGTATATCTATGTAACGAACCTGCACGTTCTGCACACGTATACCAGTACTTAAAAGTATAATAAATAAATAAATAAATAAAATAAAAAGATTTTTGAGATCTCTCATTCTAAACAATTGATGGGAAGATCAAATTCAAAGAAAGACATGCAACAGTGTCATGGCCAGCCCTAGAAATTATCTTGCACAATTAAAAGCAAAAATCTAACCTAAACAAATTTAAAATCTCTGTAAGCTCAAACTGCCTGCTTTGGATTCCCTGCAGGATTAATAATGAACTCTGCTCAACCTTGTTGTACAGTAGTTCCAATTCCACACTTTCACAGCCTTCGCTTGGGTTTGATTTCTGCTCAGGAAACCAGTACCTATTCGTTTTATATTTGTGTGACTTTTAATTTTGCGGGTACCCACTTACATGTTTGGAGATGCCTTGTGAATCCTTGGTTAAGTCACAGCCTTGGTTAAGGCTTATTGCTTTCACTTGGGAAGGTATCTCTAGGAAAAACAAACAAACAAACAAAAAACAGAAACGTCAGCTGTTTATCCCAGCTAAAATATTTTAACAAGAGATTTTAAAAGTTTTTTTTAAGAGCTCTATAGTCAAAAGCTGACTTAATTAAAATGGATATTTAGCCTATGTGTGTGTGTGTGTGTGTGTGTGTGTGTATATATATATATAGTTTATATATATATATAGTTTATATATATATATATAGTTTATATATATATATATATAGTTTAAGGCTTCTATTTCTCTGTAAAAACTTCTCAGTCAACTGAATACCTGTCTTCTTAAACCTCTGCTAATCATATTTGCTCCCTCTGTCTGCTTCTCCATCTATTCTGTGTGTCCCTCCTTCCCCTTGCCACTTTCAGTGCCACAGGAGGGGACCTAAAAACAATTCTAATTGCCTGGGATCCCTTAAGGGAAACAGAAAAGGCAACACGAGTTTCTCTTTTGGGGAGGAAACTTTGATTTTCCTCATGGAATCCCAAGAGTTGTAAGTGAACAGATTCAAGTCTGAAGCTCTACTGCTCTCTTTTGCACTAAACTCCTTGATCTCTTTGGCTATTAGGTACATACATGTGTACATGTGAATGTTATGTGTTGTGTCTACATATATGTATATGGTCATACGTATATTTGCATATTATTTACACGTGGTACCACATTAATTTGAATGAGTACTCATAAATTAAATAAATCAGACCAAATATTTTTTTAAGTTTATGTGACTTGAATAAATATTTTGGTAAATATAACTAGATTGTTATTGTTGGTTTAATAAAAATAACTATGTCTTCTGAGCTAACAACAAAATATACATGTACTTACCTGTAAGGTTCTTGCTTTCATAATACTTGACTAACGTACAGTAATACAAAAAACAGTTAATAAAAAATCTAACCTGTGATGATGACTAGGTTTGTCTAATGTCTCCTAAAATTGCCTAAACATAATTGTTAAAATTAAATGAATAAAATAGATGTAAATGAGATAAAAGTTTATAAATGCACTTTCCACAAGAATGTTTTATGATATGTTTACTTAGGTTTCTCAATGCTTTTTGGTAACCACACCCTTAGAGTTTTGCTAAACTAAATTAAATGATGGGTTAGGGTTCAGATGCCGTGGAGACTGTGGAACAAACTGTCCCACCTTCATCGGAGACTAGTCCAGCAAGAAAGTTCCCATAGTTCATAATATCATATTGAAGGAAATAAAAATGTTTTACTACAAACATTGGCCAGATCTAGGCAAGATCAACTGAGAGTCTGACTCTTCCCTTAAGCCCTGATTAACTGAGAGTCTGACTCTTCCCTTCACCCCTGCAATATCAGGCCAGATATTTTCTTGTCTCATCTGAGAAAACCTGCTCCAAAGTAGCATTGTTAAAACGGCTGTTCCTCAGGTAGGAGTGGAACTACAGAAAACAGGAATATCGGTACAACATGAAACTTTGTGAATATCATAAAAGATAAAATATGGAAGACTTGGTAAATAAAACTTTATGTATTAAATATGCTAATTAATATCCAAATATATGTAAATGTAAATGTTAATTGAAATGGTGGCCACATTTTGGAACTTGAAATCAAGAGGGCCTAATAATATCCTATGAAAATGATGAGAACTGATATGGTTTAGCTATTTGTTCCCTCCAAATTTCATGTTGAAACGTGATTCCCAATGTTGGAAGTGGCCCCTGGCAGGAGGTGTTTGGGTCGTGGGGGCGGATCCCTCCTGAATGGCTTGGTGCCGTCTGCATGGTAATGAGTTCACAAGAGATCTAGTTGTTAAAAAGAGTCTGAGATCTTACCCCACTCTCTTGCTATCTTTCTCCTCATGTGACACGCTGGCTCCCCTTGCCTTCCACGATGAGTAAAAGCTTCCGTAGGCCTCACCAGACAGAGATGCTGGCACTATGCTTTTTGTGTAATCTGCAAAACCATGAGCTAAATGAACTTTTTTCCTTGATAAATTACCCAGGCCCAGGTGTTCTTTTACAGCAACACAAAATGGACAAACGCAAAAACTCAGCAATATTTTAGTTTGGATCCTGGCTAAGCCTTGCTGTCACCCTATGATCCTGGGTCACAGACTTGGGTCATGGTCTCTCTTAGCATTACATTCTTTGTCTTTAACACCAGCATAGAAGAAAACTTTCCCAGGTTGTCCAGGATTCGGTGAGATAAATTATGCAAACCTGTCAGTTATAAGGGCATACACTCCAAAGAACTAAAAGCAGGGATGGATATATATGCATATAGACTCAAAAGAATTAAAAGCACCCATATACACAGCAGCAGTATTCACAACAGCCAAAAATTGGAGGCAACACAAGTGTCCACCAATGGATGAATAGATAAACAAAATGTGGTATATAATATTATTCTGCCTTAAAAACAAAAGGAATTCTGACACATACTGCAATATGGATGAAACGTGAGTCATTATGCAAAGAGAAATAACCTAGGCACAGAAGGACGAATGCTGTACTCTTCCACTTATCTGAGCTACCTAGAGTAATCAATTCACTGGGACATCAAGTAGAGAGGTAGTTTCCAGGGACTGGAGGAGAGAGGAACAGGAAGTAGTGTTTAGTGAATACAGAGTTCCTGTTGGGGATGATGAAAAAAGGTCTGGACAAGGATGGTGGTGATGGTTACACAACCACTGTAAATGTGGTTAATGCCATAGAATTATATAATTAAGATGGTTTAAATGGTAAATGTTAAGTGTATTCAATCAGAAAGAACACAGGAATGAAGTACTGATGTATGTTATAACATGCATGAACCTTGGAAACATCTTAAGTAAAAGAAACAAGACACAAAAGGCACATATTGTATGACCCCATTTATATGGAATGTCCAGAAGGGCAAATCAATAGAGTTCAGGAAGTAGATTAGTAGCTTCCAGGGACTGAAGGAGGGGGAAATGAGAATGGACATCATAATGGTTACTGAGTTCCCTTTGGAGGTGATAAAAAAGCTCTGGAACTAGATAGGTGGCTGTACAACACCGTCAAGGTGTTAAATTTCACCAAGTTGTATACTTAAAAATAGCAGCTATCATTCTCAGCAAACTAACACAGGAACAGAAAATCAAACAGTGCATGCTTTCACTCATAAGTGGGAGTTGAACAATGAGAACACATGGACACAGGGAGGGAAACAATACACATCGGAGCCTGCCAGGGGTGGGGGGCAAAGGGAGGGAAAGCATTAGGACAAATACCTAATGCATGCGGGGCTTAAAACATAGATGATGGGTTGATAGGTGCAGTAAACCACCATGGCACATGTGTACCTATGTAGCAAACCTGCACATTCTGCACATGTATCCCAGAACTCAAAGTAGAAAAAAAATGGTTACAGTGGTAAAATTCATATCAAGTGAATTTACCTCCAAAATACTCATCTGTTACATTTATTTCACTGTGTATAGGATTTGTCCCTCAAAGGACATGGCGCCAAGTTGTAGCCTCCCTGAGCCCTGGCTACCATGCTAACACTTGGGGCCCAAGCCTAAGGTCATGAGAGATGGCTTTCATAGCTGGACAACAAAGCACAAAACGGTGCCTTGAGACTGACTTTTTGGCTGACAGGCAGGTATTCCTGACCCTCTCCTCTGTCACCTGCCCTGACAGTTGCGTACACACTCCCAGGAACTATTTCCCCATCTGCAAGAGAAAATGATTCCCAAAGGCCCTTCTGGTATAAACCCACCAGTGAGCTCTCCTGGGGACACCCACTCCTCGAGTATTCCCACAGGGCTTTTCTCTCCTACTCTGCTCCCCTCCACCTACACCTCAGTGCTGCACAGCTCCCGAGTCCTTGGCACTCAGTCAGTCAGAAGGCATCAGGCTTATGCCAGAAACAGCCAGTCAGGGCTGGTCACTGTTGGTCATGGCCAGGTCAGACTGGTCAAGCCTGGTCAAAGATGGTCAAAACCAGACAAGACTGATCAAAGCCGGGCATAGGCACTCAAAACCAGTCAAATCTGGTCAATTCCAGTCACAGCCAGTGAAAGCTGGTCATGGCTAGTCAAGACCAGTTCATTGCAGTCATGGCTGGTATAATGAGTCCCAGACAGTCAAGACTGGTCTAGACTGATCAGAACCTGTCATGCCCTGTCACAGCCTGTCAAAGCCAGTCAAGACCAGTTAATATCAGTCAAGGCTGGTCACAGGTCACATTGGGAGCCAGTGTCAGGTTCAGAATCTGGTTTAGAGTTTAGGGTTAGGGTTAGGGTTTAGGGCTAGGTTTAGTGTAGGGCTTGTTATGGGGTTGTGTTTAGAGTTAGGGTTGTGGTTAGAGTTAGGATTAAGGCTAGTGCTAGGGCTGATTACATGGTAATCAGCAAAAATAAATCACCAATAAATAGTTGGTTTCCAGAAAAATAAAATAGCAAAACATAAAGATGATTATATCCTGGCTTTCCCCTTCTTTTTCTGTCTGTTTTTCTACAAAATTCAGTGATATACACATGGATTTCCATAACTTTGCAAGGGTGGAGAGAGAATAAATGCCTGATAGATGACATAATGCCCATTTCATCATTTATTCATCAGACATTGATTGAATAACTGCTGTGTGTGAATTGATGTGCTAAGTGTTGGAGTTTGTACTTTTTTCCCCCTTGCGCTATACGCACTCAACACAGGGCAGTTCTGGCCACCAAATGAGAGGGTTTTCCACACATTAACAAATTTTCCTATTATCTGCAGACACCGGCTGGACATCCTACAATTCAGTCCAATTCCATCACTAACTGGAGTTAGCATAGATCCCGCACTTTAAGGGTGCAGTCTCACAAGACTGCCTCCCACCCCAGAAGCCAATATTAAGCCCCAGGTTTTCAACTCTACTTCTAACTGGCTATCATTCAGGGTTCCTATGACTCTTGGCTTTGATAATTTGCTAGGAGAACTCACAGAACTCAGGAAAGAACTCAGGAAAGACTTGTTACATTTACCAACTTATTATATAATGAAGGATATAGATGAACAGCCCTTGAAGAGATACACAGGGTGAGGTCTGGAAGGATCCTGAGTGAGGGAGCTTCTGCCCCCATAGAGTTGAGGTGTGCCACCCTCCTGGCTCATAGGTGTATTCACCAACCTGGAAGCATTCTGAACCCCGTAGTTCAGACATCATGGGAGACGTCAGGAGGACTAGCTCCCAGGTATCACGTGCCTGGTTAACAGGCTTGTAAACTTCCTCTCCTGGCCACTCTCAGGCCCAGCTAGAGGGAGAGAAGAACAAGCCCACTGGTCTGCAAGTTTTTCTGGGCTACAGGTTAGTGTTGCCTAGAATCCAGTCTTTCAGGTCAAAAGGATTCCTCCTTTCCCATAAGAGATCATTATAAATCAGGCATGTGAGGGATAGCAGGAGTCCTCCACATCCTTTTCAGTGACCAGTGAAGTGACTGACTTGAATATTCTGTGTGAAGGAAGGGGTAGTCTATATTCTATCAGGAGCTCCCTAGGGTTGACAGTGGGGAGTGTCCCTTGAAGTTTAGTACTGTGCAGGGATGAGCAGAGCAGCCAGGGCTATGCCTGGCCACCTTTGAGCAGGGGCCACACAGAGCAGAGGCCTCTGTTTGGGCAAGACTTTACAGAGACACTGTCAATGTTCCTGATATGGAAGGAGCCTGCTATAGGACCGTCCTTACGTGTAGGGTAGAACATAAATTTATACAAGGAAAATGAAAAGGAAAACATGTTCTCATGTGTCTATACTTCCTCATCTAAATATCTATCTCTACAGGGAGCATAGGCTGGAGTGTGTATAGCAGTGACAGCTCTTGCAGGGGTGTGTAGGGTCAGGAGATATTCCTCATTTTACACCCATTTGCCATCTGAATGTTTTTCAGCTAGTGCTTATATTATGGCAGAGAATGACCATGGCATGAATGTCAGGGCCTAGCAGCCTATCTTTCAGTTTTGTCTCTTCCCTGGTCTCTGGTCATGACCACAGGCTTAGCAGTCTCCCAGCCTTTGGCTGTCCTCTCAGTCTTAGGCTCAGCAGCCTCTGCTGTTCTAAACATATTGTTTGCTGCACCCCAGAGGAAAGAGCAAAGGGCCATGAGGGGGTCATGAGGCTCTTCTACACCTGACTTTGACCCTCAGCTGGATTCCATGGGAATGTGAGGCCACTGGGATTTTGAATTTGTAGGGTCCAGCCCTACGGGGCTTAGCAGGTATTCTCCCCATGTGTGGAGATGAGAGATTGTAAGAAATAAAGATACAAGGCAAAAGAGATAAAGAGAAAACAGCTGGGCCTGGGAGATCACTACCACCAAGACGCGGAGAACAGTAGTGGCCCCAAATGGCTGGGCGTGCTGATATTTATTGCATACAAGACAAGAGGGCAGGGTAAGGAGGGTGAGTCGTCCAAGTGATTGATAAGGTCGAGCAAGTCACGTGATCATGGGACGGGGGCCCTTCCCTTTTCGGTAGCCAAAGCAGAGAGGGAAGGCGGCATACGTCAGCGTTTTCTTCTATGCACTTATCAGAAAGATCAAAGACTTTAAGACTTTCACTATTTCTTCTACCGCTATCTTCTAAGAACTTCAAAGAGGAACCAGGAGTATGGAAAGAACATGAAAGTGGACAAGGAGTGTGATCACTGAAGCACAGCACCATAGGGAGGGGTTTAGGCCTCTGGATGACTGTGGGCAGGCCTGGATAATATCCAGCCTCCCACAAGAAGCTGGTGGAGCAGAGTGTTCCCTGACTCCTTCAAGGAAAGGGAGACTCCCTTTCGCGGTCTGCTAAGTAACTGATGCCTTCCCAGACACTAGCATTACCACTTGACCAAGGAGCCCTCAAGCAGCCCTTATGCGGGCATGACAGAGGGCTCACCTCTTGCCTTCTTGGTCACTTCTCACAATGTCCCTTGAGCACCTGACCCTATACCTGCCGGTTATTCCTTGCTTATATTAGTAATACAACAAAGAGTAATATGAAAAGCTAATGATTAATGATGTCTATACTAATGATTGATAATGTCCATGATCATCTCTATATCTAATTTGTATTATAACTATTCTTATTCTAACTATTTTCTTTATTACACTGAAACAGTTTGTGCCTTCAGTCTCTTGCCTCAGCACCTGGGCAATTCTTCGCCCACATGAATTCACATAGAAGTCTTCTTCAAAATCCCTGGCTTCTTTTCCCCAGAGGATCTGGGAATGATGAGAAATGAGTGGCACCAGCCAAGCAGGTGAAAGGCATCTTCATTGTGAATTATGAGACTGACGGTGAGTGGGAAGGTCAGTGGAATAACACATATGACACTGAGGCTCTGCGTGGAAGGTTGCAATTGAGTGTGTGTTTCCTGGAGCCACAGTTCCTTAGTTTCTCACTCTCCAGCTATTAAAACACTGTGTGTGTTCCTTCTCTGCTCCTAAGTTGACCCCACTGTCATAGCAGTCTTTTTCTTAAATCGATTTACACTCATTGTGGCGTTGTCAAGACAACTATTCAGACGCAAGCAGAGCTCTATTGCATAAAGGATGCAGATTCATCTGGAAAATTAGATTCATGTCTCTTTCCACCCCCACATCCACACTCCCCACTCATTTCTGTATTAAACCATTCCAGTCAGAGCAGCCCACTATGTAAATTCATCCTGCATTCTAATCAGCACGGCCCAAAAAGCAAAGAGGAAGGAAAAAGTACAGCCCTAGGGCATAGGATCACAGAGTAACAGGGACAAGTATGTTCTTATGCTCATCCACCCACAACCTCTACACCTCCAGATCACCCAGGCCACATCCACCGCATCACAAGCAAGCACATGTCCTTCTATAAAGAAGCAATAAGATATGTGGAGCCAAAAGAATCATTTAAGTATTTACTTCCAGTATTTAAAAGGGAAGCTGGAGCTGCCCCAGTCTCAAAATTTGAAGGTTTCCAGAGGGCCACATCCCAAAGCTGAGGGTGAGCTGCGCCCTAGAGAAATGCAGTAGTCAGGGTTCTCCAGAGGGACAAAGACAGGACCAATAAGATATATATGTATATATGTAGCAGGGAGTTTATTAGGGAGAATGGGCTCACATGATTACAGAGATGAAGTCCCATAATAGGCCCTCTGCAATCTGGGGAATAGGAAAAGCCAACAGCATAGCTCAGTCCAAGCCCAAACACTTCAAACCCAGGGAAGCTAATACTGCAGTCCCCAGTCTGAGGCTAAAGGCTTGAGATCTCCCAGGAGGCTGCTGGTGCAAGTCTCAGAGTCCAAAGGCCATGGATCCGGGAGACAGCTGTCCAAGGAAAGGAGGAGAAAATGGTATCCCATTCCCAAATGTGGGGGAGAGAGAGAGAGAGAGAGAGACAGGAAGTCTCCTTCTTCTGCTTGATTTGTTCTAACTGTACCAGCAGCTGATTGGATGATAACCACCCACATTAAGGGGGCTCTTCCCCTCCCAGTCCACTGATTCACGTCAATCGCCTCTGGCTACACCCTCACAGGTACACCCAGAGGCAATGCATCACCAGGCATGGAGGCATCCCTCAACCCAGTCAAGGTGACACTAACATTGGGTGTGCTCCCGCCTTAGCAAGGAGAGATGGGTTGACAGTGAGGCTGAGGCTTGGGGTAACACTCTCACCTCATGAAAGTGCCAAAACATGACAATAATCTCTAGAACAGCAGTCACTCAAGACACACAAGGTCAATAGATGCGCAAAGGCTCATTCGACAAAACTCCCTGAAACAGTAAATTTTCCATGGAGCCCACCACATCAACTGAGAACCGAGGGATTAGGTGAGATTGCTTCATCCCACAAAGAAGAGAACACAGATTCCTCCCACTAATCCTTCCTTGGGAGGTCTGGGCAATCAGGTTTACTATATGGGAAGCAGCAGCGACATTACCAGGTCATGTAAGTCATGCTTCCAGGAAGACGCGATGAGCTAGTAGTTCCAGAAAGGAATCCCTGGCAATCACCAGTTGAGCTGCTTGTCATGCAGGCTGCAATGCAGTGAGCAGTCCAGGCTTTTCTATAAGGTACCTTCACCTGCATAAAGGACCTTGATCAAAGGTTAATGCATTACTGGCATGTACCATGTCTGTGTTCATTTCTCTGACCTTATCTCCATCTTTGTAACTCTATTTTTCCGTTTGCTGGTCCTCCCAGCCTTGTCTGGAAGTTTCAGACTCAACACCATGTTTTAGTTTGCTGAACAGAACAGGAACAACAATAAAAGCCCAAACTGAGGAGAGGATATCGAAAATTCTTCCAATTCATTTTGTTGTGCTAAAGCCTACATTGTTTTTCAAACATTTCGCAGCCTCTCTCACGATTTGTAGAAGAAAACATACAGAAACAAACATATGGATATCAGGAGATATTTATCATGTAATATAAAGGAGTGTATTACACACATATATGTTAATTTATACACACAAGTGTGTGTGTGTCAAGAAATAGAACATTACAGCCTCCCAGGTGCTTCCTGAGGTCTCTTCACACTGGCTGCTCCTTCTAAGTCTGTCTTCATTTTTATTTTAAACATATTATTAAATATATATCAGTAACATAACAAATAAATTATATGCACACTTAAAACAGTAACTATAGGGCACAGAGTTGTGTAACCAATACCTGGTTTAAAGAATAGAACACTTCCTGTAATTTACAAACCACTAGCATGTCCCTTCCTGAACACATCCCATTCAATCAAATCTAAATGTACCCCTTTCCTGACTTTTGTAAAACTCTCTACTTTGGTTTAATTGATACTTTCTACCATCTTCATGTGCACCCCGAAACACTATAGTTTTGCCTATTATTAAACTTTTTAACATGCAAGTATACTGTTTACTTCTTTCAATTTGCAACTTTTGCTCACTCTAATGAGAGTCATTTATCTTGATGCTAGTAGCCATAATTTCTTTACTTTTGATTGCTGCATATATTTCATTCTATGAACATTCCAAAATATATTAACTACTTCTAATAATGAGGTATATTTCTATTGTTTCCAGCTTCAGAGTATTTTGAAGTGATGCTATGAACATAGCAAAAAAAAAAAAAACCTTCACATTAAAGGATCTCCAAAGATATTTGGGACTTTAATTCTCAATGTTTCTGATATTTCAAATGACACTTAGCTTTACTGCTTTTTAAATTTTCCTATACGTGTATAACCGAAAGTAAGAGAATTTTAACATTTTGACAAAAACATTTAAGGGTCAAAGAACAAGCATAACTTTTCCTATGGTTATTGAGATCACATGGTATGGTTTCAGTTTGCACGGTCATTTCATGGTCCTCCACTAGGTGCTAAGCGAGGACTGCCTGTCCTAGCAAAACTCCTCCTACCTTTTTCTTAATCTTTGGAATTCTTGGCCTACTGCATCACTGTATCATAGTTAGAATCACTTTGTCAAAGGCCACACAAAAACGATCGCTTGGGATTTTGTTTGTGGTCACATTAAATCTTTAAAATGATTCGGAGAGAACTGACGCTATTACAACCTTAAGTTTCACAGTCAGTGAACAAAGTACATCTCTCTATTAATTGAAGTTATCATTTATTACTATCTGTATTAGTTTGCAACCCAATGTCATGTGCATATTTCTAGGTATTTGCTACAGCAGCACCCCACTTCTCAGTACCAGAATCTATTCATTTGCTATGGCTGCCATAACAGAGTTGCCATAACAACTCACAGTTGATTGGCTTAAACAACACAAATATATTGTCTCACAGTTCTGGAGGCTAGAAGTCCAAAATCAAGGTGCCAGCAGACTTGGTTCCTTCTAAGGGCTATGAGGGAAGGATCTGTTTGAGACCTCTCTCCTTGGCTTGTAGTTGGCTGTCTTCTTTGCATGTCTCTTCATGGGGCCTTTCCTCTATGTGTGTCTGTCTCTGTGACCAAATTTCACCTTTTAATGAGGACACTGGTTGTACTGGAGTAGGATCCATCTTAATGACCTCATCTTGCTAATTATACCCTCAATGACTCCATCTCCAAATAAGGCCACATTCTGAGGTACTAGGTGTTACAACTTCAACATACGAATGGTGGCCGGGAGGGGCACAATTCAACCTATAACAGGAGTATCTCTTAAAAAAAAAGTTATAGAATTTTTTTCCATGTAGGTCTTACTGTGTAAGATTTATTCTATCTACTTTCATCTGTTATCAATTTATTGCCTCTCCGCTTAGACTGCATCCTTCCATATAGGCTGTTTGATAAACAACGTAATTCCATTAAGCATTTCTCCTTTCAAGTGCGCATGATGAAAGTGAGCTTTTTCAGTAGAGGACGGTGGAGGAACACTGAAGGGGGAAGAGGCATTCCTTCCATTCCAGCAGAGGCAGGGTGAGTGAGTGGAGTGGGCAAGGCGATCATTTGGAGCTATGCCACAACCACTGGCCCAGAACTCAAGGTCCCTCTGTGACCATGCAGCCTCCATCTGGCAATTATCTGTCCACAGTCGTCTTAATACAGAAACCAGGGCCCTGGAGGCTTCCTACCCACAGGAGCAACAGCGCAATTCCTCTCAACACTCCCACACTCCACCTGTGCCTGTGCACGTGAGGGCCTCTCTCCCGGACCAGAGCTCTGATTCCCTGTGCAGGCCCTAGCACACGGCCCTCTTGTGGCCTGAAGGGTCCACACTGAGCTGCAAGCCCTCTGCAAACCTTCCACACATCTCGTGTGCGGTACAGTGCACCTGCTGCCTGGAGGGGTCCCCACCCTATCTACCCACCCACCTACACCCAAGCCACCCAGTTGCTGAACATCACCTCCCTGCCTGCACTCTGGAGGGCTGCCTTCTGCTTGTCCAGGGACTGTAAACCAGCACCAGCCTGGCTAACCAGACAACTTCTCTACCAAACCAGTGGACTGAACTACAATTTATGCCATGAGAGATCCTTCCAAGTGTTTCCTTCCTTGCGTACTTTCCCCTAGCCATATGGTGTCATATCAAGGTTCCATAAATCTCAGAGTCGATCATAGTTGAATAATTATTTGTATTAAACTTATCTTGTTTAACCTGCTATGTAGTTTCTATCATTTGATTAGACCCACGCTGATTTCTGATGACATTATTATTAGTACATTTTAATTTACTCAGTCTCTCTCTTTTGCCTATGTATTGGTTTGTAAATCTTATATGTATGTGTGTGTGTATGTATGTATACACATATACATATATCATCTAGTAGTGATACTTTTGTCTAACAATTTATGTATAAGTTATTTTGGGTTTTCTAGTCCATAATCAAATCACCTATCAATAATGACAGATTTGCTTCTTCATATGTAATCCTTACACTTTTATTATTCTTGCCTTACTGAGTAAATTAAGATCGCCAATAGAATCATCAAGGGAAACTATTTCTCAATCTCAAAAAAGAAAGCTTTCAATATTTCAAAATGTAGTGGAATTTATTAAAGTTATTATTTAAATATGTCCTTTATCCAGTTAAGAAAATTTCTTGCTCTTCATAGATATCTGAAAAGTTTTATTATGAATGCAGCTTGAGTTTATTGGACACTTTTTTTACTATATGTACTGAAATAATGATATGATTTCCATGCTTTGGATTAATATGGTGGAGGACACTAATTTATTTCTTAATGACAGACCATCTTGGTCTTGATATGTTATTTTGTTCATACATTGCTGAATTTAGTTTGCTAATATTTTCTTGAGGATTTTCCATCTATTTCCATGAGTGTAATTGATCTCTTATTGCCATTTATTTTTGTGTCCATCATCATATTCATTTTCAAAATTTTACTACATCATATAAATTGGAAAATGTTTTATTTTCCTCATATATTCCCTAGAAGACTTTATATAAGATTGGGAACATTTTCTTATTTAATGTTTGATGAGTCTAGAGTATTTCATTTTTGGTTGTAATTCTTTGTGGAAATTTTTTTAAATGACCCATTTGTTTCTTTTAACGACTACAGGTCTATTCTTAATTTTCATATTGTCTTGAGCCAAGTTTGTTATATTTTTCAAGCATTTGTTAATTCATTTAAACTTTCAAAAATATTACAACGTATCACATATTTTCTCATAATCTTTATCACTGAGACGCATTATGCATATACAAAATGTGAATAATATATAAATACGCATATAAAATATGCACATACGGTCCTATATTTCAAACAATGTATGCTTTCTCTTTCAAATTTAGGTCCATGCAGAAGGAATGTTTTTATGATGGGAGTGACAGGCCTGGTTTTTCCAAGAATAATCATGAAAAAGACAGTTCCCCATGGTCTGCAGTGCACTTGATCATTCAAGTGTTTCACATACAAATGAGTCTGACTTCACACCTTGTCCTTTGTCAGATGAGGCTTCATTTGCTTGGATATTAAATTTTATGTAAATTTTAGAAGTGGCTTATCAATTTCCACACACCAAAGAATAGAGAATTTGTTATGGGATTGTTTTTACTATATAGATAAATTTTAGAATGCGCATATTTAAAATATAGAACATTTTAACCTATTAACTTGAACTATCTCTCCACTTATTTGTCTCATTTTTTACTCTCCATTGCATTCTATTATTTTCTAGCGAAAGATGATTTTATTTTTATTAGTTATGCGAATGTTTTATTATTTTAAGTGGCAGAAGAAAGGTCTGAGGTCCAGAACCTGGTGGACAATGGGGTGAGTGGAGGTGGGATAGCTGTGTGAGGGAGAGATTACTGGATAAGGAAATACTGGATCTGACAGTGGAAAGATAAAACCTGTGCAGATGGAGTGATGTCACGCAGATGGCAGAATAGGTATTCACCCCTTTGTATCCTCTCACAACAAAAATTCTGCACCCATCCATGGACAAAAGTCTCTTTGTGAGAACCTTGGGATGCAGGTAGAAGCTGTGACTCCTCAGTGGAGTCCTTGGACCTAGGAAGGTCATTTGGCAAGTGCAGACCTGCACCCAGGTAGAAGATCCCCATGACTGTGATTCCAACTTCAGACCCCAAAACAATCTTGTTTCCCAAAGAGCTTGGTTACAGCCCCATGTGGCCTTGAGCCTGGTACCAAAACCACCTAACAAGGGGTCCAGGAGAAATCATGCACACTAGTGCCCTGGCAGACAAACTCATCTTCCCCAAACACTGGTCTTGACAGTGGACCTGAAAATTATCCTGTAGCTTAATTCTAGCCCTCCTCAGATGTGGTTCCAGCTTGGTATGCTATAACAAGGATCCAGAGGGACACTTTCCCATTGGTGCCACCAGTTTGGGCTTGCCAGCCTCTGTTCCACAGCAGATTCTGAAGGGGTCCTGTGGGGCTCCAGCCCCTCTCTGCCACATCCTGGGAGTTATCCTGCTTATGCTGAAAACTGCTGGGAGACTAGCCCATCTGTGCCACTATGAAAAGCTTGCAAGCCTTCACCCCACAGCAAAGCCTGGAAACCCTGAATCTCAGCTATAGCTCCTTTCAGCTGTGGTTTGTGAACAATCCTAGCTGGATAGGGATCTTCTGGGAGTCTCACCTAGTGTGCCACTGGGTCAGGCTTGCCAATATTGGTCCCATGGAAGATTCTGAAGTAGTACTGAAGCTTGGTTCCAGCCCCTCCCAGCTGTAGTTCAGAAGCAGTTCTGTCTAGCTATAGTACCCCCACGAGACATACCTGTCTGGTTCTCTGTGGTAGAACTGCCAACTTCTGTCTCACAGCAGATACTCAAATTACCCTGGATCTCAGTCCCAGCATCTCCCATCTCTGGACTAAGAGCAGTTCTGCCCACCTAGGGACCCGAGGGGAGGCCTCTCCAACAGTGCCTCTGTAGGCAGAGGTCTGACCTTTGTCCCATTTTGTGGATCTTAAAATGGCCCTATAAATTGGGTCCAGCCTTTCTCATCTGCAGCTTGACAGCAAGCTTGCTTACCCAGGATATCACCAGGAGACACAACTATCCATGTCCCTGAAGACAGGTCTATAGATCTCAGTTTTGGCTGTGGATCCTGATCCAATCGGGGTCTCAGTTTCAGCCCATCGTAGCCACAGATTGGGGCAGTATGGTTAGTACAGGGACCCATTCAGTGATCTAACAGAAACCTCTCAAGGACCTGGGGAAAGCCACACCAGTCAGCACATTTGGAAATAGGCCCACCATTTGCCAACCCTGAAGCCAACATTTATCCCAGCACCAGTTCCATAGATCAAAGTCTTAGACACAGTTCAGTCCACTCAGGGGCCAGATAAAACCTGCACCTACTACAACCCCTGGTAAGAGACCTACCAACTGTGGTGTCTAAACACAGCATTAGCCATGGGACTTAGATTCTACCCCACTCAATGCAATCCTGGAGACAATCCCATCAGCCCAGAGACCTAACAGAAGATTTTACCTTGTCAAAATCAGTCTGTAAAGACTGAAGGAGGGGTTTGAGCCTTCAAATGTGCAGATACTAACACAAGGCTATATGGTAACAAAGAATAAGGCAAACTTGACACCACCAAAGTAAACTTATGAAGTTCCAATAATCAACCTCAAATTGATAAATACATGCAAATTATCTGAAAAAGAATTCAAAATAATTATCCTAAAGAATCTCAATGAGATGTGTGAAAACACAGATAGACAACTAAATGGAATCGGGAAAACAATTCATGAACAAAATGAGAACTGTAATAAAGAAATAAAAACCATAAAAAGAATAAAACAGAAATCCTGGAGCTGAAGCATACAATGACAGGACTGAAAAAATGCAATAGTTTCAGCAGCAGACTCAATCATGCAGAAGAAATAACTAATGAACTTGAAGATACCTATCAATAATTACTTTAAATGTAAGTGGATTAAATTATCCAATGAAAAGACAAAGAGTAGCTGAATAATTTTTTTAAAAAAACAAGATGCTGCCTACAAGAGACTCAGTTTAGCCTTAAGAATACACGTAGACTGAAACTGAAGAAATGAAAAAAGATATTTCAGGCAAATTTTAAGCAAAAGAGAGCAGGAGTGGTTATGTGCTTATATCATACAAAGTAGGCTTTAAGTTGTCATTCACCATTATCAAGTGGGACTTACATCTCTGATGCAAGGATGGTTCAACATATGCAAATCAATAATTGTGACATGCCATATTAACAAGATAAAGGAAAAATCTATATATCATCTCAATAGATGCAGATAAAGCATTTGAACAAGATTCAACACCCTTTTATGATAAATACTCTCAAGAAATCATGCATAGAAGGAATGTAACTTCACACAATAAAGGTCATATATATAAAAAGCCCACTGCTAATGTCATATTTAATGGTGAAAAGTTGAAAGTTTTCCCTGTAAGACCCGAAAGAGGACAAAAGTGTCCACGCTCACCATTTCTACTTAACATAGTACTGGCAGTTCTAGCCAGAAAAATTAAACAAGAAAAAGAAATAAAAGGCATCCAAATAAGATAGGAAGAAGTGAAATTGTCTCTATTTGCTGATGACATAATCTTATGTAGAGAAAATTTTAAAGGCTCCACCAAAAAAGCTGTTAGAAGTGATCAGGAATTCAGTAAAACTGCAGGATACAAAATCAACCCACAAACTCAGTAGTATTTCTTTACGCTAACAATTAACTATGGGAAAAATTAAGAAGCTAATCTCATTCACAATAAAATCAAAAAGTAAAAAATAAGTAGTTATGCGTAAATTTAACCAGGAAAGTTAAAGATTTCTGTACTGAAAACTATAAAATAATTACTAGTAAGAAAACATAGAAGAAAAGCTGCACAACACTGGTCTGGGAAAGATTTCTTAGATATGGCTCCAAAAACACAGACAACAAAACCAAAAATAAACAAATGGGATGGCATCAATTAAAAGCTTCCGCACAGCAAGGAAAATAATTAATAGAGTAGAAAGACAATCCATGAGTTGGGAGAAAATATTTGCAAACCATACATCTAATAAAGGGCTAATACACAAAACAGGTAAGAATCTCATACAAATCAATAGCATGAAAAGAACAAACCCAATAAAAAAAAATGGGCAAAAGACCATTTCTCAAAAAATACATATAAATGGCCAAAAATATATTGAAAAAATGCTCAACATCACTAATCATCAGAGAAATGCAAATCAAAACCACAATGAGATATCATCTCAGTCCAATCAGAATGGCTATTTTTAAAATGGCCATTTTAAAAAAGACAAAAAAATAAATGCTGGTGAAGATGCAGAGAAAAGGGAACTCTTACACATTGTTGGTGGAAGTGTAAGTTTGTACAGCCATTATGCAAAACAGTATGGCAGTTCCCCAAAAAATTAAAAGTAGAACTACCACATGATCCATCAATCTGATTTCTGGGTATATATCCAAAGGAAATGAAATTAGCATGTCAAAGAGATATATGCACTCCCATATTCATTGCAGGATTATTCACAATAGATAAGATATGGAAGCAATCTAGGTGTCTGTTATTGAATGAATAAATAAAGAAAACGTGGGAGATATATATATATATATATGTACACATACAAACACAGTGGAATACTATTCAGCCATAAAACAGAATGAAATCCTGTCATTTGCGGTAAATGGGTCAATCTAGAGGACAACACGAATGGAATTGTAGAATATTATTCTAAGTAAAATAAGCCAGGCACAGAACAACAAATACCACATAATCTCACTCATCTGTGGAATCTAAAAAAGTTGATTTTATAGGAGTAGAGAATAGAATGGTGGTTAAAAAGGCTAGGGGAGAGGGTGGAGAGAGAAAGGGGAGTTGTTGATTGAAGGGTACAAAATTTCAGTTAGACAGGAGGAATAAGCTCTAGCAATCTAGCACAGAATGGTGACTATAATAAATAATAATGCATTGCATATTACAAAATTGCTAAACGATCATATTTTAAATGTTTTTACCACAAAAATAATATGTGAGGTGATGGGTTTGTTAATTAGCTTGATTCAATTATTCAACAATGTAAACATATATCAAAACACCAAATTGTACCCCAGAAATACATAATACATACTATTACTATTTGCTTATTAAAAATGTTTTTAAAATCTGCAAAGATGCTTCCAATAGAGAAAAAAGCACAGGTGAAGACATGGAGGTCTATGAAAGAGGAGTTGGAGAGCCACATTGTGGCATGCAGCTGCTCATCAATGTGTAGACTTTGAAGGAGTATGTGTGGATTTTGAGGTTCTAATTCTGGCTCCTCATATTCTCCATCTGGGATTTCATATTTTATACCAAGGGACTAAAAATTATTAAAAATTTGGCAACCCATGTCATCTTGAACATGGTGAGCAATGAGAATACTTTCAGTTGGAGGTAATGCACAACAGAACAGGCACATTGGAGATTAGGCAGTACTGAGTGGAGTAAAACATGCAAATTAAATAAAATGTTCAAATATTCATTGATGTTGGGATGCTACTTCTGTATACTGCCCTTTTTAATGCTCCCTAGACCCTCATTCTTTTTCCTCATAACTGATTTTGAAACAAACTACTTATGAACACATTGTTTTATTGTCTGTTTTTAGTGGTAACATAGGTTAAGACAAGCTAAAAATCTTATCAGTAAAAATATAGATAAAAATTATTCTATGTATATTTTTAAATGAAAACGTACTCAGTGATTAAACAGAATTGAGCATACTTACAAGTATCTTCGTAGTTAAATCTCAAAACTATGATGTTAATTGAAAGAGAATATTTTTGAATGAGAGTCTATTGTTTCAGGGACAATGGGAAGGGAAGAGAAAATTCAGAAATCACTCTACAGCTGACAAGGTTTTATTAACATGAGAGGGCCGGGTGGATATATTGCTAAGAGAAAGGAAAACATGTGCAGAATTGTGTGTAAGTATGTTATCATCTCTAATAAAATCAGAAAAATTGAGAACTTGTGTTTGCAAATTCTTGCAAACGCTGCTAGTATCAAGAGAAGGATGTGTAAAACTGGATGAGCCATAGATGCCTACAAGAATGAATAAGTATTTATGGGGGACAAAATAGTAAAAGAAGTCTTGTATTCACTCACTATTCTTTTTACATTTTGAGTTTTTGCCATGTGCATGTTGCAAACATTTGAAGTGAATAATATTTCAAAAATAACATTTATACTTTGCTCCTAATATTATAACTTTTCTCTCCCTCTTCTTATCTGCCTCCATTCTTCTGTAGGTATACAGGTAGACAGATATTTGGGAAATAAAAATGGAAATTACAAGATGTTATTACTTGTTACTTCCAGGTGGGAGGGGGCTTTGGAATAACTGCTGCATTCCTTCATTTTTTTTTACTTTCTATACTGCAGGAATTTTGTGTAATTAATATCTCAAATTTGCAAAACAACAAAAAATATAATCTATAAGTGAATCACCACCATTATTTGTACCCCTGTGAAATAGGCCCAGATCTTTATGGACTCAAAATACACTTTAATGATAAAATCCTTTAGCATATAAAAAATTTAAAGTATATTTGTTAAAATGCAAAATACACACACAACAATACAACACACACTACACTTTTGGAGAAATATTTACATATTTCCTCGAGTTCAGGAACAACACAAGGGTTCTGTCATTGTTCATATTTAGCATTCTATTAGAGGTCCAAGGAAAATAAATAATACATTAAAAATAAATACAAGGGGAAAGTGTTGAAAGGACAAAATTAATGTCATTATTTGCAAATGATATGACTTTGTACATAAAAAATAGAAAAGAATCTGCAAATTGTTAGTTTTTTTTCAGCTGTATTGAGGTATAATTAGCAAATAAAATTATATATATTTAAGATATGTAATGTGATGATTTTATATATGTGTATATTATGAAATGATTATCACAATTGTGTTAGTCTGTTTTGTGTTGCTCTAAAGGAATACCTGAGACTGGCTAATTTATAAAGAAAAATGGTTTATTTGGGCTGATGGGTTCTGCAGGCTGAACAGGAAGCGTGGTGGCAGTATCTGCTGCTTGTGAGGGCCTTAGGAAGCTTCCAATCATGGTGGAAAATGAAGGAGTAGGCATGGCCCAGGGTGAGAGCAGGAGTGGGAGCTGGGGGAGGTGCCACACTCTTTTAAACAACCAGATCTCACATGAACTGCAAGAATGAGAACTCACTCATCACCAAGGGGATGGCACTAAACCATTCATGAGGGATCTGTCCCCATGATCCAAACACCTTTCACCAGGCCCCACCTCCAACACTGGGGATGATATTTCAACATGAGATTTGAAGGGGACAAACAACCAAACCATATAATTCCATTCCTAGACCCCCCAAATTTTATGTCTTTCTCACATTGCAAAATACAATCATGCCTTCATAATAATCCCCCAAAGACTTAACCCATTCCAGCATTACCTCAAAAGTCCCAAGTCCCAAGTTCCACGTTCAAAGTCTCATCTGGAGATGAGTTCCTATCACGTATGAGCCTGTGAGATCAAAAACAAGTTATTTACTTGCAAGATACAATAGTAATATAGGCATTGGGTATACATTCCCATTTCAAAAGGGAGAAATTGGCCAAAAGAAAGAGGCAATAGGCATTACACAAGTCTGAAACCCAGCAGGACAGTCATTAAATCTTACAGCTCCAAAACAATCTCCCTTGACTCCATGTACCACAACTAGGGCACACTGGTATAAGGAGTAGACTCCTGAGGCCTTGAGCAGCTCTGCTCCTGTGGCTTTGAAGGGTGTAGCCCTCATGGCTGCTCTCACTAGTAGAAGTTGAGTGTCTTCAGCTTTTCCATGCTGAGGTTGCAAGCTGCTGAGAGTTCTACCATTCTTGGGTCTGGAGGGCAGCAACCCTCTTCCCACAGCTCCACTAGGCAGTGCCCTGGTGGGGAGTCTGTGTGAGGGCTCCAAACCCACATTTCCCCTTGGCACTACCCTCTGTGGGGGGCCTGCTCTTGCAGCAGGCTTCTGCCTGGGCATCTAGGCTTCCTCATAATCCTCTGTAATCTAGGTGGGAGCTGCCAAGCCTCCTTCACTCTGGCACTCTGTGTACCTGAAGACTTAACACAACATAGAAGCCACCAAACCTTACGGCTTATGTCCTCTGGAGCAGTAGCCTGAGCTGTACCTAGAGCCCTTTGAAGCACAGCTCAAGCCAGAGAGGCTGGGATGTGGGAAAGTGTCCTGAGACTAAGCAATTCAGCGGTTCCCTGTGCCTGGCCCCTGAAACCATTCCTTCTCCTAGGCCTCTGGGCCTGTGATGGGAGGGGCTGCCTCAAAGATTTCTGAAGTGCCTTTGAGGCCTTTTTCCCATTGTCTTGGATATTAGCACCTGCCTCCCTTTTAGTCATGTTATCTCTTTAGCAAGTGGTTGCACCACAGCCTGTTGGATTCTTTCTCTACCACTGGGCCAGACTGCAAATTTTCCAAACTTTTACATTCTGCTTACCTTTTAAATATGAGTTCCAACTTTAAGTCCTTTCTTTGTTCCCACATCTGGGCATAGGCTGTTAAAAGCAGCCAGGTCACATCTTGAATTCTTTGCTGTTTAAAAATCTCTTCCACCAGATAGTCTTCATCACTTTCAAGTTCAAACTTCCACAAATTCCTACAGCATGGACACAGTGCAGCCAAGTCTTTTGCTACGATATAATAGGGTGACCTTTGCTCCAGTTCCCAATACCTTCCTTTTTTCCATCTGAGAGCTCATCAGCCTGGCCTTAACTGTCCATATTTCTATCAGCATTTTGGTCACAACCACTTAAGTCTCTAAGAAGTTCCAGACTTTCCCTCTTCTTCTTGCCTTCTTCTGAGACCTTCAAACTCTTCCAGCCTCTGCCTGTTACACAACTCCAAAGCCACTTCCACATTTTCAGGTATCTTTATAGCCATACCCCACTCCTATTGGTAACACAGTACCAATTTTCTGTGTTAGTCCTTTTTGCATTGCTATAAAAAATACCTGAGACTAGGTAATTTATCAAGAAAAGTGGTTTATCTTGGCTCATGGTTCTGCAGGTGATACAAGAAACATGTTGCTGGTATCTGCTTCTGGTGAGGGTTTCAAGAAGCTTCTAATCATGGTGGAAGGTGAAGAAGGACATGTGTCACATGGCAATAGCAGGCGTGGGAGGTGTAGGTGCCACACTCTTAAACAATCAGATCCCATGTGAACCACCAGAGTAAGAACTCAATCATCACCAGGGGAATGGTGCTAAGCCATTTGTGAGGAATCTGCACCCATGATCCAAACACCTTCCACCAGGCCCCATGTCCAACACTGGAGGTGACATTTCAACATGAGATTTGGCGGGAACAAACATCTGAACCATATCAACAATCAAGCTAGTTAACACATCCACCACCTCATGTAGTTACCTTTGTGTGTGTGTACGTGTGTGTGTGTGGTGAGAACACTTAAGATCTACCCTTTCAGCAAAATTTCAAGTATGCAAGACATTGTTATCAACTATAGTCACCACTCTGTACATTAGAACTCTAAAACTTATTAATCTTATAACCTAAAGTTTGTACTTTTTGACCAATATCTCTCCATTTTCTCTACCCCTCCAACTCCAATGACAACTACCATTCTACTCTCTGTTTGCATGAGTTTGACTATTTTAGATTCCATATATAAGTGAGATCATACTGTACTTCTCTTTCTCTGTGTGACTCATTTCACTCAGCATAATGCCTGCAAGGTTCATTCATGTCTTCTCAGGTGAAAGGATTTCCTTATTTTAATGGTTGAATAATATTCCAGTGTGTGTGTGTGTCCTTGTGTGTGTACTGTTGGCCACCCATATCCATGTGTTTCACTTTCATTTATTCAACCAAGTAGGGATTTAAAATATATGAAAAAAATTACATGTGTACTTAACACGTACATTATTTTTCTTGTCATTCCCTAAACAATATAACAGCCATTTACATAGCATTTGCATTGTATTAGGTATTATAGGTTTTATAAATAATTTAGAGATGATTTAAACTATTGATATATAGGTAGATGTGGAAAGTTTATATGCAAATATTATGCTGTTTTATATGAGAGACTTGAGCATCCACGGATTTGGGTATCCATAGGTGGTCCTGGAACCAATTCCCCATGGATATCAAGGGACTACCATATACATATGTTTTCATGTCCTGGCTACTGTGAATAATGCTGCAGTGAACATAAGGGTACAGAAATCACTTCAAGATACTGATTTGATTTTCTCATATATCCAGAAGTAGGATTGCTGGGTCAACTGGTTGTTCTATTTTTTATTTTTTATTATTATACTTTAAGTTCTAGGGTACCTGTGCATAATGTGCAGGTTTGTTACATATGTATACTTGTGCCATGTTGGTGTACTGCACCCATCAACTCGTCAGCACCCATCAACTCGTCATTTACATCAGGTATAACTCCCAATGCAATCCCTCCCCGCCCCAACCCATAATAGGCCCCGGTGTGTGATGTTCCCCTTCCCAAGTCCAAGTGATCTCATTTTTAATTTTTTTTGAAACTTTCATACTGTTTTCCATAATAGCTGTATCAATTTATATTTCCACCAATATTGCACAAAGGTTCACTTTTCTCCACAGCCTCACCAGCATTTGTTATGTATTGTCTTTTCAGTAATCATCTTAAGAAGTGAGAGGTGATACCTCATTGTGGTATTGATTTGTATTTCCCTGATGATTAGTGATGTTGAGCATTTTCATGTACCTATTAGACATGTCCCTGTTTGTATGTCTTCTTTGCGAAAAGGTTTATTCCCAAATTATTATTATGGACTACTTTATTAGTCCATTTTCATGCTGCTGATAAAGATATCCCCAAGACTGGACAATTTACAAAAGAAAGAGGTTTAACTGACTTACAGTTCCACTTGGCCAGGGAGGCCACACACCTGTGGCAAAAGGTGAAAGGCATGTCTCACATGATGGCAGATAAGAGAAGAGGGCTTGTGCAAAGAAACTCCCCTTTGTAGAAACCATCAGATCTCATGAGACTTATTCACTATCATAAGAACAACACAGGAAGGACCTGCTCCAATGATTCAATTACCTCCCACTGGGTCCCTCCCACAACACATGGGAATTCAAGATGAGGTTTGGGTGGGGACAGAACCAAACCATATCACTCCACCCTTGGCCCCTCCCAAACCTCATGTCCTCACATTTCAAAACCAATCATGCCTTCCCAACAGTCCCCCAAAGTCTTAATTCATTTCAGCATTAACTCAAAAATCCACAGCCCAAAGTCTCATTGGAGACAAGGCAAGTCCCTTCTGCCTATGAGCCTGTAAAACCAAAAGCAAGTTAGTTACTTCCTAGATACAATGGGGGTACAGGCATTGGATAAATAAATGTGAGACATTGGCCAAAACGAAGGGGCTACAGGCCCCATGCAAGTCCAAAATCCAGCAGGGCAGTCAAATCTTAAAGCTCCAGAATGATCTCCTTTGACTTCATGTCTCACGTCCAGGTCATGCTGATGGAAGATGTGGGTTCCCATGGTCTTGAGCAGCTCCACCCCTGTGGCTCTGCAGGGTACAGCCTCCCTCCCAGCTGCTTTCATGTGCTAGTGTTGAGTGTCTATGGCTTTTCTAGGTACATATTGCAAGTTGTCAGTGGATCTACCATTCTGGAGGCTGGAGAATGGTGGCCCTCTTCTCACAGCTCCACTAGGCAGTGCCCCAGTAGGGACTCTGTGTGGGGGCTCCAACCCCACATTTCTCTTCCCCACTGCCATAGCAGATGTTCTCCATGAGGGCCCTGCCCCTGCAGCAAACCTCTGCCTGGACATCCAGGCATTTCCATACACTTTCTGAAATCTAGGTGGAGGTTCCCAAATACTAATTCTTGACTTCTGTTAACTCACAGGCTTAACACCACACGAAAGTGGCCAAGGCTTTGGGCTTACACCCTCTGAAGCCATGGCCCAAGCTCTGTGTTGGCCCCTTTCAGCCATGGCTGGAGCAGCTGGGACACAGGGCACCAAGTCTCTAGGCTGCACACAGCATGGGGACCCTGGACCCAGCCCACTAAACCACTTTTTCCTCCTAGGCCTCTAAGCCTGTGATGGGAGGGGCTGCCATGAAGACCTCTGACATGTCTTGGAGACATTTTCCCCATTGTCTTGGGAATTAATATTCAGCTCCTCATTACTTATGCAAATTTCTGCAAAGGGCTTTAATTTCTCCCTAGAAAATGGGATTTTCTTTTCTATCACATTGCCAGGGTGCAAATTTTTTGAACCTTTATGCTCTGCTTCCTTTATAAAACTGAATGCCTTCAACAGCACCCAAGTCACCTCTTGAATGCTTTGCTGCTTAGAAATTTCTTCCACCAGATACCCTAAATCATCTCTTTCAAGTTCAAAGTTCCACTAATCTCTAAGGCTCTTTGCTAAGACATAGGAAGAGTCACCTTTGCTCCAGTTCCCGACAAGTTCCTCATCTCCATCTGAGACCACCTCAGCTTGGATTTCATTGTCCATATCATTAAAAGTATTTTGGTCAAAGCCATTCTACAAGTCTCTAGGGAGTTCCAACCTTTCCCACATTTTCCTGTCTTCTTCTGAGCCCTTCAAAAGGTTCCAACCTCTGCCTGTTACCCAATTCCAAAGTTGCTTCCACATGTTGGGCATCTTTTCAGCAGTGCTCCACTCTACTGGTACCAATTTACTGTATTAGTCCATTTGCATGCTGCTGATAAAGACATACCCGAGACTGGGTAATTTATGCAAGAAAGAAGTTTAATAGACTTACAATCTCAAGATGAGATTTGGGTGGGGACACAGCCAAACCATATCAGGTACTTTGTCCAGTTTTATTTGGATTATTTGTTCCTTTTTGGTATTGTATGGATTCCTTATGTATTTTGGAAATTAACTTATTATATATGTTATTGACAAATATTTTCTCACATTCTGTAGACTTTTCATTTTGTTGCTTGGTACCTTTGCTATGAAGTTTAGTTTTGCTTTTGTTGCCTGTGCTTTTGGTGTCATTTTCAAAAAATCATTGTCAAGACCAATGTCAAGGAGCTTTACCCTTATGTTTTCTTTCAAAAGTTTCATGGTTTCAGGTCCTGTTTAGGTCTTTAATTCATTTCAAGTTAATTTTTGTAATAGGAGACCAATTTCATTCTTTTACTTGTGGATATGCAGTTTTCCCAACACCATTTATTGAAGAGGCTGTCCTTTCCCTAATGTGTATTTTTGGCACCCTTGTCAAATATTAGTTGATCACATATGTGTGGGCTTACTTCCAGGCTCTCAATTCTGTTCCAATTATCTATGTGTCTGTTTTTATGCCAGGACCATACATTTTGAATGCTATAGATTTGAAATAAAGTTTGAAATCAGTGTCATGCCTCCAGTTTTTTCTCCTTGAATCTGTATATTGCTTTGGGTAGTATGAATTTTTATTTTAAGGTTTTTATCAAATCACTCTTACAAGAGTAAGAGTTTTTATATGTTGATTTTGTATCTTGCAACTTTACTAAATTATTTTATTATCACTACAGGTTTGCCATTCTAAAAAATCTTTGGCTGGGCAAGGTGGCTCACACCCATTATCCTAGCACTTTGGAAGGCCAAGGCAGGAGGATAACTTGAAGCCGGGAGTTGAAGATCAGCTTGGGCAACATGATGAGGCCCTGTCTCAAAAAAGGAAAAAAGAAAAGCAGAAACCACCACAAAATAAAAATATTTTCCAAAAACCAACTCTTAATTTCATTCATCTTGCCTATTGTTTTTAGTGCCTACTGTATTTATTTTTGCTCTAATTGACATTATTTTACTCCCTTTGTAGATGCTGAGGTTAGTTTATTCTTTTATTACAGTTCTTTGAGGTATAACATTAATTTATTCATTGGAGATATTTTTTCTTATTGTAATGGTTTATAGCTACAGACTTCCTTCTTAGAATTGCTATTGTTATATCCCATCAGTTTTTGTATGTTGTGTTTCTATTTTTAATTGTCTTAAGATATTGTTTGATTTTCTCTTTGAATTCTTATTTGACCAATTGGCTGTTCAAAGGTGTTTAATTTTCATGTATTTGGGATTTTTCCAAATTCTTCCTGTTATTGATTTATAGTTTTATAGCATTGTGGTCAGAAAAGATATCTGATATGATTTTAATCTCCTTGAATTTATTATGAATTGTTTTGTGGCCTGTTGTATGATGTATCCTGAGAACGTTTCATGTTTGCTTTAGAAAAATGTATATTTTGCTGCTGTTAGATGAAATGTTTTGTATATGTATCTGGTTCATTCTATCTACAGTGTTATTCAAATCACAGTTTCCTTCTTGATTTTTTGTCTGAATTGCCTAGTCATTGTGGAGAGTGCAGTATTAAAGTTCCCTGCTATTATTACATTTCTATTTATTTCTCATTTCAATTATGCCAATATTTGCTTTATAAATGTAGATGCTCTAATGTTAGGTGCATAAGTATTTTAAATTTTTATATCATTTGATGAGTTTTCCCCTTTATTATTATGTAACTACCTTGTCTCTTGTGACACTTTTTGAATAAAAAGGCTATTTTTTTCTGGCATAATTATAGCCATCTCTGATCTCTTTTAGGTACCAACTGCATGGAGTATGTTTTTCTATCCCTTCTCTTTCACCTATGTGTGTCTCTAAAGCTAAATTGAGTATCTTGTACATAGCCTATTTTTGTATCCTGTTTTTTATCCATTCGGCATTCAGTGTCTTTTGATTAAATAACTTAATCCATTGACATTTAAATAGCTATCAGACATAAACAACTTACTATTGACATTTTATTCATTGCTTTCTGACTGTTTTGTAGTTCCTTTGTTACTTTCTTCCTTTCTTCCTTTGTGATTTGATGACTTTGTGGTAGTATGCTTTGATTCCTTTCTCTTTATCTTTTTTGGTATCCACTACAGGTTTTTTTATGTGATTACTATCAGGTTTGTATTAAATATCTTATAGCTATAACATCCCATTTTAAGCTGTTAACAACTTAATTTATATCACATAAAAAATCTCTATATTTTTACTTTTTCTTTGTCACATTTTTGGTTACTGATGTTACAATTTATGTATTTTGTATATTGTATACCCAATAACAAATTATCATAGTTATTATTTTTAACGTTCATGTTTGGGTTTTTTTTTTTTTTTTTTTTTTTTTTGAGGCAGAATCTCACTCTATCACCCAGGTTGGAGTGCAGTGGTGGATCTCAGCTCACTACAACCTGCGCCTCCCGGGTTCAAACGATTCTCATGTCTCAGCCTCCTGAGTAACTGGGAATACAGACATGCACCACCACCCCTGGCTAACTTTGGTATTTTTGGTAAAGATGGGGTTTCACCTTGTTGGCCGGGCTGGTCTCGAACTCCTGGCATCAAGTGATCCATCCACCTCTGCCTCTCGAAGTGCTGGGATTACAGATATGAGCCACTGTGCCTGGACTTAATGTTCTTTTATTAACTATTATACTAGAACTGAAAGTGATTTACTCACCATCATTAAAATAATAGAGAATTCTGACTTTGACTATATATTTACCTTTATAAGTGAGTTTTATGCATTTATATGTTTGTATGTTGTTAATCAGCATCCATTCATTTCAGTAAAGAACTACTTTAGCATTTCTTCTAAGGCAGGACTAGTGGTGATGAGCTCCCTTACCTTTTGTTTGTTTGGGAAAGTCTTTACATCTTCTTCATTTCTTTTTTTTTTTTTTTTTTTTTTTTTTTTAATTTATTTATTATTATTATACTTTAAGTTATAGGGTACATGTGCATAACGTGCAGGCTTGTTACATATGTATACTTGTGCCTTGTTGCTGTGCTGCACCCATCAACTCGTCATTTGCATCAGGTATAACTCCCAATGCAATCCCTCCCCCCTCCCCCCTCCCCCTTCCCCCCTCCCCCCTCCCCATGATAGGCCCCGGTGTGTGATGTTCCCCTTCCTGAGTCCGAGTGATCTCATTGTTCAGTTCCCACCTATGAGTGAGAACATGCGGTGTTTGGTTTTCTGTTCTTGTGATAGTTTGCTAAGAATGATGGTTTCCAGCTGCATCCATGTCCCTACAAAGGACACAAACTAATCCTTTTTGATGGCTGCATAGTATTCCATGGTGTATATGTGCCACATTTTCTTAATCCAATCTGTCACTGATGGACATTTGGGTTGATTCCAAGTCTTTGCTATTGTGAATAGTGCCGCAATAAACATACGTGTGCATGTGTCTTTATAGCAGCATAATTTATAATCCTTTGGGTATATACCCAGTAATGGGATGGCTGGGTCATATGGTACATCTAGTTCTAGATCCTTGAGGAATCGCCATACTGTTTTCCATAATGGTTGAACTAGTTTACAATCCCACCAACAGTGTAAAAGTGTTCCTATTTCTCCACATCCTCTCCAGCACCTGTTGTTTCCTGACTTTTTAATGATCGCCATTCTAACTGGTGTGAGATGGTATCTCATTGTGGTTTTGATTTGCATTTCTCTGATGGCCAGTGATGATGAGCATTTTTTCATGTGTCTGTTGGCTGTATGAATGTCTTCTTTTGAGAAATGTCTGTTCATATCCTTTGCCCACTTTTTGATGGGGTTGTTTGTTTTTTTCTTGTAAATTTGTTTGAGTTCTTTGTAGGTTCTGGAAATTAGCCCTTTGTCAGATGAGTAGATTGCAAAAATTTTCTCCCATTCTGTAGGTTGCCTGTTCACTCTGATGGTAGTTTCTTTTGCTGTGCAGAAGCTCTTTAGTTTAATGAGATCCCATTTGTCAATTTTGGCTTTTGCTGCCGTTGCTTTTGGTGTTTTAGACATGAAGTCTTTGCCCATGCCTATGTCCTGAATGGTACTACCTAGGTTTTCCTCTAGGATTTTTATGGTATTAGGTCTAACATTTAAGTCTCTAATCCATCTTGAATTAATTTTCGTATAAGGAGTAAGGAAAGGATCCAGTTTCAGCTTTCTACTTACGGCTAGCCAATTTTCCCAGCAGCATTTATTAAATAGGGAATCCTTTCCCCATTTCTTGTTTCTCTCAGGTTTGTCAAAGATCAGATGGCTGTAGATGTGTGGTATTATTTCTGAGGACTCTGTTCTGTTCCATTGGTCTATATCTCTGTTTTGGTACCAGTACCATGCTGTTTTGGTTACTGTAGCTTTGTAGTATAGTTTGAAGTCAGGTAGCGTGATGCCTCCAGCTTTGTTCTTTTGACTTAGGATTGTCTTGGAGATGCGGGCTCTTTTTTGGTTCCATATGAACTTTAAAGCAGTTTTTTCCAATTCCGTGAAGAAACTCGTTGGTAGCTTGATGGGGATGGCATTGAATCTATAAATAACCTTGGGCAGTATGGCCATTTTCACGATATTGATTCTTCCTATCCATGAGCATGGTATGTTCTTCCATTTGTTTGTGTCCTCTTTGATTTCACTGAGCAGTGGTTTGTAGTTCTCCTTGAAGAGGTCCTTTACATCCCTTGTAAGTTGGATTCCTAGGTATTTGATTCTCTTTGAAGCAATTGTGAATGGAAGTTCATTCCTGATTTGGCTCTCTGTTTGTCTGTTACTGGTGTATAAGAATGCTTGTGATTTTTGCACATTAATTTTGTATCCTGAGACTTTGCTGAAATTGCTTATCAGCTTAAGGAGATTTTGGGCTGAGACAATGGGGTTTTCTAAATATACAATCATGTCATCTGCAAACAGGGACAATTTGACTTCTTCTTTTCCTAACTGAATACCCTTGATTTCTTTCTCTTGCCTAATTGCCCTAGCCAGAACTTCCAACACTATGTTGAATAGGAGTGGTGAGAGAGGGCATCCCTGTCTTGTGCCAGTTTTCAAAGGGAATTTTTCCAGTTTTTGCCCATTCAGTATGATATTGGCTGTGGGTTTGTCATAGATAGCTCTTATTATTTTGAGGTACGTTCCATCAATACCGAATTTATTGAGCGTTTTTAGCATGAAGGGCTGTTGAATTTTGTCAAAAGCCTTTTCTGCATCTATTGAGATAATCATGTGGTTCTTGTCTTTGGTTCTGTTTATATGCTGGATTATGTTTATTGATTTGCGAATGTTGAACCAGCCTTGCATCCCAGGGATGAAGCCCACTTGATCATGGTGGATAAGCTTTTTGATGTGTTGCTGAACCCGGTTTGCCAGTATTTTATTGAGGATTTTTGCATCGATGTTCATCAGGGATATTGGTCTAAAATTCTCTTTTTTTGTTGTGTCTCTGCCAGGCTTTGGTATCAGAATGATGTTGGCCTCATAAAATGAGTTAGGGAGGATTCCCTCTTTTTCTATTGATTGGAATAGTTTCAGAAGGAATGGTACCAACTCCTCCTTGTACCTCTGGTAGAATTCAGCTGTGAATCCATCTGGTCCTGGACTTTTTTTGGTTGGTAGGCTATTAATTATTGCCTCAATTTCAGAGCCTACTATTGGTCTATTCAGGGATTCAACTTCTTCCTGGTTTAGTCTTGGAAGAGTGTAAGTGTCCAGGAAATTATCCATTTCTTCTAGATTTTCCAGTTTATTTGCGTAGAGGTGTTTATAGTATTCTCTGATGGTAGTTTGTATTTCTGTGGGGTCGGTGGTGATATCCCCTTTATCATTTTTAATTGCGTAGATTTGATTCTTCTCTCTTTTCTTCTTTATTAGTCTTGCTAGTGGTCTGTCAATTTTGTTGATCTTTTCAAAAAACCAACTCCTAGATTCATTGATTTTTTGGAGAGTTTTTTGTGTCTCTATCTCCTTCAGTTCTGCTCTGATCTTAGTTATTTCTTGCCTTCTGCTAGCTTTCGAATGTGTTTGCTCTTGCTTCTCTAGCTCTTTTAATTGTGATGTTAGAGTGTCAATTTTAGATCTTTCCTGCTTACTCTTGTGGGCATTTAGTGCTATAAATTTCCCTCTACACACTGCTTTAAATGTGTCCCAGAGATTCTGGTATGTTGTATCTTTGTTCTCATTGGTTTCAAAGAACATCTTTATTTCTGCCTTCATTTCGTTATGTACCCAGTAGTCATTCAGGAGCAGGTTGTTCAGTTTCCATGTAGTTGAGCGGTTTTGATTGAGTTTCTTAGTCCTGAGTTCTAGTTTGATTGCACTGTGGTCTGAGAGACAGTTTGTTATAATTTCTGTTCTTGTACATTTGCTGAGGAGTGCTTTACTTCCAATTACGTGGTCAATTTTGGAGTAAGTACGATGTGGTGCTGAGAAGAATGTATATTCTGTTGATTTGGGGTGGAGAGTTCTGTAGATGTCTATTAGGTCTGCTTGCTGCAGAGATGAGTTCAATTCCTGGATATCCTTGTTAACTTTCTGTCTCGTTGATCTGTCTAATGTTGACAGTGGAGTGTTGAAGTCTCCCATTATTATTGTATGGGAGTCTAAGTCTCTTTGTAAGTCTCTAAGGACTTGCTTTATGAATCTGGGTGCTCCTGTATTGGGTGCGTATATATTTAGGATAGTTAGCTCTTCCTGTTGAATTGATCCCTTTACCATTATGTAATGGCCTTCTTTGTCTCTTTTGATCTTTGATGGTTTAAAGTCTGTTTTATCAGAGACTAGTATAGCAACCCCCGCTTTTTTTTGTTCTCCATTTGCTTGGTAAATCTTCCTCCATCCCTTTATTTTGAGCCTATGTATGTCTCTGCATGTGAGATGGGTCTCCTGAATACAGCAGACTGATGGGTCTTGACTCTTTATCCAGTTTGCCAGTCTGTGTCTTTTAATTGGAGCATTTAGTCCATTTACATTTAAGGTTAAGATTGTTATGTGTGAACTTGATCCTGCCATTATGATATTTTCAACTGAGCCTCTGCTGCTGATACCCAGGCAAACAGGGTCTGGAGTGGACCTCAAGCAATCTCCAACAGACCTACAGCTGAGGGTCCTGACTGTTAGAAGGAAAACTATCAAACAGGAAGGACACCTACACCAAAACCCCATCAGTACATCACCATCATCAAAGACCAGAGGCAGATAAAACCACAAAGATGGGGAAAAAGCAGGGCAGAAAAGCTGGAAATTCAAAAAATAAGAGCGCATCTCCCCCAGCAAAGGAGCGCAGCTCATCGCCAGCAACGGATCAAAGCTGGACGGAGAATGACTTTGACGAGATGAGAGAAGAAGGCTTCAGTCCATCAAATTTCTCAGAGCTAAAGGAGGAATTACGTACCCAGCGCAAAGAAACTAAAAATCTTGAAAAAAAAGTGGAAGAATTGATGGCTAGAGTAATTAATGCAGAGAAGGTCCTAAATGAAATGAAAGAGATGAAAACCATGACACGAGAAATACGTGACAAATGCACAAGTTTCAGTAACCGACTCGATCAACTGGAAGAAAGAGTATCAGCGATTGAGGATCAAATGAATGAAATGAAGCGAGAAGAGAAACCAAAAGAAAAAAGAAGAAAAAGAAATGAACAAAGCCTGCAAGAAGTATGGGATTATGTAAAAAGACCAAATCTACGTCTGATTGGGGTGCCTGAAAGTGAGGGGGAAAATGGAACCAAGTTGGAAAACACTCTTCAGGATATCATCCAGGAGAACTTCCCCAACCTAGTAGGGCAGGCCAACATTCAAATCCAGGAAATACAGAGAACGCCACAAAGATACTCCTCGAGAAGAGCAACTCCAAGACACATAATTGCCAGATTCACCAAAGTTGAAATGAAGGAAAAAATCTTAAGAGCAGCCAGAGAGAAAGGTCGGGTTACCCACAAAGGGAAGCCCATCAGACTAACAGCAGATCTCTCGGCAGAAACTCTCCAAGCCAGAAGAGAGTGGGGGCCAATATTCAACATTCTTAAAGAAAAGAATTTTAAACCCAGAATTTCATATCCAGCCAAACTAAGTTTCATAAGTGAAGGAGAAATAAAATCCTTTACAGATAAGCAAATGCTTAGAGATTTTGTCACCACTAGGCCTGCCTTACAAGAGATCCTGAAGGAAGCACTCAACATGGAAAGGAACAACCGGTACCAGCCATTGCAAAAACATGCCAAAATGTAAAGACCATCGAGGCTAGGAAGAAACTGCATCAACTAACGACCAAAATAACCAGTTAATAACATCTTCTTCATTTCTGACGGACAGTGTTGCCAGGTAAAGTATTCTTCAATGGCAGTTTTTTTCTTTAGATATTTTAAAATATCATCCCATTCCCTCCTCCTGGACTGCAAAGTTTGTGCTGCCATAGAATTTTTCTAAGTATTGCCTTTAGAAAGGTTATCAGATACAAGGTCAATACACAGAAATAATTGGATAATAATTGTATTCTCAAAATCAACATACACACTCCTTAGCATTTATATACACCAACAGGAAACATCTGAAAAAGAATTAAGAAAGGAAACTCACATACAGTAGCCACAAAGAATATAAAATACCTAGTAATCAATTTAATCAAAGAAGTAGAAGGTTTATACAAGTAAAGGTATAAAACACTGATGAAAAAAATTGAAGAGGACACTACAAACTGGAAAGATATTCCATACTCATGGCTTGGAAGAATTAAGGTTATTAAAATGACTATAGTACTAAAAGCAATTTACATACTCAGTGCAATCACTATAAAAATACCAATGACATTCTTCATAAATATAAAAAGATGCTAAAACATATATGGAATTACAAGAGACCTTGAATAGCCAAAGAAATCCTGAACAAAAAGAACAAAGCTGGAGGCATCACACTACCTGACTTCATAATAAACTACAAAGCTATAGTAACCAAATTAGTATGGTACTGGCAAAAAACAAACAAAAAACACAAAATAACAACGACAACAAAAACAGAGACACAGACCAATGGAACAGAATAGAGAATCCGGAAATAAATCCACACATTTACAGCCAACTCATTTTCAACAAAGGCACCAAGTACATACATTGAGGGACAGGACAGTCTCTTCAGTAAGTGATGTGAGGAAAACTAGATGACCATATGCAGAAGAATGAAACTAGACCTCCTATCTCTTATTACATACAAAAATCAACTCAAAATAAATTAAATATTTAAATCTAAGACCTGAAAATATGAAACTAATAAAAAAACTTTGGAAAAATCCTTCAGAACATTGGTCTGGGCAATGATTTTTTCTGTAAGACCTCAAAAGCACAGACAACCGAAGTAAAATAGACAAATGGAATATTATCAAGCTAAAAAGCTTCTGCACAGCAAAGGAATCAAAGAGATAGCCCATGGAATGGAAGAAAATATTTTCAAGCTTTCCATCTTACAGGGATTTATAACCAGAATATATAAGGATTTCAAAGAACTCTGTAGCAAAAAAAAGTTTTAAAATGTGTAAAAGATCTCAATAGACATTTCTCAAAAGCAGATATACAAATTGACAATACGTATATGAAAATATGCTCTTGGGATCTTTGTCATGAAATATTTGCTCATTCCTATGTCCAGAATGGTTGCCTAGGTTGTCTTCCAAGGTTTTTATAGTTTTTAGTTTTAATTGACAAATGGGATCTAATTAAACTTAAGAACTTCTGCACAGCAAAAGAAACTATGAACAGAGTAAACAGACAACCTACAGAATGGAAGAAAATGTTTGCAAACTATGCATCTGACAAAGGTCTAATATCCAGAATCTATAAGGAACTTAAAGAAATTTACAAGGGAAAAACAAAAAAAAATTAAAAATGGGCAAAGGACATGAACAGACACTTCTCAAAAGAAGACATACATGCAGCCAACAAGCATATGAAAAAAACTCAATGTCATTGATCATTAGAGAAATGCAAATCAAAACCACAGTGAGATACCATCTCACATCAGTCAGAATGGCTATTAATAAAAAGTCAAAAAGTAGTAGATGGTAGCAAGGTTGTGCAGAAAAAGGAACACTTATACACTGTTGGTGGCAGTGTAAATTTCAACCATTACGGAAAGCAGTATGGCAATTCCTCAAAGAGCTAAAAACAGAACTATCATTCGACCCAGCAATCCCATTACTAGGTATGTACCCAGAGGAATACAAATAATTCCACCATAAAGACACATGCATGCGTATGTCCACTGCAACATTATTCACAATAGCAAAGACATAGAATCAACATAAATGCCCATCATTTACAGATAAGATAAAGAAAATGTGCTACATATACACCATGGAATACTATGCAGCCATAAAAAATGAGATCAGATCCTTTGCAGGAACATGGATGGAGCTGGAGGCTATTATTCTTAACAAACTAACACAGGAACAGAAAACCAAGTACTGCATGGTCTCACTTATACGTGTGAGCTAAATGATGAGAACTCATGATCACAAAGAAGAGAGCAACAGACACTGGGGTCTAGTTGAGGGTGGGAGGAGAGAGAGGAGCAGAAAAGTAACTATTAGGTACTAAGCTTAGTGCCTGGGTGATGAAATAATCTGTACACCACACCCCCAGATATGAGTTTACCTATACAATAAGCTTGCACATGTACCCCCAAACCTAAAATAGAAGTTTTTAAAAAAAGAAAACTAAAGAAATTGAGTGAAACCCAAAAAAGCTAAACTCAGAGAAAGTCATACCATGATGCATCTTAATTAACCTTCTGAAAGCTAATACAAAATAATTAAAAACAGCTAGAGACAAATGGCATTACCTGTAAAGGAACAAAAATTCAAATGACAATGGGTTTCTTATATGAAATTATGGCAGCCAGAATGAAGGAGCATAACATTTTTAAGTATTGAAAGAAAAGAATTGTCTACCCAGTGACTATCCTTCAGGAATAACTAGAAAAGAAAGAAATTCTCAAAGGCAAACAAACAGACTCTAGTTACTTATAAGAACTACCCTTTAAGAGTAGCTAAAGCAGCCATTCCTAACTGAAATACATATATAAATAAAAGGATGATGGTGGAATTGGTAAAAACAGAAGTAAAAATAATAGACTACACTTTCCCTAATTAATTTTTTAAATAATATTTTATGGTTGAAGCAAAAATTATGACATCATCTGATGTGGTACTCAATGTATGTACTGCAAATACTTGTCACAATTGTATTTGGAAAGTGGGGAAGTTAATATGACATAAATGATGTAAGGTTTCTATACTTCACCAGAAGTGGTAAAATATCAATACTAGTAGGCTGTGATGAGTTACATGTGCATATGGCAATACATAAGGTAAATAGTAAGAAAATAGAAATTAATATACTCAAATATTATAAATAAAAATAGAGGTCTATAAAGTGTTCATGTAGTCTACAGGAAGACAACACAAAGGAACTGAACAATTAGAAACAAAGGAATTAAATAGAAAAAAATAATAACAGGGAACACTTAAGCCTTAACATATTAATAACTATATTAAACATAAATAGTCAAGTACCACAGCCGGGCATGGTGGCTCATGCCTGTAATCCCAGCACTTTGGGAGGCCGAGACGAGTGGATCATAAGGTCAGGAGAGCAAGACTATCCTGGTTAACATGGTGAAACCCCGTCTCTACTAAAAATATAAAAAATTACAGGTGTGGCACCTGTAGTCCCACCTACTCGGGAGGCTGAGGCAGGAGAATGGTGTGAACCTGGGAGGCAGAGGTTACAGTGAGCTGAGATCGTGCCACTGTACTCCAGCCTGGGTGACAGAGCAAGACTCTGTTTCAAAAAAAAAGTCAAGTACAACAAATACAATACAAAGATTGGTAGAGTAGACTTTTAAAAATACACCTCTATGTTGTCTACAACACACTGATTTCAAGTGTAACGAATTAGGTAGATTGAAAGGAGAAGGAAGAAAATATATCTCATACAAACATTAATCAAAAAAGTGTGGCTTTATCAATATCAGACAAAGTAAATCTTACGGTAAAGGAATGACTACAATTGGAGGTACAATTGGGGATACTGTATGATATGGTTTGGCTCAATGTCCCCACCCAAATCTCACCTGGAATTGTAGAATTGTAATAATCCCTATGTGTCATGGGGCAGACTTGGTGGGTGGTAATTGAATCATGGAGGCAGATTTTTCCTGTGCTGTTCTCGTGATACTTAATAAGTCTCATGAGATCTTATGGTTTTATAAAGGGAAGTTCCCCTGCAAACATTTGCTCTTGCCTGCCACCATGTAAGACGTGACTTTGCTCCTCATTCACCTTCTGCCATGATTGTAAGGCCTCCCCAGCTACATGGAACTGTGAGTCAATGAAACCTCTTTCCTTTATAAATTACCCAGTTTCAGGTATGTCTTTATTACCAAAGTGAGAACAGACTGATACAGTGAATTGGTACTGGAAAATGGGGTGACTCTGTAAAGATACCCAAAAATGTGGAAGCGACTTTGGAATTGGGTAACAGGCAGAGGTTGGAATAGTTTGGAGGACTCAGAAGATAGGAAAATGTGGGAAAGTTTGGAACTTCCTAGAGACGTGGAGGGCTCAGAAGACAGGAAGATATGTGAAAGTTTGGAACTTCCTAGAGACTTGTTGAATAACTTTGACCAAAACGCTGATAGTGATATGGACAATAAGGTCCAGGCTGAGGTGGTCTCAGGTGGAGATGGGGAACCTGTTAGGAACTGGAGTAAAGGTCACTCTTGCTATGCAAAGAGACTGGTGGCATTTTGCCCCTGCCCTAGAGATCTGTGGAACTTTGAACTTGAGAGAGATGATTTAGGGTATCTGGAGAAAGAACTTTCTAAGCAGTAAAGCATTCAAGAGGAAGCAGAGCATTTGGAAAATGTGCAGCCTAACAATGCAATCAAAAAGAAAAACCCATATTCTGGGGAGAAATTCAAGCCACCTGCAGAAATTTGCATATGTAACAAGGAGTCAAATGCTAGTCACCAAGACAATGGGGAAAATGCCTCCAGGGCATGTCAGAGACCTTTGTGGCAGCCCCTGTCATCACAGGCCTGAGGCCTAGGAGGGAAAAATGGTTTCATGAGCCAGGCCTAGGGCTCCCCTGCACTATGCAGCCTCTGAACATGGTGCCCTTCATCCCAGCTGTTTCAGCTCCAGCCATGGCTAAAAAGGGCCAATGCTTCAGAGAATGCAAGGCCCAAGCCTTGGCAGCTTACACGTGGTGGTGGGACTGTGAGTACACAGAAGTCAAGAATTGAGGTTTGGGAACCTCCACCTACATTTCAGAGGATGTATGAAAACACCTGAATGTCCAGGTAGAAGCATACTGTAGGGGCAGGGCCCTCATAGAGAACCTCTGCTAGGGCAGTGTGGAAGGGAAATGTGGGGTCACAGCTCCCACACAGAGTCCCTACTGGGCCACTGCCTAGTGGAGCTATGAGAAGAGGGTTGCCATCATCCAGACCCCAGAATGGTAGATCCACCGACAGCTTGTACCATGCAACTGGAAAAGCCACAGACATTCAATGCCAGCCTGTGAAAGCAGCTGAGAGGGAAGCTATACCCTGCAAAGCCACAGGGGTGGAGCTGCCCAAGGCCATGGCAGCCCACCTCTTGCATCAGCATGACCTGGATGTGAGATATGGAATCAAAGGAGATCCTTTTGGAACTTTAAGGTTTAATTACTGCCCCACTGGATTTCGGACTTGCGTGGGGCCTGTAGCCACTTCATTCTGGTCAATTTCTCCCATTTGGAACAGGTGAATTTACCTAAAGTCTGTACCCCATTTTATTTAAGAAGTATCTAATTTGCTTTTGATTTTATAGACTCATAGGTGGAAGGGACTTGCCTTGTCTCAGATGAGACTTTGGACTGTGGACTTTTAATGCTGAAATGAGTTAAGACTTTGGGGAAATGTTGGGAAGGCATGATTGGTTTTGAAATGTGAGGACATGAGATTTGGGAGGGGCCAGGGATGAAATGATACAGTTTGGCTCGCTGTCCCCATTCAAATCTCACCTGAAATTGCAATAATCCCCACATATCATGGGAGGGACCCAGTAGGAGGTAACTGAATCATGGGGGTGAGTTTTCTCCATGCTGTTCTCATGATAGTGAGTAAGTCTCGTGATATCTGATGGTTTTATAAAGGGGAGTTCCCTTGCAAACACTTGCTCGTGCCTGTCACCCTGTAAGGTGTGACTTTCCTCCTCATTCACCTTCTGCCACGATTGTGAGGCCTCCCCAGCCATGTGAAACTGCGAGTCAATTAAACCTCTTTCCTTTATAAATCACTCAGTCTCTGGTATGTCTTTATTAGCAATGTAAGAAAAGACTTGTCTTCTGCCATAAAATGAGCCTCACCGGATGCTGGTGCCATAGCTTCTGGAACTGTGAGCCAAATAGAGTTCTGTTTTTTTTTTTTTTTTTTAGATAAATTACCTAGCCTGTGGTATTCTGTTATATCAGCAAAAAACAGACTAAGACAATACTTAACCAAGAGTGTCTAACTGATATTTTTAAAATATTGATATGAAAGTGTTAATGTAACTACTCATTATATGAAAAGCATAATTCCTCATGACCAACTGAGATTTATCCAAGAGACACAGAGATAGAATTATAGTAATTGCTCTCCATGGGGTATATCAAAAATAATTTTCTTAACAGATGCTGATATAGCTTGATAAAACTCTTTAGCAAAGGATTCTTCTTAAAATAATGAAATGTATGAATAGGGGAAAACAATCTTCTCAACAAAGTTTCTGATGTTGCACTTAATTGTGAAACAAATAACCAAAAAATGTACTTAATTATAAAGTACTGGGGGCAGTTTCAGAAAAATAAGAGAGTTAACAAAGTCATTGTAATCTAATAGTGTGAAAGTTCTGGTCATTATAATACAGCATGAAGCAGAAATAAGAGTTACAATCCCTAGAAAAATGGACATGTAATGATTATTTACATATGATATGATTACATTCCTAGAAAAAGCAGCTTAAACACTATTAAAATAAGTAAATTGGCTAGATAAAAGATAAGCTAATAAAAATTAATTACTTTGCTATGTTATCAGTTGGAAAATACAAAAGGAATTCTTTCAAAGTTTGGATGTAATGTTCCACCTTAAGCCAAATATAGTTAATTCCTTTTCCCTTTGAACTAGCCCCTGAAATTTTCAAAGAAATGTAAAAATCCACTTCAGCTCTGGAAACAAGTGCAGGGTGTTACCCACTGACCACAGCAGATTTCTTCAGGTTAATGAGCAGCTGAGACCTAAGGCGGGGATCTAGCCAGCTGAGGAAAGAACAATCCACTTAGGAAAACAAGTGTAAGGAACCTGCACCAGCGTGGAAGTCTGCAGGGTAGAACTGAGGAAAGGCATGAGAGAATGGGTGAAGCTAAACCTTGAGTCTACTGTCAGCTTTGGGATGTACATTAGGGTAAGAAATTCCCACCTCAGGAGTCAGTGCAGCTTCTCATTGGCTTGAAAAGCTGGAGCATGAACCCTAATGATTAAAGGAGAGGGCAGGCTCTAAGTATTTCTAGGCTGCTCCCTCTACAGTGAGTAAGCAGCTGGGAAGAGTGAAAACACAGCAAACCCATATTTACACTTTCTCTCATTATCTGGTATTGAAATATTTGAATAGGGACTCCAATAAATCAAAGTTCATCTTAATTCCTCATACTGAACCACATTTTGTAAGGATGAGCAAAAAGAGAAAATGATTGGTAATTTGGCAGGACCAACATGGGAACCAATGGGAAGAAAAGTAAACATTTCTTTGTGAAAGATGTTAATTCAAGAAACAGGTGGAAATTTAAAATAATCTCTTATTTGTTTTTAAAACAAGCTTTGAGAGGCTGTTGCATCTATGAAGAAGGCAGGAAATACTGATTTCAAATAAAAACATAATTATAAAATTTAAAATGCAATGGAAGCAACGAAAAGCCGATAATCTCTTAATCTTAAAATTTCATCTGAAATGCTTCAGAATTCACTTAGAAATCAGAAAACAAAGATGAAAGAAATGAGATTAGAAAAACAGTAAGGGACACGGAGAGTACACTGGAGGGAAACAATTATGTGTAGCACTAACTCTGAAAAGGAAAGCAGAACAGAGGGTAGGCAACTGAAAAAAAAAATTAAAGGAAAATTTCCCTGAGCCAGACAGAGGACTGTCTTTAGATTGGAAGCTTTCAGCAGTTATAGAAAAAAATCTCTAAATATACACGTATCCTGATATGGGTATTTTTTTCTTTTGAGACAGGGTATCACTCTGTCATCCAGGCTGGAGTGCAGTGGCAGGATCACAGCTCACTGCAGCTTCAACCTCCTGGGCTCAGGTGATCCTCCCACCTCAACCTCTCGAGTAGCTGGGACTACAAGGCACATGCCAGCCACCACACCTGGCTAAGTTTTAAACTTTTTGTAGAGATGAGGTTTCACGATGTTGCCCATGCTGGTCTTGAAATCCTGGGCTCAAGCTGTCGGCCTGCCTCAGCCTCCCAAACTATTGGGATTACAGGCGTGGTGGGATTATGCCACCATGTCCAGCTTGACATGGTTTTTTTTTTTTTTTAACATATAAAGAATAAAGAAAAATTTTAAATGCACACAAGCAGAAATTACAATATATCTAAAATGAAAAAAAAAATCAGATGGCAGCAAATGTCTTTGTCAAACTGAATGCCAGAAGACCATGGAACAATGTCTAAAGAATTTAGAGAGAAAATGATTGTTATTTAATAGCTCTACAGTTAGCCAAACTATTTTTCAGGAGCTAAAATCTTCATTTTATTTTATCTTTTCATTCCTTAGTATTTTTTTCAAGTCATAATATATTTATTTTATTTTATTGTGGTAATAACACTTACCATGAGATCTATACCCTTAACAAGTTTTAAGTGTACAATATATTATTGTTGGCTATAGGCACAATGTTGTAAAGCAGATCTCTAAAGTTTATTCATTTTATTTAACTGAAACTCTATGCCTATTGGTTAACAGCTCCCCATTACCTCCTCCCTCTAGCTTTGTATATATACTTCATGTTAGTGAAATCATGCAGTACTAGTCTGTTTGTAACTGGCTTATTTCACTTAGCATAAGTCCTCAAGGTCAGCCCATGTTGTTGCATATTGCAGAATTTCCTTTTTGCATGAGGTTGAATAGTGTGTGTGTGTATGTGTGTATATATATATATATATACACACACACTATTGTTCTCTATCCATTCTTCTGTCATTGGACATTTAAGTTCTTTCCACATCTCAGCTATTATAAATGAATAGTGCTTCAATGAATATGCAAATAATAGCTCTTTGAGATCCTAATTTCAATTTTTTATATATATGCAGAAATGGGATTGCTGGGTCACATGGTAGCACTATTTTTAATTTTTGAGAAGCATCCATACTGTTTTTTATAGTGGCTATATTGGCAAAACCAAACCAAAACAAAAATAAACAAGTGGGACTACATCAAACTAAAAAGCTTCTGCACAGCAAAATAAACATTCAACAGACTGAAAAAGCAACCTATAGAATGGGAGAAAATATCTGCAAACCATATACCTGAAAAGGTGTTAATCTCCAAAATATGTATGAAATTCATATAACTCAAAAGCAAAAAATGAATTACATAATTTGAAAAATGAGTTAAGTTCTTGAATGGACATTTCTCTTAAGAAGACATACAAATGGCCAGTAAGTATAAGAAAAATCACTCTGTATCACTAATCATCAGGGAAGTGCAATCAAGACCACAATGAGATATCATCTCATACCTGTAAGGATGGCTATTATCAACAAAATGAAACAAGTAATTGAGATTTATAGAAGACTGATCAACAACAGCAGTATTAACCTTCTTTACAAGTGCTCAATGGAACTTTTACCAAGATGAGTCATGAAACATGCTGGTTATTTTGTTGTTCTACTGTCTTAGGTCCATCAGATTATATGCCATTACTTTCTCCTTTTACTCACATTTGTATGTTTCTGTGGCTGTTGGTGCTTGTCTCCATCTACTTGGATTTTAAGATCTGTAAGAATAATTCGTCATGATGTTTTGTTATAAACAGTGTTGATGGATTTTTGGTTTTGTTATCTAGTTGCTCTGCCTGTTTTTATATGGAGATTAATAGAGACTAGCAAACTACGTTACTGCCACCACCATTTTCTCGTAATCCCTATCTATTACCTAGATTCCAGTCTTGTTAACTTTACTATATTTGCTACATCTGTTTTAAGTATTTAAAAGCAAATAACCATAGACATTCTTTCAATTTCCTTTGAAATATTTTAGCATGTATGTCTTAAATAAAAAGACATTTTTCTCAAAAAAAAAAAAATCACCATACCACTACCATACCTGAAAAACTAACAATAATTCTCCAGTTTCATTATCTCACATTCAGCCCATACCTAGATTCCTCTTTTGTCCTCACAGTAGCTTTTAGAAGTGGAACTTTTTTCAGTTTCCTTATGTTGCAAGAGTCCTTCAAGTATCACTTAATCAAAGCTGACCTTCATGATAAACCTTTTTTCTTCTATTTTTAGATTATGACATTTTCTCTATGGAATTAAAGAGTAGTGATTTTGTTTTTTTCTAAAACATAGTGCATTTTTTAAAGAAAATTAACGTCCAGAAAAGATAAGACCATCAAAAAGATTAGGCCTGCTGCCTGGGCAAAAATTAGGTAGAGAGACCACAGGACAGCAACCACAGGAACCACCCTAACCATCTCAGGGAAACAAAACACCTCGGGGTAGTGGTGTTCAAAGTTATTATTAGCGCCTCAGAGAGTCCTCCCTGGCTCAAAGGTAATATAATCTAGTTAGTGACTTCAAAACTCCAAAGCCTGAGCTTATAACTCTGGAGACTGTTTGTGGGTTCTGTGAACTTGGCCCTGGGCAGATGTAGGGATGGAGATGCCTAGTTCCTCCCTTAGAGGTAACTGTGGATTCTGCCTAAGAAATAAGCATTTTTAAGGCCTCAGTATTTTTTATAGATGGAAAGTAGAATTTTCCTTATATTTCCATGCTTTAAAGTTTTTTTCTCCAAGTTATTGGTAGAGAGTTTCCATACTTAAAAATATCCCATCCTAGAGGCAAATCATAAGGTCTGTATCCCACAGGCAGAACCCTGGCTTACAGAAATAGCTGGGTGCTTGACACCCAGAGGTCACTGGGGGAGTTGGCAGCAGGGTGCAGGAATAGTTGGGATAATTTTCCTCAAGTTTGTGTTTCCCAGTTTTGTGCCAATGATCATAGAGTCAGAGAGGCAGCATGAGAAATGCTTCTCAGTCCAAGTAATTGAAACTAGGAAACCTGTGAGAAAACTGAGAGAAGACTGGAGCAAAAGTCCTCTAAAGGGCAGTGTGCTTTCCTTCACTGGAGGGCTTGCAAACTGCCATTTGACATGCAGGTGGCAGCATGTTTTTTTCCTTTTGTCTAATGAAGCCAATCCCATAGTCACAGATTGGTCATGTTTTCCCCAGTACCCACTAGGGGATTTTAACAGGGTGGGGCTACAGAAAGATCTCCATTGGTTTCTAACAACACGCACAGAAAATTTCAGAAACGCTCTCTTGGTTCACGAGGCCCTGTAGGATCTCCTTTCACTCTACCTTATATATCGCTATTCTCCTCTAGCTCACTGTATATCCTCCCTGTTCCCTGAAACATTTACTTCCCACATCCCTAGCTCATGGTGTTTGCGTTAGCTGTTCCCTCTGTCTGGAAAAGTCCCAACACCCTCCCTCCTTGAAAGCCATAGAGTTTGCTCATCTCCCTTATTTGTGGCCTAGGAAGCTCTTTCTGTACTTAAAGAAACACCTTCCACTTCTGTCTCCCTATGCCTTGTGTTGTTTTATTTATTTTTTTACCACATAGTTACCACCTCCCAACATGATGTCAAATATTGCAATCTGTTTCTCTGTTTACTGTTTTTATTCTGTCACCCACAACAGAAGCCCACAAGGGTTCTGCACATGTTTTGTGACACAGCAGACACTCAATAATGCATGTTGAATGAAAGAAGGATAGACCCCGTGCCAGCACTCACTCCATCTCCACCTGCTTTAGAGATCTGGCTCAATCTCTCTTTTCCTTCACAGCAAAAAATCTGGATATGAAGATTGAGGATCTGCTTAACTGAGTTATAGTAACAGGTTTTTAAAATATGAGCTTAGGGACTAAGCTGGCTGGCTTAGCTCAGAGAGAAAGGCCTGGGCTTTGATGACTTTGCATCTTCATCTGTGGAATCTAGAGGTGCCTGATACATTTTGAGAGGGAGTGGAGAGTTGAGTGCTTGGCTAACTCAATAGCTGTATTTCTCTTCTCTGGCCCAGTGAAACAAAAAGCCAGTGAAGAGCTGAGAGAGACTTGTGCCCTCTGGGAGTCCAAGCAGAAGGAAGTAGATTCATGTAAGTGATGCAAGAAGAACACAGTGAAGTCCCATCATATGTCTGAACCCTAAATCCCCCAGCCCTCCCTAAACTCTGGATTCCAGATAATTAGATTTTTCAATATGGCCCCCAAAGCCCACTTGGGTACCCTGCCATATATTTAACTTCAACTTCTACCTCTCATCCTTCTCCCACTTTGATGACAACAAAACACTGACAGAGCACACTCCCACCTCAAGGGCTTTAAAAAAAATTTATTTTAGATTCAGTGTTACATATGCAAGTTTATAACATAGGTAAACTCATGTCAAAGGGGTTGGTTGTATGAATTATTTCATCAACGAGGTACTAAGCTCAGAACCAAATAGTTCTCTTTTCTGCTCCTCTCCCTCTTCCCACCCTCCATTCTCAAGTAGACTCCAGTGTCTGTTGTTCCCTTCTTTGTGTTCATGAGTTCTCATCACTTAGCTCACACTTATAAGTGAGAACGTGTGTATTTGGTTTTCTGTTCCTGTGTTAGTTTGCTAAAAATAGTGGCCTCCAGCTCCATTCATGTTTCTGCAAAAGATATGATCTTGTTCTTTTCTATGGCTACATAGTATTCCATAGTGTATATGTAACACATTTTCTTTATCCTATATGTCATTGATGGGCATTTAGGCTGATTCCACATCTTTGTTATTGTGAATAATGCTGCAATGAACATACACCATGTGTTTATGGTAGAATGATTTATATTCCTCTGGGTATATACCCAATAATGGTATTGCTGGGTTGAATGATAGTTCTGTTTTCAGCTCTTTGAGGAATCGCCATACTGCTTTCTACAATGGTTGAAATTTGCACTCCCACCGATAGTGTATAAATGTTCCCTTTTCTCCACAACCATGGCAGCATCTGCTATTTTTTAACTTTTAATTAATAGCCATTCTAACTGGTGTGAGATGGTATCTCATTGTGGTTTTGATTTGCATTTCTCAAATGATCAGTGATATTGAGCTTTTTATCCATATGCTTGTCTTCTTTTGAAAGTGTCTGTTCATGTCCTTTGCCCACTTTTTAATGAGGTTGTCTTTCTCTTGTAAATTTAAGTTTCTTATAGTCACTGGACATTAGACCTTTGTCAGAAGCAGTTTGCAATTTTTTTCTCCCATTCTGTAGGTTGTCTGTTTACTCTGTTGATAGTTTATTTTGCTGTGCAAAATCTCTTAAGATTAATTAGATCCCACTGGTCAATTTTTGCTTTTGTTGCATTTGTTTTTGGTTTCTCATGAAACTTTTGCCCGTTCTTATGTCCAGTATGGTATTGCCTTGGTTGCCTTCCAGGGTTTTTATAGTTTTGGGGTTTACATTTAGGTCTTTAATCCATCTTGAAGTGATTGTTTAACATGGTGTAAGGTAGGTGTCCAGCTTCAATTTTCTGCATATGGCTGGCCAGTTATCACGGCACTATTTATTGGATAGTGAAACTTTTCCCCATTGCTTGTGTCAGTTTTGTTGAAGATCAGATGGACGTAGGTGTGCAGCCTTATTTCTGGGCTCTCTATTCTGTTTCATTGGTCTATGTGCCTGTTTTGTTTTGTTTTTTTCCACCAGCACCATGCTGTTTTGGTCACTGTAGACCTGTAGTATAGTTTGTTTGTTGTTTTGTTTTGTTTTTTTAGAGATGGAGTCTGGCTGTGTCACCCAGGCTGGAGTGCAGTGGCATGATCTTGGTTCACTGCAACTTCCACCTCCCAGGTTCAAGCAATTCTCATGTCTCAGCCTCCTGAGTAGCTGGGATTACAGGCAAGCACTGCCACTTCCGGCTAATTTTGTACTTTTAGTAGAAACGGTGTTTCACCATATCGGCCAGGCTGTTCTTGAACTCCTGACCTCAGGTGATCCGCCCTCCTCAGCCTCCCAAAGTGCTGGGATTACAGGCGTAAGCCACAGTGCCTGGCCCCCTGTAGTACAGTTTGAAGTTGGATAACATTGATGCCTACAGCTTTGTTATTCTTGCTTAGGATTGCCTTAGCTATTCAGGCTTTGTTTTGGTTCTATATGAATTTTAAAATAGTTTTTTCTAGTTCTGTGAAAAATGTCATTGGTAGTTTGATAGGAATTGCATTTAATCTATAAATTGCTTTGGGCAGTAAGGCCATTTTAACGATATTGATTCTTCTTACCTATGAGCATGGGATGCTTTTCCATTTGTTTGTCTTCTCTGATTTCTTTGAGAAGTGTTTTGTAATTCTCACTGCAGAGATCTTTCACCTCCCTTGTTAGCTGTATTCCTAGTTATTTTATTCTTTGTATGACAATCGTGAATGTGATTGCCTTCCTTATTTGGCTCTCAGCTTGGTTGCTGTTGGTGTATAGTAATGCTAGTGATTTTTGTACATTGATTTTGTATCCTGAAACTTTGCTGAAGTTGAAGGAGTTTATCAGCTGAAGGAGCTTTTGGGCCGAGACTATAATGTTTTTTAGATATAGGGTCATGTAGTCTGCAAACAAGGATAATCTGACTTCCTCTCTTCCTTTGTGTGTGCCCTTTATTTCTTTCTCTTGCCTGATCACTCTGGCTAGGACTTCCAATACTATGCTGTATAGGAGTGGTGACAGAGTCCATCCTTGTCTTATGCCAGTTTTCAAGGGGAATGCTTTCAACATTTGCCCATTCAGTATGATATTGCCTGTTGGTTTGTCATAGATGGCTCTTATTATTTTGAGGTATATTCCTTCAATACCTAGTCTATTGAGAGTTTTTAACATGAAGAGGTGTTGAATTTTATCAAGAGCCTTTTCTGCATCTATTTAGTAATCATGTGGTTTTTGGCTTTAGCTTTGTTTATGTGATGAATCACATGTATTGATTCGCATATGTTGGACCACCTTGTATCCCAGGGATGAAGCCTACTTGATGGTGGTGGATGAGCTTTTTGATGTACTGCTGCATTCTGTTTGCAAGTAATTTGATGAGGATTTTTTCATCGATGTTAATCAGGATATTGGCCGGAAGTTTTTGTTGTTGTTGTGTCTTTGCCAGGTTTTGATATCAAGATGATGCTGGCCTCACAGAATGAGTTCAGGAGGAGTCTCTCCTCCTCAATTTTTGAAAGAGTTTCAGTAGAAATGGTACCAGCTTTTCTTTCTGCATCTGATAGAATTTGGCTGTGAATCTATCATGTCCTGGGCTTTATTTGTTGGTAGTCTATTTATTACTGATTCAATTTCAGAGTTCATTATTTGTCTGCTCAGGGAATCAATTTCTTTCTTGTTCAGTCTTGAAAGGGTCTGTGTTTCCAGGAATTTATCTATCTCTTCTAGGTTTTCTAGTTTGTGTGCACAGAGGTGTTTGTAGTAGCTTCTGATGGCTATTTTAATTTCTGTGGGGTCAGTGGTAATATTCCCTTTGTGATTTCTAATTTTGTTTATGTGAATTTTCTCTGTTTTCTTCTCTATTGGTCTTCAAGGGCTTTTTATTATGTTTCCCCTGCCTGTAGTGCTCTTCGCCCATGATAATCTAGATATCCTCTCATTGCCTCTAGTAATCTGGCTCTCAGCTCAAACCTCACCTGCTTATAGAGATCTTAACTTATCTTCCCATCTTGAAAATAGTACCTGCCCCTCCGCATCTGGTCACTTACCATTCCCTTTTCCTTGCTTGATTTTTTTTTTCTTTATAGACCTTATCCCCACCTGACTTGATATATTTACATCTTTGTTATCATATCTCTCCTACATAATTTAAGGTTCGTATAAAACCAGGTTTATTCTGCACCATATTCACACTACCATTTGTAAATGCCAGAGCCTTTGAGCACTTGTAGGGATATGGGCACACAAAAGTGAAAGGCCTGGTTTCAGAGTGAACTTCACTAGGTGAAGAAGATGAGATAGAAGGAAGAAATTTAGGTCTTTCCTGGGTCTGTGCAAGACCTTTCATGTGACATCAGAGAAGTCCCTTTCCCAAAACTGGAGTTGTGGAGGCAGGGTAGGGTGTGGTCCCTAAGGTTTGGAAGTGTCACTGGTTTTTTTTGTTCCAGTGAATGCAGAACACCTGAGCCTAGAGGCGGTCTTGAGGAAAATGCAAGGTACCTAATAGCCATGCTCTCCCTTTCTCTGTGCTTCTGCCCTAGCCATACAATGAAAGCTAAAGATTAAGAAAATGTGGCACATATATACCATGGAATACTATGCAGCCATAAAAAGGATGAGTTCATGTCCTTTGCAGGGACATGGATGAAGCTGGAAACTATCATTCTCAGCAAACTATCACAAGATCAGAAAACCAAACACTGCATGTTCTCACTCATAAGTGGGAGCTGAACAATGAGAACACATGGACACAGGGAGGGGAACGTCACACACCAGGGCCTGTGGGGGCTAGGGGGCTAGGGGAGGGATAACATTAGGAGATATACCTAATGTAGGTGACAGGTTGATGGGTACAGCAAACCACCATGGCACATGTATACCTACATAATGAAACTGCACATTCTGCACATGTAACCCAGAACTTAAACTATAATATTAAAAAAAAAAAAGCTAAGTTCTCTGTAGTAGACAGACGAATCTTGTTGAAATGTAAATTAAGTCACATCTCTTTTACAGTAAAAACCTCTCCCTACCTCCCACCTCACTCATAGTAAACACAGATGTCCTGTCAGTAAGCTGCAACCAAGATGTTTATCTAGCCCCTCTCCATTTATTTCCATTTTTACCACTTTTCTTGGCTGAGACCACCCAGTCATGCTGCTAGCTTCCTCACTATTCCCAGACATTTGCTAGACACATTCCAAAGCCTTTGAATTTGCCATTAACTGAAACACTTCACTCACTGATAGCAATAATTTTCATAAATAATGACATAATTACTTGTATGGTAATGAACTTAGTATCTCCCCTCACCAGTCTGTTGATTCCCTAATGGAAAATAATTCTCCCCATTTTTTTCCATTGAGTTTTTAACCAACCCAAGCCCAAAGTCTGACATGTAGTATAGGAATTGAATAAGTGTTTATGGAATAAATGAACTGAATCAATTTCTAGCAAAATGAACAATTATTATTTTTTAATCCCTACTCTCTGAGAAAAATAGCAAGAGAAAACCAGGGTAAGAAATAGAGAAAAGACATAGAGATCCAGCCAGAACAAAACCAGATAGGAACTTAAGAGTAGCAGTATTTAGTTCAACTAACTATCTCTTTATCCATTCAACCCTCCAGTCATCCTAGCAGCCATATGTCGACCCAGTATTCCATCCCTTCTTCTCTCTGTCCATCCAATCCCTCCACTTTTCCATTCCTCCACTCTTTGCAACTAACCATTCATCCATACAACTATCTACCCACTTATCCATTTATCCAACCAACAATTAACCCAACCATCTGTCCATTCATTCATCCATGCATTCATTTCATCATCCATCCTTTATCTACCCACTATCAATACACAACTCTTTATCTGTCCATCTATCCATCCAAAAATTCATGCCATCATCCATCCAACCATTTATTTACTCATCCATACATCCTTTGACTCATTCATTTCTTCATCTATCCAACTGCATGACCACCCATCCATTCATTCAAGCATGTGTTTATCATCTCTCCATGTAGTCATCCAACCATTTACTCATTCAACTATACTTCCATAAATACATCCAACACCCCTTCACCACTGATGAGAGGAAAGAAAAATATCCAAAGATAGAGACAAAAAAAACATGAGCACCTTAGATTTTTCTTAGAAGACCACCTTTGTTGTGTATTTGTATGTGTGTGTTGTGTTGTGTTGTGTGTAAAATAAATAATCACAGAACAAATTGCTCATTTCTGATAGACACTTAAAGAGTTCCTCTTTTTTGTCAGTTTATGGAAGACAGAAACAGCAGCAGGTGCACACAGACTGCTCTGGCACATGCAGATTCTGTTCAGTTCCTACAAATATGTGGCAATTATGCCAGGTCCCTTGCCATGTGCCAAGGTCAACACAGGATGAATAGATGCAGGTTTGTCCTATAGGGGCCCAATCTGTGTGATAGGAACTCTGGAGGTTGGAAATGGAGACAAAGAACCAGGATTCTTTTAACTAGTTTAGCATCTTCCACCTCATAATTTGCACAACCCCAATTATTCTTGTGAGCTCTCACAGGGCCTCCTTGGTTCCTCTCCCCATAGAGACACAGAGGATCTTTCTGATGCAATGCAGGGGATAGGAAAGTGAGGCTCAGAGGTAAGAGGCCCCCACCCTGCCTTGCTTACTTCCAAAGAGAAGCTGATGATAAACCAATAGGTAAAGTAGGAGGACTTGCGGAGTCAAATGAGCCAGCTGCTCTATGGAAACATCCACTCTGCATTCAGCGAAGGGCTCTTCTTCCACAGCACAATGAAGGGAAGCTGAAGGGAGGAGTTGAAGGATGGAATTATGACCCCAAAAATCCTCGGGGCTGGCCCTCCAGAAAGTGGTTTGAGGAGAAAAACAGAAAGGTGAAGGACGTCCTGGAGGCAGCTTCCAAGCAACACCAGCAACTGCAGCATAAGCAGCAGAGGTGGGCAGGAGCCACCCCCATAAGAGGCTGCCTATGGGGGAAACAGAGAATAGTTGAACCCAGCTCTCACCTGGGAAAGCTGTCCCTGGGATCCTCAGACATATAAATTCCCCTCTTCTCTTTATCCCCCTCTACAGGAAATCCTTCCTCTCCTCTTATTGCTCTTCCATCAGCTGCTCTTTCTGCTCCTTCTCCTCTGCCTCCCAATGTTCTCCTTCACCTCTAATCCTTCCCCATGCTCCTTTCTCCCTTCTCCTTTTCTTCTCTCCATACACTGTTCTTCAACTCTCCCCTTCCCTTTTCCTTTCTTTCCCTTCCTCCTATTCTTTTCCTTCCCTCCTCTTTCTTCCCTCCTTTCCTCTTTCTCCTCTCTTCCTTTTCTCTCTTCTTCTCATCCCCTTCTTCTCTCTTGTCTCTCCCTTCTTTTCATTTCATCTTTATCTAACCCTTCATCTCCCCACTCCTTCTCCTCAATCTTACCTTACATCTAGAATTATGGCAGAGATAAAGAAGCTGGACATTGAGTTCCTTTCAGAAACTTATATCATCTCAGAAGAAGGGTCCAGAAATGAAAAAGTAGGGAGGATGAGGAAGGAAGAGGGAGGAAGATACAGGAAAAGGGGGAGAGGAGAGGTTTTTAACCCTAAATGGAGGGGTTCCTGTGGGGGAGGCAAGCAAGCACGGGCTGCTATACAGGAGCAGAGGAGCCCATGAAAACCTTTCCAAACATTTTGTCTAGAAGGGACATTTCCTACAGAGGACATACACAGCTAGTGCACAGGCAATGATGTGGAACCACTGAGGCAGTGAAATTACAGGGAGGTACTGGCTGAAGGGTGTGTGTTTTAGAGCAGTGGTCACCAGCCTTTTTGGCACCAGGAACCAGTGAAACTGTTCTACTTCAGATCATTAGGCATTAGTTAGATTCTCATAAGAAGCACACAACTTAGATCCCTTGCATGCACAGTTCACAATAGAGTTCACGCTCCTTTGAGATTCTACCGCCACCACTGATCTGACAGGAGGTGGAGCTCAGGTAGCAATGCTGGCTCACTGGCTCTTCACCTCCTGCTGTGCAGCCCCATTTCTGACAGGCCACTGACTGGTACTGGTCTGTGGCCTGGGCATTGAGGACCCCTGTGTTAGAGTTTAAGGGGACCCACACACCCTAGAACCCAAGATCCCTGTTCCACAACCCTCTCACCTCTAGGTAGAACACCCTCCACAGACCATCCAGAGTTCCCTTCAGGACCCTAGGAGACCAACTGAGAACATGCCTCAGGAAGGGCCACATACCTTCCTAGTTAGAAAGGAAAATAACTTTATTTAAATGTAGTCAGAAAATGCATCCCAGAGGAAGTTAATGAACTTTAAGCTAAGATTTAATGTACACTTAAGACTTTTTTCACGCTAATGAAGATTCATGAGTGAATAATCTTGCATGTTTGTACAATGCAAATAAACTTGCATGTTTGTACACATGTCCATTTATGTCTTCTGGAATAAACTGTTGAAGGAACATGGTTGATTCGGTGGTCCAGCATATTTAATCTTTGATACAACTTGATTTTCGTAAAGATTGAATCACTCCACAGTACTACCAGCAGTTTATGAGAGTGACTCTTTCACCACATGTACACTAGTTAAACATTTTTGCATAGGTGCCACCATCGGCTCTTTTCTACAGGTGAATAAAGGCTCCCAGAGGTTTAGCAACAATCACTAGACTACTCAGCTGGTTAATGGCAGAGCCATACTTTTTACCATAGAAATGTTTGTCCCCAGAGCCAATGACCTTAATTGAAATTCTGAGTATTATCATTCCTTACTACCCTGAATACCTGGATCTACTCTTTATTTAAATACTTCATCTCTTTTTCCATGATCTACCAACTAGGCTTGGGATTAACAGAGCAAAAACAAAACTAAACTAAAAGGTTACATAGTTTTTAGCCTCTGTGCGAGAGGTTTTCTGTACTGATGGTAATTTTTCCCTTGTTAAAATGACAAAAACAAGAAAACCAAGCCATCTTCCTGATCAATGAGGTAGGGTGTCCTTTTTATAATTTGGCTTGATGAATCAGGTTTTATAGAAGTGGTTCTGCTGCTATTTTTACTGTGATGTGGAAAAGTTCCTCAGGGTGCTTCTGTCTAGTCTGGACTTCTTGTCCTGCTGCCACATCACTCAATCATTGCCACTGAACCCTGCCACTGTCCCTCATGATATTACTCCTCAGGGAACTTTGGTTCTAGACTGGTGACTGCCTCAGCCATTAGCACTTAGACTTCAGTGAAGGGAATCCCGCTGTCTTACCTCTACCTCATTACTCCAGGCATGGACTTGGGGCTTTCCCTGATTTCCCATTGCACAGTGTATTAGTCAGCTTTGAACACTTCTGATAAAGATATACCCAAGACTGGGTAATTTCTAAAGGAAAAGAGGTTTAATGAACTCACATTTCCACGTGGCTGGGGAGGCCTCACAATCATGGCAGAAAGCAAAAGGCACGTCTTACATGGCAGCAGGCAAGAGAGAAAATGAGAGCCAAGTGAAAAGGGAAACCCCTTATAAAACCATCAAATCTTGGGAGACTTACTCACTGCCATGAGAACAGTATAGGGGAAACTGCCCCCATAATTCAATTATCTCCCGCCGGGTCCCTCCCACAACATGTGGGAATTATGAGAGCTACAATTCAAGACAAGATTTGGGTGGAGACACAGCCAAACCATATCACACAGCACAAATCAAGCTGTAATATTTACTGAGATTTTATTGAAACTTCTTGAACTGTGGGAGAGAAGTATAACACAAACACTAGGACTTACAACCATGCATAGACTTCAGATGCATTCTGAAATACCTTACTATGCTAATTTCCTACCTGGCTCATGGCCTGCCTCCAAATGGCCAGCAGCAGTTTACCACCCCCACCACCAGAATTTTCTATAAGCATTTCCAGCTCAGAATCATAACCAAACTTACTACCAGCCCAAAAGAGAGTGTTGGAAAACTTTTCCCTTATCTCAGTTTAAGAAGGGGGGAATTCTACAGTGCCCTCATTTTAGGCCTCAGAATCCAACTTCATCAAGAATGTTTTATAGGGAACAATTCTTTTTCAGAGGAAACCCTATCCAGATACATAGGAGGTGATCTGATAAGACAGTTGTGAAATACTCTGAACATTTATTTTCCTATGCTTTGGTTATTACCACTCTTATATAACATGAAAAAAACTTGTGTCGCTTTTTTCTTTTGGGCTTCTACATAAATGCCAGGTGCTAAGCATATTTTCTTTCATTCATCTTCAGAAAAAATCAGAAGGCACATTTGTATTTACATTTTCTATGCCCTTTGCACTGTGTCACAATAACTTTCCCAAAATAAGAAAAGAATTGGAGTATCTCCAACAGCCGTTGGAGTGAAAGCAGTTTCACAGTAGTTACATATCTGGGCTCTGGAGGGATACTGCCTGGATAAAAATCCTGCTTACACTACATGTGTGCTGAGTGACTGTCAGCATGTCACTGAACCTCTCTATCACTGTCTTAATCCATAAAATTGAGTATAATGCTTACACCTAAACTAATAGGTACCATGTATTGTTGATTAAAAGGAATAATGTGTTTCTCAAACATTTGAGAAAGTATTTGTATCATGGTAAATGTTCAGTAACATTAGCTATCTGTGAGTCACTGATCAGCATGTCTCAAATCTGTCATATTTCAGATAGGTAAGGATTGCAGCAGCATCTCCATATCTCTTAGGATTTATATGACAAGTGGACACTAGTTTATTTGGTCCTTACACTTGTGATCTGAAGCCACGATTATCTCATAGGTAAGAGCTTCTTATATGAACATGTCCAAATGTTGAAGCCTAAGAGAAATCTCCAGTATGTAAAAGATATCCAATGGGTGCTCACGGTGGACAGGAGTACAAGATTGAGATCCCCAGTAAATACATTTGTCCTCAAAGTTTGAACTATAAAACCAAAGAGGATATTTGCAAAGAGTCTTTAAAACTTCAGAATAAAAAGTTATCATATTACAGAAAAAAAAAAATCAGTCAGAAGATAAATATCTGGCCAGCCATGGAAACAATTATAGTCAATGCCAATTCCATTCCCATTTGCAAGGCTTTAACTATTACTAAATATTGGACTATTTTATACTGATGCCATTAAACAGGTAAATGGCAGGCAAATTTCATGTAGGCTCTCCCTCATTCTTGAAATCTGTGAACTCACCATTGGACTGTTTTTACTCTGCATTATCTTGCTGGACCCAGTAATCAGCCACTCATCAAGCACTTGCATAATCACACTCCCCACCTCACACCAATATGCCTCCTGTCTCAAAGAACTTTCCTTGACTGATTTATGATTGCAAGTGTAGCCCAGTGCTGAGCAATGCACCTTGAGGGGATATTTGCTGTAGTTCTTCTTGGATCTATTTCTCTGCTCTTAAAAAAAGAGGTACAGTAAAAGACAAATCTTTTTTTAATAAGTCAATTTAATACTACATAGATAATATATAAACATAGACATGCAAGCATGTATACATAAAATTACAGAAAGACACAAATATGTTTTAGCATTGATTTTAAAATTTTAGCTGTGAGACTGTTAAACTCACTAGTTTAAAAGGACAGTTGAATTCAAACTGTGCCTTTGTAAATGGAAAAGGGTAAAGTTTACCAGTCCCACATGACCAAAGCCATGAGTGTTAGAGAGAACAGGGTAGCAAATTTACATCTCAAAGCACACACAGAGAGATAATTGAAATTTTTAAAAGGGGTTTTTGTGTATTAGAGAAAGACCAAACATAGATGTCAAGGTAACACAAAATCTTAGGAATTTACCGTAGGATTTTTCCCAACTTTTATTTTAGGTTCAGGGGGTAAATGTACATGTTTGTTACATGGGTAGATTGCACAAAGAGACCAAATAATTCAGCTTCTGTGTATTGCCCCATCTGGATTTGAGGACTAGAAGTGCTGCAGTCATGCCCTAGTGCCATGTAGCCCAACAGCACAAAAGAAAAGCATCATGGCAAGAATCACAACTGAGCGACATTTTAATTTATGTATGACATATATCAATATCTACATTGGGCATATGAGCAGTTTTCATAGAACTGTAAAACATCAGAGTTGAAATGCTCATTTGCTTTTCAGACTAAAATTCTGAGGCCTGGTCAGCTGTGTTCCATAAGAATTCATTGACACTGTGTTTTAAATGTTGTGCTAGGGGTTTGAAGAACACAGAAATGATTCACACAAAGTCCATGCCACGAGGAGCTTAACAGTATAGAGGAATCACATAAATATACCAATTCAATGCTGACCTACATTGCCTATCAGCTGTGTGCCTAACTACTTTTGTTATTTCCCAAAGACCTGAGAGATATATATTACAATTCCTCTTATACAGTTGAAGAAATAAGCTGTGATGAGTTAAGTAATGTAGGTAGTTAAATGGAATTTGGATACACATCCAGACCTGTTGGACTCCAAAAGTAGGTCTTTTTCCATTCCAATTGGAAATATTGCTTTTGTTACAGTTGCTGAGATGTGGATGTCATTTCTGATGACAGAGCCACCTTTCCCCAACATAGAAGGATACTTGGGAAATCCAGGAATTCTCAAAGTGGTACTATCCTTCAAAAGACTAACTTAGGAGTTCTGAAGATCTATACTGAAACCAACCAGCGTGAAGTACAACTATCTGCCATTTTTATACATCAGAAAGGATTAGGTAGCTTAGATTGTGACAGCAGCATTAGAGGCCCCCTCTGTAGATAATGGAGGATTTACATAATTTGAAAAGCTTGGGGACTGATATTGTCCCTTCTGTCATTGCCCTTTAAATGGAGTCAATGACTAAGAGACAGCAGTTCTTCTGGAACAACTGTTAGCTAGGAAAGGGAGGTGAAAACCCTGCCTTAGAGCCCTGCCCCACTCACAGATGAGGAGAGCTTTACTTCCAGAGTTATTCTCTGCAGAAGCATCAGGAAAATACAGGGAGGCTCCCAGCAATCTTTCCTGTAAGTTGTTTCCTGGTCCAAGTCTATTAACTCATGGTGCATATTTTATAATTTATGGGCAAACAGAGCCAAGGGAAGGGAAGTAAGTTAAATTGGAGAATGGTATAAGAGAAATTTTGGCTTAAAACAATTGCGTGGGACTAGAGACTGGGCAAACTAGAGTGAACAACTTATTACTACCACTACTAGTTCTGTGACCTTTAATAAGTAACTTATCCTCTAAGACCCATATGCTAGTATGATTGTTTCTTTCACTAAGATATTTGACCTCTGAGAGGGCCTTGAGTGATTGCTCTTTGCATATCAAGCTTTCAGGGTGCTTCCTGAAATCTAATAGATGCCAATGGATGCTTAATTAAATAATTAAATTTTATAATAACACTGATTGTAATAGCCCTCTTTCCAACTTTCCAATGGAGTAGTACAGTAGATCCTATCTATGTAGGTATCAATATATGACATCTTTGTGTATCAGGCACTGTACAACATCTTATGGACACCTGTTTTGTGTTGGAGGGTTAGAATTCTGACACATTTTTCTTCATCAACATACACAGACACCAGCAAAATTATCTATATACCCCATGACTTAAGCAGCATTTTTTATACTTCAGTCCTTTTTGTATTAACTCAAGGGTTTTTGTCATAGGAAGACAGCTCATTTCATTGTATGCATATTTTCATGTATAAAACAGGATTACTTTCCATAAAAATAATTACAATGCAAACAAAAATAGCAAAATTTGGAAAGCTGGTATTAACAAGAAATACAGGAGATCTTACATATTGTTGTGTCTTATGTGTGCTATTTCATCTTCACATTGTTTCCTCAATGTATGCATTGTTATTCTCTTGTATAGATATAGGAGAGCCAGAATTTGATCCTAAGACTTATTTTATTCTAAAGCTCCAGAGTCCTACAATATGGGAACTCCCCAAGTTATGCTCTAGCAATTCCCACTTTTTACTCTTCCTTTTCTCTCTGTTACAGCTTCTTACAATTTTCATCCTACCTTTTAACAATTGCAGGTGTTCCCAATTCCTGAGACTTCTCTCCATATTAAGTGACCAAATTTGCTGCATGCTTAACACTGACTCTTGTTTTCATCCCATGTGTACAATTCTGTACATGGATTTTCTAACTGTTGGAAAAGGCAGTCCACTGTAGGCCCCAAGTGTCTCTGCATGTCCAAACTACAACGCCCAACTGTCCCTCAATATAGAGCAGTTTCTGTAGCTAATCACATAAGCAATTAAATAGGCAGAGGTGACCTTAGCTTAACTATTTGTGTGACTGCTGGGAAAGGGAACTAACTTGTTTGCTACAAAAGGGGCAGAGCCCTTGCTCTTTGGTTTGTCAGCTGTGCCATAACACACTATGTGTGAAGCCACCATCTGGGAATTATGGGACTTGAGGGAAAGGAAATTAGTCCTCTCATACTTATGCTCCTGCTGTCTGCTGTACTGTGAGTAATAAACTGTCTTGCTCTATATCGTTAAGTCTCATCATCTACTTCAGAACTCATCTGCTTTTGGCAAGTCAACTTGCTTACATGCTTAGTTATCTTCTTTGGCATCTTGTTATTCCCTGCCGTTCTCTATAGGGTTAATTTTCTTTGCTGAAACTAACTCTTGTAACAAACAACTTTGGTTTTTAAGTATTTTTGAGATAAAGAGATAACTGTTATTTACAACTTCCTGCCATTTAACAAGAATTGTGTTTTTTTGAGGAAGGTTTTTGGTACAAAGTTGGTAATTTATGGGAAGAATGTAACAAATCTGAGAAAGAAGCCAGATTGTCCTACTTATGAAACAATATGAGGATTGATGGTTAGTGGTGGGAGGTTGCAGGGACAACTGTAGTTACAGCAGATGGCTGGCAGGTGATGAAGGCTTTAAACCCAGACATGGGGTGGTAGACACCCAAAAGAAGATATTTATGAAAGAGATTTATTTGTCTATTGAATATTTTTAAAAAATATACTTGTATAGTGTTTCCCATATCTCAAGCACTGTTCTATGAGCTTTAACTCATTTAGTCATAATCACAATCCATGTGGTAGTTCCTATCATTATGTTCAATGTATAGATGAGGAAACTGAGGCACAGAGACATTAGTAAAATGAGGAAAACACATTTAGTAAGTGGTGAGGAGAGAGGAGAGACTTGGAGCTGCTTTCTGGGGGCATGGAATGTCAAGGCATGGAGGATTCTGATAGGTAGCTGCTGCCTACTGAGAAACATCAGAAAAAGAAGAGTAATGTTTACAGGGGGAATTTATGGCATTTTCCCCTTGGGATATGCTCAGAAATGCTCTTGTTTATTTCCCCAAAAAGGCCTACATGTAGATGAAATCTTACTTTAAAAATATTAAATAAATATATTACAATTAAAGAAATAACAGCAACAAAAACGTCTGTGTGCCACAACAATTCCTTAGGTTCCATCATGGTTTGCATACCACATTTTGGGCAGACTAACTGTGAAAAGACCGTGGTCTTTGATATTAAGCAGAGCTAGATTGGAATTTCAACTCTGCTACCTAACAACATTCACTTTTGTAATTCTGTAAAAATGCTCACTCAGGTTAATGATGAATGTTTAGTCAAGAAAATGTATATATATCAACTAGCATATTGCCCAATATGTATTACATATTTGACATTCTTCCTGTCTTTCTCTCCATTCCAGTTAGACCAGTGGATGCTATCCCATTATTTTCCATCTCATTCCAACCTATCTTACTTTTTCTCCCTTCAGCCATACTGAAATAATTTGTAGGATTCCTGAACCAGCCACACTCTTTCATCTCTGCATCTCTTCACATTCTGTTCTCTCTTCCCAGAATTTATTTCCTCTCTCTGCCCCTTCTTTATCTCAATATTTCATTCCTCTTGTAGCCTGTAATCTTTGTCTCCATTAAAGAGTTCCTTAATTCTCTCAGTGTGGGGTGACTATCATCTGCGCTCTCATCCCTATGCTTCTCAGAAATGTTTGCTTTCTTAGGAAGGGATCCCCAGCCTAATTATTTTACCTACCACCAACCTTCTTCAAACTCCCTTTCTAGACATCAGAACAGGCTAGGGTATTGGAAGCCACAGCTGAGTCTGGGAAGGATTCAGTGGATTTTTGCAGATTATACTACTTGCCACAGAGCATGAATATTAGGAGAATCTGAGGTGCAGTGTTCAACAGCAATGCTGTATTGGTTCCAAATAGTTCTGCTAATGATCAGTTTGAAGACTCAGGACATAAAGATGGGAGAATGTAACTGAGGACTGCAGTAGGCTGAATGATTAACCCTCAAAGATATCCATGTCCTAACTCTGAGAATCTGTGAACATATTTCCTTATATGGCAACAGGGACTTTACATTGTGATTAAGTTAAAGATCTTGAGATTGGGAGGTTATTCTGGGTTATCCAGGTAGTCCCAGTGTAATCACAAGAGGGAGGCAGGGTTATTAATATTTGGAGTCAGAGAAGAAGACCATGGTAGCAGAAATCAAAGAAGAGACAAATTTGAACATACTAATCTGTTGGCTTTGAATATAGAGGAAGGGCCTACAAGCTAAAAATAATACAGGTTACCTCTAAAAGATGGAAAAGTCAAGGGATTACATCTTTCCCTAGAGCCTCCAGAAGGAATGCAGCCTTACCTACACCTTGACTTTTGCCTAGTAAGACCATGTGTGACTCCTGACTTCCAGAAATATAAGAAAATAAGTGTGTTGTTTTAATCCCTAAATTTGTGATTATTCATTACAACACAATAGGAAATTAATACTGATTTTAGTAACAGAAGTGGGGTGTTGCTGTAATAAATACAACAAATGTGGAAGTGGCTTTCAAATTAGACAACAGATAGAGGATGGAAGAATTTTGAGCACCATAATAGAAAAAGCCCATATTGCCATAAGATTTTGAGTTGATGCATAAGATTTTGGTTCAGACTTTTGGAGAACTTGGTATGGAGTGAATATATTTTGCATGTAGGACAGATATGAATCTTTGTGGTAGGCTGAATAATGTCCCTCCCCCAAAAGTGCCCACATCCTAATCCCTGGAATCTGTGAATATGTACTTTACATGGCAAAAGAGACTTTGGAGGTGTGACTAAGTTGAGACTGTTGAGATGAATTATCCAGGTAGGTCCAATGTAATCACATGGGTTCCTATAAGAGGGAATAAGGAGGGTCAGAGAGGGAGACCACAGAAGCAGAGGTCAGAGAAGAGATAGACTTGAAGATGACATGCTGCTGCCTTTACATATAGAGAATGGGCCATGAGCCAAGGAATGCAGGATGACTCTAGAAAATGAAAAAGGGAGTGAGTTCTCCCCTAGAACCTCCATAAAGAACACATCTTTGCTGATGCATTAATTTTTGTCCAGTAAGATCACTTCTGACTCATGACCTCCAGAAATGTAAAGTTACAGTAGCAATAAGAAAGTATTTCAGAAACAATTGGGGGTAGAATGCAGGGTCTAAGAGTTGGAGGTGGAGTAGGAAATGGGTCTCTGAAATACTGTAGGTGGTGAAGAAGCTATATCAGTTTGTCTACTAGAACACGGACAATTGCCTAAGTCCATCTAGAGTCACTTGAATGGGGGGGATAGGGGCACAACACACACACACACACACACACACACACACACACAGAGAGAGAGAGAGAGAGAGAGAGAGAGAGAGAGAACATATGACAACTATGGGAAAAACCATAATGTAACTATTGTCCCTATAAGAATATATATTCCAAATCCAAATATAGGTTCCAGCACTACACATAGGGAAGATTGCATTATATAGGTATCTATGGAACTCCTGTCTATGAAAGATGAGTGGTTTAATAGAACTTAATTTAAAAAATTTAAACATATGACAGAGACTAATGATGGAGTTGAACCATGAGACTACATCTGGTGGCATTGAGAAGTTAGTTGTGGGCAAGGGTGGCTAGAACCGTGCCTGTATGAAAGAATACCTTCATGGTAGGAGCAAGAATGTGTAGCATAGTACCCATATGTGGAAAATGGTTGAGTAAAAGGTGCCCAGCACTCTCCTCCTCCACAAAGGACCAAAACAGCTAGTAGATAATCACGTGTCAAATAGGACATCTAAGAGAGAACACTGTAATTAAGCAGAGAAGTGACAGGAACTTTCCAAGGCATGGAATGAGAAAGAAGTGAAGCAGCCAGCCAAGACAAGATAGGCTCAGAGACAGGAGGGACTCCTCATTGCAAAGAAAAGGTAAGTGAGAGATCCCCAGTAGTTTATTTTCCTACTGCAGACATCAGCAATTTTAGCCACAGAAGAGCCCCTCAGCCCTCACAGGCCCTCAGCCTCGTAGAGGGAGCTTCTTGGAGTCCATGTTCCAGAGTGCATTGTTCCAGGAAGGGAAATCACACTGGGTCTTACACATACCCTGAGACCCAAGAAACTGCAATAAAGTGCAATTTTGAGAGCCCAGCCGTCCACCAGATTAATCAATGGCTTGCCTTGCCTGCTGTCACTTCTGCCTCCTCCATGAGCCAAACAAGGGTTTGAAGACAGGCCTACCCTGCTTGCCACCACCGTTGCCTGTGCACCTAACACCATTGCTGCTGCTGGTATGTACATGGGACTCCTAGGAGTCCATGAACAAGCCCACCCAGATTATTGCCATAACCACCACCTACATGCACCATTCAGGAAACTGGGGACCAGCTCACCTGGCCCACCACAGCTACCACTGGTCCCTGTATGCATTGACTTGGGGCCCAAGGACTGGCCTACTCACACTACTATCACAGGTGGCACCACACATGTGGCCCAGAAACCAGAAGACCCACCTGCTTAACCTGCAACTGCTATTGCCAATGCCCAAGTATAAAGCTTGGAGATATGGGGGCCAGCTCACCTGGGCTTCCCACAACCACTACTGGTGCCCACATGCACTGATTAGGGCCCTGAGTACTAGCACACCCAGCCCACCACCACCACAACTTATGCTTGAGGACCAGCCCAGTGGTGTTGACATACACATAAAAGCCTTACTACATCCTCCACTAACAACTGCAGCCTAAGCCATTAAAGAATCCACAGACACCACTGATATTGATTACAGCTGAAGAATCACATGGATACTACAGTACCGTGTGTACCAAGAATCAAAGCCAAATCACTGTACCAAATCAACACTATAGATACATGTAAAGGAAATATTTTCCCTAAAAAAAGCCAATTCATAAAGTGGAAAAAAGTGACTCTTACACCAGACATGCAAGCTTTAATGTAACGATGCAAGAAACATAAAATTCAATGAAATATGACATCTCCAAAGGAACACAATAATTCTCCAGTATCAAGTCCAAAAGAAAAGGAATCTATAAAATGCCTGAAAAAGAAATCAAAATAAATGATCTTAAACTCAGTAAGATGCAAGAGAACACAAATAAACAATACAAATAAATCAGGAAAACAATTCATGATCTCAGTGAGAAATCACAACACAAGTCCCAACTACATGCTGTCTACAAGTAACTCACTTCACCTGTAAAGGCACACACAAACTGAAAGTGAATGAATGACAAAAATATACCACACAAACGAAAACCAAAAACTTGCATAAGTAGCTATAGTTATATAAGACAAAATACACACTAAGTCAAAAAAAACAAACAAACAAACAAAAAGAGACAAGGAAGGTCATTATATAATGAGAAAGGGAATAATTCAACAAGAGGATATAACAATTCTAAATATATATGCACCCAACACTGGAGCACCCAGATATATAAAGCAAATATTAATAGAGCTAAAGAGACAGAGAGACTCCAATACAATAATCGGTGGAGATTTCAACACCTGACTTTCAGATTTGGAGAGATCATTTAGGCAGAAAATCAACACAGAAATATTGGACTTAATCTGCACCATATACCAAATGAACATCTACAAAACATTTCATCCAAAAGATGCAGATACTCATTCTTCTCATAAGCATATGGAACACTTTGGGATAGATCATATGTTAGGACACAAAAGAAGTCTCAACAAATTTTAAAAATTTGAAATTATATCAAGTGTCTTCTCGGACCACAGTGAAATAAAACTAGAAATCAATAATAAGAGGAACTTTGGAAACTGGACAAATACATGAAAATGAAACATGCTCCAGAATGACCTGGGTCAATTAAGAAATTAAGAAAGAAATTAAGAAATTTTTTTAAAAAACAAATTAAAATAGAAACAAAACATACCAAAACCTATGGCATACAGAAAAAGCTGTGGTAAGAGGGATGTTTATAGCAATAAATGCCTACATCAAAAATAGAATGATTTCAAATAAACAACCTAACAAGGAATCTCAAGAAACCAAAAAAGCAAGAACAAACCAATCTAAACATTAGTAGAATGCAAAAAAGTAAGGATCAGAGCAGAACTAAACGAAATAGTGCCTAAAGAAAAAGTATAAAAGATCAGCAAAATGAAAAGTTGACTTTTTGGAAAGATAAACAAAATTGATAAAGTGTCAGTGACACAAACCGAGGAAAAGAGACACGACCCAAATAAATAAAATACTAAATAAAAATGAGAAATTACAGTTGATACCACAGACATTCAAAGGATAATTAGACTATTATGAACAATTATATGCTAAAAATATTGGAAAACCTGAAAGAAATGAATAAATTCCTGGACACATATAAACTACCAAGATTGAACCAGAAAGAGACAGAAAACCTGAACAGGGCGATAATGAGAAACACAATGAAATCAGTAATAAAAGACTGCCAATATAGAAAAGTCCAAGACCAAATGACTTTACTGCTAAATTCTACCAAACTTTTAAAGAGGAAGTAACACCAATTCTCAAACTCTTCTGAAAATTTAAAGAGAAGGAAATTCTTCCTAACGCACTCTGTGAGGCCAGCATTACCATAATACCAAACTACACAAGGACACAACAAAAAAAGAAAACTACAGGTCAGTGTTTGTGATGAACATATATACAAACATTCTCAACACAATACTAGCAAACCAAATCCAACAGCACAACAAAATAACATCATGATAAGGTGGGATTTATTCCAAGAATGCAAGGATGACTCAATGTACTCAAATTAATAAACATGATGCATCATATCAACAGAATGAAGGACAAAACTCAAATGATAGTCTCAATAGATGCAAGTAAAAGCATATGATAAAATCCAACATTCCATCATAATAAAAACTCTCAATAGGCATAGAAGAAACACTTCAGCATAACAAAGACCAATATGACAAACCCACAAGTAACATCACACTTATGGGAAAAAGCTTGCAGAATTAAGAACTAGAACAACACAATGATGAACATGTTCACCACTCTTATTCAACATAGTACTGGAAGTCCCAGAAATTAGGCAGGAGGATGAAATAAAAGGCATCCAATTTGGAAAAGCAGAAGTTCCATTGTCCCTGGTTACAGATGACGTGATCTTATACATAGGGGAACCTAGAGATTTCACCAAAACCTTCTTGGAAATGATAAATGAATTCAGTAAAATTGCAGGATAGAAAATCAATATACGAAAATCAGTAGTGGTTTTTTTTTTAATTTTTTTAAGAGACCGAGTCTCACTTATGTTGCCCATGCCGGTCTTGAACTCCGGGGCTCAGGTGATCCACCTTGGCCTCCCAAAGTGCTAGAACTACAGGCATGAGCTACCATGCCCAGCCGTAGTAATGTTTCTACACAGCAATAACAAACTGATTGAAAAAGAAATCAAGAAACCAATTTGATTTACAATAGGTACAAAAAATGTACCTAGGAATAAACCTAACCAACGAAGTCAAAGAGCTCTACAATGAAAACTACAAAACATAAGACAAATTAAAGAGGACCAAACAAATGGAAGGACATTCCATGCTCATGAATCACAATAATTAATATAGTTAAAATGACCACACTCCCCAAAGAAATCTACACATTCAATGCAATCCTTATCAAAATACCAATGACATTCCTCACAGAAATAAAAAAATCATAAAATTGATATGGAACCACAAAATCACCTAAATAGCCAAAACAATCTTAAATGAAAAGAACACATCTGGAGCCATTACACTACCCGAATTCAAAACATGCTACAAAGTTATAGTTACCAAAACAGCATGGTATTGGTATAAAAATAGACATATGGACCAGTGGAACAGAATAGAGAAACCAGAAATGAGGCTGGGCATGGTGGCTCACACCTATAATCTCAGCACTTTGGGAGGCTGAGCCAGGTGGATCACCTGAGGTCAGGAATTCGAGAAACCAGAAATAAATTTATGTATTTACAGATAACTGACTTTTGATGAAGGTGTCAAGAATACACATTGGGGAAAGGGCATACTACTCAATAAATGGAAGAATGAAACTAGGCTTCTTTCTCTCACCATGTACAAATATCAACTCAACTCAAAATGAATTCAAACTTAAATTCAATACGCAAAACTATAAAACTACTAGGAGAAAACATGTGGGAAACACTTAAAGACATTGGTTAGGTAAAGATTTTATGACTAAGACTTAAAAAGCAGAGTCTACTAAAATAAAAATAGACAAATAGGGTTATATTAAGTGAAAAAAAAGCTTCTGCACAGGAAAGGAAAAAAATTAAACACAGTGAGGAGACAAGTTATGCAATGGGAGAAAATATTTGCAAATGATTCCTCTGATAAGGGACTAATATCCAAGATATAGAAGGAACTCCACAAATAATCCACTTATTATTGTGGATTATTTGTAATCCACATTTGCAAACAAACAAATAATCCACTTAAAAAGTGGGCAAAGAAACTGGACAGCCATTTCTGAAAAGACCAGAAATGGCTAATAAATATGTGAAAAATGCTCCACATGAGGAAAATGCAAATCAAAACCATAATGAGATATCATCTCACCCCAGTTAGAATGGCTATATCAAAATGACAAAAAATAAATGCTGGCAAGAATTTATAGGGGACTTATTATACACTGTCGGTGGGAATGTAAATTAGTACAACCATTATGGAAAATGGTATGGGGATTTTCTCAAAAAAAAAAATAAATAAATACAACTACCATATGATCAAGCAATCCCCCTACTGGGTGTTTCTGGAAAAAAAAAAAAAAGGAAATGAGTATATTATAGGGATACCTGCACCACCATATTTATTGCAGCTGTATTCATAATAGCCAAGCTATGGAATCATATTAGGTGTCCATCAACAGATAAGTGAATACATAAAATATTGCATATATACACAATGGAATATTATTGATACAGTTTGGATGTTCATCTGCTCCAAATCTCATATTGAAACATGATCCTCAAAGTGGAGGTGGGGCCTAGTGAAAGGTGTTTGTGTCATGGAACTAGATCCCTCATTAATGTCTTGGTGCCATCCGTATGGTACTGAGTGAGTTCTTGCTCTATTATTTCATGCAAGAGCTGATTGTTTAAAAGAACATGGCACCCCTCCATCTCTATCTTGCTCCTTCTCTCGCTGTGTAACATGCCAGCTCGCCTTCCCTTCCTGAGGCCTCACGACAAGCCTTAGGAATACCTAAGCCTGGCCAATTTAAAACGTAAAAAGAGATTTATTTGACTAATGTTTCTGTAGACTGTACAAGCATGGCACCAGCATCTGCTCAATGTCTAGAGAAGCCTCAGGAAGCTTTCACCCATGGTGGAAGGTGAAGAGGAGCTAGTATATCACGTGGTGAGAGAGGGAGGAAGAGAGATGTCAGGTTATTTTAATCAATCAGATCTCATGATTACTAATATAGTGAGAACTCACTCACTAACACAGGGAAGACACCAAGCCATTCAAAAGGGATCCATCCCTATGACCCAAACTCCTCCCACTGGGCCCCACCTCCACCATTGAAGATCACATTTTAACATGAGAATTAGAAGGAACAAACATGCAAACTACATCAATGGTTGTGAATTTATTTTTGATTGGGATCTGTCATTGAAGAATCATTGTGTTCCTTTGGAGATGCCATATTTCCTTGCTTTATTGTGTTTCATGTGTCCTTATGCTGTTATCTGCACATATGGTGTAACAGTCACTTTTTCCCATTTTATGAATTTGTTTTCATAGGGAAAACATTTTCTTAAGTATGTATTTGTGGTGTCAGGTACGTAGGGCACATTGGCTTTGATTGTGAGTGCATGCAGTAGTGTAGACTCTATATGATTTCTTCAGTTGTCAAGTCAAATGGACTGAGTAGACATAAATAGCATTAAAGGTGTCTGTGATTTTTTTTTTTTTTTTTTGGTGGCTTAGGGTGAAGTTATTAGTGGAGGCTATGGGACTGGTATGCCACGTAGGTCAGTCTTCAGGCCCTAGTGGTGGTAGCAGTGAGCTGAGCACCCTGTCTTTGGGCACCAGGGCAGAGTACCCTGGCAGTGGTGTTAGTGGGTCCAGGCAGGGCCATTCTTGGGCTTCCAGGTGGCTTACTTGGATGGAGATAGTGGCAGTTGTAGGCAGGGTGGGTGGGTGGGTTCTTGAGTCCCTGGGCAGTTGGTATGGTATAGGTGATGGCAGTGACAGTGGCAGGACAACTCTCTATGAGCTAGCTTGTGCATGTTGGTGTTGGTTGTGGTTGTGATTGACTGGATGGGCAAGTCTTCAGACCCACAGGTGGCATAAGCAGGTATGTGTCAGCTTAGGTGTAGTAGCTCAGCAGATAGGCCCAACTGGGAAGTGTTCAGGTGCTGATGATGGTGGATGGGGCTGGGTAATCCCCTGGCCCTGGACTGTGTGCTCTGGTTTGGGAGGGCTTGTCCTCTTTACTATGTACAGGTGCCAGCCATAGTAGATAGGGGCTGGGCTATACCTAGGCCACCAACAGAATGCTGAGGGGGTAGCAGTGGCCAGGCTGGGGTAGAGCCACCAGCAGGTAGGGAATGTGCATGACTGTCATGCCTCAGTCCCTGTTATGGCATCTGTACCACTCATGCCTCAGCTCCAGGAGCAGCAACCTGCTGTTCTCTTGCATTTCATCCCCAACACTATTGGACCTCAGTATGTTGTGCAGTCTGTTGGGGACAGGACTCTAAAAATGGCACTTTTCTGTAGCTGTTTAGGTCTCAGGAAGTGTGTGGGATCCAGCGGGTGCTCCCTCCACAGAGCAGTGCCATTACACAATCGCCTGGCAACTCCTTATGTTAGTTTCAGGGCCTGCAAGCATCTAGGGCTCTCTCATGACTAGGATTACAGGAGTTCATGGTGGAAATCCATTTACATTCAAAATTGTTATTGATAGGTGAGGATTGGGGACTTTCTCTTGGCTACCAGCTTATCCCAGCCAAGCAGGCTGCCTTGCTTCCTTCTCCTTCCTTATTTTAGGTATTTCCTGTTACTTTTTAAAATTGAATTACAGTGTTCTCTTTTGGGTGATGTATTTGAAGTGTGATTATCTAGTGAAATGGTTTGGCTTTGTCCCCAGCAAAGATCTCACCTTAAATTATAATAATCCCCACATGTGAGGGGCAGTGCCAGGTGGAGATAATTTAATCATGGGGTAGAGGGGCAGTTTCCTCCATACTGATCTCCTGGTAGTGAATAAGTCTCACGAGTTCTGATGGTTTTATAAATGAGAGTTTCCCTGTACATGCTCTTTTGCCCCCCACCATGTAAAACATGGCTTTGCTTCTTATTCGCCTACAGCCGTGATTGTGAGGCCTCCCCAGCCATGTGGAACTGTGAGTCTGTTAAACTTCTTTCCTTTATAAATTACCCAGTCTCAAGTATGTCTTTAATAGCAGCATGAGAACAGACTAATACATCTAGTTACTGTTTTGATACTTCTTAGTGGAGTAGGTGAGTACAAAATGCCTCTAGTCAGCTATCTTGAAGTCCCTCCTATCTCAAAAATTACTTTAAAAATAAATGAATTATCCAATCAAAAGACACAAGTTGGCTGAACAAATACAAAAAACAAGATCCGGCAATATGCTGCCCACGAGAGACTCACTTTAGCCTTTAGGATACACATAGTCCAAAAGTGAAAGTATGGAAAAAGATATTTCATATAAATGGTAACCAAAAGAAAGCAGGGATGATTATCTTATAAGAGATAAAATAGACATTCAGTCAAAATCTGTCATAAGAGAGAAAAAGGTCAGTATATAAAGTGGCCGATGAATTAAGAGAATATAATAATTTTAAATATACATGCACCCAATATTGGAGCTCCTAAATACATAGGCAAATATTGACAGAACTAAAGGGAGAAGTAGACAGCAGTAAAATAGTAGTAGGGTACTTTAATACCCACTTTCAACAATGGATAGACTATCTGGACAGAAAAGCCAGTAAGGAAACAGTGTATTTGAATGATGATATAGACCAAATGGACTGAGTAGACATAAATAGACATTCTATCAAACAACAGAGGAATATACATTCTTCTGAAGTGCACATGGCCAGTTCTTCAGGATAGACCATATGGTCAGCCATAAAACAAGTCTTAACACATTTGAGAAGATTTAAATCCTCTCAAATACCTTTTCTGACCACAGCTATAAAATCAGAGATCAATAACAGAAGTAATTTTGGAAATTCACAAATACATGGAAATTAAACAAAATACTCTGGAACAACCAATGGGTCAAAGAAGAAATCAAAAAGGATGTTTGAACAAAGAAAATTTATTACAACATTGTAACATGTATGGGACATAGCAAAAGCAGTTCTAAGAGGGAATGCCTAAATTAAGAAAGAAGAATATTTCAAATAAAAGAACCTAACTATATACCTCAAGGAACTATTAAAAAGAAGAACAAACTGAGACCAAACTCAAGAGAAGGAAGGAAATAAAGATTAGAGCAAAGATAAATGAAAAAGAGACTAGAAAACCAACAGAAAAGATAAACAAAACTGAGCTGGGTTTTTTGAAAAGATAAACAAACTTGACAAACCTTTTAGCTAGACTTGAGGAAAAAAGAGGGAAGACTCAAATAAATCAAATTACAAATGAAAGAGAAGACATATATAACTAATACCATAGCAATACAAAGGACCACAAGGTAATACTGTAAAAAATTATATATTAACAAATTGGTAAACCTAGAAAAAATGAAATTCCTAGAAACATGCAATCAACTGATACTGAATCATGAAGAAAACAAAGTCTTAACAGACCAATAATGAGTAAAAATATTTAACCAATAATTGAAAATCTTCCAACAAAGAAAAGCCCAGTATCAGATGGCTTTAAAGGTGAATTCTACCAAACATCTAAGGAAGAATTAATGCCAATCTTTTTCAAACTCATCTAAAAAATTGAAGGGGGGGAAACACTTCCACTCATTTTACAAGACCAACATTACTCCATACCAAAGCCAGATAGGAGATTATAGGAAAATTATAGGATAATATCCCTGATGAACATATGTGCAAAAATTCTCAGCAAAGTGAATTCAACAGCACATTTAAAGGATTATACATCATGACCAAGTAGGATTTATGTCTGGGATGCAAGGATGTTTCAACTTACGCAAATAAATGGAATACACTACATTAACAGAATGACGGATAAAAATTATATAATCACGAATAGATGCAGGAAAAGCATTTGACAAGATTCAACATATTTTCATAATAAAAATTTCCAACAAATTAGATATAAATGGAAATTTACTCAACATAATAAAGACCATCTATGACAAGCACACAGCTAACATCATACTCACCAGTGAAAAGCTGAAAGCTCTTTCTCTAAGATCAGGAAGAAGAAAAGGGTGCCTATTTTTCTCACTTCTATTCAACATAGTACTGGAAGTCCTAACCAGAGAAATTAGACAAGAAAAGGAAATATAAGGGATCGAAATCATGAAGAAAACAGTAAAATAATCTCTGTCTATAGCTTTAAATATTTCACCAAAAAATCTATTAGAACTAATAAATTCAGTAAAGTTTCAGGATACAATGTCAACATACAAAAACTAGTAGCTTTTTCTATACACTAACAATAAACATCTGAAAAGGAAATTTAAAAAACAATATCATTTACAATAGCATCAAAAATAATAAAATACTTAGTGAATAATCAAGGAGGTGAAAGATCTATACACTGAAAGGTATGACACTGATGAAAGAAATTGAAGAATACACAGTTAATAAAAAAGATATCCCATGTTCCTGGATTGGAGAAATTAATATTGTTAAAATGTGCATAGCACCCAAAGCGATCTACAAATTCAACGCAATCCCTATCAAAATTCCAATGGCATTTTTCACAACAATATAAAAAATCCTAAAATTTGTATGAAATCATTGAACCACAAAATACCTCAAATAGCCAAAGCAATCTTGAGAAAGAAGAACAAAGCTGGGCATATTACATGCCCTAATTTCAAACTGTATTACAGAGCTATAGTAATCAAAACAGTATAGTACTGCCATAAAAACATATATAGAGACTAACGAAACAGGATTTAGAGCCCAGAAATAAACTCACAGGAATATGGTCAACTAATATTTGGCAAGAGCACAATGGGGAAAGGATACTCTTTTCAAAATGTGATTCTAAAGAAATTACATATCTACATGCAAAAGAATGAAATGGGATCCTTGTCCTACACCATAAACAAAAATTAACTCAAAATTGATTAAAGACTTAAATGTAATATCTGAAGTCATAAAACTCCTAGAAAAAAATATAGGGAAAAAACTTCTTTACATTGGTCTTGACAATTATTTTTGGATATGATACCAAAGCACAGGCAACGAAAGAAAAAATAAATAAATGAGATTACATTAAATGAAAAGCTTCTGCATGCAAAAGGAAACAATCAACAAAATGGAAAGGCAACCTATGAATTGGGAGAAAATATTTATAATCTATATATTAGATAAGGGGCTAATCTCCAAAATACATAAGAAACTCATACAACTCAATAGCAAAACAATTCACCAATAACCATATTTTAAAATGGGCAAAAATTCCAAATAGCTATTTTTTTCAAAGAAGACATACAAATGCCCAACGGGTACAGGAAAAGATTCTCAAAATCACTACTCACTAGGGAAGTACAAATGCAAACTGCAATTGGAGATCACCTCACACTTGTTAGAACTGGCTATTATAAAAAATACAAGAGACAAATATTAGCACGGATGTGGAGAATAGGGAACCCTTGTACATTGTCAGTGGGAATGTAAGTTGATACAGTCATTGTGGAAAACAGTAAGGAGCTTCCTCAAAAAATTAAAAATAAATCCATATAATCTAGCAATCCCACCTCTAAGTATATATCCCAAGGGAATAAAATCACTATCACAAAGATATATATGCACTTGTGTTCACTGTAGCATTATTCACAGTAACCAAGATATGGAAACAACCAAACCGTCCACCAACAGATGAATGAATAAAGGAATTGTAGTATATATGTATATATAAGGGAATATTATCCAGCCTTTTAAAAAAAGAAAGTCCTGGCATTTATGACATTATGAATGAACCTGGAGAACCTTTTCGTAAATGAAATAAGCCAGACACAGAGAGAGAAACACTGCATGGTCTAACTTGTATGTGGAATCTAAAAAAGTCAGACGTATAGAATCTGAGGTTAGAAGGGTGGTTAGTACGGGTAAGGATGTGTGAGAAATGGGGAGATGTTGGCCAAAGGGCACAAAATTGCAATTATAAAGTGGCTAAGTTCTGGAGACCTGATGTACAGCATGGTGACTATAGTTAATAATAAGGTATTATATATTTGAAATTTGCTAAGAGAGTAGATCTCAAGTTTTCTCACGCTCCCCCAACCCCCAACACACACAAAATGGTAACTGGGTAAGGTGATGGATGTTAGCTTGATTCTGTTAATCATTTCACAATGTATACTTATATCAAAACATCATATTATACACCTCATATATACACAATTTTTATTTTTCAATACTTCAATAAAGCTGGAAAAATTTTAGTAAGAATTAACAGCTCAGAAACACTGAGTCTTCTCATTCATGAATACCATGGCTCTCCACCATTTATTTACATCTTTAATATCTCTCTACAATCTTTTATAGGTTTCAGTGTATAGGTCTTGCACATCTTTTGTCAGATTCAACTCTAAGTATTTTATATTTTTGATGCTATTATGCGTTTTTAACATTCGATTTTCAGTTTGCCATTATCTAGAAATACACTTCATTTTTATATTGGTCTTACATCCCATAGCCTTGCTAAACTCGCTTATTATTCATAGCAGTGTTTGCACAGATTCTGTCAGTTTCTTTTCTTGCTTCTGATCTTATAGGAAAAGCATTCAGTCTTTCATGGTTACAAATGATGTTAGCTGTGCGTTTTACACAGATGATCTTTTTCAGTTTGGGGAAGTTTCCTTTTATCACTAGTTTGTTGAGAGTTTTTAATATGATGGATAATGGATTTTGTCAAATGCTTTTTCTGAATCTATTGAGATGATTATATGGTTTTCCTTTTGTAATTTGTTAGTATGGTGAATTACACTGATTGATTTTCTTATTGTCAAACTATCTTTGCATTTCCAGGATGAACTCCACATGGACATGATATATTATCCATTTTATATATAATTGTATTTGTTTTCTCAAAAGTTTGGTTAGCAAAAATGCATGCATGCTTGGAAAATCTCATCTGATTAGTAATGATTAATGGCACAAATAAAATATATCATTGTGATTATTATGAATAGTATCAGTTTAGCTGTTATTATTTTGGTGTCTATGTTTCTCAAATATATCTGCTTATATATGTTTTCTTTGCTACACTCTTGTTTGATTAATTCTAATGAAATACATACACATACACGATTTGCACATTTTTCACAACTGAGTATCTCAAAAGTAGATTTAGATCTTATAATTGCTGTCAGCCAGAAGGCAGTCACGACAAAGCTGTCTGTCCTTTCTTACCAATGCACATTCAAATTTGTAGAATGAGCATCAGAATTCAAAGCTGAGTAGAAAAATATGGACATGGACAATTCTGAGTCAAAAAGTGATTTAAGAAATGTCAAAATCTGAATGTGAAGTTTTAGGATGCATTAAACAATTTTGCTTTTATCTCTTTATTTTTATTTCAATGTTTCCACAAGACTGATATATTGTAAAAATCTACGTATAAATGGATCTAAAAGAATTCTTTCAATAATCATAAAATAAAAATTTAAAAAATAAGAAAAAAAAGTTTGGTTAGAACATTTGCACCAACATCTATGACAGATACTGGTTTGTAGTTTTGTTTTGTCTTTGTACTGTCTTTGCCTTGTTTTGGTATAAGAGTATGCTGATCTCATACACATAGTTGAGAAGTATTCGCTCCTCAATTTTCCGGAGAAATTTGTATATACTTGGCATTATTTCTTTGTAAAATGTTTTTCAAAATTCACCAGTTAAGTCACCTGGGCTTACAATTTTCTTTATAAGACGGGTTTTATTTTCAAATAGAATTTGTTAAACAAATATAATCCTAATCAGGCGATCTATTTATTCTTGAGTGTGTTTTGGTAGTCTGTATCTTTCAAGTAACATGTACATTTTATGTGAGTTGCCATATATATTAACACACAAGTTGTTTATAATATTGCCTTATTTTTCTTTTAATATCTGTAAGATTATATCTATGATGTCATCTCTCTTAGTCCCGGTATTGGTAATTTGTGTCTTCTCTGTCTTATTTTCCTGATCCGTCTGATGAGAAAATTTATCACTATTGCCAATCTTCTGAAATAATCAGCATTTGGTTTCACTGATCATATCTTTAGCACTTTCTGTTTTCTATTTCATTGATTTCTGTTATGTTTATTATTTCTTCTTAGTTTGAATTTTATTTGCTCTTATTTTTCTAGCTTCTTAAGGTAGAAGTTAAAGTATATATATATATGTGTATATATATGTGTGTGTATATATATGTGTGTGTGTGTGTGTGTGTATATATATATATATATATATATATATATATATATATATATACTTTTTTTTTTTTTGAGATAGAGCCTCGTTCTATCACCAGGCTGGAGTACAGTGGCGCGATCTCGGCTCACTGCAACCTCTGCCTCTCGGATTCAAGTGATTCTCCTGCTTCAGCCTCCCAAGTAGCTGGGATTACAGGCGAGTGCCACCACACCCAGCTAGTTTTTGTACTTTTTAGTAGAGACGGGGTTTCACCATGTTGGCCAGGATGGCCTCGATCTCTTGACCTCGTGATCCACCCGCCTCAGCCTCCCAAAGTGCTGGGATTACAGGGGTGAGCCATGGTGCCCAGCCTGATATATTTTTGAGTATTGATTTAGCAGCATCTTACAAATTTTGTGCTTTTTATTTACTTTAAAATACTCTCTAATTTCCTGTTTTTCTTTGATCTGTAGTTTTTCAGATGTTGTTACATAGTTTCTCACATTTTGAGATTTTCCAGATAAATTCTGTTATTTATTTCCAATTTAATTTTATTATGGTAAGAAAACATATTTTTGTATGACTTAAATCTATTTTAAAATTAATGCTACTTGTTTAAGGCCCAGAATGTATTCAATCATGGTAAATGTTCCATAAGTATTTCATGAGAATGTATAAGAATGTATGTACTGCTACTGTTAGGTGCAGTGCTTTATGCTATGTCAAGTTTGTTAAGTTGTCTAAGTCTTCAACTTCTAAATCTTTACCGATGTTCTGCCTACTTGTTAATGAGAGAAAAGTATTGAAATATCTTACTATATCTGTGGATTTGTTTTTCCTTCATGTATTTTGAAGCTCTGTTCTTCTAGTAAGGATTCTTAGCATTTCTAAGTGCTTGTGATGAATTATTTCATATTTTGTATGACTTAAAAGTCATTAATTTGCCTTCATTTATGGAATATGTTTTAGATGAATACAGAATTTTAAATTGATTCATTTTCTTTCAATACTAAATAATTATTGCTTTATTGTCTTCTTGTTTGCCTTTTTCCTGAAGCAAAATCTGTCATTCTAATTTTTGTTCCTATACACATAATAATTTTTGCCCTCTGGCTACTTTCAAGGTTTTCTCTTTGGCATTGGCTTTAAGAATTTAGTCATGCTACTCTCTGGTATAGTTTTCTTCATATATATTTTTTCACGTTCTTGGGATTTGCTGGGCTTTTTGGTTGTGTGGGTTTGTATTTTCCATAATATATAGAAAAATTTAATCCATTATCTCTTCAAGTAGTTTACTCTGTACCATCCCTCTCCTTTCTTGTGGGGAACTTCAATTTTATATACATTTGGCTTCCTAGTTCTTTTTTCTGCATTTCATTTTCAATGCTTTATAGTTGCAAGAATTCTGGTTCAGTAATTTTTCTCCACAATGTCTAATTTGCCATTAATTTCCCCCAGTATATTTTTTATCTCTGACATTGTGATTTACATCTCTATATGTTTAATTTGTGTTTTTTAATACATTTCACATTTCTAATTAACGTTTTGAACCTTTAGAATACATTTATAATAATTTTAAATGTCTTTTTTGATAATTCTAACATCTGTGTCAGGTGTGTATTGATTTTAATTGATTAATAATTAATTATGTTATAACCAATTATATTATAATTTCCTACTTCTTTGTATGCCTAGTAAACTTTGATTGAATGCCAAGTATTGTAAATTTTACCTTACTGGGTACCAGATGCTAATATTTTTATGCATATTCTTCAGTTTCATTCTGGAATGAAGTTAAAATGCTTGGAAATATTTTTATCCTTTGGGGCCTTTAAGTTTTTTAAGGAGAGATCAGAGCTGTGTTTAGTGCAGGACTAATTATTCTCCACTACTATTGCTAGTCTTTTCTGAATATTTTATCCATTGATTTGTGAAAATATTAGGTTTTGCTATGTGAGTGGTAGAAAGAGGCACAATTCATGTTCATGTGTGAGAGTCAGGCAGTGTTCCCTCTAATCGCTGATGATTCTTTCCTTAGCCTGGGTTATTTTCCACACACATACATGACAATAAGTACTGCTGCATACTACAAGGAGACTCCTCACAGATCGCCAGAGTCTTTTCTCTGTGCAGCAGTCTCTTCTCTGGTACTCTGTTCTGTGAACTTTTGCTAATTTGATCTTCCCTATCTAGTCCTATCTCCTCAAGTCAGGGCATCTGCTGCACTGCACCTGGGTTTTCCCTCCCTGCCACGGCCTGGAAAAGCTCTAAAAGCCATACATTGGGCCAATAGTAGGGTTCACCTCATTCGTTTTCTATTCCTCAGAGTTCACTTTCATTTGTTGCCTGATCTTGTTTATTGTATTTTTATTTGTGTACCTGTGCTTTCCTTGTATCCTTATAATAGAATATCAGCTCCATGAAGTTCAGGCCTCTGGTTCAGTGTTAAGTAAAATAGCAGCTACCATCTTTCTACTATGTTCTAGCACTTACGCTCACTATTACCCTGGGATGTAAGTTTTATTCATTTTATTTGCACTTGAGCAAGCATGATCTGAATGCTAGACAGACTTACCCTCGAGTGATACAAAGAATGTAAGAAGTGACAAAGTTTTTGTTTGACTTGAAGTCACTTAGGGAAGCCCAGTGGGATTTTGTTTTGCCGTATACAGTATCATTAGGCAGATTCATATCGACATGACTGAAGGCTCACTAAGAACAATCACCACAATTTTGCTCCATTTTTACCTCTGACTCCTAGTCCAGTGATCAGAACACAACAGAAAATCAAGAATTACCTGATACATCTTTCTTTTTGGGGGGAGTAGGTCCATTTTTAATAAAATTGTATTATATGAAATGATATGACACTCTTTTATTGGGTTGAGAATTATCCAGTAAGGAAGAAAGTTAGGATCTAGAAGTCTAATTGATGGAACAAGAGCCACCAGGAGTCAATGATGTAGGTGATGAATGGTGGTTGGTACGGGGGATTTTCTTGTATTATTCTATCTAATTCTTTATATTTTTGACATATGCCATTGAAATAAATAAAACTGATGTTATGTAGTGGGATTCATTCCATAATGATATTCTTCAATAACTCTCCCACACATCATTTTGGATTTATTTTTCTCTAAGTGTCAAAACAAAAGTTTAATTAATTCAACAATTAAAGACAGGTGGATTTCCTGTCATTTCATGAGTGAAGAATTTATCTATGTTGCAATAAAGTCATTTCAATTACCAAAGTTATCTGCCTGCCACATTTTTTGGAAGCACTTATTTTGAAGGAAAAGGCTTTGAAATGTTAGGACTTTTGTTTGAATCACACATGTGCACCTATTGCTATGTGACTTTCTACATTCTAAAAATCATAACTCATACGTTCTTGAGAAAATTAAATGAGATAAAGCATTAAAGCACCAAGCATAGTACTAAAATATCAAAAGGACTCAATTAGTATTATGATGATGGTCTTGCTTTTAGAGCCAAAATTCAAATGTAGCCATTGTCATGATTGAATACAACTCTAGTGTTTAGAAAGCCATTTCATGTACACACATCTAACTCAGCATATTATCTCCACTTCGTTAGCGGAAAAGTATGTTTCAGACAGTTCTGATAGCAAGGATATTAGGTAGAACAGGGTGCAAGGTGAAAAAGAACACAAGTGTCTGGTTTCTAGTCCACTGTACTTTTCTTCTTTGGTCAGGAAATATCTGCCATTTTATCCCCTTTGCCCCCAGGCCTGTTATGGTACCCAATGACAAAAGCTAATACCTTAGGAATCATCCAAACTAATACCTCTTTCTTCCACTTCCTAATTTATGTTTCAATTTCTTTATTCCAGCGTATTTTATTTCCATATTTCCCACCACAGCCCACACCACCTCATTATCTATTGTCTTTCTAGACATACTCTGTTCATTTTATACACGCCATGTACCAAGCACTGTACTCAGAGCTGGGGATACAATGGTGAAGGAAACATATTCCTTGACCTTTGGCAGGTCTGGGACTAATGGTGATTCAGACAAAGAACTGCTTGTTTACAACACAGGAAGACTAGGGTTGTGGTAGAGGAAGTACAGAGTGCCATGAGAGCTTTGAATTTCATGTAATTAATAATCCTATCTGGGTCTGTTTCCTTGAGCAGGAAAACAGGGGTTGTCCCTTCCTATATGTATGTCTTTTGCAACAAGAGAACCCTTCCCAGAAATGCTCTGTTCCCAAATTCCACTTACAGATAGTATTTTATTTTCTGAGCCTGAATGAAATCTTGGTTATATTTGGGACATTAAAACAGAGCCTTCACCACATTCAATCCAGTGACATTCCAAGTCAAAAAAAAAAAAAAAAAATGTTGTGCTTTTTCATTCAGCTTTACTTGTGGTAGATGAAAAGAAAATTGATGTTGACAAAGTTTTTCCATCTGCTATGACTGCTATTACCTTCATCCTAACAGCTGAGTTATGCAACTGTGATGGTGTCTCTCTTTACACCAATATATAAGAGGCTCTATGGAAACCAGACTGAGTGAAACAGACATAGACCCAGCCATCATGGGGCTCGCAAGATATTATAACAAACTGTGATGAGTGCTTTCTGATATGGGGAATACAGGATGCTATGACCATTAGTGCAGGAATCTGTTCGAGTTTATGAGAATTTATGCCTTTTTTGTGTTTTCCATATTGGAAACACAACCAAGATTTTGAACTCATTTGTTAGGTGGTTTATGCTAATATAAATTATAATATTAGGGTATAAATCATTGAATACATTATTCACAGATATTCTGTGGCAAGTGGTACTAGCAGTGGAGAAATGGATATTTTAGGAAGTGTAATATTCATAGACAATTTTATTGAATCTGTTGGAAAATCCAAATGGTATGGCTTAGGATTTTTCAGAATTTCTAGAAGAATTCCTGCAGTTAGCTGGCAGCAGATTTCTGTCTCAAAAGTGTCCAGAACATAAGCCTCTTGTATCAGGAATATAGCTCATTTAGGATGCTGTCCTTTGCGATAAGAGTTCCATTAGCACTTTCAGGTGAAATATTATCAAGTACCAAAAAAGAGGCTGCCTCTGTTTGTGAGCCTCTTTATAAATATGAACTAACATTTTCTAAAAACTCATTAACCCCAAATTCCATTTTCAATACCATTTCTGAGCCTGCGTAATACGTTGGTCAACTTGGGATGCTAGAAATTATCCTCCATCATGTTTCACTTAGGAAAAACACCAGATTCCAAAAATGTCGCTGAAATTCGCAGAGTAAAGACCTCTGAAAAAATTTCTCCTTTATAAAAGCAATGAGAACACCAACAAAAAGTATCATGATTAGTATTTTCAGAATGTTGGAATAAACCAAAAGCTTGCAGCAATCTGGAGAGTATTTATTCAGGAAAAATAACAGAATCTCAATAATAGTACATTTTGTGGTGTTTTAATATGACCTATTCCCAATATTTCCACGTTATATAATGTTAAAGGTGCAGTTTTCAACAAAAAATTATGAGACATGCAAAGAAATGTAAAAGTATCACCCATACACAGGAAAAAAGGCAGCCAATAGTGACTATCCCTAAAGTCCAGATGTTGGTCTCATTAGACAGACACTCCAAATATGCTATTATAAATATTTTCAAATAAGTAAAGGAAACCATGTCTGTAAAAACCAAAGGAAAGTATATGAATGATTTATTACCAAATAATCACTATCAATAAAGATATAGAAATTATATTTTAAAATAACAAATATAAATTCTGGAGTTGAAAATTACAGTAACTAAAATTTAAAAATTTACTAGAGAAGTACAACAGCAGATTTGGGCAGGCAGAAGAATCAGCAAACTTGAAATTATCCAGTCCAAGAAACAGAAAGGAAAAAAATCAGAATGAGAAAAAAATGACCAGAACCCTCTACACTATCCAGCATGTCAACATCAGCTTAATTGAAAAACCATAGCAGAGAAACACAGGGACAGAAACAACATTTGAAGAAAAAATTGCCAAAAACTTCCCAAATTTGATGAAAAAAATCAACCTACACATCTATGAAGTTCAAAAACCTCCAAGTAGGATCAATCAAAGATATCTACTAGTTGAAATGTCAAAGACAATGAAACTGTTGAAAGTCAAAGACAAAAACAGGCTCTTGAAAGCAGCAAGGGAGTAGCAACACATCATGTACAAGGAATCCTCAATGAAAATACTAGCTGATTTCTTACCACAAACCATGGAGAATAGACTTTTAGTATGTCATAACATATGTCACTTTTAATGACATATTAAAAGTTCTGAAAGAAAAATACTATCAAACAAGAATCCTATAGCCAGCAAAACTATCCTTGAAAAATAAAGGAGAAATTAAGACACCCTCATATAAAGAAAAATGGGAAGAAATGTTGCTAACAAACTTAACCTACAAGAATAATAAAAGAAATTTATGTAGTATAGTATAAAACACAGTATAAATATATTTTTATTGTAATTCTCTTTTCTCCTATCTTATTTGAAAGACAACTGCAAAGAGCAATAATTATAAACCTGTGTTGATCTGCATACAGTTTGTTAAGATGTAATTTGAATGATAATAACAGACCAAAGGAGGATGAAGAGAATGGAGCAATATAGAAAAAATGTCCTTGTAAACTACTGTAATTTTACTGATATTAACAAACTACAATGCTATAAATTGAGTTGTTAATTTTAATTATCAGAGCAATTACTAAGAAATTAAGTTTTAAAATATAGTAAAACAAATGACAAGTGAATTTAAATGGTGAGTTAGAAAATATCTAACACAAAAGAAGTCAGTAATGGAGGAATAAAGGGAAACAAAAACATAAGATATTAAAAAATGGCAAAAGAAGCAGACATAAATTTTACCTTATCAGAAATTACATGCAATATAAATGAATTAAGCACTCCAATTACAGGCAGAGCTGGCAGAATGACTTAAAAATATTTTCCAATTATATTCCATCTATAAGAGACACACTTTATTCTGTCAAATTCATATCAAATTTCAGCTGGGATTTTGCAGAGACTGACAAGGTGATTCTAAAATCCCTATGGATATATAAGGGACCTTGAATACCAAAAAGGATATTAAACATAAAGAACAAACTTGATATTAAAGATGTTAAAGAAAGCCTAAAGAGGGTGCATCTCTTCAAGTTCTTCAAAGACAAAATGAAGTGGATACTAAAAGGATGGAAAAAGATATACCATTCCAATAGCAGCCAAAGGGAACTGGAGTGACTATGCTAATAAAAGATCAAACTGACTTTAAAACAAAAATGTTACTAACAACAATGAAAAACATTTTATAAAGATAAAATTATCAATTTATCAAGAAGCTATAACAATTACAAGCATATAAGCATCATATAGCCGAGTCCCAGAATACATGAAGAAAAACTGACAGAATTTAAGAGATAAATACAGTTTAAAAATAATAGTGAATACTTTAATACTCTACTTTCAATAATGAATAGAACAACTAGATGGAAGATCAACTAGGAAATAGAAGTTATGAATAACACTAAAAAAACAAACTAGATCTAACAGACATCTATGAAATACTCTACTCAAACACAGAAGAATACACATTGTTCTCATGTACACAGGGAACATTCCCCAGGATAGACCATATGTTAGACAACAAAACAAGTCCCAATAATATAAAAAATACTGCAATCATATAAAGTATGTTCTCTGGTCACCTGTGAAAAACTCACAGAAAACAACACGTTTTTGCAAAAAGACTGAAAACCTTCCCCTAAGATGAAGAATGTGACAAGGATGTCTGCCCTTGTGACTCCTATTCTGTTTACTGGAGGTTCTAACCAGAGAAATTAGGCATGGAGAAAAGGTATCTACACGTATAAATTACATAATTATAATTATACATATATGCAGATGACATGACATTTTATAGAAATAATACTAAAAAATTCACACAAAAACTATTAGAGCCAATAAAAGAGTTCAGCAAGATTGCAGGATAGGAGGTCAATACACAAAAATATAATGGTTGTTTTTCCATCAAGTAGGAATGAAAAGTTTGAAAATAATAATAAAAGACAATTCCATATATAATAGACTCACAAAGAATAAAATACTTAAGAATAAATGTAGCATGAGAAGTGCAAGGTTTACACACTGAAAACCACAAAACTTAATTGAAAGATATTAAATAAAACCTAAATAAATGAAATGACATTCCATGTTTGTGGATTGTGAGACAGTATTTTTAGATGCCAATACTACCCAAATTTATCTACAGATTCGACACAATACATACCAAATTCCAGCTGGGATTTTGCAGAGACTGACAAGTTGATTCTAAAGTACCTGTGGACTTGAATATCCAAGTCCTTGGTATTCAATATTAATGAAACTTGAATACCCAAAAGGATCTTAAAAATGAAGAACAAACTTGAAGGACACACATTTCTCAATTTCAAATCTTACTCCAAAGGTACTTTAATCAAGACTATGAGGTTCTGGACTACAGATATACATACAGATCAGTGGAATAAAATTAAAGTCCAACGAGAAACCCGTACATTTCTGGTCAATTGATTTTTGACAAGGGTGCTAAGAGATGTTAATGTTAATGTTGTCTTTTCAATAAATACTTCTGGAACACCCACATGCAAAGGAATAAAATTAGACTTCTACTCCACACTATATTTTAGAAACTCGAATGGATCAAAGACTTATAAATATAAGAGGTAAAACTGTAAAACTCTTAGAAGAAAACAGGTTCAAATCTTCATGACCTTGAATTAAACCATGATTTTTTAGATATGACACCAAAAGCACAAGTAACAAAAGAAAAAGATAATTAAATTGAAAGTCATCAAAACTGAAAATGTTTTGGCTTTAAAGGACACTATTAAGAAAGTGAAAAGATAACTTACAAAATATGAAAATATTTGCAAGTTATATATCCAATAATGATCTAGTATTCAGAATAAAGATCCCCTACAACTAAATAATAAAATACAAACACAAATAATCCATTTAAAAATGCACAAAACATCTGAATAGGCATGTTTCCAATAAAGTTATACAAATGTCAAATAAGCATATGGAAAGATACTATCTTTAATAATTACGCAAATGAAAATCAAAATAACAAAAAGTACCATTTCACATCCATAAGAGGGCTATAATTTAAAAGTCAAACAGTAACTAACGTTGGTAAGGACATAGAGAAATTGGAACCCTCATACATTCCTGGTGGGAATGAAAACTGCTGCAGCCACTTTGGAAAAACAGCTTAGCTGTTCCTCAAAAGTTAAACATAGAGTTGCCATATGACCCAGTAATTCCACTCCTAGATTTATACTCAAGAAAACTGAAAGCATATGTCCACATGAAAACTTGTACATGAATGGTTATAGCAGCCTTATTCATGATAGTCAACTGGTGAAACAACCTAAATATCCATTAGCTGATGAATGGATAAACAAAATATGTTATTTCTGTACTCTTGCGGATGTTCTGAAGCACCAAATGGATCTTCACTCAAAATTTGGTTCAGATGTTGTGAGTGGTGACACCACACATGCATCAGGAGAATATAGAATGATTTATTATTCACATAATTTAACTTTCTTGGGGAAAGCAGAGTGACTATCAAGAAGGTTTGAAAATGACATGAGAGAGCAGGAATAAAAGACTGGCTTGGGGTTTCTATGCTGGTTAGAGGGTGGGGACTGGGTGAGGATTCCAAGGCATGGTTTGAACTTCTTGCCATCACCAAAGGGAAGAAGGCACAGATTTTCTTGTCAGCATGCCCAGATGTGGAGCAGGAGGGGAAAAAGAAGTGTGGTTAAAGCTGTTGGCAGTCAAACATCCAAAAATGGCGTCAGAATGCAGCACACCAACATGGCACAAGTATACATATGTAACAAACCTGCACGTTATGCACATGTACCCTACAACTTAAAGTATAATAATAAATAAATAAATAAATAAATTTTTTAAAAAAGTAAACTTAATAGGTAGTAGTTATTAAGAGCCAGTAATTAAGCTATTCTCTTTCAGCTCCAAATCTACCCTTCTATTCTCTACTTTGAGATGCTGGGCCTCAGATTCAGAAAATCATTTTTCCGTTGATACCAATGCTTCCTTGTTAAGCTTTGTCAATAGGGAGTGTTGGAGAGAGACTGGAAGTTGAAGGAAGACAGGACCTGCTCCTTCCTGACTGCTTCCTGTTGCTGTCAGTAAAACCCAGAGTTGTCAGGTCACTCATTTCGGGGACAGCAACTGATTTCAGTTTACAGTTTTTCTAACACTCGTTGAATCAGCTTATTGCACCATCAGAGACACTAGCACCAGCCAGTCAGTACCCCCTTCTCAGAGGTCTCAGTTGCAAATCTGTGGGGCTCCTCCTCTAAGCCTCTAAGTTTTAGTTATTCTAACGTCCCCATTTTGTTCTTCCAGTCCCAGAGGTAATAGCAGCTTCTTACTGCTTGTTACCTCCATGATATTTTAGTATTCTCTTTATGCATTATTAATTCATCCATTTAACAATTTAACAATTCTTTGTATTAAATGCTCTCTTTTTTAAAAAATGAGGTCAGACTTTTATTATGTTTTATTTTGTTTCCCCTTCTAACTTGACTTGTGACTGAAATGTGCCATTTTGTATTGAATTGAATTTGAATTTAAATAAGCCATTATGGCACTCTATGAGGACTGCAGTCTGAGGCTGGTAAGGGAGGTAAACATTTCATTAAATTCCATGCTCAACAGGCCAGCACTGTGTATTTTGAAAAGTAATTTGAATGCCTTGGTTACTACTAGTGATTTCTGTACCTCTGAAGGGGATAATAAGTGTCTTGGTGAAACTTTGCATTGTGGCTTTCTTGTGGGTAGAGATATATGTAACAATTATTTGTATTTTGGGTATCTTGAGATAAACAATTATTGGGAATTGCTGTTGCTGTCATTAGCCAGACCAGCTGTTGAGACTACTGGCAATGACTCAAGCATCTGTAGAAATGTACAGATAGGGTTCAGCCAATTGTGTTGACCATTGGGTCTCATCTTTTATCAGAGGTGCCACAGTAAAGGGATAAAAAACAGCAACATGCCACTGACCTCCGTCACTTGCAATGGTGTTAATGCAATCCATAAAATGTATGAAATCTTATTGCTATATGCTCAGTTAATAACAACCAGGTATCCAAATGGGCTAGAAAAAGGGTGACCTCCTCAAGCACCATGGCATCTGGCAAAGGACTAAGGACAGGAAAGGCTATCACTGCCTGCAGGTAGGACATGCCAGAGATTTAAGGTTTGACTCCATTCTGTAATAAGGAAATCTTGGTGGAATGATGAGTTTTCAGGATACTGCTTTCATAATCCAACAAATAATAGGCAGCTAAGTACAGGAAGTCACTGGTTCAGCACCTGAGAGAGCCTCTATTTTCAGGGGACACTTGTATGCTGCCAGCAACTGCCACTCTGGGATATAGCATGGGGCTTAGGAGGGTAGTTTCTTGCATTACTCACCCATGGGCAACTTATGGCCATCATGGGTGGTCCTGAGACTCCAAGACATATGAAAGGAGGTTGCTTAAAGTCTCTACAGTGAAGGAGTTCCTGGGGGGCACTAACAAGAGTGCCTATAGTGTTGTGATTTTTTCAGCTTCTAGAGCCTTTTGTTATAGGGGGCTGTGATGGTTAACTTTATGTGACAATTTGACTAGGCTATAGCACTCAGTTATTTGGTCAAACACTAGTCTAGATGCTGCTGTGAATTTATTTGTAGATGTAATTAGCATTTATAATCAGCTGACTTTATGTGAACCAGATTATCCTTCATAATGTGAATGGGCCTCATCCAATCAGTAGAAGCCCTTAAAAGCAACACCTGAGGGTTTCCAAAAAATAAGCAGTTCTGCCTCAAAATTGCAACATGAAAACTTGCCTGAGTTTCCAGCCCGCTGCCCTGCCCTGCAGATTTTGAGTTTGCCAGCCTCGTATTCATGTGGGCCAATTTCTTAAAATAGACTTATCTCTCTCTTCTTCATTCTCACTCTGTGTGTATACGTATATGTGTGTGTGTGTATGAAGATGAATGTATATATATGCACATATGTATATTTGTGTATGTATATGTAAACACGTATATATATGTGTATATACATCTATTTTTTCTATTTTGTATTTATAGCTATAAAATTATATTTTAATTATATATTTTCTATTTCATGTAATAAATATAGTTATACATACACACACACACAAATTGTTTTAGATGGCAAGGCTGTTTGGATATCCCATGGATAGGGTAGGATATCCATTGTGTGTTTTTGAAGGTGAAGGCAAATGGGCTGAGACGCTGTTGAAATAGGCACTGAACAGAACATATTAGCCAAATCTACAACAACAAAATATTAACCAGTTGCTGATTGGATGGAGTCAATAATCTTAAAGATATTAGTTATGGGGGCCTTAATCAGTGGGACCACAGCATTAAGGAGTGATGATAATCCAGGGTGAAGTGCCATTCATGCTTTCCAAGTTTAATAACAGGCCAGATCAGACTGTTAAGTGAAGAAACAGTGGGGGATAATCACTTATTCTATAAATAGGTCTTACAGTTGTTTATGCAGCAATAGATAACCAGGATGATGTAGAAGTAAAACAAGTTAGTGTGTAGATTTAACCATATACCAAAACATAATATATTTATGAATATGTTAGTAGAATTACAAGACGTTTATCAATCGGAAACTTAACATTCACTTAAAATTAAGTCTTGGCTACAGTTTTTCTCATTAAATGTACAGCTACCTCTGTACATTTTAAATAAACAGATCTTGTACAACGGGTCTCAATCCTTGAAGGCCCATATTTAACATACATTGGGATGAATTAACTAGAAGGAAGGTTCATGGCAGCCAATATTTTAAGCTGAACTGTAAGTGCCAAAGACTTGACTTAATTTTATTACTCTTTGTGTTAGAGCATCCATGCCCACTATGAGATATTTTAGGTAATGGGTGCTAGTACACGTGGTGTATTAGTGTATTAGTCAGGGTACTCTAGAGAGACAGAACTATATATAATATCTATATATTAGTTCTGTTCCTCCAGAGTCCATATATAAAAATGTATATATAAATAAATATTATATATATATATAAAGGGGAGTTTATTAAGTAGAACTCACATGATCAAAAGGTCCCATAATAGGTGGTCTGCAAGCTGAGGGGCAAGGAAGCCAGTCTGAATCCCAAAGCTGAATAACTTAGAGTCTGATGTTTGAGGGCAGGAAGCATCCAGCACAGAAGAAAGATGTAGGCTGGGAGGCTAAGCCAGTTTAGTCTTTTCACATTTTTCTGCCTGCTTTATATTTTAGTCAAGCTAGCAGCTAATTAGATGGCGCCCACCCAGATTAAGGGTGGGTCTGCCTTTCCCAGTCCACTGACTCACATCTTAATCTCCTTTGGCAACACCCTCACAGACACACGCAGGATCAATACTTTGCATCCTTCAATCCAGTCAAGTTGTCACTCAGTATTAACCATTACACATGAAAAATTAAGCAAGGTAACAGTTACAATGGGTAAGATGAGGTGTCGCTATCTGTCTTTTATTTTATGTTCAGTCACTTCCCTAAGGCTATGAGATAGACCTTGTTTAAATTTTGAGAGATCCCCAAGCATAGTAGCCATTTGGGCCCCAGTATTGATGACACAAAGATTTGCTAATTGGTGCAAATAAACAGTTGTTAAATTTATTCAGAACCTATGTTGTAAAGTGCATAAGTCAAATCAGTACCCTTTTATCTTTTTGTTTTATAAATTAGGTAAATGTATTTCCAATTGTGTCAAATTATGGCCATTTCAGGGGTTTTTTTGTTTGTTTTTTTTTGCCTCCCCCATGTCCAGTTTTCTTTTTCTTTTTTCTCCCTCTCTCTCTCTCTCTTCCCTGCCGCCCATCCCCTGCCCCCAGTGGGTGATTATCCAGATATCCTTTGGAAGAAGGAGAGTTCTCTCTACCCTATTTATCTTTATGAATTGCTTCCTCTAGAGAACCTCAAATCAGTATTATTAGGGTTAGCCTCCCCCACAGCAATGGTGGTTTTATAGGGTTTAAGGACCCTGGACTTCAGTCAGGTTTGAATTAACCCCTTGATATACCATACAGTTGCCATGGGTGTTTCTCCCTATAACCCTCAAGATCAGGATCATTCTTATGACAGAGGCATAGGCAGTAGAAGCAAAGGCATTTTGAAGCATCCTAGTGAGCCATCTGCTTTTAGGAGTGTGGACCTCCTCATGTCACATATGACTGGTTTTTCCACTCTATTGGCTGCTTTTTCACTTTCTAATGATTTATCATTCATGAGCCATCATTCAATAGGTCAATATATCACAGAGGATATAAGTCTTTCCCCCGAGCCCTCTATACAATAGGGGGTAATGCTGGTTGAGACACACGATCAATCTGTCACAGGGCCCAGGTGGTTCCCCTGAGCCTAGAGTCATTCAGAGCTTATGCTGAAATTAAAACACATTATTCATTCTAAGACACAGTTAACCTGAGCCAAGGCACCTGACACAGGGCCACATTAAGGAAGTTACCAGTCCCATACTCCTGTGAATTTTCTAAACTCAGACTTAGGTATATTAAATCTATAAAGGAGGCTTCAGTACAACTCAGCAAATGTAGCACAAAGAAGCTCAGCTCAAAGATTGTGCTAGCCTGCAAGTAGTGACTCTTAAGTGCCTGCTTGTCTTCAGGCAGAAGACCCAGTTAGCAAGTCATAGAAAGAGAATAAAGATCCCCAAGATGGGGGTCATAATCTAGACAACCTCCTTACTGCATCAATTGTGGACCCTTGCAGAGGTAGATAGATCTTCACCCAAAATTTGGTCTGCAGAAACTACATACCAACCAAGAGGATATTTCATATCAAGAGGGTATGAAAAAGTTTATTATGCATATGAGGCTTGCCTGAGACAGCAGTGTGTCTCCCAAGCAGGTCTGAAAATGGCTTGAGAACACAGGGAAGGAAACTGGTGTTTAGAGGATAGGGTCAAGGTGAGGGTTCCCAGGTATAGTTTGAACTTCCCTTGAGCACCCAGGCTTCTTACCAACTTTCCCAGATTTGAGGCAGAAGGGAAAAGAGGAGGGTTTATGCTTTAAAGCGGAAACATCAAAAATGGGATCAGTCTTTATTACCATACAATGGAATATGATTGTGCCATAAAAAGGAATGAAGTACTCCCCTTAATGCATGCTACAATATAGATGGCCCTTTTAAATAATATGCTAAATAAAAGAAGTCAAACTCAAAAAGACATATAATATACAATTCCATTTATATAAAATGTCTAGAATAAGCAAATTCATAGAGACCGAAAGCAGAACAATAGTTGTCAAGGTCCAGGGATTGGAATGGGGAGTGACTTCTAATGGGCATAGAGTATCTTTCCAGGGTAATAAAAATGTTTTGGAATTAAATAATGGTGATGTTTGAACAACACTGTGAAAATACTGAAATGCACTGAATTGTACCCTTTAGCAGAGTCAGTATTTTGGTGTGTGAATTTTATCTCAATAAAACAATCATATTAGATTTCTATACAACTATAGGTTAAATTTGCATAAAAACATAGCAAAAGAAGTTGAATTTTTGCATACAGTAATCTTCTTGAGAGCAAGGACTCTAATTTATTTCTGAAACCAGAGTGTATGATACATAGTGGGCATTTGATATATTCTTTGAATGTGTGAGTGAGGCATAAACTCATTCATTTAGCCAGTCTTTATTCAAAACACAGTATATTCTACCACTGTGACAAAACATTGTGAGCTTATAATTCAATCTCATTTAAAAATAAGAGAAATAAAAAATAAGCATTTCCTGCCCGTGGCAATAAATTCAGAACATAATAAAATATATTAGGAAGAGAAAAAAACCTAAAGTGCCACTGATCAGAGATGACCACTGTCAACAGTTTGTAGTGTACCCTTCATACTTTTCTCTATGTATGACACACATACATATAAACACAATCATAAATATCTTTTTTAAATGTGTAGAAATGCCACATACTTTGTAAACTGTTATTTTAGCTTGATAATAGGAAGTACATATATTTTACTTCAAATAATATACTTACATCATCATCATTAAAATTTTTCATTGAAAAATAGCATCTATGTTTAAAAGTGTACAAATCCTAAGAATGAAGTTAAACTCTCATAAATTGAACAAACCTGTATAATCATTGCCCATATTAAGAAACAGTACTTTACCATCACTCCTGAACCACCTCCTCATGCCCCTTACCAGTTACTATTCCCTCAAGAGTAGTCACTATCCTGACTTTCAAAACTACAAATTATATTTGTTTTAAAAAGTTAAATACACTGAATTTGGCCAAGATAGAGTAACCCCTTTCTCTTATAACTAAAAGACCCTGGACATAACAAAAAAAAAAAAAAAAAGTCTGGAAGACTCAGAATAGTGGAAAGAAGATAAACAGCACAGAGAGTTTAGAACTCAAAGAACAACACAGAAGTGAATTCCCTGGGTTTCCTAATTTCCTCACATATATCCAGTACAGAGTGCTGCAGAAGCCTGCAACCCAGAACTGTCAACAGACACAAATAAAGCTCTGAGGAAAGACTGTTTTCCCTAAGCAAAGGACCAGAAATGATGGCCTAATAATATCAAACTTTCTGGCAATTCCCACACTACTCCAAGTAAAAGTCAATGGAAAAACCGTACCCCACCAAACCACCACCTCTGCCTATGGTTTCAGTGAGACTGAGAAATAAGTTGATCTTCTATTTCATCCCACCTCCATCCCCACAGAATCAGATGTCAGTGTTCTAATTCCCCACTCAGCTGTGTTAACGGGGCCAAAAAGGGGCTTATCTTTTATTATCCGCCCATTGGAAGCAGTCAGTTATGATCTGATTCCCCTACTTGGACAGTGTTAACGCGACACAGTGAAAATCTTATTTTGTATGTCCCGCTGGGAAGAAGCAGATGATGCTCCTATTTTCCTGCCCATATAGTATAGTGAGGTAGAGTGGGTAGCTGATCTTCTGTTCCCTATCCAGTAGAAAAAAAGTGGTACTCTAATTCTCCTGTCAGGGAAGAGTCAGCAGGGTACAGTAGCAAGCTAAGCTTCCACCTTCACTCAACAGCAATGTGACTTAACAAGGTAGTGAAAAGTGGAGCTTGTCATTGCTAGGTTTCACAATTTCTCCCTCACAGTGTCAGTTGGTAGAAATTCCTCAGCAGACAGAGAAATTTCTACCCCTACGTGCATCAATGAGACTGAATAAGACAGTACAAGTCAGGGCTGGTAAGCGTTCCCTTTCATTCCATCCCTGATATCAGTGAAGCCCAGGAAGTAGGTGAATCACCAAACTCACAACTCATTTGTATCCTCATTTAGCCTGATAATGAGACTCATAATGAGACTAAATTAGGTGGTACAAATCACAGCTAGTTGTCACCTCTGTTCGCCCTCCCACATATAGAAGGTCATCCAGTGACAGAAGATAGCACAGGTGTGTGCCTCCTACTCATGCAGAAGTCACCAGCATGGATTGGTTATGAGCCTTGGCAGCACCAGAAGCAGGAATCACACCAGAATATCATTTCGAGACTCATAAAACCTTTCATTAGAATGAAAGCCCAGAAAAGTAGGCCAGAACTTACATAATAAACCAAAACAAGGTGACTCCATTACAATAGAAGATTTAGATATGATCACTAGTCCCCTAACATAGTAATAAAAATGTCCATGATTCAATTTTAAAAAATCACTTGTCATATCAAGAACCAGTAAATTCACAATATGAATGAGAAAATACAATAAACAGAAGCCAATACCAACATAAATCATAAGTTGGAATTATCTGAAAAAGATTTTTAAGGCAGACATTGTATAGATTCTCCTTTAAAATAAAAAAAAAAAATCCCAGCAATGAAAGTCATAAAAAAGAACCAGAAGAAATTGTAGAATTGAAAATTATAACAATTGAAGCTAAAGAAAAACTTTCTCGATGGACTTAATAGTTGAGTAGAGATGACAGCAAATAGAATCAATAAACCTGAGGACAAATCAATAGAATTTACCCAATTTGAACAATGAAAATAAAACAGACTGAAAAAAATGGAGAGTTTCATGGGCCTGTGGGACAATAACACAAGAGATAAATTTTGTATCATATAAGTTCTGGAAAGACAGTAGAAAGATTGTGGGAGGGAAAATAAAAGAAAGTAATGAATGAAAACATCTCAAATTTTGTGAAAGATACAAACCCACAGATTCAAGAAACTGAATAAACAACCAATAGATAAATGAAAGGAAATCCATGCCAGAGAACATTATAATTAAACTTCTGAAATTTAAACAAAAAGAAAAAAATCTTCAAAGCTGCCAGAGAGAAAATGATATATTACCTACATGTCATTGCCCATGATGCATAACTGTGGGGTAATATACCAATTTGAAAAACAGCTGAATTTTCATTGGAAAACATGGAGGCTAGAAGGAAGTGCCACATTTTTCAAGTGCTAAAAGAAATGAGCTCTTAATCATGAATTCTATATCTGGTGAAACGATCCCAAAACAAAGAAAAGATAAATGGTTTAGATGATTTATACCCCAATTACCCTGACTTGATCATTACACATTGTAAACAGGCATCAAAGTATCACATGTACCTCAAAATATGTACAACTAATATATATACATTTTTAAAAGGTAAAACAAAAATAATAAAAGGGAAATGAAGACAACCTCAGATGAAAGAAAACCATAAGCATTTGCTGGTAGCAGGCCTATCCTTAAAAACTGGCTAAAGGAAATTATTCAAAAAGATAGGAAATGATAAAAGGAAAGAATCATGGAGGATGAGGAAGAAAGAAGGAATGATAAAAAAAGAGCACAAATATGAATATACGCAACAGTATATCCTTTACTTATTTCTTTAGCTGATAATATGATTGAAACAAAAATTATAACACCATCTGGTGCTCCAGACAATGGTATTTTAAAGTGGGTAAGGCATAAATGGAAGTGAGGCTTGCACATTCCACCTAAAGTGGTCAAACTTTGATACTACTTGGCTGGGATAAGTCACATGTACTTTTTTTTGTTTTTAAGACAGAGTCTCACTCTGTTGCCCAGGCTGTAGTGCAGTGGCAGGATCTCAGCTCACTGCAACCTCTGCCTCCTGAGTTGAAGTGATTCTCCTGCCTCAGCCTCCCAAGTAGCTGGGATTATAGGCATGTGCCACCAAACCCGGCTAATTTTTGTATCTTTAGTAGAGATGGGATTTCACCATGTTGGCCAGGCTGCTCTAGATCTCCTGACCTTAAGTGATCCAACCACCTAGGCCTCTCAAAGTGCTGGGATTAGAGGCATGAGCCACTGCGCCTGGCCAAGTCACATGTACATTTTAATGCCTACAGCAACCACTAGGAAAACTATACCATGGGATATGCTCAAAACACTAAGAATAAATCAAGAAGAAATTCTAAAAACTGTTCAAATTTTCCACACAAGGGTAAAAAGGAAATTTTAAAGAACAAGAACTAGAATAAATAAATGAAAAATAAATAATATGACAGACTTGGCTATACTTGCTTATAAGTTTTTTGAGATCTTTAGGAATTCCATCTACTACATCTAAGGTATAAAATTTGTTGGCATAGAGTTATTTACAGTATCTTTTTAGTATTATTTTAATAACCATGGACTCAGTAGTTGTAACCCCTCTTTCATTTCTGGTATTGGCAATTTGTTTTTCTACTTTCTTGGTTAGATAGAGGCTTATCATTTTTATTTGTATCTTTAAAAAACCAGGTTTTGGTGTCTTTTTTTCTTATTATTTTCCTGTTTTCAATTTCGTTGATTTCTGCTCCATTTTTAAATTATTTCTTCAATTCTACTTGCTTTAGGCTCAAATTATTCATTTTATTTCATTTTATTAACTTTTCTAAGATAAAAGCCTAGATTTTGAATTTAGGTATTTATTCTTTCCTGAAACACAGATTTCATGTTATAATTTCCTTCTAACTACTACTTTCACAGCACCCCACAAACTATAAAAAAGTTGTATTTTTATTATACTGTATTTTTTAGAAGGGCTCTAGGTTTACAGAAAAATTGAGATGATAGCGGAGTTTCCATGCACCTTACACACACTTTCCCTTATCTTTAAAATCTTTTATTGGTATGGATCATTTGTCACAGTTAATGAACCAATATAAATACATTATGATTAAGTCCACAGTTTATTTATATTTCCTTATTTTTTAACCTAATGTTCTTTTTTTGTTCTAGAATACCACATTACTTTTGGTTGTCATGTCTTTTTAGGTTCCTCTTGTCTGTGGTAATTTCTCAGACTTTGCTTGTTTTGATAGCCTTCACAGTTTTGAGGAGTAATGGTCAGTTATTTTGTAAGATGCCTTATGATTAGAGTTTGATGATGATCTCATGACAATGCCAGGTTATGGGTAACTGGGAGAAAGCCACAAAGGTAAAGTGGCATGTTAATCACATCATATCGATGATACATACTATTAATACAATTTATGATTACTGATGTTGGCCTTGATAACCTTGCTGAGATAGTATTTGTCAGCCTTCTCCACTGTAAAACTCCCCCATGTCTATATCATACTCTTTGAAGTAAGTGACAATGTGCATCCCATACTTCATACTTAAGAACTGGGGAGTTATGTTCCTTCTCTTTATCTACATAAATTATTTGGAAATCTTCTACATGGGAGATTTTTCCCTTCTCTTCATTCATTCAATCATTTATTTATATCAGTATAGACTCCTGGGTATTTGCTTTACACATTCCATTATAACCTAATGCTACTTTATTTTGTTGTTCAAATTGTTATAGCTTTTGTCATTGGGAGCTCTTTCAGTTTGTTCCTATGCTTCTTTAACAAACCCCCATCTATGTGGTGGACTTTTTTGTTTGTTGTTTTGCTTGTATAATAGCATTCCCTTATTTTCTGGTTCCACAAGATGTTCCATGCTCATCACATATATTTCCCGCACCAGTCCTAGAATAATCCATTTCTCAAAGGAGCCCTGATTCGTTTTATCGGAAAATAGTATTAGAAAACAAGAGCTGGGTGCTAGATGTGCTCTTTTCTACTTTAGTATCATTTATTTAAGGCCTCAGCAAACAGAAAAAAAAATATGTGTGGCTATTAACCCATGTATTTACCAATATCTATAAATATTTAAATAAAATTTTCTGTATCTATATTAGGCTAAACATAAGTTCATATTGATATCTCCAACTCTAACCCATTGTTACACTAATGACTCTAGTCTCCTTCCCTTTCTTATCTGTAAATTTACATTCCTATAGTCAGAAAACATGGTTTCTACCTCTACACACGTATAACAGTATTAGCATGATTAACCCATACCTCATATGAGATACAACTTTATTAAATACAGTGGTTATGAGTAGTTACTTTTGCCTTTATTCTTATAGACTCCACTTATTTCCAGAGTTATTTAAGTAAGCATCTTCCCCCTCCACTTCCATGGGTTTTTTCTCAAGCACTTGTAATACATTTACATTATCTTGTCACAGTCTGCATTCCTTTGTGGAACTTTCTGACCTAAGTAATTTTGTTTTAAATTTACATACCTTAAGGTTTATTCTTTGTGAAGTAAAGTTATATGAGTTTTTATAAATATATAATGTTATATACCCACCATCGTAGTATTATACAGAATAATTTCCCTGCCCTAAAAATCCTATTTGCTTCATCTATTCATCACTCCCTCTCATCTCCAAATCCCTGGCACCCACTGATCGTTTTACTATCTCTATAGTTTTGCCTCTACCTTATGTCATATAGTTGGAATTATTCAATATGCAGCCTTTTTAGACTGACTTCTTTCACTTAGCAGTATGCATATAAGGTACTTCTATGTCTTTTAATGATTTGATATCTCATTCTTCTTATCACTCAATAACATTCTGTTGTATGGATGTACCACAGTTTCTTTAACCATTCACCTATTGAAGAACATCCTGGTTGCTTCCAGTTTTTGGCATTTATGAGCAAAGCTACAATCAACATTTGTTTGCAGATTTTTATTTGAACATGAGTTTTCAAGTTAATTGGTTAAATACCTAAAAGAGTGGTTTCTGGGTCTTACAGTATGACTATGTCTAGCTGTGTAAGAAACTATCAAACTGTTTTTCAAAGTGTCTGTACCATTTTACATTCCCACTGCAATGAATGACACTTTGCTTCTTCTCCACATCGCTGCCAGATATTATATTGTCAGGTTTTTTTGTGTGTATGTGTTTTAGCCATTCTAATAAGCATGTAACACTATTTCATTATGGTTTTAATTTGTAATTATCTGACGACATATTATATTGAGCATATTTTCATATGCTTTATTTACTGATTGCATGGCTTCTAGCCTCTGATTTAACTTCATAAGTGAACTTCATTTGGCAAGTCTCTGAAAACTTAACAAATAAAAAATGATTGATTTTTTAACATAGGTCCTCAAACAGTTTTCTTTTTTGGTTGGAAGAACTTCTGAATAAATGTCTGATAATTAGATTATATTAATTTACAGGGGAAAGACATGCTATTCTGGCTTACATTAACATAATTATGGATATAAACTCAAAGATCCAAGTAATTGTCACAGGCAAGTGAACACTCTCACATTAACAGGAGAGCTCTCCTGCTTTTATCCTACATCTCAGGCCATGACTTCTCTGTCCATTTCTCTAGTCCACTTCCCCTGTGCCTCTCCTTTGGACTCCCACTGTAGTTTGTATAGATTTATATTTCAGAATCTGCAGTTCCTATTTTGTTGTTTTTCACTTATGTATCTGCCTCCAACAAAACATTGTGAAATTCACAATTGTAATAGATCATGTTTCATTGATCCTTTTATATTCAGTGTACAGAACACTTCTGGAAATATGGTGGGCATAACTGAGCCTTTGCTATCATAAAAATTAATATTTTACAGAGACCACAGATAGGAAAAATATACACTTCCAATAGGAACTTCATATAATGCATGCTATTTTTGTAGGCACCATTTGTGTAGCTGTTGAGCATCAAGTTCTGAGCAAACTATTAAGCAACTGTGACGTTTTCTGGGAAAGTCTCACTGATAAAGTTTTGTATAATAGCCCACATGGTAACTGGCAAACTTCTCATCAAAAAGCCTGACTTAGACAGAATTTTAAAAAGAATCTCAATCATTAATGTAATATTTTAGAATTTTCATGATACACACAAATCCATTTGATATTTCTTAACAATTTATATTTTATCATCCCCCCACCCCTAGAGAACTATTTCATTTTATTCTAATTTCATTATATTATCTCATCCTTAACTCAAACTCACTTAAAAGGAAATATATCACTATTTAAAAGGTGAAAAAAAATTATGTGTCATGGCAAATAGTTCATAAACTTAATATAGTAAAATATAATAAGCATAAAATTCTAAAAATTAAAAACTGAAATAGAAATGATCATTATAATTGATTTACTTTTACTAAGCACTCTGGAAGTACTGTGTCATTTAATCTTCATAATTGCCTTTTTGAAGTTTGTGTACCACTCAGTTCATCTTGGTGACTACTACTTGCCTGAGTGAAACTCTGGAAAGCACAAACAAACAAGCAAACAAAAACACAGGCTCTTTTGAAATGATACAGAGTTGAGCTTTAATCCTGGTATCTACCATCTACCGCTATCCAACCTTATAAAATATAAAAATCTTCACTACTCTTCATTGGGTGGATGAAATAAACGTATAAAGCAACAAGCACAGTGCCTAACAAAAAGCAAACACTCAAAAATACCAGTTTTTTTTATTGGCATTATTGTTCAATAGATGTACATAATAACATTAATGTTCTTAGATTTGAGCTTTAGACAACATTTCCCACATATTTTCTCAGATGTTTGAATACCTATTTTCCTGGAAGTAAGTCTTAGTCTCAAAGATGTTAAGTCGCTCAATTTCTTATGGCTTCTACATTGTAATTTTCCACTTCAATCCCCAGCCTATATTCCATTCTGCCACCAGCCAGTTTCCCTGAACTGAACAAGCTCTCTCACACTTCTGTATCCATTCTCTCCGTCATGCACACACATGCTAGAGAATTCTCAGGTTGTTAATCAAGCTTTACATTCTTCACCATCTTAAGTTTTCTATGTTCTTTTATTTTCTGTTGCTATACACTAGAATAAAATATTGATGAGAGTAAGTTATCTGTCTGTTGTGCTCACTGCTGTATTCCCAGAGGCTAAAATTGATCAATAAATATTTGTTGAATTAATTACCTGACCTTTGTACTAGTCTTGGATACACAGTTGGGTGCATATGGGGCTTCCACTTAAACTCTTGGAAACTTGGAAATTGGACAAGTTAATCTTTCTGGGAAGGCCCATCATCCAGAAAGAAGAATACAATCAAGACTTCAGGTCAGGATGGAATTCTACCTCTCTTTCTCTCTACTTTTTTTTTTAAGTTTTAAGTTCAGGAGTACATGTGCATATTAGTTAAATAGGTAAACTTGCCTCATGGGGGTTTGTTGTACAGACTGTCGTCACCCAGGTATTAAGCCTAGTACCCATGTGTTATTTTTCCTGATCTTCTCTCTCCTCCCACCCTCCACCCTCTGATAGGCCCCAGTGGGTGTTTTTTCCTTCTATGTGTCCATGTGTTCTCATCATTTAGCTTCCACTTATAGGTGAGAACATGCAGTATTTGGTTTCTGTTCCTGTGTTAGTTTGCTAAGGATAATGGCCTCCAGCTTCATCCAGGTTTCTGCAAAGGACATAATCTCATTATTTTTTATGGCTGCATAGTATTCCATCATGTATATGTACCACATTTTCTTTATCCAATCTACCACTGATGGGCATTTAGGTTCATTCCATGTCTTTGCTATTGTGACTAGTGCTACAGTGAACATATGTGTTCATGTGTCTTTATGATAGAATTATTTATATACCCAGTAATGGGATTGTTGGTTAGAATGGAATTTCTGTTTTTATGTCTTTCAGAAATTGCCACACTGTCAATTCTCTCTCTCTCTTACCAGTTGTATGGCCTTGGACATGCTTCTCAACTTCTCTGAGTGTCAGTTTCCCCCTCTCTTTAGTTATCTTAATGAGATATTTGAAATTGACCAAGAATTTTGTTTATTCATTCTGCAAACATTTATTGAATGTCTTCTATCTGCCAGGCACTGTTCTAGCTAGTATGGATAAGTCAGTAAAAAACTCATATCCATTAGCTCTCATTCTAACGGATTACTCTGACAAATGATTTTCTCTTTACAGCACAGGGTAGAGGAAGTATGATGTTGGCCATGGTAGAGGAAGTATGGTGTTCTAGTATCATGGGTTGTAGGAGTAGTTACTGCTCTTCACTTTTGTTTGTTTCTCATATTAAAATCCTACCAGCCTGTCACCACAGCCTGAGGCCTGCTTCCAGAATCATTCTTCATGTTACTGCATTTCCATGAATGCAGAAACATTCAATGAATCTCTAGATTTGGCATTGGCTTAATAAGGTTTACTATAATTTTGAGGTTTTTCCCAGAATTGAATCTCTTTGACTATCAGTAGTATCTAAAGATAACAAAAATTGTGATAAAATAGACACTACTTATTTTAATGTACTCATTGATCCTTATTTTCTCCATTATAATGTAATTCATTATTATAAATTTTCATACTCAAAATATCACATTTTGAAAAATTACTTCTGTGCTAAGCACTTTACTAAAAGCTTTTATTACTTTATTTAAACATCACAACAGAAAATACAAAGTCAGAGGAGACAAAAGAAAAAAAGAATAAAAAACAATGAAGCACATCTACAGAATCTAGAAAATAACCAAAAAAGGCAAACCTAAGACTTACTGGCCTTAAAGAGGACATAGAGAAAGATATAGGGGTAGAAAGTTTACTCAAAGGGATAATAAGAGAACTTCCCAAACCTAGAGAAAGGTATCACTATTCAACTACAAGAAGGCTATAGAACACCATGCAGATTTAACCCAAAGAAGACTACCTCAGGGCATTTAATACTCAAACTCCCAAAGCTCAAGGATTAAGAAAGGATCCTAAAGGCAGAAAGAGAAAAGAAACAAATAACATACAATGGAGCTCCAATACATCTGGCAGCAGACTTTTCAGTGGAAACCTTACAGGCCAGGAGAGAGTGACATGCCATATTTAAAGCACTGCAGGAAAAAAACTTTTACCCTAGAATAGTATGTCCAGCAAAAATAGACTTCAAACGTAAAGGAGATATAAAGACAATCCCAGATAAACAAAAGCTGAGGGATTTCATGAATACCAAATCTGTCCTACAAGAAATTCTAAAGGGGATACTTCAGTCAGAAAGAAAAGGACATTAATGAGCAATAAATAATCACCTTAAGGTACAAAACTTACTGGTAATAGTAAGTACACAGAATAACACAGAATATTATATAACACTGTACTTGTGGTGTGTAAACTACTCTAATCCTAAGTAGAAAGATTAAAAGATGAACCAATAAAAATAATAACTTTGTATGCGGTAATAGAAAACTAACATACAGGTATTTAAGTTATTACTATATGGAATCTGTTGTGGTTAAAGTGATGCACTGCATTATCTAAACCACTGCAGAGGATGAAGAATAATTTCTGGCTCAGCCATAAGCTTACACAGCTCTAATGCACAAATTAAAGTAAGTATGGCTAAACTCACAGCGCTGAGAATGTTAACTGTGTAGCAAAGGTTGATTGCAATATAGCCATGAGAACAGGCAGCTTAAAGTATGACAGCAACAATGGAGGATACCCTCAGGTAAGACGGTGTCATTCACAGTGTGAAGGGCTCAGATGCTGGGGCTGCCCCTTCTGTGCCAGCCCTTTAAATAAGGCAGATATTTCAGTTCCAAGGTTCTCCTGTAGGGCCACAACAGGCAAGCAAAGCCAGAGGAATGGCAGGCAGTGTCTCTGAATTAAACCAAAATAACTTATTATGGAAAACTCATGTGATAGACATTCCTTGAGGCCTTAGAGTCTCCAACACCAGCTATCTCTGTGATTCAATCTGACTTCCAGGATTCTAATTTATAAGAGGCGTGTGCATACGTGGGTGTGTGTGTATGTGTGAGTAACACACTTCCCTGATAAATAATTGTGACAAATCATTACAGACCACTGCCACTGGGGTTAAGATATGCCTGCATGATTTTCTTCATGACCAGAGCTGCAAAGTCCCTGAATGCCTCCAGACTCAGAGCATAACATAGTGCATGGAACATGGGGACTTTCTGACTTTTAACCTAGCTCCCATTTGTCAATAGCTTTTAGTACCAGTGTGTTGCTGACTTTCTGCCTTCATAATTGATGTTGGGCTTTCTAATAATCTCTCGGTTTCTGAAATGTCCTCACAGTGGGAAAGCTGGTTGAACATACACAAATCAATATAACATAACCCATCACATAAACAGAACCAATGACAAAAAACACATGATTATCTCAATAGATGCAGAAAAAGCATTTGACAAAAGTCAACAGCCCTTTATGCTAAAAACTCCCAATAAACTGGGTATTGATGGACCGTATCTCAAAATAATAAGAGTTATTTACGACAAATCCATAGCCAACATCATACTGAATGGGCAAAAACTGGAAGCATTCCCTTTGAAAACCAGCACAAGACAAGGATGCCCTCTCTCACCACTCCTATTCAACACAGTATTGGAAGTTCTGGCCCAGGCAATCAGGCAAGAGAAAGAAATAATGGGTATTCAATTAGGAAAAGAGGAAGTCAAATTGTCTCTGTTTGCAGATGACATGATTGTGTATTTAGAAAACCCCATCATCTCAGCCTGAAATCTCCTTAAGCTGATAAGCAACTTCAGCAAAGTCTCAGGATACAAAAATCAATGTGCAACAATCACAAGCATTCCTATACACCAATAACAGACAAACAGAGAGCCAAATCATGAGTGAACTCCCATTCACAATTGCTACAAAGAGAATAAGATACCTAGGAATACAACTTTCAAGGGATGTGAAGGACCTCTTCAAGGAGAATTGCAAACCACTGCTCAAGGAAATAAAAGAGGACACAAACAAATGGAAAAACATTCCATGCTCATGGAAAGGATGAATCGATATCGTGACAATGGCCCTACTACCCAAAGTAATTAATAGATTCAATGCTATCCCCATCAAGCTACCATTGACTTTCTTCACAGGATTGGGAAAAAACTACTTTAAACTTCATATGGAACCAAAAAAGAGCTTGCATAGCCAAGACAATCCTAAACAAAAAGAACAAAGCTGGAGGCATCACGCTACCTGATTTCAAACTATACTACAAGGCTACAATAACAAAAAGATCATGGTACTGGTACCAAAACAGATATATAGACCAATGGAACAGAACAGAGGCCTCAGAAATAACACCACGTATCTATAACCATCTGATCTTTGACAAACCTGACAAAAACAAACAATGGGGAAAGGATTCCCTATTTAATAAATGGGGTTGGGAAAACTGGCTAGTCATATGCAGAAAGCTGAAACTGGATCCCTTCCTTACACCTTATACAAAAATTAATTCAAGATGGATTAAAGACTTAAACGTAAAACCTAAAACTATAAAAACCCTAGAAGAAAACCTAGGCAATACCATTTAGGACACAGGCATGGGCAAAGACTTCATGACTAAAACACCAAAAGCAATGGCAACAAAAGCCAAAATTGACAAATGGGATCTAATTAAACTAAAGAGCTTCTGCACAGCAAAAGAAACTATCATCAGAATGAACAGGTGACCTACAGAATGGGAGAAAATTGTTGCAATCTATCCATCTGACAAAGGGCTAATACACAGAATCTACAAAGAACTTAAACAAATGTACAAGAAAAAAAAAATTTTAAATGGCCAAAGGATATGAACAGACACTTCTCAAAAGAAGACACTTATGCAGCCCACAAACATATGAAAAAAATACTCATCATCACTGGTCATAAGAGAAATGCAAATTAAAACCACAAAGGGATACCATCTCACGCCAGTTAGAATGGCGAACATCAAAAAGTCAGGAAACAATAGATGCTGGAGAGGATGTGGAGAAATAGGAACACTTTTACACTGTTGCTGGGAGTGTAAATTAGTTCAACCATTGTGGAAGACAGTGTGGCAATTCCTCAAGGATCTAGAACTAGAAATATCATTTGACCCAGCAATCCCATTACTGTGTATACACCCAAAGGATTATAAATCATTTGACTAAAAAGACACATGCACCCGTATGTTTACTGTGGCAGTCTTCACAATAGCAAAGACTTGGAACCAAACCAAATGCCCATCAATGATAGACTGGATAAAGAAAATGTGGCACATATACACCATGGAATACTATGCAGCCATAAACAAGGAGGAGTTCATGTCCTTTGCACGGACATGGATGAAGCTGGAAACCATCATTCTCAGTAAACTAACACAAGAACAGAAAACCAAACACCGCATGTTCTCACTCATGAGTGGGAGTTGAACAATGAGAACACATGGACACAGGGAGGAGAACATCACATAATGGGGCCTGTCAGGGAGTGGGGGCTAGGGGAGGAATAGCGTTAGGAGAAATACCTAATGTAGATGATGGGTTGATAGGTGCAGCAAACCACCATGGCACATGTATACCTATGTAACAAGCCTCCACGTTGTGCACATGTACCCCAGAACTTAAAGTATAATAACAAAAAAGAAATTCCCCTTAGTTTTACAAGTAAAAAGTGATTGATTTAAAAATGAATTAACTGGAGAGATTAATGAATAAATATAACACTGTTAATCCAATTATTTAAGTGTTTAGGTGAAAAGTATAAACATGCAAGAATATGAAATCAAGCCTCTGAACCCACAAACAGCGGCATTTTCAAGCACAGACATGCATGTTCATAATCACAAGGATTCAGTCCTTCAGATGTGAATCCTGCTCCTAATTCCTCTACTCTTTCTCCCTCAAATTTTTTGTCTCCTCTCCCTTTTCCCTCTTTCTACTGCAAATATGCCCTGTGAAGCCTGTGAATGAGAATTTACATTCTTCTGTTTGTTTGTTTTCCTAGGAGATAGTTAAGAATAAGAACCAGTTTTTACTTGGTCTTTACATATGCTCTATCAGTCAGTTACATTGCATGAAACATACAGGCATTGCAGAGGGTTTACTGAATGAATGCATTTCATAATGGAACAGTGGCAGCAAAAACACCCACTTTCAAACTGGTGGCAGTACACTGGTTACTTTCCACATAGGTACCCTATGTGTGGCTTTTGTGTATCAGGAGCCATGCAAAGTCTTCTAGAAGCTGGTAGATGTCGCAGGGATAGAAAGCAGATTCATTTGTCCATGGGCCTCTACACAGTGCATAGCATGGTTTTCAGCATACAAAAAGGGGTAAATTGGCATTACTTAACTTAGTCATATATATACCTTTTCAAATCTGCCACCCCCAAATATAATGTAAACTAAATATTTCACAGGAAAGGAAAAATACCATTTGTCACAAGTCAAACTCTAAAATAGACGGATGATGTAACAGCAGTATGTAATTTTAAAATTTACATTAGTGGCTTTCAGAGACACAGGGATTTCTTTACAAGACTATGTAAAATGTGGAGATAATGACCAATGTAGGCAATGGCCTGTGATGCATGCCTCTGAAATCCCAGCTCTGCACTTCCCGGCTGTGTGAACAGGGGCAAGCAGTCTCTCCTTCGGAACTTAAATTTCCTCATCTGTGAAACTGGAATAAAGAAACTTATGTTACAGGGATTTTATGAAAACGATCAGTAAGATATGTCAAGCACCTGATACATGGTGGGCCCTGAAATAGCAATTATTATATATTCTGATACTGTAGTTAAGAGAAACCGCCTTCTGCCAATATAATTTCTTTATTAGAATTTTAGGAATTCCACACAATAAGAAGTTCATCGGATGCAAAAGTCACCCTTCGGAGATGTAGGCTGGTAGTCAAAGCCATTTGATCAAAGCTAAAGTGAAAGAATCTCAGAGTGTCATGGGTGTTCCCTCAGAGGATATCTATTGTAGTGTAGGAAAACTACTAACACAATCACTGATTTTCAATCTTGCCTCAAAATAAATAACAAGGAAAAAGATGGAAAAGGGGAAAGGGAAACCTCAGATTTTTCCCGTCTTGCACTCCCAGAGAATGGCTGACCCAGAGCCCACAGTCAGAAATGCTCTATCATGGTGGAAATCTCTCCAGAACTGGCTGAGTTCATTGGTGGTATGAGATGTTTTAGTGTGGAACAGGGAATGCAGTCATTTCCTGATCACAATTTTGATACCAAACATCACACGTACGTGCCTTGCTATCTTCATCTAATGAATTTGTGAAGTTTTAGAACAGCTTGGTGATCCTGGAAAGCCTGTTCTGCTTCTGACGAAACTGGCCTGAGCCTGTGGGAACACAGTGTCATTGATAAGTAAACTGTCTTTCTCGTGGGCTGGCCTGATGTCTTTGTGGAGGGGAAGGTGTCCTTCCAAGACCGGAATTCTCTTACGCAGGGACTAGCTGTGCATAAAAGACCCTCCTCCAGATCCAGTTTCATCAAGACCTTGAAGCAGCTGTAAGTACCAATCATTTTATCTCTTCACAAGGACTTGAAGCAAACTCCATTCCTCTGCCTCTGCAGAAATTAGTGTTATTTTAGAATTTTAGAAAATTAGAATTTTCCAGCATTTGGCCAAAGGAGCAGGAGAACAACCTCTAAGATGAGGAGCTTCTGAAAGTGTTAGGAGATGGGAGGAAAATGTTGCAGAGATGTGTGCATGAGAAATGGGGAGGGAAGCAGAGAGAACTCCAGGGGCAAGTTAAGTGGTGGGGGTCTGCCTATACTGCTGCCTTTGTGGGGTGTTCTCATCAATAAGCCTGGAAGATTCCATCTCATTCAGTTACTTCCTAGCTGTCAGATACTGGGCAAGTTACATAGGCTTTATATCTCAATCTTCTCCCTTGTGAAAATGGGAATGACAATATTGCATTTGAAGGTTTTTCATTACGGTGAAATGAAAAAGGTACATGAAATGCCTAGTGTAGCACATCCACAGTTACGTGTCCTACTACACAACAACGTCCACTTTATTTTCAACTCTTCCATAACATCATTCAGCTTTCATTGTGTTTAATTATATAATTGTGTTTCTTTCTGAAATCCACTATCATATGAAAATAAAATACAATATGTAAATCACAGTACATGTCTGCCCAGATAAAACCAGAGAGTTGAAAACACCACCCCAAGTCATGCTGTATAGTAGGAACTGTGCTACTCTGTAAAGAGGTCATGGAAAATAAATCAGACTTCTGGCCCTCAGGTATCTCACGGCTGCCCAGCTGTGTTTCTGTGGCATCTGGTACCTATCTGGTGCTGACACAAATGGCAACTACTGGAATAGCTGCAGACTACAAAGAGAATGTTTTCCCTATAAGTGTGATTTTCAAAAGATTAATTAATTCAATGACCATTCAGTAGTGCCCTTCTGGTTGTATCAGACAGTGTGGATGGTGGGTTCACAAAGACCAACAACACATGGCCCTTTCCCTCACAAGTCTCCCATCTAGTACAGGAAACAAGCATGTTCATTACATCCACAGGTATTTTCTGAGTGACTCCAATGTATGCTCAGCAGAGATCTGGGCTGCTTGTGATATACCAGTGAGCAAGAGACAAAGATCCCTACCAACAGGAGCTAATACTCTAGCAGGAGCCATCATTGGCTAGGAAAGAGAACAGCATTAATCATCAATAAGTAAGTACGTAGTATGTTAGATGCAAAATCCTATAACAGAAATGAAACTTGGGCCAAGGAAAGGGGACCAGAAGTATCAGCGACAGGGTGGCAAGGAAGAGTGGGTTTAGCAGTCCATCAAAAGGTGGCCTGGATAGGCCTCATCTGGAAGGTGAGAAGTGATCAAGGCCTCGAGGTGAGTGAGGAAGTGATCCTTGTAGATTTGGGAAAGGAGGATTCCAAGCAGAGGGAATGGCTAGAGCAAAGGCCTAGAGGAGGGAAGGAGCCTACCTGACACAACCCAGAAGCTGCAGAGTCCAGGCCCGCTAGAGATACGTGGCCCATGGGGAGTGGTAGGGACAAAGTCAAAGAGGAAATGGGCCAGATGTTGTAGGGCCTTGTAGGTTTTGGTAGCATTTAGCATTTTACTCTGATGCATAAACACAGGGCCACTAGAAAGGGTTTGCTTTCTGAATTAGAAGTCTCTGCAAGGTAGGGTAAAGGGAAAAGGAAGGTGACATCAGTGAGACAGGATCAGGTAGTGAGCAAAGAAGTGGGAGAAATCAAGGCATGCTGCATCACTATGAGAGTGGCAGCACTCGCCTGGACTTGACAATTCCATGGATCACTGGGGCCACATCCATGACCTGTGCACATCTATGCCATTACTCACAAAATCACAAAAGTATAAGTCCTCTGTGCATCCCGTCATTTGTCCAGGAAACAAACAAACAAAACAATGAGGGAGGTTATTTTGTATTCCATTCATTCTGTATTTAAGACCTTTCTAGGGAACTAGCTAGTACAGACCCAAAATGAAACCACCTTTGTGTCTGAACAAGAGTGTCCTAGGTACATGAAGGAAGAAAACATTAGGGAACATATGAAGGTTGATGTGAAAGACACAACTCTTACCCGCCTTCCCCGGTCCTAAGTTCATTTGTATTTCATTTAATATCGCTATTAAATAGTTAACAGGTAAAATAACTACTATCCTTTGTGATCCATGTATATTCTGTCATCATTTCTCATTCAATCAATATGTGTTAAATCCCTACTGGACACCAGATCCTGGGCACTGTGTTGACTCAGAGGGGAACAGACATGTTTCAGGCTGGTTCCTAGTCCTCAAATTTCTCACAAGCATGCAGAAAAATCATTTCAGAGCTCCTCAATTAGAGCTACAACAGAATTAAAGTCAAGGAAGCCTGGAAAAACAGGGTGGTACCTCAGTCCCAATGTAAAGGAAGGGCCAGCACATGGTCAGGAAAGCTTTCTTGGGAGAGGTGAGGTTCTGAGTAGGTAGCATTATTATTCCCTCTTTACACCTGAAAAATATTAAGGTCAAAGATATTAACTTGCCTAAGGCTGCATAGCTACTGAGAGAGCAGGATTTAAATTTTAGTTCATTTGCAATTCAAAACACCATTTCCTTTCTCATGGACTACTACCAAAATCACTTCCCCTGGCTCTGCTTCCCTTAAGTATTCTGAAGGTTTCTCAGGTATGTTGCAGTCCCTCTCCTGATAGCTGCGTCCAGCTGTGAGTACCATCAAGCTCTTAGAAGGTCTTTAACATTCCCGACCCCAGGTAACAGCTGTTTCTGCAGAGCTCCTCTCTTAGGACTGTACTCCAATTAAAACACAGTTAGAAATGTCACCTTCCATGGCTTTCTCACCAAGTAAAGCACCCAACTTCCCTGAGGATAATTCTACTGTTCCTGTCAATTTCCCATCTGCCTGCCCCTTCCTACCTCTGAAAAAAGGGCAGAAATATGTATCCTAGACTTGTTGGTTTCAGGGCAGACACTCTCCACTTTCATCCTAAGGATTCTGGAAATATACATGGAAGCTCCATTCTCTTGGGTGCCTGGATCTTCCAGGCAGAAAAACACTAGAAAGGAGGAAGGCCATACCAAAAGGAGTAACATGCACTGTCTGTCAGCAACTCTCAACATAAGGGAAACGTGCCGTAGTAAATGCAAGGTGGTTACATTTGGACTCAAACAGACCAGGGTGTAGATCCCAGCTCCACCACTTCCCGGTTTGCTCACTGTAACCCATCTCAGCCTGTTAATCTGTTAAAGGGGATTTTGACACTGTTCAGGTTTTTTTGGTACAAAAATACTAAGTTCATAAAGAAAGTAGAGCATCCATAAATCAACATCATGGCCTAGTGTGATGACAGCATAGAATGTCTTTTCTGTATCACTTCATTGCATTTTATCTTGCAGGGGAAATCAAAGCTTCAAATCGTGAAGTAACATTTGGAGGTGACACAACTATTTGCTGGGAGTGAGAGAGGTACTCACGTGCTCTTTTCACATTTTGTTCAGAAGAAAAACATGATGGAAACTACCTTTTTCGGGAGTCAGTGAATCTTAGCTACTGAATACCTCATCCAAAGGGTCAATGCTGAATGTCATCAATGAAGGCCATAACAAATGATAGCTGTGGATAAGAAGAATCCTTCTGACAAGATATGGTGATGTTCACTGGCCATCAGAGAAATGCAAGTCTCACAATGAGATACCATCTCATACCAGTTAGAATGGTGATCATTAAAAAGTCAGGAAACAACAGGTGCTGGAGAGGATGTGGAGAAATAGGAACACTTTTACACTGTTGGTGGGATCGTAAACTAGTTCAACCATTGTGGAAGACAGTGTGGCGATTCCTCAAGGATCTAGAAATAGAAGTACCATTTGACCCAGCCATCCCATTACTGGGTATATACCCAAAGGATTATAAATCATGCTGCTATAAAGACACATGCACACGTATGTTCATTGCGGCACTATTCACAATAGCAAAGACTTGGAACCAACCCAAATGTCCATCAATGATAGACTGGATTAAGAAAATGTGGCACATATACACCATGGAATACTATGCAGCTATAAAAAAGGATGAGTTCATGTCCTTAGTAGGGACATGGATGAAGCTGGAAACCATCATTCTGAGCAAACTATTGCAAGGACAGAAAACCAAACACCGCATGTTCTCACTCAGAGGTGGGAATTGAACAATGAGAACACTTGGACACAGGAAGGTGAACATCACACACTGGGGCCTGACATAGGGTGGGGGGAGTGGGGAGGGATAGCATTAGGAGAAATACCTAATGTAAATGACGAGTTAATGGGTGCAGCACACCAACATGGCACATGTATACATATGTAACAAACCTGCACGTTGTGCACATGTACCCTATAAGTTAAAGTATAATTTAAAAAAGATGAATGGATAAAGAAAATGTGGTACCTATACACAACGGAGTACTATTTGGCTATAAAAAAGCATGAGCTCCTGTCATTTGTAACTGCATGGATGGGACTGGAGGTCATTATGTTAAGTGAAATAAGCCAGGCACAGAAAGACAAACATCACATATTCTCACTTACATGTGGGACTTAAAAATAATTGAACTCATGGAGTTAGAGAATACAAGAATGGTGACCAGAGGGTGAGAAAGGTAATGAGGTGTGGTGGGGAGGTGAGTATGGTTAATGGGTACCAAAAAATAGTTAGAAAGAATGAATAAGACCTAATATTTGATAGAACAACATAGGGACTATAATCAAAATAATTTAATTGTACATTTAAAAATAACTAAAAGAGTATTATTGGATTGTTTGAAACACAGAGGATAAATGCTTGAGAGATTGCATGCCTGTATCAAAAACATCTCATGTAGCACAGAAATATATACACCTACTATGTACCCACAAAAATTAAAAAAAAAAATTTAAAAAGATAAAAAAGGATATGGTGATGTTGTGGGCATGCAGGCTATGGAGACATGAAGCCTTGAACTCAAATACAAACTCCACTCTAAGTCCTCATTTTCTCTTCTACAAAATGGACTTATGAACTGCCTCCCTCTCTAAGAGTTAATGGGATAACAGTTAAATAGGACACAGGGCATAACACAGAGCCTCTCACAGGGACTGTAGTCAACAAATGTTAGATGTCTTAACCTCATCCCTTTCTTTCTGACTCCAGGGAAAGTTAAATGTCAACGTCTTTAAGTAGACGTTACATTTCCACAAGGAAGAATCTTTTCTCTGTCTTTGGTTGGATTTTGATGGATGGCTGTTAATAGTTAGAGCAGCCATTTTTTAATGCATATCAAAACACCCCCAAGTTTTGTACTTTAAGTAACAATGAATTATTTTATTCACCATTGTTCAGGTCAATTCCAGGTTAGGAGGAGGCAGTGCACGATGATCAAATGATGCCTCAAGCAATTGTCCTCCAAATAGTAACAGCAAATTGAGCAACTATCCACACAAATATGTACCTTTATGAGAGCCAAAAATCAGGCGAGTGATCACAGGACATGGTTTTAACTTCATATCACCAAAAGGGGCAATGAGGAGGGTAGGAAGACAATCTTGAATTGCTGATGCCACCGCCTCCCACACCCTGGCAGCAGCCACCTGATGCGGAGAGGGAATCTGTGCATGTAGGGGAGGGAGAGGACAGTGATTGTGAGACTTTGCATTGGAACTTCATGCTGTCCTGTCACAGTGCAACACAACACCATGCAGAACTCAGCTGACACCCAGGGAGGGAACATTTAGACCAGTCCTAGCTAGAGGGGTATCACCCATCCCAGTGGTCAGAACCTGAGTTCTGGCATGCCCTGCCACTATGGGCTAAAGGGCTCTGTGGTGCTAAATAAACTTGAAAGGCAGTCTAGGCCACCAGGACTGCAATTCCTGGACAAGTCCTTGTGCTACGCTGGACTAGTAGACTTGGGGGGCACACAGCCTAGTGAGATACCAGCTGGGGCCACCAATAGAGTGCATGTCCCACAATCTCCCCAGCATCAGGGAGTACAGCTCACAGCCCTGGGAGAGACTCCCTCCTTCCTCTTAAGGAGAAGAGAGGAAAAAGTAAAGAGAATTTTGTCTTGCAACTTGGTTACCAAGTCAGCCACAGAAGAAGGCACCAGGGAGAGTCCTGAGGCCTTAGCTCTGGGATGACACTTATAGACACATCCTGGGCTAGAAGGAACCAGTCCTGGCAGGAGTCCTCACCTGCTGAAGAAAGAGCCCTCAGGCCCTAAAAATCATCAGCAGCAGCACCCACGAAGTACTTACTGTGGGCCTTGGGTGACATTCAGGGACATGCTAGCTTCAGGTGTGACCCAGCACATTCCTATCTGTTGTGGCTAAGGAGAGAGACTCCTGCTGTTTGAGAAAAGTAGAGTGAAGCATGAAGAAGATTTTGACTTACACCTTAGGTACCAGCTCAGCCATAGTGGGGTAGAATAACAAGCGAGCTCTTGGAGTCCCCACTTTCAGGCTTTGGCTCTTAGATGGCATTTCTGGACCTGCCCTGGGCCAGAGGGCAGCCCACTGCCCTGAAGGGAGAGTCCCAGGCCTGGCAGCATTTACTTCAAGCTGACTGAAGAGCCCTCGGGCCTTGAATGAATATTGGAAGTAGCTAAGCAGCACTGGCTGTGTGCCTGGGACAGTAGTGGCCACAGGGAGAGACTCAACTGCATGTACAAAGGGGAGGGAAGAGTGGGAAGGACTATGACTTGTGCCATGCATGGCACTTCAGCCACAGTAGGATAGAGCACCAGGTAGATTCTTAAGGTGTCCAACTCTAGTCCCTGGCTCCCAGATGGCACTTCTGGACTGGCCCAGGCACTGAGGGAACTTGCCACACTGAAGAAAAAGATACAAGCCAGGCTTGCTTCACCATCTACTGATTGTAGAGCCATAGGGCCTTAACTGAACATAGGAGGCAGCAGGCAAAGGTTAACATGAGCTTTGGGCAAGACCCATTGCTGTGCTGCCTTCAGGTCTGACCCACTTCAGTCCCAATTGTGGTGGCCACGGGCATGCAGCTCAGCATAGAGAGAGAGACTTTGGGAGAAAGTAGAGAGAAAGAGAGCAAGAGTCTCTTCCTGGTATTCCAGAGTATTGTTCTAGATCTTATCCAACACAACCAAGGAGGGAACGCTATGACTCTGAAAAAGCACAGTGCTCCCAAGTTTGTGGTGTCCCTAATGAAAATATGGCTGCAATGACCCAAACTTAGATTACAGCACCCAAGTCCCATAGAATGCCTGGGAAGGCTTCCCAAAAGAAGGATGGGTACAAAGAAGCCCAGACTGTGAACACTACAGTAAATACCTAACTCCTCAAGGCCCAGACACTGATGAACATCCACAAGCATAACACTATCTGAGAAAAGAGGATCTAACCAAGGGAACTAAGCCACCAGAAACAAATCCTGGAGAGATGTGGGAGCTTTCAGAGAATTCAAAATAGCTGTTTTGAGGAAACTCAAAGAAATTCAAGATAACACAGAGAAGGTTCCCAGAATCCTATCAGATAAATTTAACTAAGAGATGGAAACAATTTTTAAAAATCAAGCAAAAATTCTGAAGTTGAAATAGGCCATAAACTTGAAAGGCAGTCTAGGCCATAAGGACTGCAATTCCTGGACAAGTCCTTGTACTGTGTTGGACCAGTAGACTTGGGTGGCACACAACCTACTGAAATACCAGCCAGGGCTGCCAGTGGAGTGTGTGTCCCACATTGAAACATATGGAAGAATGCATCAGAGTCTCTTAACAGCAGAACTGATTAAGCAGAAGAAATAATTCGTGATCTTAAAAACAGGCTCTTTGAAAATACACAGTAAGGCCGGGCACAGTGGCTCACACCTGTAATCCCAGCACTTTGGGAGGCTGAGGCAGGTGGATCATGAGATCAGGAGATCGAGACCATCCTGGCCATCATGGTGAAACCCCATCTCTACTAAAAATACAAAAATTAGCTGGGTGTGGTGGCATGTGCCTGTAATCCCAGTCACTTGGGAGGGTGAGGCATGAGAATCGCTTGAACCCAGGAGGCAGAGGTTGCAGTGAGCCAAGATCACGCCACTACACTCCAGCCTGGCGACAGAGCGAGACTCCGTCTAAAAACAAACAAACAAACAAAAAACACAGTGAGAGGAGACAAACAAAGAAAAGAATTAAAAATGGATACAGTAGCTAGAAAACCTCAGAAGGGCAAATTTAAGAGAGTTATTTGCCTTAAAGAGGAGGTAGAGAGAGAGATACGGGTAGAAAGATATTCAAAGAGATAATAGAAGAGAACTTCCTAAACTAGAGAAAGATACCAATATTCAAGTACAAGAATGTTATAGAACACCAAACAGATTTAACCAAAATAAGACTACCTAAAGACATTTAATAATCAAACTCCGAAAGATCAAGGATAAAGAAAGAATACTAAAAACACTAAGAAAAAAGAAGCAAATAACATAAAATGGAGCTCCAATAGGTCTGGCAGCAGACTATTCAGTGGAAACCCTACAGGCCAAGACAGCATGATATAAGGTGCTAAAGGAAAAAAAATTAACCTAGAATAGTATATCCAGTGAAAATATCCTTCGACATGAAAGAGAAATAAAGACTTTCCCAGACTAACAAAAGCTGAGGGATTTTATCAACACTATACGTGTTCTACAAGAAATGCTAGACAGAGTTTTTTAATCTGAAAGAAAGGGAAGTTAATGAGCAAAAAGAAAAATCATCTGAAAGTACAAAACTCACTGTTAATAGTAAGTTCACGTAAAAACACAGAATATTATAGCACTGTAATTGTGGCATGTCAACTACTTTTATCTTGAGTAAATGACTAAAAGATGAACATCAAAAATAACTACAACTTTTCAAGACATACACAGTACAATATGACATAAATAGAAACAATGAAAAGTTAAAAAGCAGGGGGATGAAGATAAAGTGTAGAGTTCTATCAGTTTTCCCTTTTTTAGTTTATGCAATGAGTGTTAAGTTGTCATCAGTTTAAAATGATGGGTTATATTATTTGCAAGCCTCATGGTAACCTGAAATCAGAATGCATACCACAGATCCAGAAAATATGAAAAGCAAAAAATTAAACCATATCACCAAAGAAAATCACCTTCATTAAAAGAAAGATAGGTAGGAAGGAAGGAAAGGAGGAAGAGAAAACCATGAAACAATCAGAAAAAAATAAAATGGTGGAAGAAAGTCCTTACAAATCAATAACAACATTGAATATAAATGGACTAAACTCTCCAATCAAAAGACATAGAGAGGCTGAATGGATTTTAAAAAACTATACCCAGTGACCACTTGCCTACCTGAAACATACTTTACCTATAAATACACACATAGACAGTGGTTAATGGAATGGAAAAAGATATTCCATGCCAATGAATACCAAAAAAACAAGCAAGAGTAGCTATACTTATATCAGACAAAATAGTTTCAAGATAGAAACTATAAAAAACACAAAGAAGACAATTGTATAATAATCATGAGTTGCTCAATTCAGAAAGAGGGAATAAAAATTGTAAATATATATATGCACCCAGCACTGGATCACCCAGATATATAAAATTAATATTATTAGAGTTAAAGAGAGAGAGATACCCCAACACGATAATAGGTAGAAACTTCAACATCCCAGTTTCAGCATTGGACAGACCATCTAGACAGAAAACCAAAGAAACATCAGCATTAATCTGCACTACAGACCTAATAAATGTACCTAATAGATATTTACAGAACATTTCATCCAATGGCTGCAGAATACACATTCTTCTCCTCAGTGCATGGATCATTCTCAAGGATAAACCATATGCTAGGTCACCAAACAAGATGTAAAAATTGAAAAAAAAATTGAAATTATATCAAGTATCTTCTCTGACCATAATGGAATAAAACTAGAAACAAATAACAAAAGGAATTTTGAAAACTATACAAATGTTTGGACATTAAGCAATATGCTCCTGAATGACCAGTGGGTCAGTGAAAAAATTAAGAAAACTGAGTCAGGCGCAGCAGCTTATGACTCTAATCCCAGCATTTTGGGAGGCCAAGGTGGGTGGATCACCAGAGGTCAGGAGTTGGAAACCAGCCTGACCAACATAATGAAACCCCGTCTCTACCCTAAAAATACAAAATTAGCTGGGTATGGTAGTGCATGCCTGTAATCCCAGCTACTTGGGAGGCTGAGGCAGGAGAACCACTTGAACCTGGGAGGTGGAGGTTGCAGTGAGCCAAGATCGTACCACTCCACTCCAGCCTGAACAAAAAGAGCAAAACTCTACCTCAAAAAAAAAAAAAAAAAGTGATTGAAACAAATGATAATGGAACACAATATACCAAAACCTATGGGATGCAGGAAAATAAATATTAAGATGAAAATTTATAGTTAAAAGTGCCTACTTAAGAAAAAACAACTCCAAATAAACAACCTAACAATGCACCTTAAAGAGCCAGAGCAGCAAGAACCAATCAAATCCAAAGTTACTAGAAGAAAGGAAATAACAAAGACCAGAGCAGAAATGAATGAATTAAAATGAAGAAAACAATACAAAAGATCAATGAAGCAAAAAGTCGCCTCTTTGAGAAGATAAAATTAACAAAATTTTATTTAAAGTAACTAATAAAAAAAGACTCAAATCAATAAAATCAGAGACAAAAAATGAAATATTACAACTGATACCATGGAAATTGAAAGGATCATTAGAGGCTACTATGAGCAAATATATGATAATTAATTGGAAAATCTAGAATAAATGGATAAATTCCTAGACACATGCAACCTACAAAGACTGAACCATGGACAAATCCAACACCTGAACAGACCAATAAGAAGTAACAACTTCAAAGCCATAGTAAAAAGTCTCCTAGCAAAAAAAAAAAAAAAAAAAAAAAAAAAAAAAAAAAAAAAGCACAGGATCTGATGGCTTTACTGCTGAATTTTGCTAACTTTTAAAATAACTAATACTCAAACTATTCTGAAAAACAGAGGAGGAGGGAATATTTTCAAACTCATTCTACAAAGCCGGTATTATCCTAATACTGAAACCAGCCAAAAGCATATCAAAAAAAGAAAACTAAAGGCCAATATCCCTGATGAACACTAATACAAATCTTCAATAAAATACTAGCAAACTTAATTCAATAACACATTAAAAAGATCATTCATCATGTCCAAGTGGGATTTATCCCAGGGATGCAAGAATCATTCAACATATGCTAATCAATGTGACACATCATATCAACAGAATGGACAAAAACTATATGATCATTTCAACTGATGGTGAAAAAGCATTTGATAAAATTAAACATCCTTAATGATAAAACCCCCCAAAAACTGGGTATGAAAGGAAAACATCTCAACACAATAAAAGCCGTATATGACAGACTCAGCTAATGTCATACTCAATGGGGAAAATTTGAAAGCCTTTCCCCTAAGATCTGGAACATGACAAGAAAGCCCACTTTAACCACTGTTATTCAACACAGTACTGGAAGGCCTAGCTAGAAAAATCAGACAAGAGAAATATATAAAGTGAATCTGAACTGGAAAGGAAAAAGTCAAATTATAATATAATCTTATATTTGGAAAAACCTAAAGACTCCACTAAAAAAACTATTAGAAGTGATAAATTCAGGAAAGTTGCAGGATAGAAAATCAACCTACAAAAGTCAGTAGCACTTCTATATGCCAACATCAAAAAATATGAAAAAGAAATCAAGAACTTAATTTCATTTACAATAGCCACAAACAAAATTAAATACCTAGGAATTAGCCTAACCAAAGAGGTAAAAGATCTCTACAATGAAAACTATAAATCATTGATGAAAGAAACTGAAGAGAACGTCAAAAAATGGAAGGATATAATATGTTCATGGATTGGAAGAATCAGTAATGTTAAAATGTTCATAGTACCCAAAGCAATCTACTGATACAATGCAATCTCTATCAAAATACCAATGACATTCTTCACATAAATTGGAGAGACAATTCTAAAATTTATATGGAACCAGGACACTGAACAGCCAAAGCTGTTCTGAGCAAAAAGAACAAAACTGAAGCAATAATGTTACCTGACTTGAGGTTATACTAAGAGCTGTAGTAACCAATACAGCAGGTACTGGCATAAATACAGACACAGACCAGTGTGACAGAATAGAGAAACCAGAGATAAATCCATACATCTACAGTAAAAACATTTTTTACAAAGGTGCCAAGAACACACACTGGAGAAAAGACACTCTCTTCAATAAATGGTACTGGGAAAACTGGATATCCATATGCAGAAGAATGAAACTAGACCTCTATCTCTCACCACATACAAAAATCAAATCAAAATAAAGTCCTAAATCTAAGAACTCAAATTATGAAACTACTACAAGAGAACATTGGGAAACTCTCCAGGACATCAGTCTGGGCAAACATTTTTTGAGTAATAACCCACAAGCACAGGCAACTAAAGCCAAAATGGACGCATGGGATCACATCAAGTTAAAATTCTTGTGCACAGCAAAAGAAACTACAAAAAAATTAAGGAGACAATCCACAGAATGGGAAAAAAGACTTTCAAACTATCCATATGACAACAGATTAATAACCAGAATATATAAAGATCTCAAACAACACAATAACAAAATAATCTCATAATCCAATTTAAAAATAAGCAAAATATCTGAATAGATTATTTCTCAGTAGAAGACAGTGAAATGGCACATAGTTATATGAAAAGGTGCTCAACATCATTGATCATCAGAGGAATGCAAAGACTACAATGATATATCATCTCACCCCAGTTAAAATGGCTTATGTCCAAAATGCAGGCAATAACAAATGCTGGTGATGATGTGAAGAAAAAGGAAACCTCATGCATTGTTGCTGGGAATATAGTCATACAACCAATATGGAGAACAGTTTGGAGGTTTCTCAAAAGACTAAAGACAGAGTTACCACATGTTCTAGTAATACCACTGCTAGGTATCCAAAGGAAGCAAATCAGTATATGGAAGAGATATCTGCACCTGCATGTTTATTGCAGCACTATTAACAATAGCCAAGATTTAGAAGCAAACTAAGTGTCCATCAACAGGTGAATGGATACAGAAAATGTGGTGCATACCACAAAACGTGGTGGAGTACTATTCAGCCATTAAAACTTGAGATCCTATCATTTACAACAACATGGATGAAAATGGAGGTCATTCTATGAAGTGAAATAAGCCAGGAACAGAAAGACAAACTTTGCATGTTTTCAGTTATTTGTGAGAGCTAAAAATTAAAACAATCGAACTCATGGAGATAGGAAGTACAATGATGGTTACCAGAGGCTGAGATGGGTAGTTGGTAGAGGTGAAGTCGTGGGGATGGTTAATGGGCATAAAAACATACTTAGAATGAATAAGATCTACTATTTTATACCAAAATAGAATGACTAAAGTCAACAATAATTTATTGTACATTTAAAAATGACTAAAAGAGTATAATTGGATTGTTTGTAACACAAAGAATGGATAAATGCTTCAGGTGAAGGACACCCCATTTACCCTGATACAATTACTATGAGCTGCATATACCATGTACTCTATAAATATATAAACCATAATTTTTTTCTTTTCTTTCTTTTTTTTTTTTTTTTTAAGACAGAGTCTCATCTGTCGCCCAGGCTGGAGTGCAGTGGCATGATCTCGGCTCACTACAACCCTCTGCCTCCTGGGTTCAAGTAATTCTCTTGTCTCAGCCTCCCAAGTAGCTGGGACTACAGGTGGACTACAGGTGTGTGCCACCACACCAAACTAATTTTTGTGTTTTTTAGTACAGACAGGGTTTCACCATGTTGGCTAGACTGGTCTCAAGCTCCTGCACTCCTGACTTCAGGTGATCCACCCACCTAGGCCTCCCAAAGTGCTGGGATTACAGGCATGGGCCACCACACCTGGCCCCTAACAAAAATTTAAAATTGAAAAAAAAATTCCAGCTGAGGTCATCTCAGTTGTTTTGTTGTTCTTGGCTAAGCTTACTTACACAGCTAAGGATAGTTACCTCTTATGACCTATTTAGTTCTTCTGGGGCCCGAATAGTCTAGGATGGCCTCACCCATGTTGCACAATGGGATCACTGTCACTTGGGGTGAAGGGGATGAATGGGCCATGGATCTTAGATTTTACACAAAAGTACAATCTGCATGCAGCACAATGCACAACATAAAAATTGTTAAATTTGATTTCAACAATGTTAAAAATGGTTCCTCAAAAATAGTAATAGAATAGAAGGAAAAGTCACAGACTGGAAAAAAAATCTTTTCAAAGCATATATCTGATAAAGAACTTATATTTATAATATATAAAGAGTTATCAAAACTCAACAATAATAAACAACCAAATTAAAAACAGGCAAAGGATTTGAAAACATGTCAAGTAAGCACAGGAAAATATGCTCAATATCATTTGGGAAAATGCAAATTAAACCCAAATAAGAAAACACTACATATCTATTACAAGGTCTACAATTTTAAAAAGCTGACCATACCAAGTGTTATGAGAATGTGGAGGAACTGGAACTCTCATACACTGCCAGTTGAAATCTAAAATTGTACGACCGCTTTGCAAAACAATGTTTTCGTTACTTAAAAAGCTAAACATATACCTATCATATGGTCCAGTCATTCTACTACTATGTATTTACCAAAGAATAAAAAATATATATGTCCATGTGCTATGGTTTGAATAAAGTTTGTATGTCCCCACCAAAACTCGTGTTGCAATTTGATCCTCAATGTGGCAGTATTGAGAGGTGGGGACTGGTGGGAGGTGTTTGGGTTGTGGGGACAGATTTTTCATCAATGGCTTGGTGTCATTCTCATGGTAGTGAGTTATTAAAAGACTGAATTAATTCTCTGAGAATGGATTAGTTCTCACAACAGTGTGTTGTTATAAAGCTAGGATGCCACTTGGGTCCTCTCTCATAACATGTGTCTTCTCATTTGACCTTCTCCACCATATTTTGACCTACACAAAGCCCTCAACAGAAGCCAAGCAGGTGTTCACACCATGGTTCTTGTACTTCCCAGCCTGCAGAATTGTAAGCTAAATAGGCCTCTGCTTTTTTTTTTTTTTTTTTTTTTTAACTTTTATTTTAGTTCAGGGGTAATGTGCACATTTGTTATACAGGTAAACTTGTATCATGGGGGTTTGTTGTACAGATTATTTCGTCGCCCAGGTATTAAGTCCAGTAGCAATTAGGTATTTTTCCTGATTCTCTCACTCCTCCCAGCCTCCACCCTCTGATAGGCCCCAGTGTGTGTTGCTCCCCTCTATGTGTTCATGTGTTCTCATTATTTAGTGCCCACTTGTAAATGAGAACATGTGGCTATTGGTTTTCTGTTCTTTTGTTAGTTTGCTAAGGATAATGTTCTCCAGCTCCATCCATGTTCCTGCAAAGGACACTATCTTGTCCTTTTTTATGGCTGCATACTATTTCATGGTACATATGTACACATTTTCTTTTCCCAGTTTACCACTGATGGCCATTTAGGCTGATTGCGTGTCTTTGCTATTGTGAATAGTGCTGAAATAAACATTCACGTGTGTGTGCATTTATGGTGGAATGATTTATAATCCTTTGGGTATATACCCAGTAATGGTATTACTGGGTTAAATGGTATTTTAGTTTTTAGGTCTCTGAGGAATCTCTACATTGTCTTCCACAATGGTTCAACTAATGTACACTCCCACCAACAGTGTAGAAATGTTCCTTTTTCTCTGCAACCTTTCCAGCATCTATTTTTTTGACATTTTAATAATAGCCATTCTGACTAATGTTGGATTGTATCTCATTGTGGTTTTAATTTACATTTCTCTAATGATCAGTGATTTTCAGCTTTCTTTCATATGATTGTTGGCCACATGAATGTCTTCTTTTGCAAAGTGTTTGTTCATATGCTTTGCCCACTTTTTGATGGGGTTGTTTTTTTCTTGTAAATTTGTTTAAATTCCTTATAGATTCTAGATATTAGACTTTTGTCAGATGCATACTTTGCAAAAATTTTCTTGCAATCTGTAGGTTGTTCGCTCTATTGACAGTTTCCTTTGCTGTGTGGAAGCTCTTTATTTTTCTATTTTTATTTTTATTATACTTTAAGTTCTAGGGTACATGTGCACAACTTGCAGGTTTGTTACATATGTATACTTGTGCCATGTTGGTGTGCTTCACCCATCAACTCGTCAGCACCCATCAACTCGTCATTTACATCAGGTATAACTCCCAATGCAATCCTTCTCCCCTCCCCCCTCCCCATGATAGGCCCCGGTGTGTGATGTTCCCCTTCCTGTGTCCAAGTGATCTCATTGTTCAGTTCTCACCTATGAGTGAGAACATGCGGTGTTTGGTTTTCTGTTCTTGAGACAGTCTGCTAAGAATGATGGTTTCCAGCTGCATCCATGTCCCTACAAAGGACACAAACTCATCGTTTTGATGGCTGCATAGTATTCCATGGTGTACATGTGCCACATTTTCTTAATCCAGTCTGTCACTGATGGACATTTGGGTTGATTCCAAGTCTTTGCTATTGTGAATAGTGCCGCAATGAACATATGTGTGCATTTGTCTTTATAGCAGCATGATTTATAATCCTTTGGGTATATCCCCAGTAATGGGATGGCTGGGTCAAATGGTACTTCTAGTTCTAGATCCTTGAGGAATCGCCATACTGTTTTCCATAATGGTTGAACTAGTTTACAATCCCACCAACAGTCTAAAAGTGTTCCTATTTCTCCACATCCTCTCCAGCACCTGTTGTTTCCTGACTTTGTAATGATTGCCATTCTAACTGGTGTGAGATGGTATCTCATTGTGGTTTTGATTTGCATTTCTCTGATGGCCAGTGATGACGAGCATTTTTTCATGTATCTGTTGGCTGTATGAATGTCTTCGTTTGATAAATGTCTGTTCATATCCTTTGCCCACTTTTTGATGGGGTTGTTTGTTTTTTTCTTATAAATTTGTTTGAGATCTTTGTAGGTTCTGGATATTAGCCCTTTGTCAGATGAGTAGATTGCAAAAATTTTCTCCCATTCTGTAGGTTGCCTGTTCACTCTGATGGTAGTCTTTTGCTGTGCAGAAGCTCTTTAGTTTAATGAGATCCCATTTGTCAATTTTGGCTTTTGTTGCTGTTGCTTTTGGTGTTTTAGACATGAAGTCCTTGCCCATGCCCAAGTCCTGAATGGTATTACCTAGGTTTTCTTCTAGGGTTTTCATGGTTTTAGGTCTAACATTTAAGTCTCTAATCCATCTTGAATTAATTTTCCTATAAGGAGTAAGGAAAGGATCCAGTTTCAGCTTTCTACTTATGGCTAGCCAATTTTCCCAGCACCATTTATTAAATAGGGAATCTTTTCCCCATTTCTTGTTTTCCTCAGGTTTGTCAAAGATTAGATAGCTGTAGATGTGCGGTATTAATTTAATTAGATCCCATTTGTCAATCTTTGCTCTTGTTGCAATTGCTTTTGGCATCTTCCTCAAGAATTTTTGCCTGTTCCTATGTCTAGAATGGTATTGCCTAGGTCGTATTCCAAAGTTTTTATAGTTTTGGGTTTTACATTTAAGTATTTAATCAATCTTCAATTAAATTTTGTATGTTGTATAAGAAAGGAGTCCAGTTTCAATCCTCTGCATATGGCTAGCCAGCTATCCCAGCACCATTTATTAAATAGGGAATCCTTTCCCCATTGCTTATTTTCATCAGCTTTGTTGAAGATCAGATAGTTATACCTATGAGGCCTTATTTCTGGGTTCTCTATTCTGTTCCATTTGTCTATGAATCTGTTTTTATACCCATACCCTGCATTTTGGTTACTGTAGCCCTGTAGTGTAGTTTGAATTCAGGTAGCATGACACCTCCAGCTTTGTTCTTTTTGCTTAGTATTACCTTGGCTATTCGGGCTCCTTTTAGTTCCATATGAATGTTAAAATAGTTTTTTCTAGTTCTGTGAAAAATGTCAATGCTTGTTTAATAGGAATAGCATTGAATCTATAAATTGCTTTGGACAGTATGGCCATTTTAGCAAGGAGCATGGAATGTTTTTCCATTTGTTTCTGTCATTTGTGATTTATTTGAGGAGTGTTTTGTAGTTCTCCTTGTACAGATCTTTTACCTCCCTGATTAGCTGTATTTCCAGTTATTTTATTCTGTTTGTGACAATTGTGAATGGAACTGCATTCCTGAGTTGCACTCCTCAGCGTGACTGTTGTTTGTATATAGTAATGCTAGTGGTGTTTGCACACTGATTTGGTATCTTGAGACTTTGCTGAGGTTGTTTATCAGTTTATGAAGCTTTGGGCTGAAACTGTGGAGTTTCCTAGATATAGGATCATGTCATCTGCAAACAGGGATAGTTTGACTTCCTCTCTTCCTATTTGGATGCGCTTTACTTTTTTCTCTGATTGCTCTTGCCAAGATTTCCAAAACTATGTTGAATAGAAGTGGTGAGAGAGGTCATCTTTGTCTTGTGCCAGTTTTCAAGGGGAATGCTTACAGCTTAGGCCCAGTTCAGTATAATGCTGGCTGTGGGTTTGTCATAGATGTCTCTTATTATTTTGAGGTATATTCCTTCAATACCTAGTCTATTGAGAGCTTTTAACATTAAGGGGTGAATTTTATCAAAAGACTTTTCTGCATCTATTTAGTAATCATGTGATTTTATCTTTAGTCCTGTTTATGTGATGAATCACATTTATTGATTTGCACATGGTGAACCAACCTTGCATCCCAGGATAAAACCTACTTGATCATAGTGGATTAGGTTTTTGATGTGCTGCTGGATTCGATTTGCCAGTTGTTGAGAATATTTGCATAAATGTTCACCAAGGATATAGGCCTGAAGTTTTCTTTTTTTGTTGTGTCTCTGCCAGGTTTTGGTATCAGGATGATGCTGGCTTCATAGAATGAGTTGAGGTGCAGTCTCTCCTTCTCATATTTTTTTTCTTGAATACTCACAGTAGGAATGGTACAAGCTCTTCTTTGTACATCTGGTATAATTTGGCTGTTAATCTATCTGGTCCTGGGCCTTTTTTTGTTGGTAAGCAATTTATTACTACTTCAATTTTAGAGCTCATTTTTGGTCTGTTCAGAAATTCAATTTCTTCCAGGTTCTGTCTTGGGAGGGTGTATGTGTCCAGGAATTTACCCATTTCTTCTAGATTTTTTACTTTATGTGCATAGAGGTGTTCATAATATGCTCTAGCGGTTCACTGTTTTTCTGTGGGGTCAATGGAAATATCCCTGTTGTCATTTCTGATTGTGTTTATTTGAACCTTCTCTCTTGTTAGTCTAGCTAGTGGTCCATTTTATTAATTTTTTCAAAAAAACCCAGCTCCTGGATTTGATCTTTTGAATGGTTTTTCATGTCTTAATATCCCTCAATTCAGCTCTGATTTTGGTTATTTCTTGTCATCTCCTAGCTTTGGGATTTGTTTGATCTTGGTTCTGCAGTTCTTTTAGTTGTGATGTTAACTTCAGATCTTTCTAACTTTTTGATGTGGGCACTTAGTGCTATAAATTCCTCTCTTAACACTGCCTTCGTTGTGTCCCAAAGATTCTGGTATGTTGTATCTTTGTTCTCATTAGTTTCAAAGAACATCCTTATTGCTGCCTTACTTTCATTATTACCCAAAAGTCATTCAGAAGCAAGTTATTCAATTTCCATATAATTGTATGGTTTTCAGTGACTTTCTTAGTCTTCATTTCTAATTTAACTGCACTGTGGTCCAAGAGATTGTTATGATTTCAGTTTTTTTAAATTTGCTGAAGGGTATTTTATTTCCGGTTATGTGATTGGGATTTTAGAGTATGTGCCATGTGGTGATGAGAGGAATATATATTCTGTTGTTTTCATGTGCAGAATTCTTTAGATATCTGTCAGGTCCATTTGAACTAGGGCTGAATTCAGGATTCCGAATATCTTTAATTTTCAGTCTCGATGATCTGTGTAATATTGTCAGTGGGGTGTTAAAGTCTCCCAGTATTATTGTGTGGGAGTTTGTCTCTTTGAAGGTCTGTAGTAAATTGCTTTACAAATCTGGGTGCTCCTATGTTGAGTGCATATATATTTAGGATAGTTAGATATTCTTGTTGAATTGAATCCTTTACCATTAGGTCATGACTTTCTCTGTTTCTGATTTTGTTGGTTTAAACTCTGTTTTGACTGAAACTAGGATTGTAATCCTCACTTTTTTTCTGTTTTCCATTGCTTGGTAGATTTTTTCTCCATCCCTTTATTTTGAGTCCATGTGTGTCATTGCATGTGACATGGGTGTCTTGAAGACAGTATACCAGTGGGTCTTGGTTCTTTATCTACCTTGCCACTCTGGAGCATCTTAATTGGAGCAGTTGGCCCATTTACATTTAAGGTTAGTTTTGATACGTGTAAATTTGATCCTATCATGATGTTAGCTGGTTACTTTGCAGACTTGTTTATGTGGTTGCTTTACAGTGTCACTGGTGTGTGTACTTCAGTTTGTTTTTGTAGTGGCTAGTAGTGGTCTTTCCTTTCCATATTTAGTGCTTCCTTCAGGAGCTCTTGTAAGGCAGGTCTGGTGGTAACAAATGCCCTCAGCATTTGTCTAAACATGATCTTATTTTTTCTTCACTTATAAAGCATAGTCTGGCTGGCAATGAAATTCTGGGTTGGAATTTATTTTCTGTAAGATTGTTGAATATTGGCCTGAATCTCTTCTGGTTTGTACATTTTTTTATTTTGACCTTTGAGAATCTGATGATTATGTGTCATGGGGATAGCCTTCTTTTGAAATATCTTACTGGGCTTCTCTGCATTTCCTGAGTTTGAATGTCAATCTCTCTAGCTAGGGGAGGTTCTCATGGATGATAGCATGAAATATGTTTTCCAAGTTGATTTCATTCTTTCAGGGACACAAATCAGTATAGATTTAGTCTGTTTACATAATCCCATGTATCTCAGAGATTTTGTCCATTCCTTTTCATTCTTTCTTCTCTATTCTTGTCTGTCTTATTTCATTTTTTAAATTTTATTATTTTTTTTTTCAAACAGAGTCTCACTCTCAGTCGGGCTGGAGTAGTGGCTCACTGCAACCTCTTCCTCCCAGGTTCAAGCAATTCTCATGCCTCAGCCTCCCAAGTAGCTAGGATTATAGGCATGTACCACCATGCCCAGCTACTTTTTGTATTTTTGGTAGAGACAGGGTTTCACCATGTTGGCAAGGCTCGTCTCAAACTCCTGGCCTCAAGTGATCTACCCACCTCGGCCTACCAAAGTGCTGAGATTAGAGGCATGAGCCACCACACCAGGCCCTGACTGTATTATTTCAGAAAGCCATTCATCAAGCTCTGAGATTCTTTCCTTCACTTGGACTATTCTGCTATTAATACTTGTGACTGCTTTATGAAATTTTTTTAAGTCAGATGTATAACTTTTATTTAGCCCTCATTATTCCAGCCTGCATAAAAACCAAAGAGATGCTATGAAATTCTTATAGTGTGTCTTTCAGCTCTATCAGGTTGGATATGTTCTTTTCTACACTGTCTATTTTGTCTGTCAGCTCCTGTTTATCATAATTTTTAGCTTCCTTGGATTGGGTTTCAATGTACTCCTATTGTTCAGTTACCTTCATTTCTATTCGTATTTTGAATTCTATTTCTGCCATTTCAGCCATCTCAGCCCAGTTCAGAGCTTTTCCTGGAGAGGTGATGTGGTCATTTGGAGCAAAGAAGGCACTCTGGCTTTTTAAGTTTCCAGGATTCTTGCACTGATTCTTTCTCATCTTTGTGGGCTTATCTACCTTCAGTCTTTAAGGCTGCTGACCTTTGGTGGGGTATTTTTTTTCTTCTTTTATCCTATTTGATGACTCCGAGGGTCTGATTGTAGTATGAGGTGGATTCAGCTGACTGGCTTGGTTTCTGAAAGATTTGACGGGACCAATTCACAGCTCCGAAATCCTGGACTGCATACACTAATTCTGGTGGACTTGGATTGGGTCCCGACTTTGTTCTCTGGCTCCTTGAGATTAGGAATACACTGCACTGGGGCGCAAGGTGCAGCAGCTGTGGCAGAGTTCTAGCAAGTGCCAGGGTACCTGCCTCCCTGCAGGCATTCAATACAGTGGCAGAAGCAAGGCAGCTGGGGAGGGGACAGGGAGCTACTGCTGGCAACTGTGTGAGTAGTGTGCTGAAAGTGGTATTGGCTCAGCAGTGGGGCGCTGCCAGGCACTGGTCTGGATGCTTTCTTTGTACCCTGCAAGCAGAAGTGATCACTCAGGTTGGGAGATGATCTGCTCTTCTCTGTGCAGTGTTAGCACAAGGATGGGGTGCTGGTGGAGGAAGGGCTAGCTGGCTCTTTGGCCAGGGGTCGGGGGCTGGACTGTACTCCTGCACATTAGCCAGACAAGAAAAGCAAAACTTGCCCATCCAAACAGGTGCCAGCAAAGTGATGTGGGGAGTTACTGTGGTCATGGGGGAAGCTGCTGTATGGGGAGGGAGTAGGTGGGCTGTTGTGTTTCCGTAGGGGCTGCCCTGCTGGAGTTGGAGCTCTCCACCAGTCAGGCATGGTCCACCAGTGCAGAAGCTATTGCGTGGGCCCCCACAGCACCCGAGACTGCACGCAAGCAGGAATGGCCAGGCTGGGGTCCCAGGAGAGGCCAGCAAACCAAGGGGTGCTCCGGTCGGACCAGCCTTGTCTGATGGGCAAGCCCACCCTGCAGAGTTCAGGTCTGACCGTTCCCCTAGGTCTAGAGTCTCCTATAGGAAGCAATTCAAGCTTAGGGTAATAGCCATCTCTGGCGATGCTCTGCTACAGACACTTCCACACCAAACCCTGTGAGCTCCACGTTATCCAGTTTGCTGCCCCTACCACTTCTCTAGTAGCTCTCCCTGCTAACTCCAGTGTCTGTGGTGGTTGAAGGGTCTCCTCCTGCTGGCTTCCAGAGGTCCGTGGTGAAAGTGGGTTGCTCCCTGCCAGTTCAACTTACCCAATTTCCCCCAAGCCATTGTGGGCCAGGAATGAGTCCCAGTGAGGGGTAGCCCCATGTAGGGTTCCCAGCTTTCTCCCCCTTCAGCCCAGCTTTTGCATCTTCCCTCCATCCACTCTCAGTGCCTTCCCTCTAAAGATCTGTTAGGAGCACACCAATCATCTGGGTCCTTGGGTGGGAGCTGTTCCACCTGGCTGCATCCAGTCAGCCATCTTGCCCTCCTCCCCTTTTTTCTTTATAAATTACTCAGTCTCAGGTATTCTTTTATAGCAACATGAAACAGATTAAGACAGCAAGTAAAAAGTTTCACCTGAAAGTCTATTGAAGCTTTATTTGTGATACCCCTAAACTGGAAATAACATAACTGCCCATTAACTGATGAATGGTTAGTTGTGCCATAGTCATACAATGAAATATTAGTAATAAGAAGCAAGTATTGATACATGCAATATGGATAAATCTCAGATTATCTGAGTGAAAGAAGAAATAAAAACATAGTATATCTGATTCCATTTACATAAAACTCTAGGAAGTGCAAATTAATAAGAAAATAACAGAAGTCAGTTCAATGGTCACATGGGTTTAAGAAGTGGTGGGCAGGGTGTGAAGTATGAATTGCAAAGGGTCAAAAGAAAAACTTTTAGGGGTAATGAATACATTCATTGTCTTGAATGTAGGGATGGTTTTACAAATCTATACAGATGTCAAAACTTAAAATTGTACAATTTTAACACACAAGACTTATTATATGACAATTATATCACAAAAAAAGCTGTTAAAAATGGCCATGAGGGAAAATTTATGGATAACAAAAGTATTCTATTTATTTATTTATTATTATTATTATACTTTAAGTTCTAGGGTACATGTGCATAACGTGCAGGTTTGTTACATATGTATACTTGTGCCATGTTGGTGTGCTGCACCCATCAACTCGTCAGCACCCATCAACTCGTCATTTACATCAGGTATAACTCCCAATGCAATCCGTCCCCCTTCCCCCCTCCCCATGATAGGCCCCGGTGTGTGATGTTCCCCTTCCCGAGTCCAAGTGATCTCATTGTTCAGTTCCCACCTATGAGTGAGAACATGCGGTGTTTGGTTTTCTGTTCTTGTGATAGTTTGCTAAGAATGATGGTTTCCAGCTGCATCCATGTCCCTACAAAGGACACAAACTCATCCTTTTTGATGGCTGCATAGTATTCCATGGTGTATATGTGCCACATTTTCTTAATCCAGTCTGTCACTGATGGACATTTGGGTTGATTCCAAGTCTTTGCTATTGTGAATAGTGCCGCAATAAACATACATGTGCATGTGTCTTTATAGCAGCATGATTTATAATCCTTTGGGTATATCCCCAGTAATGGGATGGCTGGGTCATATGGTACTTCTAGTTCTAGATCCTTGAGGAATCGCCATACTGTTTTCCATAATGGTTGAACTAGTTTACAATCCCACCAACAGTGTAAAAGTGTTCCTGTTTCTCCACATCCTCTCCAGCACCTGTTGTTTCCTGACTTTGTAATGATTGCCATTCTAACTGGTGTGAGATGGTATCTCATTGTGGTTTTGATTTGCATTTCTCTGATGGCCAGTGATGATAAGCATTTTTTCATGTGTCTGTTGGCTGTATGAATGTCTTCTTTAACAAAAGTATTCTTAAACCAGATTGTTGTGATGTTTATGCAACTGTAAACATTTCCTAATAAGTTATCTCAATTTAGGGTTACAACGGATGATCCTTTTGGTATATTAACTATAATGTAGTAAAACAATTTAAAAATTGTGATTTGGTAGGCAGGATTTTATGCTGTGACTGAGTATGGTGAGAGATAAAAGGTGAGAGGACTGGCCTGATGAGAAGTAAGAGATTTTGAAAAAGCTGTGTGCAGAATGAGAGAGAATACTTACTGAGGAAACACGGAAAGCTTTTCAGGCAGCACATATGACCCAGGTGAAGCACATAGTAAGTACTCCAAAATACTGAATAAAGGAGAAAATAATGCATAAAGTTACTTATACAACTAATATTTATTGAGCACCCACCACGAAACAGGCACTCTGTTAGAGACAATATTTAATTTCAATCACTAATTTCATTCACTTGCTATACTACATGTTCACTTTGTAAGACCCCAATGGCTTTTCTAGTATTAATTAGTGCTAAAGTGAATATCTCTTTTTATTTAAGTATGTGCCTTTGAGAATTTTATCTTAATGTATCAGTTTGTTCAAATATATAATCTCACACGTATGTATTATAATCAAATAGCCAGTCTCTCTCCTAGAAATCCATTGTTTTTCATCCCAACAAAATGTCAATCCTCTAGCTGTAACCTTTCATCCATCCCTAGCTTATCCCAGATGAATCAGGAAAAGGTGTTGAATTACTGTAGATTCAACACCTACTTCCTGCCACCACTAACCATTTGTTTCTAGCAGGAACAGAATGGAATTCACACTTCAGTGCAGTGGGGATTTGGGGCTTCAGGGATGAGCAGGGCAGACAAGGACCCTGATTTCAGGGAACTCACAGTCTTCTGGGGGAGGTGGAAGACAAGTGAATAATCTTCAATCATAATGACTATCCTATGTGATAGACAGAATTCAGCGGGCTCTGATGGCACATGGCAGGAAACTATAACCTTGTTTAGGAGGCACAGTCTCCCAAAGTGAGAGATTAGTAAGTTCAGATGTGAAGGCTGAGTGGCAGTTAGCTGAGTGGAAGGTGGGTGATAAAGTTGTCCAGGCAGAAGAACAGCATGAGGAGGACCTGTGGGTCAGAGAGAACATGGGGCATTCAAGGAACAGGCTTCTTCCCCGGCCCCTGTAGCAGATCACAGAAGATATTGGTTTACCTGGCTTACCTCACTTCAAAACTATGAGGGCACCATCTGCTTAGTGTGAGTAAGTTAAAGAGCACTGGCACAGTGTCATGCCACCTGGGTTCAAATCTCACCACACCCTTTGCCAGCAACATGACTTTCAGCACATTACCTGAGATGCTTCAGCAAGTGTTTCTGCTTCTATTGTGGAATTAAGGAAAATCATATCAACTATCTCATGTCAGAGGATACCTCATAATGGTCCTTTGAGGATTAATTTACACGTGAGACAAAAACAGAGCACTTCAATGGAGAAAAGATAAGACTTGTCGACAAGTAAATTGCCACATGCAGTTCTAGATGCAAAAAATGAATCCAGACACAGATCTTACATATTTTATTAGAAGTAACCCATGTAATTGTTCATATGTAAAACACAAAATTATAAATATCCTAGAAGATAACATGAAAAAATCGAGATGACCTTAGATTTGGTGATATTTTAGATACAATGCCAAATGTACAATCTCTGAAAGAAAAAACTGATTTCAGACTTCATGAAAAATGAAACCTTGTGCTCTACTAAATGCATTCTTAAGAGAATGAAAAACACATACAGAGTGGGAGAAAATCTTTGCAAAACACATATCCAGTTAAGGAAATACACCAAGATCTCTTAAAACTCAACAATAAAAAAACCAAACAACCAATTAAAAATGGGCAAAATATAAGTACAGATATCTCACCAAACAAGCTATACAGATAATCAATAAGCATATAAAAAGATGCTCAATGACATATGTCTTTAGGGGATTGCAAGTAGAAACAACAGTAATACAACCACTATAAACTTATTAGAATGGTTACAGTTCAAAACACTGCCAAATTCTGGATGTAAAGTAACAGAAATTCTCATTCATTGCTGGTGGGAAGGGAAAGTGGTACAGCTACCTTGAAAAATAGTTTGGCAATTTCTTAGAAAACTACACATACTCATACCATACAAACCAGCAATTGAACTCCTAAATGAGACGAAAATTATATCCACACAAAAATTTGTACACAAATATTTGAACCAGTTTTATTCATAATTGTCAAAACTTGGAAGTGGCTCGTCTTAGTCCATTTTCTGCTGCTTATACAGAATACATAAAACTGGGTAATTTATAAGAAAATAAATTTATTTTTTATAGTTATAGAGTCTGAGAAGTCCAAAGTTGAGGGGCCACATCTGGTGAGGGTCTTTTTGCTGATGTGGACTCTGCAGAGTTCCAAAACAGTGCAGGGCATCACATGGCGAGAAAGCTGAGCAGGCTATCTTTGCTCTCTCCTTCTCCTGTTATAAAGCCACCAGCCTCACTTCCATAATAACCCATTTATACATTAATCTATGAATGGATTAATTCATTCACGAGGGTAGAGCACTTATGACCCAATCACCTCTTAAAGACTCCCCGACCCCAGTACTGCCACATTGGGAATTAAATTTCAACATAAGTTTTGGAGGTGACCAATATTCAAATCATAGCACAGCCAAAATATTCTTCAACAGATGAATGAATAAACAAATAGTGGTACATCTATACAATGAAATTATATTCAATGATAAAAAGAAATATTAGACCACAAAACATGGAGAAAGTACAAATGCATATTACTAAGATGAAGAAGCCGATTTGAAAGGGTTATACATGGCATGATTCCAACTACAGGACATGCTATGGAGAGAGCAAAAAGTTCAATGATTGAAGTTTCTGGGGAGGGAGGGAGGGGCGAATAGGTGAAGCACAGGTGATCTTTAGGGCAGTGAAACTATTCTGTATGATACTGTAAGGATGAATATATGTAATACATTTGTCAAAAGCCATAGAAGTGTAGAACACAAAGAGAAAACCTTAATATAATCCATGAACTTAAGTTAATAATCATGTATCAATATTGGCTCATCAATTGTAATAAGCGTACCACACCAATGCAAATGTTAATAATGGAAGAGGGGAGTGTATGGGGGTATATGGAAATTCTCTGTACTCTCTGCTTTTTTGTAAGCCTAAAACTCTTCTAAAAACCCTCTATTAATTTTGAGATTTAAAAATAATTGGCTTTAATACAGTATCTGCCTTTGAGATATTTGGTGTTGATCAAGTAAACTTTCATGCATTCCACAAATTACGAGCGTCTGCTATATTCCTGGCACCATTCTCTCTGTTTCTAGGTTTCTTCATCTAGAAAATGGGAATTATAATAGCAACTATCTCATAAATGATGAGAAGCAGATTAGAAAATTTGAGTTCTTAGTGTCCACTGTGTTCTTAGTGTCCACTGTGTTTACTCCTGTTATAGTTCTCCTAATAACCCAGTAATTACCTGTTTATCTCTATATTTTCACTAATCTGAGAAGTCATTGACATATGTGACAGAGCCTCTGTCATATGTGACCTTAGAATTTGGCATAGAGCCTAGAACCAGCAGGTGCTCAATAAATATGTATTGTATAAATGTGAATGATTCCTAATCTGATCACTGCCCAATAAAACATGGCTATTATTTTATGAGCTATTTATTAGTTGGGAAAATTCACGATAAATTAATGAATACAGGCTCTTGCTGTCCTCAGATTATCTTTATGTGGAGAATGTTTTTGTTGTTGATCATGGCTGTTTTTAGCAACTTCTAGTACCAGTACATTCTGGACTTGTTAATGAATAATTTCATAATGTTCACAGGGAAATATGTTACCCTTAGCCCCTAAGCTGACCTCACAGTTGGACTTTATTTGGTAATACTCTGAAAATTTATCAAATACAAAATGACTGGTTTTTAATGTAGGATCTCAAACTGCTTTTTAATTTTATTTTTAATTGACACATGAAAATTGTATATATATTGGGGGTATGATGTGATGCTTTGATACACATATACATTGTGTAAGGATCAAATCAGAGTAATCAGTATATCATTTCTTTGTGATAAAAACATTTGGCCAAATCCTCTCTTCTAGCTGTTTTGAAGTATATACCAATGTTCATATGGCTTTTAAAAAACTGTAGATATTAAATGTATACAATTTAATGTGTTAAGAGAGAAGTATATACCCATGAAATGATCAAAACATTATTACTCTCAATGCCATAACCTTATCATTCACCTCTGAAAGATTCCTATTGCCCCCTTTGCTTTTTTTCCTTTTCTTGGTAAGAACATTTAATGAAGATTTACCCTCTTAGCAAACTTGAGTATAAAATAATAGGCCCTGTATTATATACTAGACCTGCAGATCTTATTTATTACACATAACTGAAACTTTGTAACCTTTAACAAACAACCCCCCATTTCTGCTTTCCCTCAGTCCCTGGCCACTACCATTCTACTATCTGCTTGTATATGTCTGACAATTTTAGATTTCACATACAGTACAATTGAGATTATGAAGTATTTGTCTTTCTGTGATCTGACTTATTTCACTTAGCCTAATATCCTCCAGGTACATCTATGTTGTCACAAACAGCAGGATTTCCTTCTTTTTAAAGCTGAATAGTATTTCATCATCAACAGACACTGAGGTTGTTTCCATATCTGGCCTACTGTGAATAATGTTGCAATAAACATAGAAATATAGGCATCTCTTGGAGATCAAGATTTCAATTCCTGTGATTTCTATTCCTATCCAACTTTCTTAACACCATGATTCAAAGAGACCATCTTTCCACATTGTGTAATATTGGCATAAGACATATTTTTGAGTGCTTTATTCTGTTCCATCGCTCTATATGTCTACTTTTATGCCTGTACCATACTGTTTTGATTACTGTAGCTTTGTAACACATTATGGAATCAGGGTGTGTGATACCACCAGCTCTGTAGTTGCTCAAAATTACTTGGATATTTAGGGTCTTTTGTGGTTCCATCTGAATTTTAGGATTGTTTATTCTGTACAAAAATGCCACTGAGATTTTGAGAGAGATTGCATTGAATCTTAGATATCTTTGGGAAGTATGGACATTTAATAATATCAATTCTTCCAATACATGAACAGGAGCTGTGTTTCCATTTAGTCCTGCTTTTTAAATTTTTTTGTCAATGTTTTGTAGTTTTTAGTGTACAATTTCTACCTCCTTACTTACATTTATTTCTAAGTATTTTATTTGTTATGCAATTGTGAATCAAATTGTTTTTTGAAATTTGCTTTTCAGATAGGTCATTCTTGGTTTATACAAGTGCAACCATGGATTTGGGGATCTGTGAGGGTCCTGAAACCAATTCCTCATGAATACTGAGGAATGACTGTATGATGTTGAACAGGAGAGCCAAGAGTTGGCACCCTTGTCTTGTTCATCATCTTAGGAGTAAATCTTTCAGCTTTTCATCATTGAGCATCAAGTTAATTGTGGGTTTTTCCTATATTGCCTTTATTATGTTGAGGTAATTTCTTTCTATACCTAATTTGTTGAAAATATTTAGCATATAGAGGTGTTGAATTTTGTCAAATGTTTTTACTGAATCTACTGAGATGACCATGTAATTTTTATCCTTCATTCTATTCATGTGACTTATTAATTGATTAATTTGCATATGTGGCACCATTCTTGTATCACAGACATAACTTCTACTTGGTCATGGTATATGATTCTTTTAATGCATTTTTGTATTTGGCTTGCTAATAATATTTTGAGGCTTTTTGCATCTATATTTTTCAGAGATATTAGTCTGTAGTTTTCTTTTCTTCTGGTGTCTTGCTCTGGCTTTGGTATCAGGGTGATGCTGGCCTCACAGAATGAGTTGTAAGTATTCCCTATACTTCTGTTGCCTAGAAGACTTTCAGAAAGACTGGTATGAATTTTTAAATGTTTTACATAATTTATCTCTGAAGCCACGTGGTCCTGGATTTTTCTTTGTTGGGACATTTTTTTTTTATTCTTCTAATATCATTATTTGTTTTTAATGTCATTTGTGTTTTGGTATGTCTGGGCTATTTTTTACTGATGCAGTCTCAGTAGGTTCTATGTTCCTAGGAATTTCTCAATCTCTTCTGAGTTATCCAATTTATTAGCATTTAATTGTTCATAATAATTCCTATAACTCTCCTTACCCCTAGCCATGGGATGTCTCTTCTTTCATTTCTGATTGTATTAAATATTTTCTTTTTTCTTATTAGTCTGGCTAAGGGTTTGTCCATTTTATTTATCTTTTCAAAAAAAATTCTTCAGGTTTTTTAATTTTATTAAATTGTTTTTCTATTCTCTATTTCATTCACTTCTGCTATAACATTCATTATTACTTCCTTCTGCTAACGTTGACTTTAGTTTGTTCTTCTTTATGTAGTTCCTTGAGGGAGAAAGTTAGTTTACTGGAGATCTTTCCTTTTTTCTTCTTTTAATAAACCATTTATTGTTATAAACTTCCTTCTTAGTACTGATTTGGCTGCATCTTATGTTTTGCTGTGTTGTGTTTTGGTTTTCCTTTGTCTCAATATATTTTCTAATTTCATCTTCAATTTCTTCCTTGATCCAATAATTGTTTTAAAGTGTGTTATTTAATTTCCATGCACTTGTGAATTTTCTTATTTTCTTTTTATTACTGATTCCTAGTTTCATTCAGTTGTGATCAGAAAAGATACTTGGATTGATTTCAACCTTCTTAAATTTGTTAAGACTTGATATGAGATTCTATTGTGAGATATCTTGGAGAATGTTCCATGTGCATTTGAGAAGAATGATTATTTTTGCTGCTGTTGAGTGGAATGTTCCATATATGTGTGTTGGGTATATTTTGTCTATAACATTGTTCAGTTCTATATTTCCTTGTTGATCTTCCATCTGGAGGAGAAAGAGGTTCTGACGTTCTAGTGTCCAGTAGGGTGACGATAGTTAATGATAATATATTCTATATTGTAAAATAGCTAGAAGAGAGTATTTTGAATACTCTCAATACAAAAAAAAATCAATATTTGGTGTGATGTATTTGCTAATTATCCTGATTTGATCATTACACAATGTATACATATATCAAGACATCACATTGCATCCCATAAGTGTGTACAATTATTAAATGCCAAATAAAAATAAAATAAAACTTTAAAAAGAAAATCTTATATCACTTCTAAAAATACAAAACACATAGTATTATGTGCTATGGCAAGAATTTTATAAATTAATTTGATGAAACATAAAAATATAAGTTTAAATATTAAGATTTAAATATAAATAATAAATTTCATTATTTTTTCTTTCATTAAGAATTCTATAAATGCTATGCTAAGTAATTCTCATAACTGCCTTGTAAATGTTGACCACTCAATTCACCTTGGTCACTACCAGTTGCCTGTTTCTGATTCTGGAAGCACAAAGTTGTGATTAAAATCCTAACACCTGGAATCTATTGCTATCCAACCTTATAAAATATAAAAACCCTAACTACTTTTCATTGCAGTGGATGAAATTAACATGGAAAGCAACTAGCATACCGCCTAACAGCAAGCACTCAAAAGTACCAGCTGCTATTATTGTTTAATAAATGAGCTGAGTAACATTAATGTTTTCAGATTTGAGCTTTACACTACATTTGTTACACATGATCTCAGATGTCTGAATCCTTGTTTTCCAAGTAAAAACACTTAGTCTCAAAGTTAAGTGGCTCATTTTCTTGTGGATTCTACTTTCTAATTTCTCACTTCAACTCCCAGCCTATTTCCCATTCTAACTCCAGACATAGCAAACTCCTCCAGGTCCTCTGAACTTAGCAACCCTCCTCTCACCTCCATATCCACTCTCTCCTCCAAACACACACATGCTGTATAATTTTCTATTTGTTAATCAAGCTTTACTTTCTTTACCATCTTACGTTTTCTGTATCCCCTTATTTTCTGTCTCTGTGCACCAGAATGGAATGTTGATGAGAGGAGGTTATCCATCTGTTGTACTCACTGCTGTATCTCCAGAACCTGTAAGGCCTATAGTAAGTGATCAATAAATAGTTGTTGAATTAATTACTGAACCCTTGAACCAGTCTTGCATACATAGTTTGACACATATGGGACTCCCATTTGAACTCTGGGAAACATGGAAATTGGACAAGTTAATCTTACTGGGAAGGCTCAGCATCCAGACAGACCAATACACCCAAAGCTACTAGAGTCAGATCAGGACGGAATTCTACCTCACTCTCTTACTATAATAGTTGTATAACTTTGGGCATGCTTCCTTACTTCTCTGGGTCTCAGTTTCCTTCTCTCATTAATTATCCTCATGAGATATTTGAAATTATTCAATACTTTCATTCATCCATTCAGCAAACATTTATTGAATGTCTCTTATCTGACAGGCACCATTTCAGGCATTGGGGTAAGTTGGTAAATAAGTCACATCTATCAGCTGTCAGTCTAATGGAGGACACAGACAAATAATTGTTTATAGAACAGTGGATTTGCCACTATGATAGGGGAAATACAGGGTTCTGGTAGCAGGGGTTATAGGAGTAGTTGCTGCTCTTCACTTAATCTTTTTGGTTTCCTCATGAATACTAGTGAAGTCCCACCAGTCATGAAGGCCTAAGGGCTGCCTGCTTCTGGAATCATTCCTCCATATTTGTACTTTCACAAGCTCTGTGATTCTGTGGATCTCACTTTGGCTTGACAAGGCTATAAGTGTCAACTTGAAATTTTTCCCAGGGCAAAACTTATTCACTGACAAGAGTATTTGATAGTAACAAAATGATGATAAAATAGCTACCACTTATTTTCAAATGGCCTTATGCATTCTGGTTTTATTCATTGGGTCACAACCTGTTATTATTATTACTCATTCTCATGTTCAAATGGTCAAATTACAAAAATTACTTTTGTGCAATGTACTTTGCTAAATGCTTTCAATAACTTATTTTGAAGCTCACAACATACCTAGACAAAAATCCTATTTTTATGTGCATTTACATATTGGGTAAATAGAATTAAGGAAAGTTTGGAGGGTTTCAAAGTCATATTGCCAGTAGATAGGTGATTTAGAGTGCAGACTTGCTTGTAAAAATCATTCCACACTAAAACAAACAGAAGCGCTTTAGAGAAATGTCTGACTCAAGGGCTGGAACAGGGAAAGTACAAACAGCCAGGAACATCTTGTTGCACTAGAAAGTAAAGAAAGTGTTCCAGCTAAGATAGAGATAGGACAAAAACATAGAGGAAGTTTCAAGGAGCTTTGACTAGCCCAATCTGGACCAATTTGAATATTGAAATAAATTTTGATGATAATCTATTATTACCCAGTGATTAAATATATACCCATGAGCCCATAATGATGTAAGTAAATACATAAATAAGTTAATAAATGAGGAAGATGTGTGTGATGGTTAATATTGAGTGTGAACTTGATTGGATTGAAGGATGCAAAGTATTGATCCTGGGTGTGTCTGTGAGGGTGTTGCCAAAGGAGATTAACATTTGAGTCAGTGGGCTGGGAAAGGCAGAACCAACCTCAATGTGGGTGCGCACCATCTAGTCAGTTGCCAGTATGACTATAATAAAGCAAGCAGGAGAAGATGGAAGAGCAGATTTGCTGAGTCTTCCGGCCTTCATCTTTCTCTCGTGCTGGAAGCTTCCTGCCCTGGAATGTCAAACTCCAAGTTCTTCAGCTTTTGGACTCTTGGACTTACACCAGTCGTCTGCCAGGGGCTCTCCAGCCTTTGGCCACAGACTGAAGGCTGCACTGTCGGCTTCCCTACCTTTGAGGTTTTGGGACTCAGACTGATCCACCAGTGGCCTCCTTGCTCAAGTTGCAGACGGCCCATCATGGGACTTTACATTGTGATCGTGTGAGTCAGTTCTCCTTATAAACTCCCTTTCATATAGGCATATATCCTATTAGTTCTGTCCCTCTAGAGAACCCTAATACAATGGGAAAGCTCTTCATGACAGTACAATGCCAACTTATTAAGTGTTGAAAGGCTCTTGTTACTCCCATGTTCATCGCAATACTATTGAAAACAGTTAAGATATGGAATCAAACTAAGTGTCCATCAGCAGATGAATGAATCAAGAAAATGTAGGAGATAATGCAATTCTATTGAGCCTTTAAAAAGAAGGAAATCCTGCCTGAGCGTGGTGATGCATGCCAGTACCCCCAGCACTTTGGGAGGCTGAGGTGGGAGGATTGCTTGAGACCAGGAATTTGAGACCAGCCTGGGCCAAATAGTGAGACCCTGTCTCTAAAAAAAAATAAAAATTAATGTGGCATGGTGGCACATGCCTGTGGTCCCAGCTACTCAGGAGGTTGAGTTGGGACAATCCCTTGGGTCCCAGAGGTCAAGGATGCAGTGAGCCATGATCGCATCACTGCCCTCCAGCCTGGGTGACAGAGTGAGACCCTGTCTCTAAAAAACAAAAACAAAGACATCCTGTAATTTGCGACAACCTGGATGACATTATGTTAACGGAAGTAACCCAGGCAGGGAAATACAAAGACTGCAGGATCTTATGTATGGGATCTAAAAAGGTTGAACTCATGGAAGGAGAGAGTAGAATCTTAACTACAAGGAAATTGAAAGGAGGTGGTTGGTGAGCAGTTCATCAAGAATCCAAAATTTCAGTTAGATAGGAAGAATAAGTTCAAGAGACCCCTGTACGTTATGGTGACTATGGTTAATAACACTGTATTGTATTCTCGAAAATCAAAGTAGACTTTGTGTTTTCCCCACAAGAAATGTTAAGTATGAGAGGTAATAATGTACATGTTAATGAGCTTGATTTAGCCATTCTACAAGACATATTTCAAAACATGTTATACATGATTTATATATACAATTTTTATTTGTTAACTAAATTAATAAATATAAAGTAGGAAATGAAGGAGTTATTATAGAAAAGCATCATTTTTCAACCATCATGCATTAGTGGACTCAGGCGGAATTATCAATAAATGACAAAATGGGATATATCCACAGTCTCCAATTATCTCACCACGGAATCCTTAATTTTTAAAGAAAATATAGTAACTTCACATAACCTGCTTAATACAACCTTAATCAAGTGATTAAATTTTACATCACCAGTTATGGAATAAATAAGTATTCTTTGCCAACAGATATAATGCATTGAGAAGAAAATAGTATCATTTTGTGGTATTTCACACAAAAATGTATAAATTGAATCTAATCATGAGGAAAGAAAACCAGGCAAACCCAAATTAAAGGACACTCTAGTAAATAGCCCATACTTTCAAAAACTGTTATGGCCATGAATGACAAAATCTGAGGACTTGTACAAAACAAAAGAAAACTATTGTGAGTTAAAATTATAAAAAATAAAAATAAAAAAGACTAAAGTGAAGTAACAACTACATAAAATGCATGATACTAGAGGGATCACACATCAGAAAATTAGAAAATTCTGTAAATGAAATTATTGGGATAATTGGTCACTTTTGAATAAAATTTGTACTTGAGATAGATAATAGTATTGTTTCAATGTTAATAAAGATAACAATTTGATAATTATACTGTTTATATAAGACAATGTCCTTATTCTTAGGAAGAAACAGTGAAGTATCTAGGGGTAAAAGGACATGTCTAGCTCATGCTCAAATGGTTTAGAATACATATATGTGAAAATGTGCCTGTGTTTATGCATCTGTGTATTGAGACAGACAAAGAGTGAGTGTAAAAATATGTAGAATGTTAACAGTAGAGGTATTAGGGAGAAGTACACATGGGGGTTGTCTCTTTCTTGCAACTTTTTGTAAGTAAGTTTGAAATTATCTCCAAAAAAATACCTCCCCCAAGAAAAGTAATGTGAGCTCTGAATACCAACTAGGATAAATTTGTGGCTACTTCATTTATCAGCTGTGTGATAGCAGAAAAGTTATGAATAATTTCTGAATTCAAAGTTTTTGACCTGTAAGAAAGGATAATCATTGAGCTTGCCTACCTCCTAGGGCCATGGTAAGGATTAAACGAGATGATGCACATATGTTTTCAGCAATATCTCGGACAGGGTGGGTACACAAAAGTTAACTCACATTGATTTTTTTTATTCCTTTTTGTTTTTAGAGGACAGCATTTGATTACACAGTTCTGGTTCTAAGGACTCAGATCTAACCATGTCTCTGAGGAGCCTACCAGACATAAGATCCTAAGTTTTGAGAGTCATATAATTACTCAACAAAGGATACCTTCCATCCTTATTAAAATTATTGGCTGAAACATTTCTGATCTTAATATCTAGTCTCTTACCATTCCACTTAGCTGCCTATGTGTGTTTCTGGAGCCAAATATCCTCACTTTAACGTCTAGTGTGTACTGAGGTACCTAGGCTTCTATATGTGCTACCTATATGTTCAGTGGGAATGTAACTATTTTCAGCTTTCCTTCTGACTAGCCCAATGTACCACAGTAAAAATACCTGCCATTCATTTAGAGCCGAAATACACCATGCACAAAAATTCTGGGGAGCAGATTTTAAATCTATCTCCTTTTTCAAAGTGAATACGCAGACTCAGAGAGATGGAGAGACTTTCCCAGAGACCCAGAGCCAATAAGAGGTGGTACATGGAATGCCTCACTGCAATACCCAAGACCTTGCTGCATAACTGAGCTGTATTCAGTTCTAACACTGTACACTATTATTAGGCACTATCTTCTCAACTAGATTCTAATCTCAGTGAAGGTAGACAGCACAATTTAGCTCTCATGGATACCCCGGTACATTCTTCACTCCTAAGCACACAGTAGGTACCCAAGGAATATCTGTTGTCCCTTTAATGTGGAAAACTGGGCTTGCTTTTAAATATTTCTAAAAGCCTCTATAACCAAGTTAAATAAGGTTACTCTTTAAGTGTACTCTAAAAACTCTGAGCAGAGATGTGATTCCGTAAAAATTGCTACAAACTAAACAAGGTAGTTTAGAGTTACTTACACAGGTGGGAAAGCTATAATGAGCAGCAAAGTAGAGATTCTGAACAATGAGCAGGATGGTGGGAACGTCCTTTGAGGAGACAGACAGTTGTGGCAGGGAAAGGGACATACGGGGTTCTAGGGTTTTATCGATATTTCATTTCACTTTTTTGGGGTGTGGTTACACAGGTTTTTGCTTTATAACTATTCATTATTTACCTTTGTATATCTGTTTTATGCACTTTAAGCTGAAATCAAGAAAAAAGAATAAGACTGATTCCAGGTCAAAGAAACACCAAGATTTGAATAAAGGTATTTATATGGCTACATGAAGAATGTATCAGTCAGGAGGGGGTTTGTCAGTCATTCATGAAAGGAAATACTGGAAATGCCCCTATAGGCATTGTGTGGGAAAAACAAGCCTCTACATGATTTCTGGTCCCACTGTCAAAGCCCTACCTTGTATGAGATGGAAATATTGAATGATGCTAGCCTCATACCATTAACAGACAAAATGTATCTATGTAAGATGTCAGCTCTTTTCCCATCTTAATTTCCTTAATTAAACCAATTAATAACCTTAATGTATTTCTTTTCATTTTGTAACATTTGTGTACCAGAAATTAGCTCTTTTTCAGGCTCACAGACTCATACACACAAACACACACACATCCAATCACACCAGGGCACTGATGTATTTCAGTGGACATTGTCATTGACTCCCCAACATCCATTCTGTCTCCTGTTTATCTAAGCCAGTCATGGCAATTCCAATACTCTTGACATTCACTGGTTTTGAAACAGGCATGCGACCTAATTCAGTCCCATATGTTGGAGTTGATTGTGGGGATATCTTCTGGAAAGTACTATGTCACGGGTCTTGTCTCTTTGAAAGGGCACATTGGAAGATATATTCCTTTCTGTCTGTAAACATTACCATGTCCAAATCAGAGGCCTAAAAGTGCTTCAGCACATTGAGACCAGTACGTTAAGGGCACTGAGAGTGGCACAGAAGAGAGGGAAAAAAATCTGAACCCTTCAAGCCATCCTTGAGCTGGAGTTCCCCATGTATGGAATCCATCTACTTTTGACTTCAGGTCTATTTTGGAAATAGACCAAACATTTAATGAAGAATAACTAACTGCCAGGTACTATGTGGGCTCTAAAGATACTACAGCAAACAAAGCAGACAACTGTGTCTGGCCTCATGGAACTCATATTTTCATGTAATTATACAAACAGGAAATAAAACAAATAATTACATCCTGTGTATGTCATAAGATTATAATGGTATGGAAAAAATTAGAGGAAGTTAAAGATCTGGAAGGCAGAGAAGTTGGACAAGGCTGAGAAGTTGGAGAGGATAGGGCTGTCTCTCAATGTGACATTTGAGCAAAATCTAATGAAGCTGATGAAATGAATCATTAAATATGTGGAGGAAGAATATTTCAGGCAGAGAGAACAGCCAGTTAAAAGCTTTTAGTTGAAAGTATGACTATTATAGGTAGGGTTGATGTAGTGGGATCTAGTGGGGGAGTTGTTGGATTTTAGAGAAGTAACAGAATATCAGATCACACAGGAACTTTCAGCCCACGCAAATGCTTTGATAATTTTTTTTCTCTCAATGAGACGGAGAACAATGACAGAGGAGTGGCATGATCTGACCCAGGTTTCAAAAGGATACCTCTGGCTGCTGGGATGAGATTAATCATTAGAAACAAATGTATAGGGAAATGAACCATTAAAAATGTTATTGCCATAATCCAGGCAAGAAATTGTAGTGGCTTACAATGAAGTGGTACAGTGGAGGGGGGCAGAATTGCTCACATTCTCAATATATTTAGAATGCAGGCCCAACAGTTCCGGATAAATTTAATGCCAAGCTTGACACCACTGTTTCTAAGCGAGCATCTAAAAAGATAAGGTTAACATTAACTGAGATGAAGAAGAATGAAAGTAGATGAAATCAGGAGAAGGAAATAAGAAATCCAATTTTTACAGAGTTAAAATCGAAATGTTTATTTAAGAAGCATGTGGACTTGCCAAGTGGGCAACTGGAAATAGACTGTGGAGTCTAGGTCAGCTATCTAAACTGGACAGAGATGCGAGCTAGGACACCACAATACTGGAAAAGATCACCAAGGTAATGAGTGTAGGCAGAGAAGAGAAGGAGACTCAAGTTTGACTTCTGAGGCACTTCAATGTCAAGAGATCACAAGGAAAGGAGGAGAATCAGCCAAGGAGACTCAGGAGTTACAGCTAACGAGGTCACAGAAAAACCAAAAGAGTATTGTACTGGAACTCAGGAAAGAAAGGACTTCTGGGTAGAGGGATTGATCAATTCTATCCAATATGTAATATATATATATATATATATTTGAGATGGGGTTTCACTCTTGTTGCCCAGGCTGCAGTGCAATGGTGCAGTCTCCACTCACTGCAACCTCCACTTCCTGGGTTCAAGTGATTTTCCTGCCTCAGTCTCCTGAGTAGCTGGAATTACAGGCCTGCGCCACCACACCCAGCTTATTTTTGTATTTCTAGTAGAGACAGGGTTTTCCAATGTTGGCCAGGCTGGTCTCGAACTCCTGACCTTAGGGGATCCACTCTCCTTGGCCTCCCAAAGTGCTGAGATTACAGTCACGAGCCACCATGCCCACACGAACTCTATCCAAAAGTATAAATAGGTCAATTAAAGAGAAGACTGTGAAATAGCCATTCGATTTAGAAATATTGGTGTCATGGTTACCTTGACAACAACAGTTTGTTTAGTGGAAAGTGCGTAGGCCTGGCTGAAGTATGATTAAGACAGAATAGGAGGAGAGAAATGGGACACAGTGACCATAGACAATGCTCTGTGGGGAGCTTGCAATTGGGGAACAGATAAATGGCACTAAGCAAGTAAAAGGAGTGAAGTAAACAGGTTTTTGGTGTTTGCATTTTGTTAACATGGGAAAAATAACACCGGTATGTATGCTGACAGGAATAACATAGTAGAGGGAGAAAAAGTCATGTCATGAGGAGGTTACAAATGCTGTAAGATTATGAACTTGCTTTGTGATTTAGCCAGTCTAAGTAAGATTTTTTTTTGTTATGTGTAAGCAAAAAAAAACTGTCACGGACTTAGTGAGCAATTGGCTTGATATGACTGACTTTTTTGTCTTATGCCAATTGGGGAGGCATAATTTTAATATTGCTCTCTTTCACGTGTTTGAATGATAAATTATATGATCACCATAATTGGATAGGAAGACTGGTTCTACAGTCATAGATTCCAATCCTGGGCCTGCCACTTATGTCATTTAGGATAAATTACTTAGCTTCTGTGTGTCATATGAAGTGTCTTCCTATGAACATAGGGATAATAAAGGTACTTATGAATCAAATGAAGTAAAGCATTTAAAGAGCTTGTAGAAGAACTTGCTATGTGGTAAAAATTTCATAACTATTAAAAGTCTGCATACCACATGGTAAAAGTTCCCTTTTGCAGTAAAGAAGGTAAACTGCCTGATTAAATGTTTTGCCCATTCACACATATAACCTTAAAATTAATAAACATGCAACTAACAAAGTAAAACTATTCACAGCTCCATTTTATAGGTATGAAAACAGGGAAATAGATCATTTAACTAAGATAAAAAGGGAATTAAAATATAATGGTTAATTTACAAGGTGTGTCAAGACGCTTGTTGTTAATTTTATGTGTCAACATGACTGAGCCACGGGGTGCCCAGACATTTGAGCAAACGTGATCCTGGGTGTGTCTGTCAGAGTGACAAGTTGATTTTAGCCTTGCAAGGTCCTAAATGGAGGACACAGTTGATCCACGGCAGACCTATGGAAACTGTGAAATGATAAATGTCTGCTGTTTTAAGCCACTAAGTGTGTGGTAATTTTTTATGAAGCAATAGAAAACTAATATACAGGTATTTACGTTATGACTATATGGAATCTCTTGTGGCTAAAGTGATGCACTGCATTATCTAAACCACTGCGGAGGATGAAGACTAATATCTGGCTCAGTCATAACCTATATAGCTCTAAGGTGCAAATTAAAGCAGGTACAGCTAAACGCCAAGGGCCAAGAATGCTAAATGTTATGTAATGAAGACTGATTGCAATATAGCTCTGAGTAACAGGCAGCTTGAAGTGTGACAGCAACAATGGAGGACACTTCCAGGTAAGACGGTGTCATTCTCAGTGCGAAGGGCTCAGATGCTGGGGCTGCCCCTTCTGTCCCTGCCTTTTAAATGAGGCAGAGACTTCAGTTTCAGGGTTCTCTTGTGGGGCCAAAACAGACAAGCAAAGCCAGAGGAATGGCAGGCAGTGGCTCTGAATTAAACTAAATAGCTTATTATGGAAAACTCGTGTGATAGACATTCCTTGAGGCTTTAGAGTCTCCAACACCAGCTAGCTCTGTGATCCAATCAGCGTTCCAGGATTCTAATTTATAAGAGGCGTGTGTATGTGTGTGTGCACACGCATGTGTGGGCGTGTGAGTGTAAAACACCTCCCAGATAAATACCCGTGACAAATTTTTACAGACCACTGGCACTGGGGTTAGGATATGCCCGCATGATTTTCTGCATGAGACACCTGCAAAGTTCCTGAATGTCCCTGACAAACCCAGAGCCTACCACAGTGCATGAAACATGGGGACTTTCTTTTAACCTAGCTCCTGTTTGTCAATAGCTTCTAGGACCAGTGTAATGCTGAATTCCTGGCTTCATAATTGATGTTGGCCTTTCTAATAATCTCTCAGTTTCTGAAATGTTCTCACAGTGGGATTAACTTAGAAATTCCCCTAGGTTTTACAAGTGATTGTTTAAAAATAAATTAACTGCAGAGATTAATGAATGAATATAAGATTGCTAATCTAAATATTTAAGTGTTTAGGTGGAAGGCATAAACATGCAGGAATATGAAATCACGCCTCTGAACTCACAAATAACAGCATTTTCAAGCACAGACATGCACGTTCATTGTCACAAGGATTCAGTCTGTCAGATATGAGTCCTGCTCCTATTTCCTCTACTCTTTCTCTGTCAAATTTCTTGTCTCCTCTCCCTCTTTTCCCTTCTTTCACAGGAAATACACCCTGTGCAGACTATAATTGAGAATTTACATTCTTTTTTGCTTTGTTTTCCTAGGAGATGGTTATGAACAAGGACCAGTTTTTACTTGGTCTTTACATACGCTCTATCAGTCAGTTACACTGCATGAAACATACAGGCATTGCAGAGGTTTTGCTGAATGAATGCATTTCATACTGAAACATTGATAGCGAAAACACCCACTTCCAAACTGGAGGCAGTACACTGGTTACTTTCCACATAGGTACCCTATGTGTGGCTTTTGTGTATCAGGAGGCATGCAAAGTCTTCTAGAAGCTGGTAGGTGTCATAGGGAGAGAAAGTAAATTCATTAGTCCATGGGCCTCTACACAGTGCACAGCATAGTTTTCAGCACACAAAAAGGGGTAAATCAACATTACTTAACTTATTTATATATACATTTTCAAAGCTGCCACCCCCAATATATTGTTGTAAACTAAACTAAATATTTCACAGGAAAGGAAAAATACCATTTGTCATAAGTCAAACTCTAAAATAGATGGATGACATAACAGCAGTACAGAATTTTAAAATTTATATTAGTGGCTTTCAGAGACACAGGGATTTCTTTCCAAGACTATGTAAAATGTAGGGATACTGCTGACCAATGTAGGCAATGGATTGTGATGCATGCCTTTTAAATCCCAGCTCTGCACCTCCTAGCTGTGTGAACAGGGACAAGTAATCTATCGTTCTGAGCCTAAATTTCCTCATCTGTGAAACTGGAAGAAAGATTCTTACGTCACAGGGATTTTATGAAAACTATCAGTAAGATATATAAAACACCTGATACATAGTGGGCCCTGAAACAGCAATTATTATGTATTCTGATATTGCAGGAAAGCAATACCATTTTCCCCCAATATAATTTCTTCATTAGAATTTTGTGAATTCCATACAATGAGAAGTTCATCTGACACAAAAATGAAGGATGCTTCCTTCTGAGATGTAGGCTGGTAGTAAAAGCTATTTGATCAATGCTAAAGCGAAAGAATCTAAGAATGTGATGGCTGTTCACTCATAGGATATACTATTGTAGTGTAGGAAAACTGCTAACAGAACTACGGATTTTCAGACTTGCCTCGAAATAAATAACCTGGAAAAAGATTGAAAAGAGGAAAAGGGAAACCTCATATTTTTCCATCTTGCACTCCCAGAGAATGGCTGGCTCAGAGCCCACAGTCAGAAACGCTCTATCGTGGTGGAAATCTCTCCAGAACTGGCTAAGTTCATTGGCGGTATGCTATGTTTTACCATGGAACAGGGAATGCAGCCATCTTCCTGATTGCAATTTTGATACCAAATATGCATGTGTCTTGTTATCTTTCTCTAATTAATCGGTGAAGTTTAGAACAGCTTGATGACCCTGGAAAGCCTGTTCTGCTTCTGACGAAACTGACCTGAGCCTGTGGGTACACAGTGTCATTGATAAGTAAACTATCTTCCTCGTGGGCTGGCCTGATGTCTTTGTGGAGGGGAAGGCGTCCTTCCAAGACCAAAATTCTCTCATGCAGGGACTAGCTGTGCATAAAAGACCCTCCTCCAGATCCAGTTTCATCAAGACCTTGAAGCAGCTGTAAGTACCAATCATTTTATCCCTTCACAAGGACTTGAAACAAACTCCATTCCTCTACCTCTGCAGAAATTAGTGTTGAATTTTCCAGCATTTGGCCAAAGGAGCAGGAGAACAACCTCTAAGATGAGGAGCTTCTGAAAGTGTTAGGAGATGGGAGGAAAATGTTGCAGAGATGTGTGCATGAGAAATGGGGAGGGAAGTAGAGAGAACTCCAGGGGCAAGTTAAGTGGTGGGGGTCTGCCGTCTTTGTGGGGTATTCTCATCAATGAGCCTGGAAGATTCTACCTCACTCAGATAACTCCTAGCTGTCAGATACTGGGCAAGTTACATAAGGCCTTAGATCTCAATCTTCTCCCTTGTGAAAATGGGAATGACAACATTGTGATTGAAGGGTTTTCATTAGGGTTAAATAAAAAAGGTACATGAAGTGCCTAGTGTAGCCCATCCATTGTTATGTGTCCTATTACAAAACAATAGCTTCCACTTTGATTTCAAATTTTTCATAACATCGTTCTGCTTTGTGTTTAATTATATAATTGTGTTTCTTTCTGAAAGCCACTGTCTTGTGAAAATAAAATGCAATATGTAAATCATAGTATATGTCCTGTCCAGATAAAACCAAAACAATTTAGGTGACGAATGACCGAGATCTGAAAACACCACCTCAAGTCATGCTGTGTGGTAGGAACTATGCCACCCTGTGAAGATGCCATGGAAAATGAATCAGACTTCTGGCCTTCGGGTATCCCATGGCTGCCTTTCTATGGCATTTGGTACCGATCTGGTGCCAGATTCTGCCTATGGCATCTAGTACCTATATGGTGCCGAAACAAATGGCAACTACTGGAAAAGCTGCAGAATGTAAAGAGAATGTTTTCCCTATCAGTGTCATTTTCAAAGGATTAATTAATTCAACAACTATTCAGTAGTGCCCTTCTGGTTGTATCAGAGAGTGTGGATGGTGGATTTACAAAGACCAACAACACATGGCCCTTTCCCTCACAAGTCTCCCATCTAGCACAGGAGACAAGCACATTCATTACATGCACAGGTATTTTCTGAGTGACTCCAATGTATGCTCAGCAGAGATTAGATCTGGGCTGCTTGGGATATACCAGTGAGCAAGAGACAAAGATCCCTACCATCAGGAGCTAATACTCTAGCAAGAGCCATTATCAGCTGGAGAGAGAACAGCAATAATCATCAATAAGTAATTAAATAGTCCATTAGATGCAAAATGCTATAATAGAAAGGACACTTGGGCCAAGGAAAAGAGGATCTGGGGTATCAGTGACAGGGTGGCAAGGAAGGGTGGGTTTAGCAGTCCATCATAAGGTGGCCTTGGTAGGCCTCATCCAGAAGGTGAGAAGTGATCAAGGCCTCGAGGTGGGTGAGGAAGTTATCCTTGTAGACAAGGGAGAGGAGCATTTCAGACAGAGGGAATGGCTAGAGCAAAGGCCCCGAGGAGGGAAGGAGCCTGCCTGACACAACCCAGAAGCTGCAGAGTCCAGGTCCGCTAGAGATGTGTGGCCCATGGGGAGTGGTAGGGACAATGTTGAGGAGGAAATGGGCCAGATGTTGTAGGGCCTTGTAGGTTTTGGAAGCATTTAGCATTTTACTCTGATACATAAACACAGGGCCACTAGAAAGGGTTTGCTTTCTGAATTAGAAGTCTGCAGTGTAGAGTGAAGGGAAAAGGAGGGTGACAGCAGTGAGGCAGGATCGGGTAGTGAGCAAATAAGTGGGAGAAATCAAGGTGTGCTGCATCTTTATGAGGGGGGCAGCACTCACCTGGACTTCACAATTCCATGGATCACTGGGGCCACATCCATGACCTGTGCACATCTATACCATTACTCACAAAATCACAAAAGTAGCAGTTCTGTGTGCATCCCGTCATTTGTCCAGGAAACAAAACAATGAGGGAGGTTATTTTGTATACCATTCATTTTGTATTTAAGATATTTCTAGGGAACTAGCTAGTACAGACCCAAAATGAAACCACCTTTGTGTTTGAACAAGAGTGTCCTAGGCACATGAAGGAAGAAACAATTGTGGAACATATGAAGGTTGATGTGAAAGACACAACTTACTCCACCTTCCCCTGTCCTAGGTTCATTCATATTTCATTTAATATCACTATTAAATAGTTAACAGGTAAAATAACAACTATCCTTTGTGATCCATGTAGATCCTGTCATCACTACTCATTCAATCAATATGTTTTAAATCCCTACTGGACACCAGATCCCAGGTACTGTGTTGACTCAGAAGGGAACAGACATGTTTCAGGTTGGTTCCCAGTCCTCAAATTTCTCACAAGATTGCAGACAGATCATTGCAGAGCTCCTTAATTAGAGCTACAACAGAATTAAAGTCAAGGAAGCCTGGAAAAACAGACGGGGGTACCTTAATCCCAGTGTAAAGGTTGGGCCAGCTCATGGTCAGGAATGCTTTCTTGGGAGAGGTGAAGTTCTGAGTACGTAATTATCCCCCTTTTCACCTGAGAAATATTAAGGTCAAAGATATTAACTCACCTAAGGCTGCATAGCTACTGAGAGAGCAGGATTTAAATTTTAGTTCATTTGCATTTTAAAACACCATTTTTTTTTTCTCATGGACTACTATCAAAATCACTTCCCCTGACTCTGCTTCTGTTAAGTATTCTGAAAGTTTCTCAGGTATACTGCAGTCCCTCTCCTGACAGCTGGGTCCAGCTGTGAGTACAGTCAGGCTCTGAGAAGGTCTTTAACATTCCCAAACCCAGGTAACAGCTGTTTCTACAGAGCTCCTCTCTTAGGACTGTACTCCACTTAAAACTCAGTTAGAAATGTCACCTTCCATGGCTTTCTCACTAAGTAAAGCAGCCAACTTCCCTGGGGATGCTTCTACTATTCCTGTCAATTGCCCAACTGCCTGCCCCTTCCTAATTCTGAAAAAAAAGGTAGAAATGTGTATCTTAGACTTGTTGGTTTCAGGGTAGATCCTCTCCGCTTTCATCCTAGGGATTCTGGAAATTTACATGGAAGCTCCATTCTCTTGGGTGCCTGGATCTTCCAGGCAGAAAAAAGCTAGAAAGGAGGAAGGCCATACCAAAAGGAATCACATGCACTGTCTATGTCAACACCTCTCAACATAAGGGAAACGTGCCATAGTGAATGCAAGACGATTACCCCTGGACTCAGACAGACCAGGGTGTGGATCCCAGCTCCGCCACTTCCAGGCTTGCTCACTGTAACCCATCTCAGCCTGCTAATCTATTCAAGGGGATTTTGACACTTTTCAGGTTTGTTTGCACAAAATTTTAAGTGCATATAAGAAATCAGACCATCTATAAATCAACATCATGGCCTAGTGTGGTGACAGCATAGAATGTCTTCTTTTCTGTATCACTTCATTGCATTTTATCTTGCAGGGGAAATCAAAGCCTCAAACCGTGAAGTAACATGTGGAGGTGACACAACTATTATTTGCTGGGAGTGAAAGAGGTACTCACATGCTCTTTTCATATATTGTTGAGAAGAAGAACATAATGATGGAAGATACCTTTCACTGGAGTCAGTGAATCTTAACTACTGAATACCTTACCCAAGAGGTCAATGCTGAATATCATCAACAAAGGCCGCAACAACCATAGCTGTGGAAAAGAATCCTTCTATAAGACATGTTGATTTTGTGAGTGTGCAGGGTATGGAGGCATGAAGCCTTAAACTCGAATACAAACTCCACTCTAAGTTCTCATTTTCTCTTCTGTAAAACAGACATATGAACTGCCTCCCTCCCTAAGAGTTAATGGGATAACAGTTAACAGGATGCAGGGCATAACACAGGACCTCTCACAGGGACTGTACTCAACACATGTTAGATGTCTTAACTTCATCCCTTTCTTTCTGACTCCAGGGAAAGTGAAATGCCAGCATCTTTAAGTAGACGTTACATTTCTACAGCGAACAATGTTGTCTTTCTCTGATTGCTTTTGGTTGATTTTTATGGATGCTGTCAATGGTTGGAGCAGCTAGTTTTTAATGCATAACAAAGCACCCCCAAATTTTATGCTTTAAACAGTAAACTATTTTATTCACAATTCTGCAGGTCAATAATTTCACCTGGTCTCATCTGAGTGGGTGTTTTTTTTTTTTTCTTTTTGCTGTTCATGGCTAGGCTTAGTTATGCATCTTCAGGTAGTGCCCTCTTATAACCTAAGTAGTTCTGCTTGTGGGCGAATGATCTAGGATGGCCTCACCCATATGTTGGGCAATGGTGTCACTGTCAGCTGGGGTGAAAGGGAAGAATCTGCCACGGCTATCTCATCATCCAGGTAGCCCGGCCAGCCTTCCTCACATTGCTATCACAATGCTTCAAGAGCAAAAAGAGAGGGGACACCTCAGTGTTCAAGCACCTTTCAGTTCTCTGCTGGCTTCTGTTCACATTTGTCACTGTCCCACTGGACACAACACATTACATGGCCAAGACCAGAGACAACGACAGTGTGGAAGGAGATACAGGCGTCCATGAACAAATTGCAGTTTCACTGTAACAGTCTACTACAGTGATTTCTGAATTACACTGTTCATCACTGGAGAAATACGTAAATATGTAAAACCAGACAGTGGAATGCTATTCTCTTAAAAACGATTTTTACTCTTGTTACAAAAGTCTTAGCTTTTCTTGCCCTATTACTATACTGTAGATGAATAATAAAGTTATTAGACCATTCTTGCATTGCTATAAAGAAATACCTGAGACTGGGTAATTTATAAAGAAAAGAGGTTTAATTGGCTCATGGTTCTGCAGGTTTTACAGGAATCATGGTGCCAACAGCTGCTCAGCTTCTTGGGTGGCCTTAGGAAGCTTACAACGGTGGCAGAAGGCAGAGGGGGAGCAGGTGCATCACATACCAAAAGCATGAGCAAGACAGGGGAAGGTGCCACACACTTTTAAGTGACCAGATCTTGTGAGCACTCACTATCACACAGACAGCACCAAGCCATGAAGGACCCATCCTCATGATCCAAACATCTCCCACCAGGCCCCACTTCCACCATTGGGGATTATAATTTAACATGAGATTTGGGCGAGGACAAATATCCAAACTATATCAACTATGAAAGTTTAGGAAAAAGGTAACTTAAAAATTCCCTTGGTATTGTATTAACTCTGTTTTAAGTTGTGGATCTCCATATCCAGACTTTTCCAGTAGGGTTTCAGTCTGTGCCTCTTTCCATGTTATAATATCCTATTCCTCTTCCCAGCCACAAATATTTCCCCAGAAAAGACCTACTACTGCACAGGCACAGTGTGATGTAGAACTGAGCTAATAGACTAGAAAATGGCACTTCTTTCTCGTGAGACAAAGGAGATAGTACCTGGCAATTGTGAAGCAGCCCTGCCCTGTGGCCAGAGCCTGGATTGGCCCCTCTCACCCCAGACACCCCACTAGTCTGCTAGTTTTGCTAGAGTGTCTTGTGATTCATTCAAATCATGTTTCAAAGCTCTGAGTAGAAGTTGAACCACTTTGTACTACTAAGTCCTAACCATATTTTTAGGACCCCTTGGTATTTTGTTTGTTTTGTGGTGGTTGATAGTACACTTTGGGAGGCCAAGGCAGGCGGATGGCGAAGTTAGGAGTTCAAGAGCAGCCTGACCAACATGGTGAAACCCATCTCTTCTAAAAATGCAAAAATTAGCCAGGTGTGGTGGCGAGCACCTGTAATCCCAGCTACTCAGGAGGCTGAGGCAGGAGAATCGCTTGTACCCGGGAGGCTAAGGTTGCAGTGAGCCGAGATCGCGCCACTGCACTCCAACCTGTCCAACCTGACAGAGCGACAGAGAGAGACGCTGTCTCAAAAAATAAAATAATAAAATAAAATAAAATCGTGACATAGGACGGTATCTCCACATGCATGGTTTCCCAAACCCCAAGTGATGCTTATCAAAGAGAAAGAGAAGGGTGGAGTGTGTGGAGAATAGGAGAATGTCTTTGGGCTTTAACGCAGGACTACTAGATGGGTGATGCTCTGGTCTTTAAGGTGTATGTGCATCGAAGTGCAAATGGCTGCAGCAAGGAGGCGAGGAGTGTACCCATGAGGAAACTGAGGCGCAGGGAGGTCAGGCAGGTTGTGAACAGGGGTTTAAGAAAAGCATTAAATTACTGGCTGCGCCAAGATGCTCTGCAAGGTGGGAACCTGTTGAAATAAGACTGTATCATGTGACTCAGCAAAGATGCCCGGCTACTCTGCCAAGAATCCCGTGTGTTGTTCTGACAACACCAGGGCCCAGGTCCCATGAGTAAGCCAGAATGGTTGATAGTGGGGGAGGATGATGACGACGCTGCCTTTGCCCCTGTCATGTGTAAAACAACTGCGTGTGGGTTTCCTGCAGCGCAGTGGGGAGGGAGAGGAGAAACGTCCTGCCGAGCCACCGTGCCTTTGGGTCAAAGGCACACGTGGAGACAGTCTTGGCCAAAGTCACAATGTGGTGAAACGTCCTGCCGAGCCACCGTGCCTTTGGGTCAAAGGCACACGTGGAGGCAGTCTTGGCCAAAGTCACAATGCGGTGTATTTCGCTTTGCGCCAAGGAGGTTCCCGGTCCCAGAAGTGCGAAGCGCCTGCGCAGTGGGCCCGAGGATTCGCGCGCTGTGGGAGCCAGGAGACCCCCGCTCCCGCCCCTCACCCCTCGCCCCCCGCCCTCGCCCCTGCCCCTCGCCCTCCTCTGCGAACACGCACATGAACGGGAGCATGGACTCGCCCGAGAATGCGCTTCACCTCGCAGAAGCGGGTGGGCTCTGTGGAGAGTCGCAGGCTCGGACTGGCTGACTGACACGCCTCGCTGCCCCCGCCTCCACCCGCGCCCCGCCCAGCTTCATCTCTCCCCTCCCAGGGCTCGCAGGCAGACGGAGGCTCCTCTCTCTCCCCGCCCCTCGCCTCGGCCCTTTCTCTTCCCAGCACCTCGGCTGCTCCCCTGCAGCAGCAGCAGCAGCAGCAGCAGCAGCGGGGTCAGCGGCCCACACAGCAGGGAGCAGCGAGAGGAGGCTGCCTCAAGGATGAAGTGCAAACCCAACCAGACGCGGACCTACGACCCCGAGGGGTTCAAGAAGCGGGCGGCGTGCCTGTGCTTCCGGAGCGAGCGCGAGGACGAGGTCCTGTTAGTGAGTAGCAGCCGGTACCCGGACCGCTGGATCGTGCCGGGCGGGGGCATGGAGCCCGAGGAGGAGCCGGGCGGTGCGGCGGTCCGAGAGGTGTACGAAGAGGCGGGAGTCAAGGGGAAGTTAGGCCGGCTCCTGGGCGTCTTCGAACAGAACCAGGACCCCAAGCACAGAACGTACGTGTATGTACTGACTGTCACGGAGCTGCTGGAGGATTGGGAAGATTCGGTTAGCATTGGGAGGAAGCGAGAGTGGTTCAAAGTCGACGATGCCATCAAGGTTCTCCAGTGCCACAAGCCCGTGCATGCCGAATATCTGGAGAAACTAAAGCTGGGCGGTTCCCCAACCAATGGAAACTCCATGGCCCCATCCTCGCCAGATAGCGATCCCTAGTATGTACTGCTCGCGCCCACACAGACGTCTGTTTGTCTGCCTCGCTTAAAATGCATCCCGCCTGGAGCACCTCTCGTGCCATGTGCAGTCTCACGGGGAGGAGGGAGGCTTTTGTTTCCTTGGCAGACCCTCTGAATCACGCTTGCAAACTGTTGCCAGGCCCTGTTTTCAGTTTGCACGTTTTTCAGATGCTTTCCAAATCGCTTCTTGGTTACACTGTAAAATATTTCGGGGAAGCCTATGCCGCTTGGGGTTTTAGGTGCCTTAACTGTTCACCCTGCTTTTGGGGGCTGTTTGGGGGGGGCGAGGGGTGGGTGGGGAGCGTGTGGGGAGTGTGTGTGTGTCTACCTGTGCGCCCTGTGATGTTTTTGGTTTTACATTTCACACATAGTCGTGGGTGAGCGTGCGTGCGCATTTTTGATACCAGCCTTGTGGTTTGTTTGGTAGTGGAGGCCTTTGAAGTCTGACCAGCTTGGTTGTGTGGGCATCTTTTAGTATTTTTTTCCCTTGAGTTGTTTTCTCCTTCACAGCGTTCGCCCTTGTCAGGGAGCCTTTCTGTGGTGGGAGTTGGTTTAAAAAATCAGTTTTGAATTTGTAAAAACATTAGGAAATTCTACATCTTGTGCTCTTTCTGCACTCGACAGTCACTTTAGCCTCAGAAATGGGATCTCATTTGCCCCTTTCAGAAATTTCTTTTTCTATTTCTATGTGGATCATTTGGTTTTCAAAAAATTTTCACAAGTAATTTTTCACTGCTGGCTTCAAATCGCTATTTCCCATGTAGATTAACCTTATTGAATAGATGCTGCTGGGGATCTGCTAGCCAAGCACATCTTACCAGAAAAACTGTATTCACAGAATTTGATTTCCCATGCTCAACTTCCAACTCCCATTGCCCCTTACCGGATACCGTAGAAGAACCATGGTTCTCTGGATTTAAGTTTGTTTTTGAAAGAAAGTGGTCTCCCTCCCATATTTGAATGTAGTGACATTCCGCTTAAGCCTCCCTGACTCTCAGTAACCACAGGAATGGAATCTTTTATGGCGATTACATCCCAGCTGAGTTAGTTCTAGTGATGTTCAGCTGGTACAGAGTTGTCAAACTATTAGGATACCTGAACAACCTCTCAATGATAGAGAGTAATTGTTTTGTCTCACAGGACAACCTTTTCTGGGTGCCAAATTAAAAGCTCTCACGTTTGCCTCAATACTTGCTTAAAGTCAGGAATCCCATCTAGAATACCTAAATCTCTCTTCTGGACCTTCCTCTGTTCCCCCATCCATGTCTGAAATTAGGTAGAAGGAAAGCCTACTTTGTGAAAAGGGTATTCAAATGAAAAGATCATTCCTAATTTCTAGAGCAACCTAGACTACGTCATATCTCTTAAACATTATTGACAGGTATTTGGGGTTCCTTTTTTTTTTTTTTTTTTTGAGACGGAGTCTTGTTCTATGGGTCGCTGTTATGCACTTTCTATTAAGAAATTTTGGGTTTCGCTATGTAAATTCAAGGTTCCTCTTCTAGATCTCATCTCCCGTGACAGCTGAGGAAAAGCCTAGTTTTTGAAGAGAGTATGGGTGGGGGCGGGGGGCCGGGCTTGGTGGCTCACACCTGTAATCCCAGCACTTTGGAAGGCCGAGGCGGGCAGATCACCAAGTCAGGAGATTGAGACCAGCCTGGCCAGCATGGTGAAACCCCGTCTCTACTAAAAATACAAAAACTAGCTGGGCATGGTGGTGCGCACCTGTAATCCCAGGTACTCGGGAGGCTGAGGTAGGATAATCGCTTGATCTCGGGAGGTGGAGGTTGCAGCAAGCCGAGATCGCCCCACTGCACTCCAGTATGGGCGCTCGTCTCAAAAAAAAAAAAAAAAAAAAAAAAAGACTGACTTTCCCCTCGTGCCCCACTGGACAAGTACCTACTTTTTCTTATTCTAAAAAAATTTTGAAGATGACATGTTGGAGTAAAGGTAAGTTTGGTTGCTTGATACAGAATTTGCTGCTCTGGATGGTTAACATATTTTCTAAGAAACCTATGTTCTGTTAATCAGGTCACCTTTGAAAGAAGTAACCCTGAAAGGGGTGAAAGGTGGCTATAAATATTTTTAAGTCCTGTATATAGTTTCATTTGACAGAATCATTGTAAAGATTTCAACATTTTTGTATTTAGAAAATCGATAAAAATTGAAGTGTGTATATGTAAGAGCTTGTAAAGAAACAGCAACATTAGAGGGCCCTTGTGGGATAGATGCTTTAAAGGGCTCTGATGCTGGAGCTGCTCCTTGTCTCACTTGCCTTTAAGTGGAGTTCAATTGTAAGAAAAAGCATTTCTTCCCTCCATAGTTGTTGACTGGGAAAAGGGAGGTTAGAGCTTACAGTACTAACAGCTGGCCAGAGTTTTCTTTTTCAGAGTTCCTTTTGTGGAAGCACCAGTCAAAACAAATATTCTCAGCACCATTCTCGCATTGCAATCATCTTTCTGAATGACTGTTGGCCTATTAGAATATGAACTTTTTGAGGACTAGGACCCAGACTGAATCCTCCCCCATATCCTCAGAGCCTAGAACAGTGCCTGGAATTTGGAGATATTTGTCATTGATCCACAGATTAGAAATGTCTACTACAAGTGTATTCCCGATTTCTCAGCTTCATAATGTACCTGGGACAATCTGTTATTCCCTCAGGCTCTCATCTGGCCTCACAGGGAAACTGCATTGGATAATTCACTGGAGGCTTTTCCAATTCAAAATGGTTGATGAGCCATAGTAGGAGCTCAATAAATATTTGTTGATTAGAGGAATTGATGAACCAATAAAACCCTATTAATAAGATTTTTTTTTTAGGTGAATGGCATAGATGTTGTTCAGATTTACTTTGAAAGGATCAAGTATGTGAATGGATGAATGGAATTGTGAAGCACAGATGAGCTCTTTCGCACTCCAAGGACACAGCTCATCCTATGCTTTTGGACACTTCTTCCCTGTTTATTACAATGACTATTCTCCAGGTTGTTGCACTACCGCTGTATCTGTACAGAATTCTAACTTGGCACCTGTGGCCTTTTTTGTGCTTTTATGATTATGTGTCTGTATTTCCCACCAGATTATATGCCCTTGAATCCAAGGAACTTGTTTCCTTAGTCTTTTTTATATATCTAGCATATAAGATATTGCTTAGAATATGGTAGACATCACTGAAGATTTGTTTAAATAGTTCATATTTTGTAATGATACTGAATGGTTAAACAATCCCTTTCTAATCTGTCTAGCATATATGTGACTTTTGTTTATCAAGTGTCACACAACTGCTTCAAGGCAGCTGTGAGATACTAGAAAGCAAAAATTCTTACTCCTATGTCTGTGTCATCCCAGACATGTGCCTCCAGATGGCAGTATTCTACACCATCTATAAAATATATTTGCAAAGCCAGGCACAGTGTTAAGCATCTGCCTCAGGATAGCTTGAGCCCAGGAGCTTTAGTCTAGCCTGAGCAATATAATGAGACTCCGTCTCTTAAAATATTTGCCCAAACATTGAACCTAAATTTGACCACGCCCCTAGAAATAATTCCTAATTTTTAGAAAATAGGGCAGAGAAACATTATTTTACACCATGGAGATGAGATCAGCAGAATCCAGACTATAAGAAACTACAGGACACATGACTCAGTTTCTTCTGTAAATAACTTGCAAGGATGAAAGAGATGGAGGATGAACCTATAGATTTAAAGAGACTTAAGAGACATATTAACCAATTGTATGGATCTTATTTGAATTGTGATTTGACCGAACTGTAAAACAAATACATTTATGAGACAATCGGGGTAATTTGAACATTGGTGGGGTATTTGGTATTAGGATAATGGTTTTATCATTATGTTAGAAAGAAGGGTCCTCATCTACATTCTCAAACATTTGTGGCTGATATGATATGATTCTTGGAATTTGCTTCAAAATAGTAAATCTGGATGTTAAGTGCATTGCAAAGATTGATGAAACGAAATTGGCCTTGATAATTGTTGAAGCTGGGTGATGGCTAAAATGAGGTTCATTATATATGTTCATCTCTATTTTTGTATGTTTGGCATTTTCCGTAATAAAGTTTATAAAAGTAATTACTGGAGTTCTTCTTATTAAGCCTAATATACAAGGTAGAAAAAAAGGAAAACATTTAGATTGTTTAAAAAAGGTTGGCTGTGGCATACTGCTTCTGGCCCAAGAGGTCAAATGCCCAAAAAGAGAAGGGAGAAATACCCTGGAGTGGCTAGCAGTTCCCTTGCTGTAGACCAATGTTAGCAGTTTTTTCCTTTAATTTGGCCCATTGAAATAGGAAAAGCTAAATTCTTATTTATTCAAACTGGAAAGTAAGAATGGATTCTTATATGCTGGTGAGCAGGGGTTTTGATAACACCTACATACCAGTTCATACAAATGTGAAAAATCAAAGAGGTGGAGTCTCCAAGGGGAAAGTTTATGGAATTTTATAAAAACCTATATAAGCCACTTTTTAAATGGTTTTTAGGGAAACAATAGCTGTAGACTTGTTAGTTGCACATAATTAAGTTTAAAGTTGTATTTGAAGGTACGTAAAACAGGAAATTAAGCAGTTAACATTCCTGACTTCAGTGAACCATTTTGCATTTCACAGATTGCAGATACTCCTTCAGTTCTGGACTGCTTAAAATTCTGTAAAGGCCAAAATTCTGTAAAGGCCATGCTTACATCAACAAATGTGGAGTCTGCCCCTGATGTTTCTGTGAGTCAAGAAGGAACAGGCAGAAAGTAAGAAGAGTATAAGAGGTCCCTCCTAGGGGAGATGAATTCCTTCCTAAGTGTGAAGTACTGAAGCGGAAGCTGCCCCTTCTACTTCTGTTCTTTAAATGTGTTCTAATCCCAAGTGCAAGCAGCTCCCCAGAACCAACTGTTACTGGGAAAAGGGGAGGTGAAAAGTTTACCTTAGAGTCTTTTACCAGTCATAGCTGGACAGAGCTTTCAGTTCCAAGATTCCCCTGTGAGAAGGCACCATGATATACCAGAAAAACTTTCATCAAGTTTTCCCTGGAAACTGTTTTCTAATTTGAGTCTACTCTGATTGTAGCAGATTTTTTTTTAAGTTTGGAGGCGAGCAGAGCCAGGGAAGCTGTACTTTGGTGGGTGTAAACTAAAACAATTTATTGATTTGGAATCCAACAAGCTATGGCTCAAAACTGTCTTGACTAGAGGCTATATGGCCTCTGCCAGATTAGTTTACCTCTCTAACTTTCAATTTTCTCATCTGTAAATTTGCAGTAATTACAGTCCCTACTTTTGTAAATCGCTGCTTCTGAGAAGCCCTTCTTGATATTTTTTGAAAAAGTTCTTTTTTCATAGAGATGGGATCTTGCTGTATTGCCCTGACAGGAGTGCAGTGGCATGATCATAGCTCATTGCAGCTTAAGCAATCCTCCTGCCTTAGCCTCTTGAGTAACTGGGACTACAGGTGTATACCACCACACTTGGCTATTTTTTTAGTGTTTGTAGAGATGGAGTCTCACTATGTTGCCCAGGCTGGTCTCAAACTCTGGGGCTCTAGCAATCTGGAGTCTCACTATGTTGCCCAGGCTGGTCTCAAACTCTGGGGCTCTAGCAATCTGCTTGGCTTGGCCTCCCAAAGTGCTGGGATTACAGGTATGAGCTACCATGCCCAGCCCTGTTTTGTCATAGTTCTTATCAAAATTATACTTATTAGCCTGAATATCTCTGTCTTCTTAATTCTGAGGTCCACTGGCTCTGAGACCCAGACTGGGTTGTCTCTGTGTCCTGAGTCAGGCACAGAGCCTGGAATATGGCATCCCACAGATGTTCCTAACATGTTTATTATATAAATGGTTGTCACACCTTCTACTTGTGAAAGATACATTAGCTGTTATTTTGCCAGGTATTTGTTTACCTGAAAATATGAAAAATGAGATACCATAAGACTGTCATCTCTGATCAAGTTTCTTTTTTTTTTTAAGTTTCCCTTTATTGGGAAGAATATTTCATCTATAAACCATGCATTTTTCAGGATTTTCCAGTACCAATATATTCCTGACTTCTTAGCTTCGTAAAGTACTGTGTGCTTTAGCACCCTTAGGTGCTAAATTGGCACCACAGCTGCATTTGATAGTTCACTGAAGGCTAAGGCTTCCCAAATACAAATGAGTTAAAAACATGGTAATCCTTCAGTATTTATTTAATGTAAGAACCTTTGAATGAACACAAGTATCCTAATTATTTTAGTTTACAGGTAAAAGACATAAGACAGCAATTAGGATTATATGGTAACTAGCTAATATAGACAAGGCCAAGGCCTGACTGATTTGACTGGTAAAGATACAAGGAAACACTTTTAGATTGAGACAGTTTAGTACTTACATAAACAGTGCAAAGAATGAACCAAAGAGGCCAACTCCCTGGGTCCTTGTCTCATATACCCTAAAAGACAACAAAGAAACAAAAGGGGCTAGATGATTATAACGCAAGTTGAGGGATACTCCCTGGCTGAGGAGCCAAATCTATACTGCGGCTGAGTGGTTATATATTCTGCAGCTCTATTCCAAAGGGCACAGGACAGAAAGTTCCGTACCTCATCAGAATCTGGTAAGTGATGAGAAATTCATTCAAGACAGCCTCTCAGAAGAGAGAGGGAAGTGACTGAGAGAAGGCCTTATAGCAGCTCCTTACAGCCTCTGATCTTCTCATGTTCTGGGAGAATCATAAGGCATTTAACCAAAACTCAGATTAGCTACAGTTCAAGCCTATATGGATACATGCAAGGGTGCCAGGTCATCATGGAGGAGCCATTCCCCTACAACTCCACTCTCCTTTCATATATCCACCTGAGGATTCTTTTTACAAACATAAGCCACCTGTTATGGCCACTCTAAAGACACAGAATGGACCCCATGCAAAATTTGGTTTAGATATCGAGAGCGATAATACACATCAACAGGGTATTCAAAAGTTTATTACTCGCAGCTGGAAATGGAAGGTAATGAGCTGAGTGCCTATGAGAGCCTCTATTTCCAGGAGACTCCAGTATATATCCAGCAGTTGCCACTCTAACAATATACAGCATAAGACTTACGAAGGCAGTTTCTTGCATCAGAAGGTCATGGGCAACTCATAGCCATCATGGATGGTATAAAGACTCCAAGAGGCATTAGAGGAGGATGCTAAAGCTTCTACAGTGAAGAAGTCTCAGGGTGGGAGTGGCACTAATATGGTTGAAAAAATTCTAGAGTGTTTTGCTGGGAGGGGGGTCCCACTCAAGGTGGGCCTATTTTGCAAGTAATGGCATAAATGGGCCAAAGTAAAATTTGTAAGTGAGGAAAATGTTGCCTCCAGAACCCACAAAGGCCTAAATATGTTTGGCATGCTTTAATGTTGACAGAGATGGAACAGCCCTGAGTTTACCAATAATTTTCAGGAATTTAAACAAAGTGGCAAGACTTCGTGCCCTGTGTGGGGCAGTGGTCCATCCCCTTTTTGTGAGCTCCTTCTTAGAATATTTGTATGTCCTGAATGAGTGTTCTAAAGAATTCTCTTAGAAAAGAATGCCATCAATGTGGTGTCATATCTGTGCTCCTGGAGGAAGTTAGATGCAGTTAAGGTCTTGCCTCCAACGACTGTGTGAGATAGCAGAGCTGTTGAGGTACCCTCTAAGTAGCCAGGTAAAGGTGTACCATTTCACTTTGGAGGGGAAGGAAGAGAGGCTACTGAAGTATGCACTAAACAGAATGTATTAGCCAAATATACAATAGCAAAACATTTATCAGTTGCTGATTGGATGGAGTCAATAATTTCCATTGTAATAATAATTAGTTGGTCTAATTGCTGGGACCACAGCATAAAGGCTGTGGTAATTCATCAAGAAGTCTCATTCATTCTTTCCAAGTTTAGGAACGGGCCAAATTAAGCTGTTAAATGGAGAAGCAGTGGATATAATCACCCTCCCTCTTATCTAAATAGGCCTCGTAAAATGGGTTGCAATCCTTTGAAGGCTCTATCTTGAGCTAAGAGCCATTGTCTTGTCAATGTCTAATTGACACTAGGCTCTCTTAGCTCTGTATATTGGGGAGTTTTTCATGGAGGCTCATTTCTTCAAGTCAGTTTGTAAATGCCAAAGACTCAATCTAATTTTGATTTATTATTTAATGAGTCTGAGAGTCCATGCCCACTACTGGATATTTTAGGGCCATGGATGCTATAACCATGGGGAATTTAGTCAAGACAATAATTATGAAGGTTAAATGGAGGCATACATGTTTGTCCTCTATTTTATATTCAGTAACTACCCTAAGATTATAGGGTTACCCTGTGTATTAGGGTTCTCCAGGGAAACAGAACCAAGAGGATGTGTGTACATATATTGAAGCACATCTATTATAAGGACTTGGTTCATGAAATTATGGTGGCTGGGGTGAGTCCCAAATCTGCTATGTGGACTGGCAGCCTTGAGACCCAGGAGAGTTCATGGTACAGATGAAGTCCAAAGGCAGTCTGTTAGAGTATTCCCCCTTGCTCAGGGAGGTCAGCCATTTTATTCTATTCAGGCCTTCAGTTGATTGGCTGAGGCCTACTCATATTGTGGAGAGCCATCTGCTTAGTCAAAGTTCACTGATTTGAACATTAATCTCATCCCAAAACACCCTCCAAGTTGACATATAACATTAACCATCACAAGTCCAACGCTCGTCAAATTGGCACCCATACACATCTTAAACCATACTTTATCCCCCAAAAAAGACAATAACAAGGCCATACTTCTACTTAACATGATACAACTCTTCTGCATGCAGTGGGAAGTGAATAACCTTTTCCCCAGGAGAAGATGTGAAGTCTTTGCATTTAATCTCTTTGATATCTCATAAGTTAAATACTATGATAAAAAGTTCATACATCTTGTGTTACGTGAAAAGGAGATAAGATAGAGAAGAAAAAGATATTTGCTACACACACACACACACATACACATGCAAACACAAACATATAACAAAATAAGATGGAAATACTCATAGTGACTACTGTCTTCATTTCTGTAACTGGTCACATAGTAGTAGCTGGTATTTATAATTACCTTCTTCCACTACTGATTATGTATTCCCTTTGCCTTCAGCAAACACCTCACCTGGTCATAGTTCTTTTTCTGGTAGGGTGACCCAAACCTTCATTCCTAAGTACATTAGTAGTCTTACTTGAATTAGGTTGTAATAGTTTACCATTGATTTTAATTATAGGACATGATAATACTAAGAGAGGCCCTGGTGGATCCTCCTATATTGCAGACATACTCTTCCTTACCTCCATTGAGGAGTAGCAATCTGATTTCCTTAGTAGTCAGAATTACTCCAACTATCAGAGTAAGTCCTTTCTTTACCTGTTGATTCAAAGGCATGAGGATCCCAAAGTGGCCAGGTGGCAATCTTAACTTCCAGATCAATGGAATAATTGTATCTTCTGGTGGAAGCACTCCTCCCTTTGGGCGTAAGACCTCTAGGCCAGCAGAGTATAAGGTTGTGAGGAAAGGAAGCAAAACTGTTGCTAGTGGGTCACAAGGCTTGTTACTGAGTGGTGTCACTCCCATTTCCCTTCCTTGATTACTGGACCTGTGAATCCTGGCTATTGGAGAAACAGCACCATATACTGGACACTGATTCAGTGCATATATATCCTCCTGGAGAACCTTGCTCTAGCCCTGCAAGGTATTGTCACTTAGCTTGCAATCTTTTAAAGGTCACTCCACTGTTCTGTCAAGCCAGGTGCTTCAAGATGATGGGGAACTTGGTAAAAGCAGTGAATTTCATGAGCATGAGCTCATTTCAGCACTGCATTTGCTGTGAACTTAGTTTCTTGATTAGAAGCAATACTGTATGGAATGCCATGACAGTGGATAAGGCATCCTGTAAGTCCATGGATGGTAGTTTTGCAGAAGCATTGTATGTAGTGAAGACAAACCAGCATCCAGAGTAAATGTTTATTCCAGTAATAAAATTCTGCCTTTTTATAATGGAAGTTGCTATGGTTTCAATGTCTTTCCAAAATTAATGTTGAAACTTAATCCCTAATGTGGCAGTATTGAGAGATGGGGCCTTTAAAAGACAGAGCCCTCATGAATGGATTAATTTTTCATTCGTGGATTAATGGATTAACAGGTTATCATGAGAGTAAAACTGGCAGCTTTATAAGAAGGGGAAGAAAGACCTGAACTACATGTGAGCACACTCCTCAGCTGCCTCAACATGTGATGCCCTGCACCACCTTGGGCATACAAAAACAACCTCTATGAGGGTCCTCACCAGAAAGAAGACTTGTACCAGATGCAACCCCTTGACCTTGAACTTCTCAGCCTCCATAACTCTAAGAAATAAATTTATTTTCTTTATATATTACCAAGTTTCAGGTATTCTGTTGTAAACAACAAAAAAATAGTCTAACACAGAAGTAGTCCAATGTAATCAACCTGCCATCAGGTAGAGAGCTGATCACCCTGGGAAATAGTGCCATATTGGCAACTTGGTGTTAGTCTCTGATGATGGTAGTTTGGGCACTCAGCAGCAGCTGTAGCCAGGTCAGCCTTGGTGAGTGGAAATCCATTTTCCTGAGCCCATGCATAACCTCTATCCCTGCCACCATGGCCACTTTTTTCACAAGCCCGTTGCATGATGATGGAGTGACTGGGTAAAAGGCTGACTGGTATTCACAGAACATGTCATCTTATCCAATTGATTATGAAGATCCTTCTATACTAAGGTCACCTTTTGTGAGCATTCACATGAGATGAAATATCTTCACATTTTTCACCCAGACAAGTCTATCCACATAGCTCTTTCCCAACCTTGCATATCACCAGTTTTCCAATCATGTTCCCTCCAAGTCCCTGACCATCTGGCCAAAGCATTGGCTACGACCTGTGAATCAGGATGTAATCCCATGTTTGGACATTTCTCCTTCCAAGAAAAGTGAGAAAAAGTTGTATTCCTTATAGTTCTGCCCACTGGATAATTTTCTTTCACTAATGTCCTTCAGGGATGTTCCAGGAAGGGGATGTAGCACTATAGCTGTCCATGTTTGGGTGATGCCTGCATATCACGCATAATCACCTGTAAACCAGGTCCGAGCCTTCTCTTCCTCTGCCAACTGATCATAGGGTATTTGTGTCTCCAGGGCCTGCTTGGGCATGATTTTATTTATACACACACACATACACACACACACACACACATACACAACCACTTCCACTTCATGGAGTACTGCTGTGCACACCCAACTTGATGACCTAATGGATCAAATAACACTCATTTTATGAATAGCAGTTCAGGTCCCATGGTAACTTGGGGGCCCATGGTTATCATGGTTAATTGTTCAGTCTCTACTAAGGCCCGGTAGCAAGCCAAGAGCTATTTCTCAAAAGGAGAGTAGTTAAATGCAGAGCATGGCAGGGATCCCCTCCAAAATCCTAAGGGCCTGCACTGTGATTCACCTATAGGGGCCTGCACTGTGATTCACCTATAGGGACCTGCCAAGGGCTCTGTAGTAGTCCATTTTCATGCTGCTAATAAAGACATACCTGAGACTGCACAATTTACAAAAGACAGAGGTTTATTGGACTTACAATTCCATATGGCTGGGGAGGCCTTAAAATCATGGTGGAAGGTGAAAGGCATACCTCACATGGTGGCAGACAAGAGAGCTTGTGAAGAGAGACTTCCATTTTAAAAACCATCAGATCTCGTGAGACTTATTCACTATCATGAGAACAGCAAGGGAAAGACCTGTCCCCATGATTCAGTTACCTCCTACCGGGCCCTTCCCACAACACATGGGAATACAAGATGAGATTTGGGTAGGGACACAGCCAAACCATATCAGGCTCCAAACAGCATCTCTATCTGCCACTGTCACTTCAAGCACCACTGGATCTGCTGGATCATATGGCCCAAGTGACAGAGTAGCTTGCAGAGCAGCCTGGACTTGTTGTAGAACCCTGAGTTCCACAGTCAAGCAAATTAACATGCCCATCATCTCAATTTTGTTGTTGTTGTAATAAAGGTACCTAAAATCTGCTTTCTTCGCAAATTACCAGTATATGATACAATATTATTAACTATAGTCCTCATGGTGTACACTAGATGTGTAGACGTTCATCCTACATACCATAACTTTCTATTCTTTGATCTACATCTTCTCTATGTTCCTCTTGTTTCATTGCAGGAGGGGCCAGATGCAACAACTTATTCTTCACCTTAGAAGGGATATCTTGACATGTTCCACACCACTGGACCCCTAGAAATTTCACTAAAGAAGGCAGCCCCTGAATTTCTGTCAGATTTATTTCACATACCCTGGCATATTAATATGTTACCAATAAGTCTAGAATGGTTGCTACTTCTCATGCACTAGGTCCAATCAACACAATATAGTCAATGTAATGTACCAGTATGATTTCTTGTGGAAGGGAAAGATGATCAAGATCCCCACAAACTAAATTATGACACAGGGTAGGACAGTTGATATACCCCTGATGTAGAACAGTGAAAGTATATTCCTGGCCTTGACAGCTGAAAGAAAACTGCTTCTGGTGGGCCTTATGGACAGGTATGAAGAAAAAGGCATGTGCCAGATCAATAGCTGCATACCAGATGAGATGTGTTAATTTGCTCAAACAATGAAACCACACTGAAACAGCAGCTGCAATTGGAGTCACCACCTGATTAAGCTTATGATAATCCACTGCCATTCTCCAAATTCCATCTGTCTTCTGCACAGGTAAGATATTTGAGTTGAATGGGGATGTGGTGAGAATCACCATCCCTGTATTTTTTTCAAGTCCTTGATGGTGGCACTAATCTCTGCAATCCTTCCAGGAACATGGTATTGCTTTTGATTTACTACTTTCCTAGTGTATTAGTCCATTCTCATGCTGCCCAAGTGTGAACTGCCCAAGACTGGGTAATTTATAAGGAAAGACGTTTAATTGACTCATAGTTCCACATGGCTGGGGAGGCCTCAGGAAACTTACAATCATGGCAGAAGGGGAAGCAAACACACCCTTCCTCACATGGTGGCAGGAAACAGAAGTGCCAGAAGGGGATATGCCAGATGCTTATAAAACCATCAGATCTTGTGAGAACTATCACGAGAACAGCATGGGGGAAACCATCCCCATGATCCAATCACTTTCCACTAGGTCCCTCCCATGATATGTGGGGATTATTGGAACTACAGTTCAAGATGAGATTTGGGTGGGGGCATAGCCAAACCATATCACCTAGGTAAAGGAAGTTCTAGCAGCTTCCACTTGTCCTTTTCCACCATAATAGCCCTCACTGCAAAAGTCATTCTTTGAGATTCTGCCAGTTGCTGAGTATATCTACACTAATTATTCATTCTTAAAATAAAATAATCATAGGATGGACTCAGGGACTCACTGGGCCCACTATGAGGTGGACCTGAGCTAAAACTCCATTATCACCTGACCTCCATAAAACCTTACTCTGACAGTGATGTTTTAGGCCTCCTGGAATTAGTGTCAGAGCCAATAGTAGTCCCTGAAAGGTTTGATTATTTTCTTTTCTCCTATGCAGTTACCCTGGCATAAGGCTTTAGGTGCCTTTGGGAAATGTTGGGAGATAGATTAATAATATCCATTTTTGGCAGTGTTTCAGGGTCCTTGCTCAAGGGGATCTGGCCTCCTTTTCAATTCAAGAGTTTCTGTGTCTGTGAACTGGCTCACATCTGAGAATTGATTGAGGACCTGTGACACTATTTTTATGATTGTGAATTTTACCTAAAGTTTTCTGCTTATACAGATCAAACGTAACTTTAGTAGACTTCTATCTTTGTCCACTCAGACTGCTCTAATAAAATACCATAGACTGGGTTGTTTTAACAACAGACATTTATTTTTCATAATTCTGGAGTCAGACTCTTTATTATATGACCCTATCAGATATCCCAATTACTTCTACTCATTATACCAAATCTGTTCTGTTTGTCTTAGGCAACATTGGAGTAGAGTGACCATGACTATAACTCGTAGTAGGATAATTGAACCCATCTGCAGGATAGACTTCAGCCACTTGTAGTCAAGGCAGTTAAATATAGAAAAGCATAGAAAAGAGCCCAACAATAACAAGATGAGGCTAAAGGGAATCATATCAGTGTCCAAAATATTAATCTTATTATTGTTTCAAGTGGAGGCTAGTTCTGGAGCCAGTGGATGTTAGGTTTCTGAGAATTCTTAGATTGGGATTTCTTCTTGGCCAGAAATTAAGTTGTGAATGGTGGGAACATGAAATTGGCCAGATGCCCTGTGAACAAGGGCTGAGAGAGAGAGAGATTAATAGTCTCCCTTCCAACTCTTGACCATTCAGGGTCAACGGTGTTTTCTCCTCACTGTTCATGGTTGTTCTCTTTCCACAGCCACAAGACTGATGTGACTTGTTTCTGCAGCAGTCACTTCACTGTTTTTCCAGTCTTCCCAATGTCTTACCCACTCCATATCCCTGACCTCATCCCTATGTGGTTTGGAAGTTTCTTCTTCGTATTTCTTGTACCATCTAGATTATCTCACACTCCCTGACATGTGGGTCATGCCAAGATCACCTTAGAAGCGGTCATTTCATATTTATGATCAGTATCATCAATGTCCATAATTGCCCAAATATAGCCAGATGGCAAAAGAAGCATTAGGTTAATCTCCCGCCCCCACAGCTTACAAGTTTTAGTAGCTTGATTTCCCAGGAGTAGGTGTAGGAGTGAAAAAGGTAGAATGAGAGGAGAAAATTATGGTTTGTATTTTCTTACAGCTAGCCGGGACTTCCTTTCCCACTCTTCAGCCTCATATTAAACATTTTATTTAAATAGGAGTTACCCGTCTGAAGAATCACCACATTTAGAGCCCAAACTGCCTGTCTTAAGTGTGTGCTCCACTGGGATCTGAGCCTTGGTTAACCAGTTGCCTTTTTCATTTTCTCCTTTAAGAGTCCACTTTATCTTTCAGTGGCACCTGCTGCCTGGAAATTATATGGGGCATAAAATATCCAGAGAATATCTATACGGCTGCCCACTGTTTGTTACTTTTTGCTATAAAGGCAATACCTGATGTGTTCAGGGAATCCAAATATGTAACATAGTCCATCTTAGAGTCACTGAATAGTATGGCCCCCATTTGCTAAGTTGATAAGAATAGCAATGCCATGCCTGAAAAGTTGTCTATGAAAGTCAATGTCCAGGGGTAGCCTCAAGAGGAGGATAGGATGTACATATTTTCCAGGATTGGCCAGGTCTGGTACCTCTGGCTATGTGCCCCAAAGCTCCCTTTGCCACTTAGTTGCATAGCTTTCAGTTTGAACACATCTGCCAGGCTTCAAATCTCATGTTCTGGAATCATTAGGTCTTGTTTGTTTGTTGTTGTTGTTTGTTTTTGTTTTTGCCCAGTCCTGAATTGTAAATAGATTACTGTACTCCATGTGATGTTATATTCAAGTGGATGCCCTACCCAGGTGTCCTTTTATGGGTAGTACAGATTTGACCATCTTGCTGTTGCCATTGATGTTCATCTTCAAAAGGTCCTTTGTCATGGGCATCCATGTTAGTCATGAACAGAGGTTGTGGTCCTGTGCAATTTGCTGCTATGTTGTTTGTCTCTGCCAGGACTGAGACTTGATCATCCAGTCATCCTACTGCCAGTTACTACACTGCCAGACTCTTGACTCCTGCTCGTAAGTCAATGAAAAATATAACAGGGTGCATTTTGGGGGTTGTTTTCCAGGGAAAACACCATGAAAATATATCACTAAACAGACATCCCTTTTCCATGAGCAGTTATAGTACACAGTTTTCTTTGGAGATGCACTGCAGCAGTGACCCAGCACATCTCACTGGTTTTGAACTTAGCTGATCCATCTGTAAACCAGGCCCAGATGTCCTCAGGAACCTCAGTTTACTGAAGCCCTCAAGAAGCTGAAGGTGCTGGCACAGACCCCACATCTAAGACAGCCTCATCTAAAACATGACGAGCCAATATTTCATGTAACTGTGAGACTCCATAATGCCCAGCTTACTTTTTCCTGGATATACAACTTCCACTTAATAATGGATGCTTGTTGGGTGCTATAGTTGGAATGTTTTTGTCCCCTTCAAATTTCATATTAAAATTTAATCTGCAATGCAACAGTATTGGGAGATGTGGCCTTTGGGGGGTGATTGAGTCATGAGGGTAGAGTTGTTATAGGATTAGGTGCCATTATAAAAGGGCTAGATGGGGGGAGCTCATCCCTTTTTTGCACTTCCACCTTTTGCCATGTAAAGACATAGGGTTCCTCCCCTTCAGAGGAGGCAGCACTTACCAGACAACCAAACATGCCACCACCTTGATGTTGGACTTTCCAGCCTCCAGAACTGTGACAGAATAAATTTCTATTCCTTATGAATTACCCAGTCTATGGTATTTTGTTGTAACAGCACAAACGAAGACATTGGGCAACATCTACTTTGTTGATGTTCTCCTTTCTGACCCACCTGACAGTAGAAACGTCAGGGTGTCACAACACCTGCTGCTGCTTTGTTAGTTTCTCAGAGTCCACCAGCAACAAATAACAACCAGTAATAGGCTGACAAATGGACTATGCCAGGTGGTCATGCCAGCCAAGTGCTGTGTCCAAAACCCCAGGAAGCACCATTGCCTAGTGTATTAGTCTGTTCTCATGCTGCTGATAAACACATACCCAAGATTGGGCAATTTATGGAAGAAAGAGGTTTTAGTGGACTCACAGTTCCACATGACTGGGGAGGCCTCACAATCATGGCAGAAGTCAAGAAGGAGCAAGTCACATCTTACATGGATGGCAGCAGGCAAAAAGAGAACTTGTGCAGGGGAACTCCTCTTTATAAAACTGTCATATCTTGTGAAATTTATTCACTATCATGGAACAGCATGGGAAAGACTTGCCCCCATGATTCAGTTACCTCCCACCAGGTCCCTCCCATAACACATGGGAATTCAAGATGAGATTTGGGTAGGGACACAGCAAAACCATATCACCTAGTGACCACACTGTTTTGTCATAAGCTCCAGTCTGTGTAACTGTCAATTACTGATACTTATAGCTCAAAGAGCTTTTTAGGACTGACTGGCCTGAGTGGTAAGTCTGTACAGATTCACAGGACAGGTATAAAATTACGTAGTTTCTTGAGTCACTTCTGCCTCCATTAGTCCTTGGTTAGTATAGTGATATCCATTTCCTACCCCAATATCTTTATTGCTTTGCAGTTACTACATGACTAGACTGGGAAAGTCTGGAAGTCTGGCAGGCTTCTGGTTGTGCACTCACACTACTAGCACTGTTCTAATTGTGTCATTTCCCCTCAGGGTATATCCATTGCAACCATGAAATGTTACAACCACTTGAGTGTATACTGGTCTCAAATGACCCATATATAAGATTTTATAAGTTCATTGTCCAATCTGAGATTTCCACATCTAGTTAAAGTAATTTTGAAGCTATGTTAATTTCCTATTGCTGCAACAACAAATTAGTACAAACTCAGGGGCTCAAAAAATATATACATTTGTTCTATTACAATTCTGGAGATCAGAAGCCTAAAATTAAGGTGTTTGTACGGCTGCATTTCTTCTGGAGGCTTCTGGGGATAATCTATTTCCTTGCTTTTTCAATCTTCTAGAGGCCACCTGCATTATTTTCCCATCTCAAAATTTGTAACATAATCACATCTACTAAGTTCCTTTTGCCATGTAACATATTCATAGTTTCTGGGGATTAGGATGTGAACATTTTGGGGGGGACAGCATCATTCCACTTGTCAGACTAGCCATGTCTATGGATGCTACCCAGCATCACAGTGACTTGTATCCCAGTGTTCAAAAGAGTTGAAAAGGTTTGGCAACCTTGGTTGCTGTCAAGTCAGCAACATGCCTTGACCAGTGTATAAGGCCTCCAGTCCCACTTAGAGAAGTAGGGACCTTGGCCTCTGCCCTAGTTGTTTTTTTCTTGAAGCAGGGCAGGACCTGGGTTAAGAGGTAGTGTTGAAGGTGTTGGGTCAACACTAGCTTGAACAGCACAAATTTCATCAAGGATTCTAGGTCCTTTTGGTGCTCCTCCTGTTTGTCCACAGTAAATACCAAAGCTAGCTAAGGATTCTTCCCTCCTACAGCCAGGATCTTTAAATTGTGTGGTCCTCTTGGGGCCTGATAGTGAGAGAGAACTTCCCTCGTGGGAGTATTATACATCTCTTGGGGGACCCTGGCATAATAGCCAGCTCTACAAGGTACTATTGTCTGGATCTTCAGTTGGTTTCTTTCTCTCCTCCTTAGCCTGAAGGACATTTTCCTAGTCCTGTGTTCTGTAGCATTTTGTTTCCCAGGAACTGAGGAGTTTTCCAGAGGCTATGTCTGGGACACAAGAGAAGATTTTTATTGCCGCTGATAGCCTGGTGGTGCCAACTGAACAAACCAGTGAATCTGACCCTGTATGACTATCTCATCACCTAAGAACTCTTGTTCTCCATTATAAATCCAGCCTCAGGTTACTTTAGCTCTAAGGGAAGTTATAGCTGCCCCTGCTCTCACCCATAGGTGTTTATCAAATGACACAAATTCATCTCAGGTTGGTCACTGTTTCATTATGAATGTAAATATCTACTGCAACAATTCCTCACTGGTCTCAACATACTCTTCTATGTCAACGTTATCAGCCAATGTGTATGTGGCCAGGCTGGCTTGGAGCATGGGGCCAGTCTTTAGATGACTGAGTGATTTCCATTCCTTCTCATTTACAAAAACTGGAATGGCTATCTCATCTGCTAGTCAGATAAGCCAAGTCCCTGTACTCTTACTGGAATCTGTTCAAAGCTTTCTCCAATTTACCTAATTTCTAGCTCATTGTAAGAGTGGACCGCGGCACATGTATGAGTAACTGACTGCCCTTGATTATCAGGGCACATGTTATCTGCGGTTATGGCCACGGATTAGAGGAAAACAGTTTTGCTCTCCCAATGGGACAGAAGGGTGGATAATAACCATGGAATACTTCTTTTTGGCTTTATGGAGTCCCTATCTCTTATCTCTATCAATGCAAGTCATCAGGGGTCTCAGGGATTATGGTCAAGGACCACTTGTCCCCCCTTATTGCCAAACGCTTCAGTAACCAGGTCTGCGCTACTGCTCACCAATGTTCCATACCTGGCTACCCAGCTTATGGGGTCACAGCTGTCTTTTTTTTCCAAAAAAAGGCATTGTGACTTTATAGGCCTCCAGGAAGAGAGGATTAAAAATTAGAATGGAGTCAATCTGTCAGGGTAAGGTCAAAGTCCCCTATAGTGTGGCCTCTTTTACTATATACAAATGGTCAAATTTTGTAGGAGTTACAGTTTTTCTATCAGGAACATACCATTATTTAGTTTCCAAAACACAGTAGTTTTTCTTTGATGCCAGAGGGATTCAGTGTTGTGAAGCTACCTACATTGTTTCAAGAAATTTTATTTGATAAGCAGGCCTTCAATTTTGGGGGAGCTTATCAGTTTTTCCTGTAGCTGGGCAGCCAAGGGCTGATAATGAAACCCTTAATTTGTCAACCAACAAGACATCATTTATACAGTGAAAACTTTGGACATCAGAGGAATTTCCTAACACCGTATAAACATTTAAGATTCAAGTATATAACCTATCTTAAACCAATTACACATTTTTACAACTATATAAACAATGGATCTTCTCAAGCCTCACTCAAGTTACTTTTTTCTGTCTCCATAGCAAGTTTTGCCCAAATTCTACCAGGCATCTTTTTTTTTTTTTTTTTAACAGAAACATAGAACAAGAGGCACCTCCATTACAGGGTAGCTGGAAGCTCAGAGAATGGGGGAATAGGGTGGCACAGGGTGAGCAACTTACACCAATAAGTGCATCTTTGCACTTACTTTTGTGGTTGTAAGTGGTCATTCACTGGGTTTCAACAAATGTACTCTTAATAACATCAAAGCATCAACTGAACAGCTGGTTTCAATCTTACTTCTAGCCACCTGACCTCCAAATGTTTATCAGCAGGTAACATGGTAACACTATGGGATCCCTGGGAGTCCTGTCTCTTAACAGGGCTCATACAGACCCCGTGCGAGGACCCTTACTTCTCCTCCCTCACCTACTTCTTAGGCAAGGGTTACGTTACCAGGTCCTGGGAATCTTATCCTTCCTAATGTGGCCTATGTAATCCCTTAATAGAAGGACCCTCCTCCACCTTTTTCCCACCACATAGGCAAAAGCATGTGCAACCAGATGCCAAGGAATCTTTTTACTTAACCAGGACTGTGCAGCTTCATGTTTTCTAAAAGGACACTATAAATTTACTGGCTTCACATTGACACAAAATTAGGCTCACAAATAATGATAAGGCAAAGCCAAGGCCTGACTGATTTGACTAGTAAAAATTCAACAAGCTGTTTTTAGATTTAGGCAGTTTAGTACTTATATAGACAGTGAAAGAAAGATCAGCCAAAGGTGCCAGATCCCTGCGATCCTTGTCTCACACACCAGAAAGGATGACACCAAAACTAAAGGGACTAGGAGACTACAACACAACTTGTACAGTACTTTGTTACTGATGAGCTAAATCTAGACAGCAGTTAAGTGATTTTATATTTTGCAGCCCTATTTTGAAGAGGATGGGTCAGAAAGCCTCTTACCTCCTCAGAACCAGGAAGTAGATGGGAAACTGTCTCATGACAGCCTCCTGGGGAGCTAGGAAGGTAAGAGATCGTCTTATAGCAGCTTCTTATACGCTTCCCATTCTCTTGTGTTCCAGGAGGATCATAAGGCAGTCTTCTAAAACCCAGGTTAGCTGTGGTTCAAGCCTTTGCCAATGTGGACACAAACAGGGCACAAGGGCACCATGACAGAACCATTCCCCTATGGGCGAAAACCATAGATGTGAACCCAGTGATACATAGAATTACTAAGTCTGTTTAGGCCTTTCACATTTATAATGAGGGATATCTCATTTTCCTCCTCCTCATTTAGCCATTCATTCTCAGTCTACTTTGCTGTCTCTTCTATTTTTCCCCTCCGTGCTCAACATTTTACTCTATACAAACTGTAAATTCAGAACCTATACTCCTTTTGTTTGTGTTTGCTCCCTGTCTAGATTCTGAAACGTTTGTAGGGAAATATTCCATTTCATTGCCTTTTCCATATCCAGTAGATATCACACTGAATGAAATATGGTAGACTATTTGTTGAATTAAAATTAATTTTAGCATTGACACTAATTGGAAAAAGATCCCATCCAATCTGGATTAATAGATGATTTCTCTGTATGTGCTGTATGTGTCTTGTTTGTGATTTTAGTGCATCAAGTGCTATATAAATTATGTTAGGCAAGTGAGGTATTTGAGGACTAGAAATTGGACTCAATTTTTTGTATCTGTCCTCACAGTGACTATCTCAGTTCTTAATACAAAATATGTTAAGCATCATTTCTATCACTTTAGTAACTCATGTCATCCCTATGGTTTTTGTCTCATCTACATGTAGCCTGTACTTAATATTTTTAAAATTAAATTAACTCCAAAAATGAATCCTCTGGGTACTGAACAATATTATTAAATAAAAATAAATTTAAATGTTAATATATCCACAGATACTCCCATCCTTAGAATCCCCTCCCAGAACATACCCTCCATTCCTATGGATGCTTCAAGGGTTCACCTACCAGTTCCAGGGTTGGTATTTCCAGTCACAGACCCTCCTTAGGTGATGCAATGACCCTGAGTTAGGGCCACCATAGAAACCAGAGAAAGAACTGTTCCTGAAGCTAGAGAAAAGGAAAGTACTTACAATCTGAACCCAAAGGAATTTTGTACTTCCTATATCATGATCTCAGAACTTTTTTGAGCCAGTGAGGCAGAGCAGAAGGCAGACCAGAAAGAAAAAAAAAATGAGCTCACTTTGGCTTACTTTCCTTGAGGGGGAAGATATTCTAGCTTCATGCCTCTAAGGTTCTAGGAGAGATCACAGCCCCAGAGCTGCACCTAGAAAAAGAGGCACCTGCACATCAAACAACTCTGAAGAAAATCTGCCAAATTCCAAACTTCCCCTCTCCCACACGTTCCCCAGAGAAACTCCCCAACAAGGCCCTCAATAATAAAGTGGTAACACCAAGAGGATATATGTCAAAAGAAATATAGATCCAAGATTATTTTCTAGGTTCTAAGAAAGGCAATGGCAACAAAACCCAAAATAGACAAATGTGATCTAATTAAACTAAAGAGCTTCTGCACAGCAAAAGAAACGATCATCAGAGTGAACAGGCAACCTACAGAATGGGAGAAAATTTTTGCAATCTACCCATCTGACGAAGGGCTAATATCCAGAATCTACAAAGAACTTAAACAAATTTACAAGACAAAAACAAATGACCCCATCAAACAGTGGGCAAAGGGTATGAACAGACACTTCTCAAAAGAAGCCATTTATGTAGCCAACACACATATGAAAAAAATGCTCATCATCACTGGTCATCAGAGAAATGCAAATCAAAACCACAATGAGATACCATCTCACACCAGTTAGAATGGCAGTCATTAAAAAGTCAGGAAACAACAGATGCTGGAGAGGATGTGGAGAAACAGGAACACTTTTACACTGTTGCTGGGAGTGTAAATTAGTCCAACCATTGTGGAAGACAGTGTGGCAATTCCTCAGGGATCTAGAACTTGAAATGCCATTTGACCCAGCAATCCCATTACTGGGTATATACCCAAAGGATTATAAATCATGCTACTATAAAGACACATGCACACATATGTTTTTGTGTCACTATTCACAATAGCAAAGACTTGGAACTAACCCAAATGTCCATCAATGATAGACTGGATTAAGAAAATGTGGCACATATCCACCATGGAATACTATGCAGCCATAAAAAAGGATAAGTTCATGTCCTTTGCAGGGACACGGATGAAGCTGGAAACCATCATTCTAAACAAACTATCAGAAGGACAGAAAACCAAACACCAGATGTTCTCACTCATAGGTGGGAGTTGAACAATGAGAACACATGGACATAGGACAGGGAACATCACGCACCAGGGCCTGTCGGGGGGTTGGGGTTCAGGGGAGGGATAGCATTAGGAGAAATACCTAATGTAAATAACGAGTTGATGGGTGCAGCAAACCAACATGGCACATGTATACCTATGTAATAAACCTGCACGTTGTGTACACGTACCCTAGAACTTAAAGTATAATAATAATTTTAAAAAACGGCATCTAAAAACCTAACATTAACAGGAGGAGGACTGGAGACCATGAGAAAGAAGAAAGCTTAGGGGTAGAACATGAATCAGATAATAGAGACCTTTTCTTTGTCTTTTATAAATATGAAAATAGGGCTCATCAATCTAAAATAATCAAAAAGATGAGAATCTAGTTGAAAGAGTTTTATTCATGAGCAAAAGTTGAGGACAGGCTGCCCAGGAAAGCACAAGCTCCAAAGAATGGAAGTCAGTATTCCAAAGTGTAGAAGTTTGGGATCGTTTATATAGACAAAGTTCAGGAAAGTTTCACAGAATTTCAGTATCTTTCTATGTAAAACTTAAGGCACAGTTACAATGATCAGATTAGTTAAGGAGGTCCTTTTATTTCATGAAAGGTATATTTAACATTCCACAGTGAAGATGAAACTGTCATGGGGGTCCTATTCAGGTGCCATCTTGTCTGAGTTAGGTACAGGACAATAAAGGAAGCAGTTAATCTGTAACAAAGTTCAGTGATTGGAGGGGAAGGTCTCCTCTCTGGTCTTTCCTAGTCATTTACAGAAAAATAACAATAAGGACAAGAGTTAAGCTATAATCTGTCTGTGAAGTAGAATTATAATCATGCTATGTGACTCAGATTACAGTCACATCTCGCTCAAGGCTTAAAATGTTTTGGGGGTTCCAGTGATTTTTTAAAAATTCCAATGGCTTTTAAATCTTACTCATTTTCAAATTTCCCCCTTTTTAATCAAGATCTTTCAAAGATTAGAAGGAGCAAGATTATGTGTAAAAAAAAAAAAAGATATTTCAAAGAAAGCATCATAGATGACCACAATAGCTTTGCTTCCTTTTATGTTCAGGAGTTTAGTGCCATGTCACTAGGAAGGTTCTTTCATAGAATGTCATGTGCCATGAAAAAGGGAAATTGGACAAGCCATAAAGTTGATGGAGTATAGGCCAAATTTAAAGAAACATGAGAAAAATTATTTTGTGACCTCTGTTAAGCTAAACAGATACATCTTCAATTAATGCAGTTCTTTGGGCAATCATTATTCTAATCTTTTTAGTCATGTATCAACTCCATTGCAAACAAATGCCATAACAGCAGTGTAGACAAAAACAGGCCAAAACACAACATATGATTATAATTCCCAGGATAAATAACAGCTTTTGCCATCAAATTCCCCAAAATCCAAACAAGCTGCTTAGCCAATTGCTTGGAGAGGGTTTTGGATCTGAAAGGTTGGGTAGTTGGGTTTTCATGTCATTGTTTAATTTAGTGATGCTATTTGATTCATCTGGGATATAGACACAACATTCAGTTTTTATGATAGTGCATCTTCCCCCGTGGGCAGCACTGAATATGCTTAAAGTCATACACGTCTATAATATACCATTTCTCACAAGAGTAATTTCATTATTTAATAACAAAATACTCACGCAGCTATCATTTAGTGCCTTTTGTGTATAATTGATTAGGGTCTCTACATGGCAAAATGACATGTTGTGGTATGAAGATGGAAGCTAAATGGGCATACCAATGGGACACAACAAATCCAACAAGATTGTAAATGAGGAAAATTTAAAGGTTTTGACAAGGTATGTACTACTTAACCTTGTACCCAACCATAACCAAGGGAACACTGTCCTAACCTTCCTGGGGATAACCATGGCCACAGGTTAGTGCCACATCACCAAGATAGTCTATTTGGAGCTAACCAATAAATACATGGTCATTGTGCCTATTCAGTGTTATGTCAATCAGTACTTTTAAACATAATGTTGTCGATACAATATTGTTTGGGTATCCATCCCATATCTCTAGTGCTACTGGGCCAGGTATCTTTAGTATGATTTCTCTGTTCCCAACATAAAGGGCCCACCTGGCTAAGCTGACCAAAGGAGGGGTTAAACCAGAAAAAATGATACCAAATTTGTTATACCATCCTGAAATAGTATTTTCTTAGGTTTTAATTGGGGCAGTGTTGTGGTTTCATACATCAGTTGGGGTAGTGGCAGCATTAAAACTAATGAACTAAATTTTTTACTGATAAGCTTTTCCCATGCCTTTTTCTGTAAAGTACTAACAGACCAATGATGAACATCATCCTTAATTACACTAGTGTCAAGCACTAATGACTGGTTTTGAGAAAAGGTGGATATATTTCTGATGTTTTATCTATCCAGTCTTGCCTGAAGGGAAGAGATACTCACCACAGAAGGCTAGAAATACCAGAAAGGGGCATGAGACTACACACCCATCAAGCACCTTTTTGCTACCTACTGCATAGTCCTGGGCTCACTGCAGAAAGAGGTTTGCTTCATAAGCAACAGCTGGTGATAGTACTGCCACCATGGGAGAAACAAGGACAAAAGGAAAGAAGTTTAGTGGGAGTTTATAAAGGAAAATGTTCCCCATCTGTTAATAATTGTTAAATATTAAGTATTCATTTAGATAGAGGCCTAACCCAGAGTCTTGTGTTTTAGCTGTCTATATCAGATGTCATCTTCTTCTTGAACTGGCATCAACTTATTTTAAGTTGGAGGTCACTTTCTGGGGAAACAGTCTACTCAGGAGATGGAACATTCTTTAGAAGAGAAACGTGGATCTTTGTGTCTATTCCTTGTAATTTAACAGTACAAGGGTTACTAAGAAGCACATGGTAAGGGGCCCTCAACTTTGGTTGGAAAGAGTCTTTTAAATGATACGGGGGAGGGGGCGGGGTCAAGATTGCCTACTAGAAGCAATGGCATTTAGAGGCTCCCATGGAAACAACAACAACCAAAAACAACAACAACAGAAAAAAACATAATAAGCGTGTGAATCCTTTACCAGCAACCAAGGTATCCAGGTTCTATCATCAAAATTGACTAGAAGACAGGCGCGACCCACAGAGAGAAGGAAGAGCAATGTGGTGTGGTGGCCCACCTGAGAGGCACAAGAGCCACACAGGGAAGGGGAACCCCCTCCTGCCAGCCAAGAGAGGTGGTAGGTGAGCATGCTACCCAGTGGGGGAAACTGTGCTTTTCCCACCTAACTGTGCTACCCACGGATCGGAATATCCCACTCGTGAATCCATGCCACCGGGGCCTAGTGTCCCAACCCCAGAACACACAGATTCTTACAGCCTCTCAGCTAGAATCTGCTTAAGCCTACAGAACTCCTGGGGGGAGGGGCGACCAGCAGTAGCTGCTGCTGCCTGCTGTCTAAGCCCTTTGAGCTCTTTGGGGGTTGGGCAGCAGCCATCAATGGGACTCGCAAATGCCTAACATACTAAGCTCCCTGGGCAGGGGAAGGGCAGCACCCATCTCTATAGCCCCAGGCTGTGCTTTTCCCCTGCTGGAGCCAGGGAGGCTGGATGGCTTGGTCCCAAGAGTTGTCCCTGACAGCCCAACACACAAGCTGTGGTAGTCTGAGGCCAGAGGGCCTCTTCAGGCCTGAATCTGACCCATCCTTCCTCACTGGTTGTGGCTTCCCTGCAGGAACTCCAATAACTCCAGCCAGAGGCTCAGGGACAGAACCCAGATCTCCCTGGGCCTGAGTCCCTAGGGGGAGAGGTAGCCCCAGTCTCTGTGGACCAACAGACTTAGCCTTTCCTCCTGGTAGTTCTGAGGAATCTGGGCAGCCCAGATGAGTGGGTTTTCCCCCAGGGAGGCACACCCCCCTCCACCAAGGGACAAAGTGATTTGTTACACGGGTCCAGTCCCCCATGCCACCCAACTGGGTGAGACCCTCCAACAGAGGTTGTCAGATACCCTATACAGGAGTGATCCTACTGGCATCAGGTTGGTGCCCCTTGAGGTCAGAGGTCACAGAAAAAGAAGCAGGCACCCATGCCATCTGTGCTGTTCTCCAGCCTCCCTGAGTGACATCTCCAGGCGTGGGAGTGAATCAGATGAATAGGGTCTGAAGTGAACCCCCAGCCAATGGCAGCAGCCCTACAGAAGAGCGACCTGATCATTGACCGAAAAACAAACAAGTGGAAAGCAACAACAACAGCATCAACAACAACAACAAAAAGCCCCCATAAAAACCCCATCCAAGGGTCAGAGCAAAGAGTAAAGCTAGACAAACTCATGAACATGAGAAAGAATCAATGAAAAAATGCTGAAAACCCAAAAGGCCAGAGTGCCTCTTCTCTTCCAAATGGTCTCAATGTCTCTCCATCAAGGGCACAGAACCGCAGAGAGGATCAGGATCAGATGGACAAACTGACAGAAGTAGGCTTCAGAAGATGGGTAACAAAAAACAAAGATGTGCTAAAGGAACATGTTCTAATCCAATGCAAAGACGCTAAGAACGTTGATAAAAAGGTTAGAGGAATAGACCAGGCACAGTGGCTCAGGCCTGTAAGCCCAGCACTCTGGGAGGCTGAGGCAGGCAGATCACAAGGTCAGGAGATCGAGACCATCCTGGCTAACATGGTGAAACCCCGTCTCTACTAAAAATACACACACACAAAAAAAATTAGCCGGGCGTGGTGGTGGGCGCCTGTAGTCCCAGCTACTCAGGAGGCTGAGGCAGAAGAATGGCGTGAACCCGGGAGGCGGAGCTTGCAGTGAGCTGAGATCGTGCCACTGCATTCCCTGATGGAGCTGAAAAACACAGCATGAGAACTTCATGAAGCATACACAAGTATCAACAGCTGAATCAACTGAGTGGATGAAAGGATATAAGAGTTTGAAGATCACCTTACTGAAATAAGCCATGCAGACAAGACTTGAGAAAAAAAAAATGAAAAGGAATGAACAAAGCCTCCAAGAAATATAGGACTTCATAGAAACACCAAACCTACAATTGATTGGAGTACCAGAAACAGACAGGGAGAATGGAAACAAGCTGGAAAATACACAAGATATTATCCAGGAGAACTTCCCCAACCTAGCAAGATAGGCCAACATGCAAATTCAGGAAATACAGAGAACACCATTAAGATACTCAATGAGAAGATCAACCTCAAGACAAATAGTCATCAGATTCTTCAAGGTTAAAATGAAGAAAAAAATGTTAAGGGCAGTGAGAGAGAAAGACCAGGCCACCTACAAAGGAAAGCCTATCAGACTAACAGCAGAACTCTCACCAGAAACTCGACAAGCCAGAAGAGACTGGGGACCAATATTCAACATTCTTAAAGGAAAGAATTTCCAACCCAGAATCTCATATCTAGCAAAGCTAACCTTTGTAAGCGAAGGAGAAATAAAATTCTTTCCAGACAAGCAAATGCTGATGGATATTGTTATCACCAGGCCTGCCCTGCAAAAGCTCCTGAAAGCAGCACTAAATATGGAAAGGAAACACCAGTATCACCCACTGCAAAAACACACCAAAATATAAAGACCAATGACACTACAAATAAACTGCATCAACTAGGTGTGCAAAATAACCAAATAGCATCATGATGACAGGATCGAATTCACACATAAGAATACTAACCTTAAATGTAAATGGGCTAAATGCCACGATTAAAGTACACAGACTGAAAAATTGGATATGGAGTCAAGACCCATGGGTGTGCTATATTCAGGAGACCCATCTTACATGCAAAGACACACACAGGCTCAAAATAAAGGGATGAAGGAAAATTTACCAAGTACATGGAAAGCAAAAAAAGAAAAAGCAGGGGTTGCAATCCTAGTCTCTGACAAAACAGACTTTAAACCAGCAAAGATCAAAAAAGACAAAGAATGGCATTACATAATGGTAAAGGGAACAATTCAACAAGAAGAGCTAACTATTCTGAATATATATGCACCCAATTATCCCGGCCCGCGGGATAGTCAGAGCAGGCCCTGGAGGAGGGGGTGGGAATTTGGGGAACAAGAGACACGAGAAATGGAGACAAGACAGTGCTCTGATCAAGTCTCGTTTAATGGCGGTAATGCACTGCCTTATATACACTTGGAAGGGAAGGGGTTGGGCTAAGGCGGAAATGATCTCATTGCCGAGGGCGTGGCCAGGTTAGTTTCGGTTTCTCCGGTGGGACGTCATGTTGCGCTTGCGCTATTAAGTAACAATTTTCCCGGGCGCGGGAAAAGTGAGTGAAGAAGAAGCAGGAAGAGTGCCATCTTTAATGAGGTATTAGTACAGGGGAAGAAAGGCAAAGATAGGGAGAAGGTGTGGGGTGGAAATGAATATAGCTCAGGCGTTTAATCCTCAATTATTATTCGCTATGGCCGGGGCGTGCAGCTCCGGACAGGTCCCCCTTTTTATATTTTTATGATAAGAAAACCCCTCGGGAACTGCGCCTGTCTTAGGTTGGGTCAACTCACCCCCACCTTCTAGGCCCGTCATGGGATAAGGCAGCAGCAAGGGCGGCCCTCCTGTCTTAGGCTCCGATGGAGATAGTGTCCTCTTACCCGTCATTGACTGTCCAGTTCAGCACACAGGGGAGGTGGTCTTATTAAGGTAAATAAGACTCACCATTTTCAGTCATCTCAAGGCGATGATAATGGACCTATATAGGTTTGGCCTGGAAGGCCTCAATTTGTTGTCTGACAAATGCCATAAGCTTATTAAGGATTATAGGCCCGAGAGTGAGGAAGAGTAAAAGAGTGAGTAAAGGACCAAGAAATGGCAGGAGATAGGGGAGAAGTCCATCGAGTCCAGTCCATAGTGGATTGGCGGCCAAGCCTTTTCTGCGCTTTTCTAGTTCTTCTTGCAAAGTTTTTATCTTATCTCTGACGATTCCAGATTTGTTGGTGTAAAAACAGCACTTTTCCTGTAAAGCCAAACATATCCCTCCCTGTTCTGCCGTTAACAAATCTAGACCTCTTCTATTCTGGAGAACTACTTCAGCTAACGAGTCTACTTGGTCTTGTAAATCTTGTATAGTACTGGATAAGGTCTGTACATCTGAGATTAATTGATTGGATAATTTAGTATATTGGGTTAGTGAGACTCCTAGGCCTGTGGCTCCTGTAGTAAAAGCAGTGGTGATTCCTAGTCCAGCCAACAAGGGAATAAATTGTATGGCTCGTTTCGGTCTATAAATAAAATGTTCAATAGCGGGGATGGGGATAGGTTCATCTCCAGGGATGATATCAATGTCGGGGAGAAGAGTGGCCAGAACACAAAGCCCTGTCCAATTTGTAGGTAGATACGTATATGCCATGTTGTTTCCACAAACGAAAACCGAGCCATTTATAGCACACAAAGGGTTGGTGGCATTGATTATGGAAGTACAGTTGCCAAACACAACATAGCCTAAATCAATTTCTTTAGTGTTATTATATGATGGTGAAAAGAGGCAAGGGGAATTAGAAAACGTCATCGGTTGAACTAAGGGGGGGGGGTAATAGGACAGGAATTATTTACTAAGGATTCATTTGAGTAATTGACATAGGGCAATGAAAGGTTAGGTATGGCTAGAGGAATAGGGGGGCCCATTTTAAGACAAAGCCAACAATCGTGGGCCAGGCTTGTATTGGACATTTGAAGTAAATTGTAAGTAGCATTGAGGATATCAAAGGTTTTGGCATCGAGCCTAAAATTATCTCTAAGCTCAGGCAGGGCTAAAGGGTGATATTGAAGTTCAGGATAAGAAGCTTTATGAATTTCTTCTAATTTTTTCTGGACGGTTTTAATTCTTGCAATATCTAATGGGCCTCCTCCATCAGAAATGTGAATGGGGGCGGTAGTGCTCCAACAAACAGGCTTTCCTTTTTGGCCGTTACAAGGAGATTGTACAAGTTTATTAGTGGATCCTAATACTTGTACGTCATTGATGCCTCCAGTTTGTGTTTTTAGTAACGTGGCCGTATAATATGTTCTATTGCCTGATTTGCATTGTTGATAGGAGGTATAACAGGAACTATGTACAGAAGATTGGAAAGAGCTACAAGGGCATTCTAGGAGCGGCCCATTAGGTGAGGTATCTCTTGGGGTAGACTTACATTTCCATAACTGGTTTGGCATTAGGTAAGCTGTCTTGCCCGTGCAGGTCACCTGGGTGATTCTATCTGACGGAGGTTCAGATATTTGCCCCCCTCTGCAGTCACAAGGCTGGCCGTATTGTTTTCGTAATAATTCTCTTGCCTTACGAGGGTCACCAAAACCTGCATAGACTGTCACTATGTTATATAGAGCGATTATTCTCCAAAGGAATTTCATGTTAGGCTTCATTTTCTGAAAAACAAGAAGGAAAGAACTTCTCAGGGAGATTTATCTTCCCTGGACTGACAATGGTTATGATTTATTTGTCTTACCAATCTTTCAGGCAGCCATCTGGCTGCATCATTTTTTTGTGAGAAGATGCATACTGAGCCTCTTCCCCAAATTAAAACTGGATCGGGGCCATGCCATGAACTATCGAGTGGATCTTTCCATTTTACCATTGCAAACTGTTTTTGAGATTCAGGATGCCAGAAACGGTCGGCAGCCGATTTTCCATGACTGTCCAAATTTAAAAAATTAAGAATAAACAGGGCATGATTATGTTTCTGGGGGTACCCTTCACGGGGTACCAGCTCCCCCCTTTTAATTTTGTGATAATAGTTTTTAATGACAGATGAGCTCTTTCTACTATACCTTGTCCTTGGGGATTATAGGGAATGCCTGTGGTATGTTTAATTTGTAGGGTATTACAAAATTGTAAGAAGGTTTTGGATATATAACCGGGGCCATTATCTGTTTTGATTTGTTTGGGTATTCCTAAAATAGAAAAGCAGTGTAATAAATGAGCTATGACATGTTTGGTGGCCTCTCCTGTTTGGAGAGTTGCACTGATGAATCCACTATAGGTGTCTATGCATACATGGATATATTTTAGTTGACCGAATTCTAAGTGGTGAGTAACGTCCATTTGCCAAATTTCGTTGGGGATGAGTCCTTGGGGGTTAACTCCTAGATGGGGAACAGGTAAATATGTTATGCAGTTGGCGCATTGTTTAACTATTTGTCGAGCTTGTTCTCTGGTAAGTTTAAACATAAGTCTTAAGGTTTGGGCGTTTAAATGATGTAGGGCATGTGCTTTTTGCGCTTGTTGCAAATTGTCTGTAGTGACTGTGGCTATGGTTTTTGTTGCCGTGTCAGCTGTTGCGTTACCTTGTGTTAGAGGTCCCGGTAATCCTGAATGTGCTCTAATATGCCCAAGAAAAAAGGGAGTAGTCCTTTTTCGGATAAGTTGTTGACACTGTAAAAATAGGTTAGCTGTGTCTGAAATATGTTTAATTTGAGACACGGTCTCTAAGAGGGGTATTGAATGAGCCAGGTAGGCGCTGTCTGTATAAATGTTAAGTGGCTGACAAGGAAAAGCTGATAGTGCAGCAATTATAGCTTGCAATTCGACCAGCTGAGCTGATGTATAAGTGGTCTGGAATTTAACGACTACATTATTGTAAGTGTAAGCGGCAAGTCCTGTGGAAGATCCATCAGTGAAAATTAGTAATGCGTCATTGAGAGGTTCTTTACTGGTAATATGGGGAAATACAAACGCATGAAGTTTACAAAATTGAATAAGTTTGTTAGGTGGGTAATGGTTGTCAATCGCGCCAGTATAAGAAGCGCAAGCAATTGGCCAGGCTTCCGTATTTTGTAACAGCCAATGGATGCGTGATTGAGTGTAGGGCTGTATAATGGTAGAGGGTTCTATTCCAAAGTATTTTCTACTGTTCTCTCTTCCCAAGATAATTAGATCAGCTATGGCATCATAATAAGGCAAAAAAACCTTTTTAGGGGAGGAGGGCAGGTGTACCCACATAATGGGATTGTTCTGCCAAAATAGGCCAGTAGGGGTTATTGTTGTGTTAAAAATAAGGAATATTAATGGCTGAGAATAATCAATACCGGTAACAAATTGTGTTGCAATGGCATGTTCTACCTGTTGGAGTGTTATTAATGCTTCTTTAGTAATGGACCTGGGGGATTTTGGATTAGAGTCTCCTTTTAATATATCGAAAAGAGGTTTTAACTCTCCTGTGGTGAGCTTTAAGTACGGTCGAAGCCAATTTATGTCTCCCAGTAATTTTTGGAAATCATTTAAAGTTTTTAAATGATCACAACGTATAACGGCCTTTTGATTAATGATTTTGGGTCCATTAATCTGGAAACCAAGATAAGTGTATGGATCTTGTAATTGTACTTTTTCTGGGGCTATTTGTAGTCCGGCTGCTGTTAACTCTTGTTTGAGTTGGGCGAAGCACTGTAAGACTTGTTCGCCAATTTCTCCTGCTATTAAAATATCATCCATATAATGTATAATATACATTTGTGCCCATGTTTTTCTGACTGGCTCTATAGCGGCAGCTACATATTTTTGACACAAGGTAGGACTATTGGCCATACCCTGAGGTAAGACTTTCCATTGATAGCGCTTCATTGGTTGTTTAAAATTTGTAGATGGAAGACTAAAGGCAAATCTTTTCTGGTCAGCAGGGTGAAGGGGAATTGTAAAAAAGCAATCTTTAAGGTCAATAACGATTTTAAAATATTTTTGAGGAATCGCAACCGGTGAAGGCAATCCTGGTTGTAAGGCACCCATAAGGATCATAGTGATATTTACTGCTCTTAAATCTTGTAAGAGTCTCCATTTACCAGACTTCTTTTTAATAACAAAAATAGGTGTATTCCAAGGGGAATTACTTTCCTCAATATGTCCTGCTGCTAGTTGTTCCTGCACTAACTGTTGGGCAGCACTTAGTTTATCATTGAGTAAAGGCCACTGATCAACCCAAACGGGCTCATCTGACTTCCAAGTAATGGCGTCAGCGCACCTTTGGGGTGCAGGTATGTCAGTGGCCTGAGCTAAAAATTTCCAAACCCCTTTTTATCAAGTTGTCCTGAAACCAGTATAGGCTGTGGGATACCGTTCTCTCCTTTTCCAAGACCTTTACCAGGGGTGTATCCTTGAGTTAACATTTGTGCAGTAACTATATCATTTGGACTACACATTATAATTTTCATTTGAGAGAGTAGATCTCGCCCCCAAAGGTTAACAGGTAGGTAAGGGATGACAAATGGCTTAATGAGGCCTGAATTGTTTTCTTTATCTGTCCATGTTAGGTATTTAGAACTTTGTTTAGGATTACTGCTTTGTCCAATTCCTCTCAAGTGAGTTAAAGTTTCTGTAGTAGGCCAATGAGAGGGCCAATCTTCCTGTTTAATGATAGTTACATCAGCCCCTGTGTCTATTAGTCCAGTGAATGCCTTCCCGTCTAACCATAAGGTTAGAGAGGGTTTTTGATTTGTAATTGGTTGCACCCAATATATATCTGATGATCCGAAACCTTTTATATTTCTATTAGAGTATTGGATATTATTATCTGTTTTAACCAAAGGTAGCAGGAGTAACTGAGCTATTCTAACTCCTTGAGGGACAGTAATAATACTATCAATAGCTCTGGCCATAATTTTAATTTCTCCTTCATAATCATTATCGATAACTCCAGGGAGGACTTGTAAGCCTCTCATGGTGACACTACTTCTTCCTAAAAGTAGCCCAAAAGTGTTAGGTGGTAAGGGTCCATATATTCCGGTATTTAAAGTTTGCGGTCCCATTTCAGGTGTTAGTATTGTGTGGGAGGTGGAACTAAGGTCCAATCCCGCACTTCCTGGGGTTGCTCTACTAAGTTTTGAAATGGATTGCTGTTGCTGGCTGGAACAAAACTGACTGCCCCATATGCTTGTTTCGGGGCCTGAGGCTGGCCCCTCATCCCGTTTCCCTGCCTGGGGGGTAAAGGATTTCCTTGACTGTCAGTTTTAGATTTACATTCGTTTGCCCAGTGCCTTCCTCTTTTACACCTTGGGCAAAGGCCTGGGATTTTTGCTTCTGGACTCTTATTTTGGTTTTCACAGCAATCTTTTGCAAAGTGTCCCCTTTTACCGCATCTAAAACATCCCCCTTTATCTTTACCTTTGTTAATGAGGAAATCTCTTACTGTTTGGCCGCTAAAAGTGGCGGCCATTGCTAGGCCTTGTTGATATGAGGGCCCAATATCTGAACAAAGGCGAATGTATTCTGTTAAATCTGTTTTCTTTCGATAAGGTCTGATTGCCGCTTGGCAGGCGGGGTTAGCATTTTCATAAGCTAACTGTTTAACATAATCTACACCCGTTTCTGCATTTCCAAAGATTCTACCTGCCGTGGTCATAAGCCTATGCACAAAGTCTGAAAATGGCTCATCGGGTCCTTGTTTAACCGCTGTGAGCGAGGCCCCTGGATCTCCTTTAACGGGAAGTTTTCTCCAGGCTTTTGTAGCAGCAGCCTGGATTTGTGAGAACAGTCCAGGGTCATATTGCATTTGGGCCTGAGTGTCTGCATAATTACCTGAACCAGTTAACATATCAAAATCCCAACCGTTTCCTGCCTGTTGATTTCTTTTAGCTGTATCTCTACAATTTTCAAAGAACTCTGACTTCCAAATTAAGTGGTCTCCCCCAGAAAGAACTGCCCTGACTAAGGTATTCCAGTCTGTAGGAGTAAGCCAATTCTCAGCTACAGATTCCACTATAGCAAGAGTATATGGAGCAGTAGCCCCATACTGAGAGGCAGCAGTCTTTAACTCTTTTATAATAGTAAAATCAAATCCAGTATGATGCCTCCAAGCCTGTCCCTGTTCATCTATGGTTTCCGTGACAGGAAAAACGTCTTTGGGGGAGGAGTCTTCTCTATGTCGGCTAGCAACTAACCTCCCTCTTGGAACATGTTGTCCAGGCCGCTGAAGTGTGCGCAAGGAACCCTCCATAGTGTCTGAGTTAGGTATTTTTTCATTTCCTGTTTTTAGCTTTTGGAGCCTAATTATCAATGATTGATGTAACTCTTCAAGTTTAATCTGTTCTTCTAGTTGAGCAATTTTTTGCTTTAATTCTACTTTGGGAGCTATTGCTGCCATAACAATGGGCGCAGAAGCCTCATTATGTGTCTTATTATATGGGGGTGGGTATGAAGTAAAGGGAGGCAAATCAGGGTTGTGATATTTAGCCGCCTCTTCCTCTAAATCATCCCAATTTATATCCAATTGATTAGGCTTATTAATTTCCTCCTCCTTTTGAAGAATCTGTAAAATTGGGTATTTTTTTGGTTTGTTTTCGTGTGGTATTTCTTTATCTATTACAGAAGGAGACTTAATTTCCTCATGATCACTTTCGAGGGAAATGAGATCTTCCTCCGTATCTTGCGGAGGCTTTGTGAGGTTAGAGCGGGAGCTAACCCTTAAAATATGCTCTGTCTGAGCGACCGCAGCCATGACTTGCGGATTGGCCTCCTTCTTATCTATTAAATCTCTAATGAGGTTCCAATAAGAGAAGGCGGTTATAGGAATTTTTTCTGGCCCAAAAGTATTATAATAGTCCTGAAAACAATCCCCTACTCTACACCATCTTTTAATATCAATAGTTCCTTCCTGTGGGAACCAAGGGCAAGTGTCTTTTACAAAATCAAAAAATTTAAACAAATCATTACCTTTAACCTTTACTCCTCGTATCTTTAAAGCCTCTTTTAATTGTCCTACATATATTTGATGTTGGCTTAATTCTTGTCCCATTTCGGACGCGTCACTTACCTTCGATTCTGACGCGGCAGGTTCCCGCGGTGATCGGAAGAGTTTGACTCCTTTTGTCTTCGTTAGTGGTCGACCGTCCTTTGGCGTCCTCTTCCTCACGGAGTCCCTCGTTTCCAGGTCCCTGTTCGGGCGCCACGTATCCCGGCCCGCGGGATAGTCAGAGCGGGCCCTGGAGGAGGGGGTGGGAATTTGGGGAACAAGAGACACGAGAAATGGAGACAAGACAGTGCTCTGATCAAGTCTCGTTTAATGGCGGTAATGCACTGCCTTATATACACTTGGAAGGGAAGGGGTTGGGCTAAGGCGGAAATGATCTCATTGCCGAGGGCGTGGCCAGGTTAGTTTCGGTTTCTCCAGTCGGACGTCATGTTGCGCTTGCGCTATTAAGTAACAATTTTCCCGGGCACGGGAAAAGTGAGTGAAGAAGAAGCAGGAAGAGCGCCATCTTTAATGAGGTATTAGTACAGGGGAAGAAAGGCAAAGATAGGGAGAAGGTGTGGGGTGGAAATGAATATAGCTCAGGCGTTTAATCCTCAATTATTATTCGCTATGGCCGGGGCGTGCAGCTCCGGACACCCAATACAGGAGCACCCAGATTCAAAAACAAGTTCTTAGAGACCTACAAAGAGACTAGGAATCCCACACAATAATAGTGGGAGACTTTGACACCCCACTGTCAGTATTAGACAGATCAACAAGACAAAAAATTAACAAGGGTATTCAGGACTTGAACTTAGCTCTGGATCAAGTAGACCTAGTAGATATCTACAGAAATCTCCTCCCCAAACCAATAGACTGTACAGTATTCTCAGTGCCACATGGCACTTATTCTAAAATTGACCACATAATTGGAAGTAAAATGCTCCTCAGCAAATGCAAAGGAACTGACATCATAACAGTCTCCTAGACCACAGTGCCATCAAATTAGAACTCAGGATCAAGACACTCACTCAAAACCACACAATTTCATGGAGATTGAACAACCTGCTCCTGAATGACTCCTGGGTAAGTAATAAAATTAAGGCAGAAATCAAGAAGTTATTTGAAACCAATGAGAACAAAGAGACAATGTACCAGAATCTCTGGGACACAGCTAAAGCAGTGTTAAGAGGGAGATTTATAGCACTAAATGCCCATATCAGAAAGCTAGAAAGATCTCAAATCAGCACCCTAACATCACAATTAAAAGAGCTAGAGTGGCAAGAGCAAACTAATCCAAAAGCCAGCAGAAGACAAGAAATAACTAAGAGCAGAGAAGAACTGAAGGAGACAGAGACACGAAAAACCCTCCAAAAAGAAAAAAAAAAAGTCAATGAATCCAGGAGCTGGTTTTCTGAAAAAATTAACAAAATAGATAGACTGCCAGCTAGACTAATAAAGAAGAGAGAGAAGAATCAAATAGACACATTAAAAAAATGATTAAGGGGATATCAGCACTGACCCCACAGAAATACGAACTACCATCAGAGAATACTATAAACAATTCTACACAAATAAACTAGAAAATCTAGAAGAAATGAATAAATTCCTGGATGCATACACCCTATTGAGACTAAACCAGGAAGAAGTTGAATCACTGTATAGACCAATAACAAGCTCTGAAATTGAGGCAATAATTAATAACCTACCAACCAAAAAAAAAAAAAAAAAAAAAAAAAAAAGCCCAGGACTAAATAGATGGATTCACAGCTGAATTCTACCAGAAATACATAGAGGTGCTGGCACCATTTCTTCTGAAATTATTCCAAACAATTGAAAAGGAGGGACTCCTCCCTAACTCATTTTATGAAGCCATCTTCATCCCAATACCAAAACTGGGAAGAAACAACAAAAAAAGAAAACTTCAGGTCAATATCCCTGATGAACATTGATGTGAAAATCTTCAATAAAATACTGGCAAACCGAATCCAGCAGCACATCGAAAAGCTTATTCACCACAATCAAGTTGCCTTCACCTCTGGGATGCAAGGCTGGTTCAACATACGCAAATCAATAAACATAATCCATCACACAAACAGAGCCAAAGAGAAAAACTACACGATTATCTCAATAGATGCAGAAAAGGCCTTTGATAAAATTCAACATCCCTTCATGTTAAAAACTCTCAATAAACTAGGTATTGATGGAAAATATCTCAAAATAATAAGAGCTATTTATGACAAATCATAGCCAATATCATATTGAATGGGCAAAAGCTGGAAGCATTCCCTTTGAAAACTGGTACAAGACAAGGATGCCAACTCTCACCACTCCTATTCAACATTGTATTGCAAGTTCTGGCAAGGGCAATCAGGCAAGAGAAAGAAATAAAGGGTATTCAAATAGGAAGAGAGGAAGTCAAGTTGTTTCTGTTTCCAGATGACATGATTTTACATTAAGAAAACCCAATCATCTCGGCCCAAAAACTTCTTGAACTGATAAGCAACTTCAGCAAAGTCACAGGATACAAAATCAATGTGGAAAAATCACAAGCCTTCCTTTATACCAACAATAGGCAAGCAGAGAGCCAAATCATTAATGAACTCTGATTCACAATCACTACAAAGAGAATAAAATACCTAAGAATACAGCTAACAAGGGATGTGAAGGACCTCTTCAAGGAGAACTACAAACCACTGCTCAAGAAAATAAGAGAGAACACAAACAAATGGAAAAACATTCCATCCTCACGGACAGGAAGAAACATCGTGAAAATGGCCATACAGCCCAAAGTAATTTATAGATTCAATGTTATTCCCAAACTACCATTGACATTCTTCACAGGATTAGAAAAAAACTATTTTAAATTTAATATCGAATCAAAGACAACCCTGTATAGACAAGACAATTCTAAGCAAAAAGAACAAAGCTGGAGACATCACGCTGCCTGACTTCAAACTATACTACAAGGCTACAGCAACCAAAACAGCATGGTACTGGCACCAAAACAGACATATAGACCAATAGAGCAGTACAGAGACCTCAGAAATAATACCACACATCTACAACCATATGATCTTCAGCAAACCTGACAAAAACAAGCAATGGGGAAAGGATGTCCTATTCAGTAAATGGTGCTGGGAAAACTGGCTAGCCATATGCAGAAAACTGAACCTGGACCCCTTCCTTATACCTTATTCAAAAATTAACTCAAGATGAATGTAGACTTAAATGTAAAACCCAAAACCATAAAAACCCTAGAAGAAAACCTACGCAATGTCATTCAGGACATAGGCATGGGCAAAACTTGAAGAGAAAAACACCAAAAGCAATGGCAACAAAAGCCAAATTTGACAAATGGGATTTAATTAAACTAAAGAGCTTCTTCACAGCAAAAGAAATTATCATCAGAGTGAACAGGAAACCTACAGAATGAGAGAAAATTTTGGCAGTCTACCGATCTGACAAAGTTCTAATAGCCAGAATTGACAAGGAACCTAAACATATTAGCAAGAAAAAAACAACCCCATCAAAAAGTGGGCAAAGGATATGAACAGACACTTCTCAAAAGAAGACATTTATGTGGCCAACAAACATATAAAAAAAAAGCTCAACTTCACTGATCATCAGAGAAATGCAAATTAAAACCACAATGACATACCATCTCACGCCAGTCAGAATGACAATTATTAAAAAGTCAAGAAACAATAGATGCTGCAAGGCTGTGGAGAAACTGGAATACTTTTACACTGTTGGTGGGAATATGAATTAGTTCAACCATTGTGGAAGACAGTATGGCAATTCCTAAAGAGTCTAGAACCAGAAATAGCATTTCACCCAATGATCCCATTACTGGGTATATACCCAAAGGAATAAAAATCATTCTACTATAAAGTGACATGCACACGTATGCTTATTGCAGCACTATTTACAACAGCAAAGACATGGAACTAACCCAAATGCCCATCAATGATGGACTAAAAAAAAGGGGTACACGTATACCATGGAATACTATGCAGCCATAAAAAGGAATGAGATCACATCTTTTGCAGGGACATGGATGAAGCTGGAAGCCATCATCCTCAGCAAACTAACTCAGTAACAGAAAACGAAACAGCATATGTTCTCCCTCATAAGTGGGAGCTGAACACTGAGAACACATGGACACAGACAGGGGACACACCAGGGCCTGTTGGGGGGCAGGGGGCGAGGGGAGGGAATTTAGGGGACGGGTCAACAGGTGCAGCAAACCACCATGGCACACATATACCTTTGTAACAAATCTGCACGTTCTGCACATGTATCCCTTCCCCCACTTTTTTTTTAGAAGAAATTTAAAACAAAAATGCTGGGGAGAAGGTGGAGCAAGATGGCTGAACAGACAGCTGCCTAATTGCTCCCCCACCTTACCCACCACCACCAGCAAGGATACAAGGCTAACAACTATTTACACAGGAAAAAAAAAAAAAAAAACCCTTCATAAGAATCGAAAATCAGGTGAGTACACATAGTACCTTGTTTTAACTTCATATCACTGAAAGAGGCACTGAAGAGATAGCAAAAGCAGTCCTGAATCGCCAACACCACCCCTCCCCTACCCCAGCAGTGGCAAAGTGGTGCAGAGCTTCTCTGGGTGCTGGAAGAGAAACAGCACAACAGTTTTGAGGCATTGAACTCGGTGCTGTCTTGTTAGAGCAGAATGGAAAATTAGACCAAATAGAGCTGATGCCTCTCCATGAAGGGAGCATTTAAACCCGCCCTGGTTTACCGGAGCAAGATGACCAAATAGGAACAGCTGGAGCCTCCAGCTCCCAACACCAGCGACACAGAAGACGGGTGATTTCTGCATTTTCAATTTAGGTACTGTGTTCATCTCACTGGGGAATGCCGGACAATTGGCGCTGGTCAGCTGGTGCAGCCCGACCAGTGAGAGCTGAAGCAGGGCAAGGCATCACCTCACCTGGGAAGCGCAAGGGGGAAGGGAATCCCTTTTCCTAGCCAAGGGAAACTGAGACACACAACACCTGGAAAATCGGGTAACTCCCACCCTAACACTGTGCTTTACCAAGGGTCTTAGTAAACAGCACACTAGGAGATTATATCCCACACCTGGCCTGGAGGGTCCCACGCCCACGGAGCCTCCCTCATTGCTAGCACAGCAGTCTGAGATCTAACTGCAAGGTGGCAGCGAGGCTAGGGGAGGGGCGCCCGCCATTGCTGAGGCTTAAGTAGGTAAACAAAGCCTCCCGGAAGCTCGAACTGGGTGGAGTCCACTGCAGCTCAAGGAGGCTTGCCTGTCTGTAGACTCTGCCTCTGGGTGGAGTCTGACAGCTGACTGACAGCTTTGAAGAGAGCAGTGGATCTCCCAACACGGAGGTTGAGATCTGAGAAGGGACAGACTCCCTGCTCAAGTGGGTCCCTGACCCCTGAGTAGCCTAACTGGGAGACATCCCCCACTAGGGGCAGTCTGACACCCCACACCTCACAGGGTGGAGTACACCCCTGAGAGGAAGCTTCCAAAGCAAGAATCAGACAGGTACACTCGCTGTTCAGAAATATTCTATCTTCTGCAGCCTCTGCTGCTGATACCCAGGCAAACAGGGTCTGGAGTGGACCTCAAGCAATCTCCAACAGACCTACAGCTGAGGGTCCTGACTGTTAGAAGGAAAACTATCAAACAGAAAGGACACCCACACCAAAACCCCATGACTATGTCACCAGCATCAAACACCAAAGGCAAATAAAACCACAAAGATGGGGGAAAAGCAGGGCAGGAAACCTGGAAATTCAAAAAATCAGACCACATCTCCCCCTCCAAAGGAACACAGCTCATCGCCAGCAATGGATCAAAGCTGGACAGAGAATGACTTTGACGAGTGGAGAGGAGAAGGCTTCAGTCGATCAAACTTCTCAGAGCTAAAGGAGGAACTACATAACCAGCGCAAAGAAACTAAAAACCTTGAAAAAAGAATGGATGAATGGATAACTAGAATAATCAATGCAGAGAAGAACTGATAGAGATGAAAACCATAACACGAGAACTACGTGACAAATGCACAAGCTTCAGCAACCAACTCGATCAACTGGAAGAAAGTATTAGCAATTGAAGATCAAATGAAGTGACAAATGAAATGACAAAAGAAGTGTAGAGAAAAAAGAGTAAAAAGAAATGAACAAAGCCTCCAAGAAATATGGGATTATGTGAAGAGACCAAATCTACGTCTGATTGGGGTGCCTGAAAGTGATAGGGAAAATGGAACCAAGCTGGAAAACACTCTGCAGGATATCATCCAGGAGAACTTCCCCAACCTAGGAAGGCAGGCCAACATTCAAATTCAGGAAACACAGAGAACACCTCAAAGATACTCCTCGAGAAGAGCAATCCAAGACACATAACTGTCAGATTCACCAAAGTTGAAATGAAGGAAAAAATGTTAAGGGCAGCCAGAGAGAAAGGTCGGGTTACACACAAAGGGAAGCTCATCAGACTAACAGCAGATCTCTTGGCAGAAACGCTCCAAGTCAGAAGAGAGTGGGGGCCAATATTCAACATTCTTAAAGAAAAGAATTTTCAACCCAGAATTTCATATCCAACCAAACTAAGTTTCATCAGTGAAGGAGAAATAAAATCCTTTACAGACAAGCAAATGCTTAGAGATTTTGTCACCACCAGGCCTGCCCTACAAGAGATCCTGAAGGAAGCACTAAACATGGAAAGGAACAACCGATACCAGCCATTGCAAACACATGCCAAAATGTAAAGACCATCGATGCTAGGAAGAAATTGTATCAACTAACGAGCAAAATAACCAGCTAATACCACAATGACAGGATCAAGTTCACACATAACAATATTAACCTTAAATGTAAATGGACTAAATGCTCCAATTAAAAGACACAGACTGGCAAATTGGATAAAGAGTCAAGACCCATCAGGTTGCTATATTCAGGAGACCCATCTCACATGCAGAGACACACATAGGCTCAAAGTAAAGGGATGGAGGAAGTTCTACCAAGCAAATGGAGAACAAAAAAAAGCAGGGGTTGCAATCCTAGTCTCTGATAAAACAGACTTTAAACCATGAAAGATCAAAAAAGACAAAGAAGGCCATTACATAATGGTAAAGGGATCAATTCAACAGGAAGAGCTAACTATCCTAAATATATATGCGCCCAATACAGGAGCACCCAGATTCATAAAGCAAGTCCTTAGAGACTTACAAATAGGCTTAGACTCCCACACAATAATAATGGGAGACTTCAACACCCCACTGTCAACATTAGACAGATCTACGAGACAGAAAGTTAACAAGGATATTCAGGAATTGAACTCAACTCTGCACCAAGCAGACCTAATAGATATCTACAGAATTCTCCACCCCAAATCAACAGAATATACATTCTTCTCAGCACCACATCGCATTTATTACAAAATTGACCACATAGTTGGAAGTAAAGCACTCCTCAGCAAATGTAAAAGAACAGAAATTATAACAAACTGTCTCTCAGACCACAATGCAATCGAACTAGAACTCAGGACTAAGAAAATCAATCAAAACCGCTCAACTACATGGAAACTGAACAACCTGCTCCATTTAAAGCAGTGTGTAGAGGGAAATTTATAGCACTAAATGCCCACGAGAGAAAGCAGGAAAGATCTAAAATTGACACCCTAACATCACAATTAAAAGAACTAGAGAAGCAAGAGCAAACACATTCAAAAGCTAGCAGAAGGCAAGAAATAACTAAGATCAGAGCAGAACAGTAGGAGATAGAGACACAAAAAACCCTCCAAAAAATCAATGAATCCAGGAGCTGGTTTGTTGAAAAGATCAACAAAATTGATAGACCACTAGCAAGACTAATAAAGAAGAAAAAAGAGAAGAATCAAATAGACGCAATAAAAAATGATAAAGGGGATATCACCACCGACCCCACAGAAATACAAACTACCATCAGAGAATACCATAAACACCTCTACACAAATAAACTAGAAAACCTAGAAGAAATGGATAATTTCCTGGACACTTACACTCTTCCAAGACTAAACCAGGAAGAAGCTGAATTCCTGAATAGACCAATAGCAGGCTCTGAAATTGAGGCAATAATTAATAGCCTACCAACCAAAAAAAGTCCAGGACCAGATGGATTCACAGTCGAATTCTACCGGAGATACAAGGAGGAGCTGGTACCATTCCTTCTGAAACTATTCCAATCAATAGAAAAAGAGGGAATCTTCCCTAACTCGTTTTATGAGGCCAACATCATCCTGATACCAAAGCCTGGCAGAGACACAACAAAAAAAGAGAATTTTAGACCAATATCCCTGATGAACATCGATGCAAAAATCCTCAATAAAATACTGGCAAACCGAATCCAGCAGCACATCAAAAAGCTTATCCACCATGATCAAGTGGGCTTCATCCCTGGGATGAAAGGCTGGTTCAACATACGCAAATCAATAAACGTAATCCAGCATATAAACAGAACCAAAGACAAAAACCACATGATTATCTCAATAGATGCAGATAAGGCCTTTGACAAAATTCAACAGCCCTTCATGCTAAAAACTCTCAATAAATTCGGTATTGATGGAACGTATCTCAAAATAATAAGAGCTATTTATGACAAACCCACAGCCAATATCATAATGAATGGGCAAAAACTGGAAGCATTCCCTTTGAAAACTGGCACAAGACAGGGATGCCCTCTCTCACCACTCCTATTCAACATAGTGTTGGAAGTTCTGGCTAGGGCAATCAGGCAAGAGAAAGAAATCAAGGGTATTCAATTAGGAAAACAAGAAGTCAAATTGTCCCTGTTTGCAGATGACATGATTGTGTATTTAGAAAACCCCATCATCTCAGCCCAAAATCTCCTTAAGCTGATAAGCAACATCAGCAAAGTCTCAGCATACAAAATTAATGTGCAAAAATCACAAGCATTCTTATACACCAGTAACAGACAAACAGAGAGCCAAATCATGAATGAACTCCCATTCACAATTGCTTGAAAGAGAATAAAATACCTAGGAATCCAACTTACAAGGGATATCAAGGACCTCTTCAAGGAGAACTATAAACCACTGCTCAGTGAAATAAAAGAGGACACAAACAAATGGAAGAACATATCATGCTCATCGATAGGAAGAATCAATATCGTGAAAATGGCCATACTGCCCAAGGTAATTTATAGATTCAATGCTATTCCCATCAAGCTACCAATGAGTTTCTTCATAGAATTGGAAAAAAATGCTTTAAAGTTCATATGGAACCAAAAAAGAGCCTGCATTGCCAAGACAATCCTAAGTCAAAAGAACAAAGCTGGAGGCATCATGCTACCTGACTTCAAACTGTACTACAAGTCTACCGTAACCAAAACAGCATGGTACTGGTACCAAAACAGAGATATAGACCAATGGAACAGAACAGAGTCCTCAGAAATAATACCACACATCTACAGCCATCTGATCTTTGACAAACCTGACAAAAACAAGAAATGGGGAAAGGATTCCCTATTGAATAAATGGTGCTGGGAAAATTGGCTAGCCATAAGTAGAAAGCTGAAACTGGATCCTTTCCTTACTCCTTATACGAAAATTAATTCAAGATGGATTGGAGACTTAAATGTCAGACCTAAAACCATAAAAACCCTAGAAGAAAACCTAGGGAATACCATTCAGGACATAGGCATGGGCAAGGACTTCATGTCTAAAACACCAAAAGCAACAGCAACAAAAGCCAAAATTGACAAATGGGATCTCATTAAACTAAAGAGCTTCTGCACAGCAAAAGAAACTACCATCAGAGTGAACAGGCAACCTACACAATGGGAGAAAATTTTTGCAATCTACTCATCTGACAAAGGGCTAATATCCAGAACCTACAAAGATCTCAAACAAATTTATAAGAAAAAAACAAACAACCCCATCGAAAAGTGGGCAAAGGATATGAACAGACATTTCTCAAAAGAAGACATTCATACAGCCAACAGATACATGAAAAAATGCTCGTCATCACTGGCCATCAGAGAAATGCAAATCAAAACCACAATGAGATACCATCTCACACCAGTTAGAATGGGAATCATTAAAAAGTCAGGAAACAACAAGTGCTGGAGAGGATGTGGAGAAATAGGAACACTTTTACACTGTTGGTGGGATTGTAAACTGGTTCAATCATTGTGGAAAACAGTATGGCGATTCCTCAAGGATCTAGAACTAGAAATACCCAGCCATCCCATTACTGGGTATATACCCAAAGGATTATAAATCATGCTGCTATAAAGACACATGCACACGTATGTTTATTGCATCACTATTCACAATAGCAAGGGCTTGAAATCAACCCAAATGTCCATCAGTAACAGACTGGATTAAGAAAATGTGGCACATATACACCATGGAATACTATGCAGCCATAAAAAAGGGGAGTTCGTGTCCTTTGTAGGGACATGGATGCAGCTGGAAACCATCATTCTCAGCAAACTATCACAAGGACAGAAAACCAAACACCACATGTTCTCACTCATAGGTGGGAACTGAACAATGAGATCACTTGGACTCGGGAAGGGGAACATCACACACTGGGGCCTATTATGGGGAGATGGGAGGGGAGAGGGATGGCATTGGGAGTTATACCTGACGTAAATGACGAGTTGATGGGTGCTGACGAGTTGATGGGTGCAGCACACCAACGTGGCACAAGTATACATATGTAACAAACCTGCAAGTTGTGCACATGTACCCTAGAACTTAAAGTACAAAAAAAAAAAAAAAAAAAACCAGCCCTAACCAGAAGAGAATCACCCATCCCAGAAGTCTGAACTTGAGTGCCTACAGACCTCACCACCAAGGTCTACACCACTCTGTGTCTCCAGGTAAATGTGAAAAGCACGCTAGGCCATAAGAAGTTAAAATCTTAGGGGATAAGCCAGTCCTAGGGCTGAACTAGGCCCAGAAACAGTGGACTAGGCAGTGGGGGTGGGAGGACTCGACCTATTGAGACACCAGGAGTTAGGGTAGCCAAGGAGTGTTGACATCACCCCTCCCCTAATCCCAAGCTGCACAGCTCCAAAACAGACTCCTTCCCTCATTTGAGAAGAGGAGAGGGAAGCATGGGGAGGACTTCGTCTTGGATCTGGGATACCAGCTCAGTCACAGAAGTACAGGGCAACAGTCAGAGCTGTGAGACCCCCATTCCAGGCCCTAGCTCCCGGAGAACATTTATAGACACACCCTGGGCCAGTAAAGAACCCATTGCCTTGAAGAAAAGGACCTAATCCTGGCAGGATTCATCACCTACTAACTGAAGAGACCTTGGGCCATGAATAACCAGTAGTGATACCCAGGTACCACACCAAAGGCCTTCGGTGAACCTCTGACATCTGCTGGCTCCAAGTACCAGCGCAGCCACAGTGGGGTAGAGCACCAAGTCGGCTCTTGATGTCCCTGATTCCAGGACTTGATGCTTAAATGGCATTTCTAGACCTGCCCTAAGCCAGAATGTAGCTCACTTCCCTGAAGGGTGAGTTCCAGGCCAGGCAGCATTTACAACATGCTCACTTACAAGACCTCGGGCCTTAGGAGGACATCAGTGGTAGTCTGGCAGTACTCCTCATGGCGGGGGGTTGTGGTGGCTACAGGGTAAGGCTCCTCCAAGGGAAGAAAGGGAAGGATTGCATCTTGTGGTTGAAGTGCCAGCTCAGCTGCAGTATAATAGAATACCAGGTAGATGTCTAAGGTTTTTGACTCTAGTCTCTGACTCCCTGACATCATTTATGGACCCTCCCAAAGCCTGGGGGACTTTGATGTCCTGAAGGGAAGGACACACCACATGCCTGGCTGGCTTTGCCACCTCCTGATTGTAGAGTCCCAGGGCCTTGAATGAACATAGGCAGTAGTCAGGGAGTGGTTACAGCAGGCCTTGAGCAAGACCCAGAACTTTGCTGGCTTCAGGTCTCACCCAGTACAGTCCTAGTGGTAGTGGCCACAGGGTGCCTGGGTCACTCCACCCCCAGCTTTAGGTGGCACAGAACAGAGAGACAATCTGTATGTTTGGGAGAGATTAATGGAAGAGAACAGGAGTCTCTGCCTGGTAATCCAGAGAATTCACTTGGATCTTGTGTAACACCATCAAGGTGATACTTCTATGAGTCTGCAAGAACCACAGTGTTATTGGTCTTGGCATGCCCCCGCTAAAGCAGATACAGCTGAGATCACATTACCCAAGTCCTTTCAAATATCCAAGAAGGATGGCTACAAATAAGCCCAAACAGTGAAGATTATGATAAATACCTACTCTTCAATGCCCAGACACTGAAGAACCTTTACTAGCATCAACACCATCCAGTAAAACATGATCTCACCAAATGAACTAAATAAGGCACCAGGGACCAGTCCTAGAGTAAAAGAGATATGTGACCTTTTGAGAAGATAATTCAAAATGGCTTTTGGAGGAAACTTCAAGAAATTCAGATAACACAAAGAATTAATTCAGAATTCTATCTGATACATTTGACAAAGATATTGAAATAATTAAAAAGCAGCAGAAATTCTGGAGCTGAAAAAAATGCCATTGTCATACTGAAAAATGTATCAGAATCCTTTAATAGAATGGATCAAGCAGAAGAAAGAATTAATGAGCTTGAAGATAGGCTATTTCAAAATACATAGAGGAGACAAAAGAAAAAATAAAAAACAATGAAGCACGCCTACAAAATCTAGAAAATAGCATCAAAAGGGAAAATCTAAGCGATATTGGCCCTACAGAAGAGGTAGAGAAAGAAATAGGGGTGGAAAGTTTATTCAAAGAGATAAAACTTCCCAAACCTAGGGAAACATATCAATATCCAAGTACAAGAAGGTTATAGAACACCAAGCAGATGTAACCCAAAGAAGACTACCTTAAGGCATTTAACAATTGAAATCCCAAAGGTCAAGGAAAAATAAAGAATGGTAAAAGAAGCAAGAGAAAGGAAACAAGTAACATACAATGGAGGTCCAATACATCTGGCAGCAGACTTTTCAGTGGAAACCTTACATGCCATATTTAAAGTGCTGAAGAAAAAAATCTTTTACCCTAGAATAGTATACCTGACAAAAATATCTTTGAAGCATGAAGGAGAAATAAAGACTTTCCTGGACAAACAAAAGCTGAGGGATTTCATGAACACCAGACCTGTCCTATAAGAAATGCTAAAGCGAGGACTTTAATCAGAAAGAACAGAATATTAATGAGCAATAATCACCTGAAGCTACAAAACTCACTGGTAACAGTAAGTACACAGAAAAACACAGAATATTATAACATTGTAACTATGGTGTATAAACTACTCTTATCCTAAGTAGAAAGACTAAACAATAAACCAATTAAAACAGTAACTACAACAAAGTTTTTCAAGACATAGGAAGTACAATACCATATAAATAGAAACAACAAAAAGTTAAACAGCAGAGGAACAAAGTTAAGGTGTAAAGTTTTATTAGTTTTTGTTTGATTGTTTATGCAAATAGTGTTAAGTTTTTATCAGGTTAAAATAATGGGTTATAAGATAGTATTTGCAAGCCTCATGGTAACCTCAAACCAAAAAACATACAATGGATACACCAAAATAAAAAGCAAGAAACTAAATCATATCACCAGAGAAAATCACCTTCACTAGAGGAAGACAGGAAGGAAAGAAGGAAGAAAAGGCCAGAAAACAAATAGCAAAATGGCAGAAGTCTTTACTTATTAATAATAACATTGAATATAAATGGACTAAACTCTCACATCAAAAGACAGACTGGTTGAATGGATGAAAAACAAGACCCATTGATTTGCTATCCTCAAAAAACATACTTCACCTATAAAAACACACATAGACTGACAATAAAGGGAGAGAAAAAGATATTCCATGCCAAAGGAAAACAAGAGCAGGAATAGCTATATTTATATCAGGCAAAATAGATTTCAAAACTATTAGAAAAGACAAAGAGATCAGTGTGTAATGATAAAGGGGTCAATTCAGCAAGAGAATATGACAGTCTTAAATATATATGCCCCCAACACTGGAACATCCAGATATATAAAGGAAAATCTATTAGAGCTAAAGAGAGAGTTCAGCCCCAATGCAATCATAGCTAGAGACTTCAGCAACCCACTTTCAGCATTAAACAGATCTTCCAGACAGAAAATCAACAAAGAAACATCAGACTCAATCTGCACTATAGACCAAATGGGTCTAATATATATTTACAGAACATTTTATCCAAGAGTTGCAGATCTAATGTATATCTATAGAACATTTCATCCAAGAGCTGGAGAATACACCTTCTTTTCCTCAGAATATTCTCAAGAATAAACCATATGATAGGTCACAAAACAAGTCTTAAAACATTCAAAAAATTGAAAAATATCAAGCATCTTATCTTACCACGATTGAATAAAACTAGAAATTAATAATAGAGAAATTTTGGAAACTATATGAATACATGGAAATTAAACAATATGCTCCTCAATGACTAATGGGTCAATAAAGAAATTAAGAAGGAAATTGAAAAATATCTTGAAACAAATGTTAATGGAAATACAACATACCAAAACCTATGGGATGCAGCAAAAGCAGTAGTAAGAAGGAAGTTCATAGCTATAAGGGCTACATCAAAAAAGAAGAAAATCTTCAAATGAACAATTTAACAATGCATCTTAGAAAATCTAGAAAAGCAAGAGCAAACCAAACCCAAAATTAATACAAGAAAATAAATAAAAACATCTGAGCAGCAATAAATGAAATTGAAATGAAGAAAACAAGACAAAAGATCAATTAAACAAAAGTTGGTTTTTTGGAAAGTTAAACAAAATTGGCAAATCTTTAGCCAGACAAAGAAAGAAATAATACACTAATAAATAAAAAGAAAAATGAAAAAGAAGACATTATAACTGATACCACATAAATTAAAGGATCATTAGTGGCTACTATGAATGACTATACACCAATAAGTTGGAAAATCTAGAAAAAATGGACAAATTCCTAGATACATACAACCTACCAAGATTGAATCAGGAAGAAATCCAAAACCTGAACAGACCATAACAAGTAATGAGATAAAAGCTGTAATAAAAAGTCTCCCAGAAAAGAAAAACCCAGGAGCTGCTGGCTTGACTGCTGAATCCAACATTAATATAAATCCTACTTAAACTTTTCTGAAAAATAGAAGATGATGGAACACTTCCAAACTCATTCCACGAAGCCAGTATTACCCTGATACCAAAACCAGACAAAGACACATTGAAAAAAGAAAACTACAGGACAACATCTCTGAGGAATATGATGCAAAAATCTCAACAAAATACTAGCAAACTGAACTCAACAAACATTAGAAAGATCATTCATCGTGATCAAGTGGGATTTATCCCTGGGATTATTAGTACAAGCACTATGGACCATGGTTTGGAGGTACCTCAAAAACTAAATATTGAGCTACCATATGATCCAGCAATTCCACTGCTGGTATATACCCAAAAGAAAGGAAATCAGTATATGGAAGAGAAACCTGCACTCCTATATTTGTTGCAGCACTTTGCAATCACTAAGATTTGGAAGCAGCCCAAGTGTTCAACAGATGAATGGATAAAGAAGCTGTGGTACATATACCCACTGGAATAATATTCAGCCATAAAAAAGAATGAGATCCAGTGATTTGCAATAACCTGGATGGAACTGGAGATCATTGTGATAAATTAAATAAGCCAGACACAGAAAGACCAACATCACATGTTCTCACTTATTTGTGGGATTTAAAAATCAAAACAATTGAACTCATAGAGATAGAAAGTAGAAGGATAGTTACCAGAGGCTGGGAAGGGTAGTGAGAGTCTGGGGGTGGGGATGGTTTATGGGTACAAAAAATAGTTAGAAAGAATGCAGAAGACCTACTATTTGATAGCACAATAGGGTGACTATAGTCAATATTAATTGTATATTTTAAAATCTTAAAGAGTATACCTGGATAGTTTGTTACTCAAAGGATAAATGCTTGAGGGGATGGATACCCCATTCTCCATGATGTGCTTATTGTATATTGCATGCCTGTATCAAAACATCTCATGTACCCGATAAGTATGTATACCTCCTATGTACCCACAAATTTTTTTTTAAAAGATGTCATTTCCAGTAGACAAAATCTCCTGGTTGAAAATTGTGGGTCTTGAATTCTTTATTTCCTGGGAGCCCACTATAAAAATAATCTTTCACTAGGTTATAATTTTTAGTTAATTAATAAGGTTAGAACAACGAATATGTCTCCCCTTGCAATTATGGAGTTACAATGTCCTGGGGTAGACTCATAGGTCTTCCAGTTGTTATTTCAAATAGGGATAACTGTTGTTTTCCAAAAGGGGCTGATCTTAGGTTAAGCAAAACCAAGGAAAGCTCATTCAGCCAAGGAATCTTAAGAACTTCTGTTATTTTTGCCAACTGAGTCTTTATTCCATTTGTACATTCCACCAGTCCAGACGGTTGGAGACGATACGCACAACAAAAGTGTTTGAGGATGGGTCAAATTTTACATATTGATTATCTGTCCAGTGAAGTGAGTGCCTCTGTTTCTCTGAAATTCCATGGGAACTCCCCACATTGGAATAATTTTTTCTAAGAGAATTTTACTTGCCACTAAAAGTCCATTTCTTTTCTGAATGGAAATGCTTCTATTCAACAAGAAAACATCCAAATCGTCAGTAGAACAGAATTGTATCCTTGTGATAGTGGCAGCTAAATAAAATCTCATTGCCATACTTCAAAGGGGCCAACAAGTAAAGGAAAATGTCCTTGGAAACTGTGTAAAAGTTTTCCTGGATTCTATTTTGGGCAGATGTGGCAGCGATTGTATGCCCCATGAGCTATAGTCAGAGAAAGTTTCCAAAAATATTATTTTCCACAAGCAACCATTTTACCAGGGCTCCAATGAGTGAAATCACATACATAGGTAAAAATGATGACTTTTTTTCAGCAGGAAGTATAGGCAAGTTTTTTGACCCCTCCTGTATCTAATCTTTGGGAGAGTATGTTCCTCCTTTTGTTTTCCAACTTTCCTGTTTGGATTTTGGAGCTCTAGATTTAGTTCATTTTATGTCAAATTCAGGTGCTTTTAAAAAAATTATTCTCTTTTTTGGGGTTATTATTTTAAAGTTAATATAAATTGCTTTTCTTGTTTAGATGCATTTAGAGCAGCTCTTTTTGTTACCTTATCAGCTAGCTGATTTCCTTTGCTTTCTGGAGCATCTGATTTGGAATGACCTAGAATTTTAATAATGGCCAGTGATTTGGGTAATAATATGGCTTCTAATTATTGTGAAATAAGATATCCATTTTTTATGTGCTGACCAGAAGTTAAAAATCATTTGCTTCCACAGCATTCCAGAATTATTAGCTACTCTAAAAGAATATCTGCTGTCTGTATGAATATTAGCATTTATTTTTTTCACCAACTAACAGACCCTGATTAATGCTATCAATTCTACTTGTTGAGCTGAGGTGGCTCCTGGAAGGGAAGCACTTTCCATTTATTCAGTTAAATATACTCCTGTATAGCATGCACAGTAAGTCCTAGATTCATCTTTTAACTAAGGTCCATCTATAAACCAAACAACATTAGTGTTAGTAAGGGTAGTCTCCTGCAGGTCCGTTCTAGAAGAGAGAAGCTTGTCAGTTAAGATTACGCAATCATGCAGCATCTCATCTGAAGGTAGAGGCAGAAGGGTGGCAGGGTTTACATTATTGCACCTAGAGATTGTTAAGGTGAGGTACAGAAAGAACTACATAAAAAGCTAGTCCGCTGACAGAATAATGCTGAGTGTGGTTTGAATTTAGAAGTGCTTCCACAGAATGTGGAATGAAGACAGTGAAGGGAATCCCACTGCTATTTTTTCCAGTTTTTTTTGTTTGTTTGTTTTTACTAAAACAGCAGTGGTAGTTACTCTCTTCAGGCAGTGTGGCAATCTTTTAGCCTTGGCGTCCACTTGCTGACTACAGTATCCTATAGGCCTATTTTGGTCTCAGTGTTTTTGTGACATAACACCTAAAGCATTTCCCTTACTTTTATGAACAAACAATGAAATGGAATATAGATGCTGGGGTATTTATAAAGCTCTTTGTAATCTCTTCCAAAGTTAATGAATTTCCTCAGTCCATTCCAGGGGATCTGGCTTGTGTTTCTTTAGAAGAGTATACAGAGGTTGAGTTTTTATTTTTTTTTTTTTTAAGATTGGAATCCAATTTCTACAGTATACTGCCAGTCCCCCAAATCTTCTTGGTTGTTTCTTAGTTTGGGGGACAGGAAGGCCAATATTTCTTTTATTCTATCCTGGTAAAAAGACCTTGCCTTGATATTAGATGACCCAAATATCTTACCTGTTTTTGACAAAACTGAAGTTTTTCCTTTGACACCTTGCATTCCTTTAAGGCTAATTGTTGCAATAAGTGAATCCCATCTTCTGTAGAGTCTTCTTTATCCTCTGAACTGAGAAGCAAATCATCTATGTATTGTATTAAAATACATTTATTAAGGAAGTCAATATCTGAGAGATCTCCTTCTAATATTTTTTAAAAGTAAGTAGGGCATTCAGTGTATCCCTAAGGCATAAGTGTCCATATGTATTGCTTGTCTTCCCAAGTGAAGGCAAAGAGAAATTGAATGTCCTTATCCACAGGAATACTAAAGAACGCACTATATAACTTAATCACAGTAATGATTCACATTAGGTAAGGATAGCAGTCAAAAATGTATGGGGCTTTGGAACTACCAGATGGTGAGAAATGATTATATTGTTAATCACTCTTAGACCCTGTACAAACCTCTATGCTCCAGCATTTGCTTTTCTTACAGGAAGGATTGGAGCATTACATGGGTATGTACAGAGAATAATCAGACTCGTTTTTATATAGTCTGGAACTATGAGTCTTATTCCTTCCAAAGCTTCTGGTTTTAAAGGGTACTGTTTAAAGTTTGGACGAGGTTTTTGTGGGTCTATTTGAATTTTGTTTTGTTTTGTTTTGTTTTGTTTTTGTTTTTTTGAGACAGAGTCTTGCTCAGTCACCCAGGCTGGAGTGCAGTGGCCCGATCTCAGCTCATGGCAAGCTCCGCCTCCCGGGTTCACGCCATTCTCCTGCCTCAGCCTCCCGAGTAGCTGGGACTACAGGCGCCTGCCGCCACGCCAGGCTAATTTTTTGCATTTTTAGTAGAGACGGGGTTTCACCGTGTTAGCCAGGATGGTCTCGATCTCCTGACCTCGTGATCCGCCCGCCTCGGCCTCCCAAAGTGCTGAGATTACAGGTGTGAGCCACTGCACCCAGCTCGTCTGTTTGAATTTTTATTGGAGAAGCTAAATCCTTCCATCTTCTAACCCCTATTACTACCAAAAACCTAGAATCTGCATTTTCAAATTATAGACACGGATTCTCATACCTGTGGAGGAGGGAAAGCTGCTTTCTCAACCAAATCTCCAAATAGCACCTGTGGTCTCTCAAATTTATATTCCCAGAATTAAGGACACAAACTTGAAATCAATTAAAATAATCAAAGGGCAAGAATGGGGTTGATTGGGTATGGAAATTCAGTTTTATCTTAGTAGTGCTAAGAGGGAAAAGATATAGCTATAAATGCTTACATTAAAAAAGAAAAAAAATCTCTCATCTACAACCTAACTTTACATCTCAAAGAACTAGAAAAGGAACAATCTTAAGCAAAGCTAGCAGAAATAAATAAATAATAAATATTAGAGCAGAAATCATTAACATAGAGAATACAAAAAGTAGGGAAAAACAATGAAGCCAATACTTGGTTCTTTGAAAAGACCAATGTGACTGGTGTATATTTAGCTAGATTAAGAAGAGACAAAACGCAAATAACTAAAAGCAGAAATGAAAGGACATTACAAGTGATTTTGCAGAATTAAAAAGCATTAAGACATAATACGAATAACTGTACACCAAAAATATGATGACCTAAATGAAACGCATAAATTCCTAGAAACAGACAATTTGCTAAAACTGAATCCAGAAGAACTAGAAAATTTGAACAGACATAGCTAGTAAGGGGATTATATCTGTAATAAATAACCAAAACTCCTGGACCAGAAAGCTTCACTGCTGAATTCTACCAAACAGTTAAAGGAAGAATTAGTACCAGTCCTTCTGAAACTCTTCCATAAAAATTAAAGTAGGGAACACTTCTACAGTCATTCTATGAGACCAGCATTATCCTGATACCAAAGCCGGACAAAGGCACTACCATCAGAAAAAAACTACTCTACAATATCTCAGATGAACATTAATGTAAAAATTCTCAACAAAATACTAGCAAAGAGATTTCATCAGTACATTAAAAAGATTATACACCATGACCCAGAGGGATATTTTTCTTGGAATGCAAAAATAGTTCAACACACAAAAATCAAAGCAATAATATCATATTAACAGACTGAAGGGAAAAAAAAAAACCCCACATGATCATCTCAGTTGATGTAGAAAAAGCATTTGACAAAATTCAATATCTTTTCATGGAAAAAACTCTCAATAAACTAGAAATAGAAGGAAATTCCCTAACATAATAAAGACCATATATGCAAAGCCCACAGCTAACATCATACTAAATAGTGGAAGATTGAAATCTTTTCCTCTAGTATCAGAAACAAAATAAGGTTTCTTAGTTTCACCACTTCTATTCAATATAATTCTTGAAGTCCTAGCCATAGCAATTAAGCAAAAAAGAAATAAAAGGCATACAAATTGGAAAAGAAGTAAAATTACTTCTATTCACAGATAGCACGATTTCATATGTAGAAAACCCTATAGAGTCCACACCAAAAAAAGCTGTTATAATAAACAAATTCAGCAAAATTGCAGGATACAAAATCAACACACAATCAACACACAAAATTCAGTTGCATTTCTACATACTAACAATGAATAATCTGAAAAGGAAATTGAGAAAACAATTTTATTTGTAAAAGACCCAAAAATAATGAAATACTTAATAACTTTCTCTCTTCAACAAATGGTGTCTGGACAACTTCATATCCATATGCAAAAGAATGAAGTTGAACCCTTTCCTTAACTGACATACAAAAATTAATTGAAAATATATCAAAAAACTAAACAAGAAAAACAACTAAAACTCATAGAAAAAGACATAGGGGAAAATTTTATGACACTGAATTTGTCAATGACTTCTTACATATGACATCAAAAGCAGAGGCAACAAAAGTAAAAAGCAGATAAACTGGCCAGGCACGGTGGCTCACACCTGTAATCCCAGCACTTTGGAAGGGAGGGAGGGAGGAACTGGGAGATGTAGTTCAAAGGGCACAAAAGTTGCAGTTACTTACGATGAATAAGTCTAGAGATTTAACATACAGCATAATTACTAGAGTTAATAATATTGCAGTGTATACTGGCAATTTGCTAAGAGAGTAGATTTTAGGTGTTCTTACCCCAATACACAAAAGGTAAGTTTGAGACACTAGGATAGATATGTTAAATGACTTGAACACAGTAATAATATAACAATATATGTATATCAAAACATGTTGTATGCCTTAAATATATGCAATTTTTTTAAAAAAAGAATTTCAGGCATGGTCTTAGAGATTTGCACACCCACGTTTACAGCAGCATTACTCACAAAAGTCAGGAGGTAGAAGCAACCCAAGTTTCTTTCAACGAATTAATGGATAAACAAAATGTGGTCTATACATTCAAGGAAATATTATCAGCCATTAAAAGGACAGAAATTCTGACACGTTATAACATGGATGAAATTTGAAGATATTATGCTAAGTGAAACAAGCTGATCACAAATGTGAAATACTATATGATTACACTTATATGAGGCAATCAGAATAGTCAAACAGAAACAAAAAGTAGAAAGGTGTTTGTTGGGGCTGAAGGAGAAATGAGGTGTTGTTTAATAGGTATAGAGTTTACATTTTGCAAGATGAAAAATTCCTGGAAACTGATTGCATAACAATGGAAATAACGTAAAACTATTGAACTGTACACTTTAAAATGTTTAAGGCGGTAGATTTAATGTCATGTGTACCTCACCACTATTAAAAATTTTTTACACAGCAGTTTCTTATTGCATGTCTGCCATGCATCAGCCACTATACTCTTCTTTTTCATGATTTTTAAAAAGATATCTCTCTCAAACTCCTCACCTCCTCCTTAACTCATTCTACAAAGCCAGCATACCATGATACCAAAACCTGGCAAAAAAAAAACAAAACAAAAACAAACAAACAAACAAACAAAAAAACAATTAAAAAAGAAAACTACAAACCAAAATATTCCTGATAAACACAAATGCAAAAATCCTTAACAAAATACTAGCAAACCAATTCAGCAGCATATCAAAAATCTAATTCACCAAGATCAAGTAGGCTTCATTCCCGGGATGCAAGATTGGATCAACATATGCAAATCAATAAATGTGATTCACCATATAAACAGAATTAAAAACAAAAATCATATGATCATCTGAATAGATGGAGAAAAAGCTTTTGATAAAATCCAACATCCCTTCATGATAAAAACCCACAACATATTAGACATCAAAGGAATATACTTCAAAATAATAAGAGCCATCTATGCCATACCCACACCAAACATCGTATTGAATGGGCTAAAGCTGGAAGCATTCCCCTTAGGAACTGGAACAAGACAAGGATGCCCACTCTTACCACTCCTATTCAGTATGATACTGGAAGTCCTAGCCACAGCAAACAGGCAAGAGAAAGAAATAAAAGCCATCCAAATAAGAAAAGAAGAATTCAAATTATCTCTCTTCACTGATAACATGATTCTATACTTAGAAAACCCTAAAGACTCCACCAAAAGGCTCCTAGAACTGATAAGTGACTTCAGTAATGTTTATGGATGCAAAATCAGTGTACAAAAATCAGTAGCATTTCTATACATCAAGACCATTCAAACTGTGAGCCAAATCAAGAATACAATTGAATTTACAATAGCCACAAAAAATAAAATACCAAGGAATACAGCTAACCAAGAAAGTAAAAGATCTCTACAAGGATAACTACAAAACGCTGCTGAAAGAAATCATAGATGACACAAACAAATGGAAAAACACTGATGCTCATGGAGTGGAAGAATCATTATCATTAAAATAACTATACTGCTCAAAGCAATCTCCAGATTCAATGCTATTCCTGTCAAGCTACGAAAGTCATTTTTTTTCACAGAATTAGAAAACACCATTCTAAAATTCATATGGAAACAAAAAAAAAAGAGCCCAAATAGCCAAAGCTATTCTAAGAAAAAAGAGCAAAGCTATGGGCATCACATTATCTGACTTCAAACTGTTATAAGGCTAGAGTAACCAAAAGAGCATGGCACTGGTATAAGAACAGCACATAAACCAATGAAACAGAATAAAGAGCCCAGAAATAAAACCACACACCAACAGCCATTTGATTTTCAGCAAAGTTGGCAAAAAGAAAGCAAGGAGGAAAGGACTCCTGATTCAATAAATGGTGCTTGGATACTGTATAGCTATATGTAGAAAAATGAAAGTAGATTCCTACCTTTCACCATATATAAAAATTAACTCAAGATGCATTAAAGATTTAAATGTAAGACCTCAAAACTATTATAATCATAGAAGAAAACCTAGGAAACATCATTCTGGATATCAGCCTTGGGAAATAATTTATGACTAAATCTTCAAAAGCAATGGGAACAAAAACAAAAATTGACAAGTGGGACCTAATTAAACTGAAGAGTTTCTGCACAGCAAAAGAAACTATCAACAGAGTAAAGAGCCTACAGAAGGTATGAAAATATTTGCAAACTGTGCATCCAACAAGGGTCTAATCTCCAGAATCTATAAGGAACTTAAACAATTCAATAAGCAAAACATAAATAACTCCATTGCTCAATATCACTAATCATCAGGAAAATGCAAATCAAAACCACAATCAGTCAGAATGGCTATTACTAAAAAGTCAAAAACAATAGATGCTGGCAAGGCTGTGGAGAAAAGGGAATGCTTATACACTATTAGTGGGAATGTAAATTAGTTCAGCCACTGTGTAAGGCGGTTTAGAGATTTCTCAAAGAACTTAGAACTACCATTCAACCCATCAATCACATTGCTGAGTATATATCCAAAATAAAACAGATCATTCTACCAGAAAGACACATGCACTGGTATGTTCACTGCAGCACTATTCACACTAGCAAAGACATGGAATCAGCTTAGGTGCCCATTGACAGTGGATTGGATAAAGAAAATGTGGTACACATACACCTGGAATACTAGGGAGCCACACAAAAAAACACTATCATGTCTTTTGCAGTAACATGGATGCAGCTGGTGGCCATTATCCTAAGTGAATTAACACAGGAACAGAAAACCAAATACCACATTTTCTCACTTATAAGTGAAAGCTAAACACTGAATACACACGGACATAAAGATGGCAACAATAGACACTGGCAAGCACTCAGGGAGAAGTAGTTGACGGGAGGAGGGTGAAGGGATGAAAGACTATTACATACTATGCTCAATATCTGGGTGATGGAATCAGTCATACCCCAAACCTCAGCATCACACAATATATCCATGTAAGAAACCAGTACATGTACTCTCCGAATCTAAAATAGAAGTTGAAATTATTTAAATTTATAAAAGTATACATAAGTTTAAAAAATTAAAATAGAAATGATATACAATAGTTGTACATATTACATATTTTAGGGGTACATGTGATATTTTGCTATATGTATATGATGCATAATAATTAAATCAGGGTAACTGGGATATCCATCATCTCTAACATTTATCTTTTCCTTGTGTTGGGGACATTACAATTCTCTTCTAGCTATTTTGAAATATATAACAAATTATCATTAACTATAATCTCTCTGCTATACTATCAAATAATAAAATGTATTCCTTCTATATAACAATATGCTTGTATCTATTAATCCCCCTCTCTTCTACCGTTCTCAGCCTGTAGTATCCACTATTCTACTCTCTATGTCTATGACATCTACTTTTTAAGGTCCCATATATAAGTGAGAACATGTAATATTTGTTTTTCTGCACCTGGCTTATTTCACTTAACATAATGATCTCAAGTTTCACTCATGTTGCTGCAAATGACAGAATATCTGTTTCCTAGCTAAGTAATATTACATTGTATGGAGATTCCATATTTTTTATTCATTCATTTGTTAAGGGGCACTCAGGTTGCTTCCAAATCTTGACTATTGTGACTAGTGCTGCAATAAATATGGGAATGCAGATATCTCTTTGATATACTGATTTCTCTACTTTGGCATATATACCCAGCAGAGGGATTGCTGGATAAAATGATAGTTCTATTTTCATCTTTTTGAGGAACTACCAAATTGTTCATCACAGTGGTTGTACAAATTTACATTCCCACTAACAGTATTTGAGTGTTTTAGTCCATTCTCATGCTGCTATAAAGAACTGCCCAAGACTGGGTAATTTATAAAGAAAAGAGGTTTAACTGACTCACAGTTCTGCATTGCTGGGGAGGTCTCAGGAAACTTACAATCATGGTGGAAGGCAAAGGAGAAGTGGGCACTTTCTTCACAGGGGGGCAGAACAGAGTAAGTGCAAGCAGAGGAAATGCCAGACACTTATAAAACCATCATATCCTCAGATCACTCACTATCATAAAAATAACATGGGGAAACTGCCCTCATGATCTGATTACCTCCACATGGTCACACCCTTGACATGTGGGGATTATGATAATTACAATTCAAGGTGAGATTTGGGTGGGGACACAGAGCCAAACCATATCATTCTACCCCTGGCACCTCCCAAATATCATGTCTTTTCACATTTCAAAACCAACCATGCCTTCCCAACACTCCCCCAAAACCTTAACTCATTTCAGCATTAACACAAAAGTCCATAGCCCAAAGTCTCATCTAAGACAAGGAAAGTCCCTTCTGCCTATGAACCTGTAAAATCAAAAGCATGTTAGTTAAGTCCTATATACAATGGAGGTACAGGCATTGGGTATATACACCTGTTCCAAATGGGAGAAATAGGTCAAAGCAAAGGGGCAACAGGCCCCATGCAAGTCCAAAATCCAACAGGGCAGTCATTAAACCTTAAAGTTCCAAAATGATCTCCTTTGACTCCATGTCTCACATCCAGGTCAAGCTGACGTAAGGTGGCTCCCGTGATCTTGGGCAGTTCCGCCCCTGTGGCTTTGTGGGATACAGCCCCACTCCTAGCTGCTTTCGTGGGCTGGTGTTGAGTGTTTGCCACTTTTCTAGCTGCACAGTACAAGCTGTTGGTGGATCTACTATTCAGGGGTCTGGAGGACAGAGGCCCTCTTCTCACAGATCCACTAGGCAGTGCCCCAGTGGGGACTCCGTGTGGGGGATCTGACCCCACATTTGCCTTCTGCAGTGCCCTACCAGAGGTTCACCATGAGGGATCCACTCCTGCAGCACACTTCTGCCTAGACATCCAGGTGTTTCCATACATCCTCTGAAGTCTAGGCAGAGGTTCCCAAACCTCAATTCTTGACTTTTGTCCACCCACAGGCTCAACACCATGTGGAACCTGCCAAGGCTTGGGGCTTGCACCCTCTGAAGCAATGACCTGAGCTTTACCTTGGCCCCTTTTAGACATGGTTGGAGCTGAAGCAGCTGGGACACAGGGCACCATGTCATGAAGCTGCACAGGGCAGGGGAGCAGGGGGGCAGGGGGACAGTGGGACCGGCCCAGGAAACCATTTTCCCTCCTAAGCCTCTGGGCCTGTGATGAGACGGGCTGCCCTGAAGTTCTCTGATAGGGCCTGGAGACATTTTCCCCATTGTCTTGGTGATTAACCTTTGGCTCCTTGTTATTATACAAACTTCTGCAGTGAGCTTGAATTTCTCCCCAGAAAATGGGGTTTTCTTTTCTATTGCATAGTCAGGCTGCAGATTTTTCAAACTTTTATGCTCTGCTTCCTCTTGAATGCTTTGCAACTTAGAAATTTATTCTGCCAGATACCCTAAATCATCTCCCTCAAGTTCAAAGCTCCACAGATCTCTAGGGCAGGGGCAAAATGCCACCACCCTCTTTGCTACAGCATAGGAAGAGTCATCTTTGCTCCAGTTCCCAACAAGTTCCTCATCTCCATTTGAGACCACCTCAGCCTGGACTTCATTGTCCATATCACTATCAGCATTTTGGTCAAAGCCATTCATCAAGTCACTAGGAAGTTCCAAACCTTCCCACATCTTCCTGTCTTCTGAACCCTCCATGTCTCTAGGAAGTTCTAAACTTTCCCACATTTTCCTCTCTTCTTTTGAGCCCTCCAAACTGTTCCAACCTCTGCCTGTTACCCAGTTCCAAAGTCACTTCCACATTTTCGGGTATCCTTATAGCAGTGCCCCACTACCTTGGTACCAATTTACCGTATTAGTCCATTCTCGTGATGCTATAAAGAACTGCCAGAGACTGGGTAATTTATAAAGGAAAGAGGTTTAATTGACTCACAGTTCTGCATTGCTGGGGAGGCTTAGGAAACTTACAATCATGGCAGAAGGCAAAGGAGCAACAGGCACCTTCTTTACAGGGCAGCAGGATGGAGTGAGTGCAAGCAGGGAAAATGCCAGACGCTTATAGAAACCATCAAATCTCGTGAGCCTCACTCACTATCATGAGAACAGCATGGGAGAAACAGCCCCATGATCCGATTACCTCCACCTGGTCATGCCCTTAACACATGGGGATTATGGGGATTATAATTTGAGGGAAGGTTTGGGTGGAGACACAGAGCCAAACCATATCAATTCCCTTTTATCTGCATCCTTGCCAGCATTCACCATCTTTCATCTTTTTCATAATAGCAACTTTAGGTCATACTGCCCAAAGAAATTTATAGATTCAATGCTATTCCTGTCAAACTATCAACAACATTCTTAACAGAACTAGAATAAACTATTTTAAAATTCATATGGAACCCAAAACAGAGCCTGAATAGCCAAGGCAATCCTAAGCAAAAAGAACAAAGCCGGAGGCATCACTTTATCCAACTTCAAACTATACTACAGGGCTACAGTAATCAAAACGGCATGGTACTGGTACAAAAACAGATAGACACATAGACCAATGGAACAGAATAGAGATTCCAGAAATAATGCCGCACAACTACAATCATCTAGTCTTCAACAAAACTGACAAAAACAAGCAATGGGGAAAGTACTTCCTATTCAATACATGGGCCGGGATAACTGGCTAGCTATATGCAGAAGATTGAAACTGGACCCCTCCTTACACCATATATAAAAATCAATTCAAGATGGACTAAACACTTAAGTGTAAAACTCCAAACTATAAAAACCCTGGAAAATAACCTAGGAATACCATTCTGGATGGGAACTGGCAAAGATTTCATGACTAAGACACCAAAAGCAGTTGCAACAAAAGAAAAATTGACAAATGAGTTCTAATTAAGCTGAGGACCTTATGTACAGCAAAAGAAACTATCAACAGAGTGAACAAATAACCTACAGAATAGGTGAAGATATTTGCAAACTATGCATCTGATGAAGGTCTAATATCCAGAATCTATGAGGAACTTAAATTTATAAGAAAAAAAACCTCATTAAAAAGTGGGCAAAGGACATGAACAGACAGTTCTCAAAAGAAGACTTTCATTCAGCCAACAAGCATAAGTAAAAAAGCTCAACATCACTCTTTGTTAGAGAAATGCAAATCAAAACCACATGAGATATAATCTCACACCAGTCAGAATGGCCATTACTGAAAAGTCAAAAAATAACAGATGCTGGTAAGTTGCAGAGAAAAAGGGACACTTCTACACTGCTGGTGGGAGTCCAAATTAGTGCAACCACTGTGAAGGACAGTGTGGCAATTCCTCAAAGAACTAAAACAGAACTATTATTTGATTCAACAATCCAATTACTGAGTATATACCCAAAGGAATATAAATTTTTCTACCATGAAGACACATGTATGTATATGTTCACTGCAGTGCTATTCACAATAGCAAAGACATCAAATCAACCTAAATGCCCATCAACAGTAGACTGGATAAAGAAAGTGTGGTACTTATACACAATGGAATACTATGCAGCCATCAAAAAGAATGATATCATGCCCTTTGCAGGAACAATTGATGGATCTGGAGGCCATTATCCTTATCAACTAATATGAGAACAGAAAACCAAATACCATATGTTCTTGATTATAAGTGAGAACTAAATAATGAGAACAAATTGACATAAAGGGGAACAACAGACACTGGGCCCTACTTGAGGGAGGAAAGTGAGAGGAAAGAGGATCAGAAAACCTAATTACTGGGTACTGTGCTTAGTACCTAGGTGATGAAATAATCTGTACACAAAATCCCCATGACATGAGTTTACCTATATAACAAACCTGCACATGTACCAATGAACCTAAAATAAATGTTAAAAATAAAAGACAATAGCCACTTCAACTGGGGTGAGATCATATCTCATAGCAAAACCTGTGAGACACAGTGAAAGAAGTACTAAGAAGAAAGTTTGTACCTATAAGTGCCTACATAAAAAAACTAGAAAAATTTCAAATCACCAACCTAATGATGCATCTTAAAGAACTAGAAAAGAGCAAGCAAAACCCAAAATTAGAAGAAATAAAAATCAGAGCAGAAATAAATGAAATTGAAATAAAAAACATACAAAAGAGCAACAGAAAAGTTGCTTTCTTGAAAAGACAAGCAAATCAAAAAACTTTCAGCCAGACTAAGAAAAAAAGAGAGAAGATCCAAATAAATAAAATTAGAGATGAAAAAGGAGACATTATAACCAATACCTCAGAAATTCAGATGATCATTATAGGCTACTATGATAAATTATATGCCAAAAAATTAGTAAATCTAGCAGAAATGGATAAATTCCTAGACACATACAACCTATCAAGATTGAACCATGAAGAAATCTAAAATTGGAACAGACCAATAACAAGTAATAAGATAAAGCTATAAGTAGCAAAGAAAAACCTGAGACTCAATGGCTTCATTGTGAACTTTTACCAAACATTTAAAGAAAAATAGAATGCCAATTCTACTCAACCTATTCTGAAAATAGAGGAGCAGGGAATATTTCCAAACTCATTCTATGAGGCCAGTGGATTACCCTGATACCAAAACCAGACAATGACTTATCAAAAGAAAGAAAACTATAAATCAATATCTCTGATGAATATTTATATAAAAATCCTCAACAAAATGCTAGCAAACCAAATTCAATGACACATTAAAAAGATCATTTATCATGACTAAATGGTATTTATCCCAGGGATGCAAGGATTATTCAACACACACAAATTAAATCAATGGGATACATCATACCAACACAATGAAGGACAAAATCTATATGATCATTTCAATTGATGCTTAAAACCCATTTAATTCTACATTCATTCACGATAAAAACCCTCAAAAAAACTGAGTATAGAAGGAACATACCCCAACACAATAAAAGCCATATACAACAGACCCACAGCTAGTATCACATTGAATAAAGAAAAAGCAAAAGCCTTTCTTCTAAGAACTCGTACATGATAAAGGATGCCCACTTTCAATACTGTGCCAGAAGTCCTATCTAATGCAACTAGAGAAGAGAAAGAAATAAAGGGCATCCAAATTGGAAAGGAAGAAATCAAATTATCCTTGTTTACAGACGATATGATCTTATATTTGGAAACACCTAAAGACTCCACCTAAAGACTTCCAAGATCTGTTAAAACTGATATTCAGTAAAGTTTCAAGATACAGTATCAATATTCAAAAATCTGTAGCACTCATATATACCAACAGCAAACAATCAGAAAATGAAATTTAAAAAGTAATCGCATTTACAATAACTGCAAATACAATTAAATAACGTAGGAATTAACTTGACCAAGAAGTGAAAGAGCTCTACAATAAAAACAATAAAACATTGATGAAAGAAATAGAAGAGAACACAAAAATGGAAATATTTTCCATGTCCATAAATTTAAAAAATCAATGAGGTTAAAATATTCATAGTACCCAAAGCAATCTACAGATTCAATGCAATCCCTATCATAAAACCAATGACATTCTTCACAGAAACAGAAAAAAAATCCTAAAATTTATATGGAATTACTAAAGACCCCAATAAGCCAAAGCTATCCTGAGAAAAAAAGAACAAAACTGGAAAAATTATATTACCTGACTTCAAATTATACTACAGAGATACAGTAGCCAAAACAGCATGGTACTGACATAAAAATAGATACAGACAAATGGAACAGAAGAGAGAACCCAGATATAACTCCATCCATCTACAGTGAACTCATTTTCAACAAAGGTGCCATAGTATACATTGAAGAAAGGACAGTCTCTTCAATAAGTGATGCCAGGAAAACTGAGTATTCATATGGAGAAGAATAAAACTAGACCCCTATCTTTGACCATATACAATAATCAAATCAACATGAATTACAGACTTAAAACTGAGACCTTGGACTATGAAACTACTAAAAGAAAACATTGGGGAAACTGTCCAGGACATTGGACTGGGCAAAGATTTCTGGAATAATACCCCACAAGCACAGGCAACCAAAGCAAAAATGGACACATGGGATCACATCAAGTTCAAAAGCTTCTGCAAAGCAAAGGAAACAATCAACAAAGTGAAGAGACAACCCACAGAATGGGAGAAAATATTTGCAAACTATCCATCTGACAAGAGCTTAATAACCAGAATATATACGGAACTCAAACACCTCAATGACAAAAAGTGTAATAATCCAATTAAAGATCTGAATAGACATTTCTCAAAAGAAGACATGCAAATGGCAAACGGGCATAGGAAAAGTTGTTCAACATCACTGATTATCACAGAAATGCAAATCAAAACTACAATGAGATATCATCTCATCTCAGTTAAAATGGCTTTTTTTCCCCAAAAGATAGACAATAAATGCTGGCAAGGATGTAGAGAAAAGAGAACCATCATACACTGTTAGTGGGAATGTAAATTAGTACAACCACTATAATGAACAGTGTGGAAGTTCCTCAATAAACTAAAAATAGAACTATCATATGATCTAGCAATCCCACTGCTAGATATATATCCCAAAGAAAGGAAATTAGTATATCAAAGAGATATACCTGTACTCCCATATTTATTGCTACACTATTCACAGTAACCAAGATTTGGAAGCAACCTAAGTGTCCATGAACAGATGAATGGATAAAGAAAATGTGGTACGTGTACACAATGGAGTACTATTCAGCCATAAAAAAGAATGAGATCCTGTCATTTGCATCATGGATAGAACTGGAGGTCACTATGTGAAGTAAAATAAGCCAGTCACAGAAAGACAAACTGTGCATGTTCTCACTTATTTGTGGGAGCTAAAAACTTAAACAACTGTGAGATAGAGAGTAGACTGATGGTTACCAGAGGCTGAGATGGGTAGTGGGTGGGAATGAGTGAGTGCCAATGGTAAATAGGGACAAAATCATAGACAGAATGAATAAGATCTAGATTTGATAGTACAGAATGACTACAGTCAACAATTTATATATTTTAAAATAATTAAAAGAGTATAATTGGATTGGAACACAAAGAAGGGGTAAATGCCTAAGGTGATGGATACTCTATTTTCCCTGATTTGATTATAACGCATTGTATTCCTATATCAAAATATCTCATGTACCCCATAAATATATATACCTAATATGTACCCACAAAAATTAAAAATTAAAAAAAAGAAAAACCATGAGCTTGTACACTTATGATTTGCATAAATTTATGTATCCTTACTTGAAAAAATTAAGACTGGCTTCCAGATCAGAGCACAGCCAAGACTTACTATATCTACTAAAAGAATGCATAAGTCAAAAGATGGTTGGTTGGTCAGGGATGGAAACAAACACTGACAATTCCCTTCTGAACACTGGACTTACCTTGGTCTCATGCTCTTAATGGGAAAACTATAGATACACATATGTTAAGTGTAAGTTAGCTCTCCCCACCCCACCGTCTGGTTCCTATGCCACTATAGCCAATTATTTTTCACTCTACACCAATCTAGATCTAGAAATCAGACTTAGCTTCAGGTTCATTCTATCTTACATATGTACACACACATATACTCCTTTCATACCCACCAGATGTGAGGCCTAGAACTTCTGCAGGCATCGTGGGACCTTCAGAATAAGGATGAAGCCAGCACTGAGGATTTCAATAAATCACCAATCTCTTTCTTGCATCTTCTTTCTCTGACATACTGATATAAACCCTTCCATTATGTAGTCCCTACCCATACTCTCTCCTGTCTGCTGGCTCACTCCTTCTGGATGGCCTTCCCCACTCTACCCTCTAGGAACCAAAAATATCATCCTCTTATATTCTGTTCTATCAAACCTCAGGAAGTTCTGAGATGCCAAGAATAGGAATTGGGAAGGAAGGTTACAACAGAGGTGACACAATATATGTCTTTGAGTCCTTAGCATGGCATTCAAGGGTCCTCATAATCTTACTCTTGCTAATCTCATTAAAATCATCTCCGTACACCATTTCCATTCACATTTAACACATGTGTGTTTGTAGCTCCCCTTCACCCATACACCATTCTATTTATAACCTCTGAGCCATTGCTCACACAATTCTTTTTTGTCTGAATTACCCCCATATCCCTTAAACCATCTGCTTATCCATTTACACATAACTGAAGTGCCATCTCTTCCAAAAAGTCTTCCTTTACCATAACATTTACAACACTCTAATAAAATTGTCTATGTGTTTGTCTCTCCCACTAGATAGTGAGAGCTTTCAGGGCAGAACTATTTCTCTGATTTTCCTCTCTAAGCCTCACTGTACTGTAGGTGTTTAACAAACATCTTCTCACTGTACAGTGTCAATGAAATAGAAAGGGCAACGATTTTGAGGGAAAGGAACAAGGGGAGTAGATTATGTGTGATTTAGAATCACATATACCTGGATTTGAATCTCTGCTGCCAACTTCACAGCAGAGGGGCCTGGCCAAGCTCCTATGTCCTCCTCCATGTAGTGAATTGACTCATAGTGCACTTATGAGTCAGTAAATGGGAGAGATAAACACATGACTTCAGGGTCAGGTTGCCTGGGTTCATATCAGCTTCATTACTAACTTCTAGTGTGACCATAAGAAATTTTCTGACCCTCTCTGTGCCTCAGTTCTCTCATTTGAAAAATAAGCTTTGTAATAATTCATCTCTCTTAGAGCTTCTGGAAGGATTAAACTGGGATGAAACCTGATAGAATAGCACTATGCAAGTGTTAAATAGTTATTAAAGTTAGCAATTATTACATAATATGGGGATAATACTACTTATTTTAAAGGTACTAAAAGCATATACAGTGGATGAGTAAATGATAGTTGTTACCATTAATTGATATATGTCAAATAAAGAACATTTACACATTTTTACAAAGAAACTAGAGTGTAGCTGAGGTAGGAAAAATAAATTCTGAGAACTAAAATATCATTCTAAAACTCTACTTAAAACAAAAATCTCAGGCCAGGCATGATGGCTCACACCTGTAATCCCTCCTTTGGGAGGTCAAGGTGGGCAGATTACCTGAGGTCAGAAGTTCGAGACCAGCCTGGCCAACATGGTGAAACCCCATCTCTACTAAAAATACAAAAATTAGCCTGGCATGCTAGTGGATTCCTGTAATCCCAGCTAGTTGGGACACTGAGGTACAAGGATCACTTGAATCCGGAAGGTGGAGGTTGCAATGAGCCAAGATCATGCCACTGCACTCCAGCCTGGGCAAAGAAGCGAGAATCCGCCTCAAAAAAAAAAAAAAAAACAAAAAAAAAAACTTAATCCTGGTGAATTTTCAGCATCACTAAAGAAAAACAAAAGAGGATTTAACATTATGCACTAACACATGTAGTGAAAATAACATAAGCTTCGGAGTCAGATAAGACACACCTGCATTCTAATCCTGGTCCTATCACTTAAGTCATTGTTTCCAATAAAGTATCAGTATTTAGGGTTTTTCCTTGGAAGATGTCTTACAATACGTTTCTTCACTGTATTCAGCATTTTTTTTTTTAACAATTCCAAGGCAAGCAGTGCCTGGAACTGGCATTACTGGGTATATACCCAAAGGATTATAAATCATGCTGCTATAAAGACACATGCACACGTATGTTTATTGCGGCACTATTCACAATAGCAAAGACTTGGAATCAACCCAAATGTCCATCAGTGACAGACTGGATTAAGAAAATGTGGCACATATACACCATGGAATACTATGCAGCCATAAAAAAGGATGAGTTTGTGTCCTTTGTAGGGACATGGATGCAGCTGGAAACCATCATTCTTAGCAAACTATCACAAGAACAGAAAACCAAACACCACATGTTCTCACTCATAGGTGGGAACTGAACAATGAGATCACTTGGACTCGGGAAGGGGAACATCACACACCGGGGCCTATCATGGGGAGGGGGGAGGGGGGAGGGGGGAGGGATTGCATTGGGAGTTATACCTGATGTAAATGACGAGTTGATGGGTGCTGACGAGTTGATGGGTGCAGCACAGCAACATGGCACAAGTATACATATGTAACAAACCTGCACGTTATGCACATGTACCCTAGAACTTAAAGTATAATAATAATAATAATTTAAAAAATAAATAAATAAATAAATAAAAATGAATGACACTGTCACTAAGGGTGAGCTCAAGGTAATGAAAACTGCATGAGACACTGGGGCCAGACAGACCTGGGGTTGAAAACGGTTTCCACCTCTGCCTTGCTGTGAGACCTTGGGCAAGTTACATAAACTCTCCGGCTCTCAGACGACTCTTCTGTAAATTGGGATAATAATAGTATCTACTTCACAATCACGTCCTCTGAGAGGAGCCTATGCTGATCCTGCCTACCTACCTCTGGCTGTGGTTAAGGGGTCTTAGTCTGTGTTCCCAGAGCCCACCGTTCTTGTTATTTTACAGATGAAAGGCATAGATGTCATTCTGGGTTACGCTGAAAGAACCAAGAATGTGAACTCAAAGATTAGTGGAATTGTCAAAAACAGATGAGCCTTACACTCACAAGGAGACAGCTCTCTCAAGTTTCCTGTTTCTTCTTTGACCATTCATCCCCAGTCCATCTCAGTCTGCAGCTTTTCTCTTTGTGTCTCTCTACGCATTCTCATCGTACTCCTAAAAGACTTATAATTCTTCACTTCAAGCCCTTTCGTGTAATTTTTATGTGTGTCTGGCTACCACACAAGACTGTGAGATGCTTGAGGAAAAGGATCGAGTTACGTTGGCTTTTACCCATCCAGCAACCAGAACACTTCCTGAATCTTGGCACGAAAACAAAAAATAAATCCAAGAAAAACTGAAAACTTATTGAAAAAAAAAAGTTTAGAAATAATATGTTTATATATACATATATATAATATATCCAATTCTTTTCTGCTGTATTAAATATTTCAAATAAATTCTTGCATTTACTCCCCACTGCATCTGGGATATATTATTCCCTTTTTAAAAATATGAGATTACTAGGAACCAGAGAACTTCGGAGTCATTTCCATGGTTACAGGGCAGGTATGTAACAGAATGAGCATGGAAACTCTGCGTATGTAATGCCAACGCACACAAGGACGGCAGCACAGGCAATCTCCATACCTATGTGTGGACAATGTAAAAATACCTCTTGGGAGAAGGGGCTGCAAATACAGTTTACCAACATGTTACACCAGTAAAGCTGTCATTTTAAGATAAAGGGAAGGGTCTTCCGGACCCATTTTCAACAAGTGGCCAATCTTGGTAGTGCAGACAAAGAAGCAGCCCAGTAAGTTCTTAGAACCGGAAACTCCCCTCCCCGCAAACAACACCCGCGCGGCACACGCTGCAGAGCCACGACTTGGCCGCATTTATGTTCATGGCTGAGGATGCCACGGGCAGAGTAAGAAACGGAACCGCCACCCAACCGCGCAACCAAGAGCAACCCAGAGATCCCGCCTCTGCTTGCTCCCCTCCCCCACCCTTGCTGTACCTCTGCGCAGCCACCTTTGTAACCGGCGCCTGGGGCGCTCGGCGGCCTGCTGTCCAAACCGGGGTCAGGAGCCTTGCGGTAGCAAAGAGCATCACCAAAAGGAAGCTGGTAGGCTAGCAAGGCCGGCCCCAAAGACCCACAGCTACACTCGCGGCTCCGAACTCACGGGCCCGCGGCGTCTACCAATGAGATGAACCTGGGCGCGCAGCGGCTGGACCTCAGCTGCTAGGGCGCCGCCAAGGCCCTGCTGGATACCTTGTGGTACCTTGGCCTCGTGTATTACACCTGTGGCTGCCGCCGAGGCGCGGTTCAATTTGAAGTCTGGGTCCCTACAGGCCCGTGAATCCTGGATTACAACTGCAGTTTGTGCAAGCAGCAGCAGCACCTGCACTTCCACTTAGCAACCTCCGGCTTCACGCTCCTCCAGGGTGCAGAGAGCATCAAAGCATTATCACCGACCCAACACACACCCGTGCTGCGTAGTTTCTGCAGCAGGTGTGGGGTGAAGAGTTGCCACACAGCTATCTCTGACACCGGGTGTACGGCATCACCCCTCACTGCCTGGACAAGGGAACATTTTCCTAAAGGTAAAGCCCATGAACATGTAGAGGCCCCCTTACTCTCATGCTAGTCCACATTCAGCCGGAAGCAATTCAGCAAATTTGCCATTTCAGTGACACCCTGGATCTGTCTTTCAAAGTAGTGGCTTACCCTGCAACCTCATTTCTCTGATAAGTATTTTTTAAAGCCATTGATTCAGTTTGTTCAGCTTTTTCTTGCTGGAAGAAGGGGATGGGGTGACAATTTCCAGCTTCTTTACATGAAAGAGCTGAAACCAGAAGTCTCGCTTGTGACCATTTTTGCAATATACTACAATCAGTATAAGCCTATGATTTAGAAATATCATGGTAAATGCCTGAGAAACAGGAAAAAAAGTTGAAAGAAGTTTTCTCAGGGAGCCAGAGCAGGAGTGGGGGCGAGTATAGATTTAGAATCAAATGATTTCTGGTTTTATTAAAGGCTAGTATTATTATTCTTTAAGAACTTTTAAGATCATGTATGTATAATATTTTGAGAAAATTAAAGAGTAAGTGATGCATTTTATGTAGAAATAATCTATATAAATTCTACATAGAAAAATACGTAGAAATACCAAGCTTAATTTCAAGATTAAATAAATGCTCAAAAATACATACAATTCCTAAAACAGTTATTACCACTTGTTAATGTTAGATGTAACTGTTTGTAAATTAAAGTGCACATTTTACTCTTGATCCAAATGTTACTGTTTGAACATTAGTTGGCTTAAGTAATAATTTTTAAATTGCACTTCACAAAATTTAGAGGAAACAATGCAAGGGAAGGGACTGTATTCCCATTTCCCCAATGAAGACACTAAAGCTCAAAAGATTAGGTAACTTGCTGAAAGTCATGCACTAAGTAAGTGGTGGACTGGCACAGTCTCACAAATCCATCTGATGTTACGTATACCTCTTTCCCTCTACACATTTTTGAATAGCCATGCCTTTATCAGAAAAAATGGTGTTACTCTTCCACTAGGATTGGGAACCAAAATTACTGATAAAAATACAAGGAGAGTTGAATACAATGTTTTAGTTCTTTTCAGGAATCACAAATCCCTAAGCCAATAAAAAAGTTGTTTAGAAGCTAGAAGCAAGACAGAAATCTTCCAAATTTGTTTAATGAAGGAAGTCTAAACTCTGATTCCAAAACCTGGCAAAGATAGTTCACTACACACAAAGAAAGATGTGGATCTCTCTCACTTATTAACTTATATTTAATTTTTTATTAATAAAATTTGGGTCCATAAAATTCAACTGTATATAAAAATCTGTCATATCCTGGTAGTTTCCCAGTCATGAGAGCATGATGTAATATTAGGAAATATTTTAATTAACCCTCAACAGTATATAAAAATCTGTCATATTCTGGTAGTTTCCTAGTCATGAGAGCATGGCATAATATTAAGAAATATTTTAATTAACCCATCATATCAATAGATCAAAGGAGAAAAATCCTGTCATCTGAGGTGCTGAACAAAGAATTCAATAAATTCAATCAATCTGATGCACTCTGCAATCATTCTAAGTTCTTGTCTACTAAAATCCTCGACTACTACACATCCACAATCCCTTCTGTGAAACTCTTGGGACCAAATGGTTTAGAATTTGTCTCCCATACATACATAATATCCATGTCAAGGCCTGTAGTAATACTGTGGAATCTAATACAATGATATTTCTGTAGTGAAACATAAAAATGTTCACTCCAAGATCTAAAGATTACAAATAGCATCATGTCAGTTCAAATCAGGTTTTATGGATAAATGAGTCAGGAAAAGTATGTTTTTCAAAGCATTTTGGATGTTAGACTTGCCCATCATAAGGGATTGTGAGTCTGAATCATATTTCCATCAACTCTTCTTGCCTTTCATATAATTTTTTTCTTTTATCTTTTTTATCATTGAAATACAACATTTAAATATAAAATTGTGCAAATCATAAGGGACAACAAATTGATGACGTTTTACAATGTGAATATATGGATGTAACAACCAGTAAGACCAAAATATAGAACTTTACTGGCACCCCAGCAACTTATACCCCTACCTAGTCATTACCCCTGAAAGTTAAGTACTATTCTAACCTATGTTACTATAGAATTGTTTTGCCGGCTTTTTATACTTTATACAAACAGAATTATAAAGTATTTACATTTTTATGCCTGGTTTCTATTGCTCAATATGAATGCGTTTGAGATCTGTATATTGTGTTGCATGTAGGGATATTTGCTTGTTTTGTTCGTAAATAGTATTCCATTGTATGAATGTACCACAACTTATTCATTCAACTGTTGATATATATTTAGATTGTTTCTAGTTTGTGACTATTTCCAATAATGCCACTGTGAACATCCTTATCATGTCTTTCGAAAAACAAGTTTATGTATCTCTGTTGGATATATACTTGTGTGGTAAGCAGGATTCTAAGGTGATCTCCAATGACTCTTGTCTTGGTATAATCTCTTTCCATTGGGTGTAGGTGGAACCTGTAAATATGATGAGATCTTACTTTTATGATTATGTTATTTCATATGGCAAAAAGGATTTTGCAGATATAATTAAGGTCACAAATCAGTTGTCCTTAAAGTAGGTGAGGCAGACCTAATCAGGTGAGCACTTACAAGGGCCCAGATGTTTGCTGAGAGATTCGAAGCATGAGAGAGCATTTGGAGGGGGCCACATGACAAGGAACTGCAGGAGTCCTCTAGGTGATGAGTTACTGCCCCTTGTTGACAGCCAGCAAAAGAATGGAGGGGCCTCAGTACTACAGCTACAGGGCACTGGACTCAGCTGGCAACATAGATGGGTCTGCAAGGGCTTCTTCCCCAGAGATCCAGAAAGGAACACAGGAAGTCCAAGAGCATCTCACCCTTTGAGACCTTGAGCAGGGAAACCAGTCACACGGTACACAGACCTCTGACCTACACAACTGTGAGCTAATAAATGAGTGTTGGTGTAAGCTACTAAGACTGTAGCAATGTGTTTCACACCAATAGAAGCCACTAGAGATTTTGATACCTTGATGTGAGGTGTAGTCACTGTAAACACCGTAAAATGTGGATGTGGCCTTGGAACTGGATAGTAAGCAAAGGCTGGAAGAATTTTGAGATGCATGACAGGGAAAGCCTAAATTGCCTTGGACAGACTGGTAGTAGATGTCAGCTGGATATCCAAACTGCTTTGGAACTCCTAACTCTTTTCTGCCTTCTATTTTCTCCCATATAAAACAGACTGTTTGTAGATGTTATCCTGTGCCCGTCCCATCATTGTATGTGGTGGTATTGGGGAAAATAGCTTGTCACTTTAGTGCTGATGGTCCACAGTTGAAGAGGGATTTTGCCCTAGGAGTTTTATTGGATAGGATCATACCCAGGAATCTCATCCGTTCATGATTCAGATGATGAAATTGAGATGAGCTTTTGGAATTGAGCTGATGTTATAACACAAAGAAATTTGGAGACTGTGGGGTGAATTGAATGTATTTTGTATGTGGGAAAGACTGGATCACTGAGGGCCAGAGGGCAATGTATTTTGTATGTGGGAAAGACTGAATCACTGCTGAGGCAGGCAGAATTCTAAGATGACCTCTAATGACCTCTGATCTTATGTGAACTTCTCTTGAATATAAGAACGGCCTGTGAATATGATGAGATACCACTCCTGTGATTATGTTACACAATATGGGGAAAGAGATTTTGCAGATGCATTATGCTCCCAAATCAGTGAACCTCAAAATAAAGAGGTTGACCTGTGTGGGCCAGACCTAAGTAAGTGAGCCCTTAAGATGGCCTGAACCCTTCTTGGGAGATTGAAAGTGTGAGAAGGAACATGTAGAGCTCTATGTGGCAAGAAACTGCATGAGGCCTCTAGAAGCTAAAAATGGAACTGAATTCTGCCAATTACCTGAATGAGTTTGGAAATATATTCCTCCTCAGTCTCCAGACAGAAACACAGACTCACTGACCAATAGCACAGGCTGATTTCACTCTGTGAGACTTGAACAGAGTACTTGTAAACCTATGGAACTGGGAGCCTAAATAAATGGCCATTGTTTAAAGCCATTAAATTTGTGGTGATTTGTTACTCAGGGATAGAAAAGTAACATAGATGGAATTTCTGGGTTATAGAAAATGCATAAATTCAGCTTTAATAGGTACTCCCAGTCTTCCAAGGGTACTAATCTACACTCCTACCGGCAGTTAGAGTTTCAGTTCCTCTATACTCTCCCCAGCTCCTCATATTGATAGTCATTCTAGCTATTCTGGTAGATGTTTGCCAGTGTCTTCTTGTGATTTTAATTTGCATGTCTTTGATGACTTATTTTGGGCAGTCTTTGTTATTTGTCAGTTTAATATCCTATTTTGTGAAGTACCTGTTGAAATATTGTGCCAGTGTTTAACTGCATTTACTTTTATTCTTTATTTTATTCTGTACATAAAATGTTTTCTGAATGTGTGCATGCATACATGTTTATTTGTAGCTAATGTTTTCCTTTACCATTAGTGGTTCTTGTGTTTTAGATATAATTTACCCCAAGGTCATCAAGATATGCTTGTATATTATTTTTCTAGAAGCTTTATCTCCTGGAACTCATTTTTGTGTATGGCGTAAGTTAGGAGCCAAAGTTATTTTTTCTATATGGCTGGATATCCAATTTGTCCCGTTCCACTTAAATGATTATCTTTCTCCCTGAGCACTGCATTGGTATCTTTGTTGTGAATGAGGTGATCATATGTGTGTGTCTGTTTGTGGACCCTTTTATTGTCTAATTGGTCTATTTATCTATCTTTATCTAAACATATATATCTTTATCTATTCCTGCATAACAAAATATTATTGTACACAAATCATACTATCTTAATTATTATGGCTTTTCTGACTGTGAAAATTCTTCAAATTTCTTCTTCTGGATGGCTTTGGCTATTCTTAGATCTTTGATATCCATACATATTTTAGAATCAGTTTGCTGATTTACATTTTCAAACAATCTGTTGAGATTTTGATTTGCATTGCATTGAATACATAGACTATTTGGATGAGAATTTTCTCTGATTTAATTTTCATAATCTACAAACATGACATATCTCTGATTAATGTAGGGCTTCTTTATTTAAGAAATGTCATGTTGATTTCTGGACAAAGGTCTTATGAATTTTTTATTAGATTTGTTCCTAGTTATTTGATATTTTCTGATGCTATAGGAAATGGAAATTTTAAAATTTTCTCTTTATAATTTTTACTGCTAATATGTGGAAATACAATTCCATTGTGTAATACTGACCTTATGTCCAGTGAGTATACCAAATTCATTTATTCTAACATTTGATATATATTCTTTAATTTTTTAATGTAAAAAACATGTTGTGTCTTTTATTTTTTGAAGAGCTGAGAAACCTTTCCCCCAAAACCCTAAAACACAAGCATCCATATCTTATTGACTGCAACTGGGAAATGCCTATTCCCAAACCAGTCACCGGAGTGGTAGTGAAATTACTACGACCTGGTTAGTCCACACTACTATTTATATATCAGCTACACTGTGTTATAAATCAGTTTTTCTTTATTTTAACCACATATGTAAATATTTATACATTAATGATTTTATTATAAGTTTGAACATCTCTGTTGGATTGATAATTGTGGAATATTCCTCCATCTAAATGAGCTGAAATTACAGATCTTAAATTTTATAAGTTCTTAGCAATCAGGCCAGGCATGGTGGCTCAAGCCTAGAATCCCAGCACTTTGGGAGGCCGAGGTGGACAGATCACTTGAGCTCTGGCGTTCAAGATCAGCCTGGCCAACATGGTGAAACTCCATCTTTTCCAAAAATAACAAAAATTTAGCTGGGCATGGTCACACACACCTGTAATTCCAACTACTCGGGTGGCTGAGGCAGGAGAGTCACTTGAGAGGGGGAGGCTGCAGTAAGCCAAGATCACACCACTGCACTCCGGCCTAGACTTGGTCTCATTAAAAAAAAAAAAAAAAAAAATCACACCTGTAATCTCAGCACTGGCAGAGGCAGGTGATCACTTGAGGTCAGGAGTTCCAGATAAGCCTGGCCAACATGGTGAAACCCTGTCTCTACTAAAATTACAAAATTTAGCTGGGTATGGTGGTACACACCTGTAATCCCAGCTACTCGGGAGACTGAGGCAGGAGAATCACTTGAACCCAGGAGGCGGAGGTTGCAGTGAGCCGAGATCGCACCACTGCACTCCAGCCTGGGCAACACAGTGAGACTGTCTCAAAAAACAAACAAACAGTAAATTATTAAGCAATGAGTAGTATGCTTAATATGTGAAAAATATTTGTGGCTTATTCAGGAATAACGAATTTTTTAAATGGCTTAGTTTATTTCAGAAATATACTGTTGATTATAAAATACAAAAATATCAGAATATTTAATATGTACATATATCAGACTATTAAAAATAGTTATCAATCACTGGTAAAATTGCTTGTGATTCAAATTATCTTAAACTTTTCTAAATTATCTAAATTCCGTACTGCAAGGTTTGCCGGACTTCGCACAACTGGCATTTTGGACCAGGTAATTCTATGTTGTTGGAGGCTCTCCTGTGCATTGAAGGAGTTGAGCAGGAAACTTGATGCCTATATACTAAACGCTGGTAGAACTCCTCCTCCCCAATTATGGCACTCTTCAGACATTTTAAAATTTCCCCTGTGGGGCAAAATGCCCCTAGCTGAGAACAACAACTGTACTATGGTGAACAAAATTTTAATAACTAGGTAGATATAAAAATAAACAGATATAAATACAGATCAGTAGATACAGTACATCATGGTTTTTTTTTAATCTCGTAGCCATTTTCCTATGACATTAAAATTTTTTCAATCCCAGCACTTTGGGAGGCCGAGGCGGGCGGATCACAAGGTCAGGAGATAGAGACCATCCTGGCTAACACGGTGAAACCCCGTCTCTACTAAAAATACAAAAAATTAGCCGGACGTGGTGGTGTGCGCCTGTAGTCCCAGCTACTCGGAGGCTGAGGCAGGAGAATGGCGTGAACCCGGGAGGCGGAGCTTGCAGTGAGCCGAGATCGGGCCACTGCACTCCAGCCTGGGTGAGAGAGCGAGACTCCGTCTCAAAAAAAAAAAAAAAAAATTTTCAAAAACATCCTGTAACATCCTATATAAGTTTATTCTATAGGCATCTAGCATTCTCCTGGAAATTGAGGTTGTTTCAGATTTTTAAAAATAATTGATACTATAATAATCACCTTTGAGCATATAACACTGTGAAGATATAAGAGTATTTTTTTTTTAGAATTCATGCCTGGAGAGGAATTATGCATTTCATATAAGACTTTTTGTATGTATCATCATATCATCAAATTTTCATCTTGGAAGGTGCTATGAATTTATAATTTTATCCAGTAGTATATATGAGAGCTTGTTTTCTTACAATAGCTTAAAACCTGATTAAACATAATTCTTTTCAGAAATACAGTAGCTATATTTGCTTAGTACAAGAGTGATATATGCTCACTGAAACCATTCAGAAGATGAAGTATGAAAAGAATGAAAAACCACCCTTTCAGATTTTTTTAATGAGCACATAGATACATATATACTTTTAAATGGAACAGAGGCAAAGAGAAAGGAGAGGATATTGAAGGCAACAATGGAGTTAAAAAGAGGGGCTTCTTTAAAGTTTGAGATCTTCGAGGATAGCAAAACAGTAAGTAGAAGACATATGTATTCCTTTAAAGAGAGCAAGGATAGATAGGAGCATTTTAATTATTACTAAGTCAGGGACCATGACTAAGGCCCACGGAGATTCAAGAAAGGAGGAAAACTCTCAGAGAATAGACTGAAATGACTCCCAAGAGGAAAAGTGGATCTATAAAACTGGTGAAAGTTGACCTACAGAACAAAGAGAATAGCTATAAGTGGGGTTTATACCCCAAAATTTCAACTATACAGGGAATAGTAGTTAACATGGTCATAACAGAATCACTGATTCCCACCATCTTCCTGATCTTTTCAATGGAGCAAGTTTTCCCTGTTTCGGTAAAAATATAGGATTCATCATTTACTGCTGTTCTTCCCTCATGATCTCACAGCCGTTCAAGTTTCCAGCTGAAGTCCCAGACATCAAGGAACACAGACAATCTATCCCCACTATGTACTGTCTGAATTCTAGCTCTATAAAATCCATGGAAATGTTAAAATGGATGTTGTTTCATGACACTAAATTGTGGAATAATGATGAGCAGACACATTCTGTTCATTTTTCTTCTTCATTTATGTCCATCCTGTATTTTATCAATATTTTGTTTTCCACATTCCATTCTTATTGAATTCCTATTCCATCCTTCATAAACCATATTCTGTATTTCATTCTAAATTTCATTCTATTCCGGTATTTAAAAATCTATACTGCATATTTCATAGTCCATTTATTTCAGGCCATTGCACATTTTGTTCCATTCTATATTCCTTCCAATTTTGATTTCCTTTTATTTTCTTTAATATTTTATTTCATACTGTATTGCACTCATTCCTTTTCTCATATATTTTTCCTTTATTCCATATGACATTAGATATTTGTTTTCATTTCCTGTTCCATTTCATTTTCCCATTAAATTCCATTAAATTTCCAATATTCCATTTCACATCCTGTTCAAACCTGTATTCTACTCCCCATTTTATTCAAATTTCCATTGCAGTCTCCATTTCATCCCATTCTGCATACCATTTCAAATCCATTTTCCATACTATATTATTTAATACTCCAAATAGCATTCCATTCTATTTTTGAGTTGCATTTCAGCCCAATTGTTCACCAATTCCATTAAATATCCGATTTTATTCTGCTCAAAATATTATAACAGTGACATTCAGGAGACTAGTTTGTCAATATTTTTAATCAAACAATTACAAATGTGGCTGGGCACAGTGGCTCACGCCTGTAATCCCAGCACTTTGGGAGGCCGAGGCGGGTGGATCACCTGAGGTCAGGAGTTTGAGACCAGCCTGGCTGACATGGTGAAACCCTGCCTCTACTAAAAATACAAAAAATTAGCTGGGCATGGTGGTATGCACCTGTAGTCCCAGCTATTCAGGAGGCTGAGGCAGGAGAATCGCTTGAACCCGGGAGGCAGAAGTTGCAGTGGGCCAAGATCATGCCACTGCACTCGAGCCTGGGTGACAGAGCCAGACCCCACCTCAAAAATAAATTAATTAATTAAAATAATTACAAATGTTCATAGACTTGTACCAAGAATTTTCTCTTCTGGGAATTTATCCACAATGACACATTTAAGTATATGAACAATTTTAAATGAGAAGGATGTGTCTCACAATGATGTAAAATGTTGGAAACAGCATAAATGGTGGCCAATATGGGAATGTTTGAAAATGTAAGCTTCTTCTATAAACGGAGTATTTTGTAATTTAAAGTGGCCTTGTAGAAATTTGTTTACTGACATAGAAAGTGTGCTTTTTGGAACCCAAAGCAGGTTACAACGCAGTATCTATGGAGAAACTATTCCATTTCATAAAATAAAAAAGTTTAAAAACTATGAAATATGTATGAATGGCCTTTCTATCAACGTCTAAGTAAAAATTTCCAGCACTTGCCCATTGGGCATGTGAGGATTTAGGTATAGTTTCCTTACATTTGCTTTTCTGTTTTGAGTACTGAACATGACACCTTTTGTAATAAATAATGACTAAAAATGAGTGGCCAAATATTAAACTTCAAGTCTGTACATTACAGCATATTTATATTAATAGGAGCTAGAGACCACGCTAAATAAATTAATATATGTTCATCAGCGGATTACTATGCAGCCCATACAAATATTTAAGGACGGTGTCACCCTTAAGCAATCCCAAACTGTGCCTTGGGGGAAAAGGCAGGGAGAAGCATCTGACTGGAAAGTTCTAAATCCCCCTCTGGTGTGTGGGACCTGAGGGAAGCAGCAGTGCTGAACATCCAGAGCCAAGACGGTGTGGGCCCCATCCCTCTTCTCGCCTTCAGGCCTCTGTGCAACCCTAAAACCCACCAGACCCCACATGGGGTCATCTAGATGCCTGGAGGAGTTCCAGGGTGGTCCCCTCAGGCATCGTGCCTGGGTTCATTGTCCTGACCGGGTGCAAGGAGGGACACCTGGCTAGGAGATATAACCTGCCGGCCAGTGTGACATTTCTTTCAAATGACCACTTAAGCCTCAGCCACGATTTGGGGTGACTCAAATCCTTCATGTAGAACACACACACTCAAATCGTTCACACAGAACACACACACATGTCTTAGGGGTGGACACACACAAACAGGTGTCTTAGGGGCCCCGTGTGAGGAGAGGAGATTCACACTATTGACCCAGTGGCCAGGCTTGACCCCAGAGAGCTGGAGCACACACTGCCGGTTGACGACAGGCGCCTGGCTGTGGGTTGCACGGTTCCGGATTGGACGGCTCCCGGGAAGAGAGGCGTCATCTGACGTCCAGCTCGCCAATCAGAGTCGAGGACTTGCCGAGCTCCGCCCACCTTCTTGCTCTACCGGCTCGCGCTCTCCTCAGGCAGCAGTAGCAGCTGCGCTCCTCGCTCTCTGAGGCAGAACCTGGTGTTACGGCCACCCAGTCGGACATGGAGAAGGAACAGAAGCACCAGCAGGACAAGGTGCAGGGAGGGCTTAACAACAAAGCCGCCCTTGCCTCCGGGGATGCCTGCGGGACCGAGAATCAAGATCCTGCTGCTTCCGTCCCCACAGTCTCCAGCCAAGCATCTCCCTCGGGCGGCGCCGCTCTGAGCAGCAGCACAGCCGGTTCTTCCGCTGCAGCCGCCACCTCCGCCGCCATTTTCATCACCGATGAGGCCTCGGGGCTGCCAATCATAGCTGCTGTGCGGAGGGAGAGGCATTCTGACCTCCGGGACTGTCTCAGTCCTCACGAAGTCTTTGGGTGTGTGATGCCTGAGGGGGGCAGCCAGGCCGCTGTGGGACCCCAGAAGGCCACTGGCCACGCCGACGAGCACCTGGCCCAGACCAAGAACCCCCGGAACAGCCGTCGTAGGAAGCAGCCCTGCCGCAACCAGGCTGCTCCGGCTCAGAAGGCCCCAGGGCGGCGTCTGTTTCCTGGGCCTTTGCCGCCATCTTCTCCAGGGTTCCGGCCCAGCAGCCATCCCCGTTCCGGGGCTTCTACATCGAGTCAGGCAACCCACCCAGGCCCTGCACTCCTAAGCCACGCATCTGAGGCAAGGCCTGCTAGCCAAAGCCGCATCACCCTGGCAGCTTCTGCTCTCCGCAGACGTGCATCTGGTCCAGGCCCTGTCATCCGACGCTGCACCGCCCAGCCAGGCCCTGCTTTTCCACGCCGCGCCACTCATCTAGACGCTGCTCGCCTAAGCCCTGAATCTGCGCCAGGCCCTGCTCGCCGAGGCCGTGCATCTGCGCCAGGCTCTGCCCGTCGAGACCGTTCATCTGCGCCAGGCCCTGCCCGCCGAGGCCGCGATTCTGCGCCAGGCCCTGCCCGCCGAGGCCACACATCTGCGCCAGGCCCTGCCCTTCGCGGCCGCACAGCAAGGTCAGATCCCGCTCATCGCAGCACCAGCACGACGCCAGGCACTGGTCTCCCGAGCCGTTCCACCCAGCGAAGTTCAGCCCTTCTCAGCCGCCGCTCTCTGTCTGGGCCAGCTGATGAGAATCCTTCCTGTGGGGCTGGCTTACGAAGGCTTGCCTTTCAGAGCAGATCAGGCTCTCCTGATCCTGAGGTCCCAAGCCGTGCTTCCCCGCCTGTTTGGCATGCAGTCCGTATGCGTGCCTCCTCACCCTCACCCCCTGGGAGGTTCTTCCTTCCCATCCCTCAGCAGTGGGATGAGAGCTCCTCCTCCTATGCTTCCAACTCCTCCTCCTGCTCCCCGAGTAGGTCTCCTGGCCTAAGCCCCTCTTCCCCTTCCCCTGAGTTTCTGGGCCTGAGATCTATCTCCACTCCTAGCCCTGATAGCCTTAGGCGTGCCTTGATGCCTGAGTTTTATGCTCTGAGCCCTGTCCCTCCAGAAGAGCAGGCAGAAATAGAGGGCACAGCTCACCCTGCAACACCGCCTGAGCCGTGACCCTCTATGAGCATCCTGTAAGACCCACAGAAGGAGTCAACATCTACCCACTTTGTGAATGGGCTGCTTGCCCTGTAGTTACCTGCGAGGTCTCCCAAAGTTCCAGCCATTAACCAGCATTCTGAGTAGTTTTGAAGCCTCTCCTCCCCATGATTCCACCACCTAGCACTTACCTGCTTTTGGCCCTTGATTCTGGGCCACCCTCTTCCTCAAAAGTTTGCCTTAGCCCTTGAGCTGAGATTTCTGTTTTCCAAGTTGCTTTTCTGTTATGAAATGTTTTAATTAGTAAAATAAGTTGGTTGTTTTGTTTTTAAAATGTAGAGGTGTGTTTTTTTTTATTGCGGTTCGAAAAATCGTTAATCCTATATCATATTTGGAGGGTTAAAGAAAATTAACATACTACCTGACTCTTTGGACGAGAGAAGAAATAAAATACTGTCCTAGCAATAATTTATTCCCACTGGCCGAAATGGAGTTCTGTGCAGGAAGTTCCCACTTAGGTTCTATATACCCTCGTAGCAGAGGTGATTTGCAACTTGGGCAAGAAAAGGGGGCAGGGTTTAACCCAGGTGGCTGGAGAAAAGGAGGGGTGATGGAGACATCCAGGGTCAGGAAAGGAGAGGGCATGATGAAGTTTGGGGTGAGAGGGAGGGGGACGATAACCTAGATGGGAGTAGGGAAGCTGGGAGGAAGATCTAGAATCAGGAAATGGAGAACAGCAGGAGTCAGAAGCTTGAGAGGGGAACATCTCAGATTCTAAAGGATAAAAAAATGTTTATGTGTGGGGAACGGGCTCCTGAGGTCTTTGGGGGTGGGAAGAATGTGGGAGGGTGATTCAGGGCTAATAATTCATGGGAAAATGGTCAGCCATTCAGTGAAAATGCGTGTTAATCGATACTGTAACAAAAATAATTGTAACTGAGTTTGAGCAGATACGTGAGGGTGTGTGTGTGTTTGTGTGTGTGTGTGTGTGTGTGTGTGTGTAGACATTTGGAGAGAACTACATGGGCATATGCCATGCTGTGAACAAGGTGTATATCTGTTTTTTTTAATAACCGGTGATATGGTCTTCTATAGTCGACAAGTTCCACATTGACCACATAACTATTTTTGTAAATTAAACTCAGCTGTTTTTCAAAAAATTTAAGCTGTAGAAACATAATAGGAGAGACCACATTAAAAGAACAGGGTGAAAAAATATAAAGCAAACCAGCAAAAGAAACTCCCTTTCCCTCCTTTCTCATATTTCTCCTCTCCTTTGCTATTCTGTTATGTGAACAGTACAGGCATAGACCTGACCAAAAAGGGCCCTAGTCACAATTTGGAGGGTCCTGTTCAGGCCCTGCCCATACTTTATTCACACCACAAAGCTAAGAGTCCACAGGGACAAGTGGGACCTATGCGCCCACCAGGTCCCAACATCCTGCCACTTTTATAGGAAGTGTTTCAGGTACCCTCATTCTTCAAGGCTGTTTCTAGGGCCCGCAAGGCCCTATTCTCAGGGTCCTTCCTAAGGAAAGAACACATATTTTAAAAGCTCTGACTTTGTTGTATTTCTTTTTCTCGAGTAATTCTAGATATCCAAAGACTAAGACAAAAAGCAGACAGTTTCAATGCAGGAAGTCACAACCTCCCAGTATTGGCGGGCCTACATTTATTCCCATTTCACAGATGTGGAAATTGAGGCTCAGAGCAATTTTGTGATTTTCAAAATCTCATACCTAATAGAGTTTGGCTTCAGAGTCAGAATTCCTGGGTTTGAATTCTGGTGTTCCTATTGAATCACTGTGTGACCCAGTGCAAGTTAGTTAACCTGGGATCCAAAGCTTCTGCATTTGTCAATTGGGCACAGTAAGAGTGCACGCCTCCAAGATTATTGTAAGGATTAAAATGGATGGTGCATATTAAGTGCTTCCAACAGTGTCTTGCACATCATAAGTGCCCAGTAGAGATGGTTCTTATTCTGATTAGGATTATGATCATGTGTCCAGATATTTCTGACAGCCCCTTAACATTTTACTAGTCTTTCCTAAACACCAATACTTTCAAAATCAAACTGGCTGTTTCAGAAATGGGAAGGGACATTCTTTATTGTACTTAGTACTTCAAAATATGAAGGCATTTCCACAAGCTATTGAGCAACATTTTCACCAATACCAGAGACCACTGTGCAAAAATGTAAAAAAAAAAAAAACAAAACAAAACAAAAAAAAGGATTGAGCCTCGGAGGTACAAACTCTAGGAATTTAACAAATGTATACTTGCAGCAGTTACATGAATGCTTCTGAGAACAGCAGTTTTCCTCCCAGCATTATTTGTATCTTAACTTGTTTAAAATATTCATTTTAACGAATGAATGGAATACATCAAGGATTAACATTGACTGTAAGTTGCCTTTATACAATACCTGGCATGCATGATATAACAGGTAAAACTCATAGTATGCTTGTGTGTGTTAAGTACTGTTTTAACGTTTATACATACACTAACTCATTTAATTCACAGAACAACCTTAGGAAGTAGATGTTCATATTGAGCCCATTTTATAGATGAAGACATTGAGGAACAGAGGTTACATAAAATATAATATGAAGGAAAGACACATTGAACTGTGGACTCTGTCATGGCCCTCTTGCGAGGTTATTAACTTCTTTTGTGAAGTAAATTGCATGATATGCCCCTGCACAGGGTACTACTGTTTTGCCAAGTGTGAAGGTAATGGTTTGGGCATATTCATCTGCTATTTATTATGAGAAATGGTGTTGGTTTTGTGTTGTGTAAATTTACTCTATCAACCTAAACTTCATATGGAAGGTGAAAAATTCTCGCCCAACCACATTAACTCATTTCACTCGTGAAAATATTCATAGGTGGAGGTTGTAATTGATTGTGTAGGAAAGGCTTATCTACCTAGAAGCAGGAGCCGGTTTAGAAAGTAACAGCAACATTACAGGCCTTTCCTAGGAATTTGTGTGCCCTGTCTGTAGCTTCCCTATGTGTCTCCATGTCTAAGTGGTGTCCAATCCCCAGAAACAGCTGTGAACTGGGAAAGAGATGGGGCTGAAAGGCCCATTTCAGAGCCCTGCACTCCTCACAGCTGAGCACAGCTTTCACCCCAGGATTCCTCTGTGGGGAACACGGAAATACCCAAAAATCCTTCAGCTGCCTTTCCCTGGAAGTTGCCACAATCAGCTACTATACTGAACAGGGCTGGTTTTATAGGTACGTGACCTGTGCAGTTGCACAGGCCCCTGCTTGTTTTAATGATGTGTTGTTGCCATCTTAATTGCTTAATGATTTTTGAACCAGTTGTCCCACATTTTCATTTTTCACTGGACTTCAAAAATTATATAGCTGATCCTAAAACTGTTTTTAGTACTTAAAAAAATTTTTTCTAGCAAACAGAGCACCAGGAAGTGTAGCTGGTGGCTGGTAATAAAAACAGATGACATTGTCATAAGAGTGAGCTTAGGGTAATGCAAACTGCATGAGACACGGGTTGGACAAGCCTAGGCTTGAAATTTGCCCCATCTCTGCCTTGCTGTGTGACCTTAGGTAAGGTTCATAATCTCTCTGATCCTCAGTTTCCACACCTGCAAATTGGGGATAATAGTATCTACTTCATACTAACAACCTCTGAGAGGAACCTAGGCTAATCCTGTCTACCCATCCTTCTGGCTGTTGTTTAGGGTCCTTCCCCTGTGTTCCCAGAGCCTCTTGTTCTTACCCTTGCCAATGCCCTCATTACACAATTTTGGGAATTATATTTCTGTATAACCATCTTCCCACTAGACTATGGGAACTTTGATGACTTGGATAGAGCCTGGATTTTCCCTCTGTCCCCAGAACCTAGGGGCCCTAGGCCTTGGTAGGTGGAAAGAAGTATTTCTTGGCTTAATGGTAATAGTATAAGCTACATGCTTAATAAAGAATAACAACTAATTTACAAAATATGTGTTGGAAATAATATGTAAGAAGTGTGTAAACCCAAGATACTTCCCTACTTAAATTTTCTTCACTCAGGGTGTGGCCTTTTATCCTTTTTTTCGGAACCATCAAGAGCCAGTGTTTTCCCGGTATCTTAACTTCGTAGTGTAACTGGCACTGGCATCTTCTGTTACTCCCTCAGTCTCAGATTTGGCCTCACAGTGGACCTGCATTGGACACATCACTGAAGGCTTCCCAAACACAGTGTTATTGATGCTAAATAGGCCCTCAAGAAATATTTGTTGAATAAATGCCTTGTTAGATTAATAGAAGCCAGCTAATTACATTATTTTATTTTATAGGTAAAAGGGTTCAATATCATTTGATCTTATACTGGCAAAATCGAGGACATGAGCTAAGAAGTCAGTGGAACTGTGAAGTTCAAGTGAGCATGTTCACACACACACACAAAGAGCCCACTCTCCCGGTGTTCTGTTTTTTCCATGACCACTCATTTCCAGTCAATTTCACTTTCTTCTCTCCTGTGTTCCATTTTCACATCAATACGCTATACTGCAGATGCCATCAAATTCATCAGATACAGACTTTTATTGAGCTTCTCAGGTTGTGTAACTGCCTTCCCAAACAGAATGTGAGATTCTTGAGGGCAAGGAACATGCTATCTTGGTCATTACAAAAAACAGAATCCAAAATAATGCCTAAAATATGGTAGGAGTCACTGAATAGTTGTTGAATTAATTAATCTGTTGTGACACATATGAAAAAATATCTGCCTTTCATTTTGAGGATCGTTGTATAGGCACCATTATTCTATAGACACTATCTGTATAGGCAGTGTGTGTGTGGCTTTTTTATATCAGTTACCAGATGCATTCTGATATTCAGCTGTAAGGAATTGAGAGAGGATTATTCCAATTCTTCTTTCTACAGCATTTTTGTATAGTAAGTAGTACAGTTTTCAGTACACACCTTAAATAGGGATAGTGTTTCCCAAACCTCAAGCATTCTTAAGAAACCTTTAGGATTTCTTAAAATTTTCCTTATTTTTATCTTTCCCTTTCCTTTTTACTTTCTCTTTCATTATCTTTCCCTCTTCTCTTTCTCCCTCCATCTTTCCCTCCCTCTCTTCCCACTTCCCCTCCTTCTTTCCTTCCTTCCACTGTATGGATAGTCCACAATTTTTATTTATCCAAACACATTAATTGATATTCGATTTGTTTTCATGTTTGGGCTATTACAAATAAAGCTTCCATGAACACTCATGTACAGATACTTGTATAGACAAGCTTTCTTTCCTCTTGAGTAAATACCTAATAGTGAAATAGCTGGGTCATGATAAGTATTTGTCTGACTTTTTAAAAAATGGTCAAATTGTTTTTCAAACTGTATGTAGAGTTTTATATTCCCACTGGCAGTGTATGAGTCCAGTTCCTCCACAGCCTTGCCAACAATTGATGGGGCAGACATTAAAATTTTAGACATTCTACCATCAATTATAGACTGCATTAAGAAAATGTGGCGCATATACACCATGGAATGCTATGCAGCCACAAAAAAGGATGAGTTCATGTCCTTTGTAGGGACATAGATGAAGCTGGAAACCATCATTCTCAGCAAACTATCGCAAGGACAGAAAACCAAACACCGCATGTTCTCACTCATAGGTGGGAATTGAACAATGAGAACACTTGGACACAGGGCGGGGAACATCACACACCGGGGCCTGTTGTGGGGTAGGGGGATGGGTGAGGGATAGCATTAAGAGAAATACCTAATGTGAATGACGAGTTATGGATGCAGCAAATCAACATGGCACATGTATACATATGTAACAAACCTGCATGTTGTGCACATGTACCCTAGAACTTAAAGTATTATTTTAAAAAAATTTTTTAGACATTCTAATAGGTGTGTAGCAGATCTCGTGGTGGTTTGTTGTTGTTGTTGTCGTTGTTGGGGTGTGTGTATGTGTGTGTGTGTGTGTGTGTGTGTTTGAAATGGAGTCTCACTCTGTTGACCAGACTGCAGTGGCGTGATCTCCACTCACTGCAACCTCCACCTCCCGGGTTCAAGCAGTTCTCCTGCCTCAGCCACCCGAGTAGCTGGGATTACAGGCGCCCACCACCATGCCTGGCTAGTTTTTGTTTCTTTTAGTAGAGACAGAGTTTCACCATGTTGGCCGGGCTGGTCTCAAACTCCAGACCTCAAGTGATATGCACACCTCAGCCTCCCAAAGTGCTGGGATTACAGGGGTGAGCCACCATGCCTGGCCTCTCATGTTTTTAATATGAATTTTCCCAATGGCTAATGATGTTGAGTATCTTTTCACATGCTGATTTGTAAATACTCTGGCAATTATTTATTGGGCTGTTCATTTTCTTACTTTGAGTTCTGAGAGTTCTTTATATATTCTGGATACAAGTCTTCTGTTAGATATGTGACTTGCAAATATCTTTTCTCACTCTATTGCTTATCTTCTTATTTTTATAGTACCTTTTGAAGAGTAGAAATTTTTAATTTTAATGAAGTCCAATTTATCAATTTCTTTTATAAATCAGGCTTTTGGTGGTGTATCTAAGAAATATTTTTCTAACTCAAGGTCATAAAGCTTTTGTTTTACATTTTTCTCAAATTTTTATATATTTAGCTCTCATATTTAGTTTTATGATCTAGGTTGAGTTAATTTTTAGATATCACTCAAGGTATAGATCAACATTCATATTTTACTTTTGGATGTGGATAACTACTGGTTCCAGGACCATTTATTGAAAAGATTAACATTTTCCCACTGAATTGCCTTTGTGCTTTTGTTGAAAATCAATTGACCATATATGTGCTGACTTTTCTGGACTCTATTCTATTACATTGAATTTCAAAGAGCCAGGACCACACTATCTTGATAACTGTTACTTTATCTTGATAACTGTTACTTTATAGTAAGTCAAAAAGACAGTTTCTTCTTTTTCAAGGTGGTTCTAGCAATTTCAGCTCTTTTATAATTCTGTAAGAATTTTAGAGCCAGCTTATCCATTTCTACTAAAAAATCTCCAGATTTATTAAATATAATTTGAGATATAATAAGGCACATATATTTAAAGTACACAAATTTGTATATATTTTGACATATGTATATACCCATGAACCATCACCACAATCAAGATAATCAATATATTCACCAAACTCCAAAAGTTTTCTCCTGCTTAACTGTAATCCCTTCCTCTTTTCCTATATCCTTACCCTGTCCATAGGCAATCAATTATCAGCAGTCTGTCACTACAGATTAATTTATATTTTCTAAATTTTATATAAATGGAATCACACAGTATGTATACTTTTATGCTCTGGCTTCTTTCAGCATACTTATTTTCAGATACATCCATATGCATTTGTTGTATATGTCAATACATTATACTGTTTTAATCAATGAGTGGCATTATATGTATATACCAAGATTTATTTAATCATTTACCTGTTGAAGGACATTTGGATTCTGTTTAATTTTTGACTATTACAAACTACTATGAATATTTTTGTATGTGTTTATATGGACATATTCTTTTCCTTTTCATGAGTGAATACCTAGGTGATGAATGACCTAGGAGATAAATATGATAGGCATATGTTTAATTTTGTAAGAAACCTCCAAATATTTTTCAAAGTGGTGGTATCATTTTACACTCCCACCACCACTGTGTGAGGTTTCCTGTTCCCTTACATCCTTGCCAAACCTTAACATCGTTTGTGTTTATAAATTTTCACATTCTAGCTGTGTAATGGTAGCACATTGTGGCTTTAGTTTGCATTTCCTTAAGAACAAATAAGGTTTGTCTTTTTTATGTGCTTGTCAGTAACATAATTTCATTTGTGAAGTGTGCAAACAAATGTGAACCTAAAACAGCCAGTCCTTCAAGATGGATTTTGAGTGGTTAATGGGACCTAAATTTAAAATACAGCCAAGCAGCCATTTGCTGACTAGAGGTCACACAGGTACTCTGAGTTTCCTGGAAAACTCATGCCTGTGTTTACCTTTGGGGCTTTCAGAGCTCACAAACCAATTGGTTGGGCTCTGAACCAACCAATCAGAGCCCACCTACCTTAGTCAAAGAGAGCTCAGTTGTATCGACCAGTTAGAGCTCAGCTGTGTTCACCAATCAGAACCAAGCAAGTCTGAATCCTACATTTGTACAAAAGGTCCTGACTGGGAACCTGGGCAAGAACTTTCTCTGTGAAAGCCAAACCATCTCTTTGTTCTCTGGAATACAGTTTTGTTTTACACAGAAGGCTGTGTCCGTTTGCAAACTGTTCATAGGAATTCAGTCTTTCCTCCAAATTCCTTTTCAGAGAACTTTTGTTTACATTCTTAGTGTCAGAAACAGAATTTGAAGCGATCCGCAACTGCTCCCAATGCCGTTTGAGACAACGTATAAGCGTCTGCAAGAGCCTCCTGAGTTCTCCCGTTGTCTTCTCACTGGTGCCAGGGCTTCAGGGATAGGCTGGGGTAAGTTCTCTCAAATTCGGACTTCCTACCCTTTGTTTAAGGTCTCAGAGACTTTATTCCTTTCCTGTAGGTTCCCTCCATCCAGATCCCAAAGGAGACCTTCCTTTTGTCTCCTGGATGGGATGGGGGGGGGGGGTCGGAGGCTTGGGAGGGTGGCCTTCCCAGCCAGTTCCCCCTATCTGGACTCTGAAGGGGGCATTGCCTGTTGGCCCTAGGCTTAGTGGGGGGCCTTCCAAGTCTCAGCCAGTTCCCTCCATCTGCATCCCAGAGGTGGCCTTCCCAGTCACCCCGGGTTTAGAGTGTTGAGGGATTCAGGAGGACAAGAGAGACCTCGGGTTGAAAGAGGAGAATCTTTATTGAGTGCACTCAGGCCCAGCTGACTCCCGTCCAAAAGACTGGGCCCAGAACAAAGACAGTACCTGACTTTTATACACACTTTACAAAAGAGGGTTGGCTAGCTTGAAGCAAGCTTACAGTGGCATGAAAGCAGGGATACAGAGGCAGGACAATGACAGGATTGGACATGACTGTTGCCAAGCAACCCAGATGTTCATTGTCTAGGTTTGCCTGGGCACAGGCTTATCCTATAACCTTCACTATGGTGCCCAGGCAGCTGTAGTTCAGGCCTACTCAGGCTTCTCGTGTCCTTCGTTGTACTTCTTAGATAAAACAGAGTACTTGAAGTCACTAGTTACAGAGAACAAGAATCTATACACTCATTTCGTAAAACAAAGGAAAATTTGTTTTTGTTTTCCTTATGTTGAGGGAGTGCTGGGAGAGCCTCCAGAGCACATTAGATAATATTATCAAGACTTTTCCTGGGTCTGGGCCATGCCTGTTGCTGCCTCTGGGACAAGTCGTGTAATACAGGAAAACTTATTTCTCTTTCTTTTTAATTTTATTTTTATTTAATTTCACACCTCAATAGGGGGTCCCTCCCAGCCCAACTCAACCGGTCTATAAGGTTTCTTGGGGATGCTCATGCTAAGGGCACTGACAGGGATGCATTCGTCATGTCAGTGCAATGGGTAACTCATATTTTAAGTTTATCCTGATCAGCTGCCTTCTGGCACTCCAGCTTGATTTATGAGCAAAAATTATGGTCCAGGGAATTGTAATTGGCTAGGTCTCTGGACAAAAATTATGCAGGACAATCTTTAACTTTATTGGCCAAGTGGGGCTTCTTTGAAATTCCAAAACTTGCCTATGTGCAGGCACAATTAGAAGAAAGAAAACATGGAACATTCCAGAGACAATGGGAAATCTTTTTTTCAACCAGTACTTTGAAAGTTCTAAATGAATCAAGGAGCTACCATTACCTTCTTAGGGAAAATAATTCCCAATTGAGTGAGTGCCTTAATGAAACAGAGACAAGTGCTTGTCAGATTGAAACTAAAGATGAAAAAAAGAAGCCCCCTCTGGAAGAACCTTCTTCCACTAGCCTCCCCTTGCCTGCCACTCGGCCTGTCTTCTGCACCTTTTTTCCCACCTCTACTTTATCTTTCACTCCCTCCTTCCTCTTCTACTCTTTCATTTTGAAGGGATTACATTTTCTCTAGACTCATCTGTATGTTTTCTTGTAAAATTCTGTCATAAATTCCTGTGATTTTGTTACCTTGGTATCCATTTCAGTCTTCCTCTAAAACACCCAAACCACTTGAAAAAGCTTAAATTTTCTGTGCTTTGAAATGTAAATTTGTCGCGCTGTTCTCTAAAATTCGGTAAAGGTATCAACCATGTGGGACAGATAAATGTCAGTTTATTCCATTTACAGAGAAATAGTTTGAATCTAACTGTTCTTTAAACTATGAGTTTTACCTGACTCATAGCTATAGGCTTACGATTAAAGCTACAAAATCTTTTTTGTCTGTCTGTATTTTGTGTGTGTATATGTATGTGTATGTGTGTGTGTATATATATTATATATGTATATATGTGTGTATATATATATCTGTATATTGTCTACAGAACCAAATTGGCTTATAAATAAATGAACACTCGTAAATTAAGCAAATAAACCCAAATGCTTTTCAAGTTCATGTGACAGCAATCTTTTGGTGGATGAGACTGGTCTAATATTGTTGGTTTGATGGCAATGGCTATGTCTTCTGAGTCATTAGAAAAATGCGTATATATTTAAATTTAGGGCTCTTTTATACTTATCTGGCATACAGTAATGTAAACTTGTTGATAGAAAATTTTGTTTGCGCTAGTGGCTAGATTTTTCTAATATCTCATGAAGTCTTCTATGTAATTGTTAAGAGTGAATGAATTGAATGGATGTAAATGGGATAAAAGTTTGTAAATGAACTTTTGAAAATGATTATGTTTCATAATATGTTTACTTGGGAGGACGTTCATTGAATTAGATCATTTCCAGATAAGATGTAATTCTGAGACATTGGTTACTGAATGTGAGTTCAGGCTCATATGCTTTTGGCTTCTTATTTGAAGGAAAGAAAAGTCATTTGAGTCTGTTGGTAAATATGTCCTGTTCTGTGTTAAAAAGATATTCTGTTAGCCTATGTTTCTGGGAATTGTAAAATGTGTATTCATGGATTGTTGGTACATGACTGGCAGTTAAAAATTGCTTAAGTCCTAGGTTTTCACTGAAGATTAGGGTTACTAAGAGTTAACATTTTAATTAATGTGTGTGATTAAACAGACGAGAAATACAGTCTGTATGCAAGTGTATGAAGAGGGTAGGATGTATTTTTGGTAAGACAGATTGACGAGAAAAGAGAATAATTTTGTATAAGAAATAATCTTTTGTGGTAAATTTTTGTCCCAGAGTAAAGTGACTGGTTATTTAAGAAAGAGGAAGTATGGGAGAAAGCAGAAAATCTAAACATGTCATAAATTATCTAAACACATTATAATAGATTTATGAAAATACGGCCGGGCGCGGTGGCTCAAGCCTGTAATCCCAGCACTTTGGGAGGCCGAGACGGGTGGATCATGAGGTCAGGAGATCAAGACCATCCTGGCTAACACGGTGAAACCCCGTCTCTACTAAAAAATACAAAAAACTAGCCGGGCGAGGTGGCGGGCGCCTATAGTCCCAGCTACACAGGAGGCTGAGGCAGGACAATGGCGTAAACCCGGGAGGCGGAGCTTGCAGTGAGCTGAGATCCGGCCACTGCACTCCAGCCCGGGCGACAGAGCGAGACTCCGTCTCAAAAAAAAAAAGAAAATAAAATTTATCTCTCAATAAATTTGGTATTCATGGAATGTATCTCAAAATAATAAGCTATTTATGACAGACCCACAGCCAATATCATACTGAATGGGCAAAAACTGGAAAAATTCCCTTTGAAATCTGGCACAAGACAGGGATGCCCTCTCTACCACTCCTATTCAACATAGTGTTGGAAGTTCTGGCTAGGGCAATCAGGGAAGAGAAAGAAATAATGGGTGTTCAATTAGGAAAAGAAGAAGTCAAATTGCCCCTGTTTGCAGATGACATGAATTGTATATTTAGAAAACCCCATCGTCTCAGCCCAAAATCTCCTTAAGCTGATAAGCAACTTCAGCAAAGTCTCAGGATACAAAATCAGTGTGCAAAAATCACAAGCATTCTTATATACCAATAACAGACAAACAGAGAACCAAATCATGAATGAACTCCCATTCACAATTGCTTCAAAGTGAATAAAATACCTAGGAATCCAACTTACAAGGGATGTCAAGGACCTCTTCAAGGAGAACTACAAACCACTGCTCAGTGAAATAAAAGAGAACACAAACAAATGGAAGAACATACCATGCTCATGGATAGGAAGAATCAATATTGTGAAAATGGCCATACTGTCCAAGGTAATTTATAGATTCAATGCCATCCCCATTAAGCTACCAATGACTTTCTTCACAAAATTGGAAAAAATTGCTTTAAAGTTCATATGGAACCAAAAAAGAGCCCGTGTTGTCAAGACAATCCTAAGCCAAAAGAACAAACCTGGAGGCATCACGCTACCTGACTTCAAACTGTACTACAAGGCTACCGTAACCAAACCAGCATGGTACTGTTACCAAAACAGAGATATAGACCAATGGAACAGAACAGAGCCCTCAGAAATAATACCACACATCTACAACCATCTGATCTTTGACAAACCTGACAAAAACAAGAAAGGGGGAAAGGATTCCCTATTTAATAAATGGTGCTGGGAAAATTGGCTAGCTGTAAGTAGAAAGCTGAAACTAGATCCTTTCCTTACTCCTTATACGAAAATTAATTCAAGATGGATTAGAGACTTATATGTTAGACTTAAAACCATAAAAACCCTAGAAGAAAACCTAGGTAATACCATTCAGGACATGGGCATGGGCAAGGACTTCATGTCTAAAACACCAAAAGCAACGGCAACAAAAGCCAAAATTGACAAATGGGATCTAATTCAACTAAAGAGCTTCTGCACAGCAAAAGAAACTACCATCAGAGTGAACAGGCAACCTACAGAATGGGAGAAAAATTTTGCAATCTACTCATCTGACAAAGGGCTAATATTCAGAACCTACAAAGAACTCAAATTTACAAGAAAAAAACAGCCCCATCAAAAAGTAGGCAAAGGATATGAACAGACATTTCTCAAAAGAAGACATTTATACAGCCAGCAGACACATGAAAAAATGCTCATCATCACTGGCCATCAGAGAAATGCAAATCAAAACCACAATGAGATACCATCTCACACCAGTTAGAATGGCGATCATTAAAAAGTCAGGAAACAACAGGTGCTGGAGAGGATGTGGAGAACTAGGAACACTTTTACACTGTTGGTGGGACTGTAAACTAGTTCAATCATTGTGGAAAACAGTGTGGCGATTCCTCAAAGATCTAGAACTAGAAATACCATTTGACCCAGCCATCCCATTACTGGGTATATACCCAAAGGATTATAAATCATGCTGCTATAAAGGCACATGCACACATATGTTTATTGTGGCACTATTCACAATAGCAAAGACTTGGAATCAACCCAAATGTCTATCAGTGACAGACTGGATTAAGAAAATGTGGCACATACCCACCATGGCATACTATGCAGCCATAAAAAAGGATGAGTTTGTGTCCTTTGTAGGGACATGGATTCAGCTGGAAACCATCACTCTCAGCAGACTATCTCAAGAACAGAAAACCAAACACCGCATGTTCTCACTCAGAGGTGCGAATTGAACAATAAGATCACTTGGACACAGGAAGGGGAACATCACACACTGGGGCCTATTGTGGGGAGGGAGGAGGGGGGAGGGATAGCATTAGGAGATATACCTAATGTAAATGACGAGTTAATGGGTGCAGCACACCAACATGGCACATGTATACATATGTAACAAACCTGCACGTTGTGCACATGTACCCTAGAACTTAAAGTATAATAAAAAAAAAAAAAGCAAAAAAAAGAAAGAAAATAACGTTTATAAAAGGAATTTTCTGTGTGATCAGGTTGGCTACAATTGAAAGGACATTTTTTATTGGTTTTTCTAAGGATTGAGCTTTGATGTTTAGAAATGCACTGATGCAGAATTTTTAAATCTAATCCCCTGTGTTAGAACAAAATTTTCTTAAAATGCTGATTTGCTCTTAGCAAAGTTGCAGGACATTTTTATTTTTAATTCCAAAATCTCTTCCCTTAACAGCCATCCTGCAAACTATAAACAGTTTTTATTTATGCTACATTTCTTTCTTAGATCTACCTAATTTTCCTAGTTTCAGGTTAGAAATGCAGCTGTCCTTTTTACTCTTGAAAAGCTATATTGTTTTGCTTGGCTGCAGTAATAATCCTCTCCTTCAATCTTTTCACCTCCAGTAATTTTTCTCCAGTTCTAACACTGATGTTATGGCCCGACGCTAAAATTTTGATCTTGAAAGTCTAGAAAGACAATGTTTCCTTCAGTACAACTTGATTCTGTATTTTTTACTTCTCTTGATGTTTCTGAATTGTTCCATGTAACCAGGAAACTTCCCATGCTGTTACTAAAAACCATGTATTCCCCTCTGCTCAAGGTACTAGTTTTCTTGTTTCCATCCCTCTTTAATATAGTGTACACACATAATCCTGGACACACTTTTCCTGTGTCTGATTAAATTCAGGTATCCTTTTCATCAGGTTTAACTTCCAGATTATCTAAATGGGCTTTCCATAAGGAGAAGCAACACACTGCAGGAGGTTTTCTTTTCCTTGCCTTTTTGATAACTGGCCTAGGAAACAAAGATTCTGTGTTTTACCAAGATAATTTCCTGTGCTTCATGTCTTTATTAGGTTTTTGATTATGTTGGGAAACTAACCTTCAGAAGAGTTCAGGTTTCTACATCCAAATAGCATTCTGTATTGCTTTTAAAGTCTTTTGGTTATCACTCTGGTTAAGAGAATAAATATTATTTTACAGTCATCTGTGATTCTGTTTAATCAAGGACTTTGAACCTTTTGACATCTTTGGCAGGTATCCACAGGATCAAAATCCTAAGTCTTTTTGACCTAAAGCTAACTTTGGGATTTTCTAATTGGGCCTTGAAGAGCATAAAAGAATGTGTTTGTCATCTTGTGGAAATATTAAATGATTAGGCTTACGTGGTAAATTGTATGGGAAACATTGTTAATTGATAAGTGATTCTGGATCCTTTCTCAGTTACACTTATGGGTATATTATTAAAATATATTTCAAAACTATAGGTTCCTACAAATCTAATATGTTATCAGTCATAAACCTGGATTATTAGTATGAGTATTCCAAAAAATTACATGAAATTTGTAAAAGTCTGATGGTCCTGATGTGAAGATGTCAATTATAATTCTGGTTGTTATCTTAAAATGCTGCATATAGTAGAGGTGGCTCAATTTCCTTGTCAATTGTAAACTCTCATCAGATTTTTGACCATGACTGTTCTGGGTTTTTGTCATCCATGGTTAATGTTTTAATTCTTCTCTGGAAGCAGTTGCAATCAGCTGTAGTCCAAAATTGTTTTTCATGGAATTGCTAGTCAAGATTGAGTAAAATAATGGATGATGAAATTATTGATGGGTGGATAAAAACTGTGTGCTGATTGTCATGTTCTGATTTGTCTCTGTCGCACTCGCGTGACCGATGTGTGTCCATGTAGCTCCTGTCTGGGAGCTGGAGGAAGCCTATAACACTTTTAACTGCTACCCAGCATTTGTCCCAGGAGTCCCTTTAGTGGTCAAAGTATTGCTAATTGGCACATAAGGCTATCTGTTAAGCAATTTTTAATGCCACTACTTAGTGTGTTTTTGTCTGGTGTTAGAGAAAAAAGTGGATGGCTAGTTTTCTTACAAGTTGAAAGGATTTAAAATAAGGTTTAGTGTAAATTTTGTTGAGTACAAAAGCATTCTTGATGTGTGTGAGCCTAGAAAAGATAATTACCCCTTTACTCGGCTTTCTGGGTGTCTGGTCAAGATTGAGTACTGCTGAGAATATTTAGAACTTAGGCAACTGGGAACTAGAGAGTAAGGGTTGCTTTGGTTTGGATGCTAATGGTGATATTTTTCCCCTGGGAGAAAAAAAGATTGAGTAAAACAAAATACTTTACATAAAATTAAGTAATCGACAAGGATATTGTTTTTATGACTTATTGAAAACATTGTTTTTTCCTTAAATGTTTTGTTCTACAGATTTAATAAAACTTTCTTTCATAAGCTATCTGTAGTATGCAATAATTTGGTAAAGTATCTTTTTATGAAAGGTGGGAGCATTTGCTTTTTCTCCCTAATTGATTTCTCAAAAATTCAGAAACTAGTCATAAGTATTCTTATTTTTATTTATATAAGTTCAATAAAAATTTGCTGTCTCTTTATAAGCAGGATATAATTGGAAACATTGGCTATGTTATCAAGGTTTTGACTGATATGTCATATTTATGAATATGCATAAAATACCTGGCTTTAGGAGTTCCCAGCCTTAGTGAATGAGTAGACATTGTCACTTCCTGGAGGGCCCAGGAACCTTAAGATTTTAAGTAACATTTAAAGCCTGCCGTGCATTGGTTTTCTAGCCTCAACAGGTTTTTAAATCTGGGATTCCTATATGATCAATGTGGAGATAAAAAGTTACGTTTCTGAAGAAAAACTAAAGTACACCTGTTATTAGATTGTAACCCTGTGCATTGTTTTTAAGTTCTTACCTACGTGCAGACCGCACTAGATCCTGAATTATCCTAATTTCTCTAATATTTGGCTACAACTAATCCTGATAAAGTATCCCAACCCTCTTCCCCCAAGCAAAATTACACATAATTTGGGGACATTAAAGGTACATCTCCCCTACTTAAAACTAACCAGGTATTAATTAATTAGGTATTAAAATTGGAGATGAACCAGTCAGAGCTCTGGATGACACAGGAACTACTCTGTCTATCCTTAATTTTGACACACTTTCCACATCCCCTCTCTGGAGTTCTGAATTCATCCAGATGGTTGGGGTAGCCAACCAACCTATGATTCTTAAATCTCTATGTATACCCTTCCAGCTTGGGCCCCTCACTCTCAGTCATTGCCTTTTGCTTGTCTCATTGTCCCACATTCACCTCATGGGAAGAGACTTTTTAGAAACTTGCTGTGCCTATATTTCCTTGTCCCAAAAAGAGGAAGTAAGTTATAAGCTTGAGCTGTCCTTGCCAGGAGATTTTGTCAAAAAAAAGGGCTTTTACCTAAGTTTCCATCTGTTCAGTTAGCCTCGCTAATGCTACCTACCCTGATCTCTGAAAGCTACCTGAGAGTCTTCAGGCATGATTCAACACCAATGATAACCCCTCAGATTATGAAGATGACAGTGGTAGACATTCCCAAGGATTCCATTTACCAAGAGGAGTTAACCCTAGTGAAGGAGCTAGATAAGGAAGTTTTCTGGAGTTCGGATTTGAACTAGGCCCTGCTTGGGATGAATATATGATCAGAAACCTTTACTACACTGTTAACAAAATTGCCTATACCACTAACTGGACCATCAGGGTGTAACAGAGGTCCCTAGACTTCTTTGCTTGTATGGCCCTAGGCAACTGCATTACTTTAGACTATTACAAGGTGGTGTTTGTGCTGTTGCTAACACTTCCTACTGCACCTGGGTAAATACTTTCAGTCAGGTTGAATTAGAAACATGTAAGATCCTAAAGCTGGTCAAATCTTTGAAAGGAACATCTTCACAAAGCCTCCTGGATGGCTTACTGGACCAAATTTCTGATTTCCAAATATTTTCAGCTGGCTCCCCACCAGATCCCTTCTATGTCCTACCCTACAAGTATTAATAATCCTCTCATATTTGGGCTAAGCATTTGACTCCTGTTTAAAATTCTTCTATCCTGTTTTAATAGATGCCCACAAGAGACTTCCCACTAGTATCATGTTGACCCAATGCTTTTAAGACTTTAAAATCACTCCAGCTGGAAACCAGAACCAACTTAACCCAAGAGACTTTGATTCAAATGCAACAGTACCTGAGTGCCTCTCATAAGTAAATGGCTCTGGTTGCTCAATTGGCCACTGCCCTGCCATTAGGATTCCTGCACAGGACTAGACAGACTCACAGCAGGTATCAGCTGTGTGTTGCAGTGGCCCTTTATGAGTTTGGGGACGTTCTCTCTACTTTTAGTTTTCAGACAGCTCTTTTTAGGAAAGGATGTTGGATTTTTGTGAAATGCTTTTTGTCTCTCTATATACTGATGAATCTTTTATCTTCATATTTTAATTGTAATTTGATGTAGTACTGGTTTTTGAAGTTTTATTTTATATTTAATTGACAGATAAAAATTGTATACATTTATGGTGCATAATATGATGTTTTGATACTAAACTTTATGGAATGATCAAATCAGGCCAAATAATGTATCCATAATCTTAAACACATCATTTATTTGTGGTTAGAACACTCCAAATTCTTTTAGCCATTTTGTAATATACAATACATAATTATTAACTGTACTCACCACACTGTATAATGGATCAACAGTACCTATTCTTTCTGTGCAACTAAAACTTTGTATCCTTTGACCAACAGCTCCACTTTACCCCTCATCTGCACCCCAGTATCCACAGCCTCCCTTCCAACCTCTGGTAACTACCATACTACTCTATTCTTCTTTGAGTTCCCATTTTTTTAGGTTCTATATATAAGTGAGATCATGCATATTTATCTCTTAGTGCCTGGCTTATTTCACTTAGCGTACTGTCCTCTAGGTCCATCTATGTTATCACAAATGACAACATTTCTTGCTTTTTTAGTATTTTATTGTGTGTATATATATCACATTTATTTAGCCCATTCATTGGTTGATGGGCACTTCTGTTGTTTCCATATCTTGGCTATAGTGAATAATGCTGCATTGAGTATAGGAGTGCTAATATCCCTTCAACATACTGATTTCAATTCCTTTGGATATATACCCACAAGTGGGATTGCTGGATCATATGGTAATTATATTTTTAGTTTTCTGAGGGACTTCCATACTGTTTTCAAAAATGGCTGTACTAACTTACAATACCACCAACTGTGTACAAGGGTTCCCTTTTTTCTACATCTTCACCAACATTTGTTATCTTTCATCTTTTTTTTTTATCATATCCAGTCTAACAGGTATGAGGTGATAGGTCATTGTGGTCTTCATTTACATTTCTCTGATGATTAGCGATGTTGAGCACTTTTTGTGTATCTGTTGGTCATTCATATGTCTTTTTACATTTTTTTACTTTTTTTTTTTTTTAGAGACAGGGTCTTGCTCTGTCACCCAGGCTGAAGTGTAGCGATGCAATTATAGCTCACTGCAACCTCAAATTCCTATGCAACCTCAAATTCCTGGACTCAAGCAATCCTCCCACTTCAGCCTCCCAAGCAGCGAGGACTACAGGCACATGCTACCATGCCTGGCTAATTTTTAAAAAAATTATAGAGATGGGGTCTTGCTATATTGCCCAGGTTGGTCTTAAACTTCTGGCCTCAAGCAGTCCTCTCACCTCAGCTTCCCAAAGTGCTGGGATTACAGGCATGAGCCACCATGTCTGGCCTGTGTGTGTGTGTGTGTGTGTGTGTGTATACAGACAGTGTGTATGTCTTCTTTTGCAAAACATCAATTCAGGTCCTTTGCCCATTTTTAAATAGGGCTATTTGTTTTCTTGTTATTGAGTAGTTTGAGTTCCTTGTATATTTTGGATATTAGCCGCTTATCTGACATATGATTTGCAAGTATTTTGTCCTTATCTGTGGGTTGTCTCTTTATTGTGTTGTTGTTTGTTTTGTTGTGCAGAAGTTTTTAGTTTGATGCAATTTCATTTTTCTATTTTTGCTTTCATTGCCTGTGCTTCTGGGGTCATATAAAAAAAAAAATCTCTCTTCCTATACTACTGTTATGGAGCTTTTTCCCTGTTTTCTTCTAGTAGTTTTACAGCATCATGTCTTACATTTAAGTCTTTAATCCATTTTGAGTTGATTCTTCTATAAGGAGTGAGATAAGAGTCCATTTTCATTCTTCTGCATGTGAATATGAGATTTTCCCAGTATCATTTATTGAAGAGGATGGCTGTGATCATATTGTGGTTAGTACTTTCAGTTGTGTATTATTCCTATTTTAAATATTACATTACTTGATTTGTTAAATATTTTAAAATTTTTCCATCTGTGTTCATGATGAATGTGTCTGGCAGTTTTTTCTTTTGATATCTTTGGTTTTCTATAAGAGCAATGGAAAGAATTTGTATAGAATTGTTATTATTTCTTCCATAAATGTTTGGTAAAATGCAATACTAAAATCATCTGGTCCTGGAGTTTTCCCTGTGAGAACGTCTTTAACTACAGCATCAGTTTTTTAAATAGATATAGGGTTGTTCAGATTCTGTATTTCTTCTTGAGTAAGCTTTGATAGTGTAAGACTTTCAAAGAATTTGCACATTTCTTAAAGATTGTCTAATTCATTAGCATTAAGTTGTTCTTAATATTCCGTTTTAACCATTTAAAAATCTGTAGAACCTCTGGTGATGTTTCTTCTTTTATTCCTGATATTAATTATCTGCAATGGGAGGTTTATTAATTTTATTGATCTTCTCAAAGAAATATATTTTTTTTGAGACAGGGTCTCACTTTGTCGTTGCCCAGGCTGGAGTGCAGTGGCATGATCATGGCTCACTGCATCATCGACCTCCCTGGCTCAGGTGATTCGCCCACCTCAGCCTCTTGCGTAACTGGGACTACAGGCACGCACCACCACACCTGGCTAATTTTTGTATTTTTTTTGTAGAGACAGGGATTCACCATGCTCCCCAGGCTGATCTTGAACTCTTCATCTCAAGCCATCTGCCCACCTCGGCCTCCTAAAGTGCTGAGATGACAGGCGTGAACCACTGTGCCCAGCCCTCAAATAACTATTTTTAAATTGCACTAATTTTTTTTTTTTTTTTTACTGTTTCATTGACTTTTTTTTTTTTTTTTACTTTTTTTTTAACTATTTTTTTACTTTTTTTTACAGGCTTTTTTTTTTTTAACAGTTTAAAGAATAATTAATAAAGATCAAAACAAAAATCAATGAAATAAAGTGCAATAATATAGGAGGGGCAAAATAGTTTAAATAGTGAAACTTTTTAAAAACTGTCTTACCTCTACTATGTTATTGCATCTTATTTCACTGATCTTTGATTTGGTCTTTACTCTTTAAAATGCTTAATTTGGATTTCATTTGCTCTCTTATTCTCTTGTATTTTAAGGTAGAAACTGAGACCATCAATTTCAGCTTTTGTTCTTTTCTAATATTAGGTTTTATTACTATAAAATTTTCCCTAAGTAAGGCTTTACTAAATCCCATAAATTTTGAAAGAGTTTTCATTTAGTTCAGAATGTTTTCCGATATTTCTTTTGATTTCTTGTTAAACTCAATGATTGCCTAGAACTGTCTTATTTAGCTTCCAAATATTTGGAGATTTTCCACATAACTTTCTAGTATTGATTCCTATTTTAATTCCACTATAGTCAGATGACATACTTTTTATGGCATGCATTTAAGTTTATTGAGACTTATTGTATGGTCCAGGATGTGGTCTACCTTGGTAAATTATTTGTGTAATTGAAAAGATATAGTCTTCTGTGGTGGGGTGGAATGTTGTGTAAATGCCTTGATAGTGTTGTTCAAGTATTCTGTATTCATACTGATTTTGTATTTTCTTGGTTTTTGTTTTGTTTTTGTTTTTGTGGTTGTTTGAGATGGAGTCTTGCTGTGTCACCCAGGCTGGAATGCAGTGGCATGATCTCAGCTCACTGCAACCTCCACCTCCTGGGTTCAAGTGATTCTCCTGCCTCAGTCTCCCAAGTAGCTGGGATTACAGGTGCCCGCCACCATGACCGGCTAATTTTTGTATTTTTAGTAGAGGTGAGGTTTCACCATGTTGTCCAGGCTGGTCTCGAACTCTTGACCTCAGGTGATCCGCCCACCTCTGCCTCCCAAAGTGCTAGGATTACAGGCGTGAGTCACTGTGCCTGGCCTATTGCCTTGTTTTATAAATTACTGAGAAAGTAATATTGAAATCTTAGACATACTTGTGAAAATTTCTATTTGTCCTTTTAGTTCTATCATCTTTTCTTAATTTTTTTTGCAACTCTGTTACTAAGTATATACATATTTAGGATTTTATGTCATTTTAATGTATTGACCACTTTGTTATTGTGAAGTGACCAAGCGACTCTCTTTGTTCTTGCTCTGACATATATTTTGTTGGGTTAATAATGTAGTCACTCTAGCATTCTTTTGATGAGTGTTATCTTCTGCAAACTTCTCTCTTTAAGCAATTTATGGTTTAGTATTTAAAGTGGGACAGATATACCTTGGATTTTTTCCCCTGTCTGATGATCACTACCTATTAACTAGAGTGATTAAATAATTTACAATTTAAAGTGATTACTGATATGGTTAGATTTAAATCTACCATCTTGGTATTTGTTAGCTATTTATCCAATCTGTTATTTGTTTCCTTTTGCCTTTTTCTCTGATTTCTCTTGGATTGAGAGTTTTTTCTTCTTCTGATATAAAATTCTCATAACGTAATAGTCTCTCTTTTAAAGTGTACAATTCAGTGGTTTTTAGTATATTCACCAGAGCTCTGGAGTTGGGAACAGGAATCTGATTTTCCAGGAAATAACCCCACTCTACAAATGAGCACTGGACAAGGATGGCAGCCCTTGATCTTTTTGGCTTGCCCTGCCAGCCATGGAACCTTTGCTTTATAGAGGAATGGAGGAATGTGGGTCAGAGGCAATCAGTGCCCCAGTGTTCTTCGCCTGTTGCATCTGGGATTCGAGCTTTTACCATATAAATTGAGGCTGGGTGAAAGAAGGGAACTTTAGTCCTCTCAGCAGCTACTGCCTAGAAGAGAGCTTCCATCTCATGTGGCTGAGTGAGAGGAATGATACTGGCAGCTCGCCCTTCTTACTGTGAAACCATAGCCCCAGGCTGGGAGCTGGAGAGAGAGGGAGCCCCTGTTTTTTGGCTGCACGTGCCTGGAGCTGAGCTTCCATAACATGGAGCTGGAGGTGGAGAGTAATCAAACAAACTGTTAATCTTCTTACCAAGATTTAGTTAAGTTTTCTTGAATAAATGCTTCTCCATTTGTCACATATCCTGAGGTTAATTTCCATAGGCTTCCAATGATTGCTTTTTAATAACTTTTACCAGTTAAATAGTTGGTTTGCTAGGTAGAGGGTAATCTGAGCTCCTTCCTCTGTCATTCAAGAAGTCTCACCTTAATAATCACTTCCTGATTTTTTCTGCACCAAACTCTTAATTCTTTCAGTTATTTGAAAGACACAAATATTACACTTTTAATATTGCCTCACAGAACACTAATTTGGGTAATTCCCATTGATCTTTCTTCAAGTTTACTGATTCTTTCATTTAATTTCTGTTGTTAGGTCCATCCAGTGAATGTTTTATACTCATTAATTTGTTTTCTGTTCTTAACTTTGTATTTTTTAAATAGTTTTTGTTCTGTAGATATCTACTTTTTCATTCATTTCAAAAGTGTTTTTACCTCATGGAACATAGATATACCAGCTACTTTAAAGCCTTTGATAATTCCAACATTTTGGTCATATTATAATTGGTATCTATTGATTATTTCTTTGGGAATTGATCATATTTTCCTGATCCTTTATATGTGGTATAATTTTGGTTTGTATTTGCAAATTTTTAAATAGTCTGTTGTGAATGTTTTAATATGGGATCTTGAAGATAGAGAGTACCTGTGCAATTATTAGGAGAGACACGGGGAGGAAATAAAGAGTCTATTACTTATAGCTCTTGGGGGTCCATGGCACATGTAGAGACTGTACACACTGAGGTCAGGGAGTACATGGAAAAAGAGAGAAAGAGAGAAAGAGAGAGGCCCATCAGCCAGTACTCTTATTGGGGTTAGGGCAGTTATCCAAACCAGATTTCCTGAGGGGGCTTTTCATTGTTAGATTTAAAGCAAACACACAAGAGTTCCAGGAGGTCACACTGTAAATGAGAGTTGGTCACTGTGGCATATCTGCACAGTTCATGAGGGTGTGTGGGTCAGTGGGGATAGTCAAGTAGCTTATATCTAGCTGTCCCTTAGGGAGATGGTCAACAGAAGGAGATTGTATAAGTCAGATATCTGTATCAAATATATTGAGAAACTAGGGGAGGTACAGAACTGGAAGCTGTGCCAAGGGTGACTAAGCCCTGCTTCTGGTATGAGAAAATTAAACTTATATATAAAATGGATGTCAAGGCAACAGAAAATTATGAGAATTTACTACATAAGCCATTAAGTCTGTTAAAATAACCTGGAAAATATTGATCATTGTTTCTTTGTTAAGCAATCAATGTAGTTAAGTTCAGACCACATGTTCTCTCCTTTGTTTTTTTAATGTATTCTTAATTATGGATGCATAATCATTGTATGTAATAATGGAGTACATGTGATGTTCTGATACATGTATACAACGTATGATGATTGAATCGGAATGATTGAGGTCTCCATTACCTCAGTCATCTAACATTTGTTTGTGTTAGGAACATTCCAATTCTACCTTTTAATTATTTTAAAATATACAATAAATTGTTGTTAACTCTGGTCACCCTATTGTGCTACTAAATACTAGATATTATTTATTCTGTTATTTTGCACTACCCTCACTTTATTCTTATTCATTCTCTCTATCTCCCTCCCCCATGCCCCCCCACTCTCCCCTACCCTTCCCAGCCTCTGGTAACCATCAATCAACTCTCTGTATGTATGAGTTCATTTAAAAAAAAATTTTAGCTCCCATATATAAGTGAGAACATGTGGTATTTGTCTTTCCACCCCTGTCTTTTTTCACTTAACATAATGTCCTCCAGATCCATCCATCTTCTTGCAAGTGTGTGTGTGTGTGTGTGTGTGCGCGCGCGTACATATATATATAATATTTTCTTTATCCAGTTGTTCACTGATGAACACTTAGGTTGATTCCATATCTTGGCTATTGTGAGTAATGCCAGAGTAAACAAGGGAGTGCAGATATCTCTTCGATATATTGATTTCCTTTCTTTAGAAATATATAGCCAGCACTGGGATTTCTGGATCATGTGGTACTTCTACTTTTAGTTTTTTGAGAACTTGCATATGTGGCCTTTATTATTTTGAGGTATGTTATTTATATTCCTAGTTCATTGAGGATTTTTATCATGAAGGAATTCTGTAATTTTTTTTTTTTTTTTTTTTTTTTTTTTGAGACAGTCTTACTCTGTCACCCAGGCTGCAGTGCAATGGTGCGATCTCAGCTCACTGCAACCTCCGCTTCCCCGGTTCAAGTGAAGGAAGGGTGAATTTTATCAAATGCTTCTTCTGTATCTATTGGGATGATCATATTTTTTGTCCTTAATTCTGTTTGCATGATGGACTGCATTTATTAGTTTGCGTATGTTGAACTATCTTTGCATCACTGGTGTAAAAAAACCCACTTGATCATGATGTATTATCTTTGATGTGTTGGATCTGGTTTGCTAGTATTTTGTTGGGGATTTTTGTGTTATGTTCATAGGGACATTCATCTGTAGTTTTCTTGTTGTGTTCTTGTCTGATTTTGATATCAGGGTGATATTGGTCTCATAGAAGTTGAGAATTCCCTCCTTCTTGATTTTTTGGAACAGTCTCTGGAAGATTGGTGTTAGTTTTTCTTTGTAAGTTTGATAGAGTTTGTCTGTGAATTCATTTGGTCCTGGGCTTTTCTTTGTTGGGAGGTTTTTAATTACTGATTTAAACTCACTATCTCACTGCTTCTTATTGACCTGTTCAGGTTTTCTGTTTCTTCCTGGCTCAATCTTGGGAGGTTGTATGTCTCCAGAAATTTATCCATTTCCTCTAGGTTTTCTAATTTGCAAGTGTATAGTTGTTCATCATAGTCTCTAATGATCTTTTGTATTTCTGGGGTATCATTTTTAATGTCTCCTTTTCATTTCTGATCTTGTTTATTTACGTCTTCTCTCCTTTTCTTTTAGTCTAGCTAGCAGTTTATCAATTTTATCTTTCCAAAGGACCATTTTTTTTGTTTTCATTAATCCTTCATGTTTGTTTTGGCCCTATTTTATTTACTGGAGCTCTAATCTTTCTTATTTATTTTCTTTGCTAATTTTGGGTTTGGTTGGTTCTTGCTTTTCTAGTTCCTTACGTTTCATTATTAGGTTGTTAATTTGTAACCTTTCTACTTTTGTGATATAGGCATTTAATGCTATGAACTTCCCTTTTAGCACTGCTTTTGCCAGTATCCCACAGGTGTTGGTATGTTTTGTTTCCAGTTTCATTTGTTTCAAAAACTCACAGGCAGTGTTTTTTTTCTCCTGACCTTTTTCTGGTGTCATGCTATTCTAGTTGTTTAGATGTCTTGTAAATTTCTTGTTGGGAAATGGAGATTTTAGATAATACATTGTAGCAATTCTGGATACTGCCCATCCCACCCCACCCCCGAGTCTTATTATTGCTAGTATGTTTGTTAATTTGTTTAGTGACTGGCTAAATTTGTTTATTTCCCCTCCCTGTAGTGTTAGATCTCTGATGCTGCTTCTCAAATAGGCGCAGCCTTGTGTATACCCACAGTCACACTGGGGTGACATTGGTTTTGTTAGAGCTCTCTTTGACTATTCTTTTACTTGACTATCCAGCTGTTAAGCCCTACAAATTAATGATTGGTTGTTGTATGGTCTTTAGTAGTGCTTCAGGACTTAAATTGCTGAACAGACTAATCCAATAACATTCAGGCTCTTTTGAAGAAGTTCCTGTGGACCATGATTGAGATTTTTTTCTGAACCCTCCTGGGCTCTTCCCACATCTTTTTCACAGGCTCTTTTATCTTCCCAGGTCAAACCTCTGAGTCGTGACCCTGGAGGTGGGGTATAGACAATGGCATGCTTCTCTCTGAGTGATATTTCACTTTAGCAGCTGAATGCTCAGTGGGTATGTGTGTAAACTAACCTCAAATTATCTTGACTTGCCTCTCCTAGTGTGGAACCACTGCCTTACAGGAGTGATTGGATCACTGCCAAGGGTGATTTGGACCTCAGTATTCTCAGTGGCACCCTGTCCGAGATGGAGATTTCACCCCTCAAGTGGTATTCAGATCAAAGAAGGGAAACCCCACCTCTCAGCTACACTCATCTGGAACTTAGTAACAGGTAGCTGGGGGAAGGATAAGAAATACCGACATCTACCCTTCCCTGAAAGATTGTCCTCTAACTGGGAGTTTTGGAGAGAGGAAGCCCTGTGCTCTTGGCTGCAGCAGTCTGGAGTATAGTTCCTGTGTTACTGATCTGTGAAAGGGGAAACAAGGAGCAGGTTTCAGCTTGAACACCACAGACTCACCATTTTTATCAAACTCTAGTAGATTTCCTTGAATAAATGCTTCTTCGTTACTTACATGCCCCCCGAGACCACTTCTAGAGACTTTAAATGGCTGTTTATTTTTAATATATTTTTTACCATTTTCACTGGGGAGCAGGTCCATGAAAATCTTCACACTGCCATGCCAGGAGTAGAACTCTGATAGTTCTCTTTTTAATGAAATTCATATTCTGACTGAAAAAGAACTTATGTAGTTATAAGGTGACTCAATCTGGGTTGCTATAACAAAATACTATAACTGAGTAGTGTATAAGCAATATACATTTACTTTCACAGTTCTGGAGGCTAGAAGTGTGAGATCAAGGTGCTAGCAACTTCAGTGTCTGCTGAGAGTCCAATTTATGGTTCACAGATGGCACTTTCTCACTGTGTCCTCCTCACATGGTAGAAGGGGCTAAGCAGTTCCCTGAGGCCTCATTTAAAAGGTCACTAATCTCAAAATGAGGGCTCTGCCCTCATGATCTCATCACCCCAAAGGCTTCACATCCTAATACTATCACATTAGTGATTAGGTTTTCAACATATAAACTTTGGGGGGACACAAACATCCAGACCATAGCTTAAAATATAAAAGCGAAAGAGAAAACGAGGGAGAGAGAGAGCATACAACACAGAAAATAATAAAAAATACTTAAAATGCCACAGTCAGCATTTTATTATATATATTTCCAGACTTCCGTCAATGCATACACACACAGATTTCTTTATAGAAATAGGATTAGGTCATACCTGCTGTTTTTTAAATTGTTCTTTTCATTTACAAAAGAAGGTAGATGTATTTCATGTTAAATAATATATGTGCTTCATCATTTTTAATGTTTTCATAATATTCCATTACACTGATGTACTATGTTTATTTAACCAGCCCTCTTCTGATCAACATTTAGGTTGTTTTATGCATTGCATTATGACAGTGCGTTCTGAAAAATAGACAAGGCATAATTTGCTGGGTTTTTTATCATATGGGTAAAAATCAGTGGGTAGTCTATGACCCAATAAATGTGCTTAGATGTTACTGAATTCTTTAACATGCTTAGGTAATAACAATGTGTTTAAAAGCTGTAAATAAATACACTCAAAGTAATCTTTTTCTCCTGTGTGTACTATACAAGAAATAACTTACCTAGCCTAACAAACAGAAAAGCTCATCACACTTCGATCTCTCTCCTCCCTTCTTTCTCCAGCTCATACCCACCCCCATCCTGACGGAGCAAATTTAGGATCCTGTGTCTTTACCATATTCTTTCCCTACAGAGCCATTGCTGCTTTGTTATATAAAGACATCCCTATGCTGCAACACTCTGCTCACCAAGCAAATGGATGATAGTCTGGCATCTTGTCTACATCAGCGTCCAGTCGGGAGACAGAAACTACACCCATGATTTTATAATACAGCATGAGTTTAAAAGTTAACCAGATATAAAATTCTTAACTAGGTAACTGACAGGAAAAAAAGAACTGTAAGGTACCATGAAGGGAGCAACTGCATGAAGCAGGTATAACCCTCATGGCAGAGGAAACAAAGCACTTGGAATTATTAAAACTTGGAAACTTAAAGGAGGAAGCTTCATGGAACTGGTGTTTCTTTGTTTGGAGAAGAATCCACATGAATCTGAGACCACGTTCTCTGAGGAGGGGTGCTTCTCAGATAGTGTTGGTATATTTGAGCTTGGGAGAGGGGCACTGCAGAGCTGAAAGTCAGACCTCTAAGAAGAGGGCACTGGATGGAAGACTATTTCTAGTGTGCCTGAGCTCAGAAGAGAAGTCCTATTGAGCAGAATTTCACACCTCAGAGGAGGATGCTCTGCTAACGGGTGTTGGTATCTCTGAGCTCTAAAGAGAGGACCAGGAAAAGAGTTTGGGGGCACATGACCCAGAAATTTTAACCCCAGGTTTATAACCAAAAGCATTTAAAACTGGTGTTCAAGCCAAAACTTTTACACAGATGTTCATAGCATGCCTATTCACAAGAGAAAATGTGAAAACAATCCAAATGACCAACTGTGGTATATTCATACAATGAAATAATATTATCTATAAAAGGAATGAAATACTGATATGTACTACAATATGAATGAACCTCAAAACCATTATGCTAAGGGAAAGAAGCCAGACACAAAAGGCCACAATAATGTATAATTCTATTTACATGAAATATAAATAATAGGCAAATTCATAGGGAAAGAAGGCAGATTAATGGTTGACAAAGACTAGGAGAAATAGAGAGTGACTCCTTAATAAGTACAGAGTTACCTTTTGGGGGATGAAAATGTTCTGGAACTAGATTGTGGTGATGTTTGTGCAATGTTAGTGTACTAAATACCACTGAGTTGTATATTTTAAAATGGTTCAAATGGTAAATTTTATGATATATGTATTTACCCCAATTAAAGTAATTAATTGCCCCAATTAATTAATTAAAGAGCAAGGTAAATGGGCTGAGACCCATACCCTTGAGTAACATTACAAAGTTGCATATAGAAGAGTGGGTTTGAATTGAGGGGCAATATCTTAATAACTGACATATACTGAATGCAGTTTGTTTATCAGAGGGAAAAAATGATGTCTGCCAGAGGATCCTGCTTAGGGGATCTGGCTGTCACTGATTATTAACCATGTGGCACATTACATGTTATTCACTTACAGTAGTTAGAACAAGTCTGCCACCTGAGATACTCGTCCAATTTTGGGGTGGACGAATCCAGCTTTCCAGCCTTAATTTAAGGGCAAGACTGTGGTGAATCTTGCTACTATGCAGGGTTGATGTAACACACATACCAAGTTAGTTTCTAAAGAGAAATCCCCAAACTCAACTTGCACCTTCTTTTTCCAACCATGCGCTGAGTTAGTTAAGACTGAAGTAGGGTCTCTAGATTTACATAGTTCTGAGGCAGGATAGGCAGTCAAGGAAGTGATCATGTCCTTGGGATGCAGTAACCATGGCGACCATACAGTCAACACAATAAGCTCCAGCATTCTCATTGTAGTTAAGCTCATTCAAGCAAAGCACTCTCCAGTAGGAACTTTCCCCTCTAGAAAGCACGCGCATTTTGATTTTCCCTGTCCTCAGACTCACATTTTGCTCATTATAATAGTAAAAAATACACCCCTGGGTGGAGATTTAAGATGCTAATGAGACATGTGACCTATGAACAAGCACGTACAGGTACTGCAAATGTGCACCTAGAGGACCACCCAGAACATGCTTACTAGTAACACCTCTTCCCACCTCCTTATAAATAATCATGTAAGACTCCCAGAAAAGGAGTTTCATGTCTAAACAGGATGACAAAAAAACAGGATGGGGGGCGTGGCAGTCCAAAAAGCAACTTTTTGGGCGCCAAAACAGAAAAGCCTGTCCTCATTTAGGTCTGTGGGCACAGGCCTGAGGGTGGAGCCGTCACCAGGGACTCCGCCCTTCTCTACCCAGCAGTTCCCTGCCCCGCTCCCGTATCACCAACACTGCTTTTGCCAGCATTGTTTCAATGAAGTTCTGGGGGAAATGATTTAAGTTGTCTGTATTGCTTATATGAATATATGTGCTACCCTCCTTTTGAATGCTGCTTCTGTATTAGTCATAATTATACTAACCACATGGGTTGCTGTCAACATTCAATATTTGCGTATTTTGCTGCTTAGTTTTACATCTTTCAGGCCACATTTCTTTTTTGTTTTTTAAAATTTTTTATTATACTTTAAGTTCTAGGGTACATGTGCACAACGTGCAGGTTTGTTACGTATGTATACATGTGCTATGTTGGTGTGCTGCACCCATTAACTCGTCATTTACATTAGGTATATCTCGTAATGCTATCCCTCCCCTCTTCCCCCACCCCACAACAGGCCCCAGTGTGTGATGTTCCCCTTCCTGTGTCCAAGTGTTCTCATTGTTCAATTTCCACCTGTGAGTGAGAACATGCGGTGTTTGGTTTTCTGTTCTTGTGATAGTTTGCTGAGAATGATGGTTTCCAGCTGCATCCATGTCCCTACAAAGGACATGAATGCATCCTTTTTTATGGCTGCATAGTATTCCATGGTGGATATGTGCCACATTTCTTAATCCAGTCTGTCACTGATGGACATTTGGGTTGATTCCAAGTCTATTGTGAATAGTGCCGCAATAAACATATGTGTGCATGTGTCTTTATAGCAGCATGACTTATAATCCTTTGGCTATATCCCCAGTAAAGGGATGGCTGGGTCAAATGGTATTTCTAGTTCTAGATCTTTGAGGATCTAGTTTACAGTCCCACCAACAGGGGAAAAGTGTTCCTAGTTCTCCACATCCTCTCCAGCACCTGTTGTTTCCTGATTTTTTTAATGATTGCCATTCTAACTGGTGTGAGATGGTATCTCATTGTGGTTTTGATTTGCATTTCTCTGATGGCGAGTGGTGATGAGCATTTTTTCATGTGTCTGTTGGCTGTATGAATGTCTTCTTTTGAGAAGTGTCTGTTCATATCCTTTGCCTACTTTTTGATGGGGTTGTTTTTTTCTTCTAAATTTGATTGAGTTCTTTGTAGGTTCTGGATATTAGCCCTTTGTCAGATGAGTAGATTGCAAAACATTTCTCCCATTCTGTAGGTTGCCTTTTCACTCTGATGGTAGTTTCTTTTGCTGTGCAGAAGCTCTTTAGTTGAATTAGATCCCATTTGTCAATTTTGGCTTTTGTTGCTGTTGCTTTTGGTGTTTTAGACATGAAGTCCTTGCCCATGCCTATGTCCTGAATGGTATTGCTTAGGTTTTCTTCTAGGGTTTTTATGGTTTTAGGTCTAACATGTAAGTCTCTAATCCATCTTGAATTAATTTTCGTATAAGGTGTAAGTAAGGGATTCAGTTTCAGCTTTCTACATATGGCTAAGCCAGTTTTCCCAGCACCATTTATTCAATAGGGAATCCTTTCCCCATTTCTTGTTTTTGTCAGGTTTGTCAAAGATCAGATGGCTGTAGATGTGTGGTATTATTTCTGAGGGCTCTGTTCTGTTCCATTGGTCTAGATCTCTGTTTTGGTACCAGTACCATGCTGTTTTGGTTACTGTAGCCTTGTAGTATAGTTTGAAGTCAGGTAGCGTGATACCTCCAGGTTTGTTCTTTTGGCTTAGGATTGTCTTGACAACACGGGCTCTTTTTTGATTCCATATGAACTTTAAAGCAGTTTTTTCCAATTCTGTGAAGAAAGTCGTTGGTAGCTTAATGGGGATGGCAGTGAATCTATAAATTGCCTTGGGCAGTATGGCCATTTTCATGATATTGATTCTTCCTATCCATGAGCATGGAATGTTCTTCCATTTGTTTGTGTCCTCTTTTATTTCACTGAGCAGTGGTTTGTAGTTCTCCTTGAAGAGGTCCTTAACATCCTTTGTAAGTTGGATTTCTAGGTATTTTATTCTCTTTGAAGCAATTGTGAATGGGAGTTCACTCATGATTTAACTCTCTGTTCGTCTGTTATTGGTGTATAAAAATGCTTGTGATTTTTTGTACATTGATGTTTTATCCTGAGACTTTGCTGAAGTTACTTATCAGCTTAAGGAGATTTTGGGCTGAGACAGTGGGGTTTTCTAAATATACAATCATGTCATCTGCAAACAGGGACAATTTGACTTCCTCTTTTCCTAATTGAATACTCTTTATTTCTTTCTCCTGTCGGGCTACATTTCATATTCAACTTGTTTGTTGTCCCTCCAGCAGTACTTGAGACTGCCACCTAGTGGACGTTGTGATTTATTTGTTGATCAAGTTTTCTGTTGACAAAATTTTCTCCATTTTCAGGAGCACATTAACAGTACCCCATTCCTCCAGGTTTTATGCATTTTCAGACTCCTTCAGATTGTCCTTCAATAGGCTTTCTTTGCTGAACAAAAGAAGCACAGTCATGTGGATGCCCAATTGCGGGGATTTCACTGGTGAATTCCAGGTATTATAACTGGCAAACCAGTGAGGTATGGAAAGGCTTGTTGGGGAGACATTCCAGCTCCCCAGCTCGCAGCAGGGGCCATCTTGGTGGGGCCTGGAGATGTCCAGTGTCGGTTAGACTTAGGATGGTGCATTGCAAATGCTCATTACCTCCTAGGGCTTCGGTTTTATGGGGATTCAAGGGGACTCCCTGGACCCCACCGTGGTCCAGCTTTGCTCTTAGAGACACCCATGGCCTCCCGTATTTCAATATATGTTTCAAGCAGAACCCCTTATTCCCTTAGGTTTAGTCCTATCCTCTCTATTGGGATTAGCAGGGTCAACTATGGGAGTTGGAGCCTTGGGAAGCCAGCACTAACTGTCTCAGGAGACTGCAGTGGCCCTCCAATAAACAGCAAAGGACCTCACTAGGCTTCAACAACAGCTAGACTCCGTGGCTGCTATAGTCCTACAGAGCCAAAGAGCCTTAGATCTCCTCACAGCTAGATAAGGAAGAACATTTTTGTATCTAAGAGAAAAATGCTGTTTTTATATCAACCTGTCTGGTCTGGTCCAGGAAAATATTAAAAATATTGTTATCCAGGCAGACAAAATTGAATCTTTAGGAACTTCTGTGGGAACTTAGAAGCAATGGCTATTATCTGCCCTGCTTCCTTTAATATAAGTGGCAATTATTACCGTACTTTTAGCCTTAACTTTTGGGCTAACTTTGTTTAAAATTCTAACTGATTTCTTGCTCTCTACGTTACAGCAATTCCAGGACCACATGATGGTTTTCCAAAGCTTCTAACCTTTAGCTGCTAATGAGCTATCTCATGTCTTGTCCACTGGTCCCATGAATGACATGGCTTACACTCCATTAGATCAGGCAAGAAGAGACGTTAGGGCCCAGGCTAGGCAGGGACAATGTTGCACTCAACAGGAAGCAGTTTCAGAAGAAATGACCTAGTCCCTCAACCTCCCATATGATTATGGGCCCTAAAATCTCTTAGGTGGGGAATTGAGGCAGGATAGGTGGTTGAGGAAGTGACCGTGTCCTCGGGATGCAGCAAACATGGCAACCATACAGTCAACACAATAAGCCCCAGCATTCGCATTGTAGTTAAGCACATTCAAGCAAAGCGCTCTCCAGTAGGGACTTTCCCCTCTAGAGAAGATGTGCATTTTGATTTTGCCTGTCCTCAGACTGACCCTTTGCTCATTATAATAGTAAATAAATACAGCCCTGGGTGGAGATTTAAGATGCTAATGAGACATGTGACCTATGAACAAGCATGTGTAGCTACTGTGCATGTGCACTCAGAAGACCACCCAGAGCATGCTTACTAGTAACATGTCTTCCCACCTCCTTATGAATAATCATGTAAGACTATCAGAAAGGGAGTTTCCCCAGTAATAATCAGCACTGTCTCATCCTTATGAACATCCCATCCTGAATTCTCTCTGTCTCAGGGTGTACTCTTATTCTGCACTTAACTTTCAAAATATTATTTTTCCTTTGCAATAAACTGCTCTATCTTGTGTCTCCTTTTCTGTGTGTCTCTTGTTTAAATTATTTTAAACTAAGAAGACAAGAACCAAGGTCTCACAACAGCCATCAACAGTACCAAATCCATAAACCCCAAGGATATTTTTCTGACAACTGTGATTTTAGCTTCTCTCTAGGTAGTTATACTAGCTAATTCGTAGTATAACTATGGGCTATATACTTTGAAGATATGGCATAATGCTATTTCCAATTAATGGAAGCTTCCAAGTCAAGGGAAACTTCAAATCTGATCACACAGATTACAGTAATCTCACTATTGCACTTCTATTTATAATCAACCTAATTGTGTTTACTATAGTAGTAAAGGTAGATGTGTTTTTCTTTATGACTTAATTTTCCTTTTTATATTTTCTGTCTAAGATCATGAGTCATTTGAAACTGTATTAGAGCCTCAATTCACCATGTAAAGTAATGCAAATGATGTATTCTTTCCAGCTGTAGTTCACATGTCAGCAAAGGACACAAATGGAAAGTATCTTAACTCCTTCCTTCAACATTTGCTGCACCAGGTGTTACAGGAATAGTGAAAAAGTGGACAAAAGCTCTCAGAAATGGAGAGAGAAAAAAGACAGGTACACAATGACAACACAGTTTGATCAGTGTTACACAGAGATAAAGATACTGGGGTGTAGAATCACAGAAAGTGGGTATTTTCCCTTGTCTGGTGGATCAGTAAAGACAGCCTAAAGGAAAATATATGTCTCTAAATTTTGTAATATGAGAAGGGCTTAACTAGAGATGTAGTAGAAGATATTTCTAACAAAGAGAATAGCAGTTGCTGGAAAATTCAGAGTGGTTTGTTTAAATTAGTGATTCCCATCAGGGAAAATTTTGCCCTCCTCCTTCAGGGACATTTGGTAACAGCTGGAAATATTTTTTATTGTCACAACTGGGATTTTCCTAGTAGCATCTAGTAGGTAGAGGAGCCAGGGATGCTGCTAAACATCCCACAATGTACAGTACAGTCCCCCACAATAAAGAATTATCTGGCCCAAAATGTCTATAGTACCCAAATTGAGAAATCCTGGTTTAAATAGATCATGAAGCAATGAAAGAAATGTTTCCATTACTAACCACACAAGATTGGGTGATATGGGGTCATTCTACAGATACTGGATTCAATATAATAATATTATTTTCCATAATAAATAGGAATTACTCATTTATTAAGGCCTTAATTGTGTCAGAATAAAAAACTGTACTTGACAGAATATTATATACTCTGCAGGGACATATCACGCAGTTTTACTTTGAAAAGTAGTTCATCAAACACTTTGCCAGGTAAGATATAGAGACAACAGATGACCACAAGAAAAGATGATTCAACATCTTTAAGTCATTAGGGAAATTCTAATTAAAATCACAATGAGATAGCACTACACACCCACTAGGATGACTAAAATTAACAAGTGGCCATACAAAGTATGACAAGGATATGGGATAATTGGAACTCTCATATACTGCTAGTGGGAATGTAGAATTATACAACCACTTTGGAAAATAATTTGGTCATTTTGTAAAAATTATTTACATAGGTAATTATCCAAAAATACAAAAGCATCTGTCCATGCAAAGATTTGTTCATGAATATTCTAATAGCAGCTTTATTTGAAATAGCCAAAAGTTAAAAGCAATCCAAATGTTTATCAATGGCAAATGGATAAACAAACTCGTATATTCTTAAAATTAAATACTACTCAGTAATTAAATGTATTGAACTACTGATACATGCAAAAACATAAATGAATTTCAGAATAATTCTGCTGAGTGAAAGAAACAAGACAGAGTACATACTATATGATTCTATTTACATAAAACTTTAGAAACTGCAAACTATAGTGTCATAAAGCATATTAATTGTTACCTGCAAATGAAGGGGCAGGGAAGGTGGGAGGAAAATATTATAAAAGGGCATGAAGAACATATTGGGTATGATGGATGTGTTTATTATCTTGATGATAGTGATGGCTTCGTATATCAAAATTCATCAAATTGTATACTCAAAATGTATATAATTTGTTATATGTAAATTGAAACTCAACAGAACTATTAAAAATGTGGTTCATAATATTACCAAGCAGTTTGATCAGCTTACAAGTTAGCATTTCTCTCTAATCACTATTAACTTCTTTTTCAATGGATACATAAAGATGTACATATTTTAGGGTACATGTGATGTTTTGATACATTCATATTATGTCTAAAGATTAAATCAGGGTAATTGAGATATCCAGCAGCTTAAATATTCACCTTTTCTTTATGATAGGAATGTTCAAATTATTTTCTTCTAGCAATTTTGAAATGTATACTAGATTATTGACTATACTCACCCTACTGATCTGTCGAACACTAGGTTTTATTTCTTCTATCAATCACTGTATATTTGTACCCATTAATCATCTCTCTTTATCCTCCATTCCTTTCTACCCTTCCTGGCCCCTGGTAACCAACAATTCACTCTCCATCTTTGTGAAATCCACCTTTTAACTTCCACATATGATAAGAACATATAATACTTGTCTTTCTATGCTTATTTCACTTAACATAATGACCTGCAGTTTCATCCATGGTGCTGCAAATGATAAGATTTCATCCTGTTTATGGCTGAATAATACTCCATTTTGTATATATACCACATTTTCTTTATCCATTCATCCACTGATGGGCACTTAGGTTCATTCTGTATTTTGGCTATCGTGAATAGTGCTGCAATAAACATGGGAGTGCAGATACCTCTTTGACATACTAATTTCATTTCCTTTGGAGATATAACCAATAGTGGAATTGTTGGATCACATGATAGATCTATTTTACGTTTTCTGAGGAACTGCCATACTGTTTTCCATAGTGGCTATACTAATTTACATCCCCACCAACAGTCTATGAGGGTTCCTCTTTCTCCACATCCTCACCAGCATCCATTATTGACTGTCTTTCAGAAAAAGGCCATTTTAACTGAGGTGAGATGATATCTCATTGTGGTTTTGATTTGCATTTCACTGATGACTAGTGATGTTGAGCAATTTTTCATATACCTGTTGGCCATTTGTATGTCTTCTTTTAAGAAATGTCTATCCAGGTCTTTTGCCCATTTTTAAATCAAATTATTTGATTTTTGGTTTTGGTATCAGGGTAATGCTGACCTTACAGAATGAGTTTAAGAATACTCCCTTCTCTTCAGTTTTTTCAAAGAGTGTGAGTAGAATTGGTATTGGTTCTTCTTTAAATGTCTGGTAGAATTCACCAGTGAAGGCATCAAGTCTTGGGCTTTTCTTTGATGGGAGATATTTACTTCTTATTTAACATCTCTACTCCTCAGTTTTCTCATAAGTAAACTGCTTTCTTGTTTTAGCTATTCTCAAATCTAAGTATAAATTTAATTGGCCACTAAGAAATGAAGTACTGATGACCTCTTAGAACTATTCACATAGTGATTATGTAGAATTTTATTAAATTACAAGAATTTTTGCCCTGTAGACTGCACCCTTTATACGCACTGTCTTATTTTACAATAACACCAGTAAAAATACATTCCTTAAATTTAAACAATTTTATTCTTAACATCCTATTATCTGGGACTTTAACAAGGGGTCGCCTTGCCACTCTGGGCTGTTTGTTTTCTGTATTTTTAGTCATCCTCATTTCTTTTCCCAGAAGTGATATCTGAGAGTCAAAAATGATTGAAACAACTTAAACCATTTTCTCTTTTTTTTTCCTTATTATCTGCTCTGAACATAAGCCTTATTGCAAAAACTACTAATGAACAATTTTTTTATTCTGCCTTCCTCTTATTGATTATTTCTCTCTTGCTACCACACTGGCTGGCTCTAGCCAAGAAGGTTTACAATACTTTTTTTTTCCTTCTATAAAAAGGATTTTTGAATCCCAAATGGAATTTGAGCAGAGGTCCAAAAATGAATTTGGTGACTCTCCGTATAATCCAATTTATGATAACAATTTAGTTAAATGTTACCTAAACTTGTAAGCCAAGGATTCAATGGTCTTGGAATATTATACTGAAAATTTATGGTTCCACCATATACCAAAATAGGAAATACAGAACACTTATAAAAACATATCCAGCCATATATATAAACTGGCCCCAGGCACTCACACAGACTCACATACACATTCCAGAGAGAGAATGTCTTTTAATTTTATCAATGGACATGAATGTTTATAATTTTGTAGCTCAATTATTATCTTTTGGGAGGATTCATCACAAACAATTACTGTCTGTGACTTTTATTCCTTGATTCAATTCAATTAACTTCCAACTGATTTACACACATTACAGAACTTCAAAGGCAAATTTCTTCATTTAGAAAAAAAACCCCACTTGATCAAGGAGAAATATTATTAACATATTTTATATAGAAGTACTAACATTTAGAAAGACAAAATCATAGGCTAGTTATTTTACCATTTTTATATCTCTTGATCACTTTAGTTAAATATAATATATAGTCTTAACCCTAAATATAACTGAAGATCCTCAAGCCATTTTGGTCCTTCTTGCTGATCAAAGTTTGGTTCATGAACCAGCAGCATAGGTATCATTTAGGAACTTCTTAGAAATGTGAAACCTCAGGCCCTACCCTATTCTTACTTGAATCAAACTCTGTATTTTAACAAAGACCTCCATGAGATGTATATGTACATAAAAGTTTGAGAAGTACCTGTGGTAATATCTTTAGTTGAGTCTGTTTCTTGTTTTCATCCAGGAGCCCATCTTATCTTTAAATGTGATTTTCATACCTCTGTTCTGATTTTGTAGTTAATCCTTTGATTACAATATTATTTTTCTTATATCCAAGTTCTCCTAGTTGCCTCACTTTTTCCACCATGTGTGTCCAAATGGAAATGGCTTATTTCCTGCTGATTTTTCTCTCACTTCAAAATGTGTAAAGGCCAGAATATTATATACTTTCACCAGAGGTCATGGTATAGTCACAACTCAAATATTAGGGTAGATTGAAGTAATGGGCATTTGGAGGATACATTGTAGTTGTCCTTGAGATGCTGTTGCCATACTGAGTGTTTTGAAAATAAAAGAGTTATTGAGACATGCTGACCTACAGAAACAGGTCAACATAGATTGAGTACTTTCCATGTGTCATGAACAATTCTAAGACAATTGCACACATTAATCCATTAGTCTTCAAACGTATAATGCTGAGTTGTCAATGTTTCATAGAGGCATAGAGAGCTGAAAACAACTATCCTAACACTGCATAACTAGTAAGTGGCAGGAACAATCCAAGTTGCCCAAGAACAGATATCCAGTTTTAAATGCTATGTGTTTCCTCTTACAACAGACAGATTTCCTATATCTAGTTTGGTCAGAAGTATGAAATGGCTTAACAATTACCAAGGCTATTAGTTTTCTCCCATTTCTCACCCTGCGTCAGTGAGAGGCTCTGTTAAGGAAGCTTAGGGTCACAAAATCTCATTACAAATTCGGTCATGTCATATAAAATCAATTTTTGTTAAACATTTTATTTTGAAATCATTGTAGATACACATTCAGTTGTAAGAATAATACAGAGTGGGGGGGGCGGAGCAAGATGGCCGAATAGGAACAGCTCCAGTCTCCAACTCCCAGCGCGAGCGACACAGAAGACCAGTGATTTCTGCATTTTCAACTGAGGTACTGGGTTCATCTCACTGGGGAGTGCCGGACGATCGGTGCTGGTCAGCTGCTGCAGCGCGACCAGCGAGAGCTGAAGCAGGGCAAGGCATTGCCTCACCTGGGAAGCGCAAGGGGGAAGGGAATCTTTTTCCTAGCCAGGGGAACTGAGACACACAACACCTGGAAAATCGGGTAACTCCCACCCCAATACTGCACTTTAAGCAAACAGGCACACCAGGAGATCATATCCCACACCTGGCTGGGAGGGTCCCACACACACGGAGCCTCCCTCATTGCTAGCACAGCAGTCTGTGATCTACCGGCAAGGCAGCAGCGAGGCTGGGGGAGGGGCGCCCGCCATTGCTGAGGCTTAAGTAGGTAAACAAAGCCTCCCGGAAGCTCGAACTGGGTGGAGCTCACAGCAGCTCAAGGAAACCTGCCTGTCTCTGTAGACTCCACCTCTGGGGACAGGGCAATAACAAACACAGCCGAAACCTCTGCAGACACAAAGGACTCTGTCTGACAGCTTTGAAGAGAGCAGTGGATCTCCCAACACGGAGGTTGAGATCTGAGAAGGGACAGACTCCCTGCTCAAGTGGGTCCCTGACCCCTGAGTAGCCTAACTGGGAGACATCCCCCACTAGGGGCAGTCTGACACCCCACACCTCACAGGGTGGAGTACACCCCTGAGAGGAAGCTTCCAAAGCAAGAATCAGACAGGTACACTCGCTGTTCAGAAATATTCTATCTTCTGCAGCCTCTGCTGCTGATACCCAGGCAAACAGGGTCTGGAGTGGACCTCAAGCAATCTCCAACAGACCTACAGCTGAGGGTCCTGACTGTTAGAAGGAAAACTATCAAACAGGAAGGACACCTACACCAAAACCTCATCAGTACATCACCATCATCAAGACCAGAGGCAGATAAAACCACAAAGATGGGGAAAAAGCAGGGCAGAAAAGCTGGAAATTCAAAAAATAAGAGTGCATCTCCCCCGGCAAAGGAGCGCAGCTCATCGCCAGCAACGGATCAAAGCTGGACAGAGAATGACTTTGACGAGATGAGAGAAGAAGGCTTCAGTCCATCAAATTTCTCAGAGCTAAAGGAGGAATTACGTACCCAGCGCAAAGAAACTAAAAATCTTGAAAAAAAAGTGGAAGAATTGATGGCTAGAGTAATTAATGCAGAGAAGGTCATAAACAAAATGAAAGAGATGAAAACCATGACACGAGAAATATGTGACAAATGCACAAGCTTCAGTAACCGACTCGATCAACTGGAAGAAAGAGTATCTGCGATTGAGGATCAAATGAATGAAATGAAGCGAGAAGAGAAACCAAAAGAAAAAAGAAGAAAAAGAAATGAACAAAGCCTGCAAGAAGTATGGGATTATGTAAAAAGACCAAATCTACGTCTGATTGGGGTGCCTGAAAGTGAGGGGGAAAATGGAACCAAGTTGGAAAACACTCTTCAGGATATCATCCAGGAGAACTTCCCCAACCTAGTAGGGCAGGCCAACATTCAAATCCAGGAAATACAGAGAACGCCACAAAGATACTCCTCGAGAAGAGCAACTCCAAGACACATAATTGCCAGATTCACCAAAGTTGAAATGAAGGAAAAAATCTTAAGGGCAGCCAGAGAGAAAGGTCGGGTTACCCACAAAGGGAAGCCCATCAGACTAACAGCAGATCTCTCAGCAGAAACTCTATAAGCCAGAAGAGAGTGGGGGCCAATATTCAACATTCTTAAAGAAAAGAATTTTAAACCCAGAATTTCATATCCAGCCAAACTAAGTTTCATAAGTGAAGGAGAAATAAAATCCTTTACAGATAAGCAAATGCTTAGAGATTTTGTCACCACTAGGCCTGCCTTACAAGAGACCCTGAAGGAAGCACTAAACATGGAAAGGAACAACTGGTACCAGCCACTGCAAAAACATGCCAAAATGTAAAGACCATCGAGGCTAGGAAGAAACTGCATCAACTAACAAGCAAAATAACCAGTTAATATCATAATGGCAGGCTCAAGTTCACACATAACAATCTTAACCTTAAATGTAAATGGACTAAATGCTCCAATTAAAAGACACAGACTGGCAAACTGGATAAAGAGTCAAGACCCATCAGTCTGCTGTATTCAGGAGACCCATCTCACACGCAGAGACATACATAGGCTCAAAATAAAGGGATGGAGGAAGATTTACCAAGCAAATGGAGAACAAAAAAAAGCGGGGGTTGCAATACTAGTCTCTGATAAAACAGACTTTAAACCATCAAAGATCAAAAGAGACAAAGAAGGCCATTACATAATGGTAAAGGGATCAATTCATCAGGAAGAGCTAACTATCCTAAATATATATGCACCCAATACAGGAGCACCCAGATTCATAAAGCAAGTCCTTAGAGACTTACAAAGAGACTTAGACTCCCATACAATAATAATGGGAGACTTCAACACTCCACTGTCAACATTAGACAGATCAACGAGACAGAAAGTTAACAAGGATATCCAGGAATTGAACTCATCACTGCAGCAAGCAGACCTAATAGACATCTATAGAACTCTCCACCCCAAATCAACAGAATATACATTCTTCTCAGCACCACATCATACTTACTCCAAAATCGACCACGTAATTGGAAGTAAAGCACTCCTCAGCAAATGTACAAGAACAGAAATTATAACAAACTGTCTCTCAGACCACAGTGCAATCAAACTAGAACTCAGGACTAAGAAACTCAATCAAAACCGCTCAACTACATGGAAACTGAACAACCTGATCCTGAATGACTACTGGGTACATAATGAAATGAAGGCAGAAATAAAGATGTTCTTTGAAACCAAGGAGAACAAAGATACAACATACCAGAATCTCTGGGACACATTTAAAGCAGTGTGTAGAGGGAAATTTATAGCACTAAATGCCCACAAGAGAAAGCAGGAAAGATCTAAAATTGACACTCTAACATCGCAATTAAAAGACCTAGAGAAGCAAGAGCAAACACATTCGAAAGCTAGCAGAAGGCAAGAAATAACTAAGATCAGAGCAGAACTGAAGGAGATAGGGACACAAAAAACTCTCCAAAAAATCAATGAATCCAGGAGTTGGTTTTTTGAAAAGATCAAGAAAATTGACAGACCACTAGCAAGACTAATAAAGAAGAAAAGAGAGAAGAATCAAATCGATGCAATTAAAAATGATAAAGGGGATATCACCACCGATCCCACAGAAATACAAACTACCATCAGAGAATACTATAAACACCTCTACGCAAATAACCTGGAAAATCTAGAAGAAATGGATAATTTCCTGGACACTTACACTCTTCCAAGACTAAACCAGGAAGAAGTTGAATCCCTGAATAGACCAATAGTAGGCTCTGAAATTGAGGCAATAATTAATAGCCTACCAACCAAAAAAAGTCCAGGACCAGATGGATTCACAGCTGAATTCTACCAGAGGTACAAGGAGGAGTTGGTACCATTCCTTCTGAAACTATTCCAATCAATAGAAAAAGAGGGAATCCTCCCTAACTCATTTTATGAGGCCAACATCATCCTGATACCAAAGCCTGGCAGAGACACAACAAAAAAAGAGAATTTTAGACCAATATCCCTGATGAACATCGATGCAAAAATCCTCAATGAAATACTGGCAAACCGGATTCAGCAACACATCAAAAAGCTTATCCACCATGATCAAGTGGGCTTCATCCCTGGGATGCAAGGCTGGTTCAACATTCGCAAATCAATAAACATAATCCAGCATATAAACAGAACCAAAGACAAGAACCACATGATTATCTCAATAGATGCAGAAAAGGCTTTTGACAAAATTCAACAGCCCTTCATGCTAAAAACGCTCAATAAATTCGGTATTGATGGAACGTACCTCAAAATAATAACAGCTATTTATGACAAACCCACAGCCAATATCATAATGAATGGGCAAAAACTGGAAAAATTCCCTTTGAAAACTGGCACAAGACAGGGATGCCCTCTCTCACCACTCCTATTCAACATAGTGTTGGAAGTTCTGGCTAGGGCAATTAGGCAAGAGAAAGAAATCAAGGGTATTCAGTTAGGAAAAGAAGAAGTCAAATTGTCCCTGTTTGCAGATGACATGATTGTATATTTAGAAAACCCCATTGTCTCAGCCCAAAATCTCCTTAAGCTGATAAGCAACTTCAGCAAAGTCTCAGGATACAAAATTAATGTGCAAAAATCACAAGCATTCTCATACATCAGTAACAGACAAACAGAGAGCCAAATCAGGAATGAACTTCCATTCACAATTGCTTCAAAGAGAATAAAATACCTAGGAATCCAACTTACAAGGGATGTAAAGGACCTCTTCAAGGAGAACTACAAACCACTGCTCAGTGAAATAAAAGAGAACACAAACAAATGGAAGAACATACCATGCTCATGGATAGGAAGAATCAATATCATGAAAATGGCCATACTCCCCAAGGTAATTTATAGATTCAATGCCATCCCCATCAAGCTACCAATGAGTTTCTTCACAGAATTGGAAAAAACTGCTTTAAAGTTCATATGGAACCAAAAAAGAGCCCCCATCTCCAAGACAATCCTAAGTCAAAAGAACAAAGCTGGAGGCATCACGCTACCTGACTTCAAACTATACTACAAGGCTACAGTAACCAAAACAGCATGGTACTGGTACCAAAACAGAGATATAGACCAATGGAACAGAACAGAGTCCTCAGAAATAATACCACACATCTACAGCCATCTGATCTTTGACAAACCTGAGAGAAACAAGAAATGGGGAAAGGATTCCCTATTTAATAAATGGTGCTGGGAAAATTGGCTAGCCATAAGTAGAAAGCTGAAACTGGATCCTTTCCTTACTCCTTATACGAAAATTAATTCAAGATGGATTAGAGACTTAAATGTTAGACCTAATACCATAAAAATCCTAGAGGAAAACCTAGGTAGTACCATTCAGGACATAGGCATGGGCAAAGACTTCATGTCTAAAACACCAAAAGCAACGACAGCAAAAGCCAAAATTGACAAATGGGATCTCATTAAACTAAAGAGCTTCTGCACAGCAAAAGAAACTACCATCAGAGTGAACAGGCAACCTACAGAATGGGAGAAAATTTTTGCAATCTACTCATCTGACAAAGGGCTAATATCAAGAACCTATAAAGAACTCAAACAAATTTACAAGAAAAAAACAAACAACCCCATCAAAAAGTGGGCAAAGGATATGAACAGACATTTCTCAAAAGAAGACATTCATACAGCCAACAGACACATGAAAAAATGCTCATCATCACTGGCCATCAGAGAAATGCAAATCAAAACCACAATGAGATACCATCTCACACCAGTTAGAATGGCGATCATTAAAAAGTCAGGAAACAACAGGTGCTGGAGAGGATGTGGAGAAATAGGAACACTTTTACACTGTTGGTGGGATTGTAAACTAGTTCAACCATTATGGAAAACAGTATGGCGATTCCTCAAGGATCTAGAACTAGATGTACCATATGACCCAGCCATCCCATTACTGGGTATATACCCAAAGGATTATAAATTATGCTGCTATAAAGACACATGCACACGTATGTTTTTTGCAGCACTATTCACAATAGCAAAGACTTGGAATCAACCCAAATGTCCATCAGTGACAGATTGGATTAAGAAAATGTGGCACATATACACCATGGAATACTATGCAGCCATCAAAAAGGATGAGTTTGTGTCCTTTGTAGGGACATGGATGCAGCTGGAAACCATCATTCTTAGCAAACTATCACAAGAACAGAAAACCAAACACTGCATGTTCTCACTCATAGGTGGGAACTGAACAATGAGATCACTTGGACTCAGGAAGGGGAACATCACACACAGGGGCCTATCATGGGGAGGGGGGAGGGGGGAGGGATTGCATTGGGAGTTATACCTGATGTAAATGACGAGTTGATGGGTGCAGCACACCAACATGGCACAAGTATACATATGTAACAAACCTGCACGTTATGCACAGGTACCCTACAACTTAAAGTATAATAATAATAAATAAATTTTTTAAAAAAAAGAATAATACAGAGAAATCCAGTGTACCTTTTATCCAGTTTCTCCACAATGGTATCAACTTGAAGAACTATGGTATAATATCACAACCAGTATATTGACATTGATATACTGCACTTATTTTATTAGTTTTACTTATATTCGTGTGTGTGTGTGTGTTTAGTTCCATGAAATTTTATCACATGTGTAGGTTCATGTACCCACCACCGCAGTAAAGATATACAACAGTTCCATCAGCACAAAGATCCTTTCTGTTGCCCTTTATTTATTTATTTATTTATTTATTTATTTATTTGTTCGTTTATTGAGATGGAGTCTTGCTCTGTCACCAGGCTGGAGTGCAATGGCACAATCTTAGCTCACTGCAACCTCCGCCTCCCGGGTTCAAGCGATTCTCCTGCCTCAGCCTCCTGAGTAGCTGGGACTACAGATGTGCACCACCACCCCTGGCTAATTTTTGTATTTTTAGTAGAGACAGGGTTTCACCATGTTGGCGAGGATCGTCTCGATCTCTTGACCTCGTGATTCACCCACCTCTTGACCTCGTGATCCACCCACCTCAGCCGCCCAAGGTGCTGGGATTGCAGGCGTGAGCCACTGTGCCCGGCCTGTGTTGCCCTTTTAAAACCATACCCACTTCCCTTCATAACACCTTTGTCCTTAACCATAGGAATATTATATAAATTGAATCACACCTGTGATGAACATCTGTCTACAGGCTTTTATGTGAACATGAAGGTTTCATTTCTTTGAGATGAATGCCTAAGTGTTCAACTTCTGGGTTGTATGATAATTGCATATTTAGTTTTGTAAGAAATTTCCAAACTGTTTTCATGATCATTTTTAAATACAAATTAATCAATCAAGTGCATAAGAAATTGATTAGGGTAAATGCCTCTAAGAGAAAATAGAAGCTGGGTGAGGCAAAAACAGATTCTTGCACATTTAATCTTGTCTTAGCTTCCGCTTCTCTGAGGACTTGAATAAGTATATGAGTGATGCTTGTGGACACTGCCTTCACTAAGCCTATAGTTCAGCTGGGAAGTCAGCCTGTAATGACATTGTACATTACTGAAACTGAAGGCAGTTCGAGCAGAAAGGCTTTGGAGTCAGATATATCCTGTGCTATATCTTTTTGGTTTTGTGATCAGTGAGATAGTCTATGCTTCTAAAGCGGTTTGATTCAGATGAGGAAAACAAAACCCTACCTCAAAGGGTTATCGTTAGATATTAGTGCCAGTATACTAGTCTCTCAATAAATGTTTACTTCTAGTACTAATACTGTACTACTCAGAATATAGGATGAAAAATAATTAAGTACTGTCCATGCCATCCAGACAGCACATATAGAAGACCAGTGTCTTTAGTGCAAATTAGATGTTGGCCTGAGGATGTGACAGTCTGACAACAGGAAAAACATAGTGTCTGATAGCCTTTGAGAGTATTAAGAGGTATAGATAATTGTGTGAGAAATAACTGAGTTATTAACAATAATGACACTAAGGATCATGAGAGCTCAATTTTATACAGTGCTCAATATGTGCCCAATACTCTTGAAAGCAATTTATGTGCAATCCCATATGTAATCCTTACAACAATTTTATGATGTATAATTATCCTCATTATATAGATGAAGAATATGAGGATCAGAGATTAAGTGACTTTCTCATGATCACAGAGATCCTAGCATGTAGCTTGACTCCAGTGTCTGACTTTGAAATGCCAAATTCAACAAGCACTTTGTGAGATCTTGACCTCTGTTAACAATTCTGACCCTCATATTCCCCATCTGTGTAATGAGGAAGAAATATGACATATCTCACCAGGAAGCTGTGAGGTTTAAATAAGGAAATATATGTAAAGTACTGGCACTGTGTAGCTATTCAATAAATGAAAAATATTACAATTGTCAGTTATGTTACATGACACTCCCATCTTGTGTCACATAGACACTCAGCAAATCCAGAGAAATCTTAGTAAAAGCTCAGGTAGGTTCCATTGACTGTAAAATCACTGGGACTTCTTACACAAGGCTTACAATTCCCAAAGGAATTTTCCCCTCCTTCGCATGGTAAAGGCACCACCATGCTCTCAGTCAGCCTGAGTTCAGGCACACCACAAGCCAAAACAACCACGAGTTAAGTCTTTCCCTTTGCAGGTAGATGGGAATGAGGTGTAGGGGAAGCTTACCCCAGATCAGCAGACAGGCTACCCAGAGGGGGAAGGTATAGAAGCCACACTGAGATTTGTGGGGCATTTTTCCATCTCTGTGTATCTTTGAAACCCTGCCATTACCAGGGATTTTAGTTGTTCAAGGAGCTGGGGAACAAGATCCAAGGAGAGTCCTATCCCCATAAGAAGGGAATCTTGCTGCCTCATCTCTTCAGAGTTACCCCTTCACTTGGCCATTACTTATTGATCTTTCAGTGCCCAGCTTAGCCATTAATTCCTCTTTATAAATATCTCAAGTACAAACATCTCACAGAAGTCATATTATATTTACAAATCACTCATACCCACATGGCAAAGATAACCTTATTGGAAGTCTGAGAGTTCAAAAAGGCTAGGTTATACTCATAAATCTTTCACGTTTTACTTCTGTGAACTTTAGGAGGTTCCTTTTCCTTATTCTTTTTAGTTGAAAAGAAGTGTATTTTAATAGCCTTTTCTGGTAATTGCAGATGTTCTTTCTGGATGCTACATCAAAACTTGAGAAGTGGTAGTTTCTTAAAAGTTAGTTACAGGGACGTGCCCAAGATGGCCGAATAGGAACAGCTGTAGCCTCCAGCTCCCACCATGAGTGACACAGAAGACAGGTGATTTCTGCATTTTCAACTGAGACACTGGGTTCATCTCACTGGGGCATGTCGGACAGTTGGCGCTGGTCCGCGGGTGCAGCCCAACCAGCAAGAGCTGAAGCAGGGTGAGGCATCGCCTCACCTGGGAAGTGCAAGGGAGAAGGGAATTCCTTTTGCTAGCCGAAGGAAATTGAGACACACAACACCTGGAAAATCGGGTAACTCCCACCCTAATACTGCACTTTACCAAGGGTCTTAGCAAACGGCACATCAGGAGATTATATCCGACACCTGGCCCAGAGGGTCCCATGCCCACGGAGCCTCCCTCATTGCTACCACAGCAGTCTGAGATCTAACTGCAAGGCAGCAGCGAGGCTGGGGGAGGGGCACTCGCCATTGCTGAGGCTTAAGTAGGTAAACAAAGCCGCCAGGAAGCTCGAATTGGGTGGAGCCCACCACAGCTCAAGGAGGTGGGCCTGCCTCTGTAGACTTCTACTCTGGGGACAGGGCATAGCTAAACAAACAGCAGAAACCTCAGCAGAGGTAAATGCCCCTGTCTGACAGCTTTGAAGAGAGCAGTGGATCTCCCAGCATGGAGGTTGAGATCTGAGAACGGACAGACTGCCTGCTCAAGTGGGTCCCTGACCCTTGAGTAGCCTAACTGGGAGACATCCCCCACTAGGTGCAGACTGACACCTCACACCTCACATGGCGGGGTACACCCCTGAGACATAGCTTCCAGAGCAAGAATCAGACAGCAACACTCGCTGTTCAGCAATATTCTATCTTCTGCAGCCTCCGCTGCTGATACCCAGGCAAACAGGGTCTGGAGTGGACTTCAGGCAAACTCCAACAGACCTACAGCTGAGGGTCCTGACTGTTAGAAGGAAAACTAACAAGCTTACAGACAAGCAAATGCTTAGAGATTTTGTCACCACCAGGCCTGCCCTACAAGAGATCCTGAAGGAAGCACTAAACATGGAAAGGAACAACTGGTACCAGCCATTGCAAAAACATGTCAAAATATAAAGTCCGTTGATGCTAGGAAGAAACTGCATCAACTAGCGAGAAAAATAACCAGCTAATATCATGATGACAGGATCAAGTTCACACATAACAATATTAACCTTAAATGTAAATGGACTAAATAGTCCAATTAAAAGACACAGACTGGCAAATTGGATAAAGAGTCAAGACCCATCAGTTTGCTGTATTCAGGAGACCCATCTCACATGCAGAGACACACATAGGCTCAAAATAAAGGGATGGAGGAAGATTTACCAAGCAAATGGAAAACAAAAAAAAGCAGGGGTTGCAATCCTAGTCTCTGATAAAACAGACTTTAAACCATCAAAGATCAAAAGAGACAAAGAAGACCATTATATAATGGTAAAGGGATCAATTCATCAGGAAGAGCTAACTATCCTAAATATATATGTACCCAATACAGGAGCACCCAGATTCATAAAGCAAGTCCTTAGAGACTTACAAAGAGACTTAGGCTCCCATACAATAATCATAGGAGACTTCAACACCACACTGTCAACATTAGACAGATCAACGAGACAGAAAGTTAACAAAGATACCCAGGAATTGAACTCAACTCTGCAGCAAGCAGACATAATAGACCTCTACACAACTCTCCACCCCAAATCAACAGAATATACATTCTTGTCAGCACCACATCGCACTTAGTCCAAAATTGACCATATAGTTGGAAGTAAAGCACTCCTCAGCAAATGTACAAGAACAGAAATTATAATAAACTGTCTCTCAGACCACAGTGCAATCAAACTAGAACTCAGGACTAAGAAACTCAATCAAAACCGCTCAACTACATGGAAACTGAACAACCTGATCCTGAATGACTACTGGGTACGTAACAAAATGAAGGCAGAAATAAAGATGTTCTTTGAAACCAATGAGAACAAAGATACAACATACCAGAATCTCTGGGACACATTTAAAGCAGTGTGTAGAGGATATTTACAGCACTAAATGCCCACAAGAGAAAGCAGGAAAGATCTAAAATTGACACCCTAACATCACAATTAAAAGAACTAGAGAAGCAAGAGCAAACACATTCAAAAGCTAGCAGAAGGCAAGAAATAACTAAGATCAGAGCAGAACTGAAGGAGATAGAGACACAAAAAACCCTCCAAAAAATCAATGAATCCAGGAGCTGGTTTTTTGAAAAGATCAACAAAATTAATAGACCGCTAGCAAGACTAATAAAGAAGAAAAGAGAGAAGAATCAAATAGATGCAATAAAAAATGATAAAGGAGATCACCACCAACCCCACAGAAATACAAACTACCATCAGAGAATACCATAAACACCTCTACGCAAATAAACTAGAAAACCTAGAAGAAATGGATAATTTCCTGGACACTTACACTCTCCCAAGACTAAACCAGGAGGACGTTGAATCCCTGAATAGACCAATAGCAGGCTCTGAAATTGAGGCAATAATTAATAGCCTACCAACCAAAAAAAGTCCAGGACCAGACGGATTCTCAGCTGAATTCTATCAGAGGTACAAGGAGTAGTTGGTACCATTCCTTCTGAAACTATTCCAATCAATAGTAAAAGAGGGAATCCTCCCTAACTCATTTTATGAGGCCAACATCATCCAGATACCAAAGCCTGACAGAGATACAACAAAAGAAGAGAGTTTAAGACCAATATCCCGGCCGGGCGCGGTGGCTCAAGCCTGTAATCCCAGCACTTTGGGAGGCCGAGATGGGCGGATCACGAGGTCAGGAGATCGAGACCATCCTGGCTAACACGGTGAAACCCCATCTCTACTAAGAAATACAAAAAATAGCCGGGCGAGGTGGCAGCGCCTGTAGTCCCAGCTACTCGGGAGGCTGAGGCCGGAGAATGGCATGAACCCGGGAGGCGGAGCTTGCAGTGAGCTGAGATCCGGCCACTGCACTCCAGCCTGGGCTACAGAGCAAGACTCCGTCTCAAAAAAAAAAAAAAAAAAAAAGACCAATATCCCTGAATGAACATCGATGCAAAAATCCTCAATAAAATACTGGCAAACCGAATCCAGCAGCACATGAAAAAGCTTATCCACCATGATCAAGTGGGCTTCATCCCTGGGATGCAAGGCTTGTTCAACATATGCAAATCAATAAATATAATCCAGCATATAAACAGAACCAAAGACAAAAATCACATGATTACCTCAATAGGTGTAGAAAAGGCCTTTGACAAAATTCAACACACCTTCATACTAAAAACTCTCAATAAATTCGGTATTGGTGGAACATATCTCAAAATTATAAGAGCTATTTATGACAAACCCACAGCCAATATCATACTGAATGGGCAAAAACTGGAAGCATTCCCTTTGAAAACTGGCACAAGACATGGATGCCCTCTCTCACTAGTCTTAAATAAGACTAAATAGCATAGTGTTGGAAGTTCTCGCTAGGGCAATCAGGCAAGAGAAAGAAATGAAGGGTATTCAGTAAGGAATAGAAGATGTCAAATTGTCCCTGTTTGCAGATGACATGATTGTATATTTAGAAAACCCCATTGTCTCAGCCCCAAATCTCCTTAAGCTGATAAGCAGCTTCAGCAAAGTCTCAGGATACAAAATTAATGTGCAAAAATCATGAGCATTCTTACACACCAGTAACAGACAAACAGAGATCCAAATCATGAATGAACTCCCATTCACAATAGCTTCAAAAAGAATAAAATACCTAGGAATCCAACTTACAAGGGATGTAAAGGACCTCTTCAAGGAGAACTACAAACCACTGCTCAATGAAATAAAAGAGGACACAAACAAATGGAAGAACATTCCATGCTCATGGATAGGAAGAATCAATATCCTGAAAATGGCCATACTGCCCAAGGCAATTTATAGATTCAATGCCATCCCCATTAAGCTACCAATGACTTTCTTCACAGAATTGGAAAAAACTGCTTTAAAGTTCATATGGAACCAAAAAAGAGCCTGCATTGCCAAGATAATCCTAAGCCAAAAGAACAAATCTGGAGGCATCATGCTTCCTGACTTCAAACCATACTACAAGGCTACAGTAACCAAAACAGCATGGTACTGGTACCAAAAGAGAGATATAGACCAATGGAACAGAACAGAGTCCTCAGAAATAATACCACACATCTACAGCCATCTGATCTTTGACAAACCTGACAAAAACAAGAAATGGGGAAAGGATTCCCTATTGAATAAATGGTGCTGGGAAAACTGGCTTAGCCATATGTAGAAAGCTGAAACTGAATCCCTTACTTACACCTTATACGAAAATTAATTCAAGATGGATTAGAGACTTAAATGTGAGACCTAAAACCATAAAAACCCTAGAAGAAAACCTAGGCAATACTATTCAGGACATAGGCATGGGCAAGGACTTCATGTCTAAAACACCAAAAGCAACGGTAACAAAAGCCAAAGTTGACAAATGGGATCTAATTCAACTAAAGAGCTTCTGCACAGCAAAAGAAACTACCATCAGAGTGAATAGGCAACCTATAGAATGGGAGAAATGTTTTGCAATCTACTTATCTGACAAAGGGCTAATATCCAGAACCTATAAAGAACTCAATCAAATTTACAAGAAAAAAACAAACAGCCCCATCCAAAAGTGGGCAAAGGATATGAACAGACACTTCTCAAAAGAAGACATTCATACAGCCAACAGACACATGAAAAAATGCTCATCACCACTTGCCATCAGAGAAATGCAAATCAAAACCACAATGAGATACCATCTCACACCAGTTAGAATGGCAATCATTAAAAAATCAGGAAACAACAGGTGCTGCAGAGGATGTGGAGACCTAGGAACACTTTTCCCCTGTTGGTGGGACTGTAAACTAGTTCAATCATTGTGGAAAACAGTGTGGCAATTCCTCAAAGATCTAGAACTAGAAATACCATTTGACCTAGCCATCCCATTACTGGGGATATACCCAAAGGATTATAAGTCATGCTGCTATAAAGACACATGCACACATATGTTTATTGCAGCACTATTCACAATAGCAAAGACTTGGAATCAACCCAAATGTCCATCAGTGACAGACTGGATTAAGAAAATGTGGCACATATCCACCATGGAATACTATGCAGCCATAAAAAAGGATGAGTTCGTGTCCTTTGTAGGGACATGGATGCAGCTGGAAACCATCATTCTCAGCAAACTATCGCAAGAACAGAAAACCAAATACCGCATGTTCTCACTCATAGGTGGGAATTGAACGATGAGATCACTTGGACACAGAAGGGGGATCATCACACACTGGGTCCTATTGTGGGGGCGGGGGCAGGGATAGCATTAGAAGATATACCTAATGTAAATGACGCATTAATGGGTGCAACACACCAACATGGCACATGTATACTTATGTAACAAACCTGCACGTCGTGAACATGTACCCTAGAACTTAAAGTATAAAAAAAAAGTTAGTTACAATGTGTAATCAAACCATATCAATGACATTTTTATACTCTTAAATCCATTAGGCTATCTTGTATTTTGAATGTATCCTTTACCCATACATGATCTTGTAACCTCATGATTGATTATTTGGAAAAGGTTAGTTCACTGAATTATACAAATCTCACTTAGGAAGGTTTCTAAACCGCTCTGAGCTTAATTTTCTGCAAAATAGGAAAATAATGATGTAACAAATTAGATAAGCAATAAATAATTAAAAATATAAACAAAACATACAAAGGATTAGTAGTCCTATGAACATAATTAAGCCAGAATAAGTAGATAAGTGAGTGTTCCCAGTGAGAAGAGAGGCAATGAAGGTGAGAAAGAGCAATGTGGGTTTCAAGGAACCTGACATGATTTAGTAAGGCTAGAGAAAGAATGAGATAAGGAGTATGGTGTCACGGTGAGAAATAAGGAAATATAATCCACTGATCTGACCAGTTGGATGGGTAGAGAGGTAGGAGATGGGAGCTAGATAGAGAGGTGAAGGAAGAGTTGGGAGATATATAGAGAGGGGAATGAAGGGGGTCCATTTAGGGAGACTTCTAAGTTACTAGCTTGACTAGGGAAAGGAAAAGATTAATGGAGAAGAGACAATGGTTATCATCTGATGAATCAATCAAAAGAGGAAAGAGGATCAAACTAGGAGTCAGCACACCTGTCATCCTTTTTTTCCTTTTTCTTTTCTTTTTTCCTTTTTTTTTTTTTTTTTTTTTTTTTTTTTGCTATCTTCTCCTGATAATATGACTTGAATTACAAGAGAGCAGAGATATTCCATTTTATTGCAGGAAAATGGGACAAAAACACTTCAGGTGAGGAACAGAAATTTGCTCTTCAAACCATAGAACTATGTATAGTCATGAGGATAGCTCCATCTAATGATCTTCCACTCTAATAACATTAGAACAAAAATACTAGTAAATACTTACTGAGCGTTTTCTCTGTGATAGGCACTGTATTATGTGCTTTCTGTGCTTGGCATCATTTAATCCCTACAAGAAGGTGTCCTTCTCATTGAGGTTAGCTTTTGTGTTTCAAAAGGACTTAAAAACCTAAGGTCCAGATAGAAACCAAGTTTCCATGTTGGTTATACAAGGCAATGTGCCATGGGATCAAAAGAAGATTACTGGACTTAGGAGCTAGATGGAACCAACAGGAGATGTGTTCAAAACAGCAGATAGGGTATCACTAACTGAAGGAAAAGAACTCAGGGAAAGTTGCTAAGGCATTATTACAGCAGGGACTACTACCTTGCAGACTCCATGGTCTTCAGTATCAACTAGCCCTGGGTTTGCATCTTTGATCTGCTGAGTAGTAGCCATGTGATGACAGGAAAGTTCATCAGTTTTTCTGAGACTCAGTTTTCCCAATTTTAAAAATAAGAATTGTAGTACTTATGTTGAAAGCTTGTTGAGATTAATAAATTAGAAAACATGAAGTACTAATTACCTTATAAGTGGATTGTGTGTGAGTGTATATATGTATATATAGATATATACATAATTTGCAAAGTAAAAACCATAATTTTAAAGAAATTTATTTCTATAAACATCTATAATTCTGGTCTTGCGTTTTCAAGTGTGATATCATTTTCTTACAAAATAAATGTAGTTAAAGAGCAAAAGGTATACAAAATGACAGAATAGGAAGCTCTAAGCCCTCATACTCCCACAAAAATGTCCAAAAAAACCCCTAAATTTGTAGGAGCTCTTGAAAACAGTGAAAGATGTACAGCCACCAAGCAAACATCAAATAAAAAAAAAAGCATTTTTAAAAGGATAGAAATGTTTTATGGCACTTTTCACCCCTGCTCCACCCCCTCTCCAGTGTGACAATGGTCTTACCTTGAGCAGGCAGCACCCTGGTTCCCAGTTACAACCTCCCTTAAAAGGAGGGAGTAGGGCATGTCTTATGTGCAAAATATATGTGTACTTGTTCACATCTGTCTGGGAGGTATCTGAAGGATTGATGCAAGGCACTCATGTGTTTTGACTCTCTTGGAATTAATATCAGTCCTTCTCAAGCTCTTCCAAAAAGCTGAAGAGAAAGAAACACTTCCTAACTCAGTCTATGAGGCTGATACAAATAGCAGACAAAGACACAACAAGGAAAGAAAACTACAAACTAATATCCCTTATAAATTGTCTTAGTCCATTTAGTATTGCTATAAGGGAACACCTGAGGCTTGATAATTTATAAAGAAAAGAAGTGTATTTGGCTCACAGGTCTGCAGGCTATACAAGAAGCATGGAACCAGCATCTAGTTTTGGTGAGGGCTGCAGACTGCTTCCACTCATGGTGGAAGGCCAAGAACCAGCATATACAGAGATCACATGGCAAGAGAGGGAAAAAGAGAGAAGGGAGGAAGGCATCAGGCTCTTTTAACAACCAACTCTCATGAGAACTAAAAAGAGTGAGAACTTATTCACCCCGACCCCAACCAAGGGCATGAATCCGTTCATGAGGGATCCGCCTTCATGACCCAAGAACCTCCTATTAGGTCCCACTTCCAAAATTGGGGATCAAATTTCAACATGAGGTTTGGAGGGATAAACATACAGAAATTCTCAAAAAAAAAAAAAAAAAAACTAGTAAACCAATTTCAGCAGCTTGTTAAAAGGCTTATACACTGTGACCATGTGGGATTTGTTCCCAGAATAAAAGGATGGTTGAACATATAAAAATATATTAATGTAATATGCCACATTAATAGCATGAAGAAATGGAACCACATGATCATCTGAATTAATACAGAAAAAAAGCATTTGAAAAACATTCAACACCATTTCGTGATAAAAACACTCAATAAACTGGAAATAGAAGGAGACTTCCTCAACAAGGTAAAGACTATTTGTGTAAAGCCCACAGCTAACATCACACTCAATGGAAGACTGAAAGTTCTTCCTTTAAGATAGGAACACGATAAGAATGCCTGGTTAATCCACCTCTGTTCAACATAGTACTGGAAATTCTAGCTAGAGCCATTAAGTAAGACAAAGAAAAACAATTCAAATTTGAAAGGAAGGAGTAAAATTATCTCCCTTCATAGATAACACAATATTATGTGTTAAAAACCCTGAAGATTCCACAAGATAAACGATTCCAACTAATAAACCAATACAACAAAGTTGGAGCATACAAAATCAGTGCACAAAAATAATTTACCTTTCTATAGACTAGCAATGGGAAACAATAAAGAAATCAAGAAAACACTTCAATTTACAATAGCATCAAAAAGAGTAAAATACTTAGGAACAAATTTAACTGAGGAGCCAAAAGACATACACAGGAGCAGAGTAAGAATAGAAGCCTCCACTGGTCATTCCCCCCTTCCACAGGAACACCAAATTTTAACAAGCAACTATATGCACACACACAAAAGCACCATTATAAGAACCAAAAATAATATGAGCGATCACAGTACCTGATTTTAACTTCACATCACTAAAAGAGGCACTGAAGAGGGTAAGAAAGACAATCTTGTATTGCTGATGCCACCCCTCCCCCATCCCCCAGCAGGAGCCATTTCACATGGAGAGAATCTGTGCACTTGGAGGAGGGACAGCACAGCAACTGGGGGACTTGGTATTGAACTCAGTGCTGCACTGTCACAGTGGAAAGCAAAGCTGTGCTGAGCTCAGCTGGCATCCACCCATGGGGGGAGCATTTGGACCACCCTAGCCAGAGAGGGGAATCGCCCATCCCAGTGGTGGGAACTTGAGTTTCTCAGCAAGCCTTCCCACTGCAGGCTAAAGTCAGAGTCCTCATGAATGGGATTAGTGCCCTTATAAAAGAGGCCGCAGAGAGATGCCTTTCCTTTTCCACCATGTGAAGACACAGTGAGAAGGCTGTATTTATGAACCAGTAAATGGGCCCTCACCAGACACTAAATCCCGCAGCATCTTAATCTTGGAATTTCCAGCTTCCAGAACTGTGAGAAGTTAATGTCTATTGTTTACAAGCTTCCTGGTTTATGGCATTTTGTTATAGCAGAATTAAAATATGGACTAAGACAAAAAATGGTACCAAGAGGTGGAGGTGCTGCTCTAACAAGTACTTAAAATATGGAAGCACCTTCAGAACTGGATAATAGGTAGAGACTGGACAAATTTTGAGGTAGATGGTAGGAAAAACCTACATCGCCATAAAAGGGCCTTAAATGGTGACTCTGGTGAGGTATCTGAAGAATAGGAGAGCTGTAGAGAAAACCTCAGTCTTCTTAGAGAATATCTAAGTGGTCATGAACAAACTGTTCTTAGAAATATGGATGGTAAAGGCCATTCTGATAAGACTCAGATGGAAATGAGTAACGTACTATCGGAAACTGAAGGAAAGGTGATCCTTGTTATAAAGGGGGAAAGGATGTGGCTGAACTTTATTACTGTCCTAGTGTTTGTTAGAAAGTAGACCTTGCAAGCAACGAAATAGGATACTTGGCTGATGAAATTTCTGAGTTAAGTACTGGTGGTTTGGCATGTCTTCTCTTGAATGCTTGAACATCACGAGAACATCAATGTGTGTGGCCAGCCAACTATTTAATAAGGAGATTAGTATGGATCAGCCAGGTTTTATTCATCAAGATAATGGAAGAATGACCCCAAAGGCATTTCAGAGATGTGCTGGCCCTCCCTTCACAGGCCCATAGTTCTAGGGCCTTGCAGGCAGAAAGATTTCGAAAAAGGAGCTGAGGCATCCATGGGCCTTAGTGCTTGCTGCCCAACACTGCCTCAAGGATCTGCTCTCTGCATTCTGGCTCAGTGCACCTTGATCATCCCAGGTGTGGCTGCAGTGAATCCAGGTACAGTATGGGCTACAGTGGCCACTCCTCCAGAGGGCATAGGCAGTAACTCCTGGTGGCACCTACTTGATGCTGTCTTTGCTGGCATACAGTATAATTGAGCTGTGGGGGTATGATTGCCTGCAAATGGATTTCAAAGGATGGAGCCACCTGGAACTTAGAGCATACAACCCAGGCAGAAGGCTGCTGTGAGGTCAGGGCCACTGCAGACAGTCCCCACCAGGATAATGCCTAGTGGAGTTGAGGCGGTGAGGCCCCCACTGTGATCTCAGACCAGTAGAGCTACCAGCTTGTGATTACAGCCTGGGAGAGCTGCAGTGTAGACTACACATTGCAAAGCTGTGGGGGTGGGGCTGCTCAAACTCATGGGGGCAGGGATGCCCTGAACACTGAAGGCCCAATTCATGCGAGCAAGTCTGTGGAGGTGGGACCCCCAACCCAGTGGGCCTGGAGGACAGACCCTCAAGTCAAAGATAGAGCAGTAAGGTTTTAGACTTACTTGGAGTTCATTAGCTCTTTCTTTTTCCTATTTCTCCCTTTTACAATAGGAATGTCTATCCCATGCCTATCCTACCATTATATTTTGGAAGCACATAACTTGTCTGATTTTATATGTTGACAGCTGGAGAGCAATTTGCCTCGGGATTAATTGAACCTTGAATCTCACCCATATCTGATTTAGATAATATTTAGGAGAGATTTTGGATATTTTGAGTTGTTACTGGAATGAGTTAAGACTTTGGGAGCTATCAAGGTGTAATGAATGTATTTTACATGTGAGAATGACATGAATTTGGCAGGGACAGGGATAGAATGCTATGATCTCAATGTTTGTATTTTCCCAAAATCCATATGTTCAAAACCTAACTACCAATGTGATGTTATTAGAAGATGGGGCTGTTGGGAGGTGATAGTCCTCATTAGTGGGATTTGTACCCTAATAAAAGAGCTCCCAGAAGGTTGTCTTTCCCCTTTGCCATGTGAGAACATAGCAAGATGATTGTGTCCACCAGGCAGCAGGCCCTCACTAGACACTGAATCTGTCTGTGCCTTGATCTTGAACTTTGCAACCTCCAGAACTATGAGAAATAAATTTTTGTTGTTTATAATATACCTGTTATTGCATCCTGAGCATACTAAAACAATTACTAAAATATATGCCGATGTTTTATACTTTGATAAAACAAAAAGTAATATACCAACAAAACCACAACTTGGTAAGAAGAGAGAAAAAAGAAAGCAAAACGATGCTACTTAACTTATTTTTCACAAATACATGGACACCATCAAAAGTTGAAATGCACCTTTAAAAATGAAAAACATCAACCTTTTATTGTTTTTCTAGTTTAAAGGGACGTTTTTAGAAACTAAAATATATTATTTTCAGGAAAAGAAAGAAGCCATACCTTTATGTCCAAACAACAAAATCTTTCTGTATGAAGAATCACATAAATTTGGATAATGTTTGATTTTTCTGCATAATTTAGACTATGAAAGTACATAATTGCTTTCAAAAAGTTACCCATTTTATACTCTTCTTATTCCTTCGACAGCATCAATTTAATTTTTGTTAAGTATAACACGCACTTTATTTAGTTATATTTATATGTGGCAAAATTATTATTTTAAAAATAAGAGCACCAAAGCTATGGGATTCAATTTTGCCAGTGACTGTATTTTTTCTAATATATTAATTTGTGGAATAATAATATTTAAATTACATTAAATATCCAGTTTAAACGTATTACTGGCCTGCAGAACATTTTTACACAGTTTAAGATCTTTATGTAGAATGATATCTCTGTGCTTACTTTCTTCACATATTAGGCTTTTCCTCCAACTTTTTGGGAGAACAAGAAGTTCCAGAAGAGGATGCTAGACTTTACACAGCAAAACTCCAGATTTCTTAACACAGAATACATTACAGTGATCTTAAAAAGTAGCTGTCATGAGATTTATGATTATCAATGATATTTAGAAAATATTACATTGTCTTAGATATTCCTAACAATTAAGCATTATATTTTGATACCGACATTCTGTTCAAAAAGTGGCTTTCCCTTTACCTAATTTCTGACATGGCTGGGGGAAGATGGAGTTCCAGAAAAAGAGACCTATGCATTTTAGATGGGATTTCTGATTTCAAGCAAGTATCAAGACAAATGTTAATGGTTCTTAATTTGACGAGATTGGGCACGTTCAGGGTGGTACGGCCCTCGACGAGGGTTCTTAATTTGATACCCAAAAAAACTATTGTGTGAAACAAAACACATATCCACAATATTTTAAGGAGATTGTTCAGGTGACCTTATAGTTTGAGAAGTCTGTAATAGCTGAATATCAAAAAAGCTAACTCACTCATTGGATTGTAATATTTGAAATAGATATCTAGACAGGCCTGTGACTAATAATAATATTAAATTTGTAATTTAAAATCTTCATAAAAATAAATCTCTAAACAGAGATGGCTTCGTTGACAAATTCTACCAAATATATAAAGAAATAACATTTTTACATAATCAGTTGAAGAAAATAGAAGGGAACATTTCAGCCTCATTTTAACAACATAGAATTACCCTGATACAAAACTAGACAAAGACATTGCAAAGTAAGAAAACTATGAGCCATTTTCCTTCAGGAACATAGATGCAAATTTCCTCAAAAAATATTATCAAATAGAATCCATCAATATCTAAAAATAATGATGCACTGTAATCAACTAGGATTTATTTCAGATATGCAAGGCTGCTTCAATATCAGAAACTCAATCAATGTAATCCATCATATTAACAGAATAAAGAAGAAAAATTACATGATTAGATCAATTGATGCAGACAAAACTTTTGACAAAATGAAACACCTATTCATCATGAATAATGGTCATCAGTAAACAATACATGGAAGGGAATTTCCTCAGCCTGATAAATAGCATATACAAAATCCTATAGGTGACTTCATACTTAATAATGGAATGCTTATACTTTTCCTCTAAAATCAGTAACAAAGAAATGATATCCTCATTCACTACTCCTATTTAACATAGTACTGGAAGTCCTAGACAGAGCATTATGGTTAAAAAAAAGAAAGAAAGAAAAGAAAAGACATACATAACAAAAAATAAATAAAACTTCCCATAGTGAAAGATGACAAGGTTTTGTACTGAAAACTCCCAAAGAATCTTATTTAAGTCTTTAATTTTTTTTTATTATACTTTAAGTTCTAGGGTACATGTGCATAACGTGCAGGTTTGTTACATATGTATACTTGTGCCACGTTGGTGTGCTGCACCCATCAACTCGTCAGCACCCATCAACTCGTCATTTATATCAGGTATAACTCCCAATGCAATCCCTTCCCCCTTCCCCTTCTTCAAGTCTTTAATTTTTATTGATTCAAGGAGTACAGGTGCAGATTTGTTACATAGACATATCGTGTAATGATGAGATGTGGGCTTCTAGTGTACCTGAATAGTGAATGTATTAGGCTGTTCTTGAACTGCTATAAAGAAATACCTGATACTGGGTAATTTAAAAGAAAAGAGGTTTAATTGGCCCATGGTTCTGCAGGCTGTACAGGAAGCATAGTAGCATCTGCTTCTGGGAAGGCCCCAGGAAGCTTTCAATCATGGCAGAAGGAAAACAGGAAGCAGGCATATCACATGGTGAGAACAGGAGCAAGAGAAAGAAAGAGAGAGAGTTGGCAGGGGAGGTTCTACACCCTTTTAAATGACCAGATCCTGTGTGAACTAACAGCAAGAGTTCATTTATTACCAAGGGAATGGTTCAAGTCATTCATGAGGGATTTGCCCCATGATCCAAAGACTACCAGGCCCCACCTCCAACACTGGGGATTACATTTCAACATGAGATTTGGGTGGGGACATCCAAACTATATCAGTGAACATTGTACCCAATAGATAATTTTTCAACCCTCCTCCCTACTCCCCACTTTTGGAGTCCCCAGTGTCTATTATTTCCGTCTGTATGTCCATGTGTACCTGTTGATTAGCTCCCACTTATGAGAATATACAGTAATTGATTTTTGTTTCTGAGTTATTTCACTTAGGATAATGCCTCCAGCTCCATCCATGTTGCTGCAAAAGACAATATTTTATTCTTTTTTATGGATGCATAGTATTTGCATGGTGTATATATACCACATTTTCTGTATGCAATCAACTGTTGATGGACACTTAGGTTGATTCCACGACTTTGCTATGGTGGACAGTGCTGCAGTACGAGTGCAGGTGTCTCTTTGACATAAGGATTTATTTTCTTTTGGATATATGCCCAGTAGTAGGATTGCTAGGTCAATTATAGTTCTATTTTTAGTCCAAAGGATCCTTTTTTAAAAAGCTGCCACAATTAATAAGTGAGGTTATCAGGGCAATACAAGTAGCCCTGTGGCCACCACTACTAGGACTGTGCTGGGTCAGACCTGAAGCCAGCACAGCACTGGGTCCTGCCCAAGGCCTGCTGTAACCACTCCCTGGCTACTGCCTTTGTTTGCTCAAGGCTCTGGGGCTCTACAATCAGCAGGTAGCAAAGCCAGCCAGCCCTGTGTTCTTCCCTTCAGGGCAGTGAATTAATTCCCTCAGGCCTCAGGCAGGTCCAGAGGTGCCATCTGGGAGCCAGGGACAAGAGCCAAAATCCTTAGAAGTCTATCTGGTGATCTATTGTGCTGCAGCTGAGCTGGTACTCAAACCACAAGATGCAGTTCTTCCCACTCTTCCTCCTTTTTCCAAAGGCAGAACAGCCTCCACCACCACAGAACCACAGAGTAGTGCCAGCCCATCGCTGGTGTTCCCTAATATGGTGGAACGCCTAATAATGGTGTTCTCCATTCAGCTTGTAGTGAATGTTGACTGGCCTGGAACTCACCGTTCAGACCAGTGGGTTCCCCTCTGGCCAAGGGCAGGTCCAGAAATGCTGAACAAGAGCCAAGTCCTGCAATCAGGAATGCCAAGAACTTGCTTAGTGCTCTATCCCACCGTGGCCAAGCTGGTATCTAAGGCATAAGACAAAGTCCCCTTTACTTTTCTCTCCACTTTTCTCAAGCAGAAGGAGTTTTGCCCCATAGCTACCGCAGCGAGGTACGTGCTGAATCTCACCTGAAGCCGAAAGTCTCAGAGTCTCACCCAAGGCCCATGGCATACTATCTGGGCATCACTGCTACTTATTCAGGGCCCGAGGGCTCTTCAGTTAGCAGGTGATGCGTTCTGCCAGGACTGGGTTCTTCCCTTCAAGGCAGTGGGTTCCCTTCTGGCCCAGAGTGTGCCTAGAAATGTTGTCTGGGAGCTAGGGCCTGGAACGGGGGCCTTGCAACTCTGACTGGTGCCCTATCCTGCTGTGGCCGAGCTGGTATCCAAGGTGCAAGACAAAGTCCTCCCCACTCTTCTCTCTCCTCTCCTCAAGTGGAAGGAAGGGGTCTCTTTTGGATCTGGGAGCTATACAGCCTGCGTTTAGGAGAGGAGTGGTGCCAGAACTCCCTTGGCCACCCTGGCTGGTGTCTCGGTAGGTCATATGCCCAGCCCCAAAACATTGGCTCTGGGCCCAGTACAAAACTCGGACTTGACTAGGAGTTGCAGTCCTTGTGGCCTAGACTGTCTTGCAAGTTTACTTAGGACCCTGCTCTGGGGGTTGGGGGGTCCTTTAGCCCGTTTTGGTGAGGCTTGTGGGAATTCAAGTTCTGACTTTTGGATTCCTGGGTTCCCCTCTAGCTAGGGCTGGTTTAAATGCTCCCTCCATGGGTGGACATCAGCAAGTTTGATCCGGTTTTGCTTTCTGCTATAACAGGACAGCATTGAGTTCAATGCCTCACAACTGCTGTGCTGCACACCCCCTCTCCTCAGTGCACAGAAATGCTCTCCACACGACACCGCCACTGCTGGGGGATAGGAGGGGGTGGCACTGGTGTTTCAAGACTGTTTTCCTACCTCTTCAGTGTCTCTTTTAGCAATGTGAAGTTGAAACTGGGTACTGTGAGTGATCACCTGATTTTTGGTTTTGCTGAAGGTGTTTTTTGTGTAGATATTTGTTAAATTAGTGTCCTTGTAGGAGAGGATGATCATTGGGGCCTTCTGTTCTGTCATCTTGCTCCACCTCCCAAGATCACTTTTCTCAGCAGGCAGAGTGAATCCTGCCAGGACTGAGTCTGTCTCATCAGGGTAATGGATTCCCTTCTAAATGCCACCTAAGAGTAAAGACCTATAACCAGAGGCTTCAGGAATCTGCCTTGCACTTTATTGTATTATGACTAAGTTAATACCCAAGTTGCAAGACAAAGTTTTCTTTACTATTTCCTCTCTTCCCCCAAGCAGAAAGAGTCTCTCCTGCAGCTGCATTACCTGGAGATGGGGGAGTACACAAGTACTCCCTTGCCTGTCACAGGTGATGTCACTCTGAGTTGCACCCCCAAGTCTACTGCCTCTGAGATCAGTGAAGCACCAGGGCTTGCCCAAGGACTATAGTACTTGTGGCCTGACTGCCACTCAAATTTGTTCCTGGCCCCAGGCTACTTTAGTCATCCAGCAGTAGAGCCAATGAGACTTTTCTCCCACTGGGGCAGGGAATTTCCCTCTGTCTTAGGACTGGTCTAAATGCTCCCTCTTTGGGCACCAACAGCATTCTGCCCTATATTGTGTTCCACTGTGCCAGGGTAGCACGGAGTTTCAATGCAAAGTCTCACACTCCTTTACTTTCCCTCCTCCAAGCACACAGATTCCTTCTCCATGCTGTGCTGCCTAGGGTTGGGGGAGGGGTGATATGGGCAAAGCAAGACTGTCTTTCCTACCCAATTCAATACCTCTTTCCTTGATATTATATTCAAAACAGGTACTGTGATTGCTCACCTGATTTCTTGGTTCTTGTGAAGGTGCCTTCTTGCATGGGTAGTTGTTCAATGTGGTGTTTTTTTTAGGATGATGAGCACTGAAGGGTTCAATTTGGCCGTCTTGCTCTGCCCAAGTTCCTAAAATTTGATGTCTTTTTAGCAAAAGAAAGAAGCCTTCCCACTCCCAGTGGTAGCAGCATTCCCACCCTCATCCACAGTGGTATTGGTCTTTCTACCTCTGTCTCAAGAGTTTAATCCTGTATTGCCTGAGGAAACGGTAATGGCCTCCCCTGAAGCAGTGGCCAGGCTGATTCTTCTGAGGATCCACCTTTACCACCCCTTTTTGCTTCTAGATCTCTAACTAGATACAAGTCTCATCAGGCCCCTAAAGGTGAGACACAAAGTGTGACCCATGAGGAGGTGTGCTACACTTCAAAATAACTACTTCTCTGATTTATACAGGCAGAAATCTGGGGAACATATGCAGGAATGGATATTAAGCGTGTAGCATAATGGTGGAAAAAACAAAGTTGGATCAGGTCAAATTTGTTAATATGGGTCCACTAACCAGAGATTATGCATTAATGTTGCAGCTTGGGACATTAAAAAAGGTGCTAATAGTTTGGCTTGTTGGCTATAACATAGCTGAAAAGATGGCCTATTATGAGTGAGCTGGAAATGCCAGATCTCCCTTGATTTATGGCAGAGGAAGGGATTCAAAGGCTTGGAGATTGGAATGCTAGAATGGATTTGTCACATAAGACCTACTCACCCAAACTGGAAGGGTCCAGATGATATACTTTTCACTGAAGTGAAAATAGATTTGTAAGGAGAGCACGAGCATCTTTGAAGAGCTCTGTGATTGCTCTTCTCTGTATACCAGACATCACAGTATGAACTGCTGTAACTCAACTGGAAAACCTAAATGCAATGAGAATAATTGGACCCCTGCCAAGTGACAGCACTCAACCACCAAAGGCAAGGTGGACATAGTTATCGTAATGGACAGCAGAGACAAAGCAATAATCAGAATAATCTGACTCATGTAGATCTATAGTGTTGGCTAGTTAATCATGATGTTCCTAGAAGTGAAATAGATGGAAAGTCTACTACATTCTTATGTGATCTGTATAAGCAGAAACTTCCAGGTCAAGTGAACAAAAGTCTAACTTGAATCATAAAGCAGAGAATCATGACCCCTAAATCCATTTCCAGACTTGAGCCAATTTACAAACCAAGAACTCCTTGAACAAAGGGGAGGTCAGCTCCTCTTGTGGAAGGACCCCAGTATATTATCAAAAATGTATATTTTGTTCATCTTTGTTCCATTCTTGCCCAAAGACGTTTTACTAAGGTAACTATGCACTGGGGAAAGGGAAATAATCAGACCTTTGGGAACTGCCAGACACTGGTTCTGAACTGAAATTGATTTCAGGAGACCTGAAACATCATTGTTGCCCTCTAGTTAGAGTAGGAGCTTATGGAGATCAGGTGATTAATGGAGTTTTAGCTCAGATCTGACTTGCAATGGGTCAAGTGGGTCCCCAAACCCATTTTGTGGTTATTTCCATAGTTCCAGAATGCATAATTAAAACAGACATGCTTAGTAGCTGGGAGAATCCCCACATTGGTCCCCTAGCCTGTGGGGTGAGAGCTAATATGGTGGGAAAAGCCAAATTGAAGCCATTAGAATTGCTTCTGCCTAGAAAAGTAGTAAATCAAAAACACTACTGCATCCCTCGAGGGACTGCAGAAATTAATGCCACCATCAAGGACTTGAAAGATAGAGGGGTGGTAATTCCCACCACATCCCTATTCAACTTTCCTATTTGGCTTGTGCAGAAGACAGATGGATGTTGGAGAATGACAGTTAATTATCATAAACTTAATCAAGTGGTGATTCTAATTGCAGCTGCTGTACCAGATGTTTCATTAGCAAATTAATACACATTCTGATACCTGGTATACAGCTATTGATCGGGCTTTGAGTCCTGCTACCAGCTTGTCTGATTCTTCAACTTGCAGACTGCCTATCATGGGGCTTCACCACCTCTGTGATTGTGGGAGCAGATTCCCCCTAATAAATTTCCTTCCATACATTCTACTGGTTCTGTCTCTCTGGAGAACTCTGATTAATACAATATCCATTCTTTTGCATGTGAATATCCAGTTGTCCCTGCATCATTTTTGAAAATACTATCTTTTCCCCCACAAAATTATCTTGGCCCCTTTGACAAATTTAGAGAGTTTGTGAAGGATTGATATTAATTCATATTTAAATGTTAATTAGGATTCACCAGTAAATCCATCTAGACCTGGGAATTTGTGTGTGGGGGGTGGGGGGAGGAGTTTTGAAATTACTAATTTAATCTTTTTATTTGTTATAGGTTTATTCAGATTTTTCTATTTCTTCTTGTGCTAGTATTGGCAATTTGTGTCTTGGTAGGAATTTATCTATTTAAGTTGTATAATTTGTTGGCACATACTTGTTTATAGGTTTCCTTATGATACTCTTAATTTATAAGTTTGTTAGTGTTATCTTCTTTTTCACTCCTAATGTTACTAATTTATGTCTTCTTTTTTTCTTGGTCATTCTAGCTAAAGGCTTGTCAATTTGTTGATCAGATTTAAGAAATAACTTTTGGTTTTGTTATTTTCTATTTAGTTTATTTGAAGTCTAATGTTCATTTTTTCTTTCCTTCTGTTTGCTTTTGGTTTAGCTTACTCTTCTTTTCTTGTTTTATTAAGGTTAAAGTTTGGGTTACTGATTTGAGAATTCTTAGCATTTTATAGAAATTATTTTCCTTCTAAACACACTTAAGGTGCATCATGTAAGTTTGGTATGTTGTTTTATTTTCATTCATCTCAACATCTTTTCTAATTTCCCTTTTGATGTATTTTAAAACCCATTGATTGTTTAGGAATGCATTAATTTCCACATATTTTTGAATTTACAAATTTTCTTTTTACTACTGATTTCTAATCTCACTCTACTATGGTCAAAGGATGTAGGTATATAATTTCAATAATTTTAAGCTTATAGTTGGTTATTTTAAGGCCTTGCTTATGTACTCTCCTAGAGAATGTTTCATATGTGCACTTAAGAAGAATATGTATTCTTCTATTGTGGTGTAAATTGATTTACAGATATGTGTTGTTTAGTTGGTTTATATTATTATTATTCAAGTTTTTTATACCCTTGCTGATATTTTGTGTAGATATTTTATTCATTATTCAATGTGTGATATTGAAATTCTCAACTATTTTTTTAAAATCATATATTTATTGCTTCAATTATGTCATTTCTCTTGCTTCATGTATTTTGGGATTCTTCTGTTATATGCGTGTACATTTATAATTATTATATTTTCCTAATGGATTGATATTTTATCATTATATCTATTTTTATCGCTATCAAGATTTTTGACCAAAAAACTATTTTGTCTGATATTAGCATAGCCCCTCCAGATCTCTTATGGCTGTTTTTGCATAACGTATCAGTTTCTGCCCTTTTACTTTCAACCTATTTGTATCTTTGAAAGCAAAGTATGTCTTTTGTAGACACTGTAAGTAGAACTGGATCTTGTTTTTCTATCCAGACAATCTCTGCCTTTTGATTGGATAGTTTAATTGATTCACATTTAATATTATTATTGATATGCTTTGATTTATGTTTACAATTGTGCTTTTGGTTTCTATATACCTTGTGTCTTTTTTGTTCCTCTAGTCCATTTTTCTGTCTTTATATTAAGTAGTTATTTTCTAGAGTAGCTTTTTCATTTCTTTAATGGTTTTCACTACATTTTTTAGCAATTTTCCTGGTTGTTGCTTTGACTTATGGATTATATGTTAACTCAAACTACTTCAAGTTTATGCTAATTCCAATAAAATAGAAAATCTTAGTTCCTTTATAGCTTCTTTACCTCCCACCCCCTTTGCAATATTGTACATACTACATCTATTAATATTACAAAAAACAATGTAGTATTACAATTATTGCTTTATATAATTGTGTGTCTTTTAAAGAAGGTAAGAGAATAAAGGAGAAAAAATGTATTTCTATCATTTTAATATTAACCTTATTTACCATTTCTGTCTTTGTGTATTCCTCCTAATGGAGTCAGGTTATTGTGTGGTGATATCTCTTTACTCCAATATATTTCATGTCTGACCTCCTTTTTTGTTCTGTTATTGTCAAATATATTGTATTTCTATATGTAATATGTCAAATATATAATTTTATATATTTTTATGCAATATGTTCTTTTTTTTTTTTTTATAGAGTCTCACTCTGTCACCAGGCTGGAGTGCAGTGGCGCAATCTTGGCTTATGGCAACCTCCGCATCCCGGGTTCAAGCAATTCTCCTGCCTCAGCGTCCCGAGTAGCTGGGACTACAGGCGTGCATCACCACACCCAGCTAATTTTTGTATTTTTAGTAGAGACAGGGTTTTGCCATGTTGGCCAGGATGGTCTCAATCTCTTGACTTCGTGATTCACCTGCCTCGGCCTCCCAAAGTGCTGAGATTACAGGCATGAACCACCGCGCCTGGCTGCAATATGTTCTTAACTCAGTTTAGAAACAAGGAATGACACCATCTTTTATACTTATCTACATAATTATTTTTAATAGGATTCTTTGTTTTGATGTTTAGCTTTAAATTATTCTATAGTGTCCCTTTCTTTCAGTCTGAAGAATTTTCTCTAGTATTTCCTGTGAACAGGAAATACTAGCAGCGCAGCTCTGCTAGTATGTTAGTTTCCTATGGCTTCTGTAACAAATTATCACAAACTTAGTGGCTTAAAACAACACAAATGTATTATCTTATAGTTCTGGAAGTCAGAAGTCCATTCATCTTACTCTGCCAAAATAAAAATGTCAGTAGGGCTGTACTCTCTTTGGAAGCTCTACAGGAAAACTTGCTTTGTTGCCTTTCCAGCTTCTAAACATCACCTGCATTCCTTGGCTCATGACCTCTTCTAACCTTCCTCAAGTCCATCACTCCAACCTCTGTAATCGTAGGTTACAGGGATTAGGACATGGACATCTTTGGTGGACCATATTCTGTCTACCACAGATGGCGATGAATTATCTCAGCTTTTTTGTTGTTGTTTTTCAGGGTATGTATTTTGCCTTCACTTTTGAAAAATAATTTTGTTGGATATAAGACTATTGGTTGCTTTTTTTCCTTAAACACTTTCAGTATGTCATTCCATTGCCTTCTGTCTTCCATGATTTGTGATGAAAAGTCACCTATTAGTCTTATTGCAGGGTACCTTATATATGATGAGCTTTCTTCTCTTGCAGATATCAAGAGTTTATCATATGATGAGCTTTCTTCTCTTGTGGATATCAAGAGTTTATCATGTGTCTCATATTTCTCTGATGCTCCATTCTTTTATCTTTATTCTTGTCTCTATTCTTCAGATTGCAAAATCTATTGTTATATCTTTAAGTTTGCTGATTCTTTCTTCTGCCAGCTCTGATCTACTGTTGAGCACCTCTTGTAAGTTTTCATTTAAGTGTACTTTTGTAGTTAAAAAAAAAAAAAAAAAAGATGCTGGTGAGGTGGTGGAGAAAAAGGAATGCTTATACACTGTTGGTGGGAGTGTAAATCAGTTCAACCATTGTGTAAATGCCTCAGAGACCTAAAGACAGAAATATCGTTTGACCCAGCAATCCCATTACAGGGTATATGCCCAAAGGAATATAAATTATTCTATTATAAAGACACATGCACATGTATGTTCATTGCAGCATTATTCACAATAGCAAAGACATGGAATCAACCTAGATGCCCATTAATGATATACTGAATAAAGAAAATGTGGTATATATATATACAGTGGAATACTATGCATCCAGTATAAAGAACGAGATCATGTCCCTTGCAGGGACATGAATGGAGCTGGAGACCATTATTCTTGGCAAACTGAAACAGGAACAGAAAACCAAATACCGCATGTTCTCACTTATAAGTGGGAACACATGGACACATAGAGGGGAACAACACACAGAAGGGTCTATTGGAGGGTAGAGGATGGAGGGTGGAAGAAGGGAGAGGATCGGGAAAAATAACAAATGGGTACTAGGCTTGTAGCAGGACAAGCTGCAGACAAAACTCCTCAGACACCGAGTTAAAGAAGGAAGGGGTTTATTCGGCCAGGGGCATCAGCAAGACTCCTGTCTCAAGAGCTGAGCTCTCTGAGTGAGCAATTCCTGTCCCTTTTAAGGGCTCACAACTCTAAGGGGGTGCACGTGAGAGGGTCATGATCGATTGAGCAAGCAGGGGGTACGTGAGTGGGGGCTGCATGCACTGGTAATTAGATCGGAACAAAATAGGTTAGGGATTTTCACAGTGCTTTTCTATACAATGTCTGTAGTCTATAGATAACGTAACCCATTAGATCAGGGGTCGATCTTTAACTACCAGGCCCAGGGTGTGGCGCTGGGCTGTCTGCTTGTGGATTTCATTTCTGCCTTTTTGTTTTTACTTTTTCTTTCTTTGGAGGCAGAAATTGGACATAAGACAATATGAGGGGTAGTCTCCTCCCTTAGGCTTAATACCTGGGTGATGAAATAATCTGTAAAACAAACCCCCAGGACATAAGTTTGCCTATGTAACAAACCTGCACATGTACCCCTAAACTTTAAATAAAAGTTTAAAGAAATTCTCACTCCTTCAGGGATTATGTAAAGAGTTTTTGGCATTCACTTAAGAAATCAACAGTATATCTGGTTATAAACCAAGTGAAAGAAGTTGTAAAATAAGTTGATGATGGAATTCCATTGTATCAGGAGAATACCACCAATGCTTGTTACAAATGCCTTTATGCAGCCATGATGCAAAATGAAATCAATAAACTATCAATTATTGCAAAGTTAAAAATAGTATACTTTTTTTATCAATTGCTGACAAAAAAGAAAACTCTGTAAAATATTTCAATAAGTTTATTCTGAGCCAGTGTGTCACCATGGCCCAGGGAACAGCCTCAGGACGTCCTGAGAAAGTACACCTGAGGCAGTCAGGTTATGGTTTTGGTTTTATATATTTTAGAGAGACAGAAGTTACAGGCAAAGACATAAGGTATACATTGGTTTAGCCCAGAAAGGCAGGACATTTCAAACTGAGGGGGGCAGCTTACAGGTCATAAATGGATTCAAAGATTTTCTGATTGGCAGTTGGTTGAAAGAGTTAAGCTAAAGAGTTGACATCAGTAGAAAAATAAAATGATTGAGTTAAGCTAAAGAGTTGACATCAGTAGAAAAATAAAATGATTGAGTTAAGATAAGGGGAGTTGTGGAAACCAAGGTTCCTATTATGTATATGAAGCCCCCAGGTAGCAGGCTTCAGAGGGAATAGATGGTAAATATCTCTTTTCAGACCTTAAAAGGTGTCAGACTCCTAATCTTTCCTAGATTCAGGAAAGGCCTAGCTGTATTAATGGGGAGTCTCTACACATGCAAAATTTCCTCCACCAAAGATGGCTTTGCAGGGCCATTTCAAAACATGTCAAAAAAAAACACATTTTGGGGTAAAATATTTTTATTTTCTTCAGGGTCTACTATCTTTCATGTGATGCTGTACCAGAGTCAGGTCGATATTTGGTATCTTATTGCCAAAGAGTCTGTTCTGTCAGTCTTATTATCTCTATTTTATTAATTCCGGCCAGTTTTGCCTAAACTCCAAAAGGAAGGGGTTATAACGAGGCATGTCTGACCTCCTTTCCCATCATGGCCTGTAATTTAGTTTTTCAGGTTGCTCTGGGGTCCCCTTGGCCAAGAAGGGGGGCCATACAGTCAGTGGGAGGGCTTAAGATCTTATTTCTGGTTTAAACTTCAGATTGCAAAATCTGTTATATCTAAGTTTGCCGAGTCTTCTGCCAGCTCAGATCTACTATTGAGCACCTCTCATGAGTTCATTTTAATACAGGAGTTATTGGCCGAGCATGGTGGCTCATGCCTGTAATCCCAGCACTTTGGGAGGCCAAGGCGGGCGGTTCACTTGAGGTCAGGAGTTCAAGACCAGCCTGGCCAACATGGTGAAACCCCATCTCTACTAAAAATACAAAAATTAGCTGGGTGTGGTGGCATGCATCTGTAATCCCAGCTACTAGGGAGACTGAGGCAGGAGAATTGACTGAACCTGGGAGGTGAAGGTTGCAGTGAGCCAAGATCGCGCCACTGCACTCTGGTCTGGGCGACAGAGCAAGGATCTGTCTCAAAAAAAAAAAAAAAAAAAAAAAAAAAAAAAAAACAGTGTTATTAAGAAATAATTTTAGGCAGATAGAGAGAGTTAAAGGAGTTCTCAGTAAGGCTTTTTCTTTTAATAGAAACAGCTCCGGAAACACTTCTTTTCTAACAGAAAGGCGGCTTGCAAAAACCAGGCCAGCAAGTATTGACATGCAAATGCTGGTGATTAGAAACTAGGTCCAACCAATATGGCCATTCCCGCCCTCTCCTCCTTGTCACCATATGTGCCAGGTGTCATGGTCACCTCCAGATAACTCTGCATGTGCAGGATATCAGGATATCGTGGTGGTCCACATTTGCATATTAAAAGGCTATGGTGGGAGGGCCAGGTTTTTCCCAGGCTACATAAATGACACACCTGGTCAAACAAATCCCCTGGGCCCTATGCAAATCAGCACCTCCTCTAGCCTCCCAATGTAAACAACTACTTTTCCGCCACACATGGGGTTTTCTTTTTCCGTTTGGAACCCCCTCCCTCTGTGTCTGTATGGGGGAGCTTCTTCCTTCTTTCCTGCCTATTAAACTCTCTGCTCTTTAAAACCACTCCACATGTATCTGTGTCGTTTATCTACATCAGCGCAAGACCAAGGACCCAGGTGTTCCTCCATTCATTGAGGTGGTATCATTTTGGTGTATTGGGCGGGAATTCATTTATCGGAGTGGTGAGTATGGAGTGAACTTCAACCTCAAATCTGTCCTTTAATCTCAAGGCTCTTTTCCTGCTATCCTGTCACCAAACTTTCCTTCTTTGTCTATCCAGGGTCTCTTACTGTCTCTGTGTGTCAAATGTGCAAGAATTTTTACAGTTCAGGGCAACAGGTCTGTTAGGAAAGATCAGCAGCGCTGGTGAGCTCATGGTATTTCTAAGCCAACATCACCACCTAGTGAAAATAGAAATCCTCTTCATGAGGCACATTTTTTACAGTAACACTGAGCTTCCTTTCGCACCACTAGAAATCAGGCTCTAAGCTACTTCTGTGAGCAGGAACGTTCTGCCTTTAGCAGTTAAGAAGTAAAATGTCTTCTGTAGTCAAATTTTAGTCTTGATATTGTCCCATAAGCAGGAAAACGACCATTCAGTTACTGCATTCCTTTAAGGCACCTATTCTGTCTCTGATTAAAACCGTACTTAATTAGTGTAAGGGTAAACTGAGGCTGGAGCCGAACCGGGAACGAAGACACAAGGCAAATGGCAGTGAGAATAGCCTTTATTAGGACTCGCTGGCGAGGTTCCTCGGTTCAAAGGCGTGGGCCGAGGAAGTCGCGCTGAGGGAGGAGGGTAGGGAGGAGGGTAGGGGCTTTTTATAGCCTGAGAGGTAGGGAAGCTGGTTGTGCAAACAGGGCCTGGGGGGTCTTGAAACTACTAGGGCAGGAGTTGAGTAAGGGTCATGAGGAAGGGGTCTTTGGAAACTGTCAACCGAAACTGCTGTTTACGAACTTGTGGAATGCAGGTGAGCTGCAGGTCATGGGGGAGTGTGGTTGCCCAGCCGGAACTCTGACGCATGTAAGTCTGCGGGTGTGTACAAGGGTGAAGGGAGTCTTTAACAAAAGGCCTGCTACGCCGGGTAACGCCGCCATGTTGGGTCTAGATTCCTGCCTAACATTCTGACCTCTTTCCAATAAGAAAATGGGGCGACGTGTTCATCTGGCTGCTTCCTGCTGGTATGGGTCATCGTGGGGTTCTTCGGAGGTCGGAACTCAGGTATAGGGGTGGAGCAGCATCTGGTTGAAAGTGACCTGGGAGACTTCTTTCATGCGGTCCTGGATGAAGCAGAGGACACAGGGAGCTATGAGTAGAAAGAAGCCAGTGATTAGGAAGGGCCTTAGAAAGGGTAGGACTTAACCGGCCACAGACGACTGCCACCACCTAAGTGAGGGCCTTGATCTGAGGTTTTTCTGGTGGAGTCTTTCCTGAATCTTTTCTAGAGTGAGGAGATTGGTTTCTACTAGTCCTGATGTAGTGTTTGGCCGGGAAGGGGAAAGGAGGGGGTTAGGTTAGAGGAGTTAAAAGGGCTGGGTAAGGGTACCACAACCAGTGGGGGCTTATTCAAGGCTGCACACAAGAAACAACGAGAGATGTTGTGTACTTTGACCATGTGTAGCACTTGAGCCCCTTCCCTGACTAAGGTTAGCCAGGAAAAAGGGTTGCTGCTGTCCTGGGGCTTGCTGCCTGGGCTAGAGCTGAGATGGTTTCCTCCTGCTGTCTGATGTCAGAGGCCAGGCTGACGAGGCTGCTTACGACCTTGATGTAGGCCTTAAAGATCCTGAGTCAGGCCACGGGATAAGACTCACTGTGCCCACCAGTCCTAGGAAGGACAAGATCTCTTCCACATCCTGAGGAGGCTGGAGAGTTTCAATGAAGCTTATTCTATCTGCTGTGAGGCTTTTTGTAGTGGGTGTGAGGAGTATGCCTAGGTAGGTGACAGAAGGGCTGCAAAGTTGAGCCTTAGCTGGGGTAACCTGATAACCTCGGTCGCCTAGAAAATTTCAACATGTAGCAGTATCTGCAAGGGAGCACTCCTGGGAAGGACTACGTAGTAATAAGTCATTGACATACTGCAATAGTGTGCTGTGGGTCAGGGGACAGAGGACAACATCCTGTGCCAGTGCCTGTCTGAAAAAATGAGGGCTATCTCGGAACCCTTGAGGCAAGACAGTCCAGGTCAGCTGGGAAGAAACATGAGTGTCTGGGTCCTCCCATGTGAAGGCAAACAGAAAGTGGCAGTCTGGGTGTAGAGGGATGGTAAAGAAGGCATCCTTCAGGTCAAGGACAGTGAAATGAGTGGTGTCAGGGGGAATGCGCAAGAGGAGTGTATATGGATTAGGAACAACTGGAAAGGTAGGGACTACTGCCTCATTGATGAGGCGTAGGTCCTGCATGAGACGATAGGCCCCAGAGCTTTTCCGTACAGGCAGGATAGGAGTATTACATGGTGAGTTGGCGGGAACTAGAATGTGCTGCCAGAGCAGGCATGTAATGATGGGTTTTAGTCCTTGTCGGTGTTCAAGGGAGATAGGAAACTGGGGTCTAGAGAGGAACTTGGAAGGGTGTTTTAGCCGGATGCGGACCGGAGTGTGGTGCTGGGCAATGATCAGGGTGGAGGTGTCCCACACCTTAGGGTTAATGGGGACTGGAAACGGGAGTGGGGGGGTCAGCCTGGTGGGGTTTGTCAGGTGAGAGAAGGGGGAAGAGGAACGCAAGGTGTGGGGAGGGGTTGGGTCGGAAGTGAACTGAGGCCCCTAGCTTGGAGAGGAGATCTCATCCTAACAACGGGACTGGGCACGAAGGAATGATAAGAAATGAGTGCGAGAAGAGGGAGCCATCCAGGCGGCAAGACAGAGGAGGAGTCTGGCGGTAGGTGAGGGGAGTGCCGTCAATTCCCATGACTGTGACAGTGGAGGGGTGGCTGGGGCCACTGAAGGAAGGCAAAACAGAGTAGGTAGCCTCCGTGTCCATAAGGAAGGATATGGACTTACCCGCTACCTGGAGCATAACCCTGGGCTCAGCGAGAGTGAGAGGGGTCCCCGAGTCTGGGCCTCTTCAATCTTCTTCAGTGTCAAGGAGCTGGAAGGCGCCTCCAATACCTGGAGGAGGGTCATCACGTGGAGGCGCAGCGACCGTCCTTAGGTCAGGGCAGTCTGACTTCCGGTGGCCCATCTGCCCACAGTTCGGACAGGGGCGAGTTGGCTCCTTTGGGTTAGGGCACTGCCTGGCCCAGTGGCCGTCGTTGCCGCACTTGAAGCAGGCACCAGGTGGCGCTCGGGTAGTACCTCCTTTCTGGGAGCTCCTGGAGCCGGCCGGCCTCAGGGCTGCTACCAAGGCCTGGGTTTGGAGTTGTACCTTCTGTTTTAGCCTGGCCTGTCATTGGGCCTCAGCTGCTTCCTCCCTGGAGTTGTAGACCTTGAAGGCCAGTTTGACTAAGTCCTGGATGGGAGTTTGAGGGCCGTCCTCCGCCTTTTTTAACTTTTTTTGGATATTGGGGGCCAACTGAGAAATAAAGTATGAAGCTAAGATGGCTCCTCCTGCAGGGGAGGCAGGGTCAAGGTGGGTGTACTGAATAAGTGACTCTGTCAGTCGGTTAAGAAAAACAGCCAGATTTTCATCTGAGCCTTGGACTACCTCCTTTAACTTATTAAAATTGACTGACTTATTGGAGGCTGCCTGCATGCCAGCAAGAAGGCACTGGACCATCATATCTCAGCAGCAGCAGCCTGCCTGACCAACCTGCTAGTCCTAGTTGGGCTCGGCTGAGGGCACCGCCTCAGTGCCAACTGGCATGGCGTGGTCAGTTAAATGAACCTGGTCAGCGTGCTGCCTGGCTGCCACTAGGATACGCTCCCGTTCCTCAGGGGACAGGGTTGAGGTCATAACGACATGGGGATCATGCCAGGTGAGATCATATGCCTGGCACAGGTATCTGAACTTTTTGAAATACCGAGTGGGGTTGGCCGAGAAATAGCCTACACGCTCTTCAATCTTAGATAGGTCTGCCAGCGAAAACAGCACATGGACCCGGACTACTCCTTCGGCACCTGCCACCTCCCGCAAGGGACACAGGAGGTCGGTCCTGGACCGAGTATGGGCTGAGACAGGCGGGGAAGGGGAGGAGGTGGAGGTAGGGGAGACAGAATCTGTCGGGGTTGGCGAGGGCACAGAAGGGGTGGAAGGGAGGGGAGGCGCTGATGAGGACGGGGATAATGGTGGGTCAGGGTAAGGAGAAGGTTGGGTGGGAGACCGAAGGGGTGGCTGGGATAGGGTGTCAGGAGGCTCAGAAAAAGAGGAGGAATCATCCCTCTCCTCGCTCGAGGGAAGAGACTTTGCGAGTAGAACCTGAGCTAATGAGCATTGAGCGCAGAGATCTGGGTGAGAACGCAAGTCCTAACAGGGTATCTCGTGCCATTTGCCTAGTCTCTTGCAGAAGTTGGTCAGATCCGTGAGGATGTTAAAGTCTAGAGTGCCTTCTGCAGGCCACTGAGACTGATTATCCAATTTATACTGCGGTCATGCTACTGTGCAGAAAAAAATGAGCCGCTTTTGTTTTAGGTCTTGGCTGAGACTTAAAGTCTGGAAATCAGCCAAGAGGCATCTCAGAGGGGATTTTCGGTTTGGTTTGGACTGGGTAGTTCCCATGGTCCTAAGGCGGGCAGTCCGGCAGCAGTGGGAGCATCCTCCCACTGACACGCGGAGTGCAGGGTACGGCGGCTTCCGGGGAGGTTGGACGTTTCCTAGTCCCCAATGCCAAGGTCACAGTTAACCGGAGGGAGCCCCTGACGTGGCCACGCATTTCGGACAGGGACTTCCCAGAGGGAGCCTACAGGACGGGGGAAAACTTACCCAGCAGTGATCAAATTGAGTCTTGGATTTGGTGAAACGGCTCCCGGCTCGGAAAGAAGGTCCTGGCTCGGAGAGAGGAGAGCCTGCCCGACCCGGCAGGGGTCCGGGGGAGGGGGTCTCCTCCCGGGTTTCAGCACCAAATGTAAAGGTAAACTGAGGCTGGAGCCGAACCGGGAACGAAGACACAAGGCAAAAGGCAGTGAGAATAGCCTTTATTAGGACTCGCTGGCGAGGTTCCTCGGTCCAAAGGTGTGGGCCGAGGAAGTCGCGCTGAGGGAGGAAGGTAGGGCCTTTTTATAGCCTGAGAGGTAGGGAAGCTGGTTGTGCAAACAGGGCCTGGGGGGGTCTTGAAACTACTAGGGCAGGAGTTGAGTAAGGGTCATGAGGAGGGGGTCTTTGGAAACTGTCAACCGAAACTGCTGTTTATGAACTTGTGGAGTGCAGGTGAGCTGCAGGTCATGGGGGAGTGTGGTTGCCCAGCCGGAACTCTGACGCATGTAAGTCTGCGGGTGTGTACAAGGGTGAAGGGAGTCTTTAACAAAAGGCCTGCTACGCCGGGTAAAGCCACCATGTTGGGTCTAGATTCCTGCCTAACAATTAGTAAGGGGATTTTAAGTTTGGAAGTAAACCAGAACCATTTTTCTGAAGGTAAATGCTTCAGCATGGGCCATAATAGCAGGCAGTCTAGCATGTTGCCTCTGTTAAAGGAGCCTTACCCAAAGATGACACAGTCTCTCCAGAGATCCATTTCTCAGGGAGCCAGGCAGATCGCACAGGTTTAGGAAGTCAAAGGGGATCACGCAAGGTGGATAAGCTAAGGTTGCATGGGTAAAGCGTGGTTAGTCCCATCACTTAGTTCATCCAGTCCCATGGCTTGGAGGACCACACCTGCAACCGTGGATGGCACGTTTAACAGCGTGCCAGGACCCAGGAACCATGGAGGGAAAACAGGAGGATGCTCCACTGTCTTCTCCACCCTGGGTCATACAGAAAGGAAGGAAACTAAAAGGACACTTTTATTCTCGCCTCTCTTTCTAGATGGATAACAGATCATCTTCAGCTTGCACCCCTCTGGAGCATACTCTGAAGCACCGGAACTTCCTTATCCTCAGGACTTTGAAGAGAAAAGCGACTCATTTTCTTTTTTTTTTTTTTTTTTTTTTTTTTGAGACGGAGTCTCGCTCTGTCACCCAGGCTGGAGTGCAGTGGCCAGATCTCGGCTCACTGCAAGCTCCGCCTCCCGGGTTCACGCCATTCTCCTGCCTCAGCCTCCCGAGTAGCTGGGACTACAGGCGCCTGCCACCTCGCCCGGCTAGTTTTTTGTATTTTTTAGTAGAGACGACGTTTCACCGTGTTAGCCAGGATGGTCTCGATCTCCTGACCTCGTGATCCACCCGTCTCGGCCTCCCAAAGTGCTGGGATTACAGGCTTGAGCCACCGCGCCCGGCCCTAAGCGACTCATTTTCTTTTGCACAAAGGCATGGCATTTTTACTAAACCTTTGCAAGGGTTTTAAGGTCAACCCAGCCTTTTAGCAATCACATCTGGCAGGCCCAAAGAGAATAGTTCCCCCAAGTTAGAGAAGCAATTTCCAGGGGAACTACCTGAGGATCCCTCTTATTTGGGGCCCCTTCAAGTTCCTTTCTCATTATAGGACCTTAGGCAAATAAAGGGAAACTTAGGTTGATTTTCTGACGACCCTGATAGGTATATAGATGCTTTCCAAAATTTAATTCAGGTGTTTGACCCCACATCGAGGGATGTTATGTTGCTCCTAAACCAGAACCGCATGGCAGCTGAAAAGCAGGCAGCTCTGCAAGAAGCAGAGAATTTCGGAAATGAGCAACATATCTCCTATAAAACACCAAAAAGGAAGAAGGCAGATAGGGAAAGTGAAGAAATAACAGAAACACCATTCCCAATCAGGAGGGAAGCAGTTCCCAGTACACAACCCTGATTGGGACCCCAATAACTCTGGAGATGAATGGAAAAAGAAGCACTTTTTAAGGTGTATATTAGAGGGTCTACAGAAAACCAGGGCCAAACCTCTCAATTACTCTAAACTGTCTATGATAGACAAGCCAGATGAGAATCCTGTAGCCTTTATGGAAAGGCTGAGAGAGGCACTGATAAAACACACCTCCTATCCCCTGATTCAGTAGAGGGACAGCTCATTCTAAAGGACAAGTTTATTACACAGGCAGCTCCCAATATCAGAAGGGAGCTACAGAAGCAACTTATAGGACCAAATAGCACCTTAGAAAACCTCCTGAGAATAGCCACTTCAGTCTTTTACAACAGGGACCAGAAGGAGGCCCAAAAGAAAGAGAAAAAGCTCAGGAGAAGAACAGAGGCTCTGGTTGCAAAGTCCAGGGTACCCAAGGTGCATCCGCTAGTTGCTATCGGTGTTGCAGGCCAGAGCATTTTAAGAAGGAATGCCCAGGCAGCAAGACGAAGCCATCTCAACCTGTCCAGCCTGTGGCGGAAACCGCTGGAGATGGAACTGCCCCCAGAGATGGAAGTCACTGGGTTCAGGACCAGTCTCACAGATGATCCAGCAGGACTGATGGGTCCTGGGGCTCAAACCTCAGCTCCAACGACTCAAACTGCCATTATAACACAAGAGCCCTGGGTGATTCTGGAAAATAAAGGAAGGAAAGTAGACCTCCTTTAAACACTAGATCCTCTTTTCTCTCTCTTTTCTCCTCCCTAATCCAGACCTCCCCTCTTCCCATAACATGACCGTAAGGGGCATCTCAGGAAACACTCTAATCCAGTATTTTTCTCAACATTAGTTGTAGTTAGGAGGACCTATTTACAGAGGCTTACAAGCCATTGCTATGATAGCTCTACTAAATTAATCCTAGGAAATAATTTAAGTGTTATTAACACTCCACATAATGTGGCAGGATCACTGTCCTCTAGGGGGAGCTCTTAGCTAGCAAACAGCCAGTAAAGCAAGACGTACACAAGGCAGGATAAGCGGTAGTAGCTCTAAATAACGTCTCTCCCCAGACACAAGCACTCAATTAGCTGAGCTAATAGCTCTTACAAGAGCACTTGAATTAAGCAAGGGAAAGACTGCTAACATTTACACTGATTCCAAGTATGCTTTCCTGGTTCTCCATGCTCATGTTGCCATTTAAAAGGACAGACATTTTCTTACCACTCATGGATCTCCTATAAAAATATCACCAGGAAATTAGGTTATTATCCTCAGTTTTTCTTCCGCGAGAACTAGCAGGGATGCATTGTAAGGAACATCAAAAGAGAACAAATAAAGTAGCCAAAGGAGATCGATTAGCTGATCAAGCAGCTAAGTCAGAGGCAAGGAAGCCTCAAGGCATCAAAACACTTCAAGCCCCTCCTAATCTAGGAAGGCTCCATAAGAAAAATTAAACCTTAGTATTCCCCTGCAGAAATAGAATAGGCCACTTCTCGAGTGCGTACTTTTCATCCCTCAGGATGGCTAGAGTCAGAGGATGGCAAACTCCATTTGCCAGCCTCCAGCCAATGAAAAGTCCTTAAAATCCTTCACCAAGCTTTTCACTTAGGAAAGTATAAGACTTATCAATGTACTCAAAGATTATTTTCAGGCAGGAAAACCTATAAATTGGTTAAGCATGTAACCTCTCGAGCTCACTTCCAACAAGAATTAACACAACTAGCAGAAGCCCAACCCCAGGAAATAGAACCACCTTTATTTAATCCAGGAAATTCGGTATTAATGAAAACTCTCATCTCTGTCTCCTTCCCTAAGCCAGGCTGGGAAAGGCCCTACACCCTTCTTTCAACTCAACCCCCTCGGCAGTAAAGGTTACAGGAATCGACTCCCGGATACGTCACAGTCAAGTCAAAGCCTAAAGAGCTGAGGGAGCAACCCCTGACAGCCCAGAGGAACATCCTGAATATCAATGTGGAGAAAAGACGATCTTAAGCTGAAACTCATAAAAGATAAGTAACTGAGTGAGGGCTACTCGTCTTACTGAGTCCCACTCCTACCTCACCAGATACTGTTTATTATTTCTCCCCTTTCCTCTCAAAATTTGCCACCAAATATTAGAACTTCTTTTTAAAGCATATTTGCAAGGAAATTTTAATTATACATGGGATTGCATTTGTAACTTTGTAGATCCCCAAAGGAAAATGTTATATCTTGGCAAGTAAAATTTTGAACAGAAATTATTTACTATGCCACTCCTGTGGGAATTGTTATAGTCACGCTGCTATCACTGTGGCACCCACAATGTGGAATTCTGGTTGTAAAATTCTAATTGCTGTAATATTTTGCCTGATTATCATCCTTATAACAGGATTAATAATTGCAGGAAAGATCTAGTCAAGGTTGCTTTGGTTATAGCAGGAGTAATAGTTATGGATAAGAAGCAAGCATGGAAGTTTTACTATGATAGGACTTTTTACTGAAGGTTGGTGATAAGATGCACTCTAAGCTATGAAAAGGATATGAAAAACAGAGATTTTACATAAGGAAGGATCTTGAATGGTAAATTATTGTCCTAAAAGGAAGTGACTGGTTGTTTACAGAAAGGATGTTTAGGACAAGTGAGAAAGTTTAAGTATGTTGTAAGAGGGTATGTGAAAGTCATGAGAAAAATTTTAATAATTAAAGGATTGTCAAGATTAACACTAAAATTATTTTAGCCACCCAGTAACATATTTCTCCAAATTATATTGCAAGTTATAAAAATGGCCTAAGCATAAAATTATTCTCCAATGGCAAGTTAAGGGGGGAAATGTATGCTTTTCTCAAGGAAAATGTGATTTTTATATTAACGTTTCTGGTAATGTACAGCGACACCTAGTGGAGACAAGTGGGTATTGCACTCCATTGGTGTAGGAGAACAGGTATCAAACTCAGTAATGGTCTATAGGACCCCCACTAACGGTGGTAATCTTAATACTCATATTCTAACTCTATATTTTAAACCATCTTGTAAAATTTATCTCTTTTCACCTAGAAGCAATCAAACTCCAAATGGTGCAAGCAGAACCACACATGGACAGGCCATTCTTCTGAGAACCCATAGCTCAACCTCAGGAGAAGGTCCAATTGCTGTTCCCCCACATGATGCCGCTTTTCAGCAGAAAGTAGCCAGGAAGAATCATCGTCTGACACCCCTTAGCAACAGTTAGGTTTACTTCTCTTGAGGGGAGAATAATACAGTAGTTATTAAGGAATAATTTTAGGCAGATAGAGAAGGTAAAAGGAGTTCTCAGTAAGGCTTTTTTCTTTTAAAAGAAACAGCTCCTGAAACATTTCTTAACAGAAAGGTGGCTTGAAAAAACCAGGCTGGCAAGTATTGATATGCAAATGCAGGCGATTAGAAACTAGGTTCATCCAATATGGCAATTCCCACCCTAATCCCCATGTCATCAAGTGTCACGGCTGCCTCCAGATAACTCCGCGTGTGCAGGACATCTTGGCGGCCCACATTTGCATATTAAAAGACTAGGGTGGGAAGGCCAGGTTTTTCGTGGGCTACGTAAGTGACACATCTGGTCAAACCAATCCCCTGGGCCTTATGCATATTAGACACCGCCTCGTCCAGCCTCCCAATATAACCAGCTACTTTTCCGCCGCACAAGGGGTTTTCTGTCTTTTCTTGGAGTCCCCCTCCCTCTGTCTCTGTATGGGGGAGCTTCTTTCTTCTTTCTTGCCTATTAAACTCTCCGCTCCTTAAAACCACTGCACATGTGTCCCGGCCATTTATCTACATCAGCACAAGACCAAGGACCCTGGTGTTCCTCCATTTCTTGGAGGCATGTCAATTTAAGATATTGTACTTTTTAACTTTAGGTTTTGCATTTCATTCTTTTTATGTAATTCCTATTTATTGGTTGATACTTTCTATTCAATGATTCACTGTCATCATTCACTGTCATCACTATGATTTTTAAAACACAGTTTCCTTCAGTTCTTTGAACATATTCATAATAGATATAGCATTTACCTGCTAAGATAACATCTGGCCCACTCAAAGACATCTTCTATTGTCTGTTTTTTTTTCCTATATATACGAGTCATACTTTTCCTGTTTCTTTGCATATCTCAACTTTTTGTTTAAAAATTGACATTTTAGATAATATATTATAATAACTCTTGATATTGAACCCCTTCTGGGGCTAGTCGTTATTGTTTATTTGTCTAGTAACTTGGGTGGACTAATTCTGTGCAGTCTATTTCTTCTGCACAGTACAGCTGTAATGTCTCCTGTTCAGATTTTTCTTTTACTTTTTTTTTTTAATTGTAAGCCTTGCTGACTAGCAGTTGTCCCTGAGTCAGCATAGCTTAGTAGTCAGCCACTGATTGGCCAGAGGTTATGCTTAAGGTCTCTGAGCCAGTGTGTGGTTTGGAGACCGCCTTCACAGCTTATGAATTAGCCCCTCAATCAGCCAGGAGGTTGTAGCTCCTAGCTCATAAGTTCTCGTTCTAGTTATTTCCAAGAATGTGCTGACTCAGGCACGTGCCCTGTCTTGTATGAGTATGATTTCGGCAGGGCCTTTTTTGGCTATTTCTATCACTGAACTCCCTTTTAGATTTCAGGCTGATCTGCCTAAATAGGTATCACATTCTGATTGTTAGCTGATTGGTCTATTGTATTAGGCCATTCATGTTTTGCTTTTAATACCTGAGACTGGGTAACTTATAAAGAAAAGAGGTTTAACTGGCTCATGGTTCTGCAGGCTACACAAGCATGGTACCAGCATCTGCTTGGCTTCTGGGGACGCCTCAGGGAGCTTTGATTCATGGCAGAAGGTGAAGCAGAGCAGTTATTGCCATATAGCCAGAGCAGTAGCAAGAAAGAGAGAGTGGGAGGTGCCACACACTTTTAAACAACCAGATCTCACATGAACTCACTCATCACCAAGGGGATGTTGCTAAGCCATTCCTGAAGGATACATCGCCATGATCTAAACACCATCCACCAGGCCCCACCTCCAACATTGTGGATGACACTTCAACATGAGATTTGGTGGGGACATGTATCTAAACTATATTATCTATGGTTTTCAAAAGTGCCCTGGACCCTCTAAGCTCCGATTCAAATAACGTTAACCCCCTCAGGGAGGACCAGCAATACTTGGCGTACCCTCCTCTCCCTGAGCAAAACCTTTTCATTATGGAGTGGAAGGTGGAGGTGAGTGTGTAGGCTAGTGTGGCTACTTGGCTCCTACCACTTGCCCAGTGTAGATTTTCCACAAGTATGAAAGTAAATGCAAATCCAAAAAGGGGAGAAAATTAAACTTTTCATGGCGCAAAAAGGGAAAGTGACCCCCTCCATCCCTTTCCTTAGAGCATATACTTTAGATGACGTTTTGTTATGAATCCTTTTTCTACTCCTTCAAGAGATATGTAAATATTTTTTAAACTGTTAAAAATTACAGGAAGCCATTGTTTTGGACTGAGCTCCTGCACTAGGTCCCAACATTCAAGAAAAAAACAAAATAGAGTCTCTTGTGTTAAATGCCACATTGTCAAACTAAAACCTTAACGAAGCAAACAGATTCTAAAACAGACCAGTTTTTCCTGAAAACAGGAGATTCTAGTCTATTGTGTCAGCATAATAAAAAGGAAGTATCCTCTGCTTTAACCCTTTAAAAAATTAACCCAAAGTAACCTGATGTTAACCAATCCAGTTTTTTTCTATTGTTCTACTTCCTTGTTCCCACTCTTCAATACCTACTGTTCTGTCATTGCCAAGTGGGAGATCTCATTATTTGTAGAATGGATGCTTCCCAAATTCAAGAATCACAGATAAAAGCAAATTAGACCTATAACTAAATTTGTCATAATTTTGTCTTTTAATAAAGCTAAATAAGCCTTTTGCCAGCTTTAAAACACAGAAATGTCTTTCTCAAGAACCTGAGTGACATCTCTTTGAAATGTAAACATCAAAGAATATAGCATCCCTATCTTCTTGGGAGTTTAATGTAGGTGTCTGGCTTCAAATTACAGCTACCTATGTGTCATAGAATTATGAGAAATTTTACAATGTCTTTGGATAAAGGCAATTAGCAAAGACAAATGGCCACCCCCAAGTACCAGGAGAATTTAAAATGAACTATGTGTAACAAATGGTGCTATTAAGTCCTCTCATATGAAGACTAGTCTATCTTGGGAACATATATGTAATACTTTATATCTGCCTGGGCTATATAAAAAGATGATATTTCTTTCTATCTTTCCAATCTCTTTAGCAGATTGCCTGTGATACACATTACATTCTGGTTTAATGACTATTCAATAATAAAACTGTTTTCGTTCTTTTCTACTTTTGTGGACAGGTTTTCTGGGTTGGCAGATTTTGTCTGTAATTATGTTTTGCCCAACACAGGCACCTGGGAACATTGAGTACTGCCAATGGACTGCTGAACCAAATGAAGTGCTTTTCTGCAACATTCATGTTGCAGAGGAGATGGGAACTGCCACTCAGCTGCTGCCGCTCAGCTACTAAATCTGAAATAGTTATTCAGCAATACAAAAATGGGAATGGGGGGTTCTGGAGCATCCCCTGTAGCTCAAATGCCCAGAACTTTCTGCTATACCTACTGAGTTTCAGTAGATTTTATTGAATAAAAGCTTCTCAATTCTTTATAAGCCCTCTGATCAATCTCCAAATACTTTGTCTAGTTTCAGATATGTTTTTCTAGGGGAAAGGATTTGCCAAGCTCCTTATACTGCCATTCCAGAAGTCCTAACCCTGAACTATGTTTGCAACTTCTTGTGAATCCTAAATTATTTTAAAATAAAGAGTATAAGAAATAAAAATTTAGTGATGCCTAGCATGATCCAGGCAGTGTCCTTGATGCTGGATTTACAAAGACCAATGAAACCTGGTTCTTTTCCTTCAGGATCTTATAGTCAGGTGTGGGAGACAGATCTGTGTACTGGAAAGCACAGAAAAGTGCTATAGGTGCTGAATTAGCAATCTGTGCAAATAGCATGGAGGAAGGGATGAAGAAAACAAAAGTAGTCAGTAAAATAGAAACAGGAATGGCCAACAAATTAAAAAGAAGATTCAGGAGAACTATGTCCTTGTGAGTCTGAAATCACTCACCTATACTTGACAATGCAACTGGTCATTGGGTTCACATCCTTGGCTCTTCCCAGGTAATAGTGAATAGTATCCCTTCTCGAAATAAAATAATTTAGACAGGCTTCTATTCATTCAACTATGCATCCAAACACATACTATTTTGTGGGACTTCTCTATACCTCAATCACTGTTTATCAGAGAAACCCTCAGTGAATTATCTAATGCAGTTTTATTGTAAGATCAGATCTGAAGGAAAAGGAGTAACAGATTGACCGAAGTTCTTTATGAAGCCAAGAAGTCCGAAATAGAAGCTTCCAAAAATGGGAACATGGGGTAAAGAATATAAAAATCTCAAGTGAAGAGAATTTCTAATACAGATGTGTCCTATGTCAATTCATTGTTCACATATATTTTCCAATAAGGGCAAAACTGACACAATGATAGCAATACTTTATTGAGCAAGTAGCAAATGTAATAATAATTCATTCAATAAATACTAGGCACTGTGTTAGGTTCTGGGGATACAGAGATGACTCAAGCTGGGCTTCAGGCCTCAAAGACTTCATATTCTAGTGGACAGACAGACAGACCTAGATAGAAAGATAGACAATTCTGCCTACATGTAGAATTGCACCTACATGAAATTGTGAGGAGAGCTATGACAGAAATAAGCATGGAGGACCTTGGGAAACAGATGAGGGCCCCTTAACCTAGGTAGCCATGAAAGAATTCTCAGAGGAGATAATGCTTATGAACTAGGTACTATTATGATCCTCAACATTAGATTAGAAAACTGCAGATCAGGGAGGTAAAGTAACTTGGCTGAGATCACATGGATAGTAAATGGTTGAGCCAGTTTTCATTCATGGTAATGTGAACTCCCAAACCTCATTCGTTTCACTTGACTGCCACCACTTAGATTTTCAGTGGCTCTGTTTGCTTCAAATATTTTTTTGAAATCTGGTACATTTTATGATCTATGGGAAAGTCAGAAAGATACTCCATATCTATTAGTTTAAGTGCAGCTCCTCTGAGTTCTAACTACTAGGCCCTGATGCTGTACAGAATTCTGAGCACAGCCTAGACACTAAATGTTTTCCTTGTCTGCAGACCATCAAATGCTAACTGATTCGCTTCAACCTTGAGTATTAATTAATTTTTGCTGTGTTACACCCACTTTTAAAAGTAATTTTAACTTAATGCCCTTTCAAAATCCAATCAAATTAACAGTATAATATGGATTTTCATAAAGATCCCAGAATGTCCTGCTCTGAAACACCATCCAATTGACTATTCATATCAATGTAAACTGGACTTGGAGTGTTATAAAAATCCTGCTCAAAAGCATATACTAAATCATTACAATTTTCTTGTAAGTACAAATCAATTTTTATGAGACACAGTCTTGCTTTGTCACCAAGGCTGGAGTGCAGTGGTGTGATCACAGCTCACTGCAGCCTCAACCCACAGGGCTCAAGTGATCCTTCCACCTCAGCCTCCCAGGTAGCTGGAACTATAGGTGTGCACCAACACTCCAGGCTAATTTTTTAATTTTGTAGGGATAAGAGTCTCACTGTGTTGCCCAGGCTGGTCTCGAACTCCTGGGTTCAAGCAATCATCCTGTCCCAGCTTCCCAAAGTGCTGGGATTACAAATGTAAGCCACCACACCCAGCCAAGATTTTTAATTTAAAAAGGCCAGTTATAAACATGCCCCACATGAGACTCCAAAAAGATAAGTTCTAGACTTCATGGCCCAGAAGTAGTAGTATCCTGAATGAAAACAAATAAACCAAAAACCAAAAAAAACTAAAACTAAAACGTTTCCTCCTCCTCTTTTTGTTGCCTCTACACTAGTACTGACCATAGTGAGAAACACTGTGTGTGTGTGTGTGTGTGTGTGTGTGTGTGTATCACCGAATGGTATATTTTCAAACATTTTTGACCTTTGTTTGTGGAAAAGTTGCTTAACCTCTCTGATTCTTGGTTTCCCCATTTTACAGAATAGGACAACTATTTCTCAGAGACAGCGTGAGGATTAGGTATCATAATACATGCAGACATGTTTTTGGGAACTACAAAGGGCTATACGTGTGTTATATACTCCCCTGGGAACATTTGGTGCACACAGAAATTTTGGTGAGTCACAGAAAAGGCAGTTTTTATAAAAGCAGCTTCTCCAGCCCAATCCCTTGTATACAACAGTGAGTGTTTAATATATTTTATTGTACCAATGAGTTTATGCAAACTTAACCCATTCGGAAGTCATAATAAATGATGCCTGACACCACACTAGGAACTTGAGATTCAAATGGATGAAACAGGGTTCTTTTCTTCAAATAACTCATGGTCTAGCAGGGGAACCCTGGAAACAAATAACTACAAGGACTGTGACAGGGTACACAGTAGAAGTATATACCAGGTACAGTGTGGTATACAGGTAGGATAGACACTCCCAGGTCTTTTCACCCTTTCAGGCTCTTGTTCCATTGATCACCACATCTTCCTATGTCTTCATTCTCTCCCTGTCTACTGGCTCCTCCTCATAATCAAATAGCCATGTCACCCTCTTGGTCACAATCACAGTTTAGTGAGTGAGTCAGATAAGTACTTTAGGCAACTGCAGGATTCACAGTGGATTTTCATCTTAAAGTTAAACAGGAAAGTATGGCAATAGAGTATTGATATAGGAAGGTGTGTCTTTAGTTACTGCCATGTTCTGAGTAACTTGGTGAATGACAATTCACCAAGGACCCCAGAAGGAGGGAAAGTATTAGGAGCGGGAGGCTTTGCAAGGTCACAGGTTCAGATTTAGATGAACAAATAATTACAATGTTTAATACTTCATACTTGGCATGAAATGGGACAAGATAATTGTGGAATAAGAAAACTAAGTTAAAATCCTGGCTCTGTTGTACATGAGCTCTATGACATTGGGAAATTTTCTATGTGTTGAAGATTCCATTCACCCAACATTATTGATAAGATTTAAAAACAACAGTAGAATTTATAACATAGCACAATGGTTGAGAACACAGCCTCTGGAGTTGTATTGCTTGGATTTGAAACAGTGCTACCCTTTATTTGCTGTAGGAGAGTGAGCAAATTTTAACTTCTTAGTTTTCTTATCTATAAAACGGCATATTAAATAGTAGTTCTGACCTCATGGGGTTTTTATGACAATTCAGTTGCTTAATATATTAAATAGTATAGTAGAGTACCTGGTATATAGCAACTGCTAAATGTTTGCTAAATATATTAGGAATACCTATTTCAGAGTTCATTGCAAATTTCACAGGATATGAAAATTGTTAATTAGTTGTAACTATGTCACTATAGTCTCTTCCAAAATCCTGATTTTGGAAGCCATGACATGTCTTCTAGCTTCGAATTATCTTTAAAGTGAAACTGCACTGTTGAATCCTACAGCTCCTTGAAGTACTTGTCTGACTCTCCAACTAAACAGTGACAGTAACAGAGATGGTAGCATGGCCTAATTGGGACAGCTAATCTTTAGGTATCTGATCGTTCAATGTAGTCCTCAACAAGGGTCAGTCAGTCTCCTGCAGCCAGGGGGGCGCAGCAGAAGCTTCAGAGCACTGAAACCACAGATTGTCCTATTGAGGATGTGGCCCCCATACTGAAGGTCATGATAAGACCTAATAGCTCCAAGTTTGTTCTCCTTTCCTTCAGGACTTCTCCCTACATTCCCCCATTGACATTCCTCTCCATCTCATTGCCCATTGGCATAAGACACATACACATACCATTCACTAACAATTAGGACTAATCACGAGACAAACTTTGAATATGTGGATTGTGAGCTTCTTTAAGTAAGAAGAGTATAAAATCCAAATAAACATATTCAAAGAGAGGCATGCTTTTGGAATGGAAGCAGTCAAGTTTTGTTTAGTTTGGCACTGAGCTGTAAGAAACAAGGTCATATTAAATAGAGCTTCTATGGGTCTGTAGCCATTTATCACCACACAGATGTTTTCCAGCCCCACTCCTCACCTGCTGTCCTCTTGCTTTTTCCTCAGTCAGCTCTTTCCTATTCTCCACAGAGCTACTTCAATACTGCCCCCACTTTCTCTTAACCTCTTATATTACTCACACTTTCTCACCTCATACTCACTGGATAACTCTATTACCTCTCCAAGGGAAATGAATATCTCAGGTGTAACATACCTTAGTTTCATAATACAAATCTACCAACCTTCCTTATACCTATCCAGTTTTTTCTCCTTCCCTCCTGGTACAGTGAAAGGGGTAATTTTCCCCCATCTAAGATAAATTCCTTCACTGTGCTTCACATCCCAAGTCCTTCCACCCTCTCAGGCTCTTTTTCCATTGATTACTACATCTTCCTATACCTTCAAGACTTTCCCTCTGTAGGGGTTCCTCCCCATTAACAAATAAAGGTGCCCAAGTCTCTGACACCTCGAAAACCTTAAAACTCTCCTTCAATGTGACCTTTCTCTTTAGCTACCATCCTATTTCTTGCCTCTCCTTCAATAGTTAATCAAACTATTTGAAAGAATTATTTACTCATTGAATCCAGATCCTTATCTCCCACTTATTCCTCAGCCCACTGCCATCTGCTTTACCACTCTGCCACTCTATTGAAACAGTTTTCATTAATGATCTTTTCTGTCACCACCACTATAATACTCCATATTCTTCACAACTCCCTCCTTAAAATATTGTATATCCTCAATTCTCTTTATTTTGATGACTCTTTTGTATGCAATTCTCCCTCTGCTCATCACAGAAATGTTTTTTGTTAACAGCTTTGTTAAGGTATAATTACGTCTGAACTTGTTTCTAGACACAGGTAAGTTTAAATATATATATATATATATATAATTACATACCATAAACTTCACCAGTTTAAAGTGTACAATTCAATGGTTGTTAGAGTATTTACAAAGTTGTGCAAACATCATCATAATCTAATTTTGAATATGTTCATCATCACCAAAAGAAACCTTGTACCTATTAGAAGTCAATCCTCATTCCCCTTTCCCCTAGCCATAGGCAAGCATTAATCTACTTTCTGATGCTCTAGATTTGCCCATATTAGGCATTACATATAAAACAAGTATTACACAATATGTAATGTATTGTGTCTGGCTTCTTTCACTTAGCATAATGTTTTCAATGTTTACCCATGTTATAGCATCTATCAGTATTTCATTCCTTTTTATTGCTAAATAATGTCCCATTGTATGGGTATACTACATTTTCTTTATATAGTCATAGTCTATGGACATTTGAATTGTTTCCACTTTTGGCTATAGTGAATAATGCTGCTATGATTATTCATGTACACGCCTTTTTGTGAAACATTTTCATTTCCCTTGAATGGATACCTCACAGTAGAATTGTTGGGTCATATGGTAAGCTTGCTTACCATTCTAAAGGACTGCCAAACTATTTTCCAAAGTGGTAGTGATATCGTATATTCTCCCCAGTAATGTACGAGGGCTCAGGCTTCTCCACATCCTCACTAAGTCTTACTTTTAGTCTTTCTGGCTATAGCCTTTCTAGTGGGTGATAAATGGTTTCTCGTTGTAGTTTTAATTTGCATTTCCCCAGTAACTAATATTTTATTATTAGTTAAGCATCTTTTCATGCGCTTACTGTCCACTTACATATTTCTTTGGAGGAGCCTTGTTATTGACTTTTAGGCATTTTTAATATTCTGGATACAATCCAGGTTGCTGATCATTTTAAAGAGTGAATTTTTAGTGTTGTTGATTTTCCCTATTGTTCTTCTATTCTCTATTTATTTTCATTTGAATATTTAGTATTCCTATCCTTCTGCTTGTTTTGTGTTTTGTTTCCTCTTTTTTTGTGGAGATTTAAATGAATTAACCCGTAAGTACTGCTTTAGCTGCTTCTTGCTTTGGTGTTTTGATTACATCCATCTTGAAATATTCTCTGATTTCCACTGTAACTTCTTATTTGACCCACAGGTTATTTAGGAATGTGTTGTTCAATTTCTACATATTTGTGAGTTTCACATATTTCTTTCTGTCATCGATTTCTAAATTCCACTTTGGTTAGAGAACATAATTTGTATGATTTCAGTATTTTTAAATCTACTGAGGTATGTTTATGGCCTAGCATACGATATATTTTGCAGAAAGTTACATGTACTTGAAGGGAATATATATTTTATTGCTGTTGGGTGGAGTGGTCTTTAGATGCCTCTTAAACTGTTTTATAGTGTTCCCTTGTTGCTACTAGTAGCGTGGTACCACCAAGCCCCTCTTAATTGCTCACCATTAAGATACTCACTGTTATCGACAATGCTTTCAGGCATTAACTTCTCCAGATTTTGTTCCCCATAAATTCAGTCCCTTCAAGCAGAGATGCTATGCTTTATGCCCTGCCTTTCTACATATATAGAAACTCTGGACAAGTGTACCTGAACTGGGTGTGGGTATAGTAGACCACTTCTCCTCCCGAAACACCCTACTCTATTAGTGGACACTGAGGAGAGATGGTAGCCTCTGGTCATTTCAGCTTGCCAATCTCCATGTAGAAACCTTACCTTACAAATACACTGGCACACAGGAGATTGGGAACCCACTAGTCTTAGCCTATCACAGCTGAGGCAGAGGCCTCACCCCACAAGTGGGAGCTAGTCCTCTAGCCCAGACTTGTCTGCCTGGACTAGCACTTCTGCAAAATGAGGCTGTGGAGGGATAAGACACTGGTGGCTTTCTCCTCCTGGGTCAAACTATGGACTAGGAACTTGGGGGACAGAAGCCCCCATCTTCTTGGTCATATCCACAGGTAGCACATATAGTAGAGGTCTAGAGTAGAGCTTGTCATATGGGCCTCGGGGAGACAGAACAGCCTGTAGCTCAAATGTCACAGATTCTAACCATTTTTGCCAATATTTAGTAATTTTCTGAAATACTTCTTCATTTGTTATATGCCCTTATGACAATTTCTAAAGACTTTATGTGTATACATGTGCGTGCACGTGTGCATACTCACATAGTTGTCATGAAATAATGGTGTTTCTCTGGGAAATGCGTTCACCAAGATCCTCATATAACTATAACAAAAATGCAGGTTTGGACACAGCCATTTGCAGAGTCCAATTAACAAGAGCAAGGTCTGGTATAAAGAAAGTGACTTTTTATTCCAAAGCTAGCTTAGGGGAAGAAATACAAGCTTCCTGCCATAGAGGTACCACTTCACTTTTGGAGCAGAAAGTGGACACTTTTAAAAGGGGACCTAGCACGAATGGCACACAGGGGAGGAAGCGAACAGGTAAGGGTCTGCATGCTCACTTTGGTGCCTTATGTACCACACAGCGAACTGGTGCCTTTGTGGGCAGAACTAGATTGTAAAGGTGGCCAAAACTCTCCAGGTGGGAGAGAGTGTCATAGCAGGAATACTTGGGGTTGTAAATTGACGGTTGTCCCTCAAGGCAGTCTCCTGGTGGGAGAGAATTCTGCTCTCGAGCTTCTAAGAACATAGTTAGATGAACTTGAGTGTCTGATGAAGGGGAGATAAAAGGTTATAATTGTATTTCTAAAGGGCTACGTAAGAAGTGGGGAACAGGGAAATTGATAAAATAAGAGAAAATAATAATAATAACTTATGTTCTTTTTCTTAGAAATATGGGTATACTCAATTATAATTTCCCACTGTCAGGTTCCATTTTACTTCTATGGGATTTGGGTGCCATATTCACTCTGGCTACTTCCTGCTGAGAAAGGGCATAGTCATTAGTTGTCAAAATGAAACTGATCTACTTGGAGTTGGAAATATTCACAAGTACCCAGACTCACAGATGATGTTTGTTGGAACATTATGGTGTGAAGTTTGAAGAGTCTTTGGGAAAGCTTGTCTTGGATTTCCATACAGAGTGTGCAATTGCTGTAAACTCCACAACAGAGGAATATGCCTATCCCTGTAATCAGGGCCAATGTTACAAGCAGCTTTTTCTACCAAGATGGTCTTGACCTGAACCAGGATGCTGACCATTGGTCTATTGACAATATTGTGTCAGACATAGGTTTGAGTTGTTGGTGCATGTCTTGCAAAGCTAGAGACATTTTCCCAAATTATCTTGGATGTATACACAGCAGTTACTCTTAATTATCATTCAGGTTTCCCACTGCCAATTGTAACTGGATATGATTACAGGATGGCTAAATATGTATTTAAAAGGTTACAAGAAGTTATGAATACTCATGAAGGTGGTCATAAGCCCTGTCTAGTCCATGAGAATGGATTAGTTTAGTTAAACAGCTGTGTTTCATCCAGAAGGTAGCACTGCGGATGGGCTAGGCCTCTGTATGTGATGAAGGCAAACAGATTTTTAATAAGAGGCATTTCTATGGAAACATATGAAAAATAAAGGTTAATGTTGGGCACAATTTTCCAGATGTTAGACTCACAGCATCTTTAGTTACAGAGGAGGAAAGTTGTGGCAGCCTGACATGTTTTTCTTGCCTGTATTATAAGGAATAATGTAGTAGCAATTTCATTAAGTTCAGATCAGGAAAATGGAAAAAAAAAATTGAAAGTGTTTGTTTAGGGACTTGGAGCCAGAAAGAATTCAGAATTTAGTCCAAATTGCAGAAAATAATAAAAACTCAAAAACAATGGACAAGACTAGAATCTAACACAGGTGTACTATAGTTTCTTCTGAAACATAATTTTTCTCTCTCCAGTCACCATTTTTACTAAAGACAAATCATAGTAGAATAAATTTATTTGGAAAGTAAGGTTTAGTCTTATTTTGCTTGTCCTAATTATTTGCATCAAGTACAGCAAGAATAATTATTTGCCATATAAGTTCCTTTGCAACTTGGCTTTGCTGGAATTTTTATTTATATGGAATCTTAGATTAAAACTTTTAAAGCCCAGTCATGGATTTATTGGTGCCTGCAAATACCTGCATGGACTGAGTGAATTCCTCTCCTTTTGAAGTCCCAAGATAACCTGGGGCTCCTGAGCCTGTCAGAAAGTGGCCTTCTTTACTTACCACAGGTCAGGAAACCCTGTACAGGGACTGCATGGACAAGGTATTAGGCTAGTTTTTCCCAAGGGGGCTTTAATTGGCTCTATAAGTCAATTTTGATTTTTTAAAGCCATCTGTTCATATCTGAAAGTATGCCAATCCAGTTAAAGCCTTGGTAAAATAACCAGTGTCTCCAATGGTGTCCTGTTACAAAAGAACAGAATCTTATTGAATTTATGTAAATAACTATACTGCTATAAACTAAGTATACTTACAAATAGTTTTCAAGTTCTGGGGAAATCAGGTAGAAAGAAATATGCTCCAAATTTTTCTCACACGAGTGTACTTTACCCAATTGTTGAAAGCTATAAATAGCTCAAAAGAGAAAAAGGTTTCTGGACTCTGAGAAACAAAAGAATTAGCAATGCTTCAAACAAAAATTCATAGAAAGATTAGTCTTCTATTAGTTCAGTCTATGCAATTAACTCCTGTTCTGCTCAATATTCATGAACATATTAGCTCTCTATGGGAGTCTTGGAAGTTTTTTTGTCCATTCGAGTGTCACAATCTCCAAAGTTATTAGAGACCTGAATTCAAGAATACCTGTCAGAATCCTATAGCTGATTATAAAAAGGCCTTTGAAAAGAATCAAAATAAAATAACAATTATGGATGATAAAATCTCAGAACACTCACAGATAAAGACACAATTGACAAGGAAATCTGGTCATCTCTGTGGCATACAATAATTTAACATAGCAATCTTAATTATTACTGATAACATACCCTGAGACATCAGAATTATGGGGATACACAATTCTGAAAAACATACCAATAACATTTTTATATGAATATAACCCAAAGAAAGAAAGTTAAACACCATTTTATATGTAACAGTGCCTCCTGTATGGCTTTAATATACCAAATAAGCCAAATATATCTCTTTTGGACTTCAGGGGACCTAATGAAAGAGTTAACCAGGTCAAAAAAAAAGCTTAATTTAGAAATTGACTTTGAAAAGTTTATCTAATATCAAAGCTTTAAACACCTGATATTACAAAATAGATTCCCAGCTTACTGTAAGCTATTTATTTAACCAAAACAATTCAAAAGTTCTTTAAATTCAAAAATCTTTACTCATTGATAGAAGGCAGACTCAGCTTTCCAAACAAAACCCAATAAAGACAGCATGAGGACAATTGAATCTCTTTTCTCTCCCTTCTTTTTTCTATCATTACTCAAAAGGAAAACAAAAATCTTTCATTATATTTTAATATCACATGAAAATCTTGTTCAAAAGAGAAAGCCAAATTTCACCTTTGCATTTAGTGTGCTATTAATGTTAAACCCAATTCTTAATAAAACCTTACAAACAAATCTGTCCAATCTTAATTAGTTTGATTATAATTTAAAATTTCCATAAGCCTTTCATAACGCTTTACAATTTTCCATTAAAGAGCAGATCACTACTCTAAGAAGACCTTGTGATTCCAACACATGGGCCCAGATTCTGGCCCTGCATCAGTGTGCTTTTATTTTAATGTTTAATTTTCAGAAAAACTAAATAGCGTCCTACAAATTTTAGCCTACTTGCTCACACCCACAGAACTTCCTTTACAAGATCAATCTCTCAAAACTCTTTTACAACTTGCTTAAGCTCTCAGTTTTGTTCTATTATTCTTTTAGCTTAGGAAAATCCTTAAAAACCTCTGGACTAGACAAAATTACATTTCCTTTAACAAAAACCATAATTATATGCCTTCTTATAACCTTTTACTAAAAATACATTCTACCTTCCTTATACACCTTGCATGTAAAGCTGTTTCTTCAGTAGTCTCAGTTACGTGTTACAATGTTAACTCTCTGCAACTTTTGTTTTTGGTGAAAAACCCAGTAAGTAAGCAATTTTAACCACGTATCAATCAGATTATGGAGCCCAGGACAAAGACAGAGCTGCAGACAATGTCTGACTCTTCCCAGCCTAGCCAGGGAAACTGGCTAACTCTATGTCCCCAGGCCTTAACTAGAGAATCTAATTGGCTATAAACAGACACGTTAAGTAATGATTAAAAGACCTAGAAGCAGCTTATGACCTTAAAGCATCTAGAAAACAGTATCTGACCTGCCTAATTTAGACCAAATGTCTAAACGTTGAATACAGTTTTATTTTATCAATAAGCTTTAAAACTAGGTTTATTTACCAACGATTACTACAGTCTTGTGAACTAATAGGCATTACAGTTTTTATTTTTCTAGAAAAATATTTGATTTAAGCACTTATTTTTCTTTAAGCCAATTAGAGCTCTTTTATATAAGCATTACACATACAACACATATACATACACAGACAGCAGATCTGGTAGGGAGATAAAATATTAGATACAAGAGGAAGGAGGATTGGACAGGAGTAAATGGAGAATCAGACAGAATTCCATTGACTGAGAAGTTTTTAGGGGGCAAGCAGGGGTTTTAAAACAATATATGTACACATATAGCCCAAATATCACCTTTAAGTTAATTTCTAACTACAGAGCTCTCAAAAAAATATATTTTTTAAAATCTTTTATTACCAGCTTTCAGCTAGGACAAAGGGCCAATATTTCTGACTTTTTTTTTTTTAAATAAAGGTAACCTCCTACATGAAATCAATAAGCCTTAACCAAGGGTATGACTTAACCGTAGGTGCATGGGGCATTTTTGAAAAGAAGGCAAGTGATTTTCAAAAGCTCAGGGAAAGGAAAATTTCAAGACAGGAAATCAGAAGCTTTCCATAAAGTGAAAAAGAATCAATAAATGGCCAAAAGTCACACAAATAACAAACCAGAATGGACTTATTCCCTAAGCTGGGAATTGCACCTAGGCTGTTCTTGTGAAAGGCCAAAGCCTACTGAGGTATGGGATGGGCCACATGCCACTGACCTTTCCAGAAGGACCTAGAGCAGTAATGTTTGAGCTTCCAAAGGATTTTAATTGCTCACAAGAATTAAGGCTAGACATGACATTATCATGTACCCTTTTTAGACCCAAGAGTCAAAGCCCTGTCTTAATAGCACAAGGACTTAAAAAGCAATACAGAAAGTTACATGTATAACCTTTTCAACTCCGTAATTTGAATTAACTTTTAGATAACTTTTGAGTTAGTCAAAATTATTTTTCTCAATAATGAGAGGTGAAGCGAGCTGGACTTCCTGGGTCAGAGTAGGGACTTGGAGAACTTTTCTGTCTAGCTAAAGGTTTGTAAACACACCAATCAGCACTCTGTAAAAATGCGCCAATCAGTGCTCTGTGTCTAAAGGTTTGCAAACACACCAATCAGTACTCTGTAAAAACGCACCAATCTGCTCTCTGTGTCTAGCTAAAGGTTTGTAAACACACCAATCAGCACTCTAAAAATGGACCAATCAGCACTCTGTAAAATGGACCAATCAGCAGGACGTAGGCAGGGCCAAATAAGGGAATAAAAGCTGACCACCCCAGCCAGCAGTGGCAACCTGCTCAGGTCTCCTTCCATGCTGTGGAAGCTTTGTTCTTTTGCTCTTTGCAATAAATCTTGCTGCTGCTCACTCTTTGGGTCCGCAGTACCTTTATGAGCTGTAACACTGCAAAGGGCTGTAGTTTCACTCCTGAAGCCAGCGAGACCACCAACCCGCCAGGAGGAACAAACAACTCCGGACACACCACCTTTAAGAGCTGTAACACTCACTGGGAAGGTCTATGGCCTCACTCCTGAAGTCAGCAAGACCACGAACCCACCAGGAGGAAGAAACTCCAGACACATCTGAACATCAGAAGGAACAAACTCCAGACACACCATCTTTAAGAACTGTTACACTCACCACAAGGGTCCGCGACTTCATTCTTGAAGTCAGTGAGCCCAAGAACCCACCGGAAGGAACCAATTCCAGACACATTTTGGCGACCCAGATGGGACTGTCGACTATCACCAAGCGGTGAGTACCATCGGACCCCTTTCGCTTGCTAGTCTGTCCTATTTTTCCTTAGAATTCAGGGGATAAACACGGGGCACCTGTCGGCCAGTTAAAAGCGACTAGCACGGCTGCCGGACTAAAGACACAGGTGTCAGGCTTTCTGGGAAAGGGCTCTCTAACAACCCCCAACTCTTCGAAGTTGGGAGCATTGGTTTGCCTGGAACAAGCTTCCATTTTTCCTGTACTTCCAGGCTGAGCCAAGGGTCGACAGAGAGGAAGGCCATTCAGCTCTGGGGTCCCGACAAGTTGGTTGACCCTGTGGCCATGAGCGGAACTCTCAAAGTCATGTTGTCCAAGTGAGGTTCGCCTGTCTATCCTATCTATCCTGACCCTTGCCTCCTGGGTTCTAATGCTTGTCAGATAAACTTCCTCTCGCCTCTCTTCTCTGAGGCTAGTCCCGCTTCTAAAAACTACTCCCTGTCTCTGGTGCTTTTCTAGTTTCTCCTGTAAGAATGATTTCTATTATAAACTCCAGGACTCTGTTACCTTCTTTAGGTACCTGGGCTCACCAGTTAAAAGGACATAATTTTTGCCCAAAGCCCCGTTGGGGCAGAGGACTATCTTATCTGGAATTTGAGGATCCCTCCTCAGACTAGCAGGCCTAACAAAAGATATTCCTGAAGCTAGGATATGGGGAGCCTCAGAAATTTTATCCTTCCTATTCACATAAATGAGGACAAAAGGTATCACTCTTCCAACTCTGGAGATCCCTCCCCTCCCTCAGAGTATGGCCCTCCACTTCATTTTTGGGGCATAACATCTTTATAGGACAGGGTAAAGTCCCAATACTAACAGGAGAATGCTTAGGACTCTAACAGGTTTTCGAGAATGTGTCAGTAAGGGCCACTAAATCCACTATTTCTCAGTCCTCTTTGTGGTCTAGGAGGACAGGCAAGGGTGCAGGTTTTCGAGAATGCATCGGTAAGGGCCACTAAATCCGACCTTCCTCGGTCCTCCTTGTGATCTAGGAGGAAAACTAGTGTTTCTGCTGCTGCGTCAGTAAGTGCAACTATTCCGATCAGCAGGGTCCAGGGACCATTGCAGGTTCTTGGGCAAGAGATGCTTCTGCTGCTGCGTCGGTGAGTGCAACTATTCCGATCAGCAGGGTCCAGGGACCGTTGCAGGTTCTTGGGCAGGGGGAGAAACAAACAAAACCGCGGGTGGTTTTGTCTTTCGGATGGGAAACAGGCATCAAGATGCCCACCCTTGAAATGCATTCTAAGCCATTGGGGCCAATTTAACTCGCAAACCCTGAAAAAGAGGTGGCTCATTTTTTTCTGCAGTACGGCCTGGCCCCAATATTCTCTCTCTGGTGGGGAAAAACGGCCACTTGAGGGAAGTATAAATTACAATACTATCCTGCAGTTTGACCTTTTCTGTAAGAGGGAAGGCAAATGGAGTGAAATACCTTATGTCCAAGCTTTCTTTTCATTGAAGGAGAATACACAACTATGCAAAGTTTGCAATTTACATCCCACAGGAGGACCTCTCAGCTTACCCCCATATCCTAGCCTCCCTATAGCTCCCCTTCCTGTTAATGATAAGCCTCCTCTAATCTCCCCCACCTGGAAGGAAACAAGCAAAGAAATCTCCAAAGGACCACAAAAAACCCCCAGGCTATCGGTTATGTCCCCCTTCAAGCTGTAGGGGGAGGGGAATTTGGCTCAACCCGGGTACATGTCCCCTTCTCCCTCTCTGATTTAAAGCAGATCAAGGCAGACCTGGGGAAGCTTTCAGATGATCCTGATAGGTATACAGATGTCCTACAGGGTCTAGGGCAAACCTTCTATCTCACTTGGAGAGATGTCATGCTATTGTTAGATCAAACCCTGGCATTTAATGAAACGAATGTGGCTTTAGCTGCAGCCAGAGAGTTTGGAGATACCTGGTATCTTAGTCAAGTAAATGATGGAATGACAGCTGAAGAAAGGGACAAATTCCCTACTAGTCAGCAAGCTGTCCCCAGTATGGATCCCCACTGGGACCTTGACTCAGATCATGGGGACTGGAGTCGTAAACGTCTGCTGACTTGTGTTCTAGGACTAAGGAGAATTAGGAAAAAGCCCATGAATTATTCAATGATGTCCACCATAACTCAGGGAAAGGAAGAAAATCCTTCTGCCTTCCTCGAGGGGCTACGGGAGGCCTTAAGAAAATATACTCCCCTGTCACCTGACTCACTTGAGGGTCAATTGATCCTAAAAGATAAGTTTATTACCCAATCAGCTGCGGATATCAGGAGAAAGCTTCAAAAGCGAGCCCTGGGCCCTGAACAAAATCTGGAGGCATTATTAAACCTGGCAACCTCAGAGTTCTATAATAGGGAACAAGAGGAACAGGCCCAAAAGGAAAAGCAAGATCAGAGAAAGGCCGCAACTTTAGTCATGGCCCTCAGACAAACAAACCTTGGTGGTTCAGAGAGGACAGAAAATGAAGCAGGCCAATCAACCGGTAGGGCTTGTTATCAGTATGGTTTACAAGGACACTTTAAAAAAGATTGTCCTATGAGAAACAAGCTTCCCCCTCGCCCATGTCCACTATGCCGAGGCAATCACTGGAAAGCACACTGCCCCAGAGGACAAAGGTTCTCTGGGACAGAAGCCCCTAACCAGATGATCCAACAACAGAACTGAGGGTGCCCGGGGCAAGTGCCAGCTCATGTCATCACTCCCACTGAGCCCCGGGTACATTTAACCATCGAGGGCCAGGAAATTGACTTCCTCCTGGACACTGGCGCGACTTTCTCAGTGTTAATCTCCTGTCCTGGACAGCTGTCCTCAAGGTCCGTTACCATCCGAGGAATCCAGGGACATCCTGTAACCAGGTATTTCTCCCACCTCCTCAGTTGTAATTGGGAGACTTTGCTCTTTTCACATGCCTTTCTTGTTATGCCTGAAAGTCCCACACCCTTATTAGGGAGGGATGTATTAGCCAAAGCTGGAGCGATTATCTACATGAATATGGGGAACAAGTTACCCATTTGTTGTCCCCTACTTGATGAAGGAATCAACCCTGAAGTCTGGGCACTGGAAGGAACAAACTCCGGACACACCATCTTTAAGAACTGTAACACTCACAGCTTCATTCTTGAACTCAGCGAGACCAAGAACCCACCGGAAGGAACCAATTCCAGACACAATAAGAACCCATGTTCTTTGGTACATTTTATATAAACCTAGGAAGCAATAAGTCCTGAACTGTGTATCAGATATTAGCAGTTTATAGATGAGAACCATTCCACAAGTTTTGGAACATGTTTCCCATACAATAACCCCTTTTTAATTGGCAATGACCCAGACATCCAATAAGCATTCAAAACAATTCTAAGATTTTAAAGTATACAATAAGTCTACTTACAAGCATTTATGTCATTTATATGTACCCAACTTTCCCATTTCTAACAGTTTATTTAGATTACTTCTGAAAACTGAGCTATTACACAAAAGTGGTCATATTTAAAGTTATTTCCCTGTTAACCATTTTAAAGCCTGTAAACATTAGGTGTTTAAGTAAGAACCTTAAAGTTAAACATATGGGCATTTTGTCAATAACTCAGATTTAGAAGTTATCATTGAACGAATAACAATTTAGTTACTGTCAAAAAATATATACAAACTCACCACTTTATGGTGAAATTCACACTACTAAGCTATTCTTTCATGAAATTGGAACTTGTTTACATGGCCAAACTTTGTTTGCCCCAATACATAATCCAGTAAAAGCTGTGAACTTAAATTTTGGTAAAGCACTCTCTGTGGTGGCTTTTTTAAAAAGAAACATTTTACCCTTTTTCCCTTCAGTTTCAAATGAGTTTCCAATGTTTACGTTCTAGTTAGACCACCAATAATGAGTCCTATCTCAGTACCAGCAGCTTAGTAACAGCAGATTTAAAGCAGGCAGAAAAGAAGAGAAAGATATAGCCTGGCAGGCCTCCACGCAGAAGCCAGGTTTTACAAGTGGGGCATGAGAAAGAAAGGAGGGGAAGAAGGTTTTATGAGTGGGGAATGAGACAGAAAGGAGGTAAAGTGACTGAAAGGAAACTTGGGAGCCTTCCAGCCATCACACAGTGCAGGGTCACTACCCCCACCATTCTCATTTATCTTCCATTAAAGAGAGTCTCAGTACCCTAAGTGGGAGGCTCTCCCAGATAGTCAGAAGGGTGAAATTGGAGGTGGAGAGTAAAGGGATCAGGGCTCATACACAAAGTCATACATTTACACATAGAAACAAACAGCATGCTTCCGAATGAATCACCAATCAAGGGATTGGGTGAGATCCTGGATCCCCCACCCCAGTTCCAAATGGCTCCACAGGCAGCTGAGTCCAAGCCCAGCAAATGCTCCTTTGGTGCTGCACATACAAACAAATGTAAATGTATAAAATGATGAAATGGTGTCACTATCAGCCAAGTCTAAATAAAGCAGGGCCCCAGCAGCATCCCAAGAGAGGCAGAAAGTGGTCAAGTGCACTCTAACTCACTCACTTAATTCCAGAGTTTGCTAGCTGCTTTAGAGGTCACTTTCTTTGTACCCGTGAAGCATTGAAAGCAGCAGACATCATGATAGGAGGTGAAAGGGAGGTTCACCAAGAACAAAAGCCTTTCTGGCAGCTGCTGGGAAGTTCCCTAATGGTCCTGTCACAGGTCTGCTAGCCAAGAGCAGCTGGCACTCACAGGCGACCCCACGCCTGACCCAGTGGTGAAACCAGGCTGACAGGCTTGGATCGCCTAGGGCACACAGAACTTCCCCATATGGGCCACCAAAACTAACTAAAATGCAAGTTCAGTTGCTTGCCACTTGCACAGTGTCCAATTAACAAGAGTGAGGTCTGGTATAAAGAAAGTGACCTTTTATTCAAAACCTAGCTTACGGGAAGAAGTACAGATTTCCTTCCTTAAAAGTATCGCTTCACTTTTAGAGCAGAAAGTGCATGCTTTTCAAAGGGGGACTAGCATAAATGGCATGCAGGAGAGGAAGCAAACAGGTGGGGGTCTGCATGCTCACTTTGTTGCTTCATCTACCAGGCAGTCGAGTTGGTTTCTTCATGGACAGAACTAGGTTGTAAAGGTGGCTGAAGCTCTCCGGGTGGGAGAGTTTTGTAGCAGGCATACTTTGGGTTGTAAACTGACTATTGTCCTCGTGGCAGTCTCCTCGTGGGAGAAAGCTCCACATTGGAGCGTCTAAGCACATAGTTAGATGAAATTGCCTTGTAGGAAGTGTCTGGTGAAGCAGAGGTAAAAGGTTATAATTGAATTTCTAAAGGGCTAAGCAGGAAGTGGGGAACAGGGAGAAAAGGAAAAAATAGAGAAGGAGTAACCAAAATAAGAAATAATAACTCATTCTCTTTTTCTTAGAAATATGAAATACTCAGTTACATAACCATCTGGAAGTCTCAAATGTAGATACCTCTCAGAGAGATCTTCACTGTCCTCTCTCTACACCCTCTACTGGATGATCTCATTTATATCCTCTTCACCTACTGCCCATGCACCGATGACTCCAAAATCTACATCTCTGGCTCATTCTTCCTTCCTAGGCTGCACATCAGGGTATCTCCGGCCTTTTGAACATCTCCAAGTTAATGCCCCTTGGGTACCAGTAGTACAGGATTCCTGACTTAAAAGTACCGCTTCTCTTTTGGAGCAGAAAGTAGGCGCTTTTATATTTTTCCTCTATTAGGTTCCATCTAAGGGAATGGCACACCATCAACTCAGTTGCTCCAGTCAAATATTCTAAAAATATATCCCTGATATCCACACCTCTTTCTCATCTCCAACATCCTATTAAACAACTTATACTCCTTTAAATGCCACATATTTATGTCTTTTTTTTTTTTTTTTTTTTTTTTTTTTTTTTTTTTTTTTTTTGACAAAGCCTTGCTTGGCTGCCAAGACTAGAGTGCAGTGGCACAATCACAGCTCACTGCAGCCTCAAACTCCTGGGCTTAAGCAATCCTCCTGCCTCAGCCTCCTAAATTGTTGGGATTACAGGCATGAGCCACTGTGCTTGGCTCACATATTTCTTGAATGTATCTACTTATTTCAACATAGTCAATACCCTAGTTCAGGTCACCATCATTTCTCACCTGGACTATTACCACAGCCTCCTCTTAGCCCCTTAGCAAACAATTTTCTACTCTTCGGATTGAGGTCTTGTCTCCTTTCCTCAAATCCCCGAACAAGTCACATCAGACTCTCTGTAATCTGGCTTTTTCTTACCCAATCAGTTTCATCTCCAGAAGATCCTTTCTTCTCTTTTATACCCTTACACTACATTCTAGACATAATGAACAAGTTCTTGTTCCCCAAAGCACCATATTTTATCTGTCTTCCAGAACCTCGCATTTATTCTTCCTTCTCTGTTAAATCCCCTTTCACTACTTTTACTGGCTAAATGCTATTTATCCTTCAGATGTCAAATTACATAGCATTTCCTCCAAGAAACTTTTTCTCTTCTCCCTGGCCTCATATAGATTAGTTCCCTGTACTATGAGCTAGCAGAGCTGACTGAATCCCCGCTATCATAAAAAATAGTTAGGGCCGGGCGCGGTGGCTCAAGCCTGTAATCCCAGCACTTTGGGAGGCCGAGGCGGGCGGATCACAAGGTCAGGAGATCGAGACCACAGTGAAACCCCGTCTCTACTAAAAAAAAAAAATACAAAAATTAGCCGGGCGCGGTGGCGGGCGCCTGTAGTCCCAGCTACTCAGGAGGCTGAGGCAGGAGAATGGCGGGAACCCGGGAGGCGGAGCTTGCAGTGAGCCGAGATCGCGCCACTGCACTCCAGCCTGGGCAACAGCGTGAGACTCCGTCTCAAAAAAAAAAAAAAAAAAAAAAAAGTTAGTACATTTTGTTGGAATGTATAATCTGTCTCAATACACTGCGAGTTCCATAAAGACAGGAGCTATTTCTGATTTGCTCAACCCACATACCCTGAGGTAGCAGAATGCTTGGCCTAAAGTTCTGAATAGCTTTATCACAGCTAAAGCACAGTTGTAAGGATGGAGGCACTAGATCAATGCAAATACTTGACTATTTATCTACCAGGTTAAAGCTAGATGGAAAAGTACAGCTTAAAGAACTCAAAATTTACCGATCGAAACATGATGGAGGCCCCTTCTTCATATATTAAGTACTAAGATTTAATTCAGAATTAGAAAAAGGTCAATGTAAATAGTCTTGGACAGCAAATGTTTCTGCGAAAGTTTTCCTTGCTCTAAATCAAATGTAATAGTAAATTTTTTTAAATAGATTTTGTGTATATTTAAGGTATACATGTTATGGGATATATATAGATAGTAAAATAGCTACTATAATGAAGCAAATCAACATATAAATCATCTCACACCATTATGCTTTTTTTTTTTTTTTTTTTTTTTTTTTTTGAGACAGAGTCTCACTCTGTCGCCCAGGCTGGAGTGCCTGGGCTCACTGCAAGCTCCACTTCCCGGGTTCACACCATTCCCCTGCCTCAGCCTCCCAAGTAGCTGGGACTACAGGCGCCTGCCACCACACCCGGCTAATTTTTTGTATTTTTAGTAGAAACGGGGTATCACCGTGTTAGCCAGGATGGTCTCGATCTTGTGATCTCGTGATCCGCCCGCCTCGGTCTCCCAAAGTGCTGGGATTACAGGCGAGAGTGACCGCGCCCGCCCAAGAGCAGCCATTTTTTATGGCAGAATGGCAACAGCATTCTGCATACCTGGTTATCTAATCCCAGCTTTGTTCCGTATTGGAAGCGTGACCTGTATCATTTTACCTAACCTTGCTGAGACTCAATTTTCTCATCTGAATTGGAGCTAACAGAACCTCCCCTGCCCCCATCTGACTTTGAGCTCAAATAATTTATGCGAAAACAGTGTAATAAATTTTTCTTTAAAAATACATTAGGACTGAGCTAACTCCTAAAATGTCCACTAGGGTGCGTGATGCCTCCACTGGAACCACCTGCTAAGAATGACTTTGCAGTCTACTACATATGTCTTTTTTTAACACCCAAGAAATGAGGTCTAAGTTTGAATGAGTAGATAAAATATAATTGTTACCAACTCTGCCCTGAGCCCTCTATCCCCTCAGCACTAGCCCCAAAGTCTAAACTCCCAGAGGTCCTGGCCTGCTTCTTCACATTGTTGTGAATGCTTACACAGGTCACAGTGTTAATGGATCTTCTTGGACCACGGATGGGCTTTTTGGTTCTCCATGTTTACCATCCAGTACAGAGGAGAACCACTGAATTCATTATGAGATATTGTCATCATCTTCATCTAAAGAGCATGAGCTTTTGAGTAAGACAAAACTGAATTTCCATTCCCAACCCACATTCTAGTCCTTTGATTCATTTCATTGATTTCAGGTTTATAGCCTTACTTTCTAGTCCTTTGATTCATTTCATTGATTTCAGGTTTATAGCCTTAACTCTGGGAATAGAAGTCTGAGACACCTCAAGTGCTATTTGGAGACTGAGTTGAGAGAACAGCTTTCCCCTCTCCTCAGGTATGGGAATATCAGTGTCCATAATTTGAAATTGCAAACTCTGTTTTTGGTAGTGGTAGGGGTTGCAGGATGGACGGATTTCTCTAGGCCATTTGGAGTCAGCCTGGGTCAGAGAACTAGTCTAGCAACAAAACCTACAGTGTCTGGCCCTTCTAGTATACACTGTGCGGTAGTTGTAAATTGTATTTTTTGTATTACATTTCCCTCACATTATCTGGTAATCTTCAGTAAAATCTCATTAAAAGTCACGGCCTAGTCTCTGATGGTGCTGTAGGAAATTAGAGAAGGGTGTGGGCACATTATGGGGTAAGAAGCTAGAAAAGGGAGAGCAGGATTCCCTTTTGAGTCCAGAGTGGTAGTATCCTTATTTACCACTTGGATACCACTGTGCCCAGAGGAGCAGCAACTTCATGAGGGTCAGAGCTTGCAGGCAGTGATACGGTGGAGAAGACAAAGACGACTTTCTGGAAAACAGATAAACTAGTAACAGGCCTACTTTTAGCCAACACACTGCAATTGTATGATTTATTACAAAAGCACCCCATCTGAATTGATGGCTTGTCCCCAGCCTCAGTGCTTGGTAAGTAAAAAATCTGTGTGGGAATTAGGAAACAAAAGCAAACACAAAACAGGCCTATTCCACCCTGCACTAGGTCTTGGTGACTAGAGCTTGGTCTAGATTTCAGACCCAAGTTTTCTGCTATGCTTTTTGTACTTGTGCAAAAGGCAAAAGCAGTACAAATTCCATTATGGCCGAGCATTAGCCTAAAAAATTCTAAGGAATAGCGAGATGCCTGTATGGTGTATACTTAACAATAAAAAGACCATGGATTATTTGGAAATATTCTGGATGAGGCCACCTATGCTATCCTTGTTTGAATTATATATATTTTTATTTGTAAATAGAAAGACTGGAAATTATATATTTAAATTTGGTTATCTGTGTAAAGGAATCGTGTGATTTTTTACATGTAATAATTTTTTAAATGTTTATTTTTAATTGTGAGTACATAGTAGATATATATATATATATATGTATGGGGTATATGGGATATTTTGATAAAGACATACAATGTGTAATAATCACATCAGGGTAAAAGGTGCATCCATCACCGCAAGCATTTATCCTTTGTGTTACATACAATCCAATTATACTTTTAGTTATTTTTTAATGTACAATTAAATTATTGACTATAGTCACCCTGTTGTGCTATCAAATACTAGATCTTATTCATTTTTTATTATTTTGAAATTTTAAAATTTTTTTGAAATTAAGATGAATTAATTTTGTAATCAGAAAAAAATATTCAGTGCCTTTTTAAAAAAAGGTAAATAGTAGAATGAGTGTCCCAACTGGAACCTAAACCTATGTCCATCACTAGGGTTTAAAGTGTTCTGGTAATGTGTGACATACTGAAGGGAATAAAATCCTTTGGCATGTAGAACTGGGGGCTTTGCAAGGAAAAATTCACACTAAGGGAAGAGCAGTCTGCAAACAAGTTTAGCTCAAGAACAAAAGCTAGGTTTTTGGAGAAGAGGAATGAATCTTTCTGGGCTGTGCATCTGTCTTCTGATCAGCCTTCTGCACTTAAGTCTAGAGGGGGCCTATAAGTAAACTGTGAAGAATACTTTTTTCAATTTTTATTATGGAAAATTTCAAACATATACAAAAGTATAGAGAATAGTATAATGAACTCTCAAACATCCATCACACAGCTTCAGCAATTATCAATTTATGGCCAATCTTGTTTCATCTATGCACTCAATTACCCCACACTCAGATGATTTTGAAGCAAATACCAGTAGCATATCATTTCACCTGTACATTTTTCAGTATACTTCTCTAAAAGATAAGAATGTTTTAAAACAACATAACCACAGTACCATATCACATCTTTAAAAAACAAATCAAGAAGTTACGTTTTTATTTCAAATTATGTAACAATTGGGGACACAATCAATACATTTCACTGGTATCATGAGGAAGAGTGTCACACTAAAATGGAGTCCAAGCTTTTATCGATGCAATTGCTTTATAATGTAAAAGAAAAAAATCAAACTACCATATTAGAACCACTTTGGGTCATTTGTAAGGAACTGGAGAAGACTGCTGATATCACACATCCCATGGCAAACTCCATAAGATTTCTTCTAAACACCTTTGTTATTTTCTTAAAGTTATTCTGGAGGCAGCTGATCCAAGTCCTCGTTTTTTAAAAATCCTTCATTTTGTTTTCCCCTGTAATGGCAGCCTCTTTCCTAAATGCCTTTTCCAAGTGACAACGATTTTGCCCTCTCTCAGCCCTCTGCATTCTCATATGCAGAAATCAGGTAGGATAAGGAGCTGTGTGTACTAGAAAAGGGATGAAAACTACAGCCAAATGGATCAGTGAGAGAGGCAAAAGAAACCTAGACAAACTAAATGGCATAATTAACTTTGGAAACTGCCTATGATATAGCCTGTTAGCTCTGGCATCAAATAATACAGTATGTTAAATCTGTAAAATGAGGAAACTGTTTCCTCAAAGAGATGTTAAGATGACGTGTAAGAAGTGGTTAGGGCAGGCATTGCAAAAAAAAATGTTTTATATATCATTTTAAAGTTTATTTTTATAAAAACTCACAACATTATTTTACGTCCACTATTTATTTTTACAATTACCTTTATAGCAAGTGATAGTTTTTGAATAAAATTTTAAGCAAATCATCAACAGTACAAAAACACTAGAGTTGTTACACGAAGGACTGATTCTACAAAACATTACCCTAGGCGATGGTATAATCTTAAAACTGTGCAGCTACTGTGTGGTATGACATAGAAATAGGAGTAATAATTCTTGTCCTCAAGTATCTTACAACTGCCTTGAAATATTTCTGAAACACCTGATACACAAAAGCCACACACATGGTGCCTAGATAGCATATATTCTACTAGCACCAGATTGGAAGGGGAATGTTTTGCCACACGGTGATTACAAAATATTAATTGAATCAAAGAACCTTCAGTGATGCCAACCATATTTCAAGTAGTGTCTCAGATGCAGGATATGCAAAGAGTAAGGAAAAATAGTCTTTGCTCTCAAAGACATTATAGTCTAATGAAGAAGGCAGACACATCAAAAAAGCACAACAAAAGGCTATAGGTGCTGAATTAAGAGTCTGTTCACATATAATAGTACAACAACCAGAGCAAGAGTCAGTGGTATAGACAGGGAAGGAGTGTCCCAAGATGCAGGAAGAAACCAGATGAGCTGTCTTCTTGGGAACACAGAAGTGCTCACCTGTACTTGACAATTCCATTGATCACTGGGTTCACATCAATGTTTCTTTCAGCACAATCCTAAACATCTTTGCTGTTCATCTGGAAAAACAAACCAACATAAAATTAGCAGGCTTATGTTAATAATTCCTCCAACTGACAAATGTACCAAGAGCTTATTATGTACATCAATCACTTTGCATCAAGCACTTCACTTCCACAGAATTATCTAATGCAGATGCAATGAGTCTGGATCAGCAACTGAGGGGGTTATAAGCCAATGTATACCATGATGCAAAAGTCAGGAAAGCAGCGATATCAGAAGTTTTGTAAAAGAGGAGTGACCATTTAAGACATAAAATATCCTAAATTCCATGTTACAGACTCTAGACTCATGGAAATAATTCAGACTGGTTCCCACCCACGAAAGAGTTTTCAGTCCAGTGACCACATAGCCATGAAAATAGATTAAGTACAATAAACTCTGCGAACCATGACACAGAAGACGGTTTCTTAACCCAGGTGGTCAGGAAAGGCTTCTCATTGGAGATGTTTATAAAGTATCTATTTTTACTATCTCCAACAATGGATTTTTTTTTTAAACTGGGCGTCAGATTGTTAGATAACTTGGTTTAAGTTGCAGTGAGGAAGAACTGGAACTAGATCTGTCTGACTTCAAACCCCCAATGTAGTTTCTATTACATCATGCGCTCACCCTTTGTTGTGTTGTTGTTTTGTTTTGAGACGTAGTCTCACTCTGTCGCCCAGGCTGGAGTGATCTTGGCTCACTGCAACCTCTGCCTCCTGGTTTCATGAGGTTCTCCTGCTTCAACCTCCCAAGTGAAGGGATTACAGGCACGCGCCACCAGGCCTGGATAATTTTTGCAGTTTCACTTCATTAATAATTAGAAGTAGAGTCGGGGTTTCACCACATCGGCCAGGCTAGTCTCCAACTCCTGACCTCAAGTGATCCGCCCGCCTCAACCTCCCAAAGTACTGGGATTACAGGTGTGAGCCACCATGCCCAGCCCATGCTCTATCTTATAAAAGCGTTGTTTTAGCACAGTCAGCATAGTGACTTTCACTTCTTATAGTGCTGTTTGCCCAAACGTATTTAAAATCTGCTAAATACCATTAGTATTAATAGCCATCTTATCAAGAGACCACTACCAGGAAAATATTGTTTAAAGTCTTTCTGAGAGTACCTGGTGGCTCCCCCCACAAGGGAATTCTAGGGGTGAAAGCTCTGCCAGGCAAATACACATTTTCTAACTGTAAACAAATTGGCATGCTTATACTAACCTTCTGAAATGAAATCACAGAAAGAATTTAAAACCTTTACATCAATTGTTGCAAATTAATCTATGCAAATAAAGCAACTAAATTATTTTCTAATTTCTTCCCTTTAGTTTGTTTCTTTAAAGTGTGGTCAACAGATTTTGTATCTAAACACACATACACATATACTTCTTGAAAAAAAATTATGTATTATAGACACAGCACCAATTACGTTTCCAGTATATGCATCTATATTAATGTTTCCTCTTTATATATTCACAAGAATAAAACACTTGACCAGCTGAAAATGTAAGCTATTTATAAAACATGCAGAAAATAAATCTCTGATTCATGTCTGCAAACCTCAATTGTCTGTGTACTCTTTTTCCTTTCTTTATCAAGACAGGGCTGTAAAATTTAGGTGTATATTTTTCGGCTATCATAAAAGAAATAATGTACAAGTGAACTCTAATACTCTTAGAAGGGAAAAAAATCTCAACTATACATCAAATTTTGGAGCACTGAGGTGGTAGAAATTTTCTATATACCACCTCTGTTCTAAAGAAATGTGATGCCACTGTTCTGAAAACATATCTTATAAATACATTTAGGTATAGGTAAACAAAGTACAAATCTCAGGTTCTCAAAAACATTTTCTGTACTAATGCTTTTAACTTGAAAGTCTTGACTTAGTTTTGAAGAGAAAAAAAGAATCTCCTTGGCGCTCTTAACTGTTCTGATGAGACTAAGTTCCAGAGAATATTTTATAAAAACCACTTAATTTAACTTGACAGTACGTCTTGAAAAGTAGCACTACATATTCTAAGTGTTTCTGGAAAGAAAAAAGAAAAAGAAAAACCACAACATATTTATAAGCTCACAATTCTTAAGAGTGGGTTACTATGAATACTGTACATTATTTTTTACTTTGTCAGATAACTTAAGAACCAAATAAGATGATGCATAATTACTTCTAATGATAGCAAGTACGAGTTAAGTCTCCAGTGTAATCGTGACAGTGTTTCATGTGGAATACATTTTATCCACAAAAATATCCATAAAATACAATCTCTCCTAGGTCAATATTAATGTAGAAACAAGAACCTTCTGGAATAACTAGCTTATTGAGGAAAATCTTAAGATCTATTTTAGACTGAATAATAAAAGTCAATTTGTTTGGAATTTACACTATGTGCTTCATGGTGATGAAATAATCTGTACAACAAATAACCATGACACAAGTTTACCTGCGGAACAAATCTGCACTTGTACCCCTGGAATTAAAAGTTAAAAAATATTTTTAAACATATGTGGTTCAAATATATATATATTCAACATGTATCACTTTGTTAAGAGAAAAATAGAAAAATACTCCGTATTTGATCAGACCATGTAATTAAAATAAAACTGTTACAAGTTTTAAAAAGCCACAATTTCTAGTTTACTCTTTGATAGCATCAGTGCAGAAGATGTTTTGAGAAACAGATTTGTACTTTGTTTACCTATACTTAAATGTGTTGTTATAAGATTTCTAAACAGTGGCACCATATTTCTTTAGAAAGTGCAATGGCACCCACTGTTTAGCAGCATAAAATATATTATTTGTGAAATTACAATGTACTCCAAATAGAGAAAAATATTTCAGTGTTTTGAAGGGTAAAATGCAAAAAGCACACAAGGGGTCAGCAAAAAAAAAAAATAGAGACAGTTTCAAAACGAACTATTCTATGGTATTAAAAGACAGGAGAGCAAAATAATGAGTAGGAGGTTTTTGGATTACAGGCAACGTTAATTTCTTGATGTAGATGCTGGTCACCTGCACCTAGAATAGGTTGTCCTGTGAGACAAAACAATTACTCTCTATCATAAGAGAGATTGTTCAGGAATCCTAATAGTTTGACAATTCTCTACCAGCTGAACATCACTAGAGCTAACTCAGTTGGGACGTAATCGCCATAAAAGATCCCATTTCTGTGGTTACTGGGAGTCAGGGAGGTTTAAGCGGAATATCACTACATTCAAATAAGGGAGGGAGAGCACTTTCAAAAGCGAACTTAAATCCAGAGAACCATGGATCTTCTATGGTATCCAATAAGGGGCAATGGGAGTTGGAAATTGAGCATGGGAAATCAAATTCTGTGAATACAGTTTTTCTGGTAAGATGTGTTTGGCTAGCAGATCCCATCATCTATTCAGTAAGGTTAATCTACATGGGAAATAGCGATTTGAAGTCAGCAGTGAAAAATTACCACTTGTGAAAATTTTTTGAAAACCAAATGATCTACACATACAAATAGAAAAAGAAATTTCTGAAAGAGGCAAATGAGATGCCATTTCTGAGGCTAAAGTGACGAGTGCAGAAAAAGCACAAGATGTAGAATTTCCTACTTTTTTAAAAAATTCAAAACTGATCTTTTAAACCAACTCCCACCACAGAAGACCTCCCTGACAACAAGGGTGAACGCTGTGAAGGAGAAAACAACTAAAGGGAAAAAAAAATACTAAAAGATGCCCGCACAACCAAGCTGGTCAGACTTTAAAGGCCTCCACTACCAAACAAACCACAAGGCTGGTATCAAAAATGCGCACGCACGCTCACCCACGACTATGTGTGAAATGTAAAACCAAAAACATCACAGGGCGCACAGGCAGACACACACACACTCCCCACACGCTCCCCACCCACCCCTCGCCCCCCCCAAACACCCCCCAAAAGCAGGGTGAACAGTTAAGGCACCTAAAACCCCAAGCGGCATAGGCTTCCCTGAAACATTTTACAGTGTAACCAAGAAGCGATTTTGAAAGCATCTGAAAAACGTGAAAACAGGGCCTGGTAATTGAGACAGTTTGCAAGCGTGATTCAGAGGGTATGCCAAGGAAACAAAAGAAGCCTCCCTCCTCCCAGTGAGACTGCACATGGCACAGGAGGTGCTCCAGGCGGGATGCATTTTAAGCGAGGCAGACAAACAGAAGTCTGTGCGGGCGCGAGCAGTACATACTAGGGATCGCTATCTGGCGAGGATGGGGCCATGGAGTTTCCATTGGTTGGGGAACCGCCCAGCTTTAATTTCTCCAGATATTCGGCATGCACGGGCTTGTGGCACTGGAGAACCTTGATGGCATCTTCGACTTTGAACCACTCTCGCTTCCTCCCAATGCTAACCGAATCTTCCCAATCCTCCAGCAGCTCCGTGACAGTCAGTACATACACGTACGTTCTGTGCTTGCGGTCCTGGTTCTGTTCGAAGACGCCCAGGAGCCGGCCTAACTTCCCCTTGACTCCCGCCTCTTCGTACACCTCTCGGACCGCCGCACCGCCCGGCTCCTCCTCGGGCTCCATGCCCCCGCCCGGCACGATCCAGCGGTCCGGGTACCGGCTGCTACTCACTAACAGGACCTCGTCCTCGCGCTCGCTCCGGAAGCACAGGCACGCCGCCCGCTTCTTAAACCCCTCGGGGTCGTAGGTCCGCGTCTGGTTGGGCTTGCACTTCATCCTCGAGGCAGCCTCCTCTTGCCTCTCGCTGCTGCGCGGGCCGCCGCCGCTGCCGCCGCTGCCGCCGCCGCCGCCGGGGAGCAGCCGAGGTGCTGGGAAGAGAAAGGGCCGAGGCGAGGGGCGGGGAGAGAGAGGCGCCTCAGTCTGCCCGCGAGCCCGGGGAGCGGAGGGAGAGATGAAGCTGGGCGGGGCGCGGGCGGAGGCGGGGGCAGCAAGGCGCGTCAGTCAGCCAGTCTGCCAGTCCGCCAGTCCGATGGGCGGCCGGCCGAACCCGGGCCCGCCAGAGTGGAGGAGGCGCCGCCGCCCGCGAGCCCGGACTCTCCACAGAGCCCACCCGCTTCTCGGGGGCGCGTCTCCCTCCCTCGGCCGCCGGGGAGGGTTTGAGCGAGGTGAGGCGCATTCACGGACGCGTCCGCGCTCCCGTTCACGTGCGCGTTCGCAACGGAGGGCGAGGGGCGGGGGCGGGGGTCTCCTGGCTCCCGCTGCGCGCGACGCCTGGGGCCCACTGCGCAGGCGCCCCGCAACCCTGGGGGCCGGGAACCTCCTTCGCGCACGGTGAAATTCACCGCATTGTGACTTTGGCCGATTGCCTCCACGTGTGCCTTTGACCCAAACGCGACTGTAGCGCGGCAGGACGTTTCTCCTTTCTCTCCCCACCGCGCTGCGGGAAACCCACACGCAGCCGTTTTACACACGACAGAGGCAAGGGCATCGTCGTCATCATCCTCCTCCACGATGAACCATTCTGGCTTACTCATGGGACCTGGGCCCCGGTGTTGTCAAAACGACCCACGGGATTTTTGGCAGAGTAGCCGCGCATCCTTGCTGAGTCACATGATGCAGTTTTATTTCTTCAACAGGTTCCCACCTTGCCGAGCATCTTGGCGCAGCTAGTAATTTAACGCTTTTCTTAAACTCCTGTTCACAACCTGCTTGACCCCTTTGTGTCTCAGTTTCCTCATGGGTACACTCCTCACCTCCTTGTTGCAGCCATTTGCACTTCGATGCACGTACACCTTAAAGACCAGAGCACCACCCATCTAGTAGTCCTGCGTTAAAGCCCAAGACATTCTCTCATTCCCCACACACTCCACACTTCTCTTTCTCTTTCATAAGCACCACTTGGGGGTTGGGAAACCATACACGTGGAGATCCCTTCCTATTCCACTTTGATTTTTTAAAAGACTCCCGGCGTGAGACTCCAGCAAGGTCACTTGCTGCTCTCTCACCTCTCTCTCTGGTCCTCATGTCCTCTTGGCCAGGAAATGGCATCCCATCGCCAAAAATTTAACAACCTAGAGCCTTCCTTCTCATTTATTCTTGGTGTTTCCTCATGTCGTAGTAGCCGTAGAGAGAAGACCTTTGATGTCCCCTGATTTTGATTGCACCTTTGTCTCTCTCTTACTGGCACTCTGTTGGCATCAGCCAAGGGGGGATCATGAAAGCCTCCTTTGTTGATGAAATAATTCCTCTATCTAGGGGAAATGGACTCATATGGAAATGGAGAGTAGTCGTGAGACATGCAGTCCAATTTTCAAATAACAATTTAGTTCACTTTCCCAGGATCTGTTCAATTCCACTTATACCCAGAATCACAAATAAAAATGATCCTATTCCCAAGCGCAAGCAATATCTGCACTACCTAAACCGTAAAATGACAAAATGCTGTGGGTCATATATGAACAAAATTATAAAATACAGATATAAAAAGAGTGACCTCGATAGAGACACTACTGCTCCTGACCATATTTTAAAGATGGATGGACGATGGAAGAACATTTGAAGGAATTGAACACTTGGGATTAAAAACAAACTAAGAGGCTGGGCGCCGTGGCTCACGCCTGTAATCCCAACACTTTGGGAGGCCGAGGCAGGCAGATCACCTGAGGTCGGGAGATCGGACCAGCCTGACCAACATGGAGAAACCCCGTCTCTACTAAAAATACAAAGTTAGCCGGGTGTGGTGGCACATGCCTGTAATCCCAGCTACTCGGGAGGCTGAGGCAGGAGAATCGCTTGAACCCGGGTGGCGGAGGTTGTAGTGAGCCGAGATTGTGCCATTGCACTCCAGCCTGGGTAACAAGAGCGAAACTCCATCTCAAAAAACAAACAAACAAACAAACAAAAAACTAAGAAATTATACTTAACAGGCAATATTTCTCAGGGTTCTCAAATTCACAAACACACAAATTATGTTAAACAACTAGGGAAAACTGCATTACAATAAGGAGCAAGACAAATCTGCCTACTATCAAAAATATTATTAAATATTGTCTTAAAAGTTTTTTCTAGTGGAATAAGTTGTAAAGAGTAAAAAGTCTGATATATATTGGTAAAAACACAAAGTTGTCATTGTTTGTAGATATGGATATCTTCTTGGGAAACACCTAAAAAATGTGAAAATAAATCCCTATAAATAGAAAAATGAAATATTATGATTTAAAATATCAAAAGCTTTCATGCATACCACCAATAATCATGTAGGAATTAAAATGGAAAATGATGACATCCAACTTGGCACTATCAACCACCACAAAACAAAATAGCAAGGGATCCTAAAAAATATAGTTAGGACTTGGTAATACAAAATGTTTGAACTTCTACTCAGAGCTTTGAAACATGATTTGAATAAATCACGAGTCACTCTAGCAAAGCTAGCAGACTGGTGTGGTGTCTGGGGGCGGGAATGGCCAATCCAGGCTCTGGCCACAGGGCAGGGCTGCTTCACAATTGCCAGGTACTATCTCCTTTGTCTCACAAGAAAGAAGTGCCATTTTCTAGTCTATTCCATCAGTATCAGTTCTACATCACACTGTGCCTGTACAATAGGTCCCTTCTGGGGGCATACTTGTGGCAGGGAAGAGGAATAGGACATTATAACACGGAAAGAGGTACAGACTGAAACCCTACTGGAAAAGTCTGGATATGGAGATCCACAACTTAAAACAGGCTTATACAATAGCAAGGGAATTTTTAAATTACCTTTTACCCAAACTTTCACAGCTGACATAGTTTGGATCCTTGTCCTCGCCCAAATCTCATGTTAAATTATAATCCCCAATGGTGGAAGTGGGGCCTGGTGAGAGATGTTTGGATCATGAGGGCGGATCCCTTATGGCTTGGTTGGTGCTGTCTGTGTGATAGTGAGTGCTCACAAGATCTGGTCACTTAAAAGTGCTTGGCACCTTCCCCTGTCTTGTTCATGCTTTCACCATGTGACTCACCTTCTCCCCCTCTGCCTTCTGCCACCATTGTAAGCTTCCTGAGGCCACCCCAGAAGCTGAGCGGCTGTTGGCACCATGCTTCCTGTAAAACCTACAGAACCATGAGCCAATTAAACTTCTTTTCTTTATAAATTACCCAGTCTCAGGTATTTCTTCATAGCAATGCAAGAACAGCCTAATAACTTTATAATTAATCTGTAATATTATAGTAATAGGGCAAGAAAAGCTAAGACTTTTGTAACAAGAGTAAAGATCCTTTTTAAGAGAACAGCATTCCACTCTCTGGTTTTGCATATTTAAGTATTTCTCCAATGATGAACAGCGTAATTCAGGAATCACTGTAGTAGTAGACTGTTACAGTGAAACTGCAATTTGTTCATGGAAGCCTGCATCTCCTTCCACATTGTCATTGTCTCTGGTCTTGGCCATGTAATCTGTTGTGTCCAGTGGGACAATAGCAAATGCGAACAGAAGCCAGCAGAGAACTGAAAAGTGCTTTCACACTGGGGTGTCCCCCCTCATTTTGCGCTTAAAACATTGTGACAGCAATGTGAAGAAGGTGGGGCTAGCAGGATGATGAGATACCCGTGGCAGATTCTTCCCCTTCACCCCTGCTGAAAGTGAACCTATTGCCCAACATATGGGTGAGGCCATCCTAGATCATTCGGCTCCTAGCAGAACTACTTAGGTAATAACAGGACACTAGACGAAGATGCATAACTAAGCCTAGCCATGAACAGCAAAAAGAAAAAAAAAACACTCACGTGAGATCAGCTGAAATTACTGACCTGCAGAATTGTGAACAAAATAATTTACTGTTGTCTAAAGCATAAAATTTGGGGGTGCTTTGATATGCATTAAAAACTAGCAGCTCCAACAATTGACACCATCCATCAAAATCCACCATAAACAATCAGAGAAAGAAAAGGTTGTTCATTGTAGAAATGTAACGTCTACTTAAAGATGCTGGCATTTCACTTTCCCTGGAGTCAGAAAGAAAGGGATGAAGTTAAGACATCTAACATGTGTTGAGTACAGTCCCTGTGAGAGATCCTGTGTTATGCCCTGCATCCTGTTTAACTGTTATCCCATTAACTCTTAGGGAGGGAGGCAGTTCATATGTCCGTTTTATAGACGAGAAAATGAGGATTTAGAGTGGAGTTTGTATTTGAGCTCAAGGCTTGTGTCTCCATACCCTGCACACTCACAACATCAACATGTCCTATAAGAAGGATTATTATTATCCACAGCTATGGTTTGTTATGGCCTTCGTTGATGACATTCAGCATTGACCTCTTGGGTAAGCTATTCAGTAGCTAAGAGTCACTGACTCCAGTGAAAGTTATCTTTCATCATGATGTTCTTTTTCTGGACAATATGTGAAAAGAGCATGTGAGTACCTCTCTCACTCCCAGTAAATAATAGTTGTGTCACCTCCACATGTCACTTCACGACTTGAAGCTTTGATTTCCCCTGCAAGATAAAATGCAATGAAGTGATACAGAAAAGAAGACATTCTATGCTGTCATCACACTAGGCCATGATGTTGATTTATGGATGGTCTGATTTCTTATATGCACTTAATATTTTTGTATAAACAAACCTGAAAGGTATCAAAATCCCCTTTAACAGATTAACAGGCTGAGATGGGTTACAATAAGCAAGCTGGGAAGTGGCGGAGCTGGGATCCACACCCTGGTCTGTCTTGAGTCCAAAGGTAATCGTCTTGCATTCACTATGGCACGTTTCCCTTATGTTGAGAGTTACTGACATAGACAGTGCTTGTGATTCCTTTTGATATGGCCTTCCTCCTTTCTAGTGTTTTTCTGCCTGGAAGATCCAGGCACTCATGAGAATGAAGCTTCCATGCAAATTTCCAGAATCCCTAGGATGAAAGCAGAGAGGATCTACCCTAAAACCAACAAGTCTAGGATACATATTTCTGCCTTTTTTTTTTTTTTTTTCAGAGTTAGGAAGGGGCAGGCAGATGGTCAATTGACAGGAATAGTAGAAGCATCCTCAGGGAAGCTGGGTGCTTTACTTAGTGAGAAAGCCATGCCAGCTGACATCTCTAACTGAGTCTTAAGTGTAGTACAGTCCTAAGAGAGGAGCTCTCCAGAAACAGCTGTTACCTGGGGTCAGGAATGTTAAAGACCTTCTAAGAGCCTGACTATACTCACAGCTGGACCCAGCTATCAGGAAAGGGACTATGACATACCTGAGAAACTTTCAGAATACTTAAGGGATGCAGAGCCAGAGGAAGCGATTTTGGTAGTAGTCCATGAGAAAAAAAAATGGTGTTTTAAAATGCAAATAAACTAAAATTTAAATCCTGCTCTAAGTAGCTATGCAGCCTTAGGCGAGTTAATATCTTTGACCTTAATATTTCTCAGGTGCAAAGGGGTATAATAGGACTACCTACTTAGAACCTCACCTCTCCCAAGAAAGCTTTCCTGACCATGAGCTGGTCCAACCTTTACACTGGGATTAAGGTACCCCCCTCTGTTTTTCCAGGCTTCCTTGACTTTAATTCTGTTGTAGCTCTAATTAAGGAACTCTGTAATGATCTGTCTGCAACGCTGTGAGAAATTTTAGGACTGGGAACCAACCTGAAACATGTCTGTTCCCCTCTGAGTCAACACAGTGCCTGGGATCTGGTGTCCAATAGGGATTTAAAACATACTGATTGAATGAGAAGTGATGACAGGATCTACATGGATCACAAAGGATAGTTGTTATTTTACCTGTTAACTATTTAATAGTGATATTAAATGAAATATGAATGAACCTAGGACTGGGGAAAGCGGGGTGAGTTGTGTCTTTCACATCAACCTTCATATGTTCCCTAATGTTTTCTTCCTTTATGTACCCAGGACACTCTTGTTCAAACACAAAGGTGGTTTCATTTTGGGTCTGTACTAGCTAGTTCCCTAGAAAGGTCTTAAATATAAAATGAATGGAATACAAAATAACCTCCCTTATTGTTTTGTTTGTTTGTTTCCTGGACAAATGACGGGATGCACACAGAACTGCTACTTTTGTGATTTTGTGGGTAATGGCATAGATGTGCACAGGTCATGGATGTGGCTCCAGTGATCCATGGAATTGTCAAGTCCAGGCGAGTGCTGCCTCTCTCATAATGATGCAGCATGCCTTGATTTCTCCCACTTCTTTGCTCACTACCCGATCCTGCCTCACTTCTATCACCCCCCTTTTCCCTTTACCCTGCAGAGACTTCTAATTCAGAAAGCAAACCCTTTCTAGTGGCCCTGTGTTTATGTATCAGAGTAAAATGCTAAATGCTACCAAAACCTACAAGGCCCTACAACATCTGGCCCATTTCCTCTTTGACTTTGTCCCTACCACTCCCCATGGGCCACACATCTCTAGCGGACCTGGACTCTGCAGCTTCTGGGTTGTGTCAGGCAGGCTCCTTCCCTCCTCAGGGCGTTTGCTCTAGCCATTCCCTCTGTCTGAAATGCTCCTTTCCTTTGTCTAAAAAGATAACTTCCTCACCCACCCTGAGGCCTTGATCACTTCTCACCTTCTGGATGAGGCCTACCAAGGCCACCTTATGATGGACTGCTAAACCCACTCTCCTTGCCCACCTGTCACTGATACTTCTGATCCCCTTTTCCTTAGCCCAAGTGTCCTTTCTGTTATAGCATTTTGCATCTAACAGACTATGTAATTACTTAGTGATGTTTATTGCAGTTCTCTCTCTTAGCCGATGATGGCTCCTGCTAGAGTATTAGCTCCTGATGGTAGGAATGGTGAGCAGGGATGCTCACCAGTGTATCCCAAGCTGCCCAGATCTCTGCAGAGCATACATTGGAGTCACCCAGAAAATATCTATGGATGTAATGAATGTGCTTGTCTCCTGTGCTAGATGGGAGACTTGTGAGGGAAAGGGCCATGTGTTGTTGTTTGTAAATCCACCATCCACACTCTCTGATACAACCAGAAGGACTCTATATAGTCTTTGAATTAATTAATCTTTTGAAAATGATATTGATAGGGAAAACATTCTCTTTGCAATCTGTAGCTATTCCAGTAGTTGCCATTTGTTTCGGCACCATGTAGGTACCACATGCCATAGAAACACAGCTGGGCAGCCATGAGATACCTGAGGGCCAGAAGTCTGATTCATTTTCCATGGCCTTTTCACAGGGTAGCACAGTTCCTACTATACAGCATGACTTGAGGTGGTGTTTTCAGATCTCAGTCATTCATTACCTAAATGGTTTTGGTTTTATCTGGGCAGGATTTGTACTATGATTTACATATTATATTTTATTTTCATAAGACAGTGGCTTTCAGAAAGAAACATGACTATATAATTAAATGCTATGAAAGCTGAGCGATGTTATGAAAAAGTTGAAAATAAAGTGGAGGCTATTGTTTTGTAATAGGACACATAACTATGGATGGGCTGCACTAGACACTTCATGTACCTTTTTCATTTAACCCTAATAAAAGCCCTTCAAAGGCCATGTTGTCATTCCCATTTTCACAAGGGAGAAGATTGAGATCTAAGGCCTTATGTAACTTGCCCAGTATCTGACAGCTAGGAAGTATCTGAATGAGGTGGAAACTTCCAGGCTCATTGATGAGAACATCCCACAAAGATGACAGTATAGGCAGACCCCCACCACTTAACTTGCCCCTGGAGTTCTCTCTGCTTCCTTCCCCATTTCTCATGCACACATCTCTGCAACATTTTCCTCCCATCTCCTAACACTTTCAGAAGCTCCTCATCCTAGAGGTTGTTCTCCTGCTCCTTTGGCCAGATGCTGGAAAATTCAACACTAATTTCTGCAGAGGCAAAGGAATGGAGTTTGTTTCAAATCCTCGTGAAGGGATAAAATGATTGGTACTTACAGCTGCTTCAAGGTCTTGATGAAGCTGGATCTGGAGGAGGATCTTTTATGCACAGCTAGTCCCTGCATGAGAGAATTTCGGTCTTGGAAGGATGCCTTCCCCTCCACAAAGACATCAGGCCAGCCCACGAGGAAGATAGTTTACTTATCAATGACACTGTGTTCCCACAGGCTCAGGTCAGTTTCGTCAGAAGCAGAACAGGCTTTCCAGGGTCACCAAGCTGTTCTAAACTTCACCTAATCATTAGAGAAAGACAACACGGCACATAGACGTGATGTTTGGTATCAAAATTGCAGTCAGGAAGATGGCTGCATTCCCTGTTCCATGGTAAAACATAACATACCGCCAATGAACTCAGCCAGTTCTGGAGAGGTTACCACTATGACAGAGCGTTTCTGACCATGGGCTCTGGGCCAGTCATTCTCTGGGAGTGCAAGATGGGAAAAAATATTTCCTTTTTTCAATCTTTTCCAGGTTATTTATTTCAAGGCAAGTTTGAAAATCAGTAGTTCTGTTAGCAGTTTTCCTACACTACAATAGTATATCCTACAAGTGAACAACTATCACATTCTTAGATTCTTTCACTTTAGCTTTGATCAATTAGCTTTTACTACCAGCCTACATCTCAGAGGAAGCATCTTTGATTTTTGTGTCAGATGAACTTCTCGTTGTGTAGAATTCACAAAATTCTAATCAAGAAATTATATTGGGGGAAAGCAGTTTCTCTTTACTACAATATCAGAATTTATGATAATTGCTGTTTCAGGGTCCACCATGTATCAGGTGCTTTACACATCTTACTGATAGTTTTCATAAAATCCCTGTGACATAAATTTCTTTCTTCCAGTTTCACAGATGAGGAAATTTAGGGTCAGAGGGGTAGATTACTTGTCCCTGTTCACACAACTAGGAAGCACAGAGCTGGGATTTAAGAGGCATGCATCACAATCCATTGCCTGCATTGGTCAGCAGTATCCCCACATTTTACACAGTCTTGGAAAGAAATCCCTGTGTCTCTAAAAGCCAGTAATATAAATTTTAAAATTTCATACTGCTGTTATGTCATCCCTCTATTTTAGAGGTTGACTCATTACAAATGGTATTTTTCCTTTCCTGTGAAATATTTAGTTTACAACATTATATTGGAGGGTGGCAGATTTGAAAAGGTATATATATGACTAAGTTAAGTAATGTTGATTTATCCCTTTTTGTATGCTGAAAACTATGCTATTCACTGTGTAGAGGCCCATGGACAAATGAATCTGCTTTCTAGTCCTGCGACACCTACCAGCTTCTAGAAGACTTTGCGTGGCTCTTGATACACAAAAGCCACTTTCCTATGTGGAAAGCAACCAGTGTACTGCCTCCAATTTGGAAGTGGGTGTTTTTGCTATCAGTGTTTTTTGGTATGAAATGTATTCATTCAGTAAACCCTCTGCAATGCCTGTATGTTTCATGTAGTGTAACTGACTGATAGAGCATATGTAAAGACCAAGTAAAAACTGGTTCTTAGCTGGGCGCCATGGCTCACGCCTGTAGTCCCAACACTTTGGGAGGCTGAGGCGGGCAGATCACGAGGTCAGAAGTTCGAGATCAGCCTGGCCAACATGGTGAAACCCCATCTCTACTAAAAATACAAAAATTAGCGGGGTGTGTTGGCGAGCACCTATAGTCCCAGCTACTGGGGAGGATGAGGCAGGAGAATCGCTTGAAACTAGAAGGTGGAAGTTGCAGTGAGCCGAGATTGTGCCACTGCACTCCAGCCTGGGCAACAAGAACTAAACTCTATCTCAAAAAAAAAACAACAACAACAACAACAAAAAAAAACAAAACTGGTTCTTATTCATAACCAACTCTTAGGAAAACAAAACAAAAAGAAAGTAAATTATCAGCTATAGTCTGCACACGAAGTATTTCCAGTGAAAGGGGAAAACAGGGAGAGGAGATAAACAATTTGATGGAGCAAGAGTAGAAGAAATAGGAGCAGGACTCACATCTGGAGGACTGAATCCTTTTGACTATGAACATACATGTCTGTGCTTGAAAATGCTGTTATTTGTGGGTTCGGAGGCTTGATTTCATATTCCTGCATGTTTATGTTTTTCACCCAAACATTTAAATAATTGGATTAGCAGTCCTATATTCATTCATTAATCTCTCCAGTTAGTTTATTTTTAATCAATCACTTTTCACTTGTAAAGCCTAGGGGAATTTCTAAATTAATCCCACTGTGAGGACATGTCAGAAACTGAGAGATTATTAGAAAGGCCAACATCAATTATGAAGCCAGGAATTCTGCAATACACTGGTACTAGAAGCTATTCACAAATGGGAGCTAGGTTAAAAGTCAGAAAGTCCCCATGTTTCGTGCATTGTGGTAGGCTCTGGGTTTGGTAGGAACATTTAGGAACTTTGCAGCTGTGTCATGCAGAAAATCATGCAGGCATATCTTAACCCTAGTGCCAGTGGTCTGTAAAGATTTGTCACAGTTATTTATCTGGGAGGTGTTTTACACTCACACACCCACACATGCGTGTGCACACAGATATACACACACACACACAGACACCTTTTATAAATTAGAATCCTGGAACGCTGATTGAATCACAGAGCTAACTGGTGTTAGGGACTTTAAAGCCTCAAAGAATGTCTATCATACGAGTTTTCAGTAATAAGTTATTTAGTTGAATTCAAAGCCACTGCCTGCCATTCCCCTGGCTTTGCTTGTCTGTTGTGGCCCCACAGGAGAACCCTGGAACTGAAGTCTCTGCCTCATTTAAAGGGCAGGGACAGAAGGGGCAGCCCCAGCATCTGAGCCCTTCACACTGAGAAAGACACGGAAGTGTCCTCCCTTGTTACTGTTACACTTCAAGCTGCCTGTTCTCACAGCTACACTGCAATCAATCTTCACTACACAACATTTAGCATTCTCGGCACTGTGCATTTAGCTGTACCTACTTTAATTTGCACCTTAGAGCTACGTAGGTTATGGCTGAGCCAAAAATTATTCTTCATCTTCCGCAGTGGTTTACATAACACAGTGCATTACTTTAGCCACAAGAGATTCCATATAGTCATAACGTAAATACCTGTATATTAGTTTTCTATTGCTGCATAAAAAATTACCACCCACTTAGTGGCTTAAAACAGCACACATTTATCATTTCACAGTTTCCATAAGTCTGCCGTGGATCAACTGTGTTCTCTGCTTAGGGCTTTACAAGGCTGAAGTCAACTTTTCACTCTCATAGACACACCCAGGATCATGTTTGCTCAAACGTCTGGGCACCCTGTGGCCCAGTCATGTTGACACATAAAATTAACCATAACACCAAGCATCTTGACACACTTTGTAAATTAACCATTATATTTTAATTCCCTTTGTATCTTAGTTAAATGGTCTATTTCCCTGATTTCATACCTATAAAATGGAGCTGTGAATAATTTTTCTTTGTTAGTTGCATGTTTATTAATTAATTTTAAGGTTATATGCGTGAGTAGGCAAAACAGTTAATCAGGCAGTTTACGTTTTTTACTACAAAAGGGAATTTTTATCAGGTGGTATGCAGACTTTTAATATTTATGAAATTTTACAGCCGGGTGTGGTGGCTCATGCCTGTAATCCCAGCACTTTGGGAGGCCAAGGTGGGCGGATCACGAGGTCAGGAGATCAAGACCATCCTGGCGAACACGGTGAAACCCCATCTCTACTAAAAATACAAAAAAAATTAGCCGGGCGCGGTGGCGGGCGCCTGTAGTCCTAGCTACTCGGGAGGCTGAGGCAGGAGAATGGGGTGAGCCTGGGAGGCGGAGCTTGCAGTGAGCCGAGATCGGGCCACTGCACTCCAGCCTGGGCAACAGAGAGAGACTCCGTCCCTCAAAAAAAAAAAAAAGAGAAAAAAAGAAAAGAAAAGAAATGTTACCACATAGCAAGTTCGTCTATAAGCTTTTTAAATGCTTTATGTCATTTGATTCAGCAACACACCATAAGTACCTTTGTTATCCTTATGTTCATAGGAAGACATTTCATATGAGACACAGAAGCTAAATAATTTATCCTAAATGACGTAAGTGGCAGGCCCAGGATTGAAATCTATGGTTGTAGAACCAGTCTTCCTATCCAATTATTGTGACCATATAATTTATTATTCAAAATACATGAAAGAGAGCAATATTAAAATTATGCCTCCACAATTGGCATAAAACAGAAAAGTTAGACATATCAAGCCAATTACTGACTCACTTCATGACAGTTTTTTTGCTTACACATAACAGAAAAATCTTAATTAGACTGGCTAAATCAAAAAGCAAGTTCATAATCTCACAGCATTTGTAACATCCTCATGACATGACTTTTTCTCCCTCTACTATGTTATTCCTGTCAGCATACACACTGGTGTTATTTTTCCCTTGTTAAAAAAATGCAAACACCAAAAACCTGTTTACTTCACTCCTTTTACTTGGTTAGTGCTATTTATCTGTTCCCCAATTGCACGCTTCCCACAGAGTGTCATCTACGGTCCAATACTGTGTCCAATATCTCTCCTCCTATTCTGTCTTAATCATACTTCAGCCAGGCCTATGCACCTTCCACTAAACAGAAACTGTTCTTGTCAAGGTAACCACGACAGAGAGATTTTGTCACCACCAGGCCTGCCTTACAAGAGCTCCTGAAGGAAGCACTAAATATGGAAAGGAACAACCAGTACCAGCCACTGAAAAACATGCCAAATTGTAAAGACCATCGATGCTAGGAAGAAACTGCATCAACTAACAAGCAAAATAACCAGCTAACATTATAACGACAGGATCAAATTCACACATAACAATATGAACCTTAAATGTAAATGGGCTATATGCTCCAATTAAAAGACACAGTCTGGCTAATTGGATAAAGAGTCAAGACCCATCCGTGTGCTGTATTCAGGAGACCCATCTCACGTGCAGAGACACACATAGGCTCAAAATAAAGGGATGGAGGAAGATCTACCAAGCAAATGGAAAACAAAAAAAGCAGGGGTTGCAATCCTAGTCTCTGAGAAAACAGACTTTAAACCAACAAAGATCAAAAGAGACAAGGCCATTACATAATGGTAAAAGGATCAATTCAACAAGAAGAGCTAACTATCCTAAATATACATGCACCCAATACAGGAGCACCCAGATTCATAAAGCAAGTCCTTAGAGACCTACAAAGAGACTTAGACTCCCACACATTAATAATGGGAGATTTTAACACCCTGCTGTCAACATTAGACAGATCCATGAGACAGAAAGTTAACAAGGATATCCAGGAATTGAACTCAACTCTGCACCAAGTGGACCTAATAGACATCTACAGAACTCTCCATCCCAAATCAACAGAATATACATTCTTAGCACGACATCACGCTTATTCCAAATTTGACCACATAGTTGGAAGTAAAGCACTCCTCAGCAAATGTAAAAGGACAGAAATTATGACACCAATATTTCTAAATCGAGTGGCTATTTCACAGTCTTCTCCTTAACTGACCTATTTATACTTTTGGATAGAGTTAGGCTGGGCGCAGTGGCTCATGCCTGTAATCCCAGCACTTTGGGAGGCCAAGGCAGGTGGATCACCTGAGGTCAGGAGTTCAAGGCCAGCTTGGGCAACACGGCAAAACCCTGTCTCTACTAAAAATACAAAAATTAGCCGGGCATGTTGGCGGACGCCTGTAATCCCAGCTACTCTGGAGGCTGAAGTAGGAGAATCACTTGAACCCAGGAGGTGGAGGTTGCCGTGACCTGAGACTGCACCATTGCATTCCAGCCTGGGCAACAAGAGTGAAACTCTGTTTCAAAACAAAAAACAAAAAAATTGGATAGAGTCGATCACTCCCTCTACTCGGAAGTCCTTTGTTTCCTGAGTTCCAGTACAATACTCTCTTGGCTTTTCTGTGACCTCATTAGCTGTAATTCCTAAGTCTCCTTGGCTGATTCTCCTCCTTTCCTCATGATCTCTTGACATGGAAGTGCCTCAGAAGTCAAACCTTAGTCCCCTTCTCTTCTCTGCCTACACTCATTACCTTGGTGATCTTTTCCAGTATTGTGGTGTCCTATGTGAACTACACTCTCATCTCTATCCAGTTTAGATAGACCCCACAGTCTATTTCCAATTGCCCACTTGGCAAGTCCACATGCTTGTTAAATAAACATTTTGATTGTAACTGTGTAAAAATTGGATTTCTTATTTCATTCTCCTGATTTCATCTACTTTCACTCTTCCTCATCTCAGTTAACGTTAACCTTATCTTTTTAGATGCTTGCTTAGAAACAGTGGTATCAATCTTGGCATTAAATTCATCCAGAAATACCGTTGGGCCTGCATTCTAAATATATTGAGAATGTGAGCAATTTTGCCCCCCTCCACTATACCACTTCATTGTAAGCCACTAGAATTTCTTGCCTGGATTATGGCAATAACATTTTTACTGGTTCATTTCCCTATACCTTTTTTCTAATGATTAGTCTCATCTCAGCAGCCAGAGGTATCCCTTTGAAACCTATGCTGGATCATGCCACTCCTCTGTTATTGTTCTCCATCTCATTGAGAGAAAAAAAAATATCAAAGCATTTGCATAGGCTGTAAGTTCCTATGTGATCTGATATTCTGTTACTTCTCTAAAATCTAACAACTCCCCCACTAGATCCCACTACATCAACCCTACCTATAGTAGTCATACTTTCAACTAAAGGCTTTTTACTGGCTGTTCTCTCTGCCTGATATTCTTCCTCCACACACTTAATAGCTCATTCCATCAACTTCATTAGATTTTGCTCAAATATCACATTGTGAGAGAGCCCTATCCTCTCCAACTTCTCAGCCCTATCCAACTTCTCAGCCTTCCAAATCTTTCTTAACTTCCTCTAATTTTTTCCATGCCATTATAATCTTCTGACATACAGTAGGAGGGGTAATTATTCATTTTATTTACTGTTTGTATAATTACATGGAAATATGAGTTCCATGAGGGCAGACACGGTTCTCTTCTTTATTTACTGTAGTATCTTTAGGGCCCTCAATAGTGCGCAGCAGTTAGTTATTCTTCATTAAATATTTCGTCTGTTTCCAAACTAGCATGGAAGTCAAAAGTAGGTGGATTCCATACATGGGGAACTCTGGCTCCAGGATGCCATGAAGAGTTCAGATTTTTTCCCTCTCATCTTTGCCCCTCTCAGTGTCCTTAACATGCTGGTCTCAATGTGGCTGAAGCACTTTTAGGTCTCTGATCTGGACATGGTAATGTTTACAGACAGAAAGAACTATATCTTCCAATGTGCCTTTTCAAAGAGACAAGACCCATGACATAGTACTTCCCAGAAGATAGCCCCACAATCAACTCCAAAATATGGGACTGAATTAGGTCACATGCCTGTTTCAAAACCAGTGAATGTCAAGAATATGACTGGCTTAGATAAACAGGAGACAGAATGGATGTTGGAGAGTCAATCACAACATCCACTGAAACACTTGCCCTGGTGTGATTGGATGTGTGTGCTTGTGTGTGTGTGTCTGCGTGTGTGTGTGTGTGTGTGTGTATGAACCTGAAAACGAGCTGATTTCTGGAACATAAATGTTACAAAATGAAAAGAAATGGATTAAGGTAATTAGTCTATTTAATTAAGGTAATTAATCAGTTTAATTAAGGTAATTAAGATGGGGAAAGAGCTGACATCTTGCATAGATATATTTTGTCTGTTAATGGCATGAGGCTCACATCATCTAATATTTCCATCTCACACTAGGTAATGCTTTGACAGTGGGACCAGAGATCATGTAGAGACTTGTTTTTCCCACACAATGCCTATATGGGCGTTTCCAGTATTTCCTTTCATGGATGACTGACAAACCCCCTCCTGACTGATACATTCTTCATGTAGCCATATAAATACCTTTATTCAAATCTTGGTGTTTCTTTGACTTGGAATCAATCTTATTCTTTTTTCTTGGTTTCAGCTTAAAGTGCATAGAACAGATATACAACGACAAAAAAATGAATAATTATGAAGTGAAAACCTGTGTAACCACAACCCAAAACAGTGAAATCAAATATGGATAAAACCCTAGAACCCATTATGTCCGCGTCCCTAACCACCACTGTCTATCTCCTCAGTAGAGGTTCCCACCATCCTGCTCATTGTTTAGAATCTCTACTTTGCTGCTCATTAGAGCTTTGATACTCATTATAGCTTTGCCACCTGCCACCTATGTAAACAAAGTACCTTGTTAAGTTTGTGGCAATTTTACAGAATCACAACTCTGCTCAGAGTTTTTAGAGTATATTTAAATAACCTATTTAACTTGCTCATCGAGGCTTTTAGAAATGTTTAAAAGCAAACCCTCTTTCCACATTAAAGGGACAACAGATATTCCTTGGGTACCTACTGTGTGCTTAGGAGTGAAGAATGTACCGGGGTATCCATGAAAACTAAATTGTGCTGTCTACCTTCACTGAGATTAGAGTCTAGTTGAGAAGATAGTGCCTAATAATCGTGTACACTGTTAGAACTGAATACAGTTCAGTTATGCAACAAGGCCCTGGGTATTGCAGTGAGGCATTCCATGTACCACCTCTTATTGGCTCTGTGACTCTGGGAAAGTCTCTGCACCTTTCTGAGCCTGCCTATTCACTTTGAAAAGAGAGATAGATTTAAAAATTGCTCCCCAGGGTTGTTGTGCATGGTATATTGTAGCCTCTAAATGAATGGCAGATATTTTACTATGGTACTTTGGGCTAGTCAGAAGGAAGGCTGAAAATAATTAAATTCCCACTGAACATATAGGTAGCACACATAGAAGCCTAGGCACCTTAGTACACACTAGATGTTAAAGTGAGGATATTTGGCTCCAGGAATACACATAGGCAGCTAAGTGGAATGGTAAGAGACTAGATATTAAGATCGGAAATGTTTGCGCCAATAATTTTAATAAGGATGAAAGGTATCCTTTGTTGAGTAATTATATGACTCTCAAAACTTAGAATCTTATCTCTGGTAGGCACCTCAGAAACATGGTTAGATTTGAGTCCTCGGAACCAGAACCGTCTAATCAAATGTTGTCCTCTATAAACAAAAAATTAAAAAATTCAATGAGAGTTAACTTTTATTGTGTACTCGCCCTGTCCAAGACATTGCTGAAAACATATGTGCATCGTCTCGTTTAATCCTTACCATGGCCCTAGGACGTAGACAAGCTCAATGATTATCCTTTCTTACAGGTCGAAAACTTTGAATTAAGAAATTATTCATAACGTTTCTGCTATCACACAGCTGATAAATGAAGTAGCCACAAATTTATCCTAGTTGTTATTCAGAGCTCACGTTACTTTCCTTGGGGGAGGTACATTTTTTCTGAGATAATTTCAAACTTGCTTACAAAAAAGTTGCAAGAATGAGACAAAGAACCTCCTTTTGTATTTCTCCCTAATACCTCCACTGTTAACGTTTGACATATTTTTACACTTGCTCTCTGTCTCTGTCTCTCTCAATACACAGATACGTAAACACAGACACATTTTCACATATACATATATATATACACATATACATATATATACACATATACATATATACACATATACATATATATACACATATACATATATACACACACATATACATATATACACATATACATATATATATACACATATACATATATATACACACATATACATATATATACACACATATATTCTAAACCATTTGAGAGTGAGCTAGAGACATGTTCTTTTACTCCCAAATACTTCAGTGTTACTTTCTGAGAATGAAGACATTATCTTACATAAACAGTATAGTTATCAAAGTGTTATCTTTATTAACATTGAAACAATACTATTATCTATCTCATGTAAAAATTTTATTCAAAAGTGACCAATCATCCCAATAATGTCATTTACAGAGTTTTCTAATTTTCTGATCTCTGATCCCTCTAGTGTCATGTGTTTTATGTACTTGTTACTTCACTTTAGTCTTTTTTATTTTTATTTTTTATAAATTTCACTCACTATAGTCTTCTTTAGTTTTGAACAAGTCCTCAGATTGTCTTTGTCTTTCATGACCATAACAGTTCTTTAGTGTGTGGACTATTTACTAGAGTGTCCTTTAATTTGGGTTTGCCTGATTTTCTATCCTCATGACTAGATTCAATTTAAACATTTTTGTCTGGAGTACCACAAAATGATAGTATTTTCTTCTCAATGCATTACATCTGTTGGCAAAGTACTTATTTATTCCATAACGGGTACTGTCAAATTTAATCACTTAATTAAGGTTGTATTCAGCAGGTTACGTCAAGTTAAGTTACTATATTTTCCTTGAAATTTAAGTATTCTGTGGCGAGATACTTGGAGACTGTGGACATATCCCGTCTTGTCATCCACTAATAATTCCACCTGAGTCTACTAATGTATAATGGTTGGAAAATGATGCCTTCTATAATAATACTTTCATTTCCTACTATAAAATATATTTATTAATTTAATCGACAAAAATCGTATATATGGATCATGTATAACATGATGTTTTGAAATATGTATACATTGTGGAATGGCTACATTGAGCTACTTAACATATACATTACCTCTCATACCTATTATTTCCTGTGGGGAGAACACAAAATCTATTCTCAGTGATTTTCAAGAATACAATACAATGTTATTAACCATAATCACCATAATGTACAGTGGGTCTCTTGAACTTATTCCTCCTATCTAACTGAAAATTTGGATCCTTGATGAACTGCTCACCAACCACCTCCTTTCAATTTCCTGGTAGCTAGGATTCTACTCTCTCCTTCCACGAGTTCAACCTTTTTAGATTCCACACATAAATAAGATCTTGCGGTCTTTGTATTTCCCTGCCTGGGTTACTTCCATTTACACAATGTCATCCAGGTTGTCGCAAATGACAGGATTTCCTTTGTTTTTGTTTTTATAGAGACAGGGTCTCACTTTGTCACCCAGGCTGGAGCGCAGTGATGCAATCATGACTCACTGCATCCTTGACCTCTGGGACCCAAAGGATTGTCCCAACTCAACCTCCTGAGTAGCTGGGACCACAGGCATATGCCACCATGCCACATTAATTTTTATTTTTTTGGAGAGACAGGGTCTCACTATGTGGCCCAGGCTGGTCTCGAATCCCTGGGCTCAAGCAATCCTCCCACCTCAGCCTCCCAAAGTGCTGGGAGTACTGACATGCATCACCATGCTCAGGCAGGATTTCCTTCCTTTTTAAGGCCCAATAGAATTCCATTGTCTCCTACATTTTCTTGATTCATTCATCTGCTGATGGACACTTAGTTTTATTCCATATCTTAACTGTTTTGAATAGTGCTGCAATGAACACGGGAGTCATGAGAGCCTTTCAACTTTTAATAAGTTGGCATTGTACTGTCATGAAGAGTTTTCCCATTGTATTTGTCAGAGTTCTCTAGAGGGACGGAACTAATAGGATATATGCCTATATGAAAGGGAGTTTATTAAGGAGAATTGACTCACACGATCACAATGTAAAGTCTCACAATAGGCCATCTGCAAGTTGAGGAAGCCAGTGGTGGATCGGTCTGAATCCCAAAACCTCAAAAGTAGGAAAGCCAACAGTGCAACCTTTACTCTGTGGCCAAAGACCCGAGAGCACCTGGCAAACCAGTGATGTAAGTCCAAGAGCCTAGAAGCTGAAGAACTTGGAGTTTGATGGTCCAGGGCAGGAAGCACCAGCAGGGGAGAAAGATGAAGGCTGGAAGACTCAGCAAGTCTGCTCTTCCATCTTCTCCTGCCTGCTTTATTATAGTCATACTGGCAGTTGATTACATGGTGCCCACCCAGATTGAGGGTGGGTCGGCCTCTCCCAGCCCACTGACTCAAATGTTAATCTCATTTGGCAACACCCTCACAGACAGACCCAGGAACAATACTTAGTATCATTCAATCCAATCAAGTTCACAGTCAATATTAACCATCATACCCAACTTCTTCATTTATTTACTTATTTATGTATTTACTTATATCATTATGGGTTCATGGGTATGTATTTAATCACTGGGTAATAATAGATCACCATCAGAATTTATTTTGATGCTCAAATTGGCCCACATTTGGCTAGTTGAAGCGCCTTGAAACTTCCTCTATCTTTTTGTCATATATCCATCTTAGCTGGAACACTTCCTTTACTTTCTAGTGCAACAAGATGTTCCTGCCTGTTTGTACTTTCCCTGTTCCAGCCCTTGAGTCAGACATTTCTCTAAAAAGCCTCACTTTCTTTTAGTGTAAAATGCTTTTTACAAGCAAGTCTGCACTCTGAATCACCTGTCTCTACTGACAATATGACTTTGAAACCCTCTAAACTTTCCTTAATTCTATTTACCCAATGTGTAAATGCACATAAAAATAGGATTTTTGTCTAGGTATGTTGTGAGGTTTACATAAGGTATTGGGCCAGGCGCGGTGTCTCACGCCTGTAATCCCAGCACTTTGGGAGGCCAAGGTGGGCGGATCACCTGAGGTCAGGAGTTCGAGACCAGCCTGGCCAACATGGTGAAACCATCTCTCTACTAAAAATACAAAATTAGCCGGGCATGGTGGCACATGCCTGTAATCTCAGCTATGTGGGCGGCTAAGGCAGGAAAATCACTTGAACCCAGGAACCGGAGGTTGTAGTGAGCCAAGATCACGCCGCTGCACTCCAGCCTGGGCAACAAGAGTGAAACTCCTTCTCAAAAAAATAAATAAATAAAATTTAAAAATTAAATAAAGTATTGAAAGCATTTAGCAATGTTCGTGGCACAAAAGTAATTTTGGTAATTTGACCATTTGAACATGAGAATGAGTAAAAATCATAATAATAATGGGTTGTGACCCAATGAATAAAATCAGAATCCATAAGAGCAATTGAAAATAAGTGGTAGCTATTTTATCACCAGTTTTGTTATTGTCAAATACCCTTGACAGTGAGTAAGTTTTGCCTCTAGGAAAAATTTCAAGTTTACACTGATAGCCTTGTCAAGCAAAAGTAAGATCTGCAGAATCACAGAGCTTGAGAAAGTACAAATATGGGGGAATTATTCCAGAAGCAGGCCGGCCTTAGGCCTTGATGACTGGCAGGACTTCACTGTTTGAAACAAAAAAGATTAACTGAAGAACAACAACTACTCCTACAACCCCTGCTACCAGAACCCCTATTTCCCCTATCATAGCCGCAAATCCACTGTTCCATAAATAGTTATTTGTCTGTGTACTTCATTAGCCTGAGAGCTGATAGATGTGACTTATTTACCAACTTATCCCCAATGCCTAAAACGGTGTCTGTCAGATAAGAGACATTCAATAAATGTTTACTGAATGGATGAATGAAAGTATTGAATAATTTCAAATATCTCATGAGGATAATTAATGAGAGAAGGAAAGTGAGACTCAGAGAAGTAGAGAAGCGTGCCCAAGGTCATACTACTTTTTCTTTTTTTTTTTTGAGACGGAGTCTTACTCTTGTCGCCCAGGCACTGGAGTGCAATGGTGTGATCTCAGCTCACTTCAACCTCTGCCTCCCGAGTTCAAACGATTCTCCTGCCTCAGCCTCCCGAGTATCTGGGATTACAGGCGCCCATCACCATGCCTGGCTAACTTTTTTGTATTTTTAGTAGAGACGGCCTTTCGTCATGTTGGCCAGGCTGGTCTCAAACTCCTGACCTCAGGTGATCTGCCCTCCTCAGCCTCCCAAAGTGCTGGGATTACAGGGGTGAGCCACCATGCCTGGCCCAAGGTCATACTACTATTTTAGTAAGAGAGAGTGAGGTAGAATTCCATCCTGGCCTGACTCTAGTAGCTTTGGGTATATTGGTCTCTCTAGATACTGAGCCTTCCCAGTAAGATTAACTTGTCTGATTTCCATGTTTCCCAGAGTTCAAATGGGAGTCCCATATGTGCCAAACTATGTATGCAAGATTGGTTCAAGGGTTCAGTAATTAATTCAACAACTATGTATTGATCGCTCACTGTAGGCCTTACAGGTTCTGGAGATACAGCCGTGAGTACAACAGATGGATAACCTCCTCTCATCAACATTCCATTCTGGTGCAGAGAGACAGAAAGTAAGGGGATACAGAAAATGTAAGATGGTAAAGAAAGTAAAACTTGATTAACAAATAGAAAATTACCCAGCATGTGTGTGTCTGAAGGAGGGAGTGGCTATGGAGGTGATAGGAGACTTGTTAAGTTCAGAGGACCTGGAGGAGTTTTCTGTGTCTGGAGTTAGAAAGGGATACAGTCTGGGAGTTGAGGTGAGAAATTAGAAAGTAGAATCCTCAAGAAAATGAGCCACTTAATGTCTATGAGACTAAGTGTTCTTACCTGGAAAACAGGGATTCAAACCTCTGAGATACTGTGTAAAAAATGTAGTGTAAAGCTGAAATCTGAAAACATTAATATTATTCAGCTCATTTATTGAACAATCATACCAGCTGGTACTTTTCAATGCCTGCTGTTTGTTAGGCGGTATGCTAGTTGCTTTCCATGTTAATTTCATCCTCTGCAGTGAAAAGTAGTTATGGTTTTTATATTTTATAAGGTTGGATAGCAATAGATTGCAGGTATTAGGATTAAAGCCCAGGCCCAGTCTGCCAAACTTCAAAAGCTTGTTCTTTTTCACAAGTTTACGTTTCCAGAATCGCAAACAGGCAACTGGTAGTGACCAAGATGAATTGAATGGTACAAAATTTAAAAGACAATTATAAAACTTACTTAGCATAGCATTTATAGAATTATTGGTGGAAGGAAAAATAATGAAATTTATTATTTATATTTCAATCTTAATATTTAAACTTATATTTTTATATTTCATTAAATTAATTTATAAAATTCTTACACTAGCACATCATACTATGTGTTTTGTATTTTTAGAAATGACATAAGATTTTCTTTTTAAAGTTTTATTTTATTTTTAGTTGGCATTTAATAATTGTACACACTTATGGGGTGCAATGTGATGTCTTGATATATGTATACATTGTGTAATGATCAAATCAGGATAATTAGCACGTACATCATAACAAATATTGATTATTTTTTGTATTGAGAACGTTCAAAATACTCTCTTCTAACTATTTTACAATATAGAATATATTATTTTTAACTATCGTCACCCTACTGGACACTAGAACATCAGAACCTCTTGCTCCTCCAGATGGAACATCAACAAGGAAATATAGAACTGAACAATATTATAGACAAAATAGACCCAACACACATATACAGAGCATTCCACCCAACAGCAGCAAAAATAATCATTCTTCTCAAATGCACATGGAACATTCTCCTAGATATCTCATAGTAGAATTTCAAATCAAGCCTTAACAAATTTAAGAAGATTGAAATCAATCCAAGTATCTTTTCTGATCACAACTGAATGAAACTAGAAAACAGTAATAAAAAGAAAATGAGGAAATTCACAAGTGCATGGAAATTAAATAACACACTTTAAAACAATTATTACATCAAAGAAGAAATTGAAGATGAAATTAGAAAATATATAGAGACAAAGGAAAACCAAAACACAACACAGCAAAACATAACATGCAGCCAAATCAGCACTAAGAAGGAAGTTTATAACAATAAATTTTTTTTTTTATTATACTTTAAGTTCTAGGGTACATGTGCACAACATGCAGGTTTGTTACATATGTATACATGTGCCATGTTGGTGTGCTGCACCCATTAACTCGTCATTTACATTAGGTATATCTCCTAATGCTATCCCTCCCCCCTCCTCCCTCCCCACATTAGGACCCGGTGTGTGATGTTCACCTTCCTGTGTCCAAGTGATCTCATTGTTCAATTCCCACCTATGAGTGAGAACATGCAGTATTTGGTTTTCTGTTCTTGTGATAGTTTGCTGAGAATGATGGTTTCTAGCTGCATCAATGTCCCTAAAAAGGACACGAACTCATCCTTTTTTATGACTGCACAGTATTCCATGGTGGATATGTGCCACATTTTCTTAATCCAGTCTGTCACTGATGGACATTTGGGTTGATTCCAAGTCTTTGCTATTGTGAATAGTGCCACAATAAACATACATGTGCATGTGTCTTTATAGCAGCATGATTTATAATCCTTTGGGTATATCCCCAGTAATGGGATGGCTGGGTCGAATGGTATTTCTAGTTCTAGATCCTTGAGGAATTGCCACCCTGTGTTCCACAATGACTAAACTAGTTTACAGTCCCACCAACAGTCTAAAAGTGTTCCTATTTCTCCACATCCTCTCCAGCACCAGTTGTTTCCTGATTTTTTTAATGATTGCCATTCTAACTGGTGTGAGATGGTATCTCATTGTGGTTTTGATTTGCATTTCTCTGATGGCCAGTGATGATGAGCATTTTTTCATGTGTCTGTTGACTGTATGAATGCCTTCTTTTGAGAAGTGTCTGTTCATATCCTTTGCCCACTTTTTGATGGGGTTGTTTGTTTTTTTCTTGTAAATTTGATTGAGTTCTTTATAGATTCTGGATATTAGCCCTTTGTCAGATAAGTAGATTGCAAAAATTTTCTCCCATTCTGTAGGTTTTCTGTTCACTCTGATGGTAGTTTCTTTTGCTGTGCAGAAGCTCTTTAGTTTAATTAGATCCCATTTGTCAATTTTGGCTTTTGTTGCCATTGCTTTTGGTGTTTTAGACATGAAGACCTTACCCATGCCTATGTCCTGAATGGTATTACCTAGGTTTTCTTCTAGGGTTTTTATGGTTTTAGATATAACATTAAAGTCTCTAATCCATCTTGAATTGATTTTTGTATACGGAGTAAAGAAAGGATCCAGTTTCAGCTTTCTACTTATGGCTAGCCAATTTTCCCAGCACCATTTATTCAATAGGGAATCCTTTCCCCATTTCTTGTTTTTGTCAGGTTTGTCAAAGATCAGATGGCTGTAGATGTGTGGTATTATTTCTGAGGACTCTGTTCTGTTCCATTGGTCTATATCTCTGTTTTGGTATCAGTACCATGCTGTTTTGGTTACTGTAGCCTTGTAGTATTGTTTGAAGTCAGGTAGCGTGATGCCTTCAGCTTTGTTCTTTTGGCTTAGGATTGTCTTGGCAATGCGGGCTCTTTTTTGGTTCCATATGAACTTTAAAGCAGTTTTTTCCAATTCTGTGAAGAAACTCATTGGTAGCTTAATGGGGATGGCATTGAATCTATAAATTACCTTGGGCAGTATGGCCATTTTCACAATATTGATTCTTCCTATCTGTGAACATGGTATATTCTTCCATTTGTTTGTGTCCTCTTTTATTTCACTGAGCAGTGGTTTTTAGTTCTCCTTGAAGAGGTCCTTGACATCCCTTGTAAGTTGGATTCCTAGGTATTTTATTCTCTTTGAAGCATTGTGAATGGGAGTTCATTCATGATTTGGCTCTCTGTCTGTTACTGGTGTATAAGAATGCTCGTGATTTTTGTACATTGATTTTGTATCCTGAGACTTTGCTGAAGTTGCTTATCAGCTTAAGGAGATTTTGGGCTGAGACAAAGGGGTTTTCTAAATATACAATCATGTCATCTGCAAACAGAGACAATTTGACTTCTTCTTTTCCTAACTGAATACCCTTGATTTCTTTCTCTTGCCTGATTGCCCTAGCCAGAACTTCCAAAACTATGTTGAATAGGAGTGGTGAGAGAGGGCATCCCTGTCTTGTGCCAGTTTTTAAAGAGAATGCTTCCAGTTTTTGCCCATTCAGTATGATATTGGCTGTGGGCTTGTCATAAATAGCTCTTATTATTTTGAGATATGTTCCATCAATACCGAATTTATTGAGAGTTTTTAGTATGAAGGGCTGTTGAATTTTGTCAAAGGCCTTTTCTGCATCTATTGAGATAATCATGTGGTTTTTGTCTTTGGTTCTGTTTATATGGTGGATTACGTTTATTGATTTGCATATGTTGAACCAGCCTTGCATCCCAGGGATGAAGCCCACTTGATCATGGTGGATAAGCTTTTTGATGTGCTGCTGGATCTGGTTTGCCAGTATTTTATTGAGGATTTTTGCATCCATGTTCATCAGGGATATTGGTCTAAAATTCTCTTTTTTTGTTGTATCTCTGCCAGGCTTTGGTATCAGGATGATGTTGGCCTCATAAAATGAGTTAGAGAGGATTCCCTCTTTTTCTATTGATTGGAATAGTTTCAGAAGGAATGGTATCAACTCCTCCTTGTACCTCTGGTAGAATTCGGCTGTGACTCCGTCTGGTCCTGGATTTTTTTTTTGGTTGGTAGGCTATTAATTATTGCCTCAGTTTCAGAGCCTGCTATTGGTCTATTCAGGGATTCAACTTCTTCCTGGTTTAGTCTTGGGAGAGTGTAAGTGTCCAGGAAATTATCCATTTCTTCTAGATTTTCTAGTTTATTTGCGTAGAAGTGTTTATGGTATTCTCTGATGGTAGTTTGTATTTCTGTGGAGTTGGTGGTGATATCCCCTTTATCATTTTTTATTGTGTCTATTTGATTCTTCTCTCTTTTCTTCTTTATTAGTCTTGTTAGCAGTATATCAATTTTGTTGATCTTTTCAAAAACCAGGCTCCTGGATTCATTGATTTTTTGGAGGGTTTTTTTGTGTCTCTATCTCCTTCAGTTCTGCTCTGATGTTAGTTATTTCTTGCCTTCTGCTAGCTTTTGAATGTGTTTGCTCTTGCTTCTCTAGTTCTTTTAATTGTGATGTTAGGGTGTCAGTTTTAGATCTTTCCTGCTTTCTCTTGTGGGCATTTAGTGCTATAAATTTCCCTCTACACACTGCTTTAAATGTGTCCCAGAGATTCCGGTATGTTGTATCTTTGTTCTCATTGGTTTCAAAGAACATCTTTATTTCTGCCTTCATTTCGTTATGTACCCAGGAGTCACTCAGGAGCAGGTTGTTCAGTTTCCATGTAGTTGAGCAGTTTTGATTGTGTTTCTTAGTCCTGAGTTCTAGTTTGATTGCACTGTGGTCTGAGAGACAGTTTGTTATAATTTCTGTTCTTGTACATTTGCTGAGGACTACTTTACTTCCAATTATGTGGTCAATTTTGGAATAAGTGCGATGTGGTGCTTAGAAGAATGTATATTCTGTTGCTTTAGGGTGGAGAGTTCTGTAGATGTCTATTAGGTCTGCTTGGTGCAGTGTTGAGTTCAATTCCTGGATATCCTTGTTGACTTCCTGTCTCGTTGGTCTGTCTAATGTTGATAATGGGGTGTTAAAGTCTCCCATTATTATTGTATGGGAGTCTAAGCCTCTTTGTAAGTCTCTAAGAGCATGCTTTATTAATCCGGGTGCTCTTATAAATGGTTTATTAAAAGAAGAAAAAAGAGGAAAGAGCTCCAGTAAACTAACTTTCTCCCTTAAGAAACTAGATAAAGAAGAACAAACAAGTCAAAGTTAGCAGAAGGAAGTAATAATGAAGGTTATAGCAGAAGTAAATGAAATAGAGAATAGAAAAACAATAAAATTTAAAAACCGAAGAGTTTTTTGAAAAGCTAAATAAAATGGACAAACCCTATCTAGACTAATACCAAAAAAGAAAATATTCAAATAATACAATCAGAGATGAAAGAAGAGACATCCCATGTCTGGTGGTAGGGAGAGTTATAGGAACTATTATGAACATTTAAATGCTAATAAATTGGATAACTCAGAAGAAATTGAGAAATTTCTAGAAACATAGGACCCACTGAGACTGCATCAATAAAAAATAGAAAGCCCAGACATACCAAAAAACAAATAATGACATTAAAAAATAATCAAAAATATCCCAACAAGGAAAAATACAGGACCAGGTGGTTTCATAGATAAATTCTGTGAAACATTAAAAAAATTTATACCAATCTTACTGAAAGTCTTCTAAACAACAGAAGAATAAGGAATACTTACAAACTCATTCTATGAGACCAGCATCACCCTTATAGGAAAGCCAGATTAAGACACCAGAAGAAAAGAAAACTACAGACTAATATCCCTGATGAATATAGATGCAAAAAGACTCAAAATATTATTAGCAAGCCAAATACAAAATCCATTAAAAGAGTCATATACCATGACCACATAGGAGTTATGCCTGTGATACAAGAATCGTTCCACATATGCAAATTAATCAATGTGATAAACCACATGGATAGAATGAAGGATGAAAATTACATTGTCATCTCAATAGATTCAGAGAAAACATTTGACAAAATTAGACATCTTTTTATGCTAAATATTTTCAACAAATTAGATATAGAAAGAACTTACCTCAATATAATAAAGGCCATAGAGGAAAAACCCACAATTAACATGATGCTCAATGATGAAAAGCTGAGAGATTTACTCCTAAGATGAGAAACAAGACAAGGATGCCCACTCTTGGCTCTCCTGTTTAACATAATACAGTCATTCCTCAGTATTCATGGGGAATTGGTTTCAGGATGCTCACAGATACAAAAATCCATGGTTACATTTGTATGAACCAACAATGACCTATCTGTAAAGCAGATTTCAGAAAACAATTTGAATCACAATTGCACAACAAGTAAAATACTGAGAAATAAATGTAGGTGGCCGGGTGTGGTGGCTCATGCCTGTAATCCCAGCACTTTGGGAGGCTGAGGCAGGCAGATCACCTGAGGTTGGGAGTTCGAGACCAGCCTAACCAACATGGAGAAACCCCGTTTCTACTAAAAATACAAAATTAGCCGGGTGTGGTCTCACATGTCTATAATCCTAGCTACTCGGGGAGGCTGAGGCAGGAGAATCACTTGAACCCGGGAGGCAGAGGTTGTGGTGAGCCGAGGTCACACCATTGCACTCCAGCCTGGGCAACAAGAGCAAAACTCCATCTCAAAAATAAAAACAAATAAATGTAGGTAAGGGAGGTAAAAGGGTTTTACACTGAAAACTACAAAACATTCACAAATAATTTTTTAAAAAGCAGAAATAAATGGAAATATACCTCATGTTCATGGATTGATAAGAATTGATATTATTAAATGTCCATAATTCCCAAAATGTCTAAAGATTCAATGCAATCGCTATCAAAATCTCAATGGCATTTTTGTACAGAATAAACAATCCTAAAATTCAGAAGACCCTGAATAGCCAAGCAATTTTGAGCAAGTACAGAGCTGGAGTTATCACACTCCCTGATTCCATAATGTGTCACAAAGCTACAGTAATCAAAACAGTATGGTACTAGCACAAACGTAGACATATAGAACAATGGAACAGAATAGAGAGTTCAAAAATAAATCTACTGGGCGCCAAGACTACACAATGTGGAAAGATGGTCTCTTTGATACATGGTGTTAAGAAAATTGGATAGGAATCAAAATCACAGTAATTGAAGTCTGGATCTCCAAGAGATGACTGTATTCCCATGTTTATTGCAACATTATTTACAGTAGCCAATATATAGAAACAACCTCAGTGTCTGTTGATGATGAAATACTATTCAGCCTTATAAAAGAAGAAAATCCTGCTGTTTGTGACAACATAGATGTACCTGGAGGACATTAGGCTAAGTGAAATAAGTCAGATCACAGAAAGACAAATACTGCATGATCTCAATTGTACTGTATGTGAAATCTAAAATTGTTAAACATATAGAAGCAGATAGTAGAATGGTAGTGGCCAGGGGCCGAGGGAAGGGAGAAATGGAGGGGGGGGGTGTTGGTTAAGGGGTACAAAGTTTCAGTTATGTGTAATAAATAACATCTGTAGGTCTAGTGTATAATACAGAACCTATGATTTTACACTCAAGTTTGCTAAGAGGGTAAATCTTCATTAAGTGTTCTCACCACGAAAAGGAAAATAAAAAAAACAAAGAGGGCAGGAGGTAACTTTCAGAGGTGAATGATAAGATTATGGCATTGAGAGTGATGATGTTGTGATCATTTCATGGATGTATACTTGTCTCTTAACACATGAAGTTGTATACATTAAATATGTACAGCTTTTTTTTTTTTTTTAAAAAAAAGCCATATAAATGTTGCTATAAAAGTAGCATCCATTATTTTTCCTTTCTGCAGTCTACAATATATTAATTTATTAAAGCATCAAACACTCAATTATGCACACCATATTTCCAGAAGTAATCTGTACCCTGAACATACCATGATCAATGAAACACGGCCTTTCATAATCAGGGATTTCATGATCTCTTTTTGGAGGTAAAACACATCAATGAAAAGGGACTTTAAAAAGGAACTGTAGGCCGGGCGCGATGGCTCACACCTGTAATCCCAGCACTTTGGGAGGCCAAGGCAGGCGGAACATCTGAGGTTGGGAGTTCAAGACCAGCCTGACCAACATGGAGAAACCCCCTCTCTGCTAAAAAATACAAAATTAGCCGGGCATGGTGCTGCCTGCCTGTAATCCCAGCTATTTGGGAGGCTGAGGCAGGAGAATTGCTTGAATCCAGGAGGCAGAGGTTGCGGTGAGTCGAGATCACACCATTGCACTCCAGCCTGGGCAATGAAAGCGAAACTCTGTCTCAAAAAACCAAAATCAAACAAACAAAAAGGAACTGTAATCTGTGCAGAGTACAGTGGGAATCCTAAGGAGGGGCACAGAGAAAGCAAACCAGATAAGCAGAGAAGGAGTAGCGCAGTCAGTAGAACAAAAACGGGAGAGCCGCCTTTTCTGTGTTAATGTGAGGCTGTTTACTTGTGCATGATACCTGCTTTCATCTTTGAGTTCACATTCTTAATTCCGTCAGCGTAAGCCTGAATCAAATAAATCTTTACCCTATAAAAGAAAACAATTATCAGGCATATACTTTCAAACCTTTCTCTAGTGAAACAAACAGACACAAAATGAAAACAGATAAAACCAACGAATACAAAGTTACAGTTAGATAGAAAGAATAAATGTTGGTGTTCTATTGGACAGCAGGGTGACTGTAGTCAACAATAGTGTCTTGTATACTTCAAAATAGCTAGAAGAGAGGATTTGGCCAAATATTTCATCACAAAGAAATGACAAGCATTTGAGGTGATGGATATACTAATACTAATTAGTTTGATTTGATCCTTACACAGTGTATATGTGTATCAAAGCATCACATCATACTCCCAAAATATATACAATTTTCATGTATCCATTAAAAATAAAATAAAAATTAAAAAACAGTTTGAGAACCTACATTAAAAATCAGTCATTTTGTATTTGATAAATTTTCAGAGTATTACCAAATAAAGCCCAACTGTGAGGTCAGCTTAGGAGCTAAGGGGAACATATTTACCTGTAAATATTATGAAATTATTCATTAAGAAGTTCAGAATGGAGCCGGGCGCAGTGACTCACGCCTGTAATTCCAGCATTTTAGGAGGCCAAGGCGGGTGGATCACCTGAGGTCAGGAATTCGAGACCAGCCTGACCAACGTGGAGTAACCCCGTTTCTACTAAAAACACAAAATTAGCCTGGCATGTTGGTGCATGCCTGTAATCCCAGCTACTCGGGAGGCTGAGACAGGAGAATCGCTTGAACGCGGGAGGCAGAGGTTGCGGTGAGCCAAGATCGTGCCATTGCACTCCAGCCTGGGCAACAAGAGCGAAACTCCATCTCAAAAAAAAAAAAAGTCCAGAAAGCCCAGAATGTACTGGTACTAGGAGTTCCTGAAAACAGCAATGATCAACTACAAAAACGTTCTCTAAGTAAAGATAATCTGAGGACAGCAATAGCCTGTATTCATTAATTTATCATGAATTTTCCCAACTAATAAATAGCTCATAAAATAATAGCTATGTTTTATTGGGCAATGATCAGAATAGGAATCATCCACATTCATAAATAATTATTTATTGAGCATCTGCTGGACACCAGGTTCTAGGCTGTATGCCAAATTTTAGAGTCACATGTGACACAGGCTCTATCACATATATGGATGACTTCTCAGATTAATGAAAGTACAAAGATAAACAGATAATTACTGGGTTATTGTCAGGAAAACCATAACAGAAGTAAACACAGTGGACACTAAGAACAGAGAAGGGAATGCTAACTCAAATGGTCTAAACTGCTTCTCATCATTTATGAGATGGTTGCTATTATTATCCCCATTTTTTAGATGAAAAAACCTAGGAACAGAGAGCATGGTGCAGGAATATAGCAAGCACTCATAATTTGTGGAATGCATGAAAGTTTACTTCACCAACACCAAATATCTCAAAAATAGATATTGTAGTAAAGCCAGTTAGTTTTTAATTTCAAAATTAATAGAGGATTTTTATACGGGTTTTAGGCTTACAGAAAAATGAGTGGAAAGTACAGTGAACTTCCAAATACCCCCACACACTCTCCTCTTCCATTTTTAACACTTGTATTACTGTAGTACACTTACTACAATTGATGAACCAATATTGACACATGATTATTAACTAAATTTCATAGATCATATTAGGGTTTGTTCTTTGTATTCTACACTTATATGGCTTTTGACAAATATATTACAGGTATTCGTCATTACAGTATCACACAGCATAGTTTCACTGCCCTAAAAATCCCTTATTCACCACTCCCTGTTTCCCCACAAACTTCAGACAACTACTGAACATTTTGCTCTTTCCATATCATGTCCTATAGTTGGAATCATGCCATATATAAACCTTTTCAGACTGGCTTCTTCTTTATTTTTTTTTTTTTTCCATTCTGAGTCTTGCTCTGCTCTGTCATCCAGGCTGGAGTGCAGTGGTGCGATCTCGGCTCACTGCAACCTCCATTTCCCGAGTTCAAGCGATTTTCCTGCCTCAGCCTCCCGAGTAGCTGGGACTACAGGCATGTGCCACCACACCCGGCTAATTTTTTGTGTTTTTAGTACAGATGGGGTTTCACCGTGTTAGCCAGGATGGTCTCGATCTTCTGCCCTTGTGATCCGCCCGCCTTGGCCTTCCAAAGTGCTTGAATTACAGACACAAACCACCACACCCAGCCCAGACTGACTTCTTTAACTAAGCAATATGTATTTAAGTTTCCTCCATGTTTTTTGTGGCCTGATAGCTCATTTCTTTTTTTTTTTTTTTTTTAATTTATTTATTATTATTATACTTTAAGTTGTAGGGTACATGTGCATAACGTGCAGGTTTGTTACATATGTATACTTGTGCCTTGTTGCTGTGCTGCACCCATCAACTCGTCATTTACATCAGGTATAACTCCCAATGCAATCCCTCCCCCCTCCCCCCTCCCCCTTCCCCCCTCCCCCCTCCCCATGATAGGCCCCGGTGTGTGATGTTCCCCTTCCTGAGTCCGAGTGATCTCATTGTTCAGTTCCCACCTATGAGTGAGAACATGCGGTGTTTGGTTTTCTGTTCTTGTGATAGTTTGCTAAGAATGATGGTTTCCAGCTGCATCCATGTCCCTACAAAGGACACAAACTCATCCTTTTTGATGGCTGCATAGTATTCCATGGTGTATATGTGCCACATTTGCTTAATCCAATCTGTCACTGATGGACATTTGGGTTGATTCCAAGTCTTTGCTATTGTGACTAGTGCTGCAATAAACATACGTGTGCATGTGTCTTTATAGCAGCATAATTTATAATCCTTTGGGTATATACCCAGTAATGGGATGGCTGGGTCATATGGTACATCTAGTTCTAGATCCTTGAGGAATCGCCATACTGTTTTCCATAGTGGTTGAACTAGTTTACAATCCCACCAACAGTGTAAAAGTGTTCCTATTTCTCCACATCCTCTCCAGCACCTGTTGTTTCCTGACTTTTTAATGATCGCCATTCTAACTGGTGTGAGATGGTATCTCATTGTGGTTTTGATTTGCATTTCTCTGATGGCCAGTGATGATGAGCATTTTTTCATGTGTCTGTTGGCTGTATGAATGTCTTCTTTTGAGAAATGTCTGTTCATATCCTTTGCCCACTTTTTGATGGGGTTGTTTGTTTTTTTCTTGTAAATTTGTTTGAGTTCTTTGTAGGTTCTGGATATTAGCCCTTTGTCAGATGAGTAGATTGCAAAAATTTTCTCCCATTCTGTAGGTTGCCTGTTCACTCTGATGGTAGTTTCTTTTGCTGTGCAGAAGCTCTTTAGTTTAATGAGATCCCATTTGTCAATTTTGGCTTTTGCTGCCGTTGCTTTTGGTGTTTTAGACATGAAGTCTTTGCCCATGCCTATGTCCTGAATGGTACTACCTAGGTTTTCCTCTAGGATTTTTATGGTATTAGGTCTAACATTTAAGTCTCTAATCCATCGTGAATTAATTTTCGTATAAGGAGTAAGGAAAGGATCCAGTTTCAGCTTTCTACTTACGGCTAGCCAATTTTCCCAGCACCATTTATTAAATAGGGAATCCTTTCCCCATTTCTTGTTTCTCTCAGGTTTGTCAAAGATCAGATGGCTGTAGATGTGTGGTATTATTTCTGAGGACTCTGTTCTGTTCCATTGGTCTATATCTCTGTTTTGGTACCAGTACCATGCTGTTTTGGTTACTGTAGCTTTGTAGTATAGTTTGAAGTCAGGTAGCGTGATGCCTCCAGCTTTGTTCTTTTGACTTAGGATTGTCTTGGAGATGCGGGCTCTTTTTTGGTTCCATATGAACTTTAAAGCAGTTTTTTCCAATTCCGTGAAGAAACTCGTTGGTAGCTTGATGGGGATGGCATTGAATCTATAAATAACCTTGGGCAGTATGGCCATTTTCACGATATTGATTCTTCCTATCCATGAGCATGGTATGTTCTTCCATTTGTTTGTGTCCTCTTTGATTTCACTGAGCAGTGGTTTTTAGTTCTCCTTGAAGAGGTCCTTTACATCCCTTGTAAGTTGGATTCCTAGGTATTTTATTCTCTTTGAAGCAATTGTGAATGGAAGTTCATTCCTGATTTGGCTCTCTGTTTGTCTGTTACTGGTGTATAAGAATGCTTGTGATTTTTGCACATTAATTTTGTATCCTGAGACTTTGCTGAAATTGCTTATCAGCTTAAGGAGATTTTGGGCTGAGACAATGGGGTTTTCTAAATATACAATCATGTCATCTGCAAACAGGGACAATTTGACTTCTTCTTTTCCTAACTGAATACCCTTGATTTCTTTCTCTTGCCTAATTGCCCTAGCCAGAACTTCCAGCACTATGTTGAATAGGAGTGGTGAGAGAGGGCATCCCTGTCTTGTGCCAGTTTTCAAAGGGAATTTTTCCAGTTTTTGCCCATTCAGTATGATATTGGCTGTCGGTTTGTCATAGATAGCTCTTATTATTTTGAGGTACGTTCCATCAATACCGAATTTATTGAGCGTTTTTAGCATGAAGGGCTGTTGAATTTTGTCAAAAGCCTTTTCTGCATCTATTGAGATAATCATGTGGTTCTTGTCTTTGGTTCTGTTTATATGCTGGATTATGTTTATTGATTTGCGAATGTTGAACCAGCCTTGCATCCCAGGGATGAAGCCCACTTGATCATGGTGGATAAGCTTTTTGATGTGTTGCTGAACCCGGTTTGCCAGTATTTTATTGAGGATTTTTGCATCGATGTTCATCAGGGATATTGGTCTAAAATTCTCTTTTTTTGTTGTGTCTCTGCCAGGCTTTGGTATCAGAATGATGTTGGCCTCATAAAATGAGTTAGGGAGGATTCCCTCTTTTTCTATTGATTGGAATAGTTTCAGAAGGAATGGTACCAACTCCTCCTTGTACCTCTGGTAGAATTCAGCTGTGAATCCATCTGGTCCTGGACTTTTTTTGGTTGGTAGGCTATTAATTATTGCCTCAATTTCAGAGCCTACTATTGGTCTATTCAGGGATTCAACTTCTTCCTGGTTTAGTCTTGGAAGAGTGTAAGTGTCCAGGAAATTATCCATTTCTTCTAGATTTTCCAGTTTATTTGCGTAGAGGTGTTTATAGTATTCTCTGATGGTAGTTTGTATTTCTGTGGGGTCGGTGGTGATATCCCCTTTATCATTTTTAATTGCGTAGATTTGATTCTTCTCTCTTTTCTTCTTTATTAGTCTGGCTAGTGGTCTGTCAATTTTGTTGATCTTTTCAAAAAACCAACTCCTAGATTCATTGATTTTTTGGAGAGTTTTTTGTGTCTCTATCTCCTTCAGTTCTGCTCTGATCTTAGTTATTTCTTGCCTTCTGCTAGCTTTCGAATGTGTTTGCTCTTGTTTCTCTAGCTCTTTTAATTGTGATGTTAGAGTGTCAATTTTAGATCTTTCCTGCTTTCTCTTGTGGGCATTTAGTGCTATAAATTTCCCTCTACACACTGCTTTAAATGTGTCCCAGAGATTCTGGTATGTTGTATCTTTGTTCTCATTGGTTTCAAAGAACATCTTTATTTCTGCCTTCATTTCATTATGTACCCAGTAGTCATTCAGGAGCAGGTTGTTCAGTTTCCATGTAGTTGAGCGGTTTTGATTGAGTTTCTTAGTCCTGAGTTCTAGTTTGATTGCACTGTGGTCTGAGAGACAGTTTGTTATAATTTCTGTTCTTGTACATTTGCTGAGGAGTGCTTTACTTCCAATTACGTGGTCAATTTTGGAGTAAGTACGATGTGGTGCTGAGAAGAATGTATATTCTGTTGATTTGGGGTGGAGAGTTCTGTAGATGTCTATTAGGTCTGCTTGCTGCAGAGATGAGTTCAATTCCTGGATATCCTGGTTAACTTTCTGTCTCGTTGATCTGTCTAATGTTGACAGTGGAGTGTTGAAGTCTCCCATTATTATTGTATGGGAGTCTAAGTCTCTTTGTAAGTCTCTAAGGACTTGCTTTATGAATCTGGGTGCTCCTGTATTGGGTGCATATATATTTAGGATAGTTAGCTCTTCCTGTTGAATTGATCCCTTTACCATTATGTAATGGCCTTCTTTGTCTCTTTTGATCTTTGATGGTTTAAAGTCTGTTTTATCAGAGACTAGTATAGCAACCCCCGCTTTTTTTTGTTCTCCATTTGCTTGGTAAATCTTCCTCCATCCCTTTATTTTGAGCCTATGTATGTCTCTGCGTGTGAGATGGGTCTCCTGAATACAGCAGACTGATGGGTCTTGACTCTTTATCCAGTTTGCCAGTCTGTGTCTTTTAATTGGAGCATTTAGTCCATTTATATTTAAGGTTAAGATTGTTATGTGTGAACTTGATCCTGCCATTATGATATTAACTGGTTATTTTGGTCGTTAGTTGATGCAGTTTCTTCCTAGCCTCGATGGTCTTTACATTTTGGCATGTTTTTGCAATGGCTGGTACCGGTTGTTCCTTTCCATGTTGAGTGCTTCCTTCAGGATCTCTTGTAAGGCAGGCCTAGTGGTGACAAAATCTCTAAGCATTTGCTTATCTGTAAAGGATTTTATTTCTCCTTCACTGATGAAACTTAGTTTGGCTGGATATGAAATTCTGGGTTTAAAATTCTTTTCTTTAAGAATGTTGAATATTGGCCCCCACTCTCTTCTGGCTTGGAGAGTTTCTGCCGAGAGATCTGCTGTTAGTCTGATGGGCTTCCCTTTGTGGGTAACCCGACCTTTCTCTCTGGCTGCTCGTAAGATTTTTTCCTTCATTTCAACTTTGGTGAATCTGGCAATTATGTGTCTTGGAGTTGCTCTTCTCGAGGAGTATCTTTGTGGCGTTCTCTGTATTTCCTGGATTTGAATGTTGGCCTGCCCTACTAGGTTGGGGAAGTTCTCCTGGATGATATCCTGAAGAGTGTTTTCCAACTTGGTTCCATTTTCCCCCTCACTTTCAGGCACCCCAATCAGACGTAGATTTGGTCTTTTTACATAATCCCATACTTCTTGCAGGCTTTGTTCATTTCTTTTTCTTCTTTTTTCTTTTGGTTTCTCTTCTCGCTTCATTTCATTCATTTGATCCTCAATCGCTGATACTCTTTCTTCCAGTTGATCGAGTCGGTTACTGAAGCTTGTGCATTTGTCACGTATTTCTCGTGTCATGGTTTTCATCTCTTTCATTTCGTTTAGGACCTTCTCTGCATTAATTACTCTAGCCATCAATTCTTCCACTTTTTTTTCAAGATTTTTAGTTTCTTTGCGCTGGGTACGTAATTCCTCCTTTAGCTCTGAGAAATTTGATGGACTGAAGCCTTCTTCTCTCATCTCGTCAAAGTCATTCTCCGTCCAGCTTTGATCCGTTGCTGGCGATGAGCTGCGCTCCTTTGCCGGGGGAGATGCGCTCTTATTTTTTGAATTTCCAGATTTTCTGCCCTGCTTTTTCCCCATCTTTGTGGTTTTATCTGCCTCTGGTCTTTGATGATGGTGATGTACTGATGGGGTTTTGGTGTAGGTGTCCTTCCTGTTTGATAGTTTTCCTTCTAACAGTCAGGACCCTCAGCTGTAGGTCTGTTGGAGATTGCTTGAGGTCCACTCCAGACCCTGTTTGCCTGGGTATCAGCAGCAGAGGCTGCAGAAGATAGAATATTTCTGAACAGCGAGTGTACCTGTCTGATTCTTGCTTTGGAAGCTTCCTCTCAGGGGTGTACTCCACCCTGTGAGGTGTGGGGTATCAGACTGCCCCTAGTGGGGGATGTCTCCCAGTTAGGCTGCTCAGGGGTCAGGGACCCACTTGAGCAGGGAGTCTGTCCCTTCTCAGATCTCAACCTCCGTGTTGGGAGATCCACTGCTCTCTTCAAAGCTGTCAGACAGAGTCGTTTGCGTCTGCAGAGTTTTCTGCTGCTTTTGTTGTTGTATAGTTGTGCCCTGTCCCCAGAGGTGGAGTCTACAGAGACAGGCAGGTTTCCTTGAGCTGCTGTGAGCTCCACCCAGTTCGAGCTTCCCAGCGGCTATGTTTACCTACTTAAGCCTCGGCAATGGCGGGCGCCCCTCCCCCAGCCTCGCTGCTGCCTTGCCGGTAGATCACAGACTGCTGTGCTAGCAATGAGGGAGGCTCCGTGGGTGTGGGACCCTCCCGGCCAGGCGTGGGATATGATCTCCTGGTGTGCCTGTTTGCTTAAAGCGCAGTATTGGGGTGGGAGTTACCCGATTTTCCAGGTGTTGTGTGTCTCAGTTCCCCTGGCTAGGAAAAGGGATTCCCTTCCCCCTTGCGCTTCCCCGGTGAGGCAATGCCTCGCCCTGCTTCAGCTCTAGCTGGTCGGGCTGCAGCAGCTGACCAGCACCGATCCTCCGGCACTCCCCAGTGAGATGAACCCAGTACCTCAGTTGAAAATGCAGAAATCACCGGTCTTCTGTGTCGCTCGCGCTGGGAGTTGGAGACTGGAGCTGTTCCTATTCGGCCATCTTGCTCCGCCCCCCCGATAGCTCATTTCTTATCCTTGAATAAAATGTCATCATATAGATGTACCGCAATTTGTTTCTTCATTGACTTATTGAAGGATATTTTGGCTGTACCATGGTTTGAATATTTGTCACTTTCAAAACTTAAATGTTGAAATTTAATCCTCAGTGTGGCAGTACTAGTACTAGCGGGGGAGGCTTTAAGACGTGATTGGGTCTGGGCGTGGTTGGCTTACGCCTATAATCCCAGTACTTTGGGTGGCCAAGATGGGCTGATCATGACGTCAGGAGTTCAAGACAAGTATGGCTAACATAGTGAAACCCTGTCTCTACTAAAAATACAAAAAATTAGCTAGTTGTGGTGGTGTGCACCTGTAGTCCCAGCTACTCGGGAGGCTGAGGCAGGAGAATTGTGTAAACCCAGGAGGCGGAGGTTGCAGTGAGCCGGAATCGCACCATTGCACTCCAGCCCAGGTGACAGTGAAGACTCCGTCTTAAAAAAAAAAAAAAAAAAGTGATTGGGTCATGAGGACTTTTCCATCATGAATTAATTAATTTATTCATGGCTTAATGAATTGATGGGTTATCATGGGAATGGGACTGGTGGCTTAGAAGAGGAAGAGAGATCATAGCTAGCCTGCTCAGCTTTCTCACCATATGATGCTCTGCCTTGCCTTAGGACTCTGCAGAGTACCCACCAGCAAGAAGGCCCTCACCAGATGTGACCCCTTGACCTTGGACTTCTCAGCCTCCATAACTGTAAGAAATAAATTAGTTTTCATATAAATTACCCAGGTCCAGGTATTATGTATAAACAGCAGAAAATAGACTAAGATCAGCCACTTCCAAGTTTTGGCAATTATGAATAAAACTGGTGTGAATATTTGTGTACAAATTTTTGTGTAAATATAATTTTCATCTCATTTGGGAGTTCAATTGCTGGATTTTGTGGTATAAATATGTGTAATTTTCTAAGAAATTGCCAAATGGATTTCTAAAGTAGCTGTACCATTTTTCCTTCCCACCAGCAATCAACGAGAGTTTCTGTTGCTCCACATCGAGCATTTTACAGTGTTTTGAATTTTAATCATTCTGATAAGTTTATAATGGCTTTTTATCATTGTTTCAATTTGCAGTTCCCTAAAGACATATGTCATTGAGCATCTTTTTATATGCTTATGTGCTATCTGTACATTTTGTTTGGTGAGGTATCTGTTCCTATATTTTGCCCATTATTAAGTTGGTTGTTTAGTTTTTTATTGTTAAGTTTTAGGAGGTCTTTGTGTATTTTGGATACTAGTGCTTTATTGGTTATGTGTTTTGCAAAGATTTTCTCCCAGACTGTTCATTAAGAGTGTGTTTTGTACAGCAGTTTTTATTTTCAATAAAGCCTGTAATCAATTTTTTCTTTCAGAGACTGTATATTTGATATTATATCCAAAATATAATAGTCAGACCCAAGGTCACCAAGACTTTTTTCCCCTGCCAGCTTCTAGAAGTTTTATAATTTTGTGTTTTACATATTAACAATTACATGGGTTACTTTTGATAAAAGATGTAAAATCTATATCCAGATTCATTTTTTTGCATGTAGAACTGCATGAAAGCAGTTCATTTGTTGAGAAGTCTATCCTTTCTCCATTGAATTACCTTTTTTCTTTTGTAAAAGATGGGTTATCTATATTTGTATGAGTCTATTTCTGGGCTCTCTATTCTATTCTCTTGATCTATTTGCTTATTCTTTTGCCAATAATAAACTGTCTTGGCTACTGTAGCTTTATAGTAAGTTTTGAAGTTGGGTAATGTCAGTCCTCCAATTTTGTTCTTCTTCAATACTTTCATAGCTATTCTGATTTTTTGCCTTTCCATGTAAACTTTAGAATTAGTTTGTTAATATTGACAAAATAACTTACTGTGATTTTGATTAGAATTGCATTGAATCTATAGATCAAGTTGGGAAGAACTTGATTGCTCAACAATATTGAGTCTTCCTATTTATTTACATGGAATATTTCCCCAACTGTTTAGTTCTTCTTTGAATTCTTTCAGAAGGGTTTTGTCATTTTCTTTATATATATCCTGTACATATTTTGGTAGATTTATACTTATTTTTTACTGAAAATGTAAATGGTATTGTATTTTAAATTTCAAATTGAAATATTTCATTGTGGGTATATAAGAAAGCAATTGACTTATGTATATTATACTTGTATCCCGTGACCTCGTTATAATTGCTGATTAGTTCCAAGACTTATTTTACTGCTTCTTTAGAATTTTCAACCTACACAATTATGTCATCTGCAGACAGACAGTTTGATTCCTTCCTTCCCAATTTGTATAACTTTTATTTCTTTTTCTTGTCTTATTGCATTGACAAAATTTTCCAATAACAATTTGAAAAAGAGTAGTGATAATGGACATCCTTGTTTTGTTCTTGATCTTAGGGGGAAAACATCTAGTTTCTTGTGATTAAATATAATGCTAACTGTAGATTTTTTTGTGTGTAGTTATTCTTTTCCACAGTGAGGAAGTTCACCTCTATGCTTAGTTTGCTGTGTGTTTTTATTGTTAGTTGGTCTTAGATTTTGACAAATGCTTATTCTCCATCTATTTATATGATCACATCACTTTCTTTAGCCTCTCAATGTAATGGATCACCTCAATTGATTTGCAAATGTTGGCCCAGCCTTGCATACCTGGAATAAATCCTGCTTGGTTATGGGTGTATAATTATTTTTAAATATTGTTGGAATCAATTTGCTAATACTTTATTGACGATTTTTGTGTCTATGTTCATAATGGATATTGGTCTGTATTTCCATTTCTTGTAACATCCTTCATTTTAGTATTAGGGTAATGTTGGACTCTAGAATGAGTGAGGAAGTATTTACTTTGCTTCTATTTTATGGAGAAGATTATAGAAAATTGGTATAATTTTTTCCCTTTAATGTTAGGTTAAATTCACCAATGAACCCATCTGGGCTTGCTGCACTTTGATTTCTGAAGATTATGTGAAACTTGATTCCAGATGATTATTAATTATTGATTTCATTGCCTTTATAGGTGTAGAACTATTTATGCTTTCTATTCCTTCTTAAGTGAGTTTTGGTAGATTGTGTCTTTAGAAAAATTGGTCCATTTGGTCTACATTATCAAATTTGTGGACTAGACTTGTTCATAATATTCCTAATTTTCCCTTTGGTGTTAATGAGATCAATAGTAAGGCCCCTATTTCATTTCTGGAATTAGTAATTTGTGTCTTCTCTTTTACTCTTGTTATCCTTACTAAGGGTTTATCAATTTCATTGACCTTTCAACAAACAAACAGGTTTTGGTTTTGTTGATTATCTCTATTAATTTACTGTTTTCAATTCTGTTGACTTCTACTCTTAAGTTTTTATTATTTTTTTCTTTTTTAGTTTAGATTTAATTTGCTCTTATTTTTCTAATTTCCTACAGTAGAAACTTAGATCGTTGATTTTAGATCTCTCTTATTTTCTAATATATGTATTCAATGCTGTGAATTTTCCCATAAGCACTGCTTTCACTGCATCATACAAATTTTTTTGTGTTTTCATTTTATTTAGTTCAAAATATTTTAAAATTTTTCTTGATATGTCTTCCTTGACCCGTGTATTATTTAGAAGTGTGTTGTTTAACCTCCAGGTATTTGGGAATTTTCCAGATATCTTTCTGTTATTGATTTTTATTTTGACACCATTGCGGCCTTTGTGTAATTTTTATTCATTTAAATATGCTAAGATGTGGTTTATGGCAAAGAATTTGATCTGACTTAGTGAATGTTCCATGTGAGCTTGAGAAGAATGTGTAAGTTGCCACTTTTTGATAAGTTTTCTATAAATGTCTATTAGATCCAGTTGATTGTTCTGTTCAGTTCAACTATGTCCTAACCAATTTTTTTGCCTGCTGAAATTGTCAATTACATTCTCTTCGAATGTAAAAGTCTCCAACTACAATAGTGGACTCATCTATTTCTCCTTGTGGTTCTATCGGGTTTTGCCTCACATATTTTGATGCTCTGTTGTTAGGTATATACACATTAAGAATTGTTGTCTTCTGGAGAATTGACCCCTTTATCAATATGGAATGCATTCTCTTTATCCTTGATAATTTTCCTTGCTCTGAATTCTGTTTTGTTTGCAACTAATATAGTAAGCTTGGCTTTTTATTAATTAGTGTTAGCATAGTACATTGTTATCCATCATTTTGCTTTTATTCTATTCATGTCTTTATATTTAAAGTGGATTTCTTGTAGATAACATATTGTTGTGTCCTAATTTTGATCCACTCTGTCTTTTCTTTTTTTTTTTCCTTTGAGACAGAGTCTTTTTTGGCACCCAGGCTGGAGGGCAGTGACATGATCTCGGCTCAGTGTGACCTCTGCCTCCCGGGTTCAAGTAATTCTCCTGCCTCAGCCTCCTGAGCAGCTGGGATTACAGGCATGCACTATCACTCTTGGCTAATTTTTGTATTTATAGTAGTGATAGAATTTCACCATGTTAGTCAGGCTGGTCTCGAACTCCTGACCTCAGGTGATCCACCCTCCTCGGCCTCCCAAAGTGCTGGGATTACAGGTGTGAGCCACCATGCCCGGCCCACTCTGTCTTTTAATTGATGATTTTAGACCACTGACATTTAAAGTGATTATTGATATAGTTTGATTAATATCTATATTGGATTAATAGTTGCTACTGTTTTCTTTTTCTTGTTGTTGTTGTTGTTGTTGTTGTATTTTTTGTAGAGACGGAGTTTTCCCATATTGACCAGGCTGGTCTCAAACTCCTGGCCTCAAGTGATCTGTCTGCCTCAGCCTCCCAAAGTGCTGGGATTACAGGTGTGAGCCACCATGCCCGGTCAGTATTTTTTTACTGTTTTCTATTGAAGCCAATTTTCAAAACTACATCTTTATCCTTTCTTTACACAAATACTCTCTTTTAATAATAATGTCATTCTCTTTAATACAGAGGTACTAGCTACATTTCCTGGGCTTTGCTTGCCCGTGCATTTCAAACTTAAATCTGCTAAGGAGAGTATATAATTGATCAGGAGACAACTTGTAGAGAAAAACTGCTCAAAGTCTCTCTTTTTGCCTGACACCTAACTTAATCCTCACAGGACCATTATGAGGTATCCTCTGACATGAGATAGTTGACATCATTTTCCTAATCCACAACAGAAGAAGCAGAAGCACTTGCTGAGGCATCTCAGGTCATGTGCTGAAAGTCATGTTGCCAGCAAAGGGTATGGTGGGATTTGAATCCAGGTGGTCTGATCCTGTGCCCATACTCTTTAACTTACTCACACTAAGCAGATGGTGCCCTCATAGTTTTGAAGGGGGTGAGCCAGGTAAGCCAATATCCTCTGTGATCTGCTACTGGGGCCAGGGAAGAAGTATGTTCCTTGAATGCCCCATGCTCTTTCAAGCTCACAAGACCTCATGCATACATGCTGCTCCACTGCCTGGACAGTTCGTCACCCACCTTCCACTCAGCTTCCAGTCAGCGGCCAACCACCTTCTACTCAGCTAACTGCCACTCAGCCTTCACACCTGAACTTACTGGTCACTCACTTGGGTAGAACGTACCCCCTGAACAATGTTATAGTTTCCTGCCACATGCCATCAGAGACCACTGAATTCTATCACACTGCACATTCATCAGAGTTGAAGATTCTTTACTTGTTGTATGCCTCCCTCAGAAGATAATGAAACCCCTGAAATCAGGGTCCTTGTCTGCCCTTCTCAACCCTGAGGCCCCAAATCCCCACTGCACAGAAGTGTGAGGTCCAGAGATCTTAAAGGAATCGTGTTTTTGCTGGGAACAAATGGTTAGTGGTAACAGGAAGTGGGAGTGCTAACATATACAGTTATTTAACACTTTTTTCCTATTCATCCTGGAAAAGTTAGGGATGGATGAAAAATTACAGCTAAAGGATTGACATTTTTTTTTTTTTGAATCAAAACCAATGGATTTCTAGGAGAGAGACTGGTTAGGTTATTGGATTATAATACATACCTGTGGGATTATATATTTGAACAAACTAATACATTAAGATAAAATGCTCAAAGGCAGATACCTAAATAGAGATTTTCACTTTATACAGTAATTAATACTAGAACAGCCACTGAGGTTTTAAAAAGTGAACATTGTAGTATACTATATTAGTTCTCACACTGCTAATAAAGACATACCTGAGACTGGGTAATTTATAAAGGAAAGAAGTTTAATGGACTTGCAGCTCCATATGGCTGGGGAGGCCTCACAATTATGGCAGAAGACAAAAGAGAAGCAAAGGAATGTCTTACATGGTGGCAGGCAAGAGAGCATGTGTAGGGAAACTCCCCTTTATAAAATCATCAGATCTCGTGAGATTTATTCACTATCACAAGAACAGCATGGGAAAAACCTGCCTCCATGATTCAATTACCTCCCACTGGGTCCATCATCCCACAGTGTGTGGGAATTATGGGAGCTACAATTCAAGATGAGATTTGGGTGGGGATGCAGCCAAACCATATCATATACTAAGTGAATGAAGCAGAAATTAATTGAAATTAAATAATGTCTGTAACAGAGTGCCTGTTACATGGTGGGTGCTCAATAAGTGTTAGTTATATAAGTAAGTTTATGCGTCGTTTTCTCTTTTAGTTGGTATTTATGGAGTACTTACTATGTGCTTCACCTGGGCCCTATGTGCTCCCTGAAAAGCTTTCTGTGTTTCCTCAGTAACTACTCTCTCCCATTCTGCATACAGCTTTTTCAAATTCTCTTACCTTTCATAAGACCAGTTCTCTGACTTATTACCACCCCCCCATACCCAGTCATAGCATAAAATCTGGCCTACTAAATCACCAAGGAAAGGGAAAATACATCTAGTAATTTTTAAACTTTTTTGTTACATTGTAGTTAATACACCAAAAAGATCACCCATTGTAACTCTAAATTGAGATGACTTATGGGAAATGTTTACAGTTGTACAAACATCATTACTATCCAGTTCAAGAACACTTTTGTTATCAATAAAAGTTCACTTATGATCATTTTTTAACAGCTTTATTGTGGTATAATTGTAATGTAATAAACCATGTGTGTTTTAAAAAGTGTACAATTTGATGTTTTGACATACATTTAGACTTGTAAAACCATCCCTACATTCAAGATAATGAATGTATTCATCACCCCTAAAAGTTTTTGTTTTGACCCTTTGTCATTCATCCTTCATACCCTGCTCACTACTTCTTATGCTCATGCAGTCATTGAACTGACTTCTATTCTTTTTCATTAATTTGCATTTCCTAGAGTTTTATATCAATGCAATCAGATATACCATGTATTTTTTCTGGTTTCTTTCACTCAGATAATTATTTTGAGATTCATTCACATTGGGTGTATCAATAGTTCCTTCGTTTTTATTACTGAGTAATATTCCATTGTATGAATATGTCACAACTAACCTTTCATCAATTAATGAGCAGTTACGTTGTTTCCAGTTTAGGGGTATTGTAAATAAAGTGGCAACAGACATTCAGGTAAAACTGTTCACACGGTGTCTTAATCTGTTTTGTGTTGCTGTAAAAGAATATCTGAGACTGAGTAATTTATAAAAAAATAAGTTTATTTGGCTTACAATTCTGCAGGCTGTGAAGTACAAGAAGCATGATGCCAGCATCTGCTTGGCTTCTGGTGAGGGTCATGTGTCAGTCAAAACATGGTGGAGAAGGCCAAAGGAGAAGCAGACACATGTGAAGATAGAGGACCTGAAAGACGTCCTGGCTTTATAACAACACACTCTCATGGGAACTAATCCATTCTCAGAGAAGAAATCCAGCCTTTCAAGAACTCAGTACCATGAGAATGGTACCAAGCCGCTCATGAAGGATCTGTCCCCATGACCCAAACGCCTCTCACCAGGCTTCACCTCTCAACACTGCCACATTGAGGATCAAATTTCAACATGAGTTTTAATGGGGACAAACAAACCTCATCCAAACCACAACACATGGACATATATTTTCTTTAGACTTTGCTAAATACATAGTAGTGGACTGGCCGGACCATATGATATGTATATGTTTAGCATTTTAAGTAACTAAAAAACTGTCTTCCAAAGTGGCTGTGCAATTTTACATTTCAACTGGAAGCATATGAGTGTTCTAGTTCCTCCATATTCTTACAACACTTGGTAAGGTCAGACTTTTTAAATTGTAGCCACTGTAATAGGTATGTAGTGGTGTCTTACTGGGTTTTAGTTTGCATTCCCCCAATTACTGAAGATGTTGAACATATTTTGATGTGCTTACTTGACATCTGTTCAAATCTTTTGCCCATTTTTAATTTGGTTGTTTGTGTTATTATTGTTGTATTTTGAGAGCTCTTTATATATTATAGATATATGTACTTTATCAGATACACGCTTTGAAAAGAGTTTTTACCCAGTCTGTGGCTTTCTTTCCATTCTATTATCATTGTTTTTGAGGAGCACCTTTTTACTATTGGTGAAATAAATTTAACAATTTGTTATGTTGTGGACTGTGCTTTTTATGTCATATCTAAGATATCTTCACATAAACCAACATTGTGAAGATTTTCTCCCATCATTTCTTCTAGAAATTTTATAAATTTAGATTTTACAATTGGAGTTTTGGTCTATTCTGAGTTGAGTTTTATGGTATGATATATGGCCCCAACTTTAATTTTTGCATATGGATATACAATTATTTGGTTTAAGAAAGTCTATCCATTTCTGCACTGTCTTTTGCATCTTTGAAAAAAAAAAAAAGTTGTCCATTCCTGTGTGGGTTTATGTCTACACTTTCTATTTTGTTCCACAATCTATTTATCTATCTTTACATCAATACTATGGTGTTTTGATTATAAAGTGGTAGTAGTCCTTCAATTTCATTCTTCTTTTTCAGAGTTGTTTTGAATATTTTAGGTACTTTTCATTTTCATATTTCATATTCCATATAGCATTTTCTTGTCCATTTTTACAAGAAAAACCAGCCGTGATATTGACTAGTATTACATTGAATCTATACATCAATTTGGGAATAAATGATAGCTTAATAACATCAAGTCTTTGAACCAGTTAAGATATATCTCTTCATTTACTTAGGTCTTCATTAATTTTTAACCACAATATTTTGTAGTTCTCAGTGTACTGGTCTGATATGGTTTGGCTCTGTGTCCCCACCCAAATCTCACATCAAATTGTAATCCCCATGGGTCAGGGGAGGGACCTGATGGGAGGTCATTGGATCACGAAGGCCAATTTCCCCCTTGCTGTTCTTCTGATAATGGGTGAGTTCTCATAAGATATGCTTGCTTAAAAGTGTGTGGCACTTCTTCCTTTGCTCTCTCACTCCTGCCTCCATGTGAAGAAGGTCCTTGCTTCCTCTTCAACTTCTGCCCATGATCATAAGTTTCCTAAGGCCTCCCAGCCATGCTTCTTGTTACCCGTGCAAAACCGTGAGTCAGTTAAACCTCTTTTATTCGTAAATTACCCAGTCTCAGATAGTTCTTTATAGCAGTGCGAAAAAGGACTAATACAAGACCTTTCATGTGTTTTGTTAGATTTATCCCTAAGTACTTTGTATTTTTCTCTTGTAAATGATATTTTTAGTTTCAATGTTCAATTTTTTTATTGCTTATATATGAAAACACAAATAATTTTTGTATCTTGACTTTGTAGTTCTCTACCTTGATAAATGTGCTTATTAGTTCTAATAGGTTTTTGAAGATTTCATCTAATTTTCTAAACAAGTATTTATGTCATTTATGAATAAAGAGAGTGCTACTTCTTCTTTTCCAGACTCTGTGCCTCTTCATTTTCTTATCTGACTTCGCTGCCTAGAACCGCCAGTCCAATGTGGAATAAAAGCGTGAGTGTAGACATTCCTATCTTCCTCATCTTGTGTGTATCTTGTTTGTGTGTGTGTGTGTGTGTGTGTGTGTGTGTGTGTGTGTGTGTGTAAGGGGAGCCCTTCCTTCCTTCCTCCTCCTCCTCCTTCTTCTTCTTCTTCTTTTCTTTCTTTCTTTCTTTCTTTCTTTCTTTCTTTCTTTCTTTCTTTCTTTCTTTCTTTCTTTCTTTTTCTTTCTTTCTCTCTCTCTTTTTCTTTCTTTCTTTTCTTTCTTTCTTTCTTTCTTTCTTTCTTTCTTTCTTTCTTTCTTTCTTTCTTTCTTTCTTTCTTTCTTTCTTTCTTTCTTTCTTTCTCTCTTTCGCTCTCTCTCTTTCTCTCTCCCCTTCTTGCCTTCCTACCTTCCTCCTTTCCTTCCTTCCCTCCCTCTATCCCTCCTTCCCTCATTCCTTCCTTCCTTCCTTCCTTCATTTCTTCCTTCCTTCCTTCCTTCTTGCCTTCCTTCCTTCTTTCTTGCTTCTTAGAGATGGAGTCTTGCTCTCTCACATAGCTCACTGCATCCTCAACCTCCTGGGCTCAAGCAAGCCTCCCACCTCAGCCTCCCAAGTAGCTGAGACTACAGGCATGCACCACCATGCCCAGCTAATTTTTTAGTTTTTTGTAGAGACAGGGGTCTCCCTCTGTTGCCCAGGCTGGCCTCAAACTCCTGGCCTCAAGTGATCATCCTGCCTCAGCCCCCCAAAGTACTTGGATTACATGTGTGAGCTACTGCATTCAGAGAGTTTTTCATTGTTAAATATGGTGTAAGCTGTAGCATCATATTTATAAATGTGCTATATAAGGTTGAGAAAATTTTCTTTCATTTCTAGTTTTCTCCAAGTGCTTATCAGGAATGGATGTTGGGGTTTCTCAAATGCTTTTTCTGCTTCAATGGAAATGATCAAATGATTTTTCATTAAAGTTTGCTAATATGTAAATTACATCGATGATTTTTGACCGTAAAATGGCTGGGCATGGTGCCTCACACCACCTGTAATCCTAACATTTTGGGAGGTTGAAATGGGAGGATTGCTTGAGGCCAGGAGTTCAAGACAAGCCTGGGTGAGATAGTGAGACCACCGTCTCTACAAAAAAAAAAAAAAAAAAAAAGTAAAAAAAATAAGCAGCCCTGAATTCCAGGGATAATACCTAGCTGAATATGATCATCACATATTCCTTTAATTATTTTAATATAGTTTTATTTAATTTTTTAACATATTTATAACACCTGCTTTAAATGCTTTGTCTGCTAAATATAACATTTGAGCCCATTCAGAGTAACTTTCTATTGCCAGGGGTTTTTTTTTCCCATTTCGTTGTGTCATAAGTTTTGGTTGTAAAGTAGATATTTTAGATAGTGTTTTACAGCAATTCTAGATTTTGTTTTAATTATATGAATTTTTTCTGGAGAATTGCCTGGCTTTAGCATTTTAATTTGTCATCTCATGGCAAGCAGCTGCTGAGTTCTCTGTTTAATTTTTTTATTCTTATTTTTATTTTTTATTCTGGATTCCTATTAAGTCACCCCTGTATCTGCATATCTTAGTGATCAGGCAATGGTTTGGCCAGAGATTGTTTTAAAAAACCTCAAGCCTGTGAAGCTTCTACACTCAGCCGATCAATTAATCCATCAATCAATCTGTGTGTGAAATGGGGAGCACAATAAACATTTCAGTCAATTCTCAAGCCTACCTTCACTTTTACTTTTCTCTGAGTTCTCCTGGGTCTCTCCCATACATGTGCATATTTTCCCAGTCACACAGGATATATGAAGCCCTACTGTGGTGCATTCATTTTCAAAATATCTTTATTAAATTCCTGTCTGATCCTCTGCTTGCCCCACTGTAACCTCAAACGTGGGCAACCAAATGGACAGATTTTACCATTTTATTCCTAATGAGTATACAACTTTTAACTAGTAATAACCCAGCTTTTCACCATCTGACCCAAATGAAATTCACCCACTGGGAGAAAAGCTGCTAAATTGTTTTGGTCGGCACATAGAGTAAAACTATCCTTCTCACCTTGGGAGCTGAGGGAGATTAGGGGGTGGGCTGGATGGAAGCAGCCCCATGCAGGGACACAGATTCTTTTATGCACAGATCTAGTAGCTTTTCAAGGTTAAACACTTATTAATGAGTTGTTTACCTTAAGTATATTTTCAGAGCCCCCAAATTTTTGTTTTTGACAATTTTGTCCAGTCTTATTCTTGTATTTGGCACAAAGGATTAACCAAACTCTTCAAGCCACCATAACCAGAATTTCCACTCCATCAGATGTAAGTTTCCTCATTTTCTTTCAACTAAACCTAAAAACTTTGTTGTATTCACTCTCTTATTAGTTAGTTATTGCTGCAAAACAAATGACACCAACACTTAGTGCTTAAAATTGTATTCATTTATTTAACTCTTCTTACTCTGATGAGCAATTTAGTCTTAGCTCAGCTAGCCAGTTCTTCTGATCTCTGCTGGAATCATTTATATTCATGTGGTCAAATGATAGATTGACTGGGAGCTGGATTTTTTTAAGATGGCCCCAGATAAGATGTCTCATCTCTTCTGTATGTGGTCTGTCATCCTCCAGCCAATTGCCCCAGGATTTCAAATGTCAGCTGAGTAAGATTCCAAGAGGGAAAGCAGAAGTGTGCAAGGCTTCTTTAGGACCATACTCAGAATTAGCAAAATATCATTTATTCCACATTTTATTAGTCAAATGGTTGTAGGAAAATCCAGGTTCTTTTCACATGACCAGGAAAGATTAGGCTTGCAGACACTTTGAAGGGTGAGGGGAAACAGAATTTATTGGGCAAGCATGGAAAAAGAGAGAAAAACTTTCAGCAGAGTGAGAGGGAAGCCTGTTAACTGGCTCTCGCTCCACCATACAGGAACTCAAGAGACTGGCTCCTCTGCGAATGACGCGACATTCCATGGCTCCATCCTGTTTTCCCAGTGTGCAGGCCGGTTGGAGTTTCTTTGGGGCCTGCAGTCCGGTTTTTCAGCCTTTAGGCTGTTTTAGGCTTGAAGGTGGGGTTTTGCTGGGCAGCCCTTGGCTGCCTCCTGTCTCTACCATTCCCCCTTCTAAAGAAGTACATCTAACTGTCCTTAGAGTAAGAATAAAGGTAAGGATGAAGACTGATCTTAACTTCTTCCTGCTGACAGGGGATGCTGTTTTGGGAAAATGGCAGTCAGATCTCCCTCAGAGAGAGGTGTCATTGTCTGAGGCTCCTGTTGCATGACCATTTGGACTTTGATGACCTGAAGGTGAGACAAGACAAACCAGGTTATTTGAAAACATATCAAAATGAAACAAGGGCAAGTGAGGACAGCTTAGAAATTCTGAGGCCTGTTACCAGTTTGCACGGGGAGAGGGAAGCCAACAACTGGACTGGTAAAAAAAAACTTTTACCCTTTTGATGGCATGTCAGGCTTCTGGGTTCCCTTCCCCTGAGCCCAACCCTAAGCCAACCAGTTTAAGGTTTGGGAAATTAACTTTTCCTATTTTGGAGGATGCATCCAAGGGGAGTGTCCCATAGTATGGAGACACAATTACCTATCAGTGAAGAGAAGAAACAGGAGGAGAAAAGAAAGAAGAAAGCATTTTTTCAAAGGAGTCCCAGGGTTTCGGGATGCATTTGAAAGGGGTGCAGACTGAAGATGAATGGTTACTCATCTAGTAAGAGGGGAGCAGGTATCCCTGGATCCCTTCTCTTTCCAGCAAATACACAGGGTACATGAGGGAGAGAAAGTGAGGCACTCCTCTTTCTTTCCTCCATCCTTGTATCCCCGAGTCCCAGTGACCACAACAGGTTGCCACCCATAAATGCCAATGCAGCTTGCACCCATGATGCATGGAGGGCGTAGAGAATAGGAATTATCCGCTCTCACCTGTGCCTCTATCCCCCCTACTCTCAGTAGCCTTGGAGTTCGCTAGACCTCACTTATGCCATGGATACCAGCATGACATTTATGCATGAAACGCGAGGCTTGGCTTAATCAGCAGGAATTAGCCAAACTCACCTGCACTGTACCTTTAACCTCTGTTATCAACTGCCTCTGGATCCCTCAGATCCAATTTTCTTTCCTAGGGCTTTGACCCAAAGCTTGGAATTAAGATTGGGACCAAAATGTGTCTTGGGGAGACTGCATGGATTCCTTATCATCAGCTGAATGCTAAAGTGAAGCTGTGGAATTGAGTCCTCCTCAAACAAGGTAGAGAAAAGGATGTCTTGTGACATGCCCAGACAACCTGTGGCTATAGTTATGCTTGCTAAGATTTGGGCGCATGATGCTTGGCTTTGGTTAGCTCCCTTGGTCTTACTTTCCGAAAAAGGAAACCTCTGAGTGATGGGCACCCTATTTATTTCCATTACCTGGCAGGATTTGCAAGATAATTGCTCAGAACAAGAATATTGATCCAGATTTCTACAGTACCCATCTCTTTTGTTCTTTCTGAGCCTGTTGGTTCACAGGAACAAGCAGTGTTGGTCTAAAATGTAGGCAAAAACTTAAAAACAACTAATAAGTCTAGAATTTAATGACAAATGTATGATAAGTTTTGAAACACAATTTCTGTCTCTCTAGTCCTAATTTTTGTTAAAAGAAATCATGATAGGACTGAGTTGTTTGCCAAATAGACTTTAGTCTTATACTTGGCCTGATTATTTGCATAAAATGCAGCAAGAATAACTATTTCTACATAGGCCTTTTAGATTGGCTTTGATGGAACTCGGTTCCACAAGGAAACTCAGATAAGACCTTTTAAAGCTGAGCCCAACCATGGATTTGTATCCTCAAATACATGTGAGTTGGGTGATCCTCTCCTCTTAAGGTCCCAAGATAAACTTGGAGCTCCTGGGCCTGTTAGAAAGTGACATTCTTTACTGACCACAAGTAAGGAACACTGTACAGGGACTGCATAGATGAGGGTATGAGGGCAGTTTCCCCAAAGGGCTTTTATCAGCTTTGCAAATTGAACTTGACTCTTTAAAGGGGAGCTTACCCTTCCAGTCAAAGCCTTGGTAAAGCAACCAGTTTCTTCAATTGTGTTCTGGTGCAAAAGAAAATGGATTCTTATTGCACTGATGCAAACAGCTATATTACCATAACTTAAGAATACTCACGGAGAGTTTCTAAATTCTAGAGGAACCAGGCCAAGAGAAACAAACAAGCTCCAAATTCTGTTCACAGGAGCATACCTTACTCAATTATTAAGGGCCATTAATAGTTCAAAATAAGTTTCCTTGACTCTGAAAAACAAAACAAGGATCAGCAGTATTCCAAGCAAAAATAAAAAAGTTTGCTTCAGTTTTCTGAGTTCATTCTGTTGGCTCTTGCTTTGCTTGATGTTCATGAACATTTCAGCTCTTCATGAGTCCCGTATGTTTTTCCTTTATTCCAATGTCACAGTCTCCAAAGTTATCAGAAACCTGTATTTGAGAGTACTTGTCAAAGTTCTATAGCTTATTATAAACCATTTTTTGAAAAGGATTAAAACAAGACAACAATTGTCTGTGAATAACAAAATGTCTAGGGTAGTTACAGTTAGAAACACAATTGACAAAGAAGTTTGGTTATCTCTGTCGTTTACAATAACTTAACAAACATAATTATGATTGATAGCATTATACTTTAGACATTAGAATTTTGGGCTGGGAACAGTGGCTCAAATCTGTAATCCTGGCACTTTGGGAGGCTGAAGCAGGAAGATCACTTGAGGTTAGGAGTTTGAGACCAGCCTGCCCAACATGGTGAAACCCTATCTCTACTAAAAATACAAAAGTTAGCTGGGCATGGTGGCGTGCACCTGTAATCCCAGCTACTCGAGAGGCTGAGGCAGGAGAATAGCTTGATCCCGGGAAGCGAGGCTGCGCTGAGCCAAGATCATGCCAATACACTCCAGCCTGGATAACAGAATGAGACTCTGTCTCAAAAAATAAAATAAAATAAAAAAATAGACAGACATTAGAATTTTGGGAATCCCATACAATTTTGGAACGTATATTGGTGTTATTCTCCAAAATATAACTTAAAGAAGATTGAACGTTATTTTGCAATCTCATGTAACTAAAAATGTCAAATAATCCTGTTTACCTCTCTTCTCTGAACATTCCAGGGACCCTTCTGAAGTATCTGAAAAGCTAGGTGTCCAGAAAGACAATTTTGAAACTGATGTTTGATTTTGGGGAGCCTGTTAAATATGTTAGAGGTTTGAAACACTTGGCGTTATGAAATAGAATTCCAAATTGCCATAAATTATTTATTTTCCCAAAATAATGACTCAGAAATGTTTAAAAAGCAAAACAACCTTTTATAATCCTTTACAAAATTTTCTAAAGAGCAGATTAGTGCCTTGGGAGTACCTTGTTTTGCTTTTCTTTTAATCCTTAATTTACAGAAAAACCATGTAATACCCTTTTGAATTTAGTCAATATGTTCACACAGAGAATTTCTCTTGCAAGATTAATTTTTACAATCCTTCCTCCACTTGTTTGAACCTTTAGCTTTATCTTATCTAATTTAAAACAATTCTTTAACCCTAGGCAAGAATTTATATTTTTATGCCTTCTTATAGCCTTTTATTAAAAACACATTTTATGTTCTTATACACCTCACATGTAAATCTATTTTCAGTAGTCTCAATTACATTTCATAATGGTAACTCCTAGCAATTTTTAACTTTAATGTAAAACTTGGTAAGTTGTTTTAATTATGTGCTAAGTACAGCCAAGGTTTGACTCCTTCCAGTAGAATTAAGGGCATGGTTAGTTCCACATGTCCCCAGGCCTTACCAAGTTGAGCAGGCCTTACCAAGTCGAACAAAAACCAAAAAGCAGTGTATAATCTTAAAACACTTAGCAAACCTTGCATCTTACCTGCATAATTTAGTTCACCTATTTATATTTTAATGACATCTGCATTTTACCAATAATCTTTATAGCTGTTTTTATTTCTCAAAGATTAAAGTCACATGAACTAAAAGGTACCATTTTTATCTTACCTTTAAAAAATATTTGATCCAACTGCTTATCTTCCTTTAGGCCAAATTAGAGTTCTTTTTACAGATATCACATATACAACACATATATAACTACACAGACAGGCAGAAAAAAATCCAGTTGCCATAAGATCTTCCATCAGAGGAGAGGGATCTACCCACTTTTAATTCCTGGGGTTCTTATGAGGAAAATAGAGGTCTCTCGACTCATACATGCATTGAGAGTGGCAAGGCAAAATCAAGAAAAATAATTCAGCTAACTGAGAAAAAAAAACCTTTTTCCAGCAAAAGAAGATCCAAGAAAAGAAAACATAAAGACCTTTTAAATATAACCATAACTTGGATATACACTTTTAATGAAGTTGAGTGCTCCTTAAGAAAATCATTTTAGGCCAGGCATGGTGGCTCATGCCTGTAATCCCAGCACTTTGGGAGACCGAGGTGGGTGGAAAATGAGATCAGGAGTTCAAGACCAGCCTGACCAACATGGTGAAATCCCATCTCTACTAAAATTACAAAAATTAGCCAGGTATGGTGGCGCACACCTGTAATCCCAACTACTCAGGAGGCTGAGGCAGGAGAATAGCTTGAACCTGGGAGGTGGAGGTTGCAGTGAGCCAAGATCACGCCATTGCACTCCAGCCTGGGTGACAGAGTGAGACTGTGCCTCAAAAAAAAAAAAAACAAAAAACAAAAAAAAAAAACAAAAAACTCTGGATGCGGTGGCTCATGCCTGTAATCCTGGCACTTTGGGAGGCTGAGGCAGATGGATTACCTGAGGTCAGGAGTTCGAGAGCAGCCTGACCAACATGGAGAAACCCTGTCTCTACTAAAAATACAAAAATTAGCCAGGCTTCGTGGCACATGCCTGTAATCCCAGCTACTCGGGAGACTGAGGTAGGAGAATTGCTTGAACCCAGAATGCAGAGGTTGCTGTGAGCCGAGATAGTGCCATTGCACTACAGCCTGGGCAACAAGAGTGAAACTCCATCTCAAAAAAAAAAAAGGAAGAAAGGAAAGAAAGAAAGAGAGAAAGAAGGAAGGAAGGAAGGAAGGAAGGAAGGAAGGAAGGAAGGAAGGAAGGAAGGAAGGAAGGAAGGAAAGAAAATCATTTTAACTCCCTTATTATCTGACTTCAGCCATGCCAATCAGCCAGTATTTCTGGCTTTCAAACTTTGCTAAAGGCTCAGAGAAAGGACATTCCAAGGTGGTTCGTGGAGGGCAGGGGAATCAACAAATAGCAAAAGGTCATGCAGATATCAAACCAGAAAGGACTCATTTCCTAAGCCAGGATTGAATCTGGACCACGGCAGTGAGAATGCCAAATCCTAACCACCAGAACATCAGGGAGAGAAGCTTAATTGTTGTTGGATGAAGCTGGACTCCCTAACTGGAAAAGAAGGAGAATCCACCAGACGCATGGTGGAGAACACAGGCCAGCTTCCTTTTGGGCACCCTTGAGCCATGTATTCCAGCCCTGGCTGCGAGGGGATTAGGGGGGCCACCATTCCCCACTCCATCCTGTACACACCTGCAGCCACTGGGATGTGCTTCTACCCTCAGAAGAGATCCGAGGAGAAAAAAGACTTAGAAGCAAAAGAAAAAAAAGGTTTTTTGGCCGGGCGGGGTGGCTCACGCCTGTAATCCCAGCACTTTGGGAGGCCGAGGCGGGCGGATCACAAGGTCAGGAGATCGAGACCACGGTGAAACCCCGTCTCTACTAAAAATACAAAAAATTAGCCGGGCGCGGTTGTGGGCGCCTGTAGTCCCAGCTACTCGGGAGGCTGAGCCAGGAGAATGGCGTGAACCCGGGAGGCGGAGCTTGCAGTGAGCCGAGATCGCGCCACTGCACTCCAACCTGGGCTGGGCGACAGAGCGAGACTCCGTCTCAAAAAAAAAAAAAAAAAAAAAAGGTTTTTTGTTTTGCATGATACTCACCTTTCCTCAAGTCCCATTTTGGGTGCCAAAAAATGTAGGAAAATCCGGGTTCTTGTCACACAACCAGGAAATATTGGGCTTGCAGACACTTTGAAGGCTGAGGGAAACAGAATTTATTGGGTGAAAAAGGAAAAAAAGAAAAACTTTCAGCAGAGTGAGAAGGAAGCCTGTTAACTGACTCCTGCCCACCACACAGGAACTCCAGGGGCCAGGCTCCTCCCCTCTGTAAATGGTGTGGACTTCTGTGGCTCCACCCCATTCTCCCAGTTCACAGGCCAGTTGGAAATTCTCGGGGACTGGCAGTCTGGTTTTTCAGCCTTCGGGCTGATTTAGGTTTGAAGACAAGGTTTTGACAAGGCAGGGCACAAGGGTGCCTTGGCTGCCTCCTGTCTATCAAAACCAATCACAAGACTAGTATAAAATGGAGAAAGCAGGAAAAAAAAAAAAAAGATGCTGACTTTGTTTATAGGTAGTTCCAAGAAAAATCGTCATGATGGATGGATTTGTCCCTGATGTGTTTGCATTTCCAGACACCCCTTATTTATTTGTAAGTATTAAAATTATTTCCTTGCCAAATATGGATGTTTTATGTTACTCGATATTTTCCTTCTACTAAATACTGATCAAGAGTCATAATGATAAACATGATTAATTTGTAGGTCCTGATTACATTGCTGCTACAATAATTATTTTTGGTCCAATTTTATGGATGAAGAAAATATGATTTATCAAGTAATTGCCCCAAGGTTAAGAAATAGGTAAGCATAGATTTGAATCCATGTATGTCTTTCCAGATCTTGTGTTCTTTCATATTTCAAGTTAATATATTGAGAGTTCTAAGAAAACTATCACAGTTGCAGCCCATTTCAGGGAGTGGGTGGGCTAGAGGTAACATATAGAAATGAAAACTGTCATATTTCAGTTCCTGATGCACAGTTTTCATTTACTACTGTTCATCACACACAGCCTTATCTGGGTGAAAAGCACGAGTAAAAGCTTGAAAAGCTTGAAATTTCACTTGATGGTACTTGATGAAGGTTTATTATTATAACCATCTGGAATGGACCAAGGTCTAATTATGGTTCAAAGGTCAGTCAAAGTAAAGTCTGATAGCATAATTGATATATGCAGTTCAAAAGATTACAGATTATGTTTTTTCTTTCTCAGTCTACCAGATTATTGGGTTGGAAAAGATGTTTTTTCTTTGTTTGACTAATTTTCAGTGTTGCAGTCGTCCCTTGGTATATACAGGGGATTGGTTCCAGGACCACCGCCCACCCCACTCCACACATACTCAAGTCCCCCAGTCAGCCCTATGAAACCTGCTTATATAGTAATAGTTGGCCCTCCTTATACACAGGTTTCTCGCATCTCCCAGATACTGTATTTTTTATCTGCTTTTGGTTGAAAGAAATGTACATATAAGTGAACCCATGCAGTTCAAGCCCATGCTGTTCAAGCGTCAACTGTATTTAGTAGTATTTTTTAGTTGTGAAACTGTAAAGTCATAATAAATGTATTAAGGAAATTACCCAAAGTCAAGCAACCATTCATAACATTTCAGAGATACCTGTTCAGTCATTTTTCTGTCTATAGTAGGTGAATGCTTGTATATTTTATATTAGCACGTATACACTCTTTCATTTTCACCTTAGATATTTTAGTTCACCTTTCTGACTAAAAACATAATAATTTTAAAAATTAAAAAGCAGGCCAGGCGTGGTGGCTCATGCCTATAATCTCAGCACTTTGGGAGGCCAATGTGGGAAGATCACTTGAAGCCAGGAGTTCAAGACCAGCCTGCGCAACATAATGAGACCCCCATCTCTACAAAAAAATTTAAAAATAACCAGACATAGTGGCATGCACCTGTAGTCCCAGCCACTGAGGAGGCTGAGGTGGGAGGATTGCTTTTGCCCAGGAGGAAAAGGCTGCAGTGAAATTTGATTACACCACTGCACTCCATCCTGGGCAACAGAGAGAGACTCTGTCTCAAAAAAAAAAAAAAAAAGTAAACACTAAAGAAGATATAGAGGAAAAGAAGAGTAAATCCTCTGTATAGGGTCCCCCCAAATTAAAATACATATTAACCATCATGATACTGGTTAAACAAATATTTATTATTCATAAGCAATCTGATTATATGTCTAGAAAAAGGAAGACAGTTGACTGTGAAAATAACTGTCTTAGAAAAAGTGCCTAATAAATTGTCTATGTACACAACAAATATTCACAAATTGATATTCCTCAATATACCATAATTAGTTGTTGACACTAGCCATAAAAACATAATGTTTAGGAATTATATGAAAGAAATGTGGGTCCTGTATGAGGAAAATTATTAAATGGAGTGAGACTAAGTGGTGAATTGAATAAATTGAAATATTTGCTTTAACTGGATTTGAAGGCTGAATTGTAAAGCTATTAGTATTTGATACACTCAATAGATGTTCCAAAGGTATTCAGTAATAATTAAATACCTATTCTCATTTTTGAAAATATATACATTTAAAGTAGATTCTAGTAGGCTATATTGAGGTGACTTTTTTTCCTGTAAAAAAAGCACAGAATGGTTTTATACAACCAGAGGAAATTTCATTAAAATCAAGACCAAGACAAATATGTTAATTATCCCTAGTATTACTTAATATTGCTTTAGAAATTATCTTCACTGTAAAGAGATGTTAAAAAGAAATAAGTTCTGTAACTTTTGAAAAGGTGAAGACAAAGTTATCAGTGCTTGCAGAAGATAGGGGTATAGTCCTGAAAAACATTAGAAACAACATAAAATGTCTTGGTATAAATGAATTTTACAAAAGGATAGAATAAATGGTAACTGTTTAAAATGTCAATAGCTTTTATGCATATCAGAAAGCCTTACATATAAAACATAATGGGAGAAATGACGACATTCACAATAGGATCTAATTTTAAAAATGATAAAAATTGCGAATTTTGAAAGAATATTTGAAAAACAAATGGAGAGATAGTTTTGCAGAGCTAGGATGATGGTAGTGGTGACTGGAATGATGAGGAAGTCATCACAATGCCCCTGCTGAATTATAATTTTCCTAGGTACCAACCATATCACAAGGATCCCTCACAATCATCAGGAGTGGTTATGCCTCATCTATGTGTCATTTTGTGGAATAATTCAATTCCACAACCGATTATGCCCCTCTAATTCAGTGTCTTTGCAAGTACCTGTACCAGAGGGAAGGGGAAAGAGAAGAAAGACATGCTAAAATGGGAAAAAAGTTATGAGGTAAGCCAGCTTTTTAATGATAATAGCAGGTAAAACCTTAGTTCTAGAACACAAGGGCCATAACTTACTGAGTGAATAAAATCCCAATCAAAATGCCAATGGAATTTTATTTGCAGAACCTGACACAACCATGTTAATATTCATCTATTAGAATAACTAGGAAAGAATGCTTAATTTTTAAAGAAGAGTACAATCATTTTCAAGGGGATGGCATTCTGATGTCTGGATTTGCAATAATTATTAAATATTTCACTAATGTTGCATAAGTATTATTTGCTAACTGCTTTGAACTTTAACCCCCATCTTTTAGCTTCACCATAAAGCAGAGAAACAAAAACAACCACAAAACTTGGTTTTGTAACGGAAATTTAATCTATGGTCAAATGAGTTAATGCTTAACATTGCCTAGAGTAAAAAGGAAAGGGAAGGGTTGAAGTAATCTAGCATTGGTTGAGCACAATCTATTTGCCAGGCCCTGTGTTAAACACTTCATCTCCTTTAATTCTGATAACATCTTGGTATCGATGCCAATTATATAAGAGTAAACCAAAGATTAGATAGTAGTTAGGATTGGAATTCAAGTTTTTCTGGCTCCCTAGCCTATACTCGCACACTACCACTATGTCTTGTCTAACCAATTACTTCATTGAGTGCTGTCGTTTGTTATGGCATTTTTCAGTGGTAGACAGCATTTACAACTTAGATCAGGTACTCACCTGCTGAAAAACACTATGTTCTCTGGAAAGTGTTTGCTGGTTTTGTTTGTTTGTTTGTTTGTTTGTTTTTGAGACTGAGTCTCACTCTGTTGCCAGGCTGGAGTGCAGTGGCGTGATCACGGCTCATGGCAACCTCTGCCTCCCGGGTTCAAGCTATTCTCCTGCCTCAGCCTCCCTAATAGCTGGGACTACAGGTGCACGCCACCATGCACAGCTAGTTTTTGTATTTTTTAGTAGAGACAAGGTTTCACCATATTGGCCAGGATGGTCTCGATCTCTTGACCTTGTGATCCACCTGCCTCAGCCTCCCAAAGTGCTGGGATTACAGGCGTGAGCCACGGCACCCAGCTTGCTGTGTTTTTTATTCTTCTTCTGCATGATATAGTAATCTCGAGCTTTATCCTAATACATATCTGCATTCCAGTCACATTCCCACCAGTTAATAGCTGTGTAACCTTGGACAAGCTACTTAAACATTTGGAGCCTCAATTCCAGCAGCATACATACAATTTCATAAAGCAACCCAGAAAAGAGGATAGTCTGTTTTGTCATTACACCATGCAACTATTTTGATAAAATCTGCACCTTCACAATGAATTCAATTACGTTTATTTAGGGTAATGATATTGTTGCATTGCCTCTCTTGTGCATTAAATATTGGATGTTTTTTATCACCCAGCCTAGGGTGAAAAGTAAAGAAACAAATGTGGCTCACACCTAGCCACTTTTAAATCGAAAGCTCAAATAAATAACCAAGTCAAAAGTCTGAATACAGAAAATCGTGACTTTCCTATATAACAAGAGAGTCGTGTATATAGAACGGTTGGATATAAGCTATCCTGCCAAATGGAATAGCATCATTTTTCAGAGGGAGAGACTGACAAAAATGTATTTGATATACTGACACCAAGTATATGTTAGGGGCTGTGCCAGGTGTGGAGGGTACATAGAGGAATTATGTAGAGTTTCTGCCCTCAAGATTTTTACAGTCTAGTTGGGGTTGGGGAAGAAAGATAAACAGACAAATCATAATCTTTCTCGATGATCTCTTCTGTGCTATAAAGAATTTCTTTTCCCTCAATAAGGCTTCAGTTAGACATCAGTGATGCTGAGAGGTTAAATGACTAAGATTGTAAGTGGTGGAGCTGGGACTTAACACTTAGGTATGTTTACATTAAAGCTGATCTGCTTCTATTCATTATGGCAACAGTTTACTTATGTTATATGTAGTGCTGTTTATAATTCCCAGTGAGAGAATCATCCTGTTTCCCAAATGATTCACATCTGAAAAATCCAGGCACACAACATGCCCATAAAGGCCAGATCACCTAATCAAAGCTCAAATAAAGTGTGCTGAAACCAACAGTCCAAGTGTCCTTATTCTTGACTATTTTTTGTGTCAGGAAGGAGCAGATAAGTTAGAAAGTGAAAGCCACAATACTGAGCCCTTCTACGAAAAGCATATGTTTTTGGCTGTGAAGGTGGCAGTTACCTCTATGCTTTTGCCATCTTGGTGGGGACCAATCCTAAGAGAGCAGTTTCTCAAAAACAGCTCTTATCTGGGAAAGGGGAGGTGAAAGGCCTAACTCGGAGCCTGAGCTACTGCCAGCTAGGCAGAGCTTTTCACCTCAGTTTCTCTTGTTGGCAGGCCCCAGAAACAGTTTCTTTAAAGACTTCAGCAGATTTTTTCAAGTAGATTTATTAATAGAATAGCCAGGAGAAATATTTTGGTGGCTGTAAATAAAAACATATTTGCAGGTTCGAGTCAACAGACTCAGAATTGAAAACTGAGTTGGCCACTAGCTAATTGTTTTGTATTCATTCTAGAGCAATTGAAGACACATTGTATTCACTCAATAAATATTCATTGATTGAATGAATGTGTTTATTCCCCCATTAGACTGTGAGACCCTTGAGGGTAAGGGTCATATTTCATTGGTCTTTGTAAATCTCACATCCAGTTCACTGCCTAAATTCTGTTAAGTACCACTGAATTTTAAATTAATTATTCTTTGGTAAGAAGCATTGATAGGGAAAGCATTCACCCAATGTGAACATAATACAGAAAATACTATTGATGTAGGCACTATGTATTTTGTTGGTTGTATACCAAGCAAACTCTTGTAATCAGCTGAGAGTCTGTGAGGGCAAAGATATCTGACTCATTATCTTTGGCAATGCACAGTAGCTGACATATTACAGTACATGTAATGATTTACTGCAGCATTTCCTAGAGATTTATCATTTGAGTGTCATTCAGGGTTTTTGCTTTATCTGTGCACAGTCTGTATGTTCATTTACTTAACATGTTTCTGTGGTATTTTTGAAATAAAAAGTATCACTTGAAATGAAACATAACTCTATGATTAAAAGCTAAGAACAAAATAATGTTATTAAATATTTTTTAATGAAATTAAGATTCAGTACAAGTAGTAAGCTACTAATGTGTATTGCACTAACATTTTATATACCTTCTCTCTTTCAATCCTCATGATAGCTCTTCTAAAAAATATTTTACCGTTACCACAGATGAGATTAAGATTTAGATAAGTTAGGTAACAGCTCAGTATCATACAGCTAGTGTAAGGGAGGGCCAGGACTCTAAACTGAGCTGGTTTTTTTTAATGCTAAAGCCAACATGGGATGCAGTATAGGCAATCCTTAACTTTATTATTCCCAAGTGATTCTCCCTGGCCCCTTCCACTTTTTCTTATTGATCCAGCTTTCCTTGGTTCTCAGACCATCTCTCCTGTTTACACTTTTAGCAGCTCATCATGCCATGGGTCATTCCCAGACCCTCTGGCCCACTGCCAATACACCCAACACCAAGGCTGTTACAGCAGAGGAAAGATGGATATTTTTTCATCTTTCTGAGAACAAAAAAACAATTGCTATCTATACTTTACTGAGAACTATTAAGTAGTGAGCATCCTGAAGAAGGCTCTTTGTGATCTGGTTTCTGGGCATAAGAACGCAGATAGGGACTTCAGGGAGAGATTGAAATTGTCCTCCCTGCGCAAAAGTCTTGGGGAGGAGATGGAGTTTGGAGCCTGCTGTGGGGTAAGGGAGGAGGGGAGGGAGGGAAAGAGATGAGACTGAGTTTTGGTCTGCAGGAAATGTGGGAGACAAGGGAGAGCACAGGGCCAGGCTCATGGTGGGTACCCAGTAAATGCCCTTAAGATTTAACTAGAGTGAAGGGTGGTAAGTTGTGGGGATTCACATAAAGAGAAAATTGCTTTCTGAGTTGAAACTGTGACCAGGACCTTTCCCTTTTGGTTCACGAAAATCTTTTCTCTGTTTTTGTAAGCTGGGTAGCTGAATCAAGGAAGTTTGAGGCAGGTTATGATTTAGGGCAAGGTTTGGCCCAAGGAATAATGGATCTGGGACTGGTAACTGAAGCCAAGGGATAGAATGTACAGTAAAAGAAAGAGGAAAGGAACTGTATGGTTTGTTGAAACCAGAACCCCTTTACTTCAAAGTCAGCTATAAAACCTCAAAACACAACTCTAACTTTCCCTCTGCCTTTCTGTGTAAAAACTGGACATAAAGAAGTGATTTGGCCTACCTTATTTGACTGTAGGTCATAAGACCCCCACTTCTAGACAGCAAACTGCCACATACCCAGAAGGAAGGAATGTTGCTCAAAAAGGCCAAGAAGAATATAGACAGGCAGGCCTTGCTGAGTTTCCCCTCTTAGTCTATTCACATTAGCTCATACCCTTTTTGTCCAATCATATTTCTACACGGCTGTCCATACTTTGTTGAATTTAAACATGGACAAAATGGACAATTTCCTTTGTATCTTTGGGTCTTCATTCTGAAAGCTCCTGTGCATACACGCTGAATCCATTTGTATACCTTTTCTCCAATTAATCTGCCTTCTGTGAGTTGTGTTAGGCAGGAATCTAGACCCAACATGGCGGTATCACCCATCATGGCAGGCTCTTTGTTAGGACTTCCCACCCTTCACTTCCTGCTAAGACTCTCAGCCCACGAAAAAAGCCCGTGCCCGTGAAAAAACCCCCGCTCTGCACAAGCTCCTGGACACGTCATTCCTCAGAAATTGAAACCTAACTCAGGAAAACCGAAACCTACAAACCCCACCTACCTCGCCCTATAAAAGGCCCCCCAATACCCACCCTGAGCGTGACTTCCTCGGCCCCTCCTCCTAGAGGACCAGTGAACCTCACCTGCGAGCCTAATAAAGGCTACCTCTGTTCTCGTCTGCCTCGTGTCTTGTTGCTCAGCTCCCCATTACATTACAACTTGGTTTTTCAGCAAACCCTCAGAGGGCCAAAGGGAAAGCTCTCCCTTAGCCCCTGCAGCACCCACTCTCCACTGTGTCAGGTAATTTATTTATATTATTCATTGAAATCTTCAGAGTAACTCTGTAAGGCAGATGTTGTCCCTACATGACAGATGAGGAAATAGGTTCAGAAAGATGTCAAGGAATTCAGCCCACCAAAGTGATATAAAAATTATTTTAAACTGAAAATATCTGAACGGACAGCAGAAGCAGAAATAAATATTACCTACATTTAAGCAGAACCTCCTGAAAATACAACCACAGTTGAACAATTGATTCTGAGGGAGTTTCCTATTTGTATTAAGACGGACCCCTTAGCATTGAGAAGTGCAAATGCAGCTGCCATAAACCTCCCCAGAGGGAAATTTCCAGTCTAGGAAAGAGATAAACTGTTCATTTTCATTAGCACCAAAAAACCCAATAGAACCTTCCATACTTTCACATTGAAGCCCTAACCTCTCCTTTGTTCAATTGGGTATATAAATCTCTCTTTCTCTCTGGCTTATTCAGCAAGTTACTCATTATTCAATGGTCCTATGTGCATGTGGAAATAAACATTGTCTTTGCTCCTGTTAATATGTCTATTGTCAGTTAATTTGCAGGCCCCTGTCATTTGACAATTGAAACCTTAGATGATAGAGGATAGATAAAGCAGTGGGGTTCCCTAGAACAGCAGTCCACAACCTTTTTGGCACCAGAGCCTGGTTTCCTGGAAAACAATTTTTCCACAGGGCGGGAGTCAGGGGAGAGAGGGGTGGCTGGGGAGGGGGATGGCTTCGGGATGAAACTGTTCCACCTCAGACAGCCAGGCATTAGAGTCTCATAAGTAGCACACAACCTTGATCCCTCGCATTTGCAGTTCACAACAGGGTTCGTGTTTCTATGAGAATCCAATGCCCTGCTGATCTGACAGGAGGTGAAGCTCGGGTCATAATGCTCTGCAGGCCCACTGCTCACCTCCTGCCGTGTGGCCTGATTCCTAACAGGCCGTGGACCAATACTCATCTGTGGCCCAGGGGTTGGGGACTCCTGCCCTAGAATAAGACCCGAGAGCAACCATAGACCTGTCCCAGTACATATCCACGGTTCTTAAACCTCACATAATCATGATCCAGGCCATAGCTCCCAAACTTGTTGAAAGTGAAGCAAACTTTGTACATGGGTGGATACAGGAAGAACCTGTGTCCCTGCAAGGAGTGAAGTAACAGTTAAGACCAGTAAGTGGTCACTTTACAGAATTATCTTCTGTCCTAGAATCTTCTCGGCAGTCACAGATCCTGGGGAAAAGGTGACCTGAGTCAGGACTATTTGTCAGAGCAGTCAGGGCAACCTTTGGATTCAGGGAGACCACACTGATTGAGGACAAGTGACTTAACATCCCTAAGACTCAGTTCTGTAAAATGTGGATACTCTTATCTATTGCCGGAGATCTTGTAGGGAATGGGGATGATATTAAACAAGTATTTGCCACAGCAAGTTAAGCTTATATTAGCAGCTCCTCTGGAACACTTTTTAAAATTCCAACATACTTTGTAGATAACTGTATCTGCACATATAAAACATATGCAACACACACACATACATGCATGTAGAAAATAAGAAAAATATTTTAAAAAATTAATTATTCTAATATTTGCCGTTTTAAGCAAACTGCAACATATAATATTGCAATTAGAGGCCGGGCGCGGTGGCTCAAGCCTGTAATCCCAGCACTTTGGGAGGCCGAGACGGGCGGATCATGAGGTTAGGAGATCGAGACCATCCTGGCTAACACGGTGAAACCCCGTCTCTATTAAGAAATACAAAAAACTAGCCGGGTGAGGTGGCGGGCGCCTGTAGTCCCAGCTACTCGGAAGGCTGAGGCCGGAGAATGGCGTGAACCCGGGAGGCGGAGCTTGCAGTGAGCTGAGATCCGGCCACTGCACTCCAGCCTGGGTGACAGAGCGAGACTCCGTCTCAAAAAAAAAAAAAAAAAAAAAAAAAATATTGCAATTAGAATTTAGACAACAGTTATATTTCTAGAATTTTGGCAAACTGTGGTGCTCAGATCAACTCTTCACATGTAAAGCAACTCAAAACGTTATCGTAAATAACATTGCAATCTAGACTTTTGAGGATATTTTGTCTTCGATCATTAATTGTTCCTATAAGAAACTAATAATTGATTTTTTGGTTTGTTCTAATTCAAAAGCCATCAGAAAGCCCTGGAGTCATTCTAATATTTCATGAAAAAAGATACTTACTAGGCCTTTTCTAGACCAACTCAAAAAGGAGGAGATTAGCAAGTGGCACACTGCTGATATGCAATTTAAAGTGTTTCTGAGATATATTTGGCAAATGAGTGCTTCAAGTGTTCTTATTCTACAAAGTTTCTTCCTGATGGTTTTAGCATACCATACCCACTGAATGCACAATATCTTTCTCAAACTCTTGTTTATGATAGATTTTTCTAAAGAATATTGAAAAAATATAATAGCTGTGATTTATACAGTGTTACCTATATTTGAGGAACCGATTACCCAACAACCAAGGCAGTACAAACTGTTAAATCTACAAAACAACAGTGGCAATATATGCAATTAATTACTGATTTTGTATATTAGGAAAGTGAGACTCACAGAGAATAAGCAACTGACCCAAGGTCACAGAGTCAGTAGATAGAAAATACTAGAGCTGGAACTTGGGTAGTGGTGAGCTAGTAAAGGTTTAAAAACCATTGAGGGTTGAAGATGGCACCTGGAAGCACATGCTTTGTAGAGTTTGCTGATTTCTATGGTGTAAATGCTCCACTATAGACGATTTTTAAGGAGTAAATGCACACAATTACAAAAGCCAGTTCCAGAATGCTACTACAATAGGATGTTGTAGTCTGAATGTTAGTGTCCCTCTCCAATTCATATGTTGAAATCTCAACTGTTAATGTGATGGTATTAAGAAATGGAGCCTTTAAGAGGTGATTAGGTCACAACAGCAGATCCCTCATGAATGGGATTAGTGCTGTTATAACAGAGGCCCCAGAAAGACTCTTCACTCCTTCCATCATATGAGGTGCCATCTATGAACCAGGAAATGGTTGCTAGAAGACACTGAATCTTCTAGCACCTTGATCATGGGCTTCCCGTCCTCCAGAATTATGAGAAATAAATTTCTACTGTTTGTAAGCTACCTGGTTTGTGGTATTTTATTTTAGCATCCCAAACAGACTAATACATATGGGAAGCCATTAACCACTGAGCATCAAAATTTCTTCACTGTAAAGTGAGAATGAAAATAACTTCACTGAAAAAATGCTCTTAAGGCTTACAGGAATAACACAATGTAAGAGTGCCTAATACTGTGCCTAGCTCATAGGTGCTCAAAGAATGTTTGTTTAGAGTCACAATACTAACAAAATAGTTGCTTTCAACAATAAAACAAGATCATTACTATTCTCCTTAACTAACTCTTGAATGGAATCTATTCTGTATGAGCAACAAGTACCATTTTTACCAAAATATTTCTGTGTGGATCATTCCCTAAAGATATGTCACACTTTAACTCATAGTTATCCAACCTTTCTAAGTCACAGCTCCTACTAAACAGGTATCATGAAAGCTACACTTCAAGTTTGGTAGGATAGAAGCAAAATCTGTTGGTACATTTAGCAGAGTCTAGTACATGGTGCAAGCACAATGTATGGTACTTACAGACAGGTATAATTCACACCCTGAAGCTTTCTTCAAAGCACTGGAGGATGGAGCTGATGCCCTTTTTCCTCCAAGGACACCAAACAAGAGAGAGAGATATTATTTACTTACTAGTGGAATACAGTGTACTGACAGAGACTCCATAGACCAGTTGCCCTGAGGGTACACATGTAGTTCCAGGAATTTCATGGGTGCTTGAGATTTAAACAGAAAAAAAAAAAAAAACCATACGAGTATATTTTTGCCTCAGAATACACGATCAGTAAAATAGGTGCATTCTCTGTTCATTTGTAAAAGTTTCAAGTCCATCCTGTACAATCAGCCTATTCTAGAGAGATGCTTCATTAGCAGGCACCAAGGTAGAGTGGTTATGACCACAGGTTCTGTTTCAGGCCTTACTCTTTCATAATCTATTTGGAAGGAAAATATCTTTTGCCTTTTGTTTTATTCAGACTATGTATTTCAGGGTCATCTTTTCTAATAAATGGAGACTTGTGTTTAGAGTTCGAATTATAAGAATGTACTCTAGAAGAGGACACCAAATAGACGTTTAGTTTATGAGCTTCTCTTTAGCTTTAATCGTTTCCAATAACAACCTATGCCTCAGAAGGAATCATCCTTGGCATTTTTTTAATTTACTTACCTGTTTTGTGTAATTGCCAAGTTGCCTGTAAATAAATTCCAATTGTATGTGACACACTTTATGTATCTGCAGTGTAAGACCTAAAGTTAAGGCTCAGTATTATGTGCTGCCTTGACATCTGGTGAAATTGAGAGGGTTTCAAATGACCTAACCATGAATTTCCCTCCCTACTCTGCTCTTATCAATCAAGTCCGCAGCCAAATAATGCTTCTCATCAGGTGGACCAGGCACAGCTCCTGCTTATCCCTGAGTAGCAGGTTTTAATTCCCTGCCTGTCCATGGGATTGTTTAAACAAACCAATCAAATCCTCCCAGGGGAAACAGGGGGCACTCCACCTTCTTAATACCAAATGGCCTGCTGCCAACATCTCCTGGTTGTCCAAATGCAACCACATTTGGCCCTGCTTGGCATGAGGTGTCTTCTTTCCCAGGTTGTGAATATGGGTGAAAATAAACTGTTGTCAATGTTATTTGTTCCTTATTGAGTGTTATGTGCTTGGCCAACCCCATAACGCAAGGATGGGAATACTGCCCTCACTGATGGAATAAATAGGATACGATCTTACTGCTGATTATTAAGATCCTGTGATGTAGGTATCTTTATTCCCATTTCAATAATGAGAAAATTAAGGTTCTGAAAATAGTAGATAACTGCCCCCCAATCACACAGCTGAGAAGCTTCCAACCTGGGATTTGAACTCAATCTTTTTATACTTCAAAATCTGTGCTCATGTCTGCCAACATATCTCAACTACTGTTTAAACATTGAGAAAATTCTGTTTATCTTAAATATGCAATGTAATAAACTTATTATAAAAATGTCATTCTTTTTGAGACTGAGTCTTGCTGTCACCCAAGCTGGAGTGCATTGGTGAGATCTTGGCTCACTGCAACTTCTGCCTCCTGGGTTCAGGCTATTCTCCTGCCTCAGCCTCCCAAGTAGCTGGGACTACGGGCACCTGCTATCACACCTGGCTAATTTTTGTATTTTTAGTAGAGACAGTGTTTCACCATGTTGGGCAGGCTGGTCTCAAACTCCTGACCTCAAGTGTTCCACCTGCCTCTGCCTCCCAAAGTGCTGGGATTACAGATATGAGCCACTACGCCTGGCCAAAGACATCATTTAATTTTATTTATTTATTTGAGATGTAGTTTCACTCTTGTTGCCCAGGCTGGAGTGCAATGGCAAGATCTCGGCTCACAGCAACTTTTGCCTCCCGGGTTCAAGCGATTCTCCTGCCTCAGACTATCAAGTAGCTAGGATTACAGGTCCCTGCCACCATGCCCAGCTAATTTTTGTATTTTTAACAGAGATGGGGTTTCACCATGTTGGCCAGTCTGGTCTCGAACTCCTGACCTCAGGTGGTCCACACACGAGAACTTCATGAAGCATACACAAGTATCAATAGCTGAATGGTCCAAGCAGAAGAAAGGATATCAGAGTTTGAAGACTACCTTACTGAAATAAGACATGCAGACAAGACTAGAGAAAAAAAGAATGAAAAGGAATGAACAAAGCCTCCAAGAAATATGGGACTTCATAAAAAGACCAAACCTATGATTGATTGGAGTAACAGAAGGAGATGGAGAGAATGGAAGCAAGCTGGAAAACACACTTCAGGATACTATCCAGGAGAACTTCCCAAACCTAGCAAGATAGGCCAACATGCAAATTCAGGAAATACAGAAAACACCTTTAACATACTTCATGAGAAGATCAACCCCAAGACACATAATCATCAGATTCTCCAAGGTTGAAATGAAGGAAAAACTCTTAAGGGCAGCCAGAGAGAAAGGCTAGGTCATCTACAAAGGGAAGCCCATCAGACTAACAGCAAACCTCTCAGCAGTAACTCTAGAAGCCAGAAAAGATTGGGGGTCAATATTTAACATTCTTAAAAAAATTTCAACCCAGAATTTCATATCCAGCCAAACTAAGCTTCATAAGCAAAGTAGAAATAAAATCCTTTCCAGCCAGACAAGCAAATGCTGAGGGATTTCGTTACCACCAGGCTTTCCCTGAAAGAGCTCCTGAAAGAAGCACTAAATATGGAAAGGAAAAGCCCATACCAGCTACTGCAAAAATACACCAAAATATAAAGACCAATGACGCTATTAAGAAACTGCATCAACTAGTGTACAAAATAACCAAATAGCCACATGATTACAGAATCAAATTCACATATAACAATACTAACCATAAATGTAAATGGGCTAAATGCCCTAATTAAAAGACACAGACGGGCAAATTGCATAGAGTCAACACACATCAGTGTGCTGTATTCAGGAGACTCATTTCACTTAGAAAGACACATATATGCTCAAAATAAAGGGATGGAGGAAAATTTACCAACCAAATGGAAAGTTAAAAAAAAAATCAAACAAAACAAAACAAAAACCCTGGGGTTTCAATCCTAGTTTCTGGCAGAACAGACTTTAAACCAGCATAGATCAAAAAAGACAAAGAACGGCATTACATAATGGTAAAAGGAACAATTCAACAAGAAAAGTTAACAATTCTAAGCATATATTCACCCGATACAGGAGCACCTAGATTCATAAAACAAGTTCTTAGAGACCAACAAAGAGACTTAGATTCCCACCGTATAATAGTGGGAGACTTTAACACCCCACTGTCATATTAGACAGATCTGTGAGACAGAAAATTAACAAGGATATTCAGGACTTGAACTCAGCTCTGGGTAAGTGGACCTGGTAGATGTCTACAAAACTCTCTACACCAGATCAACAGAATATACATTCTTCTCAGTGCCACATGGCACTTATTCTAAAATCAACATTCTAAAAACCACATGATTATCTCAATAGATGCAGAAAAGGCCTTTGATAAAATTCAACATTTCTTCATGTTAAAAACTCTCAATAAACTAAGTATTGATAGAACATGTCTCAAAATAATAAGAGCTATTTGGGACAAACTCACAGCCAATATCATATTGAATGGGCAAAAGCTGGAAGCATTCCCTCTGAAAACCCATACAAGACAAGGATGCCGTCTCTCACCACTCCTATTCAGTATTGTATTGGAAGTTCTGGCAAGGGCAATCAGGCAAGAGAAAGAAATAAAGGGTATTCAATTAGGAAAAGAGGAAGTCAAGTTGTCTCTGGTTGCAGACGACATGGTTTTACATGTATAAAACCCCATCATCTCAGCCCAAAAACTTTTTGAACTGCTAAGCAACTTCAGCAAAGTCTCAGGATACAAAATCAATGTACAAAAATCACAAGCATTCCTTTACCCCAGCAATAGGTGAGCAAAGAGCCAAATCCTGAATGAACTCCTGCTCACAACTGCTACAAAGAGAATAAAACACCTAGGAATACAGCTAACAAGGGATATGAAGGACCTCTTCAAGGAGAACTGCTCAAGGAAATAAGAGAGGACACAAACAAATGGAAAAACATTCCATCTTCATTGATAGGAAGAAACAATATCATGAAAATGGTCATATTACCCAAAGTAATTTATAGATTCAATGCTATTTCCATCAAGCTACCATTGAAATTCTTCACAGAATTAGAGAAAACTATTTTAAATTTCATATGGAATCAACAAGGCCCCATATAGCCAAGATGATCCTAAGCAAAAAGAACAAAGCTGGAGACATCACGCTGCCTGATGTCAAACTATACTACAAGGCTACAGTAATCAAAACAACATGGTACTGGCACCAAAACAGACATATAGACCAATGGAGCAGAACAGAGATCTCAGAAATAACACCACACATCTACAACCATCTGATCTTTGACAAACCTGACCAAAAAAAGCAATGGGGAAAGGATCTCCTATTCAGTAAATAGTGCTGGGAAAACTGGCTAGCCATATGCAGAAAACTGAATCTGGACCCCTTCCTTACACATTATACAAAAATTAACTCAAGATGGATTAAAGACTTAAATGTAAAACCCAAAACCATAAAAACCCTAGAAGAAAACCTAGGCAATACCATTCATGACATAGGCATGACACAAATGACAAAAGCAATTGCAATGAAAGTCAAAATTGACAAATGGGATCTAATTCAACTAAAGAGCTTCTGCACAGGAAAAGAAAATATCACCAGAGTGAATAGGCAACCTGCAGAATGGGAAAAAAATTTTGCAGTCTACCAATCTAACAAAGCTCGAATATCGAGAATTTACAAGGAACTTAAACAAATTTACAAGAAAAAAAAAACAACCCCATCAAAAAGTGGGCAAAGGATGTGAATAGACACTTCTCCAAAGAAGACATTTATGCAGCCAACAAACATGAAAAAAGCTCAACATCACTGATCATCAGAGAAATGCAAATCAAAACCACAATGAGATACCATCTCATGCCAACATGACATTTAAGTCATCCCTGACTTAAAATGTCAGGAAACAATAGATGCTGGTGATGCTGTGGAGAAATGGGAATGTTTTTACATTGTTAGTGGCAATGTAAATTAGTTCAATCACTGAGGAAGACAGTATGGCAATTCCTCAAGGATTTAGAACCAGAAATACCAGTTGACCCAGCAATTTCATTACTGAGTATGTACTTAAAGGAATATAAATCATTCTACCATAAAGACACATGCATATGTATGTTTATGGAAGCACTATTTACAATAGTAAAGACATGGGACCAACCCAAATGCCCATCAATGATAGACCAGATAAAGAAAATGTGGTACATATACACCATGGAGTACTATGCAGCCATAAAAAGGAATGAGCTCATGTCCTTTGCAGGGACATGGATGAAGCTGTAAGCCATGATCCTCAGCAAAGTAACACAGGGGCAGAAAACCAACCACTGCATGTTCTAACTAATAGTGGGAGTTGAACATTGAGAATGCACGGACACAGAGAGGGGACAACACATACCAGGGCCTGTTAGGAAGTGGAGGGCGAGGGGAGGGAACTTAGAGGATGTGTCAATAGGTGCAGCAAACCACCATGGCACACATATACCTATGTCACAAACCTGCACGTTCTGAACATGTATCCAGGTTTTTTAAAATAAATTTTAAAAATTAAAAAAAAAAACCTAAAAAATAATTTTAAGAAAAGACAGCTGAAAACATAATTCTTCCTCCCTCTCACAAAGGTTGAAAACAAATTTCCTGTCAAAACATAACTAAAACATGGATATGGTTCAAGTTAAAAGCTATTCTAAATTAACCAGATAGTTGGCTGGAGAATATGGAGAAAAGTCCCAGAGTAAGGAGCTAGTGGAAAGTCTTAAAAGGAAATTAGATTATAAATTTTGCAGAGCCTATTAGTGAGAAAAGAAAAGGTAATAAATTCTAACTATTGGGATAATAATCCAAGTTGGGGGCTGGCTATGCAAGTCTTACACACTCTTAAAATAATCATGGGATTGAATCTTTGATCTGGGAATAGAGTTTATCACAATATTTGTTTACTATCCTTATAATCCCTATAGGGTCTGTGGTAACATCACACCTTTCATTCCTGATATTGGCATTTGGTGTCTTCTCTATTTTGTTATTGGTGAGTGTGGCCAGAGGTTTATCCATTTTATTTATCAAAGACCCAGCTTTTAGCCAGGCATGGTAGTGTCCCTGTATTCCCACCTACTTGGGTGGCTGAGGCAGGAGGATCACTTGAGCCCAAGAATTCAGTGCTATAGTGCTCTATGATCTCACCTGTGAATAGCCTTTGCATTCCAGCCTGGGCAACATAGCAGGAAAAAAAAAAGAACTAGTTTTTGGTTGTATTGATTATCAATCAATTATAATAATTTCTGCTCTTTATTATTTCCTCCCTCCTGCCTTCTTTGGGTTAATTTTGTTTCTTTTTTTTTTAATAGTTTCTAGGTATAATTTACTTACCATAACACTCACCAATTTTAAGTGTCCAATCAATGATTTTTAGTAAATTTACAAAGTTGTGCAAGTGTCATCAAAATCCAATTTTAGAACATTTCCAACCCTCCCCCCTCATTGCTGTCAATCTCCATTTCTACCTCCAGCCCCAGATAATCACTGAAATTTACAAATTTTCATTGATCAATTTGCCCTTTAAGGCCCATGCATACAAATTAAATAATACACTATGTAATCTTCTGTGTCTGGCTTCTTTCATTAACATAATGTTTATGAGGTTTGCCTTTGTCATAGCATGTATTGGTCCTTAGTTTGTTTTATTGCTCAATAGCATTTTGTATGACTATGCTCTGTGTTGTTTATATATTTAGATTTATAGACTTTTGGGCTATTTTCAGGTTTTAGCTATTAAGAATAATGCTGCTACATACCTTCATGAACCGGTCTTTAGGAAACATATGTTTTCATTTATCTTGACTAAATTTCTGGGAGTACAGTTATATGGTAAATTTATGTTTAGCAATTTAAGAAACTGCTAAACTGTTTTTCCAAAGTGGCTCCAGCATTTTACATTCCCACTCACAATGCCTAAGGGTTCCAGTTTCTCCACATGCTTATAAACACTCCTTATTGCTTGTCACTTTGATTACAGTCATTCTAGTGGTGTGAAGTGGTTTAGATTTGCATTTCCCTAATAAATAAAGATGAGCTTCTTTTATATGCTTTTTGGATATAGTATTTGTACATCTTCACTGTTAAAATTTTATTACAGTCTTTTGATCATTTCTAATTGGTTTATTTGACCTTTTGCTGTTTAGTTATAAGAAATTTTATATGTTTGGGATACAAACTCTTATTCCATATAGTTTGCATGTATTTTCACTAGTATGGGACTTGTCTCTTCTTTTTTCTTCATGGTCTTTTGATGTTTGGAAGTATGGGGTAGATGAAGCACAACGTATCATTTTTCTCTTTTGTAGATTGCGTTTTTAGTGTTGTATGCAAGATATCTTTACCTTAGGTCGTGAAGATTTGATTCTGCGTTTTCTTCTAAAAGCATTATAGTTTTAGCTATTACATTTAGAGGTACAATCTGTCTGTGAGTTAATTTTTTGTATAGTGTGAGGTGAATGTCTAAAGTGGTCTTTTTCCAAGTGCATGTTCTACTGTCCAGTACTATTTGTTGAGAAGGCTACTCTTTACCCCAGTGAATTGCTTTGGCTTCTTTGCTTAAAAAAAAATTAATCATAAATATAAGGGGTTATTTCTGAACTTTCAAATATATTCCATTGAACTGTATGTCTGTCTTTATGCCAGTTAATGCAGTGTTTTGATTACTATAGATGTATACAAGTTTTAAAACTGAGTAGTAGATATCCTCCAACAATTTTTTCTTTTTAAAGATTGATTTGTCAATTCTAGATCTTTTGCTTTCCATATTTTTAATTGGATAGCTACTTTCAACAAAAAGTCCTGCTGGAATTTTGATGGGGATCGTGTTGAATCTGTAGATCAATTTGGGGAAAATTGCCTAACAGCATCATATCTTGGAATCCATGAATATAGAAAGTCTTTCTAATAATTTATATCTTATTTAATTCCTCTCAGCAATGTTTTACTATGTTCAATGTGCAAGTCTTGCACTTCTTTTGGTAAATTTAGTCCTAAATGTTTTTCTCTTATGCTGTTGTGAATGGCCTTCTTTTCCAAAAACTCATTTTTGTTATATATAGAAATACAACTGATCTTTTAACCTACAACTTTGCTAAATGTAGCTATTAGTTATAATATTTCTGTGTGTGTGTCTTAGCATTTTCTTCATCAAGATTATGTTGTCCAAAAGCGAAAATTGACAAATGAGATCTAATTAAACTAAAGAGCTTCTGCACAGCAAAAGAAACTACCATCAGAGTGAACAGGCAACCTACACAATGGGAGAAAATTTTTGCAATCTACTCATCTGACAAAGGGCTAATATCCAGAACCTACAAAGAACTCAAACAAATTTACAAGAAAAAAACAAACAACCCCATCAAAAAGTGGGCAAAGGATATGAACAGACACTTCTCAAAAGAAGACATGCATAGAGCCAACAGATACATGAAAAAATGCTCGTCATCACTGGCCATCAGAGAAATGCAAATCAAAACCACAATGAGATACCATCTCACACCAGTTAGAATGGCAATCATTAAAAAGTCAGGAAACTACAGGTGCTGGAGAGGATGTGGAGAAATAGGAACACTTTTACACTGTTGGTGGGATTGTAAACTAGTTCAACCATTGTGGAAAACAGTATGGCGATTCCTCAAGGATCTAGAACTAGAAATACTATATGACCCAGCCATCCCATTACTGGGTATATACCCAAAGGATTATAAATCATGCTGCTATAAAGACACATGCACACATATGTTTATTGCAGCACTATTCACAATAGCAAAGACTTGGAATCAACCCAAATGTCCATCAGTGACAGACTGGATTAAGAAAATGTGGCACATATCCACCATGGAATACTATGCAGCCATAAAAAAGGATGAGTTCGTGTCCTTTGGACATGGATGCAGCTGGACACCATCATTCTCAGCAAACTATCGCAAGAACAGAAAACCAAACGCCGCATGTTCTCACTCATAGGTGGGAATTGATCAATGAGATCACTTTGACTCTGGAAGGGGAACATCACACACCAGGGCCTATTATGGGGAGGGGGGAGGGGGGAGGGATGGCATTGGGAGTTATTCCTAATGTAAATGATGAGTTGATGGGTGCTGACGAGTTGATGGGTGCAGCACACCAACATGGCACAAGTAAACATATGTAACAAACCTGCACGTTGTGCACATGTACCTGAGAACTTAAAGTATAATTAAAAAATAAAAGATTATGTTGTCAACAAATAAAGTCAGTTTAACATCTTCCTTTGTAATCCAGATACCCTTTATTTACTTTTCCTGCCTTCGTTCACTGGATAGCACCTCCAATACAATGTGGAATAGAATTGGTGAGAGCAGCTATTCTTGTCTTGTACCTGATCATTGAGGGAAACCATTCAGATTTTTACCATTAATTATGATGTTAACAGTAGGTTTTTCACAGATGCTCTTTATCAGTTTGAAAAACACCCCTTTTGTTACTATTTTATTCAGAGTGTTTCTTATGAATGAATGTTGGATTTTTGTCAAATACTTTTTATGTATCTATCAAGATATTCATGTAGATTTTGTTCTTTATTGATATAATGTATTATATTAATTAATATTTTAATGATAAACCAACCTTACATCCCTGGTACAAATCTCAGTTGTTCATGGCACGTAATCCTTTTTAGATATTGCTTGATTTCACTTACTAATGGTTTTTTAATTTACTTTTAAATCTATATTCATAAGAAGTATTTGTCTGTTGTTTTCTTGTAATGTATTTCTCTGGTTTTGGTGTCAGGGTAATGTTGACCTCATAGAATCAGTGGAGAAGTGTTTCCTCTTCTATTCTCCGAAAGATTATGTAAAAAAATCTTTACTTATTTAAATGTTTGGTAGAATTAAGCAGTGAAACTACCTGGTCCTGTGCTTTTCTTTGTGGAAAGGTATTTTAATTACTACTTTCTTTGATTTCTTCACTTGTTTTTTCTGATTTTCTATTTCTATTTCTCTCTCTCTCTCTCTCTCTCTCTCTCTCTCTCGATGGCATCTCCCTCTGTCACCCAGGGTGGAGTGCAGTGCAGTTGTGCAATCTCAGCTCACTGCACCCTCCGCCTCCGGGGTTCAAGTGATTCTTCTGCCTCAGCCTCCTGAGTAGCTGGGACTACAGGCACGCACCACCTCGCTCAGTTATTTTTTGTACTTTTAGTAGAGACAGGGTTTCACCACGTTGACCAGACTGGTCTTGAACTCCTGACCTTGTGATCTGCCCACCTTGGCCTCCCAAACTGTTGAGATTATAGGCGTGAGCCACCGTGCCCGGCCTATTTTCTACTTCTTTCTAAGTCACTTTCAGCAATTTGTGTCTTCCTAGGAATGTGTCCATTTCACACATTTTAAATTTGTTGCCATAAAGATTATCATAGTAGCCTCTGTAATCCTTTAATTTCTCTAAGGTCAATATTGATGTCCCCACTTCCATTTCTGATTCTGGTCATTTGCATCTCTTCCCTTTATTTCATGGTCAATCCAGCTAAAAGATTGTTAATTTTAAAAAATATTTTCAGGGAAGAAACAGAGTTTCACTGATTTTTTGTTATGGCTTTTTTCTTCTAATTCATTTTTTTCCAGTTTAATCTTTGTTATTTCCTTTTTTCACTTGCTTTGCATTAAATTTACTCTTGCTTTTTCTAGTTTACTTAGTTGAAAGCTTCGATTACTGATTTCAAAACTTTTTCCTTTTCTAATATGAGCATTTATTGCCTTCATCGTTCCTCTAATCCTTACTTTAACTGCACCCCAAAGTTTTATTTTAATGGTAACACCTTGCAAAACTATAATAAAATTTCAAAATAACAATATTGATATTGACATTGACACAATCCATGCATGTTATTCATATTTCCCCAGCTTGTTTATACTTATTTGTTTGTGTATGTTTGTGCATTGGCTTCTTTTTGTTTGTTTGTTTGTTTTCTCTGTCACCCAGGCTGGAGTGTAGTGGCGCCATCTCGGCTCACTGCAACCTCCAGCTCCCAGGTTCAAGTGATTCTCCTGCCTCAGCCTCCTGAGTAGCTGGGATTACAGGCGCTAGTCACCACGCCTGGCTAATTTTTGTATTAAAAATTAATACAAATTTTTAATAGTGGAGACGGGGTTTTACCACGTTGGCCAGGCTAGTCTTGAACTCCTGACCTCAAGTGATTCGCCTGCCTCCTAAAGTGCTGAGATTACAGGTGTGAGCCACCGCACCCGGCCTGTGCATTTGGTTCTATACATTTTTATGACGTGTGTAGATTCATAAGTTCATGTATTTACTATCAGAGTCAAGATACAGAATAGATCCCAGCAGTGCCCTTTCATAACCACACCAACCTCCTCCCCATCCCTGCCTCAGCCCTGAGCTCTAGCAACTACAAATCTGTCCTCCACATCTATAATCTTTCATTTCATGAATGTTATATAAATTGAAAACTACACTATGTGATCTTTTGGGATTAACTTTTTACATTCAGCATAATTCCCAAGTAATTGTGTCTATCAGTAGTATACTCATTTTTATTGTTACATTTTATTTCATGGTTTGGCTAACTTAGTTTGTTAAACCATTCACACACTGAAGTATGACTGGGTTATTTTCAGTTTAGAGCTATTATGAATAAAATTTCTATGAACAATCATGTAGAGGCTTTTATGTGAACATTCTTCCATTTCTCTGGCATATGCCTAATAGTGAAATTGCTGGATTATTTAGTAATTGGCTGTTTAGTTTTATAAGAAGCTGAGTTTTCCAGAATGGTTGTATGATTTAACAACCCTACCAGTCATCTATCTTTCCGTGTTTCTCTGCATCTTTGCCAATATCTGGGGTTATTTTTCATTTTAGCCATTCTCATAGGTATAAAATATTATTACATTGTGGTTTTAACTTGTATTTCCCTGATGAGTAACCATGTTTAACATATTTTCATCGCTTGTTTGCCATTCTGTATATCCTCTTCAGTGAAATATCTGTTCATGTTTTTAACATTTTCAAATTTGACTGTATACTCTTATACTGCTGGGTTTTGAGAGTTCTTTATATTTTCTGAATTTTAGTCATTTGTCAGATTTGTTGTTTGCATATATTTTCTCCTATGTTTTAATGTTCTTTATATGTCTGATAATTTTTCTTGTTCCAGAATTTGCTTTGTCTGATATTATTGTAGCCACTCCAGCTTTCTTTTGATTAGATTTTGCATAGTGTATGTTCTTTATCCTCTATTTTTAACCTATCCACACTATGCTATTTAAAGAGGATTTCTGGTAAATAGAGAACAGTTGAGTTTTCTTTTCTTTACCTAAACTAACATATATTTTTAATTGGTGTATTTTGACCACTTACATTTATTACAGTTACTGATATGTTGGATTTGGCTCCACTGCTTTATTGTGTGCTTCTTGCTGCTGTTTTCCCCCCATTTATTTGTTTTTCTGTTCATCTTTTTCTTTCTTATTTTAGATTATTTGAATATTTTAATATGTTATTCTATTTATCTCTTTGCTTTGTAATTGTCTCTCTGTATTACATTTTAAGTGGTTATTCTAGAGGTTATATATATATATATATACACACACACATACACATATATACTTTACTTTTCAGAATCTACTTCAGTTAATGCTATACCATTTCAAGTAAAATCATCCCTTTTATGGTATAGTTGTCATATGCATTATATCTACAGACTTTAATAATCCCATCAGTCAATGTTACAAGTTTTTCTTTCTACAGTCAAACATATGTTTAAACTTAAGAGAAAAAAATAGTCTATTTATCCAGACATTTACCATTTCTTTTTATTTTTCTTCATGCTGATGTTCAGTTTCCCTCTCTTACCATGTTCCTTCAGTCTAAAAATCTTCCTTTAACATTTACTTTAGCCTAGACTTTTCAGCAACAAACTCTATTAGTATTCCTTTCATCTGAGAATGTTACTGCTTCGTTGTCATTACTTAAGCATATATATATATATATATATATATATATTTTTTTTTTTTTTTTGCTGCACATAGAATTCCAGATTGACAGTTATTTTCTTTTTCATTTTTTTCTTCAACTTTTACTTTGAGTTCCGGGGTACATGTGCAGGATGTGCAAGTTTGTTACATAGGTAAACATGTGCCATGATGGTTTGCTGCACCTATCAAGCCATCACCTAGGTATTAAGTCCAGCATCCATTAGCTATTCTTCCTGATGCTGTCCCTCCCCACAACCCCCGACAGGCCCCAGCGTGTGTTGTTCTCCTCCATGTGTCCATATGTTCTCATCATTCAGCTGTCACTTATAAGTGAGAACATGGGGTGTTTGGTTTTCTGTTCCTATGTTAGTTTGCTGAGGATAACAGCTTCCGGCTGCATCTATGTCCCTGCAAAGGACATGACACAGTTCATTTTTATGGCTACATGGTATTCCATGGTGTCTATGTACCACATTTTCTTTATCCAGTCTATCATTGATGGGCATTTGGGTTGATTCCATGTTTTGCTATTGTGAATAGTGCTGCAATGAACATACATGTACATGAATCGTTATAATAGAATGATTTATATACCTTTGGGTATATACCAAAGGGATTGCTAGTCAAATGAACTTCTGCTTCTAGATCTCTGAGGAATTACCACACTGTCTTCTACAATGGTTGAACTAATTTACACTCCCAAGAACAGTGTAAAAGCATTCCTTTTTCTCTCCAGTATCTGTTGTTTGTTGACTTTTTAATAATCACCATTCTGACCAACGTAAGATGGTATCTCATTGTGATTTTGATTTGAATTTCTCTAGTGATCAGTGATGTTGAGCTTTTTTTCATATGTTTGTTGGCTGCATGAATGTCTTGTTTTGAGAAGCGTCTTTTCATGTCTTTTGCCCACTTTTTAGTGGGATTCTTTGGTTTTTCTTTTTGTAAATTTAAGTTCCCTGTAGACTCTGAATATTAGACCTATGTCAGAAGAATAGCTTGCAAAAATTTTCTCCTTTTCTGTAGGTTGTCTGTTCACGCTGTTGATACATTCTTTTGCTTTGCAGAAACTCTAGTTAAATTAGATCCCATTTGTCAATTTTTACTTTTGTTGCAATTACTTTGGGCATTTTCGTCAAGAAATCTTTGCCTTTGCCTATGTCCTCAATGACGTTGTCTAGGTTTTCTTCTAGGGTTTTTATAGTTTTGGGTTTCACATTTAAGTCTTCTATCCATCTTGATTTTTGTATAAGGTGTAAGGAAGGGGTTCAGTTTCAACTTTCTGCATATGGCTAGACAGTTCTCTCAGGACCATTTATTAAACAGAGAATCCTTTCCCCACTGCTTGTTTTTCAGATTGACAGTTATTTTCTTTCAGCACTTTAAAGATGCTGCTCCACCACCTTCTGGCCTCCATGGTTTCTAAAGTGTAGCACACAGCTATTTGAATCATTTTCCCCTTGTATGCATTGTATTACTTTTTACTGGCCATTTTCAAGGTTTTTCTCTATCTTTGGTTTTTAGAAGTTTGATTATGATTTTTCTGGGTATAATTTGCTTTGAGTTTACAATTTTTGAGATTAGCTGAGCCTCTTGAATCTGTAATTTTGTCTTTCCCCTAATTTAAGAAGTTTCAGCAATTATTTCTTCAAATATATTTTCTACACCAATATCTTTTTTCTCTCCTTTTAGGAGTGCAATGAATACGACAATTTCTGAGTTGCTGCTTATTTTATATCAATCTTTTTACTCTGTGTTCATGTGATTGCATAATTTCTATTTATCTAATTTTAAGTCACTGGCCCTGTATTTATCATTGCCCGTTCTTCCATTGAGCTCATCTAGTGAATTTTAAAATTTCACATACTGTGTGTTTCATTTATAAAATTTCTATTTGACTTTTTAAAAAATTATATTTCTCGGCCGGGCGCGGTGGCACAAGCCTGTAATCCCAGCACTTTGGGAGGCCGAGATGGGCGGATCACGAGGTCAGGAGATCGAGACCATCCTGGCTAACACGGTGAAACCCCGTCTCTACTAAAAAATACAAAAAACTAGCCGGGTGAGGTGGCGGGCGTCTGTAGTCCCAGCTACTTGGGAGGCTGAGGCAGGAGAATGGCGTGAACCCGGGAGGCGGAGCTTGCAGTGAGTTGAGATCTGGCCACTGCACTCCAGCCTGGGCGACAGAGCGAGACTCCGTCTCCAAAAAAAAAAAAAAATTATATTTCTCTGCTCAGTATTTCTATCTTTCATTTCAGCAGCATTTATCCTTACTATACCATCGCCCCATGGAACATGGCCATAATGATTTTACAGTTTTTTAAAAATATTTGACAATTCCCAGATGACAAATCTGAGTCATCCTGGGGTTGGTATATGTTGCCTTTTTTTACATTGTTTTTTCAAATTTTCCTGACTCTTGATATCTAGTATAAGTTTAGGTTATATTCTTGGCATTTTACATATTATCTTGTTAGAATCTGGGTCCTATTAATATCCTCTGGAGAATGCTGAATTTTTTTTGGTTGGACTTAGCTAGACCAACCTGGTTAGATTCAGACTAAATGTTCTGTCTCGCTTTCTTTGAATTATTATTCCATTTTCAGTTCAGTTTGCAAAGAAATTGCTATTCTGCTTTGACTGTCCCATAGACACACCTCTCAGTATTTAGTTTGAGACTTCAGTGGCACTTTATGTAATAGAAACTTCAAAATACTTTACTACGCTGTTTTGGGTAAATTCTGTGAATGCACAACTTAACAGAAAGCCTGAAATTTATACATATTCCTTCACAGCATTAGGAAATTCCCCTCTCAAGCTCTTTCCTCTTTAAGATTCTCCCTCTCTGGCCAGGTGCGGTGGCTCACACCTGTAATCTCAGCACGTTGGGAGGCTGAGGGGGGTGGATCATGAGGTCAGGAGTTCGAGACCAGACTGACTAACATGGTGAAACCTTGTCTCGACTAAAAATACAAAAATTAGCTGGATGTGGTGGCACACGCCTGTAAGCCCAGCTTCTCAGGAAGCTGAGACAGGAGAATCGCTTGAACCCAGGAGGCGGAGGTTGCAGTGAGCGGAGATTGCACTACTCCACTCCAGCCTGGGTGACAGAACAAGACTCTGTCTCAAAAGAAAAAAAAAAAATTCTCTCTCCATATTCTCTGGTTTCCAGGAGCCCCTTTTACCAATCCTCTGTCCAGAAAGATAAGAATTCTTTTGGATTTTTAATCACTCACGACACTAGGGGTGAACTCGGCGGTTCTAAGTTCTCTCTAGCTGTGAATGGCACAGGACTTTCAGGTAAAACATCCACCTCCTGTTTCCCAGGTAACAGCTGTTTCTGGGGAGCTCTCTTTCTGAGGGATGTACCCCATTCGATGAGCAGGACACATGGAACAGCTGTTTCCCAAGTGTTTCACCTCTGTCAGGAACTCAACTCTCTCTTATAGTGTCTCTCATTTATTGATCAGGCTGCAAACTCCATCCTTATCCATGGAAATTTGAAATGATAAAACCCAATGTTGTTGGTTTCAGAGATCTTCTTAGCTTTAATGAAGAATACATTGCAGAGATGCTATGCCCTGTGAGGTGCTTGTATTTTTCAGCAAAAATTGTACTGGAGGTAGATGATTATCTCAGGAATAAATATATCTATTAATGTATCTCAGCAACCCTAACACAATTAAATTATTGTTATTACTCAAACCTGAATCTTTATATACATACAGTGAAATGGAAAATGGTCCATTGCACTCAAATTAACTACATGACAAAAAATGGTGCTTAGCAGCATAATAAAATATTTCCCACTTTTAAATAATTTTAAAAAATACATATTTAACGTTCCCAATATTAAAAGCTAATTTGAAAAATAATCTCCTTATACAAGTCTATAGCAGATGGCTCCTCCTCCTTCCTGTGATTCTTTTGGGGGCAACATGACTTCTTTCCCGATATCTAAGTCCTTGAGCTAGAATTTTAAAACAATTTTAAGCATCGTGACATCTCCCCACCCTCCATTCTTCACAATAGCTTCTTTGAGAATAATGCTGATGACCGCTACTTTTTGATACATTGCATTTAAAATCTTTATCTCTTTTTCTTTTACTGGAACAAAGTCATGAAAGCTTGCTTTCTAAACAAAATAATCTCTTGTATCCAAAGGGAAAAATGCAAACCAAAATCAGTAGTTAGGCATAAAATGTACTTTTAAAGAACAATGCTGGCGGGGCGGTGACTCATGCCTGCAATCCCAGCACTGTGGGAGACCGAGGTGGGCGAATCACCTGAGGTCAATTCAAGACCATCCTGGCCAACATGGGGAAACCCTGTCCCTACTAAAACTACAAAAATTGGCCGGGAGTGGTGGTGGGCATCTGTAATCCCAGCTACTCGGGAGGCTGAGACAGGAGAATTGCTTGAACCCGGGAAGCAGAGGCTACAGTGAGCCGAGATGGTGCCACTGCACTCCAGCCTGGGCGACAGAGCAAGACTCCATCTCAAAAAAAAAAAAAAAAAGGGATAAGTTTCTCCCTCTCCATATTTTCTGGTTTCCAGGAGCCCCTTTTACCAATCCTCTCTCCAGAAAGATAAGAATTCTTTTGGATTTTTAATCACTCACGACACTAGAGGTGAACTCAGCGGTTCTAAGTTCTCTCTAGCTGTGAATGGCACAGGACTTTCAGGTAAAACATCCACCTCCTCTTTCCCAGGTAACAGCTGTTTCTGGGGAGCTCTCTTTCTGAGGGATGTACCCCATTCGATGAGAAGGACACATGGAACAGCTGTTTCCCAAGTGTTTCACCTCTGTCAGGTACTCAATTCTCTCTTATAGTGTCTCTCATTTATTGATCAAGCTGCAAACTCCATCCTTATCCATGGAAATTTGAAACGATAAAACCCAATGTTGTTGGTTTCAGAGATCTTAGCTTTAATGAAGAATACATTGCAGAGATGCTATGCCCTGTGAGGTGCTTGTATTTTTCAGCAAAAATTGTACTGGAGGTAGATGATTATCTCAGGAATAAATATATCTATTAATGTATCTCAGCAACCCTAACACAATTAAATTATTGTTATTACTCAAACCTGAATCTTTATATACATACAGTGAAATGGAAAATGGTCCATTGCACTCAAATTAACTACATGACAAAAAAATGGTGCTTAGCAGCATAATGAAATATTTCCCACTTTTAAATAATTTAAAAAATACATATTTAACTTTCCCAATATTAAAAGCTAATTTGAAAAATAATCTCCTTATACTAGTCTATAGCAGATGGCTCCTCCTCCTTCCTGTGATTCTTTTGGGGGCAACATGACTTCTTTCCCGATATCTAAGTCCTTGAGCTAGAATTTTAAAACAATTTTAAGCATTGTGACATCTCCCCACCCACCATTCTTCACAATAGCTTCTTTGAGAATAATGCTGATGACCGCTACTTTTTGATACATTGCATTTAAAATCTTTATCTCTTTCTCTTTTACTGGAACAAAGTCATGAAAGCTTGCTTTCTAAACAAAATAATCTCTTGTATCCAAAGGGAAAAATGCAAACCGAAATCAGTAGTTAGGCATAAAATGTACTTTTAAAGAACAGTGTTGACCGGGGGTGGTGGCTCATGCCTGTAATCCCAGCACTTTGGGAGGCTGAGGTGGGTGAATCACCTGAGGTCAGTTCAAGACCATCCTGGCCAACATGGGGAAACCCTGTCCCTACTAAAACTACAAAAATTGGCCGGGAGTGGTGGTGGGCACCTGTAATTCCAGCTACTCGGGAGGCTGAGACAGGAGAATCACTTGAACTCAGGAGGCAGAGGCTGCAGTGAGCCGAGATTGCGCCACTGCACTCCAGCCTGGGCGACAGAGCAAGACTCCATCTCAAAAAAAAAAAAAAAAAAGAAAAAGAAAAAGAAAAAAAAAGAACAATGTTGTCCTGTTTCCCAGTACCTACTCCACTTCACTGAAGTTGGAATCCAAGGTTCACTACTTTTCTAAGTATTATACTGGAGTGTGGAAATGTTATTGAAATAATTAGCTACCAGACAGATCCAGGCCAGAAATCCAGAAATAATTTTTTTAAATTTAACCATGTACATTAATTTGAGGCAGACTAGATGGACACACATAAGTATGCACACACACATACACATGGTACAGTAAGGGGGTCTCATAAAACTTCAAGGTACAGTAAGAGGGTCTCATAAAAATTCAACGCTGGAAATAGTTGTTTCCAATCTAGAAGGCAGGTGCCAAGCAAACAGGGATGTCTGAAACCTTTGAACACTGATTTTAAACCAACTGACTCTGAATTGACTTACACAGAAACATTGATACAAACACTTATTGAACACTTAAGATATGCCAGCACTATTTGAAGTATTTGTTATGCACTGACTTAATTCTGACAGCAATCTTTTTTTTTTTTTTTTCCTGAGACGGAGTCTCACTCTCGCCCGGGCAAGAGTGCAATGGTGTGATTTCGGCTCACTGCAACCTGTGCCTCCCGGGCTCACTGCAACCTCTGCCTCCCGGGTTCAAGCAATTCTCCTGCCTAAGGCTCCAAGTAGCTGGGATTACAGGCGCATGTACTAACTACCACGCCCGGCTAATTTTTGTATTTTTAGTAGAGACGGGGTTTCGCCATGTTGGCCAGGCTGGTCTCTAACCCCTGACCTCAAGTGATCCGCCCCCCTCGGCCTCCCAAAGTACTGGTATTAAGACATGAGTCACAGTGCCTAGCCTCTCACAGCAACCTTATGGTAAAAGAAAGACTTCAGCTGAATTCAATTTAAAGGAGTTTAATTGAGCAATGAATGATTCGCGAATCAGGCAGTCCCCAGAATCACAGCAGATTCAGAGAGACTCCAGTGCAGCCACATGGTGGAAGAAGATTTATAGCAAAAAAAAAAAAAAAGGGGAAGTGTCATACAGAAATCGGAAGTGAAGTACCAAAACAACTGGATTGGTTACAGCTCCGCGTTTGCTTAATTGAACACAATTTGAACACTTAGCAGTCTATGAGTGGTTGAAGTATGCCTGTTGGGATTGGCCCTGACTCAGCTATTGTTACAGGGCATAATCATAAATTAGGTTTTCAATCTTGTCTACCTATTAAGTTAGGTTACAGTTTGTCCACAAGGACTCAAATATAGAAGTACGGAGTCCTTCTCAGGCCATATTTAGTTCGCTTCAACACTTATAATGCAGGTACTATTATTTTCTCAATATCCCACTTGAGGAAACCAAGGGACCTCAGTCAACTTAAACAGCTACTAAATGGTGGTGCTGAGATTTGAATCCAGGCATAGGTCTGGCCCTAGTACCCATTATTTTAACCCAGTACAGTACACTATTGCCTCTCCATTTGTGGGAAAAAAAAAAAAAAAAAAAGACAGAAAGTCATATTTTATACGGAAATACAGATAGGATTTTAAAAACATGCCCCAGAAAACCCTACACAACACTTTCTGCTATTAAACCGTTCTCTTTCCTTCCCCTTCTCTCTCCTTCCCTCTTCCCTCTCCAGTCCATCAAATCTTTGCTATGGAATATCACGCACTCCTAAATCCAGCTGCTCCTTTGACATTCTTTGGCCACAACATTAAAATAAATGGCCACCCTAGGAGAGATGGGGTTAAAACCACAGAGAAGAGTCTTCTTGACATGCTAGAGTGGCTGCAGTTGTAGGAGGCTTTCTGGAAAATGGAGGTGATTTTCCAGAGAGTGGAGGTTCGTTTTTCTGGAAACAAAATGTCACGGTTGTCAGGTTACTAATAAAGGGACTATTAGGAAAATTGGGTCCCAAATTTATTCTTAAGGCAAGTAGGGGTGCAGGACGTGAAAGGAAGGTGGGTTTCCCTGTATGCTGGGTGTAATGGCCTAATTATTTCTACTACATGCAAAATAAATCACTGCTTCTTGGAATCCTCAAAACACCCGGGCCCTGGGCACTGAACAGTGTGTGCACGGAAAAGGGCTGTCCCCCTTAGAGTGATGATTGGTAATGATAGGTGATTCATGAAAAAAAAAAAAAAAAAAAGTACAGGAGGTTACAGGGCAGAGGATGGCAAACGGACAGGTTGGAGAATCTGTTTTTTTTAAAAAAAATTATCTGGTTGGTGGTCAAGGACTGGAGGTGGAGAAGAGTGGAGGGGTTGAAGAGGATTGACTTCTCTGTGAAAAGGGTTTTATAGGTTATTTCTAGTATAGCACACTCCTGTGGGAATAAATCTTCATTTAAATTTTTGTGAAATTCTAAAAATAGTTTCTAACATTCACTTGGTAAAGAATTCAGTAACTTCCCAAGTGAATAAGTATATTGATCAATAGATTCCCAATCCATTTTTACCTAAATGGTAGCACACTGTACAAACTATTCTGTACTTTGCTCTTCTGAATTAGCACTGTAACCATAGACAACCAGAAAAAAACCTAAGTATTTATCAAAGTGTGCAATGGTTAAAAGAATTATTCTATATCCATGAAATTGAGTATCATGGAGATATTAGAAATGGTGATGCAACCATATATTGACATTAAAATTATATTCATCTTCTAAGGTCAAATGAGAAAAGCAGCTTTTGAAATAGAGATGTGTGTGTGTACATGCAAATGCATAGTTAGAAGTTTAGAAAGATATATAAACACATAAAAATTGTTGACTGAACATCTCTGAATGATGGTATTACAAATGATATGTTTCCCTATTTTATGTGTGTGTTGTAATGTTTGGGATTTGCTACCATTTGATTAATTCCACATTTAATTTTTTTTTTTTTTTTTTTTTTGAGACGGAATCTCGCTCTGTCACCCAGGCTGGAGTGCAGTGGCGTGATCTAGGCTCACTGCGAACTCGGCCTCCCGGGTTCACACCATTCTCCTGCCTCAGCCTCCCGAGTAGCTGGGACTACAGGCAACTGCCACCACGCCCGGCTATTTTTTTGTATTTTTAGTAGAGACGGGGTTTCACCATGTTAGCTGGGATGGTCTCAATCTCCTGACCTCGTGATCCGCCCGTCTCGGCCTCCCAACGTGCTGGGATTACAGGCGTAAGCCACCGCATGCGACCACATATTTAATTTTTAAATTATGTAATACTTTCACAGAATTTTTAAAAATCAGCAAATAACAAAAGGTATAGATTAAAAAGTCCCCATCCTGCCCCAGGATCTTGCATCCCTAGCTCCCTAGTTCCCATTCCTAGATTAGAAAATTCAACATTCAAATGAATAAAACAAGTTTCTCATGATACAGTGTGTATATGGAGAGGCAGGGATGCTGTATTAGCAAATAAGCTCAATATATTATTGTCAGAGCTAGGAGAGAAATCTGTTCTTCATGTGAATCAAGCTTTCTCTGACTTGTTCAGGGCCTCAGATATACTGTTCCCACTAACTGGAAAACTTGCCCTCCCCTGTCCACTTGGCTGTCTTTTTAATGTCCCTTCAAGTCTCAGCTGATAAATCTCTTCCTCCAAGAGGCCACCGTAAACTAGCAGAGATTTCCATCCTGTGCTATCTCAAAGCACTCTGTATTTCTTGTATCTCAGAGAGCACATATACCCTTTGCTGTAGCTTCTTTTTTCTTTTCTGTCTCTTAGCAAACATCACAAACCCAGCATGAAGCTTGTTCATTTTTGCATCTTAGAATCTAACATGATGCCCAGCCAGCAGGTTTGGGAAAATCTATCTCATTTGGGTCACAAAGACCAATACGAAAACTTTGTTCCCATCATTTCCTCATCATCCAACATAGGTTAGAGCTGTTTGAAAGGCACAAATAAAGGAGTTGACTTTTTAGTGGATGGAAAATGGTAAAGGTTTATTACTAATATCTGAAGTGGACTAAGATGTTACTCAGGGTTTAAAAATGTATTTAGAAATAGAATTTGAGGGCAGGAGACTTTAAGAGTAAGGAAATGGTTTCCTTACTCTTAAAAAGAGACATACAGGGTCGGGAGCGGTGGCTCACACCTGTAATACCAGCACTTTGGGAGGCTGAGGCGGGCAGATCACGAGGTCAGGAGTTCAAGACCTGCCTGGCCAAGATAGTGAAGCCCCATCTCTACTAAAAATACAAAAATTAGCTGGGCACAGTGGCAGGCACTTGTAATCCCAGCTACTCGGGAGGCTAAGGCAAGAGAATTGCTTGACCCCGGGAGGTGGAGCTTGCAGTGAGCCGAGATTGTGCCACTGCCCTCTAGCCTAGGCAACAGAGCAAGACTCCGTCTCAAAAAAAAAAAAAAAAAAGACATACAGGAGAAAACAACCTTTTTCTTTTCTATTCTTTTTCTAATTAAGAAAACACATTGATTTTTCTATTACTCAAGGTTTAATCAAATAAACAAAACCAGCAGGAGATACACATATATACACACATACACATTCAAGGGATTGGCTTACATAATTGTGGGGGCTGGCTATGTAAGTCCAAAGTCCATAGAATAGCCGGTCAGGAAGTAAAGATCATGAGTAGGCTAGAGCCTCCTCAGGTATGGGATGAAGGTGGTTTCTACAGGTACAAGTGTCTCTTTTCCCAAAGAAGGCCTAAGCCCCCCCCCTTTTTTTTTTTTAAAGTTACACTGTAAAGAATTTTTTTTTTTTATACTTTAAGTTCTAGGGTACATGTGCATAATGTGCAGGTTTGTTACATATGTATACTTGTGCCATGTTGGTGTGCCGCACCCATCAACTCGTCAGCACCCATCAACTCGTCATTTACATCAGGTATAACTCCCAATGCAATCCCTCCCTTCTCCCCCCTCCCCGTGATAGGCCCCGGTGTGTGATGTTCCCCTTCCTGAGTCCAAGTGATCTCATTGTTCAGTTCCCACCTATGAGTGAGAACATGCAGTGCTTGGTTTTCTGTTCTTGCGATAGTTTGCTGAGAATGATGGTTTCCAGCTGCATCCATGTCCCTACAAAGGACACAAACTCATCCTTTTTTATGGCTGCATAGTATTCCATGGTGGATATGTGCCACATTTTCTTAATCCAGTCTGTCACTGATGGACATTTGGGTTGATTCCAAGTCTTTGCTATTGTGAATAGTGCCACAATAAACATACGTGTGCATGTGTCTTTATAGCAGCATGATTTATAATCCTTTGGGTATATACCCAGTAATGGGATGGCTGGGTCATATGGTACTTCTAGTTCTAGATCCTTGAGGAATCGCCATACTGTTTTCCATAATGGTTGGACTAGTTTACAATCCCACCAACAGTGTAAAAGTGTTCCTATTTCTCCACATCCTCTCCAGCACCTGTTGTTTCCTGACTTTTTAATGATTGCCATTCTAACTGGTGTGAGATGGTATCTCATTGTGGTTTTGATTTGCATTTCTCTGATGGCCAGTGATGATGAGCATTTTTTCATGTGTCTGTTGGCTGTATGAATGTCCTCTTTTGAGAAATGTCTGTTCATATCTTTTGCCCACTTTTTGATGGGGTTGTTTGTTTTTTTCTCGTAAATTTGTTTGAGTTCTTTGTAGGTTCTGGATATTAGCCCTTTGTCAGATGAGTAGATTGCAAAAATTTTCTCCCATTGTGTAGGTTGCCTGTTCACTCTGATGGTAGTTTCTTTTGAGAAGCTCTTTAGTTTCATTAGATCCCATTTATCAATTTTGGCTTTTGTTGCCATTGCTTTTGGTATTTTAGACATGAAGTACTTGCCCATGCCTATGTCCTGAATGGTATTACCTAGGTTTTCAGGCCTTCTAACTGATTAAGTCAGGCCCACCCAGGACAATTCCTCTAACTCAAAGTCAACTGATTAGGGTATTCTAGTACATCTGGAAAATACCTTTGCAGCAGAAGCTATATTCATGCTTAAATAACCGGGAGTAGTGTGTATGCCATAGAATGGCTTCTACTTCTCTTCCATCTTCTAATTCACACAAGAGATTATCTCTAGTAGCCCACTTATCAAGAAACATTATAGAAAGTTAATTCTGGGAAATATAATTTTGCCTACCCAAGTTGACACACCACAGTGTTATTATATCCTCCACAGAATGCACCATCCAGGACTTTTCCCAGAACTTGATGAGAGGTAGACTTGTTTTGGGAGATGAGCAAAGGAGTTATGAAAGTTTATTTCTTCTTTGTTTTAGGCAACCTTCTTTTTATACTGGAAGCAGTTGTGCCTAGAATTGATGCCTAGAAGTCTTATTGCAAAGAAAACATTCTAACCGAAGAGTCTTTTGATGTCAGAGGGCTCATTTCCTGGAACTCCTACAGACAGAAATCTTCTGACTTCAGGAAACCCAGACACGTTGAAGAGAAGTCAGCCAAGACACGGGCTTCCCAAATAACCTATCCAGAATGGTACAGTTTCTTCCAATACCCACTGGAGGTCACAACTTCACTGCTGATATCATCAGCCATTGTCCAGTGGGAATAGAAGTGAATCCTTTACAGCCTGTTTTAAGTCCTCATAGCACAAAGTACATCAATATAAAATAGGTCCAGGACTTAGTTGTGTGGTCAAAAGGGATAAGGTAGAAAGGACAACGATCCTTCTTCCATGATCTGTATCATCGCATCCTGACCTGTGACTGGACTAGAACCCCAGTCGCTCCCCCCATACTGATGTGAATGGCTCTTCTTGAAGCATGGCAGGTATGCTTGGGTGCCCAAGATTCCTGTCCAGGAAGAGCAATAAGAGTAGTGTTAAACCTAGGGCCTCGTTGCAATTGGATTGATTGAACCCAAGCTGTAGCAGCGATAGTTTATTTATGTCCACTTGCAAACTCTTGGCATTCAGAGAAAATGCAGGATTTCACTGCTCCTGGAGGGTGAGTTTGGAAATCTGCAATTGCACTATTTTTAGGCAGAACAGAGGAGGTTCTGTTTATTTTTGGTTAATTACTAATACTTTATATTGCCTCTACAGCCCCTCCCCCATCCATTTCCTCAGACATGGAAATTTTGCTGTCTCTGAACCCCTTCTGTGGACGCTGTAATACCAAAAGCCAGCACTAAAATACAGGGGTCTTCCTTAGAATGCAGCAGGAAAAGAAAACAATTTCTTTCCCATATCTCAAAAGGAGACATATTAGTTTTATCATATAGTGGTGCTATTTTTCAGATTTTTAAGAATTTTACAACTATTTGTTTTTCATTGTGTTTATTTTTAGTTATATTCTATGACATGAAACATTAGTTTTCCATTCTTGATCATGATGTGGGGCTTCTTTTAAACTGTATTTAAATTTGAAGTTTATATGGTTTCAATGGAAATATTAATCAAATGGTTCTTCAGGTGGTATTTGGATATGTTAAAAATCCTGAAGATGATACACGAATGACCAAGATCTGGGAAAAGCAACTTTGATTCACTGTGACAGTTACCATGTGCAATGTCTCAGTAAAAGGAGTCAAAGTTCTTCTTCCTCAGTACCTCATAACTCACCACAATAGTTGATTTTGTACCTGATACACAAAGCTACACATTGGTACTAATAGTGGTGGCACTTGTTTTTCTCATTCCAGACTGCGTTAGGGAGCTTGTTTTCCTATCAGTGTCACTACTAAGGTTAATTAATTAATTCAACAAATAGTCAGTATGCCTATTAGGTTTCAACTAATGACCTATATGCCAGATCTGTAAATACCAAGGAAATATGGTCTTTATCCTATGTACAGAAACAGGGGAGCGCAAAGAAGGGACATAGAGAAACAGGAGAGAAGCGAAATAGAGAAGATGTGGCTACAGAAGTTGGAGGAAAACCAGCAGGACTATCTCTTGTGAATACAAGAGTGCTTACCTGTACTTGACAATTCCATTGATCCCTGGGTTCATACCATCAAATATATCTATGTAAGCCTGAATGATACTTATGACTTTTACCTATAAAATAAAATATTCTAATTAGCATGCCTATATATACGCATTACTCTGCATGTGGGAAGCAATCAGTGAATTATTCAGTTCAATCTCATCAGGAGGAAAATCACACTAACAGATACACTCAGATACATTAAGAAATCAAGAATTCAAGAATATACTGGCTCTGGAAATCATGAGAAGTATGGGGTTGAAATACATAGACCCTTCTCTTAGTGAAGAAAATTGGAGTTGAAAGATGTCCTATAGTCACTTGTTTAGAAGATATTATTACCAACTAACATATAATCAGTACAATAACAACTAAACTTTATTGGGTGTGTAGAATGTTCCATATTCTTCATAGAATAAATGTTTACTGAAGACCCTCAGAGCACTAGGTTCTAGGTACTGCGGGTACACATGATGATTCAAGTTTGGTCCTAGCCTCAAAGAGCCCACAGTCTAATAGACACAGATAATTACGGTACTGATGTGTGGGAAGCAGGAAAGCTATGAGAGCAGGGGATGTTGGGAAAACAGAGGTGGGCCCCTTTAATTCATGTGGTCTCAGTAGGGGGCTTGTTTAGGAGGTAGGTGCTATTGTTACCTCCATTTGTCCGATGAGAAATTAACAGAGAGAATAGTACCTGGTTTATGGCAAGCACTCAATACACATTCCTTTAAGGAATAAGTGGATGTTAAGCAACTTGCTCAAGAAAACACAACTAGTTAGCGCTGGAGTTTTTCAACCCCAAATCTGACTGCCTCAAAGCCCTGTGCTGCTTCCAGTATGCTGATCTCTCTCTTTGCCAGTAATGTCACTCATATTGTGGAGAGCTACTCTCTCTCTGAGGATTCGACCTCCCATAGAGAGCAGTGAGAGAAGGGGCAAGTGCAGTTCCCAAGCCTTTCACATTGGATGAGGCACTGAACTTCCAGAGAAGATGCTTCTAATGTTGCTGTCATTTTCTGAGCTGTCTGGTCTTTCTTTCTACACTCATTAAATAGTTACGAAGGTGTACTGCATGCGTCTGGGCTTCAGGAAAACTCCTTTTAGTGCTGACTCAGAGGCTCCTGTCACATTATAAGGGTACTGGGTCCTGCTGAATTTTTAGATTGTCCGAGAGGAAAGGGTGTTCCCAGGAAGATGGCTATCTCATCAGGAATGCCATGGCCTGCTCTGCAACTCTGTGGAAAGGATGCCATAATCGAAAACTGAGGTATTATCTGAGGCTGTGAAATGTAGCATGTCTAATTATAAACAAGATTGTTAACTGTTTGCTTACCTGTTCTGCCCACCTTGAAATGAAACTGTCCAGTCCAGGTCTAACTTCAAAGCCTTTTCTCTTTTCTGAAAGTAAGAGCTTCCAAAAGGGTGGAATACAGAAAACTGGTGATATTCATAATAATTTTAGTGCTACTTGGACATTAAAATTTTAATTTATTTTTCAGTAAACATGTAGTATATCACAGCCACATCAAGATCTTTTTGTGGTGATTGGGGAAGAGCGTTGATATTACACACTCCACGGAAAATCACCACAACATTTCCTTTCAAGATCTCTGATCTTTCCCTCAGATTTCCTATCCTGTTGGCAATTGCCCAGTTTTTTTCTCACTGTTTAAATCTTTCATCCATTATCAGATTTCTTGTTTCCCCAAGAATAGAAGCCATCCTTCTGTCCTCCCCTTCTGTCATCTGTTTTTACAGAAGCAGAATCTAAGCTTGCGATTTGCATTCTTTCAACCAGAAACCATTTCTGCAATAAAGGACCCTCCTCAGAATACAATCTTTGGCTGACAGCAGGATATTGTAAACAATGAATTTTTTCTCTCTCAGAAAGCATACAAACAAATTTCCCCACCCCTAAAAGACAGAAATTCTAACTGCATTTCAGGAAGAAAAAAAATGCCATACCCTCATCCCATTGGGTGTCCTGAGCATTTTGCCACGGGATCTGGGGAGAGGTCTCAGGGATGAGAAGTTGGCTGATAGTGTTGAGATCATAAATTCCATGAAGCTGTGTTGGAGAGAATGTTGGTGGATAATTAAGCTGACAACGGCCTACGCTGCTTACTCAGCAGTCTGTGGGCTTTGGCATCATATGACTGTGGGTGTCCATCCTAAATCTGTGGCATAGCAGATTTGGGCATCTTTTCTAACTTCTCTGGTCTCAGTTTTCTCATCTTGAAAAATGGAAATGGTATAATGCATTCTGAGTTGCTTTATGAGGATTGGATGAGAGAATACATATGAAGTGTTTAGTAGTGTGGAAATCTATTATTTATTCATTTTTATTTTGGTTTAATAAAAATGATGAAGAATAAAATATTTAATTGAAGTAAATTCATTTAAGTAATTTAAGGAAAATTTTCAATAAAAAAGTAAAAAAAAAAAAACCTTTTAAACATTTTATTGTATTTCTTTTTGAAGTTATCTTTCCTACCCTGATTGCCCACTTTTATAGTTGCATATGTTACTTTAAGTTAATTTCAATTTTAAGTAATTCTGTTTCACTGAAAATATTAGAAAAAAATCAGCACAATGGTATCTATAATTGTAAAAATCTTAAAAGTGGTGAATGCATGACTGAGTTCTGAGAAATGTTAACCCAAGTTATGTCCTGTGGTGTGCACTGTGCTAGCTATGATGAGGGATGACACCGAAAACATGAATCAGAATTCCCTGCTCCCTCAACACCTCATATGCAATGGAAAACTTTACTTGACATCTAATACACAATAGCCAAATTATGGTACCTATTGTACGAATCCCATATTGGAAGATAGTTTTCTGTTGCTATGAGTAGCACAGTAAAATATCAATTAATTCAATAAATACTCGATAATGCTTATTGTATTTCAGTCTAGATTTCCTGAGGTCTAGTGGGTAAAAGCTGATGCATACACAGAACATAAAAATGGGACTGTAAGTGATGAATTAAAAGCCTTTGCCTGGCACATCAAAAAGACAACTACCAAGAAGAAGAAAAATTCAAATAGATTGAAAAGGAGTTACCACAGGCGTATGAGGAAAACCAGGAAAGTCATCTCCTTGTGAGTGTGAAAATGTTCACTTATGTTGACAGTTTCACCAGTCATTGGATTCACATATTTAATTCTGTCAAAATGATATCTATGAATTTAAACTCTGACATAAAATAATACAATTAGTAGGCTTGTATTAACTCAACAAGTTTTTTTCTTCCAATAAGTATTTATTAAAGACTCATTGTGTATCACAGTTTGTATTTGAGAAAGTTTTAGTAAATCATCTAATGGGCTCTCACCCTAAGGCCAGATCAGTGAATACGATAATAACAAGTTGACCAAGATTCATCAAGAGGCAAATATGTTAGGTGTGGAAAGTCTGGAGAATTATAAACCCCGGGTACGGATGAAAGGCACAAATCCGCCTTGAAATGAAGAGAAGTTTGAATGTGGTGGTGGAATACTAGCTATCCTTTACTGAGGGGTGGGTCACACAATAAACATTTACTGAACATGACTGGGCTTTTTGGACACAGAGAAGAACCAAGCCAAGGCTACAAAGTGCTTTTAGTCTAGTGGTCAGAAAGTTATACAGAAATGTAATTGCCAAACATTTTGATGAGAATACTGACAGGGCTGAGAAGATGAGTCACTGGAAACACAGAGGAAGGCCTCTAAAAACCAGGCTGAGGGTGCGTGGGTGTGATCAAGCTGTACAAAAGTTTAACTTGGTCAGGGACACAGAGCTAAATAGCAGTGTGGTCAGTTTTCATCACTGGATCAGCCTGATTCCAATGCTCTGTGCAGTTTATTCCAAGTTCACGCCTACAACAAGGCCATCTGTTTTCATTTGGAACTTAAAGGTGCACTTCCCCAGGCTCTGCTTTCACTTTCCATCATGCTTCCTTCTCCTTTCAGACTCACCATAAAGTGAAATAGTTGCCCCCAGCCTGTTGGTTTCAGAGCAGCAATTTTGAGCTCTTTCCTAGCACTTTACAGTGATGGTCTTTTCTGCTGGGTGCTGAGATTTTTTAGGCATGAACCCTATTGGAAGCATTACACGTGTCTCATCAGGAAGGGCAGGTATATTTCAGAAAGTACAATATACGTGAAGTGTTGTCATAGTGAGTGGATAGAGGTCTGGCTTTGGAGACAGATAAATATGGATGCAAACCCCTGCTCCATTACCTACCACCCAAGTTACTGAACAGGGTAGTTACTGAAACTACCCTGTTTGCTCATCTGTAGAAAGCAGAGAAGGTAGGAATTGATAAATATCTCTCAGGGTAGGCTGGGAAGGAAAAATATGCACTCCTTGAGATTATCTGTTTATGTTTCTGACTGTTAGAGTGTGAACTCCCAGAGGACAGGGATGCCGTCTGAGTCATCTCTGTGCCTTAAAAACTCCAGAACCACATCCAACCAGAGCAGCCTCAGCACATTTTTCTTGTGCAGAGCTGAATCAAGCCTCAGCTGCTTCTGCTCCAAAGCGATGGTGCTTATTTTGAAGATCCTTTCTTGCATCCTAGAGGTCTATGAATACTACTCATATGCCAACTTTAATGAGAATCTCCACAGAGGAAGTTATATTTTGCTCCATTGTGACTTTTGCCATGTCTGTTTCCATTTGAATTTTTGAGCTGCACTTGGATATAGCTGAACCAGAAATAATTTCTCACTCTCTCTGCCATATTAAAATTTACACACAGACCATTCAAGAGGCAGGTCTCAGGCCTTTTAAAGGTATAAGGCTTTATTGGCAGAAAGACTGGAATGTGAACAACAAAAGCTTTCCTTACTATATCTGTCAATAGCAAGCCATAATATGTCTATTTTAGCCCTAATCCCATTGTGCTGTTAACAGTGGTAACGTGTTTGTCTTATTAACTGAACTGTGAGCTTCCAGAGGCCAGGAAATGTATTTATTCTTGTTTATTCCTCTTTTTATTCCCAGCACCCATGACAGTGCCAGGCACATAGAGGACATTCAATAAATGGTTTTTGAGTAAATGAATGAGAGAGCATTTGTGAATTTTATATAAGAACCATACAGAGGAGGTGGCAGGCTAAGAGTGGTTCTAAAGCAATGCTGATGTTACACAACTTGCAAGTGAGAGAGGAAGAAGCTTCTAGATCTGCTTGAATCCAGAAGCCTGCAGTCTTAGTTGCATTGGCTTTAGTAGACTCTGGGACTCCCTGCAGCTTACCTTGGCCACTTTCCGTGGTACTCAGCATTCAGAAAGGAGCCCTGTTTAGGATGGACTTTATGTCCAAGGCTGGTTCATAGATTAGATTATTCATGCAATAAGTAGTTATTATTCACTTAATATGATTAGCTATCCCTTTAGGTGCTATGGATTTAGCAGTGAAGAAAACTGAGACTGTTCCTTGAGTAAATGTCCCTGCTCTATGAAAGCTGGTATTCTAGTTCAAAGAGACAGAAAATAAACAAACAAATGCGCAACAAGGCTCACTAAACAATAGTATTTGAGGATTAATTATCGTGAGATAAGTATAGCAAATTGCAGACGAATTTAATGCATGAAAGTAAACAACATAATATGCTCTTATTTATCTTATGCATGTAATTAATAGCAAGTGATATTTTTGAATTAAATATATACGATTATATAAGTAAAACGGTATGAAGATTCTTGAGTTTTGGGAACAAATATCTGATTAAATAGCTATTGCTTCAAGTCTCTTTCACCAACTCACACAGCTTCTGAGAGCAGAAAAATATTTTGATGGAGAGAATGTCTGAGTAACACATTCTTTCTCTGGCTGTAATATCATTACAGATTCAGCCTTGTCAAATTATGTTGAATTTTAAATACAAACTGAGTCCTTGTAAACTAGTCATCAGGTATTTTATGCGTACTTATTATGAGGTTAACATTAAATTGGGCACCAGAGGTACAAGAGAATGCTAAATCATTCTCTGCCTTCAATGATCATATAGCCTTGTTGGAAGACAATGCGATTTGACCTTTCACACTGGTAGAACTCAAGACCATTTGAATTACAGTGAAGGGAATGGAATCTAGATTCATAAATACCCTTGATCATTACTTACTCGCTTTGTGACTCTGGACATGATCTTGCACTCCTCTGAGCTTATTTACTCTTGTGTAAATTAGAGATAATAAAATCCACCTTTTGGGGTTGCCAGGAAGATGAGAAATGACTCCTGTACACAGTAGAAGCACAGTATTATTAGTCTTATACATTGTGTGAGTATCAAAGATTAGCATAGAGCTATTGGTATAGATTAGGCATTATTATTCATCTGTACTTTTATGGTCAGAAAATGGGAGTGGAAAATAATTAAATACAACCTGATCCATACAAATATGACAAACAGAAATCCTTAGAGTAGATTAAATATTGATCTAACAATGTGATGGTCTAGCTAGCACCAGGAAACATGCAGTCTAGCAACACAGTAGATTGGTAAGCTGCTAGCCACTAGGGTCAGAAATAATCATTGTTAGGATGACAGGTGATAGTGCTCATAGCAGTAGGGGAATTCAAGATATCCTAAGATGAGAGATGACTATGTTTCATCATCCATTTTAATGCATACAACAACATTATAAGGTAGATACTGTTTTATACCCCATTTACATATAAAGAAACCTGAGAGTCAGAGGGTAATGAACTTGCCTAGAAATACCTAGCCAGTAAAGGAAGAGGTTATGATTCAAACCTAGGCACTCTGATTCCAGTACTTAAGACATACCTGGGGCTACTTTTCTAAATATTTCACATGTACTATCTAATGTAATCCTTACAGTTACACAGCTTTTACTAAAAACTACAGTTCTCACTCAGAAAGACAGAAGAATTTGCATAAAAAAGAATTTCAAGCCCAGAAATACTAATATTACAGTCGTCGGGAATAGTAACATCCAGCCTACTTCCAGCCTTTCTCTCTCTCTCTCTCCTTCCTTCCTTCCTTTCTTTTCTCCCTACTTCCTTCTCTCTCTCTCCCTCTCCCACCCTCCCTCCTTCTTCCTCTTCCTCCCCCATTCAAATCCAGGCAATAGACTATTACCAAGGGCTCCTTTAACGTTCTTTTGCCGTGAAGTCAAAGAACTGCTCCTGCAGAGAAAAGGGTTAATTAAGACCATAGAGAAGAACAGTTCACCAAGCATACTAGAGTTTCTGCCCTGGCAAAACCTACCCAAAGATGATGGTGACTGGTTGGAACGAGGGATTCCTGGAAACTTAGAACTTTACATTTAAGGCAAGGGACTTGAGATTTAAAGGAAAAGTAATGTTAGGGAAACTGGGTTGTAATTTTAGTCCTGGGGGTCAGTTGGAGGGGGAGTGTAGAAGGTAGGGTCATCTTTGTGATGGACTGGTTCGGTTTTGTCTCAGGGTTGCATGAATCTGTGGGGAGAAGCCAGCAGTCTGCTGTAGGCAGCTCATACCAACTCGCTAGAGCTGATGATTAAAAATAAAATTTTATGAACTTACGATAAATTATATTAACAACAAAGATAAAATACTCAAAATGAATGGGCTCCTATATCTCTTATTACATTTTACTATTATCTGTGTTCTTGAAGGGATTTGTGTTTTTCATCTGTACTGTGGAAGTGTTGTGGAATAGTGTGCCCCTGCTCATCTCATCTCAGTGTGTATTCATCCCTGTGTGTATTCAGTGTATTCAGTGATTTCACATTGATAGCTTGAAGTAAACCTGGTGGTGGGGGAATTTACAGCACCCAGAAATCAGGCCTTTATTTGTTGTTATGTTGATTGACTAGAATTTATGAAATGATGTAGAAAATGTTAATAATGCTGATTAAACTTTAATGTGTTTTGTGTCTGTAGCTACTACATTGTGAACAGAATAGCATACAAAATTGAGGAACTATTATTTTTGTATTTAAAGACCATTGTTCAGTTTGCCAAAGAAGTCACTAGAGTCGTTGATGAATAAGTGAAGTTCTTGATGAATAAATGAAGTTCTGATATGGTTCTTTGTTGTATGTGTCTTACTTGTTAACATAAACAAGTTAAAACCCCAAATTCATGTTAGAACTACACTTGAAGAGATGCTTGCTAGGTATTTACCAGTATATATCTGGCCAATACCTTCAACTCCTGCCGCATCCCATGCACACCAAATGACCTGGCCTCCCAGCACTAACTATTGGTTCCAGAGCAGTGGACATTGCAAGTGACATCGGAAGGGACGGTTAGAGAAAATGGGACATGCTGCCTTGAAGGGAATGGGAAAAGGCAAATTGAGGAGGGGATGAAGGGGCGGAGGAGCTAGCCCATATCTATGAGTACATATGTGTGAGAATATATAGCTAAAGTTTACTTAGAATGTGTTTCTTTACAAACTTCAATGCATATTCCGTGCATATTCAAGGATATACATTTGTACATGCATGTACATAAACAGGCATTCAAGCACATAACTACAATAGAGTTATTTTTATTTATTCATTTTTAAACACGCTAATGCATGGACATATTAATGTGTATGTGCAATGAATGTTTCAAAACTTTCAAAATCACTGGCTAATTGTTTTCCCCACTTCTTTTTACTCAAACCTTAAATACATTTTTTCAGAATTTCCTACCATTGGCAGGAAATAGCTATATTTTAAGTTACGTGCTTTCTAAATAATTCTGGATATTATAAAACCCCAAAAGAAGTTCTACTTCAGTGACTGGTGCACAGTGAGTATTCCTAGCTTATGCATACACAGATATTTATTGGATAATGATATGTCAAATGATGTACGGGGCACTTGGGATTCAGAAAGAATTGGGTAGTGTCCTTGCCTTCAAATATCTCATAGAAAACAGAAATTAAACAAATACAACTTATGATCTGATATTGGGGCCAGGATAGAAGCCTGATCCTCATGTACGTCACACTCTCTCCAGCTTCTAAGACCTCATATATATTATTCCACTCTCTGGAAAATTCTAGCTCTGCTTTTCACCTAACTCCTATTTATTTGCTGTATCTCAGATAGCGTGTCTCTTCTTTTGAAAGGCTATACCTTGCCTCCATCTTGATATATACCGTCAGGACATCTTGAATTCTCCTACCAATATGAGCACTTATCACTGTTTGTTGTAGTTTCTTGATTTGTTGTAGTTTCTTGATTTGTTGTCTTCCTCAACACACCATGAGCGCCACAAGGACTGAGATCAGGGATGGCTTACTCATTTCTATATCCAGAAGCCTACTTCAGTACCTGGCATACTAGTGTGAGGAAAGACACTATGACAGCTGGAGGGCTCAGTTCATAGGATGGGGTTAAAAAACAGTTAGAAAAAATGAATCCATGCCAATTACTTATTCAAATATCACAGTCAAAGCTGCGTGATCGGACATGACTAGACACTGGAAATTCACTGATGTAGGTTCTATTCTTAATATTCTAAATAGTAGAGGATTTTATTTAGCACAGGAAAAGAAAATTGGAAATAAAATTTGGGAGCAATGATTTTATGAGATGTCCCATTTCATAAAAAGGACACAGAAAAAAACAGTGCCTCTTTCTCTTCTTGATTCTATTCTTCCTGGTTGTAATTCCTAAAATGTTTATTGTAGAGGAAAGCATCCTAACTACTGGGCTTCTTTCCCAGAGACTCTGAGGAAGCAAGCGTCATCCCATTGCCTTTGAATTCCTCAAGTGTTAAAGTAAAATCATCCAACAATGTGCCATCACTTATAACGTCCACTGGAGGGCGATATACTACTGCCGGTACCACCTTCTATAGAATAGCCTGCGAGGACTAATTTAGTTACCTAACACTGTAATTGTAAGTCCTCATAGTACAGAACACCTAGTAAATAAAAGAAGCCTTTTCGGTAGATGTGAAGATACAGATGAGAAGATGGAAATGGCACCAACCCTGCGCCCACCTCCCATTTCCTTACCTATGACCCCAGGGTAGACCAGGTTCCCAGGGGTCCTGTAATGCTTCGCCTCCATGCTGACTTGTGACTAACACAGTACACAGAGCTAATGGTTTCCCCTAGAACATGGCCGGTCTCTTTTCCTGTGTATCTCATCCTGGAGAGAGGACAAGATTAGGAGATGAGTGTTATTGTCATAACAATTTTAGAGATGAGGACACTAAAACTGAGGTCCAAATAAGTTCATTAACTGGCCCAAGAATAAACTTATTAACTGGCCTCCTTTTTGTGCTCCCACAGCACCCCACTTTTTCCTAGTCACACTGTGTTTGGAGGCTTTCTTATTCACTAAATGGAAGTGATAAGAGCCTAGAGACTGTGTTTTTTGTTCACTGTTCTATCTTAGCATGGAAAACAGTGCTGGGCAGCCAGGAGGCATAAAGTGGAGGAAGGCAAGGCAGAGAATAGGGTATGAGGTGGGAGAAGATGATGTTCCACCTACGGTGATTCCCGTGTCACGGCTTGGATGAATGTGGATGGGGAAGAAACAGTGGATGTTGTCTGATAAATCCGTTAAGAGGCGAAAGATCGTGCTGCACCCTACGGACTTACTTCCTATTACTCCTTCTACCTTGTCACTGGATTGATGTAACTCTCACTTTAAGTGCCCCAAAAAATAGCACCTGAGAGGATATCCATAAAAGTGTCTAAATCCTAGGATTGAGTGCAATCATGACCCTTGGTTCTATTTATCAGTGTCCTCACCTAAGAGCAACCATCATAGCAAATTCTTGAGTGCCTGCTGGGCATCAGCCACTGTGCCAGCAGATTATACACACGTCCTCATTTCATCCTCACAATGAAGATGAGGGTGAGCTTTTACAGATTTCTTTTTTTTTTGAGACAGAGTCTTGCTCTATCACCCAGGCTGGAGTGCAATGGCGCGATCTCGGCTCACTGCAACCTCCACCTCCTGGGTTCAAGCAATTCTCCTGCCTCAGCCTCCTGAGTAGCTGGGATTACAGGCGCCCACCACCACACCTGGCTAATTTTTTGTATTTTGACAGATTTTACAAAGCTGGACAGTAGGGTATAGAAGAGTTGGGTTTTCATCCCAGGCTCAAATGCCAAGCCCTTGCTCTTTCCTTGAATTAAGAGATGCCTGAAGCCACTGTCAGCATCCACAATCACTAATGGCTCACAAACACTCATTTACGATTTTGAAGTGTAAGATATACTTTTGTACAATAGAAAAAAAAGACACCTAACACATAAAGTAACACTAACTTTAAAGTCCCCTTTGGAAATACAGGGGAAAACACTGACTTCCTGTAACCTGTGGTAAAATCCCCCAAAGACTCCCTTAAACACCTCTTCCTTTCCCCTGTATTCCTTGCTGGATCTAAGCTGCTCATTGCTTCTCTTTCTCTCCAGTTCTTCCTCAGTCATCCCCTTCCCCAACAGCTTGTACTTCCTCACGTTTTAGCCCCCCTCCCATTCCTTCTCACCAGCACAGCAGTCCTCTGCTCGCATTCTCACACACAGAAACCAGCCTAGCATGCTTAAACTATATGCCAAGTTAAAAAGGGGGTCTGGCACTCTTGAACATGAGTCTTTAACCAAACTGACGAATGATTTGCACATGGCTTAGAGAAGCAAAAATAATCAAAACACGCTTTAAAAGTCATTCTCAGAAAAAGAAATTATACACACACATTTCTTTAGACAGAAACACCGACATGGTAGAAGCATGGCATCTTGAGTCATTTTTTTTCCATCGCTCTGGATCCGTTCTGTGCAATGGAGTGTAATACAGGTGTAACTCCGTGCAATTTGGTATTTTCTGACCACCAACATGACTGAACCACCTAAGGCATATATGCATGTTCACGTTCTCCCTTCCTCTCTCCTTCCCTACCTCAACTGAATCCCTAGGTGGAGGAGGACTGGGGCAAACTATTCCAAAGAACAAAGGAGGAATCTTGGGGAGTAGAGCAACATGTTGGAGGAACCAGGTCACAAAAATCTTCCCTTAAGGTAGGGGTAGGGGAAGATGGAAAAGAGGTATGAATTGAAAGGTGGTAACACCTCTGTGTGATGGCACAGCCATGTCATCTCTCATGTACATGGAAACACGTACTTAACTGATCTCTTTTCACTTCGTTGAAAAGGTAAGTCAAGTTAAACAATTCAACATCCAATTAAACATGTACAGAGGAGAGACAGACAGCAAATAAAAGACATACGGAGAGAGTATCCAGGCCATTTTACCCAAGTCGTAGAACAATGCAGACATTTATTGGAAGTTTGCTCCTTTGAAATCTCATTATTGCACTGAAAGTTGGAAAAAAGCTAAACATTCATCAGAGGAGGTTGATTACATAAATTATGAAAGATCCATATTTTTTAATTCTATGAAGCCATAAAATCATAATATTGATAGGTATCGTTGAACCCACCACTGATTGTTTGATAAAAATTTCAGATATCAAGAATTACATATAAATTAGAGCTGGTTTTGTAATATACAGCATAGAAATACATACTTTTCTATTATTAAATATTTACTGATTTCTGAATACTTACACATGTATAAGATAGGTATTTAGAAAGATTAAAGAGGGCATACAGCACACAGACGTTTCTCATTCCTGTCTCCCATCTCCTTTCCCAGAGACAGTTTCTAAAACAAAACGGAGGAAAACACTAACATCATTTGTCTAATAAGAGCAATGAGGTATGTAATACTAATGAAGCTTAAAACATATCATATAAAAAACACTAAATAACTGGACTAAGTAGTGCAAATGTGAATGCCTCTCTAAAACGCACACGTCGCACACACACGATAATGAATGGAAGACATCCTAGCACGTTTACAAACTGTTTGTGTGTTGCCGTCCTACACACCAGACGCAAAGCACTGAAAACAACAAGCCTGTTCACAATAGCACCAGGAACGTATAGTACACAGGAATCATCTGCAGGTGATTTGTGACAACTGTAGGCAGAATTGTAAAAGCGAGAGATAAAATGGATGACTTGAAAAAGCAGAGACACTATTCTTGCTTATGGGATTCCAAGACTATCGTCGTACACTGACAAAGGTGTGCTCAAGATTTGGATCGTAAGCGAGTTCACTGAAAACTAGTGGAGAGGAAGGGCAAATACTGGAAGGGAATCCACGGTTTGACCAGGCCAGAAACACCTCTTTCACAGCATGTGATCTGTGCAGGTACTCGGACGCTCCCCGCAGGGCCGCCCGGGTCGGTTTCGGGCGGGCTTGCCGTCCCAATCACTGCTCCTGTTCGCGGGGACACGCAGGGGCTGACTGGGAGGACGTCTTGTGGATGGCCTTGGGCTCCTCGGCGGCCTTCTCTCCCGGGTCGCCACCGCCGACCTCCTCGATGACCACGCTGCGCACGGTGCCCTCGTCCAGGCAGTGCGGGGCGACGCCGTACACGCGGGGGTCGGAGACAGCTGCGTGGAAACTCTGCACCCCGCACCTGCTGCAGAAGCTGTGCAGCGCCGGGTGCGTGTTGGACCGATAGGTGATGATGCTGTCCGCGCCCTGGAGCAGCGTGAAGCGCGAGGCCGGGACGAGGAAGTGGCGGTGCTGCTTCTTCCTGCACAGCCTGCAGCTGCAATCCACCACGCGCAGATCTGCCGGGGCCCAGACCGCAAAGCGGACCGCGCCGCAGTGGCAGCCCCCGGTGTGATGCACGAGGCCCGGGTACTCGAAGGTGTCCAGCAGGACCTTGGCGGCGCCCTCGCAGCTGAGGCCCCGCAGCTTCCTGAACGTCTCCCAGCGCTCCCGCTGTGCGCCCAGGTCCAGCTCCTCAGGGGACTCGGCGGGCGCCGGAGGGTCCGGGAGTGGCGTGGAGGGCAGCGGGTTTCTGGGGCCCGCCTCCCGGACCCGCCGCCAGCGGCGCTTCCGCCGCAACCTTCCCAGCCACCTCTTGGCCGCCGCGTGGCTCCCGACCCCGACTTGGACCCGGGGGCACTGCGCGCGGCTGGCGCCCATGACCGCGATGGCCGCGCAGCCGGCGGGAGGATCCCCGGGCCGCTTTCGCCTCCGCCGCTGAGCAGTGGCCCGGTTCCGCACTCTGCCCATGGCGCCTGCAGACTCCCGAGCGCGTGCCCAGCCCGCTACCCCCATTTCAGTCGCTGAGCAGCCTCCTTGTCTGCGCCAGCAGGATTGGCCACTTGTTGAATGTGATGTAAAGAGACCCTTCCCTTGACCCTATCACAACAGCCTTTGCTGGCTTGAAATTCTGACTGAGCCTATCAGTTGCCCCTTCTCCTAAATGTTAATTTCTATTGTTGATTCAAATCATCAGCCTAACCTTAACATATTGAACCACTGAAAATACTGTAGACCTTGTAGTTAGCATGCAGCAGCAGGTAGATCAGCTTAAGAAAAAAGAATTATTCACCTACTATAGAAGAAGCAGAGTCATACATAAAGCCTTGGGGGGTGAAAATGTATGGTGTGTAACTAGTTGTACGAAAGTTAAGTGTAGTAAAGATGACGACCCACAATAGTATGTTACATCAGTGGACTCAACCAGAGAAAATACAGGGGAAAAAAATTCACTTATTTAAATCCATCTTCTAAGGACAAGAAGTAAAAGAAGAAATAGTACATTTATTTTTGCATCTGTTCCAAGAGCAAATTAACAGCTCTGGCAGGCATGAATACGAAGTGGAGACTTTGTTCTTTGGAGATTGATTTGGTTGATCGTTGGGCGTGGTCAGAGGAGAGACCCCACAAAATGAGCACAGATCTTCTTTTCTGGGGTGCAATAAGCACCTGGGAAAACAGTGAGCAGTCTTAGGAAAGCTGCTTCTTGTGAGTTAAGTAGTAACATCCACACACATGGGTTTTAAGCAGAGATGCATCCATCTACCCACAACCTAGATTCAATGATTCTTAACATTTTGTCTTATGTATCTATATGCGACAACTGTAGGCAGAACAGTAATTCGATAGGAATTACACGTATCTATATGCATGCATATGTGCATACATTTTTCAAAAACATTTAAAGTAAGATACATACATTAATGCCATATTGTCTCAATATTTCAGCGCTCACATCGTAAGAATAAAGACATAATTTTATGTATTTACTTATTTTTATAAGTTCGATGGTACATGTGCAGGTTTGTTACATGGATATGTTGTGTAATGCTGAGGTTTGGGGTTCTAGTGTACCCATCTCCCAAATGGTGAACACGGTAGTCAACAGATACTTTTTCGACTCTCATTTCCCTCCCACCCTCCCTGCTTTTGCAGTCCCCGTGGCTATTATTTCCCTCTGTGTGTGAATGTGTATCCATTGTTTAGCTCCCACTTATGAATGAGAATTTGATTTTCTGTTTTTGGGTTATTTTATTTAGGATAATAGCCTCAAGTTTCATCTATGTTACTGCAAAATACATGATGTCATTCCTTTTTATGGCTGTGTAGTATTCCATGGTGTACATATAGCATGTTTTTCTTTATTCAATCATCCGTTAATGGACACAAAGTCTATGACTTCACTATTGTGAATAATGCTGCAATAAACATACCAGTGCAGGTGTCTTTCTGATGTAACGATTTCTTTTCCTTTGAATAGATACCCAGTAGTGGGATTACTGGGTCAAATGGTAGTTCTATTTTTAACTCTTTAAGAATCTCCATACTGCTTTCCATAGGAGTTGTACTAATTCCCACCAACACGATATAAACATTTTCTTTTCTCTGCATCCTTGCCAACATCTGTTCTTTTTTGGCTTTTTAATAATAGCCATTCTGACTGCTGTGAGATAGTATCTCCCTCCTTGTGATTTTAATTTACATTTCTCTGATGATTAGCAATGCTGAGCATTTTTTCAAGTGTTTGTTGAACATTCATATGTCTTCTTTTGAGAAATGTCTGTTCATGTCCTTTGCCCACTTTTTAATGGGGTTATGTGTTTTTGTTGTTGTTGTTGTTGATTTGTTTCATTCCTTATAGATTCTGGATATTAGTCCTTTCTCAGATGCATTGTTTGTGAATATTTTCTCCTATTCTGTAGGTTGTCTGTTTACTCTGTTGATTGCTTCTTTTGCTGTGCAGACGCTGTGTAGTTTAATTAAGTCCCATTTGTCTATTTTTCTTTTTTCTGCATTGCTTTTCAGGTCTCAGTCATAAATTCTTTCCCTAGGCCAATCTCCCAAAGTTTTTTCCTAGTCTTCCTTCTATGATTTTTATAGTTTCAGGTATTACGTTTAGGTCTTTAATCCATTTTGAGTTAATTTTTGTGTATGATGAGAGATAGGGGTCCATATTCTTCTGCATATGGTGCTAATTTTCCCAGCATCATTTATTGAATAGGGTGTCCTTTCCCCATTGTTTATTTTTATCATCTTTGTTGGAGATCAGTTAGTTATAGCTATGTAGCTTTACTTCTGAGTTATCTGTTCTTTTCCATTGATGTGTCTCTTTTTGTACCAGTATCATGCTGTTTTAGTTACTACAGCCTTGTAGTTATAGTTTGAAGTTGGGTAATGTGATGCCTTTGGCTTTCGTCTCGTTTTGCTTGTGATTGCTTTGACCATTCCCTCTTTTTCTGGTTCCATATGAATTTTAGAATTTTTTTTCTAATTCTGTGAAAATTTACATTGGTAATTCAATAGGAATTACATCGAATCTGTAGATTACTTTGGGCAGTATGGTCATTTTCATGATATTTCTTCTTCTTCTTCTTCTTCTTTCTTCTTCTTCTTCTTCTTCTTCTTCTTCTTCTTCTTCTTCTTCTTCTTCTTCTTCTTCTTCTTCTTCTTCTTCTTCTTCTTCTTCTTCTTCTTTCTTCTTCTTCTTTGAGAGAGTTTTGCTCTTGTTGCCCAGGCTACAGTACAGTGGCATAATCTTGGCTCACTGCAACCTCCGCCTCCCAGGTTCAAGCGATTCTCTCGCCTCAGCCACCTGAGTAGCTGGGATTACAGGCATGCACCACCATGCCCAGCTAATTTTGTATTTTTTGTAGAGACGGGGTTTCTCCATGTTGGTCAGGCTGGTCTCGAACTCCCAACCTTAGGTGATCCATCCACCTAGGCCTCCCAAAGTGTTGGGATTACAGGCGTGAGCCACCGCTCCTGGTTGATATTAATTCTTCTAATCCATGAGCATGGGATGTTTTTTCATTTGCTTGTGTCATCTACAATTTCTTTCAGCAGTATTTTGTAGTTCTCCTTGTAGAGCTCTTTTATTTTCTTGCTTAAATGTATTTCTAGGTGTTTTATTTGTGTGTGAATATTGTAAAGGGAATTGAGTTTTTGATTTTATTTTTAGCTTGAACACTGTTGATGTATAGAAGTGCAACTGATTTTTGTATGTTAATTTTGTAACCTGAAACTTTACTGAAGTCCTTTATCAAGCCTAGGAGTCTTTTGGAAGAATCTTCAGGGTTTTCTAGGTACAAGATGAAGACATAATTTGTTATATAGCCACAATATCATTTTCACATCTGCAAATCATTAACGATTTCCTAATATCATCTAACTCCCAGTAGATGTTTAAATTTCCCCAATTGTTTCCTGAATGTGTTTTATAAAAAGATTCTTCCCCAAACACAGAGTCTAATTAATATTTACACATCAGATTCAGTTGATATGTCTTTTTAATCTCTTCAGTCTACAATAATCTCAGCAACATTTATTTTAATAGGCCAGGCCAGTTATCTGCTGATTTTGTCTGGTTGTTTCCCATGCCATTAGATTTCTCTACTATCTATTTCCCGTATAACTAAAAGTCACATCTAAAGGCTTAATTAAATTCAAGTTATACATTTTGGCAAGTATGTCTCATAGGTGGTATTGTGTACTTCATGTTTCATCACATCAGAGGTTTGTGATATCAAATTATTCCAGTAGTAATAAAACTAAATATTATCTCTTCACTAAAGTGATAATTGCTATATTTTTCTATTATGAAAGCATGGTCTTTCCTTTGCAATAAGCAAGTAATCTTGTTGCAGGACAGGCAAACCCCAAATTGAGACTTAACCAAAAAGGGTTCTTGGCTTCACCCAGGAAGGATTTCAAGGGTTAGCTGGTAGTGTTAGCTAGCAATCTTCTATTGAAAATACTGCTCCTCTTAGAGCATAGCTAACTCGTAGGCAGTGCACCCAGAGTCAGCAAAGTATGATGCTCTTGGCAACTTTATTTATACTTACATGAACCCACTTTCAATTACCTGCAAATTAAGGGGCAGATCAATGCAAATTGAGGGGTGAGTTATTTAAAACTTTCTAGGGAAGAGGTGATAACTTCTGGATTGTTGTCATGGAAAGTGTAAACTGTCATGGCGCTGGTGGGAGGGTCTTATGCTAATGAGTAATGAGAGCAGCTAGGGATTGCTCTCATCACTATCTACTGGTTCTTGCTAGTTTCTTCACTTCATCCCGTCTGGAGCATATCCTGTTTTGGTCAGCAGGGTTGTGACCAGAAAACAAGTCCTGTTGGTCTCCCACCTCAATCTGAGGGATATTATTTTGACACAGTGTAAGTATCTTGTTACTTTACAACATTTTTCCTGCTGTTTTAGAATCAATCTGTCAGTAATCTTTGACTGAACCAATTATTTCACTGTTGTTATGTTACAAAATGATGCTTTTCTAATTCTAAATTCTCTTCTATTTTTATTAGCTGGTATTCACCTATAAAGATGGGCTTTTTCTCATCAACTGTGGATAGACTAATTTTTCTCCCTTAAAGGCAGGATATATGCTTAATTCTTTTCCTTTAATTAACAGTATTTTTCTCTCTCTTTCTCTGGGTATAACTTTGGATTCATGGATTTTTGTTCATTTAATAATTTACAATAATCAAGTAAGTAATCAAATTATCCCAATTTTGGCTCATGGGATTTCTTTCAAACTGATTCTTGTATCCTTTTGCATTTCTCCATTAATCTTTGAGCACTTCCTTGTTTCCTGGAACAACTAGCTGCCCCAGTATCTCCTTGTAATTTTTACTTTTGCCATCCGATCCCTGGAATCACATATTTCTCCAAAGACCTCTGGTTCCTTTTAGTAGAGTATGATATTTACAACCATACTTGGGCACATCATGACACATTATTTATTATCAAAATTTTTATTGAATAATTGTAGACATGCATACTGTTGTAATATATAATACAGAGAGATCTCTCTTTTTTTTTTTTTTGAGACGGAGTCTCGCTCTGTCGTCAGGCTGGAATGCAGTAGTGCAATGTCAACTCACTGCAAGCCCCGCCTCCCAGGTTCAAGTGATTCTCCTGTTTCAGCCTCCTGAGTAGCTGGGACTACAGGCACCCACCACCACGCCTGGCTAATTTTTTTGAATTTTTTAGTAGACACGGGGTTTCACTGTGTTACCCAGGATGGTCTCGATCTCCTGACTTTGTGATCTGCCTGCCTCAGCCTCCCACAATGCTGGAATTACAGGCGTGAGCCACCGCGCCCGGCACAGAGAGATCTCTTGTACCCTTTATCCAGTTTCCTCCAATAGTACCATTTTGCCAAACTATAGTAAGACAACTTCTTTATTTTTATTGATAAAATCAACCAATTTTGTTTGAATTTCCCCAGTTTTAAATGTATTCATCTGTATGTGTGTTTGTTCTATGAAACATATATATGTGATATATATGTGATATATGTGTTAATCATGTGTATTATATATTTTATAGAACAAACACACACACATACAGATACAGATATAAGTGTATCACGCATGTGTGTGTGTATATATATGTATATATATGTTTTATAGGTTCATGTCACATCATTACAATCACTAACCACTGGTACCACAAATCTGTCCAACATTTCCAATATTTTGTCATTTCCAAAATTTTATATAAATGAAATCAAACAGTAAGTAACTGTTTGGAATTGGCTTTTTTCTCTCAGACTTATACTCTGAGTATAATCCAAGTTGTTGAGTGTATTGATAGTTCCTTCTTTTTTATTGTTGAGTGGTGTGTGTGTACTACAGTTTGCTGAAACATTTACCTGTTTAAGGATATGTCCCAGATTTTCAGTTATGACAAATAAATATACCACAGACATTTGTGTACAGGTTTCTGTGTGAACATAAGTCTTCATTTTGCTAAGATGAAGAATGCAATTGCTAGAGCATATAGTAATTGCATATCTTGCTTTATAAGAAACTGCCAAACTATTTTTCAGAGTGACTGTACAATTATACATTCTCACCAGCAATGCACGAGTGATACAATGTGTCTATATCCTCCCCAGCATTTGGTGTTGTCACTAATTTTTATTCTAGCAATTCTGATAGGTATGTAGTGATGTCTCATTATGATTTAACTTGCATCTCTTTCATTGCTAATGGTGTTGGGCATCTTTTCACGTATTTATAAGCCATCTGTGTAGCCTTATGTTTTTGCCCATTTTCTTATTTATTTATTTATTATTATACTTTAAGTTCTAGGGTACATGTGCACAATGTGCTGGTTTCTTACATATGTATACATGTGCCCTGTTGGTGTGCTGCACCCATTAACTGGTCATTTACATTAGGTATATCTCCTAATGCTATCCCTCCCCTCTATCCCTCCCCACAATAGGACCCGGTGTGTGATGATCCCCTTCCTGTGTCCAAGTGATCTCATTGTTCAATTCCCACCTATGAGTGAGAACATGCAGTATTTGGTTTTCTGTTCTTGCGATAATTTGCTGAGAATGATGGTTTCTAGCTGCATCCATGTCCCTAAAAAGAACACAAACTCATCCTTTTTTATGCCTGCATAGTATTCCATGGTGTATTTGTGCCACATTTTCTTAATCCAGTCTGTCACTGACGGACATTTGGGTTGATTCCAAGTCTTTGCTTTGGTGAAAGTGCCACAATAAATATACGTGTGCATGTGTCTCTATAGCAGGATGACTTATAATCCTTTGGGTATATCCACAGTAATGGGATGGCTGGGTCAAATGGTATTTCTAGTTCTAGATCCTTGAGGAATCGCCATACTGTTTTCCACAATGGTTGAACTAGTTTACAATCCCACCAACAGTGTAAAAGTGTTCCTATTTCTCCACATCCTCTCCAGCACCTGTTGTTTCCTGATTTTTTAATGATTGCCATTCTAACTGGTGAGAGATGGTATCTCATTGTGGTTTTGATTTGCATTTCTCTGATGGCCAGTGATGATGAGCATTTTTTCATGTGTCTGTTGGCTGCATAAATGTCTTCTTTTGAGAAGTGTCTGCTCATATCCTTTGCCCACTTTTTGATGCAGTTGTTTGTTTTTTTCTTGTAAATTTGATTGAGTTCTTTATAGGTTCTGGATATTAGCCCTTTGTCAGATGAGTAGATTGCAAAAATTTTCTCCCATTCTGTAGGTTGCCTGTTCACTCTGATGGTGGTTTCTTTTGCTGTGCAGAAGCTCTTTAGTTTTATTAGATCCCATTTGTCAATTTTGGCTTTTGTTGCCGTTGCTTTTGGTGTTTTAGACATGAAGTCCTTGCCCATGCCTATGTCCTGAAAGGTATTACCTAGGTTTTCCTCTAGGGTATTTATGGTTTTAGGTCTAACATTTAAGTCTCTAATCCATCTTGAATTAATTTTCATATAAGGAGTAAGGAAAGGATCCAGTTTCAGCTTTCCACTTATGGCTAGTCAATGTTCCCAGCACCATTTATTCAATAGGGAATCCTTTCCCCATTTCTTGTTTCTCTCAGGTTTGTCAAAGATCAGATAGCTGTAGATGTGTGGTATTATTTCCGAGGGTTCTGTTCTGTTCCACTGGTCTATATCTCTGTTTGGTACCAGTACCATGCTGTTTTGGTTACCGTAGCCTTGTAGTATACTTTGAAGTCAGGTAGCATGATGCCTCCAGCTTTGTTCTTTTGGCTTAGGATTGTCTTGGCAATGCGGGCTCTTTTTTGGTTCCATATGAACTTTAAAGCAGTTTTTTCCAATTCTGTGAAGAAACTCATTGGTAGCTTAATGGGGATGGCATTGAATCTATAAATTACCTTGGGCAGTATGGCCATTTTCACAGTATCGATTCTTCCTATCCATGAGCATGGTATGTTCTTCCATTTGTTTGTGTCCTCTTTTATTTCACTGAGCAGTGGTTTTTAGTTCTCCTTGAAGAGGTCCTTGACATCCCTTGTAAGTTGGATTCCTAGGTATTTGATTCTCTTTGAAGCAATTGTGAATGGGAGTTCATTCATGATTTGGCTCTCTGTTTGTCTGTTACTGGTGTATAAGAATGCTTGTGATTTTTGCACCTTGGTTTTCTATCCTGAGACTTTGCTGAAGTTGCTTATCAGCTTAAGGAGATTTTGGGCTGAGACAATGGGGTTTTCTAAATATACAATCAGGTCATCTGCAAACAGGGACAGTTGACTTCTTTTCCTAACTGAATACCCTTGATTTCTTTCTCTTGCCTGATTGCCCTAGCCAGAACTTCCAACACGATGTTGAATAGGAGTGGTAAGAGAGGGCATCCCTGTCTTGTGCCAGTTTTTAAAGAGAATGCTTCCAGTTTTTGCCCATTCAGTATGATATTGGCTGTGGGCTTGGCATAAATAGCTCTTATTATTTTGAGATATGTTCCATCAATACCGAATTTATTGAGAGTTTTTAGCATGAAGGGCTGTCGAATTTTGTCAAAGGCCTTTTCTGCATCTATTGAGATAATCATGTGGGTTTTGTCTTTGGTTCTGTTTATATGCTGGATTACATTTATTGATTTGAGTATGTTGAAGGAGCCTTGCATCCCAGGGATGAAGCCCCCTTGATCATGGTGGATAAGCTTTTTGATGTGCTGCTGGATTTGGTTTGCCAGTATTTTATTGAGGATTTTTGCATCGATGTTCATCAGGGATATTGATCTAAAATTCTCTTTTTTTGCTGTATCTCTTTCAGGCTTTGGTATCAGGATGATGTTGGCCTCATAAAATGAGTTAGGGAGGATTCCCTCTTTTTCTATTGATTGGAATAGTTTCATAAGGAATGGTACCAACTCCTCCTTGTACCTCTGGTAGAATTCGACTGTGAATCCGTCTGGTCCTGGACTTTTTTTGGTTGCTAAGCTATTAATTATTGCCTCAATTTCAGAGCCTGCTATTGGTCTATTCAGGGATTCAACTTCTTCCTGGTTTAGTCTTGGGAGAGTGTAAGTGTCCAGGAAATTATCCATTTCTTCTAGGTTTTCTAGTTTATTTGCACAGAGGTGTTTATAGTATTCTCTGATGGTAGTTTGTATTTCTGTGGGGTCGGCGGTGATATCCCCTTTATCATTTTTTATTGCATCTATTTGATTCTTCTCTCTTTTCTTCTTTATTAGTCTTGCTAGTGGTCTATCAATTCTGTTGATCTTTTCAAAAAACCAGCTCCTGGATTCATTGATTTTTTGGAGGGTGTTTTGTGTCTCTATCTTCTTCAGTTCTGCTCTGATCTTAGTTATTTCTTGCCTTCTGCTAGTATTTTTTTTTAGATAAAATATTTAATATAATTATTTCACACAATTTGTCAGCAATTGAACATATTCTGTATTGGCGAAATTGACTTTATAAAGGACATAGTTGCTACGGAGAGAGTAAACTGGAAAACAATTTCTGGAAGATAATTGGGTGATATGTATCACATATTTTAAAAGATTCATACCCTTGGACATTTTAATCCCATTTCAGAAATTCATGCCATGAAAATAATTATTATTGCACAAAAATTTATGTAAAGGAGTAATTACTATCTAATAATTTCTGAAATTCCAACAATAAAGCCTAAGTTGAAAAAAAATCAAAGACAAAGGTAATATTCCAATTCCATAACACTTATAAGCACATTCCTCCATCAAATGTATACACAAAGAAAAAAGACTAGAAGGAAATATTCCAGGATGTGCAATACTTACATGAATTATGACTGACTTATTTTCTTTTTTTATTATTATACTTTAAGTTCTAGGGTACATGTGCACAACGTGCTGGTTTGTTACATATGTATACATGTGCCATGTTGGTGTGCTGCACCCATTAACTGGTCATTTACATTAGGTGTATCTCCAAATACTATCCCTCCACCCTACCCCCTCCCCACAATAGGACCCGGTGTGTGTTGTTCCTCTTCCTGTGTCCAAGTGATCTCATTGTTCAATTCCCACCTATGATTGAGAGCATGCGGTATTTGGTTTTCTGTTCTTGTGATAGTTTGCTGAGAATCATGGTTTCCAGCTGCATCCATGTCCCTACAAAGGACACAAACTCATCCATTTTTATGGCTGCATAGTATTCCATGGTGTATTTGTGCCACATTTTCTTAATCCAGTCTGTCACTGATGGACATTTGGGTTGATTCCAAGTCTTTGCTATTGTGAATAGTGCTGCAATAAACAAACGTGTACATGTGTCTTTATAGCAGCATGACTTATAATCCATTGGGTATATTCCCAGTA